>NC_083357.1:53958515-55272015 GCF_030254825.1 Meriones unguiculatus
CCATTCATGGAGATAACCTAAAACCCCTGCACAGATGTAGCCCATAGCAGCTCAGTATCCAAGTGGGTATCCTAGTAAGGGGAACAGAGAATGTCTCTGACATGAACTAAGTGGCTGGCTCTTTGATAACCTCCCTCTGATGGGGGAGCAGCCTTACCAGGCCACAGCGGAAGACAATGCAGCCAGTCCTGATTAGACCTGATAGGCTAGGGTCAGACGGAGGGGAGGAGAACCTCCCCTATAAGTGGACTTGGAGAGAGGCATGGGAGGAGATGAGGGAGGGTAAGATTGGGAGGGACTGAGGGAGGGCAGTACAGATGGGATCCAGAGTGAATAAACTGTAGTTTATATAAAAATAAAAATTAAAAAAATAAAGATTGAACTTTGATAATACATGCATTTTTGTTCTTTAAGATGGTCCTCATAGTTGTTGTGGAAAGTAGACAAATAACTCTATTGATTTAAGCAAAGATTTGACAACAATATGTTGAACTTTGACCTTTTTCATACATCTTAAAATTTGCTTAGACCCTTGTACATTGCTTATGATTTCCAGTTTCCTTTCCAGTCATTTCTGTTCCATCTTATTTTGTAAAATAACAGTAATAAAGGAACAGTCAACAGGCCTAGCTGTGATGATCTTTTCAGAGTAGGCACAGCTGATGTCCAAGTTATTTGGCCTGGAAGATAATACTATTAACTTCAGGTTTATAAGAGATGGTTGACTCCAAACATAATACAACCTGTGTAGATCCTGTCATAGTATGTGGTTTGAGACGTTCCAAGGTTATCCTTATAGTAATCACAGGATAGGACAGACCACAGTATGCAGAATAATCTACTGTATCAGTGCTTTTCATTTGGAATGAGTGTAGGTACTAGATAGAAATAGAGCTTTATACCATGAAATCAATAATACTCACAATGCCTAAACCCTTTGACTGGTTTGTTATTGTTGTTCTATTTTCTCCATGTTAGAGAGTTGGAAAACAAGCCTCATTCAGGAAAGAGAGCTTGAAAGAACATTTTGCGATAAATATGCTTGTATCTGAAGTGGGAGGGCCAATTTCCATCTTCAGAGCCAACTTTTCAGTGAGCTCAAACAGCACAGCACAATTTAATGTACACACATAAGGCATCGGTTTCTCTCCAAACTGAACCCAGTAGTTTCTTGTCAAGTGTTGAGCTGCACACTTGGAATAGGAATTGGCAATGCAGAAGGTCCTGGGTAGGTGACAGTGAACACCTGTGACTGAGGAAAATCAAGCCAACAGAAATCTTTTGCCCTCTCTCTCTCTCTCTCTCTCTCTCTCTCTCTCTCTAACTGATGTCTCATATTGGACTTTCCCTACCTAGGCTTGTGATGATCAAGTGGGAAGACTGTAATCAATTTGGGACACAAAATCTGAAAAATCTTAAAATTCTCTGCTTTTCTTTAGGCTAGGCAATGAAAAGGCTCAAGAATATAGGTGGGTCCAAACTCTTCTTCCATCTCCTGCATGAAAAACACCCCAGAGGATATTAGGACCATACCCTTTGGCAAAAGAAAATCAGCCACAGATGCCAAGAAAGGCATTGCAAGCCCCATTTACTGAGTTTACTGGGCCCACAAAAAATGCTTATAGTGATTAGTAATTTATCCATGTTCACAGAGATGATGAGAGAGCCAGATACAGAATGGAAGCTGGTAGGCTTCAGACCAGTAGCCCATCCCTTCAAAATGATTTGAGTTAACTCATTATCACACACAGTTTTGCTGTCTTTAACAATTCAGTGATGGTATGTGAATATGTTTTTGTTTTAACCCCAAGTTTGGGATATGGGGCTGCTTTCAGTTTGTTCACGCCTGTTAACTATGTTTGCCTCTCATGGGCTCAGAGAGGGGGGTGATTTTTGCCATCTGCAGAGAGTTTAATTGTGAAGACTCTGAGAGGGTATAAATGCTAGAGCACTGAGAGGAAAAGGATTCCAAGGAGGAAAAAGGCTGTTGCTGTGTTTGGTATTTGCTGGCTTGCCGGTTAGCTGAACTGCTGTATATCCTGGCTATGAAGATTGGAGTTGCCATAGGAATTAAGTGTGAAGAGGTCTACATTCCTTTCCCTTCTCATTCTCTCCTACATAGGGTTGGGGGTTGGAAGGGAGGTAGAGGCTTAAGGGACGCAAATAAAATAGTTTAAAAAATAGTGCCTACACTGATGGGCAGGGTTGGCCTTCCCTCACAGGTTTGCTTCTGATGCCTACAATGTTCCCAGATGAGTGTTTAAGAAATACAAACTTCACAACTGTGACTTGCTTCTGGGTCTACAGTCATCCAACTGAAACAGGTCATAGGACACTTAGACATTCAGACTCACTCAACAAGGTTCCAGACGCTCCCTGGGCCTGCATTCATGCCATTGCTATTTCCCCAGTATTTGCACATTTTTTAGCAAGAACTACACATTAATATCTACTTTCTTGAGGAAGCGCTATTCCTACTTGTCTGAGAAAGAACCAGATTGATTTCCAGAGTAGTTGTACAAGTTTACATTCCCACCAGCAGTGGAGAAGGGTTCCCCTTTCTCCACAACCTCTCCAGCATGTGTGTCACTTGAGTTTTTGATCTTGGCCATTCTGATGGGTGTAAGGTGAAATCTCAGGGTCGTATTGATTTGCAATTCCCTGATGGCTAATGAGGTTGAGCATTTCTATAAGTGTTTCTCTGCCATTCGATATTCCTCTACAGAGAATTCTCTGTTAAGCTCTGTTCCCCATTTTTTAATTTGATTACTTGGTTTGCTGCTTTTCAGCTTCTTTAGTTCTTTATATATACTGGATATTAGTCCTTTATCAGATAGAGGGTTGGTGAAGATTCTTTCCCAATCTGTAGGCAGTCGCTTTGTTTTGATGGCGGTATCCTTTGATTTACAGAAGCTTTTCAGCTTCATGAGGTCCCATTTATTGATTATTGCTCTTAGAGCCTCTGCTGTTGGTGTTCTGTTCAGGAAGTTGAATAAAGTGTAATTAATAGTAAAATAAATAAATAAATAAATAAATAAATAAATAAATAAAAGAAATGGTAAAAATATCTACTTTCTTAACTACATCTACAAAGCTGTATCAGAAAGCCTGAATCCTCAATAGGGAGAAACCAGAAGTTACCCCTGATGAGACAGGGGGGTTCAATATGAGAGAAAAATGTCCTCATTGTCCAAGGATAGAGGGTCCACAGTGGATCCAGTGGACATCCACAACAATATTCTTGGCTACTAGGATAATAATATCCTCCAAGCTCTGAGATCCCTTAGCCATTGTAATCAGAAGAGGCAGGCCAAGGATGTGCTATCTGAGGTGGGAATAGTAGCACTGTGAAGGGTAGGCAGTGACACTAGAAACTGGACCACCTTCTTACCCTTAGTGAGAACCTAGAGGGAGAATCACCCCAGGTGCCTAAACATCCAAGCCTGCCTTAGACCCCTAGTGCCTAACTCCTTGTTCTCATGATCCTGCAGAAGTCAGTGGTTTCTGCTAAACCTAATGAACCACTATGCTGTTCCCAGGGCATGCCCTGAAAGTGCTTTCTTTGTTGGGAACAGTTGGCAAAAATTCTGAAGTGTTTGGGGAACAGAACACAGGGCCCTGTAACAGCTACTTAAGATTTACCCATCAAGGTCTGAGGGTACAAGAGCTCCAAAAGGAGATCAACAGAGCCCCAAAATCTGGGTCCAGGATGGCCTGCAAAGACTGATGAATCAACCAAGGACCATGCATGGAGAGGACATAGACCCCCTGCATAGATGTTGCCTATGGGCACCTCAGTCTTCATGTGTGATTCCCTAGTAATGGGAAGAGGTGAAGTCTCTGGCATGAACTCTCTTCCTGCTCTTTGATCACCTCTCTCTGGCTAGGCGGCCTTACTAGGCCACAGAGAAAGAGGATCTAGGCAGTCCTGATAGGCTAGGGTCAGAGAGTAGGGAAGGAGAACCTCCCCTATCAGTGAACCAGGGGAGGGGCACAGGGGGGAATAGAAGGGAGGTAGACATGGGAGGAGATGAGGGAGGAGGCTACAGGTGGAATACAAAGTGAATAAACTGCAATAATTTTTTTAAAAAGATTTATCTATCAAAAAGCCAGGCCACTGAAATCTCAACCAAAGCAATGTCTGCTCATAGATGCAGAGACTTTCTACATTCTTGCTTTCTGTATACTCTGATGGAAATCTCCTACCAGAGTCCACATTTTACCTTCTACTTTTTATTTAGGCAAAACCCATGTGCAGAAAAATTTCATGGAAGACATGGTCACTGGTTCTGATTGAATTTAAGGAAGATAGAACCATACCTATAACTCTCAATGAGTTCAAGAACATGTAACGAGGTAGGTCTTAGTACCTGGAGAGAATCTAGTACTATTACTAAATAAGTGGACTTTGCCTTTTTGAGGCTTAATGACATGTTGCTTTATCATGTCTGTACAAATCAGCACATCGCAGAACCTCATTAGAGAAGGTTCTCACAGTAGATAGCAATTAACGCAGAGATCCACAAGTAGTCAATGTGCAGAAAATAAAAGACTTTGGGGTGCTCAGTCCCAAAAATACATCTTTATCCTACAGCGTTCCATAAAGGCTCAGGGTTCTACACTGAGAAGGGAATGGAAGGATTGCCAGAGATAGTGGATGATTCAAGGAAACAGTGTTTTCTGAACAAAGCAAGGCATATTTGAACTTACAGCAGTTATGGTAGCATGCATATGACCTGTACCAGCTCAATACAGACAAAGATGAGAAGGGCACAGATTTCCATCCCTAGCTGAGAGAAACTAGCATTTCATAGCTGCTGGGAGAAGTTATTTTTCTTGACACACACTAAATATTCTAAATTCTATTGTTCGTCTCCTTCTATTGAAAAGTCCCAGTCTCTGAAAGTTATGAATTCATAGATCTCCCCCTGAGATTTTCTTCATGTCTCTAATTGTAACCTAACTGGCAAAGTGTCAGAGGCTCATCTAAACCAAAAGCTTAAATGGGTATTCAGAGAACTAAGCACAGGAAATTTGTGTTCTTCCTTTGTCCTACAATATGCTTCACATTTTTGCACATACTGGTAGGTGAGAGCCAGCATTTTATCAGACCCCTTTCTATACAAAAGATATGAAATCAGTGTTCACTAAATATTGTCTCATTGGATTCTTTCCTTGCCCACTAATAAATGCATAAGGAATAGAATGCATGGGAAAATGCAAACAGCTAAATCATAATCTTCAATGGTACAGTGCACTTGACACAGCATAACAGCTGTTTCTTAGTACATTTGAAAACCAGAGGAGGCATGGCAATAGAACCTGATGGCAGCAACACAGCCTTGGCAAACTTTGGTAGTGAAGAAGAAAGCTTAAAGCAGTATGCTGGCCCGAAGCATGGCTTTGTAGGGCATACTCTCCCAGGTGGGTCTAGAGTCTGCTGAATTGACAGCTTTACAATAACCATCAAAGTGCTATTCCACTTTAGCCCAGAAGACCAAAGCAGCTCTTGTAGGGATGATCCTTAAGTAATGGGTACCCTTATATCTCTTGAAATATCCTGTTTTATCCTTTAGAAAAAAGATTAAAAATATAGAAACATTTATTGACACTTTCTGATTTGTCAGTGTTCATTTCTCTTCTAAAATTTTATTTTATCTGTTCTTTCATATATTCATAATGTATTTAGATCCTATCCACACCATGCTTCCTCCATCAAATTTTCTCATATCTCACTTCTTGATGCTCTTCTGCATTTCTATTCTCTCCTTTTCATTTTGTTCTTTGTGATATTCTGGAATCAATTATAGCTGCCCTTATACACATGAGTATAGGACCATTGACTGGAGGAGAGACGACCTGCCAGGACACACACTCCTGGAGAAAACTGACTCTGTCTCTCCGTGCATTTATCAATGGTCTATATCTCCCAGCTACTACTGGGGTCATATCAGCAGCTCTTTCACCCATCCTACAATGCTTATTGTCTTGATCATGTGTGGGCAACTCCACCTGGTATGAGGTCATCAGTACAACAACCCTCTGATACACAGAAGACCCTATTTCATGACAGACTTCTCTGACTTCTGGCTCTTTCAAATTTCCATCACTTTATTCAGTGTTTGGAGCTGAGATTGCCATAGCCATTTTATTCTTTGACCCTTGACAAATAGTGAGTCTCTGTGTTAACTCTTGCCCCTTAATAATAAGAAGTGTCTCTGATTAAGGATGAGAGATGCAATAATATCAAGGTATAAGGGTATTTGGGTGCTATGTCTACTTAGCAAAATAGTGGAGTCTCCCTGAGGTGTATGACCATCACAGCCACGGGGTTTTAGCCAGGTTTATAATACAAGATATGAAACACCTGTTTTGGAGAGGGACTTAAATCCTGTTAGAAAGCTCTTGGTTACCCCCATTACACTGATGTGGCAACTGAACCAATAAGCACATCTTGCCAGGATGGTGATTACAGATTTCAGTGTTCACAGAAGGTTAATAATATTGATAACCGTTGTCCACCAGCAGCTTTCAAAGACCTTTCAGGAATCTTAAAAGATAACCAGCAAGGTAGAAGAATTCAGGTCAGTACCAGCATAATTTCTACATGTCCTGTGACCTGAGCGTGTGATAGACAGTAAGGTCTTGCCAACAAGTTCTGGCAGTTGATCAAGAGAAACAGCAATAGCCTCTATTATTTGCTGGGATCTCTGGGATTCACCTGACCAACTAACTGAAGGGAGTTAGACCATACCTGACAATGATAACTTTTATAGTTTGATCAACTATAGATATAAACTATAGATATATATTTAAACAACACATATAAAGCTCATAAAATACTAGATTTTGTATGTTTTTAAACATACTCATCCCATACTCTCTCATGCTCTTCTCTTCCATTTCTCTCCCCACATAAGGTTACCCCTTCTTTACGTTCCTTTTTCATACCACCTCTGTGATACTGTGCCCATCCTCAAGCTCTTTCTCCATTGCCTAATGTCTACTTTCTTGTTTCTTGGCTTCCATACATGTCCCAAGACAAACTCACAAATCTAAAGGTTCAATGCAAGGATAGACATATAAGTTGAGATGTATGCTGCATGTATTTTTCTGGATCTGGTTAACAACATTCATTGCAATTTTTTTCCAGTTTGGTCCATTTCTCTTCAAATTTAATGATTTAATTTTTTACTTTAGAAAATATTAAGTGTGTATAGATATTTTGCCTGCATGTGTGTCTGTGGTTCACGTATGTTCAGTACCTATGGAAGCCAGAGGAGAGCCTCAAATTCTTTAGAGATGGAGTTACAGACAAGTTTTTAGCTGATTTTACAAACAGAACTCCAAGTCATCTGCAAGAGAAGAAACTGTTCTTACCTGCCAAGCCACCTCTCTAACCCCAATTTCGTTACTCTTTAGAGCAGAAAAAAAATTGCATTATGTACTATACCACACCATTATCCATTCATCAGTTGGTAATCACCGAGGCTGTTTCCATTTCCGAGGCATTATGATTGAAACGTCAGTGAACTGGAAGAGCAACTATCTCTAACAGGATGGATATAGAGGCTTTTGGTCAAATATCCCTGAGTTGTGTGTCTGTGTAATGTGTTGGATTCATTTTTTTAGCTTTCTGGGGATCCTAGATTCTAATTTCTACTGCTTCATGTGCCAGTAGGATTGTTTTGTTTTAAGTCGAAACAAGTTAGAGTTATTTGGAAAGAGGAACCTTAATTTATAGTTCGCCCATCAGATTGACATGTCTACTTTCACAATATTGACATGATGATTTCATTACTGTGACTGTAGTATATCTTAGTGTTAGATATGGCGATCCCGCTTGTCATTATTATTTTGGTTCAGAACCATTTTGGGTATTGAAGTATGGGTTTCATCTTAAGGAGAAGGACTTAAATCAAGGAAGAAAGTGACTAATTACTCTCAATATGTTTGTGCTAATACTGAACCAGTGGACATCTCTTGCCAGGCCAGTTACTATTGTAGCTCCCAGGGTTGGGGTTGCAGTTAGGTAATACTGATGATTTCTTTTCCACTCCAGTAGCATTAATAGCACCTTCCAGCACTGTGAAAGCTATCCAGTAGGGATGAAGTTTCCAGGTCAGTGCCATGTTGATTTCTTCATGTTCCATGACTCAAGTTTGGTGTGTTCAGCAGTAGAGTTTTATTGCTAAGTTCTGGAGTGAAAACAAAAGCATTGGCAATTGTCTGTACTCTGTGAGAGTCTTTGGGACCTCAGTGGACAACAAGTCCAGGATAATCCATTCTTTTTTAATTTATTATTATTATTATTATCATTTATTACAATTTATTCATTTTGTATCTGGGGTGTGACCCCCCCTTATCTCCTCCTAATCCTGCCCTCCCTCCCTCCTCTCCCCCTATGCCCTTCTCATACATAGTTCAGAGGTAGGGGAGGTCTTCCTCCCCTTCTACTTGACCCTAGCCTATCAGGTCTCATTAGGACTTGTTGCATTGTCTTCCTCTGTCGCCTGGCAAGGCTGCACCTCCCCCAGGGGGAGGTGATCAGAGAGCCTGCACTGAGTTCATGCCAGAGAGAACCTCTGCTCCTCTTATTAGGGACCCCACTTGGAGACTGAGCCTATGGGCTACTTCTGAGCCAGGGCTTTACGTCCTCTCCATTCATTGTCCTTGGTTGTGGTATCAGTGGGAACTAGAAAAGGTTATCTTGAGTGAGGTAACCCAGAAGCAGAAAGACACAAATGCTGTATACTGATTCATAAGTGGATATTAGCCATATAATATAGGATAAACATACTAAAATCTATATTCCTAAAGAAGCTAAACAACAAGGAAGACCCTAGGAAAGATGCTCAATCCTCATTCAAAAGGTTAATTGTGATAGACACTGGAAGCAGGAGAAGACAGGGAACAGGACAGGAACCTACCATAGACAACTTCTGAAAGACTCTACTGATTGAGGTGTCAAAGCAGAGGCTGAGACTCACAGCCAAACTTAGAAAGACCTGGAGGGGAAGGAGCTCCAAAAAGAAACCAACAAAGCCAAAAAATAAAAGGAAAAAGCAAAACCTGAGCCCTGGGGGCCCTACAGTGACTGATACCCCAACCAAGGATAACCCATTCTTACTACAGGGCTTTTAATTTATTAGCCTGCACTGCCTAGTAGTGCACTCATATGGTAACTCCATCTAAACCTTTTTTTGGTGTGTGGGCACGCAGATTTTTGGGAAGCTTCTACAGTAGTATATTTCCATGTAACTTCTGGTGAAAAGCATTAAAAATTAAATGTTTTAGGTGTTACCTATGAATACATCCATTGAATTTTTATTCAGTTTTTAAGCTTTTTACATCTAGCTTCAATTCATTTTAAAAAACAGGTTCTTCACAAGGAGAGGAACAGAACAAGAAAATTTGAACACAGGGAACTTCCCAGAGACTCATACTCCAACCAAGGACTATTCATGGAGATAACCTAGAACCCTGACAATGCAGCCACTTCTGATGAGAACTGATAGACTAAGATCAGAAAGCAGAGGAGGACCTCCCCTCTTGGGGAGGGGCATGGACTTGGGGAGGGCCATGCATGCAGAAAGGGGGGGAGGGTGGGACCGGGAGGGGAGGAGGGAGGGGCTTATGGGAGGATACAAAATGAACAAAATGTAATTAATAAGTTAAATAAAAAATTTAAAAAATTTTCAAAAAAATAGGTTCTTAATTAAAATAAAATTATACGACTTCACTCTCCTTTTCATCTCTCAAGCTTCTCAAATTTGAACTTTCTCATACCTCTCCTGTGTCCTCCAATTCTCAAATTGACAGCATTTTCTTTTATTATTATTGTTACAAACATGTCGTGTGTGTGCTTTCTATGTGTGCATGTGTAAACAAGCATATAGAAATAAAATATACTGAGTCCATTTTGTTGTTTTTATGTGAGGAATGACCATCTTGCACTTGAAAACCAATAAAAGTTTTGTTCCGAGGAGTGGCTAATTCTCCTCTCCCAGCAATCTTTAGTTGCTTGTTGTTTTTTGTTTCAGGTGGGACCATGAGAAAATCTTCCCCATCTTGGTTAACACATCTTTGATGCTGGCATCAGTCAGGTGTTGTTTATGCAGCCATTTCTAGGCAAAACTGTTCCAGAACAGACTTTCTGGTACTCTGCCTCTTGCAATCTTTCAGCCTCTCTTTGTTCATGTTCCCTAAACTATAGGGAACTGTGATGTAGGTGCATCTATTGGGACTGGACATGCCATAATCCTTTGATCGTTGCTTTGTGTTCAGTTGTGGGTTTTGTTTGTTTGCTTGCAATGGTCTCCATTTTCTGTAAAGAGAGGTTTCTTTGATGAAAAGAAGTAACTACACTTAGCTGTGAGTATAAAGATAAGATTTAGATTGTAGTAAGAACTTATGCTCATCTGATAAAGCAGTGGTAGCCAACTATTTTCTAAGGTCTATGATACCATCAGTCCCAGGAAGCTGGCTAGGTTTCCAGGACATGATTTCTGGCATGATTTCCCTCAAGAGTGGACCTTAACTTCAAATTAGATAGCAACTGGTTGCCAGTCTCCTGTGAATGCCATTTATTTCAACTTTATGGTTATGTTGCCATACTGGTAATTGTCAGGGTTCACAGGTCTTGCACTGGTTAATTAAATAGGTTTGTCTCTTGCAAGCTTGCATAGTATTTTCTGAAATCATAAGAGCTAGACCACAGGAGAGAGCTCTTCAGGTCATATCCAGGAAGAATCTTTCAAGTCCCGAGTACAAAGTATGGGGTGTCTTTAGCAATAGCTCATCCTCAACCCTGAGAGTCAACCAAGGCCTACATAAATAATCTATATTGTTTTGGAAGTCACATGAACAAACTACCCTGGTTAGCCATCCAAACAGAGGTTTCTCATGCCTGATACTATTGTTTTTGTTAGTCTATGGCTTTTGTGGGGAACACTGTCAGCCCAAGTGGCTTAATGTCCTTTAAGATAAGGATATATTTAGATATAAAGGAATATACATATTATTCCTTTATTGATAAGTATCATTGTATTAATATACATATTATATATTATCTTGTTAAGATAACTATATTATTACAATAAAAATACATATTATATCTTATTAAAATAATAATATATATTATATCTATATTATTAAGATAGTATTAAGATAATAATATAGATAATTATTAAGATAATAATATAGATTTATTAATAATATAACATATTAATATATGTATCTAAAATATATGTATATATTATAAATATATAATGCATATGCATATATTATATATTATATATTATTATTTTAAGAAAATTATAATTCCTTGAGCCGTTATCAAACTATTTTGGTGTTGACATTTATTATTATTAATTGAGTTCAATTTTCACATCCTGAGTATTCCACATTATTTCATTCAGCCATTTATTTGTGTTTTCTTGAATCAATCAAGATTTCATTGATGTCCACCATGAATTGTTTTAGTGCATTTTTCAGAAATTTGTAGGTTCTTCTGTCCTCTTCAGTTATTTTTTGATTCAGTGTCTCCAATTTCACCTAAATTGCTCTGACTGGGGATGACTAGAACAAATTGATGATTTGGGGAGGCAGCATACTGTGCTGCCTTTTATTATTATTGTGTTTTTCCTATGAGACCTTCCATCTAGAGACAGGGTGATGGTTGTGTCTTTGATATGAGGTTTTAGCTCACTGAATGCTGTATCTGAGTTGAAGCTACAAGGTGATGGATTGGAGGGTTCAGAAAGGGTGGAATCACATCAGAGCTGGCTCACTTTTACTGAGGAAGACAATGGGGACTGAGACCTTGAAGACAGAGTTCCTGGGCAGAAAGTGATGGATTTGTGTGGGGTTTGGCTCTCCTATCCTGAGACCAATCCAATGGACTGGGACCCTGAGAGAAAAGGTCTTGCAATGTGAGCAGAAAGAAACACTGGAAACATTGAACTGAAAGGGGTAAGGCTCTCAAGAGTGGTCTGCCTGGCCTGTTCATGAAGGTTAGAAGATATATTAACTTATGGACATTGATTATCACTTCTGTTTACACACGTGAATAAATCTATGATTTACTTCAATAGTACGAACTCCTGTGAAATTAGTCCTGCACATTCAGATGACTAGTGAGTGTGGAAAGAGCCTAATATTCACAGGAGAGAGAGAGAGAGAGAGAGAGAGAGAGAGAGAGAGAGAGAGAGAAAAGAAGATAGTTTTAATCAGCCCACCTGCCATAAGAGTAACCTTTAACCTTATACTTCCAAAATCAAATCCCTTGAGTGAGGTTTTCCTGTCATTTGTAAGAGACACAATTTCATATCAACTTTCCTGGTCCTCTGACATCTTTAGTGCTTACACTCTATCTTCCACACAGTTTCCTGAGCCTTAAGTGAAGGAGTTATGTTGGAAATACATTGATGATGATGACTGGCCACCTCACTTGTTTTCTGAACCTAAAAAAGACCTGAAGAAGTGCAATACCAATAGACTAGCTAACATGGAAAGGGGAATTCTCATGAAGCCTCAACCATAAACAAACAACTCCAGGAAAGTAAGAAGTGCTGAGAGTAAGAAACAATCCTCCATGGTATGGAGCCCCTAATTTGTTACCATCAGCAAATAATCAGCCCTGAATTTATATACCTATACAAGTAACACTTAACAGAACGAGCAGATCTGTATTCATGTAGTTAGGCAAGTGTGTGTGGGTGTGTGGGTATAATAATAACCTACAAAAAGAAACTATGATTTTGAGAGAGCAAGGGTACATTCACGGGAGGATTTGGAGGAAGGAAAAGGAAGAAGGAAGTGATATAATTATATTCACTTCTTAAAAAGAAAATGAACAGCTTTCCTCAGCTGCAACTGAGATGCTCCGTCTTTCAGAGGAAGTCAAGGCTACGTTGGGGTGAGGCCCTCACTTCATCTGGCAACTAGCACATGTCAAGAGTCCACAACATGACATCCATCTACAAGCTCACCTGCATCTACTCTGCCCACATCTTGAAGGACAAAGAATTGATAGTCATTGAGGGTCAGATCAATGCCCTCACTGAGGCAGGAGGTGTCAATGCTGAACCTCTCTGGTTTGGCTTATTTTTAAGGCATGGCCAATGTCAACACTGGAAGCCTCATCTGCAACCTGCAGACTAATGGGCCTGCTCCACTAGCTGGAGCTGCTCCAGCAGGTGTCCTGCCCCTCCACTGCTCCTGTCCCTGTTGAGGAAAAGAAAGTAGAAGCAAAGAAGTAAGAATCTGGAGAGTCTGATGATGACATGGGCTTTGGTCATTTTAAAAATTAATTCATTTATTTATTTATTACAATTTATTCACTTTGTGTATCCCACTGTAGCTCCCTCCCTCATCTTCTCCCAGTCCCACCCACCCTATCTTCTTGCTCTATACCCTTTCCTTATTCCCCTAATAGGGGAGGACCTCCTCCCTTTTTCTATGACCTTAGTCTATTGGAGTTCACAGCAAGGCTGGCTGAGTCATCTTCCTCTGTGGCTTGGCAAGGCTGCACTGCCCAGGGGGAGGTAATCAAAGAGCTGGCCACTGAATTCATGTCAGAGATAGCTCCTGTTCCCCTTCCTAGGAAGCCCACTTGGAAAGCCTATAGGCTTCCTCTGAGCAGGGGGTCTAGGTCCTCTCAATGCATGGTACTTGGTTGGAGTATCCATCTCTGCAGGTCCCCTTGGGCCCAGGTATTTTGGCTTTCCTGGTCTCCTTGTAAACTTCCTGTCCCCTCCATGTCTATCTCCCTCTTGTTCCATAAGGTTTCCTGCACTCTACCAAAAGTTTGGCTATGTGTGTCCATATCTCGTTTGATATCCTGATGAATAGAGTCTTTCAGAGGCTCCCTGTGGAAGGACCCTGTCCTGTTTCTTGTCTTCTCCTACTTCTGATGTCTATTCTGTTTGCCCTTCTGAGTGAGGTTTCAACCTCTTCCCTAGGGTCCCCCTTGTTGTTTAGCTTCTTTAGGACTGTAGATGTTAGTATGTTTATCCCTATTATTTGACTAATATCCACATATAAGTGACTATATATCAGATATGTATTTCTGCTTCTGGGTTACCTCATTCAGGATGATCTTTTCTAGTTCCCACCATTTGCCTGCAAATTTTATGATTTGCTTGTTTTTAACTGCTGAGTAGTATTCCATTGTGTAAATGTACCACAGTTTCTGTATCCATTCTTCAGCTGAGGGACATCTAGGTTGTTTCCAGATTCTGGCTCTTATGAATAAAGCTGCCACGAACATGGTTGAGCAAATGTCCTTGTTGTGTGGTTTAGCATCTTTCAGATATATGCCCAGGAGTGGTATAGCTGGATCTAGAGGTAGTACTATTCCTAATTTTTTGAGAAAGCTCCAGGCTGATTTCAAAGTGCTTGTACAAGGTTACATTCTTCACATCCTCTCCAGAATGTATTGTCACTTGAGTTTTTGATTAGCCACTCTGATTGGTCTGAATTGAAATCTCGGGGTTGTTTTGATTGGCATTTCACTGATGACTAAGGATGTTGAGCATTTCTTTAAATGTTTCTCTGCCATTTGATATTCCTCTGTTGAAAATTCTGTTTAGCTCTGTACCCATTTTTCAAATGGCTTATTTGATTTGTTGCTTTTTAACTTGTTGAATTCTTTATATATTCTGGATATTAGACCTCTGTCAGACATAGGGTTGGTGAAGATCTTTTCCTAGTCTGTAGGTTGTCATTTTGTTCTGATGACAGTGTCCTTTGCCTTATAGAAGCACTTCAGTTTCATGAGGTCCCATTTGTTGATTGCTGATCTTAGAGCCTGTGCTGTTGGTATTTTGTTCAGGAAGTTGTCTCCTGTGCCAATGAGGTCAAGACACTTCCACACTTTTTCTTCTAACAGATTTAGTGCATCTGTTTTTATGTTACAGTCTTTGATCCACTTGGACTTTAGTTTTATGCAGGGTGATAAATATGGGTCTATTTGCATTTTTCTACATGTAGACCAGCACCATTTGTTGAAGATGCTGTCTTTTTTCCATTGTGTGGTTTTGGTTTCTTTGTCAAAATTAAGTTTCTGTAGGTGTGTGGGTTTATTTCTGGGTCTGCAATTCTATTCCATTGATCCACTAGTCTGTTTCTATGCCAGTACCCTACTGTTTTAATTACTGTTGCTCCCTAGTACAGCTTGAGATCAGGGGTGGAGATAACCTCCAGAAAATCTTTTATTGTACAGGATTGTTTTAGCAATTCTGGGGATTTTGTTTTTCCATATGAAATGAGAATTGTTCTTTCAAGGTCTGTAAAATATGTTTGCCTCCCCCAAGCACTGAAACTCTTCTGAGGAAAGCCAGATATCCAGCTTCCCCCTTTGCTGCCCAGAGTTCATCTTCCATTCCATCTATATTCTCCTGTTCCAACTTTGCTTCTCCTCTTGTGTTTGAGCCTCAGCCTGATCTTATTAACAACAGAAGAGTCCTTTCCTTATGCCCTGAAAGTCCCTTTCTTCTGTATGCTTGTGCTACAGGCCTGGCTCTGTCCTCTTTTCTTCTTTTCCTTCCTTCTCAATAGGAATCCCAAGACTGAGGACATTGGGTTCTCCTGTCACTTCTCCCTCCATAGTTTCTGAAGACATTACGCAGAAGCCTCTTTTCCTGGCACAAATAAAATACAGATAGTTCTACCAGAGAGCTGTGGAAGAACACGTGAAGGACAGGCTTCCTTACTCACACAGCTTTGCTGTGAGGCTCCTTCAGCTCTGCATGAGGCACATGCTCTTGCATCAGATTTTGGGTTAGTCCCAGTCTAGACTTGAGTATTGAAGAGCCGACTTCTTGCTCTTCTGCTGTGGCTATTCATATGATGTTTGTGCCACTCAGCGAAACATAGAGGCACACAGCACAGTGAGGAACCAAAGCAATTAGAGAGGCAGGAACTCAGCATTCAGCTGCTGAGTTTGTGCTCAGCTCCTTCTGTGGTTTCTGTCACTGTGTCACTCAGAGCACAGTAGTACACAGCCGAGTCTGACACTTGCACTGAGGCTTTCTGCAAATGGAAGGATTTGGTTTCCTTATCGTATGTGGCTTCAAACCCTCTGCTGCTTCCCTTGTCGTTGGCCTTTGAGGCTCTAAAGAGGAGCTGTGGACCTTCTCCAGGATACTGCACATACCAGAACAGGGCTGGGTAACCTGAGGCTGAATAGTTGCAGTGTATAGTAAGAAATTCGTTTTCTGAGAGGACCACTTGACCTTCTGTCTGAGTCACTGAGTCTCCGTGGGTTCTTGCTGGGAAAACAAAAACAAAAACAAAAACAAAACAGATATATGGATACATTCAGGGCTCCAGATATTTTTTTTTCTGACATAAAAAAGGAAAAAGTTTAAGGTCACTTTACTTACTGAGCATGAGAAGTACCACAGTCACGAAGCCCGGAGAAGAGTTCAACTTTAGTGCCATCTCGTCAATGTTCTCAATTTTTGAAAATATTGAGGAACAGTCTAAACTTAAGTTCTCACAGGAAATGCTATAGCGTTAGGATGCTGCGCCCTCTGGTGGCCAGAGAGTAACCTAAGTTAAATGTAGCAAAATTTGCTTGAAGACACTGGAAACAAGGAACAATTAGTTTGGGTTGAGGGATCTCTGGTACTTCAAAGGTCCTATTTTCTCTGTTCTAAGAGAACGACAATTTAAAGATAATTTTTATTAATGTTTTTTTCATAAAATAAATAACACTCCATAAAAAATAGTCAATATTTCTAAATTTCACGAAAAGTGAAGAAACACATAAGTTATTGAAATCTATGGAGTGACCTGAAATTTTGAAAAAGGTTCCGCTTCATGATTTCCTTGTTTTTAATAGCCGAGTAGTATTCCACTGTGTAAATATGCCACAATTTCCGTATCCATTCATCCATTGTGGGACATCTGGTTGCTTCCAGATTCTGTGCATTACAAATACAGCTGCTACGAACATAGTTGAGCAAAGGTCCTTGTTGAATGGTGGGGCATCTTTTGGGCATATGCCCAGGAGTGATATAGCTAGATCTTGAAGTACTTTGAGCAGAGCATGGGGGGATGGATAGAAACACATGGAGAGGGCAGGAGCCCCACAAGGAGACCAAAAAGGCTAAAAAAACTGAGCCCAGGGGAGACCTGCAGAGACTGATGCACCAAGGACCATGTATGGCGAGGATCTTGACCCCCTGTTCAGATTGACAGCTCATTCTGGATGTGGGTCCCTGAGTTAGGGGAGCAGGGGATGCCTCTGCCATGAACTCAGTTGCCTGCTCTTTGATCACTTGGACCTGGTGATGCAGCCTTGCAAGGCAACAGAGGAAGAGGATCTAGGCACTCCTGATGAGACTTGATAAGCTATGGGCAGAAGGCAGAGAAAGAGAATGCTCCCTTTCAGTGGACTAGGGGAAGGGAATAGGAGGTAAGAGGAAGACAGGGTAGGGCTGAGGAGTTAAGGGATGGGGCTTCAATCGGGATATATAATGAGTAAACTGTAAAAGTAAAAGTAAAAAAAAAAATAAATAAATAGTTCTGCTTCTCCTTTAGAACATTTCCTGCTAGCATAAACTGACTCACTCTTTGAGCTAAGTCTACATAACAGACTTCACTTTCTGTCTTCACCCACACTGAGCTTCTCCCAGTGTTCAAGTTAAGCTCCATGTATTAAAATATAAATCTCTTTCCTTGCTACTACTAAGAACATTCTGGGATTCAATGCAATAACGATACACATTCTTCCAGTTTCTCGTTACCATTTTTATAATTGTTTGCATAAGATTGTTTAAACATCATTTGTGGCCATTGTTTTAATTGTTCATATGGGTCATTTTATATCCTAAAACAGAACTAAATAACAAAATCTTTGTTACACATCACTTATATTTTCAACTTCTTTCTACATCACAGTGAGGTATACCAGGTAATGCCCATGATCATTACATCCTCTCTGTTTTAATAGAGAAATGGATTTAAGAAGTAAGCCATGTTTCTCTCTCATGGCATTATCAGTTGTGTGTGTGTGGGGGGATGGACCATTCATAATAGACTTGCTTTTCTAGGGCAGGAGTACACAGAACCCCAGGGGAATAGGAAAAATAATGCAGCTTGAGCTACCATCCTGGTCTTTCTAGTTCCAAATTTAGTTTTTTTTTCTTATTGGTGTTTTGAGATTATTATGTAATCGCAATAGTTCTCCCTTTCCATTCTTCCCTCTAAACTCTCCCATGTACCTACTCTTTCCACTCTCCTTCAAATCTATAGCCTCTTTTTTTCATTTTTTTTAACTAATTGCTGTTGCATACATATAAGGAACTATTCCTAAATACAATATATGTTTGGTCCATCTAATGTTACAGATATGTATGTTATCAGAGGTGACCATTTGGCACTGGACAACCAAGTAGTGTGGTCTTCCTTGGGTAAGACCATCTCTTTTGTTCTCAGCTTTCCTCAGTTACCTCTGCTTCTCTGTTTAGGGTTCAGTCCTCATGTGCTATTCTGTGTTGACTTTGGCATGTTCGTTAGTGTCACTCTTTTTCAGCTCTCATTTCAATGACTATGTTGATGAGATGTTGCATGTTTAACTTCTGATATTAGTAGGGGACACAATTTTCAGCAAACTCCTGATCTTCATTTTTACAGTCATTCTATTTCCTCCTCTGCAATGTTCCCTGAGGCTCAGGTGCAGAGGTGTTTTTAGATGTATCCACTGGGACTGGGCTCCTCAACTCTTCATTTTCAATGGTGTTGGTATTCTTTAGCGGTTTCTATCTATGGCAAAGAGATGCTTCCTTGATGAGGGGTGAAGGCTGCAGCTATTGGTGGGTATAGGATAATTGTTTATAGATTACTGTTAGTAATCATGCTGGTTTCATAATATAGTGGTTGCAGATTCTCCACTACTAACCACGACTTCACTCGCTCTGAATAAGCTTCCAGTGCCAAATTCGGCTTCCTTATGGTGGAGTGGGTCTTCACTCCAATTAGAGAGCTGTTGGATCCTGCTAATGTGTGTGCCATTACTGCAGTTGTAGGATCATTGCGCCATGTTGATTGCTGATGTGGCTCATAGGCATCATAGCTGAGTAGGACTCTTGGTTGCCTTTCTCCTCTGGAATCTTGAATGGAACTTTCTTGTACCAAGAAAAATAATCCTCTGGAGAGGGCATTCAGGTCAGTTTTAGCTTAGTGGTTTCTAGAACCTGTGTCTGAAGTGACTGGTCTCTTCAGCAATAGGCACTCACCACCTTTGGGGGTAACCAAGGTCAACAGCAATGGGCTGTATGTTTTGGGAGTCCCTTGCAAAACCCTGGACACCAGCTTAAAAGAGTGTTCTTATGTATGGCATTGGAGTTTTTGTTAGGTGGTGTTTGGCTCTGAAGGAGGCACCATCAAACTATGTGCAAACAATTATTAAAACCATGTATAGATTCTGAGCAGCAACACAGCAGGATCAGCACAGTGACCAGCAATCAGAACTCTCGGCCATAAAACACAGTCATTATGTTTCCCAGGTGAGAGGATACCCCACGGTGGGGGATTCAATCAGCTTTTAACTCACCCTGCTAAACCGCAGAAGAGATCCCGGTTCCGCCAGACACTTGGCTGCCGGCCGCCAGCCCCACCCCAGCCCAGAGCCACAAGCCAGTGGCTCTGGTCACGGTCCCAGACTGAACCGTGTGCACCACACTATCAGAGACTGGAATTTTCAGTCGAGAGATAACCCCAGGGTACAGGAAACGATTGGGACCGGTCTTAGGTCACCCAGACATCCCCTGGAAAAGACTCGGGCGGGTTCCACGGGCACCCCAGGAGCCAGCCAGGAGCCAGAGCCTGGGACCCAGATTCCGGCACAGAGCCCTGCCTGCCTGCGCGCCTGATTTGCCGCCGGAAATAGAAACGGCGGGTCTGATCTCAGAGCACTCAGCTCACCCCCAACCTGAAAAGGTCCCAGGAAAAATTACTCAGCTTAGGGAGGCACTCAGGCTCCCAAAAGCCGCAAAGGCAGACACAGGCAGTTTCTGCACACCAGACAGCTGGCAGAGACTGAGCCGCCATCACACAGCTGTGCTCCAGGCACAGGCAGCTTCTGCGGCCAGCCAGCTGGCCGACACTGAGCAGTGTGCACCAGGGCAAAAAAAGACACTGGGAGTCCGTGTCTCCAGATAATCCACGGGGAAGGAAGGAAACTGTACTGACCTAATTCACCCAATCCTTCCATAGAAAAAGTCTAGCAGTCTAGTGGGGCCGAGGTGCCAGCACTCAGCTGTGCTCCAGACACCGGCACAAACACTTGATGCGCGCCTGATGTCCAACTGGGTCACAGCAGCTGATCATTAAATTTACAACAAGAAACCCAGAAACAGGGCAGCTGCTCTCAGGACTTCCCTGGGTGAGAGGAGAACCCTCTCGACTAACAAAGACCACAGTTACCACTCAGGTCTATATCCCTGAGGTGAGCAAGTCCTGAAAAAAACACCAGCCATCCAGGGACTATACCCAAAAAGCTGAGAAGACATCCTTCAGGAAAAACCAGCTTTCTGCAAAGGGGATTCTCTCCACCACAGGATCCCCAGGAACCACCAGAAAATAACCCCAAACACCTAAGATAACACAATGGGTAGAGGCCAGCGTAAAAGCTCAAGCAACAAAAGACAGAGCAATATGGCATCTCCAGAACCCAGTTACCGAGGGGCAAGTAGCCCTGGACACCCCACCATAACTGAAATCCAAGAAGATGACCTAACAAGTATGCTCATGAAGATGATAACAGAGGAAACAAATAAGATTCGTAAAGACATAGAGGAAGATAAACTCAAAGAGAATATTGCCATCCATAAAGAAATAGAGGAAGCTGCAGCCAAACAGTTTATGGCCTTGAGAAAGTGCTTAAAACACTGAATGAAATGATAGAAACAGAGTTGAAGGAACGAAAAGAAAAACAGGAAAGTACAATCAGACAGGTGAAGGAAGTAAACAAAACAACTCAAGACCTGAAGATAGAATTGGAAAAAATAAAGAAAACACAAATGGAAGAAATAATGGAAAGGAAGAATCTAGGGAAGAAAACAGGAACTACAGAGGTAAGCATAACCAACAGACTACAAGAGATGGAAGAAAGAATCTCAGGTGTAGAGATACAATGGAAGAAATCGATGTATCTGTCAAAGAAAATGTTAAATCCGAAAAATTCCTGACACAGACTGTCCAAGAAATGCAAGACAATATGAAAAGACAAAACCTAAGAATAATAGGTATAGAGGAAAAAGAAGACTCCCTTCTACAAGGCCCAGAAAATATTTTCAACAAAATCATTGAAGAAAATTTCCCCAAGCTAAAGGAGAGGCCAATTAGAATACATGAGGCCTACAGAACACCCAACAAATTTGACCAGAAAAGAAAATCCTCCCGCCACATAATAATCAAAACAGTAAGTATACAGAACAAAGAAAAAATACTAAAAGCTGCAAGGGAAAAAGGCCAAGTAACATATAATGGCAAACCCATTAGAATCACACCTGACTTTTCAACAGAGACTATGAAAGCCAGAAGGGCCTGGACGGATATCATGCAGACCCTAAGAGAACACAGATGTCAGCCCAGGCTACTATACCCAGTAAAACTCTCAGTCCTCATAGATGGAGAAAACAAGATATTCAATGACAAAAACAAATTTCAACAATACCTACAAACAATTCCAGCATTACGGAAGACACTGGAATGGAAAATACAACCCAAGAAAGCTAGCTACATTCAAGAAAACACAGGAAATAAATAACCTCACTTCAGTAAAACAAAAAGCAACCAAACACACAACCTCATGACCACAGCCAACATCAAAATCAAGAAATCTAACAGCCACTGGTCATTAATCTCTCTCAACATCAATGGACTCAACTCTCCAATAAAAAGACACAGATTAACAGAATGGATACGTAAACAAAACCCAGCAATCTGTTGCATACAAGAAACACACCTAAGACACAAAGGTAGACATTACCTGAGGGTAAAGGGTTGGAAGACGACTTTCCAAGCAAACGGACCCAAGAAGCAAGCAGGAGTAGCCATTCTAATATCTGATAAAATAGACTTTCAACCAAAATTAATCAAAAGAGATGGGGAAGGACACTTCATACTCATCAAGGGAAAATTCCACCAGGAAGACATCACAATCCTGAACATCTATGCCCCAAATACAAGGGCACCCACATTTGTGAAAGAAACATTGATAAAATTTAAAGCACATATAGATCCCCACACATTAATAGTGGGAGACTTCAACACCCCACTCTCAACAAAGGACAAGTCAACAAAACAGAAATTAAACAAAGAAACAATGTCTCTGACAGAGGTCATGAATCAAATGGACCTAACAGACATTTACAGAACTTTACACCCAAACACAAAAGAATTTACCTTCTTCTCAGCACTTCATGGAACCTTCTCCAAAATAGACCAGATAGTGGGTCACAAAGCAAGCCTCAACAGATACAAGAAGATTGAAATAATCCTATGTATCTTATCTGATCACCATGGAATAAAGCTGGACCTCAACAATAACAGAAATAACAAAAAGCCTACACACACATGGAAACTGAACAACTTGTTACTAAATGACAGCTGGGTCAGGGAAGAAATAAAGAAAGAAATTAAAGTCTTTCTAGAAATCAATGAAAATGAAGACACAACATACCCGAACCTGTGGGACACAATGAAAGCAGTGCTAAGAGGAAAGTTCATAGCACTAAGTGCCTTCAAGAAGAAATTCGAGACAGCTCATTCAAGCACCCTAATGGCTCACTTAAAAACCCTAGAAAAAGAAGAAGCAGACACACCAAGAAGGAGTAGACGGCTGGAAATAATCAAACTCAGGGCTGAAATCAATCAATTGGAAACAAATAAAACAATTCAAAGAATCAATGAAACCAAGAGCTGGTTCTTTGAGAAAGTCAACAAGATCGACAAACCCTTAGCCAGGCTAAATAAAAAGCAGAGAGACACCACCCAAATCAACAAAATCAGAAATGAAAAGGGGGACATAACTACAGACACTGAGGAAATCCAAACAATCATCAGGACTTACTTCAAAAGTCTATATTCCACAAAATTTGAAAATTTAAATGAAATGGACAATTTTCTTGATCGATTTGACTTACCAAAGCTGAATCGGGACCAGGTAAATCAATTAAATAATCCTATATCCCCCAAATAAATAGAAGTGGTCATCAAAAGTCTCCCATCCAAAAAACGCTCAGGACCAGATGGCTTCAGCGCAGAATTCTACCAGACCTTCAAAAAAGAGCTAACTCCAATTCTCTTCAAACTATTCCACAAAATAGAAACAGAAGGAACATTACCAAACTCATTCTATGAAGCCACAGTCACCTTGGTACCTAAACCTCACAAAGACTCAACAAAGAAAGAGAATTTCCGGCCAATCTCCCTTATGAACATTGATGCAAAAATACTTAATAAAATACTTGCAAACCGAATCCAAGAACACATCAAAGAAATTATCCACTATGACCAAGTAGGCTTCATCCCAGGTATGCAGGGGATGGTTCAATATACGGAAATCCATCAATGTGATCCACGATATTAACAAACTGAAAGAAAAAAAAAAACACATGATAATCTCCCTAATGATGCTGAAAAAGCCTTTGACAAAATCCAACATTCATTCATGTTCAAAGTATTGGAGAGATCAGGGATACAAGGCACATATCTAAACATAGTAAAGGTGATATACAGCAAGCCTATAGCCAACATCAAACTGAAGGAAGAGAAACTTAAAGCAATCCCACTGAAATCAAGGAAAAGAGAAGGCTGCCCACTCTCTCCATATCTCTTCAACATAGTACTGCAAGTCCTTGCTAGAGCAATGAGACAGTTGAAGGAGATCAAGGGGATACAAATTGGAAAGGAAGAAGTCAAATTATCACTATTTGCAGATGATGTGATAGTATACGTGAGTGACCCCAAAAACTCTACCAGGGAACTCCTACAGCTGATAAACACCTTCAGCAAAGTGGCTGGATACAAAATTAACTCCAAAAAATCAGTAGCCCTCCTGTATACAAAAGACAAAAGAGCTGAGAAAGAAATTAGGGAAACAACACCCTTCACAATAGCCACAAATGACATAAGGTACCTTGGAGTAACCCTAACCAAGGAAGTCAAAGACTTGTATGAAAAAACTTTCAAATCTCTGAAGAAAGAATTAGAAGAAGATATGAGAAGATGGAAAGATCTCCCATGCTCATGGCTTGGCAAGATTAACATAGTAAAAATGGCCATCTTACCAAAAGCAATCTACAGATTCAATGCAATGCCCGTCAAATTACCAACACAATTCTTTACAGACCTGGAAAGAAAAATTCTCAACTTCATATGGAATAACAAGAAAACCAGAATTGCTAAAACAATCCTCTACAATAAAAGATCTTCTGGAGGTATCTCCATCCCTGATCTTAAGTTGTACTATAGAGCAACAGTTTTAAAAACTGCATGGTACTGGCATAGAAACAGAATGGTGGATCAATGGAACCAAACAGAGGATCCAGAAATAAACCCACACACTTATGGACACCTGATCTTTGACAAAGACGTGAAAACCATACAATGGAAAAAAGATAGCATCTTCAACAAATGGTGCTGGTCTAACTGGATGTCTACATGTAGAAAAATGAAAATAGATCCATACTTGTCACCTTGCACAAAACTGAAGTCCAAGTGGATCAAAGACCTCAACATAAAACCAGACACATTAAATCGGCTTGAAAAAAAAGTGGGAAATACTCTAGAACTCATTGGTACAGGGGAAAACTTCCTGAACAGAACACCAACAGCACAGGCTCTAAGAGCAATAGTCAATAAATGGGACCTCATGAAACTGAAAAGCTTCTGTAAAGCAAAGGACACCGTCATCAAAACAAAGCGACCACCTACAGATTGGGAAAGAATCTTCACCAACCCTTTATCTGACAGAGGACTCATATCCAGTATATATAAAGAACTAAAGAAGCTGAAAAGCAGCAAACCAAGTAATCCACTTAAAAAATGGGGAACAGAGCTAAACAGAGAATTCTCTGTAGAGGAATACCGAATGGCAGAGAAGCACTTAAAGAAATGCTCAACCTCACTAGCCATTAGGGAAATGCAAATCAAAACAACCCTGAAATTTCACCTTACACCCATGAGAATGGCCAAGATCAAAAACTCAAGTGATAACACATGCTGGAGAGGTTGTGGAGAAAGGGGAACCCTTCTCCACTGCTGGTGGGAATGTAAACTTGTACAACCACTCTGGAAAGCAATCTGGCGCTTTCTCAGACAACTAGGAATAGCGCTTCCTCAAGATCCAGCCATACCACTACTGGGCATATATCCAAAAGAGGCTCAAGTACACAAAAAGGACATTTGCTCAACCATGTTTGTAGCAGCTTTATTTGTAATAGCCAGAAGCTGGAAACAACCCAGATGCCCCTCAACTGAAGAATGGATGCAGAAATTGTGGTACATCTACACAAAGGAATATTACTCAGCAATGAAAAATAAGGAAATCATGAAATTTGCAGGTAAATGGTGGGATCTGGAAAGGATCATCCTGAGTGAGTTGTCCCAGAAGCAAAAAGACACACATGGTATATGCTCACTCATATAGACATACAACATAGGACAAACCCACTAAAACCTGTGCATCTAAAGAAACTAAGCAAGAGAGAGGACCCTCACTAAAATGTCCAATCCCCATCCGGAAAGGCAAAGAGGATGGACATCAGAAGAAGAAGAAAACAGGAAACAACCTAGGAACCTACCACAGAGGGCCTCTGAAAGCCACTGCCCTTCAGACTATCAAAGCAGATGCTGAGCCGGATGGGCAACTGTTGGGCAGGTGAACGGAATTTTAGGTAAGAACTGGGAAATAGTAAGAGCTGGAGAGGACAGGGTCTCCACAAGGAGAGCAACAGAACAAGAAAATTGGAACACAGGGAACTTCCCAGAGACTCATACTCCAACCAAGGACTATTCATGGAGATAACCCAGAACCCCTGCACAAATGTAGCCCAGGGCAGTTCAGAGTCCAATTGGGTTACATAGTAATGGGAAGAGGGACTGCCTCTGACATAATCTGATTGGCCTGCTCTTTGATCACCTCCCTCTGGGGGGGGAGCAGCCTTACCAGGCCATAGTAGAGGACAGTGCAGCCACTTTTGATGTGAACTGACAGACTAAGATCAGAAAGGAGAGGAGAACCTCCCCTATTAGTGGACTTGGGGAGTGGCATGCAAGCAGAGAGAGGAGGGAGGGTGGGACTGGGAGGAGAGGAGGGAGGGGCTTATGGAGGGAAGCAGAATGAATAAAGTGTAATTGATAAAAATTTTTTTAAAAAAGGGAAAAAAATAATTTAAGAACCTTAAATGACTTTCAAAAGTGGAGGAAAACATGGAGTTAGTCAATTGGCATGGAGCACGTTTCGCCCCTGGGGGCAATGGTCTCCTGAACCTACTCAGACCTCGGACACCACCACTGCTAGTTCTAGAACTGATGCAGGATGTTCCAACGAGGGGATTAAGGCTTCTGATAATATTTCCTATAAGCCCACACCTGTTTGTCTATATCCCCAATTTTTATTCATTATTAGCCAGATAGAGCCAAGTAATTGTGGTAATGATACTTGCTTTTTTGCCCAATGCTGGAATGCTAGTAAATTTAGGTATGCCCTGGTTACTTGCATGCCTCACTGGATGCCTGTGCCCGTTGATGCCCCACACGCTATGACTCTCTTCAGACAGAAAAGGGATCTTGGAACTACAGCCACCATTGTTACTACCATCTCATTGGCAGCTGTTGGAGCTACCACCGGGCATTAGCCATGAGTCATACTGGGCAGACTGCTCAGACCCTGAATAATCATTTAGCCAATGTAGCTCATGCCTTAATTTTACATAAAGGAATTAATGCTCAACTTAAAGGAAGCTTGAGGGTGTTCAATCAGAGGATTGATCTCGTGCAGGAGCAAATTGATGCCCTATGGCAAATCACTCAACTTGGCTGTCAATGAAAATATGCTGGACTTTGAGTCACTAGCATATAACATGAGAATTTTTCCTGTGCTGCAAATCTGTCTAAACAATTGTCGAGCTATATTTTAGGTAATTGGACTGGAGAATTTGATACTATGATGGAGCAGCTGAGAGTGGCCATTGTCACAGTAAATTCTACCAGAGTGGACGCAGGACTAGCCACAGGATTATCATCATGGATTGCTGCAGCCATGAATCATCTGAAGGAATGGGCGGGCATGGGAGCGTTAGCAGGCCTTCTGGTGTTGGTCTCCTTGGTTTGCCTGTGGTATATATGCAAGATTAGAGTCTCACAACAGTGTGATGCAGCCATGATCATTCAGGCCTTTACAGCCATTGAAGCAGGACATTCTCCCCAAGCATGGTTGGATACCATAGAAAGCTAAAATGATGCGAGGCTAAGCACTGCTCTCAGGGTCAGCCGCTTTGGACCCATCGAAGAGCATGTCTGATTGCATGCGGGTTGATACCCCAGGTCCCGCCTCTGAGAAAAAGATATCAGACGGGTCTGATGTTCTTAGGGTGGATGACACCTAAATGAACATCGGTACAAAGTCCCAATTTTTTTCTAATATCAGAGATCAGACCTCTACTCTTGCCTGATGCGTCTAAAACAAAAAGGGGAACTGTAGAGAGCTGTGGAATGCTGTGCCTTAAAGATGGAGCTGGTTTCTGCCTTCCACCTTCCCGATGGTGAGTGCTCTCTGTCAGGAACAATTCCACATTTGGCTAAGGCTGAGGATCTGGCTTGCTTCCATGTATGTGGACCTATCTGCATTGCCCACGTGGCACGCCTGGGTTGGCTACCCAGAGGCTATTTAAGCTGTGGGCTGGCTTTCCCCAGGTTCAGATGATTGTTCAAGGTTCTTGAATAAACTGCTTTGAAAAAAATATATAAATAAATAAAAACCATGTATATGCATGTTTATGTATATATTTATATATAATACATTTTATATATAATATATAATTATACAATATATAAACATCATAATTATATATTAAGTATATAAACATATATGAATATATATATATAATTATATATATATATAACAGGGTTTATCTTTTAGGCAAGTAGTTAGTAACATCATTCCTTCTAGCATTTTCAGACAGTTTGCCTTTCTGGGTCTGAATTTCCTTAGTCAATGTAATCATTTTTTCTATTTGCCTGCAAAGTTCCTGATTTCTTTTTTTCTTTACAGAGTGTCACATAGTATTTCTGTATCACATGATCATTAACCATTCGTGTGTTTTATATTTAGATTGTTTTAATTTCCTGCCTATTGTGAATAAAGCAACAATGAAAATGACAGAATAAGTATATATGGAATCGTACGTGAAATCCTTTGGGCAAATGCTGAAGCTTAGCGTGGTCGAGTCACATGAGATATTGTTTTTCAGCCTTTTGATAATCATCCACACTGATATTTATGATGGATGCACAAATCTGCAATCCCATCCAGTGAACAAGGATTGCCTTTTTCCAGTATCCACTCCAGCACTTGTTTTCAGTGTTTCCATGTATATTTGTTGAAATCCCAAAATTGTTTTGATTTGTCTTGCTGTGATTTCTAGGGGCGATTAACAGGTTTTTTTTTTTTCTGGATATTTTCAGTAATTTTTTTGTTCCTTCTTTTGAGAAGTCCCTATTCAGGTTCCAGGTCCATTTTTCAAATGTGTCTTTTGGGGAGGTTCCTTTGTATATTCTGGATATAAAGCCTGTCAAATGTATATCTGGCAAAGATTCATTCCCATTTTATGTGGTGCCTCTTGACCCTGTTGGTTGTTTCTTAACTGTGCCGAAGCTTTTTATTTTCACAAATTCCCACTTTTCAATTGTAGGCTTTAATTCTTGGACAACTGTCATCTTATCAGAAAGTCCTTTCCCCTACGTCATATAGGTACTGGCTATATTTTCTTCTAGCATTTTCAATATTTTGCTTTGCCATTTATGTCTTTGATCAATTTAGAACTTTTTTTTGTGCTAGTTGGTTTCATGCAGGTCTACTTTCATTCTTCTGCATGTAGACATCCAATTTTACCAGCACCATTTGTTGAAGATGTCTCCTCCTCCGTATCAAGTGTTTTTGGCATCTTTGTCAAACATCAAGTGGCTGAAGTTACATATTCTCAGGAAGGCCTTCAGTTTTGTTCCATTGGTCTACATATCTGTTTTTATGACACTACCATACTGTTTTTATTACTATTGCTGTCTGATATATTTTAAGATCTGAAATCGTAATGTTCACTAGCATTTTTCTTTTTATTCATGCTGCTTTTTGAATCAGTTCTTTTATGATTCTATATGAATTTGAGGGTAGTTTTTTACTTTTCTGTGCAGAATGAGATGAGGATAATGATTGGGGTTACCTTAAATGTCTAAATAGCTTTTGGTATAATAGTCACTATAACAATGTCAACTTTACCACTCCAGAAGCATGGGTGTCTATTTTCTAATGATTTTTTTCCCTATCTCCTTTTCAGAGGTTTAAAGTTTCCTATGTAGAGTTCATTCTCTTTCTCGTTTATGTATATTCATAGATACTTTATTTCTTTAATGTTATTGTGAATGGGAGTATGTCCATGACCTTTTTTGTATGTTTGTGGGTGGGGTATAAAAATCTATTGATTTGTGCAAATTGATGTTGGATTTTTTATAATTTCTAAAAGTTTTCTGGTAGAATTTTGTGATATCTAATATATAGTATCCTATCATTTGCAAATATAGTTTGACTTCTTCTTTCCATATTTGTATCTCTTTAATTTCCTTCTCTTGACTTATTGCTTCAACTAGTACTTTAAGCACAATGTTGAAAAAGAATAGAGCTAGTAGACATCCTTGACATTTCTGACATCAGTGGGATTAATTCAAGGTTTTCTTCATTTAGGACAGTAGTTCTCAACTTTCCTAATACAGTGACCCTTTAACACAGATCCTCATGTTGTGGTGAGCCATCCCCATCATAAAATCAGAATTATAACTTCATAAATTATAACTTTGCTATTGTTATGAATCATAATGCAAATATCTGTGTTTTATTGGTCTTAGGAAAGACCAAGAGGTCAAGAGTCCATAGTTCAAGAGCTGCTAATTTAAGATGATGTTGGTTCTGGGTTTCTCCACAAGGAGAGCAACAGAACCAGAAAATTGAAACACAGGGGTCTTTCCAGAGACTCATACTCCAATCAAGTACGATGCATGGAGACTACCTAGAACCCCTGCACAGATGTAGCCCATGGTAGTTCAGTGTCCAAGTGGGTTCTATAGTAATGGGAATGCCTCTGATACAAACTGATCGGCCTGCTCTTTGATCACCTCCCCCTGAGGGGGGAGCAGCCTTACCAGGCCACAGAAGATGACAATGCAGCCACTCCTGATGAGCTCTGATAGAGTAAGATCAGAAGGAAAGAAAGGGGGACCTCCCCTCTCAGTGAACTTGGGGAGGGGCATGGGTGAAGAAGGGGAAGGGGAGATGGGATTAGGAGGGGAGGAGGGAGGGGCTTATGGGGGGATACAAAGTGAATGAAGTTTAATTAATAAAAGTTAAAAAAAGATGATGTTGGCTGTGGTTTCTCCTATAAAGCTTTCATTATGTTGAAGTATGTTCCTTCTAGCCCTACATTCTCTACGACTTTCATCATGAAGTCATGTTGGATTTGGTCAAAGGCATTTTTCTGCATCTCTTGAGATGATCATGCAATTTTTGTTTTTTAGTCTATTTGTGTGTTGAATTAATTGACTTCTGTATTTTGAAACTTCCCTGCATTTCAAAGATAAAGGCAATGTGTTTGTGGTATATAATCTTTTTTATATGCATCTGTATTCTGTTTACAATTGTTTTATTGAGTTTTTGAGTCTGTGTTCTCAGGGATATTGTCTTATAGTTTTATTTTTTGTTGTTGTGTCCTTCCCTGGTTTGGGCATTAGAATGATAGTGGCATAAGAAACGTTTGGGAGTGCTCCTTCTCTTTCTATTTTCTTTCATTATTTAAGAAAAACTAGCATTAGATATTTATATGTCTAATGAAATTCTGCTGTCAGTACATCTGGTCTTGGACTTGTTTCTAATCTTGAAGGCTTTTCATTACTATTTCAGATTCTTCATTCCTCTCTGGGTTTGTTTGGATTTTTGTTTCCTCTTGGTTAATTTTGATGGTTTGGATGAATCTAGAAATTCATGCATTTCTTTTATGCTTTACAGATTAACAGAGTAAACATTTAAAAAATATTTCCTCAAACTACTGCGAATTTCTTTGGTGTCTGTTGTGGTGTTTTCCTGTTCACTTCTGATCTTGATAATTTAGGTTATCTCTTTATTTCCTTTGCTAATTGGGCCAAAGATCTCAGAGGACCATCTTTTAGAATCACTGATTTTTTAAAAAATATTGTTTGCTTTGTTTCTATTTCAGTGATTTCTGGACATTTTTTGCTATTTCTTGCCATCAATTGCTTTTAGATTTTGCTTGTGCTTACCATCTTTTTTAGTTCTATCAGTAAGCCATTTACTTGTGCTTAAAATTTTTTAATGTAGGTAATTAGGGCTATAAATTTACCCCATAGGACTGCTTTCAATGTGTCTCAAAAGGCTTTGTTGTACTGTGTTTTCATTTTAATTTAGTTCAAGAAATTCTTTTGTTTCTTGATTCTCCCTGATCCCTTCATCATTTAGCAATGAACTGTTAATCTCCATGAGTTTGTGTATTAGTAGAGGTGGGTTTTTTTTTTTTTTTTTTTTTTTTTTTTTTGTGTGTGTGTGTGTGTGCATGTGTCAGATTTTAGGATAGAAATGGCGGCTTACTTCCTTGTCCCATTTGACCAGAATAATTTTGTCTATTTACTCTACAGTAGCGTCTAACTTTAAAACTAAGATATGTTTCTTGTTGACAGAGACAGATGGATTTTGGTCTCTTGATGCATTCAGTTACATTGTGTATTTTGAGAGAATAACTGAGCCCAGTTATATAATAATGAACTCGGGAGATGAAACACCAACAAACAAAATAACCCAATTAAAAATGGGGCATGGAACTAAACAAAGAGTTATCAACAGAGGAATCTCGAGTGGCCAAAAAGCCCTTTAAGAAATGCTCAAATACCTTAGTCATGAGGTAAATGTGAACCAGGACGACTCTGAAATTCCATCTCACACCAGTCAGAATGGCTGAGAACAAGATCTCGGGCAACAGCACATGTTGATGAGTGAAGAAAAGGAAACACTGTTCAATTGCTGGTGGGAGTGTAAACTTGTACAACCATTTTGGAAATCAATCTGTTTTTTTTTTTCCTCAGAAAATTGAGTATATTTTAATTTTTAAAAGAAATTTAGGGGGGAAAAAAGAAAGCGAAAACTGTCCTAAATTGTCTGAGTGAGTTGAAGCTAACTTTCTTATTTTGTGTTTTTAATGTCTACATTACACTTGGCACTTGCAAACTAGCAACTGGCAAATGTTGTCCTGGAAGGCCCCTGACACAGGATGTGGACACAGCCCCATGGTTTGAGGACAGGCTGCAGGTGCCAGTGGAGCAGTGTGTACTTGCTGCACAGAAGTACATAGCTGAGTCTCCAGGCTGAGTGTCTGTGATGTGCAGGGAGAAGTGTTTGGCTTTCTTATCCAGTAAAACTGTGAGTCTTTGGTTCTGCTTTCTGTCCACATTTGAACGAATGTCAATGATGAACTGAGGACCTTTCCCAGGTTCCTGCTTATACCAAGGGAAGTAGTTTGAGGCACTGTCTGTGTAAGTGCAGTTGATGACAGCTCTGGCTCCCTCCTGGACTCTCAGGATGGAAGGCTGCTGCTCCACCTGCTCTCCTTGGCTCATCCCTGAGCAGAAAAATGGAGAGAAAGGAGAAAGGTTGTCAGGTCATCACTTTCCAGGATTCTCTTTTTCTACAGTAACTAGAGAAAACTTGAATAAAACATAGATTCCCCTAGATGACTCAGAAATGCCCACTGGTTATTCTGAGGCCCTAAAATATTAACTCACCATCCATCTGCAGCCACAAAAACATGAATAAAGTAGGAACATATGACTTCATTGTTCTTATCAATGAAATTGAAATCCAGTGTCAACCGTGATGGCCGGAAGGTCAGCTATAGCTGCCAGGGTGTTGTTCTTTCTCAGTAACAATTCTAGCTCTGGAGTCTTCCCCTCACCAGTGAGAAAAAGGCTGTGCTTGTGCCTTAAGCCTACAGAGCCCACATACAAAGAAGTGAATTCTCTGCATCCTTCCCAGCATTTGAGATCTACTGCCACCTTGTGGTTGTATCTCTAACCAGTAAGGACTCTGGTTAAGTGTTTTCTGACCCTATGAAGGATTCGGACACAGTGAACAGCATTATGCCATATCAAGTGGGTTCTAGTACTGAGAAATCAAGGATGGTATTTGTACTCACTAGTTAAGCTGTTTCTTTTCTTTAAATGTAGTATAGGATATGTATAATGCTTCATACATAAATGTATATGCATTATATATTGTATATATATATATATATATATATATATATCCATGTGATATGTTCCTACATGAGGCTTTGTGAAAGAGGGGGGAAGAGAGAGACATTTATTATGTCTAGAGCTGTATTTACTAAGCCCCTGTCATATTGTAGAATGCATGGATCATTTGTCAAGCATTCCGCTTTCTCTTGGAGATAGATAATTAGGTCTATATTTGTCCTTGAAAGTTATTTCACTCATAAGAAGGTTTTTTTCAAGTCTCCTGTGGGCTTTCAGATACAAGGGGACAATGTTCTTTTATTTCAGTGAGTTCTTGTTGACAATACCTATATATTGTTTCTATGCTTGCATCTTTCCTTCCAAACAAGTCAGCCTGGAATCACAAATACATTCAGCTACTCTTAGAAAAGTTCTCAGAAGTCATTTGGTCTTGAGGATGGCAACATCTATGTGGCTTACTCTCACAGCATCCAGTGTTGTAGACTGAATTACTGATAGAAAAGTAGTGTGGATCCTGGAGAATTGGCCAAGCCTTGACAAAGAAAAAAGACACCTCAGGTTTCCTCCTTCCTGTGTACCCTCCCAGCATACTCTAAGGCCTTTCCAAGTGATTTCCTTCTCTTTGTGTCAACTGTGAGTTGAATCCCCCTGAGAACCCTGTGTCCACACAGACTTAGAAGCCTGTAGGCTACCCTCACAGTCACTCTTGTCCATCATTTAGGTTTCTCTATTACCATCCACATCTCCTTAACAGAAGAGTTGAGGGGCCTACCCTCTTATTCCTCCTCCATTTACTTGAAACTCAATTGTACCTTGCTGCATTTTCTTTTCGTTCTCATCCACATTCCTTTGTGTCAAAAGCCAATAAAGACACACTCCACCTAGGAACCTGGTGGCCACACCCACCTGGAAAGAAAGTGGTCCATTTTCACTCACCTCTGTGTTCTATAGTGCAGTTTCCCCGGTTTCACTGTATGCCCTGCAGCAGACCACCTAAGGGCCCTGTCCTTCCTCTTTGCTTCCATCACACAGGGTCTCCACCAAGCCTTGCAGAGAACCCAGCTTACCTAGTTCTTGTATAACTTAACAGCATCCCCTCTAGCCCATCCACTTTCCATCCTGTCACTTTTCAATGTAGAAAACCACTTTCTGCGCATACTGGCAGGGACTTGTACAAGCAGGTTACTCACACTGTCCTTCCTGCTCTCTGTCACACTCTCTCTATTCTGATCTGAAGCCTGATAATAACCTGCTTAGAGAGGAAAAGTTACACCTGGTTCCACCATCCTCCCTGTCTTTTTAACTATCTATTCTATTTTCCCCCATTCAGGAAACCCTTCCCTTTCCTCTAGCTGCCTACTCCGTATCTATCTTCTGTAGGTATACAGATTGTGGCAAGCCTATAGAAGGCTTAAAATCTAACATCCAAAGGTAAGAGAATACACACCATATTCGTCTTTGTGAGTTTAGTTTTCACTAACAGAGTCTTACTTAGAGAAGGCCTCCTTCTCAGCAGTAGACGGCCAAATCAATGGTGTATTTCAGGATTTTTATTTTTTGTATCATAATGCTTTGTCTGGACATGGTTTGCCATATCTGCCATTTACCTATAGATTATATTTTCCAATTTGATGTTCTTATGGATTTTCTGTATGCACATGTCTCTGCCTGTGTATGTGCTTACATTTTATTTGTTTTTCTATTTTCTATGTTTGGTTTGCTTATTTGCCTGTTTTTTTTCTAGGAGAGAGAGAGAGAAAGAGAGAGAGAGAGAGAGAGAGAGAGAGACTAAAGAATGAAATTGGATGTGTGGAGATGGGGAGGATCTGGAAGGAGATGAGGGAGGGGATACAGAGAGTAGAATATATTGTGTGGAGAAAATCCATTTTCAATTTAAAACCAAAAGGGAACAGCAGTGCTGCAGCCTGATTAGTTCTTGCTCAAAGTGCCAGTGTTTACACAGATTGGAGCTGTTGATTTTTGTTATTACACAGACTGGCCCATGTCCTTTACAGACCCCACATGCTGAGCTGCAAGGGTTGATTTCCCTTGAGGTGAATGTTCCTGCCTGAATGAGGCAGAGACACAATGTAAAGGAAGTTATCTGGAAACAGAGTTTCTACCTAGTCATGTTCATTTATCACTAATCATTTTATAATGGCAGCTTGCACATACTTTCTGCTTTGTAATGATATTGTATGAGGGACATGCATAAATTCTTAATTCTTTTGGCATTGAATTTTTTTTTCTACTTACTGAACACAGAAAATATCTGTGAGCAGTGTTGGGCAAAATGATCCTGGGAAAAATTGCTTTCAGCCTATGGAAACCTAAGTCCATTCATATTCTCAGGCATCTAACATGCCTGTCATTTCTCTGACAGATCCTAGGGCTCTGGAAAAATTAGATAGGATCTTATCAGTTTTTCCATACATCCCATAACACAATGAATTGGTAGTGGATCATGGTGAAGATTAAACTTAAAGTCAAATAACATAAAATTGGACTTTGCTCAATATAGTGATCATTTGTGGTGTGATACTGTTGTATACTGGACAGCCTAGGTAGAGATAGGCAGGATACTCCTTTATGAGGCTCTGCTTTTAATAATTAAATATAGCAATCCTTTCTTGTAGGAAATATATATACCAGCAGTTTATTAATATATGTTGTGACCCGCGTTATCGTCTCGCCAGCAAGAACGCATGCGGACAACAGGATCCTTCTGCAGCAAACTTTATTACAATGAAAAGAGGAAGACCCCGAGCCCCGAAGTGGCGCTGTTTATATAAGCCCTGCTCGCACCAGAGTGGTGAGATGACGTATCATTCCCTGATTGGCTGCTCACCCATGGTGTGAGATGATGTATCATCCCCTGATTGGCTGCTCACCCATCACCCCATATGACGCCCCGGGCTGGGCTCGTGACTTGGTGAGCTATTGCTGAACGGTCATGTGCTCTAGGACTTGTTTACCAGTTTTGAGGGCGGAAGCCAACGCCATGGCGACCAAACCCGGGCTCTCCACAAATATATGAAGCAAAAGTCACATTGACAGCTTCATCTTGATGGATTTCTGGAGTTAAGAGATACTCTCTTTCAGGGGTAACTAGAAAACTCAAATTCTCAACAGAGGTTGTGATACATTTTGTGATACCTGACATAAAAAAGAAAATCGTTTCTCTCCCCAGATGTAAAAAAAGTGCCCTCCATGACTTGAAAACACAACAGAGTTTGCACTGTTGTGATTTATATAAAAATATCAAGACACAAAGTGGTGTCACCTAGAAGTTACCATTATTGGGTTTGTTCAGGAAGAGCTGGTGGGAGCCTGCATTTGTGAGGATGGCTGTAGGAGAGAGAGGCTGGGCCAGGGATGAACAGGTCGGTGGTTGCTGCAGATAAGCAATTGCCACTGCTTGCAAGGCTTATGAGGTATAAGACAGAGAAAGAATTTAAGAAGCTACCTAGAGTAAACTGGACAGAATTAATCAAAGTTGATCCAGGTGACCTGACACTTCAAGAAGAGTTGGCAGATAATTTATGGATTTCCTCATCAAAGGTGGAAATAAGTGAAGTAAAAGGTGAACATGAAGAAAGCATGGTAAATTTATTCAGAGTTTCATAGTTGTTGAAGAAGGTGCCAGCTGAAGAAGTAAGCCTGGCTTTGGAAGAAGTTGAAAAAGCTGGAGAAGGGAAAGTAAAATGTGAAAATCAACTAAGAACAAAAGTAAAGAAACTGGAAGAGGAACTGGTGATGGTTCAGCAGTCTGCAGGTGGACAGGACACTCATTTTATGCGATGAAATTCACCAGCTTGAAAACCAATTGGAACAAAAAATCATAAAGATTTAGAAAATGTGGAGGGGAATTTGCATAAAGAGAAGAAATTTAATAAAAAATTGGCTCTTTGAATGAGGATGCAGAACATAAAAACAGCAAATTAAGAGGAGAACGAACTGCTTTGTCAGGATATTACTGATAGCCAGAGACAAATAGAGTTACAAAAGTAACCACTTTGATTACGAAGAGGAAACAGTGGCAACTGATCACATCTGTCTTAAAAGAGCTGTGAACTTGTTCAATATCTGGATGAAATTCAGACTTTAACATAAGCTAATAAAAACACCGGTTTAGAATCAAGAAATGAGGAAAAGAATCTCCAGAAGAGTCTTACAGGAAATGGAGCAGAAGCCTGATGACTGTAACAGGATGAAGTGTATTGTCCATCGCACAGATTCTATTGAGGAGCAGACCTAAAGAGAATGAGCATTGTCAACTTCAAGTGTGAGAGCTCACAGACCTTGTAAGGGCATGGGGTGAAGATGATCCAGCCATGACGCCTGTCAGTGCAAATGGAAAAGAATGCAAGGTGCTTTACTCAATTGATACAACTTTTATCCTTTTGCATTTTGATTTAACTTTAATTGTGATTTTAATTTTAAGGATTTATATCAAACAATATTTTTGATATTACTTTTTTGTTTATTGTCTGTTTTGGCTAGAAAACTTCTAAAACTGCTTGCTAACTGTAGTCCTCAAACTCATTGGTTTATTAAACAAGTGTATTCAAGTCCAGATTAATCAGGATTGGGGTTAGAGGAAAGATCTGTCAAGATTGGTTACAAAGCCTTTTCAGAGTCACCTCTGTCTGTATCTAATTGCAGTGTTTCATTCTCACCTAATTCCATAGCCCCACCCTACCAAGAAGCTAGGATTAGGATGGTTGCCATTTGTGAACCCTCTGAGATGACTGAATTCATAATTCTTCCTGTAAATGCTCTCACTCTAGTGACACCACTTCTAGCCATGCTCAAGTAAATCTTCCTGGCAATTGGGAATTATTATCTGGAAAGCTGGGCAATCTATGCTCTAAGCAAGCATAGTTGCAATGGGGATGAATCACAAGATGGTCAGTTAACTTGTGAAGCTTAGAAAGAAAATGTTTTAGCCAGTCCAGTGGCTGTTGTAACCACTCAGCTGCTGTATCAAAATGTCAATGGATAGACATTACATGGATGAATGACATGGCTGCTTTCTAGTTCTATGCAGAAACAAGTGATAGGCCACAGTTTTCCAGCTGCGGAATATAATCTGTCAACCCTTGGAGAAAAAGAGTTGTTTGGTTCACATTTAAATATAAATAATATAAATGTAAACATATATAAAATGAGTTAGTCCCCTATTGTGTGGTAGTTAGGAAGTTTTCAGTTTTGTGTTGTTGTTGTTTTTTCTTTTTGAAAACAAGGTTTTAATGAGAAATTTTGTCTGTATACCTTGCAGATGTATAAATATATCAGAAGAAACAACTGCTGTAAATATTGCTTGACAGACTACAAAACTATCTATTTGGTCATTTATCTTTTGGCTTTTATAATTTTGATGTGAAATATTGGTGTGACATTTCATAATTAAATGTATAACACTTTTAAAAATATCAAGATATTGTAGAAATGATCTCTTGATTTAATAATTAGATTTGTTTGTCTTGAGTTTCTTCAACTTAATTTATTAGGTTTTTTAAATTAATCCTTTCTTTAACTTCATTTTTAGCCAATTAGCTGAAAGTGTTGTCAGGTGATCTCTGAACAAAGGATGAAAACAGTTGCTCTCAGTTTCTGATATTGAGAAATGGCCCAAACAATTCTGGATTGTGTAAGAGGGGTTTTATTTTATGGCATTAGCACAAGCATTTGATAAATTAAATGTGTATTTTAATATTATGAGCTGATGTTTCTAAGCAGCTAACATTCTAGAAGTCAGTGTCAGGTCAGTCTGAATTTAAGGGTGAACTTCTTGAGGTATTTTTATGTATCCTCACACTTCCTTTGTAATTGGTGGAGATCTGATAATGCCATAGCTGTGCAAAGCCTCCTGCAGTCTCCTTGTGTCAGGGGCTGGAGCTGCACACCCAGCTGCAGTTTGGGGCCAGGCTGCAGGCTTGCTGGGAGCACTGTGCCTCAGCAGCACAGAGGTAGGTGCCTGATCCTCCAGCTGGGTGTCCCTGATGTGCAGGGCGCTGTAGCTCTCCTTAGAATGAAATGTTGACTTTAACCTCCCATTCTCTTTTGTTCCTGCAGCCACGCAAAGCAGACTGATGAGGCTGCCCTGGGGATTCTGTCTGAACCACTGCACACCCCTCATGGTGGTGGAAAAGTTGCATCTCAGAGCAGAACTGGTTCCCTGCTGAAGACTTAGGACTGAGGGACTCTGCTCCACCTCAGCTCCTCTCACACCTGCTTGGAAATAGAAAAGCAAATGAGAATCAGACAGAGGTTTTCACCCACACCTTTCAAATATCCCAGGCGACTCCCATGAGGATGAATGCACAGGAGCTGTGTGTTGGCTTTCTCCCACTCCACCATTTCTGGAGAATCCCTATAGCAACTTAGCTGAACCCAACTCACAGCAATCTGCACCCACAGAATCCCCAGCACAGCTCCCAGGTTCCTCTCCATGGCCCCTGTCCAGTTGCTGGGATTCTTCTCTCCAGCTCTGATGGGGTCGAGTCTTATGCACAGACACACTATGCTTACAGAGGACAGGTTCTCAAAATCACTGAGCTTCCTCCTTCATCTGAACAGGAAAGCCTGCCCACCTCTGTGTCATGATATTGCACTCCAACCACCTCCATGTCCTGATTGCTGAACTATACTTGCTTTAGGACTTTAGTGATCAATTCCTATAAATTACAAAGAAATGCAGATGGTCAGAAAACATTAGTGTCTAGATAGAGTTCTTAGAAGAAAAATAAAATGGCTGAGAAATAACTCAAAATTGTTCATCATCACAAGAAAATTAAACAAGTTAGAGATTTTATCTCACCTGTGTCTAAAAATCAATAAAACAACTGACCACAAATGCTGTGTGTGTGTGTGTGTGTGTGTGTGTGTGTGTAACCTGCATTCACTATAAGGAGGAATGAAGAATGGCATCACAAACTTTTCAGGTAGATGGGTGGAACTGGAAAAGACTGCTTTGAATTAGTTGACTGAGACACAGAAAGACAGATGGCACATGTTCTGCTGCTGGACTCCTAGTTCCAAGGGAAAGTGTAGAGCCTCCTAAATAAAAATCTTCAGATGGACACAAATAACCTGGAGTAACCACAGAGGTCAGAAAGGTACAAAAGGGAACATGAGGTTGGGGAGAAGCACTAAAGAAGGAAATAGCAAAGTAAGCATAATTTAACATAAAAAAATAGAAAAATGAAGGGAGGGTAGTTGGGATGGGAAAAGAGCTCAACACAGAAGGAAGGAGAGGGGGGAGGGTGAAATAAAGTGACCATGGCTAAAAAAGTTAAAGGAATCATATTAGTATCTATTTACCTAAAATAGTGTAGAATACATAAGAATAAAAATATGTATATATACATATACACACATAGTTTAAATTAAACTATTTGGGCTGACAATGCTTCCCCAAGAGCTGCACACAGCTAACAAAATCCTCAATACCAGTCATGGAAATCCCTCATTTAAGCTGTTAATGGAGAAATTAAAAAAAGATTTTTAAAACATTATAGACTCTTATCTTTAAATATTATTCTTCACCACAAGTTCTCAGTGAGTACCTATTGCTGATGACACGATGCATTTTGACCAGATGATACAGTGGAAGCCAGCTGGACCTGAATTGAAGTCTTCCTCCTTGATGAGAGGAGACAAGCAGACAATTATCCTTCCCAGCTATGATGCCTATAAACTACAGTGGCCAATATTGTTCTAAAATCTAAGGTTGCAATAGTGGTACTCATATTTTGGTGGCAACCAATAGCTCTCAAATTGGACACAAGAAATAACTCACCAAGAGGAAAATCTTGCCTGGTTCTGGAAACCTAGCCAAAGTATGCAGGACTAGTGAGGTTATAGATCTTTGAGGTGAACCTGTAACTACCATCTTACACAGCACAATCCCTAATTACATTTTAAATATCAATCGTTGTTCCCAGGGATGAGTACATTTTTCTGTCCTCATCAAACACTTTCTTTTTTTCAAAAGACAGAGAACCATTCAGAAAACTACAACTAATCAAAATGCAGAGAACAAGTGATCATGCAGTGTTCTGCCTGAACTGATCCATGCGCCTACAGCTCAGGGAGCACTGGGGAAGAGGGCACAGAAAATGTCTAAGCTCCAGAGGAACAGGAAGGTTTCTGTGAGATTGCATCTCTTAAACATGGCATGGAATACATTCCGAAGAATTGTCAAGGTCATGGTTGCCTAAACAAGACCTGAACATTGATGCACCAGTAGAATACTATCCTGGAAAAAGGAAATCTGATAGAGCTTCAAATCTAGACAGAGAAGTACAGGCACCTGAGAAATGCCAACAAGAGAAACAGTCATACCAAAGGAAAAGCACTCCAATGTGATATTGAACACCATGGGGCAAGTCCTGAAATCATACACATACAAGGTACACCATATGGCCTGAGCAGGTTGTATCTATATTTAGGAAACTATGTAACAACAATTAAAGCAAAAGCAGGCAGAGGCAATGAATTTCGGTGAGAAATGTTTGCTATGTAGAAGAGGATGAGATAAGAAAATGAAAATGGGTAAATTAAGTAATTATATTTTAATTAAAAGTATTTTCAAGAAAGAGCAGTAAATGGTACAAGACACAAGTTTCCAATCTGTAGAAGACATAAATACACATATATACAATATAATCAAAGAATAATACCTTGTGAGCTGGATGGTCTTGGGAAAGTAAAAGACTGACACATGGGGACTTTGGATAAAACTTCATAAAGAAGGTAGAGATGGGTCTGGAGGTAGAAGGAGAGAATAAATATCTCTCACCTGCAAACCTCCTGTGTCACCTGAGTATACATAGGGTATGGGTAGACATATAGGGACACCATTTATATTATTTTATTTAAAAGATGCATATTTTCTTTTATCCCCTTTTCATTATGAAAAGTGAAAAGATGGGGAACTCTTCATTGCCTGTTTAAACTTATTAGTCTTAATCATTGGATAAATTCATGAACATATAAATTATTTGAAAATTAATGGAACATAATATTCAGGGTAAAAAGCCCACATGCCTGAACATCCTGATTCATTCTGGGGATTCCATCACTCATCATCATAAACTCTTCCTTCAGCTGCCACATTGGAGCTGATCCTGCATAGTGTTTTGTTGAAGAATCATAATCATATATTAAATATGTGGAGCAACAGGAAATATACAGCATTTCATTCTTATTTTCTGTTTGAAACAAAATGTCATGTATTGTGAACACCTTTTTGTAGTTTTCTTTACATGCTCAAAATATTAGCTGTGGGTGGTGAGATGTGCCTGGGATCCCAGCGACTAGGAGGTGGAGGATAGAGCATAGGAAGCTCAGCATCATTCTCTGCTAAGTGGTGCTTTTGTCTGAAGTCAGCCTGAACCCCATGAAACTCCACAACAATCAGTCCAACAAACAAAGAAAGCTGTCTTAGCAGCAACAGCAGCCTCTACTGATGTCCTGCACTGTATTATGAACACATCTCAGGTTATACATCCCATCCTCAGATAATTTAAGGTTTAGAGAAACATCTTATTTATGTATAACAACATATGCACATTTGTAGTTTCAATTGTGGTCCTCACAATAAGAATTGAAATACAGCTCTGTATTCTGAATGTTGTTATGTTCTGTATGTTGTTAAGGAGGGCAATGAAAGGCTTTACCAAAACAACAGATGCCAACAGAAGTAAGAAAAACTTCAAGATTACCAAATGTTAATATATTAAAATTGTATAATTGTAAAATTTAAAAGTTAGAAAATTACATATATATGTATAAATTGCATATATATGTATACAGACATATGCACATAATCTGGAAGAACAAAACCTTAATCCTTTGTACATAATTGGAAAAATCTAAACAAAAGGCAAGAATGCTGAAGACAGCATAATGTAGGATGTGTCCTGCTGCCCTTGTGTAAGGATCGAAGCCTCCTCTCTCACCCAGGAACCATTACACCTACATAGCCTTCTCTAAAGCATGGCTATTCTGCGCCCAGTGGAGAGAGGAGTGTGTGAGGAGAGTGGCAAGCTTGTCAGGTGACTCAGCTCAGGTGACACAGAAACAGAGAGAGGGTACAAGTGAAGGGTGACTTAACATTTAGACGGAAAGGGGAATGGGAAATGGGCAGAAGGAAAACAGCAAGAATAAATGAAGCAGAAAAGAATGAAGCTAAAACAGAGTACTGAGATTGTGAAGTACAACATAGACAGTTCTGGATAACACCCTTTCAGCTTCAGTTACTGTCACTGGTCCCTTTGCTTCCATTCCTTCATAATGAGCTGGTTTTATGAATGGTTTATTATTTTTTCCAGTTCTTCTGGAAACATGAAAGTGATGGCAGGGAAAGGCGCTAATCTAACTTACATGTGATCCTCACTGTACTCACTTTTGACAAGAACACACACTCACACTTACACACATGCATACACACTAATACACACATAAACACACTTGTACATACACGCGTACATACACGTATCAGAATCACATATAAAAGGCAACTGTTTTGCTGAACCATCATTTTAAATTTTGCAACACACTACTTTAGAAAATATAAAAATAAACAACCCATGAGGTAGTAGTGTCCTACACTGTAATCCCTGCAACTGGGAGGCAGGGACAGGGAAATCTCTAACTTTGAGGCTAGCCCAGTCTAGCAGAACAGCCAGAGATAAACAGAGAAACCCTGTATCAAAACACAAACAAGCAAGAAAACAAACAAGAAAGGAAGGAAGGGAGGGGAGAGAAGAGAAGGAAAAAAAGGAAAGAAAGAAAGAAAGGAAGGAAGGAAGGAAGGAAGGAAGGAAGGAAGGAAGGAAGGAAGGAAGGAAGGAAGAGAGAGAAAGGAAGAAAGGAAGAAAGGAAGAAAGGAAGGAAGAAAGAAAGAAAGAAAAAGAAAGAAAGAAAGAAAGAAAGAAAGAAAGAAAGAAAGAAAGAAAGAAAGAAAAAGTAACCACCATACTATTGAGCATATATAATAGAATTCTTTTTTGGTGTGTGTGTGTGTGTGTTCATGTGCACAGCAGAAATCCATAGAATACTGGATTATGGAGATCTCAAAATCTTTATACAACTAGCATTAATCTTCTTAAAAGGATGCTAAGCACTGAACTGTGTCTATATAAAATACATATGCTGGGGCCCTAAAAGGGCTTTGGGGTGACAATACTAGAAGATCAGACATGAAAAGGTAACTAAGGCAAAATCAATCAACACAGAGAGGGGGATGATAAGACAGATGTTGAGCACAGACCCTCTTATCCTCTGAAAAGGACCATGAGAGGATTCACTAATGGCCACAGAGAGAGTGCTCTGGAAAAGCAGATCATGCTCTCATCTCCATCTTGGACTTCTACCTCTAAAGCTAAAAACAAACAAACAAACAAAACATTTGTGTTGCTTCAACCACAATATGTACTGTGTTGTGAAATCACAAAATGAACATAAAAATCCATTTTTAAATGTTATGAAGCACAGCCAAAAAATTTGAAGGCACAGCTGCACAGACAAAAAATACTCAACATTGTATTATTCCCTCTTTATACTTTGTTTTAGAGCACCTGTCTCCCAAATTAAGTTTCCTGGTTCTTGCTCAATCCTCATGAGACTTGGACCTAGATTTCTGATGATCCTAACAATTTTGTTAAGGTGCTGGGAAGAATGGAGTCTGCTTTTCATGTATTTGGCACCCAATGCAAATGACAAATGAGTGAAGTCTCCCTGTACTTTCTTAGCAAAGCCTTAGAACTTTTTCAGATTCAGGGCATGTACCACTACATCTTAAGTTTGCTTGGAACACTGACAGAGAAGGGGAGAATTGTATGGCATGGGCCTTCAGAGTTGCAGAAAATATTTTAAAAACTCTTGTGGCACATGTACACCAACCACTGAAAAACAGTGTACCCGTCATGTATGTGTACACTTGAGTTAAATAATTTCAGCTCAGAAGTGCAATGCTGCATATGTGCTACTGAAATTGCCCTCAGTTGACAGAGTAAGCTAAGCTTGACAGGAATTCACCCTCCTGGGGTTGCCAGCTGCCATTTTATGCAAAGGCCATGACAAAAAACTGGAGGTCCATTGCCAACAATATGCCCAATCCCTAAGTCTCACCAGTTTTCATGGGTAATTTCACATAACAGGTTTCACTAGCAAGAGCAGGGGCATGTTTCATGGTATCACCAAACAGGAAAAAAGCCTTTAGTGAAAGCTCTTTGGTTGTTGATTTGACTAAAGTATTTTAGACACACACCTTTCCCAAATAAACATTGTAAAAAAATATCTATATTCACCTGTACCTTGACCCACTATGAACCAAATATTTAATTTCTAAAAATTCATTGTCTACTCGTTGTGAAACACAGTAGAACTGAGTGTGCTAGTTTGTATATCAGGCACTGTCTGGTAATAACAGTGCTGTATTGTGGTTCCCATAAGAACATGAGTATTTCTCAATGTCATGTGTGGGAAAGAGAATGAGAAACAGCAGAAGGCCTGCTGTGTAACTCCACAGACTTGAAGTTCTCACCAGGCCTAGTGTGAGTGACAGTGGCTAACCCACTGCCTCATGAAGGTGAGTTGACTGGAAAGAAGTCCATGAAAATTCCTATGCTGACCTTGGTATTGTGTCTTAGGAGTGTTTACAAATAAGCCTGCCTTCTCGTCTCATTATAAAGAAAATCAAAACTAAGAGATTAACACAGTAATACGTAAGATAGACCACTTGGTGTTAGAATCTCCAGGTAACATCTATCTGTGTCCATGTTAAAATATTTATGTATGCGTGTGTATGTGAGTGTGTGCATGGGGACAAGTAGAATCACATGTGTACATATGTATTTGCATGTGTATGTGTTCATGAAGAGACATGAGATAACTGTGGGTGTTGTTTCTCAGGTTCTGGGGATCTTTAGTGTGTGTGTGTGTGTGTGTGTGTGTGTGTGTGTGCAAGTGTGTGTTTGGGTACACATATGTGCACATGTATGTGGAGGCCAGAGGACCATCTTGGGTGTCATTTTTCAGAAGCTATCTCTCTTGTTTATTGGATACAATGTCTCTCATTGACCCTGGGCACTTCCAGGTAGCCTAGGCTGCTTGGGAACCAGGCTTTAGAAACACGTCTACCCTCACCTCCCCAGCACAGCCGCCATGCCCTCATGTGAGTAGTGGAAATTGTACTCAGGGCTCATGGTTCTGTGATACCTACAGAGCTATATTTTCTGGTCAAGCAGCAGCTAGAAAATTCTCTCTTTCTTTTCCTCTTCATCCTGAGTATTGTCATCCTCCTTTGCTGTATGCACAAAAGTATAAAATCTTTTACAGTTCTGCAAAACAGAAGGTGATGAACTAAAATTCCATACTGGAGCTGGTGATTTTCATTGTCCACTGGGATTCTTGACTGTATTTCAGCAGGATGTGATTATGATATGATAAAATAGTAATTGATAGTAAACATTGATGTTCCTGCAGTAAAATCATTTGTGCCAGAGAGAAATCAACAAGCAGTAATAAAAGATGCAGAAGGAATCAAATCACAAATTCCCAAGCATATCTGAAGAATTTAAGATGGAAATGAAAAACATAGCACTTTTATGGCTTTAAAGAATTCTTTGAAAAAAAAAAAAAAAAACAACCAGTGAGTTCCAATTCCTTGTTCTCCTGTTTTATTTTTAATGGTTGCTAAAACTGACATATTTGTGACAGATTTCTAGGCTTTCCTGGTTGTGGTGAATTCCTATAGCAACTAAATAAGCTTCAAGTTCTTTCCAAAATGAAGTATTTAATATTATGATCACTTCTGATCAGTACATTTAGCACCAAAAGAAAATTTATAGGAAAATCATGAAAGACTGAGTAGACAAGGAAAACTTCAAGACAAACCTTGAAGCATGCACGTTTCACATTTTGTGTAGATGACACATAAAATGACAAATGGAAGTCCAGCTTTTGGTATTTCCCCATGGGAAGAATCATAGCCGCTGTCCAAGCAATGTCCACTCAGGAGATGATTCCCACAGATGATAACACAGTCTCCTTCATTCTACAAAATTATAATTGAGCATTAGATAATTTTGAAAATACTCAAAGAGCTTCTAAGACAAGTCAGGAGTCAATATTTTAGCTGGAAATGGATTGTGCAAAGGAGCTGGGCCTGCATAACTTGTCTTGTCTTGTCTTGTCTTGTCTTATCTTCCTTCTTTTCTTGCTACCAGTTTGAAAGATGTGGGGCACATGGACCATGCCACCAGGAGAACTGGCATGGAACTGGTGAGGGGGAGCAAGTTCAAATCCAAGAAATCTCAAAATTGAGATTTAAAATCTCATCTTGAGACTAGCAGGAGTGGAACCAGATCCTTCCCTGTTACCATGCCCACCTCTGATCAAGTAGCATGGAGACACCCCCACGGTGGTCAGGTAGTCACATATCTGGCACCTAGATGAAAACAGAGCACTGCCAACACCTTAGCCAAAACCAATTAAATGCATTCACCCCCAAAACTTCTCAGTGCCCAAGGTCCACTCTTGTTCACTGTGGAATAAAGATGCATACACATAAGTTGTTACACACACACACACACACACACACACACATATGCATGAACACATGGGGACTTGAGCTGTTTTATCAATAAAGGCGAGCATAAGCTGTTTCACTAAATATCATCTAAGAGTAACCGATTTATCCTAGGAGAAAGTCTTCCCCTCTAGGCACTCCCAGCTGGAATGGAATCCTGCAGAGCCCAAGCTTTCCAGATTTAACACTCTCCTTCCCGGCTCGGCTACCAGTGGTGTCCAGGCATCCCAGAAAGAAGCAGAGCCACAGAAAGAGATGCTTCAAAGACTATGAAGAGAGACAGTGAGTCTGAGTACCCACTGCCATGGGTGTTTGTGTTCAGCTCCCCCTGCAGCCCCAGACACTGTGTGCTCAGAGCACAGAAGTACACAGCTGAATCGCTCCAGTGCACACGGGCTTTCCTCAGGTGGAAGGAAGAGTCGCTCTTGCTAAACTCAGCCTCAAAGCCGTTCATGCCGTGAACCACTGGGTCTCCTGAGTAGTAGCTGAGGAGCAGCTGCAGCCCCTGCCGTGGGTACTGGACATACCAGAACAGGCGAGGTGCCACAGAGGAGGAATAGTTGCATCTTATCTGCAGAGAGGCGTCTTCAGAGACAGTGACTTGAGCATCAGGCTGAGTCACTGACTGAGCGCTGGTGTCTCCTGGAAAGGAATAGTAGGCAGTATTTACAGGGCAGACTTCACTGAGGACAGTCAGAATTCTAGGATGCAGAGACCACAAGGCAACTGTACTCACTCAGGATAAAGTGTACCACCAGCAACGGGAGGATGGCCAGGCGCATGGCTGAGCCTTGGGAAGACTGCAGCTCTAATTTGCAACCGGATAGTAGGAAAGTGGCTGAAGAAAGAAAGACCTTGAAAATAGGAGAAGGGTCAGCTGGAGAAGTCTCTTGCTCAGGTAAAAACAGTGAAGCTGCTAACACAAGCCTGGAAGCTTTAGAGTGTCTGATCCTTGTCACGTGCCTTTGCTATAAACTCAGGCAGCAGCAAAGAAAGGATGAGATGCTAGCAGGTGGTGAAGACCTTCAAAGGAAGAAAGAACACTAGAGGGTGCTGCAGCGCCCTCTGGAGGGGAAACGAGGAACCAAATGTCCGGAGGGTCCACAGCCTGTCGCCTGCTGTGTTCTTATTTCACAGACAAGCAAAACCTTCACAATGCATTTGCTTCTTTTTCTAATCTATTATGAGATATTAATTATAGAACTCCCTGGAAATAGGTGGCTTGTTAATATTCCTTGCGAAACCAGGTTATGAAATGATCCCCAGACTTCAGATGCAATTGTCTCAGGCTGGGTGTGAATGGCCACCACAACCATGGTGATGATGCCTGATGGTACAGACATCGCCATTGATGGATGTTCTGCAGCACTGAGGCAACAGGAAAACACATGATGTTAGATTACCTCTGCTCTACATGAGAAGCTGTGACTCCAGATGGGAAAGCTTTACATCTAGAACTAAAGAAACTAAAACCTGGAGACTTCCATGGCTGGTGACATTATTGTCCTCCAGTAAAGAAACCTGAGATGAAAAACTTTTTCTGGGCCAATAGAATGCATTGACTAAATCAGAATGCACATTTTCTTTGACTCTAGGAAGAAATCAGTTCTTCTCTTGGGTCTTCTCTCATCTGTTCCTTCCCCAGGGATTGTCTTTCCTGGAGATGGTTTATGTTCACTGTCAAGTTTTTAGTTTATGAATGAGCCTGTGGAGGGTGAGTGTATGTGTGTGCATGTTCCTGTTTCTCTCAATTTTCCCCATAATTTAAAGGACAGCAGTATAAAGGAGAATAAACTCAAATCCACAAGTGTTAGAAGAATGAAGATCATCTCAGAACCCAGAGTTACCAGTACTTCCAGAAGAAGGGAGGAGGTAGAGTCATACTGAAGTTTGATTGAAGCAAGCACATCCAAAACCAAGACCAGCAATTCACGTTCTTATTTAAGAACATTAGTGGTGGATGACAAGATGGCAGCACCAGGAGAACATTGTGTCTGAGGAATAGGACAACATTTCCCGTACAGCGACCAATGGGCTGAACTCTGGGCCCTAAAATAACAGCAATCATGTTTCCCAGGTGAGGAAACTCCCAAGGCATTGGAAACACTCGGGTCCACTCTCATGTCCCCCAGCCAGAACCCGGAAGAGATCCCGGGTCATGCAGGCACTAGGTCACCAGACCAGAGCCACAGGCCTGCCTGTCCTGGTCACCTTCCCAAGCTCAACAGTGGACACAAAAACACCAGAAACTGGGAGTCCCTGTCACAAGAGAACTCCACAGGGAAGGAAGAAAATGATACTGACTTGGATCACCCAGTCTTTCCCTGGAAAAAGTCTCGCAGACTGGCGGGTACTTCTCCTTCACTCTCCCCTTACTCTCTCACCTCTCCACCCTCTCTCCCCTCTCCCTTCTTTTCTCCACCCTCTTCTCTCTCTCTCATGTGATCTGTCAAAATGTGGTCATTGAGAATCTTAACAGGTACCATTTAGTAAGGCATTTTTATGCCAAAAACAGAACACAAAAGACAGAATCTTCTTCAAAAATGCAAGTGTGGTAGCAGCAAACAATGAGAGCAGAAAAGAAGGTTGGAAGTAGTTGGAGAAGAGAGACACAGATTCCCACCAAATATGTTCTGAAAATAAACCAATATGGCCTTGAGTTAGGAAACCAAGAAGAAAATACTCAAAACATAAACCAGCATTAACTAAGGTGGTTAAAATCTCAATGGCAATACCTATGTGTTCAATGAAGAGTCATGGGTCTCATGAATAAGTCCAACTCAGTCATTCATCCTAGCCAGATCCAAAATATGTTTATGACACCTTTATCATCACCAGGCCAATAGAAACTGTAACTGATAGGTATGCGGTAAAGAACATTCTTCAAAATGTTTTACTTTTTGGATACAATGAAAAACTGAAGACTATGTCATGTGACCATACCACTGGGCTCTGCTTAGACCTCGAGTCTACTTGGGCAAGGGACGGGACTCTGTTGCATAACTGGGAAAGAGACCTCACAGCCACTTACTCTCTATCTAGACCAGTTGTCCATCACTGTAGAAGACTATATATGCTTCAAAATAAAATTTCTTTGATGAGAGGGAAGAACTACACTTATCTCTGTGCACAATTATATAGATTCAAAATACAGTTTGAAGCTACACTGATTTAGGAAAGTGGCCATCATAGGTCTCCTCTAGTGTTTATGACCTCTCTGTCCCGGAGTAGTTGACTGGATTTACAGTATTGGGGCAGAAACACTTCCTATGGAGCAGCCCTTAAGTCCAGTAGACATATGTTAGTTTCTCCCAAGATGAAAATGCTGCTATTCCACCCTTGTGGATATCTTCATGTTGGTCATTGTTTTGGTTCAAAGGTCTGCATTTTGGTAGAATTATTTATTGCTTTTCTTCTTTGGAATCTTACATAACACATTTAGATACTATGAGAATTTATCCTTAATGAGGAGTCTTCAGGTCAGTTCTAGCTATATTCCTCCAAGTCCTATGTCTGAAGTGTGTGGTGTCCTAAGCAAAATGTCTTATCTTCAAGTTCTATGAGGCAATCAAGGACAATGGTGATGAACTATTTCATTTGGAAGAAACCCTTGAAGCCCCTGACCATCACCTGGAAGGTGGATTTTTCATGCCTGGCACTGGGATTTTTTTAGATTTAGTATTTGTTTTAAGTTTGACAAACTGTCATCTGAGATGTTCTATTTTCTGCCATTAGAAGTAGTTTTAGTTTTAGGGGATTAGAAATTGAATTTGGCATTCTATTGTGCTCCCTAACCAGTAAGATAGCATGTACTTCTTTGCTGTTCTTTCTGTAGAGAAACATGTATCTTTTGTGAGAGACATCATGGTTTACATTTTAGATATTCCTTTCTTTACAGAAAGATAAATACAATACGAGCACTAGAGTATTTTAATTTAAACTGGTATTTTGTTGACATAATTGAAATGAATAAAATCTTTGGCTTTCTTTTCCAGTTTTAGAATAGTTATCAGAGAACCTGATTCCAATGAGTGAGTACACCACATCACGAGGATCTAATGTACCTGCAAAGGCAGACAAGAGTAGACTTTAAGGGGAAGGGATTTCTGGACACAGTCTTTTATAACCATACTGCCTCCTATATAATGTGTATGACAGAGAAGTACCTGTCTCTCAGAGACTCTTCTTAAGAGCTCCAACAGCTGTGTTTTATGAGCAGCTTCACTAAGTAAAGGTTGTCAGGGAGTGTGGTGGCTTGAATGAGAATGACCCCCAGAGGCTCAACATCTGAATGTCTGGTCTCCAATTGATGGACTGTTTAGGAAGTTTCAGGAGGTGTGGCCTTGCCAGAAGAGGAATATCACTAGTGGTACTCTTTGTAATCTCAAAGTCAAAGCCAGGCTAAGTCAGTCTCCCTTTCTCCTCCTTTCTCTCTCTCCCTCCCTCCCTTCCTCTCTTCTTTCCCTCTCTCCACCACCTTCCTTCCCTCCCTCATGCTTGTGATCAGATGTAAAAGCTCAGCTACTGCTCCAAGACCATGCCTGCCTGCATGCCTGACAGTGTATTGGCCAACATGATAGTCACCTTCTGAAACTGTGACCTAGCTCCCAAGTAAATGCTTTTAAATTGTCTTGGTCATGGTTTCTCTTTTCAGCAATTGGCTAGTAACTGAGATGGGGAGTTGAGCTGAACTCTGTAACTTGGACAAAAGAGAGGAAGGATGTAAATAACTTGTGGAGTGAGACTGAAACAGATTTTTAAAGACTGCAGTTTAGGTTTCTCATTTACATCATAAATTTGTGGGGTAATGACAGAAGATTGCTGGAGAATACTTCAGGACTTTTCTTGAGATGTTTGCTGTTAAGACTTCCGGTTAGGAAGAGAACTTTATTTCAAGGGATCACAGCCTGGGTTGTCTCTAGCACTGACTTCCATCCTGTCAGTCAGAATATCCACAGATCCTAGGTCTCTAGATATTTGACCTGAGACTTGTTGCTGTTTTTCAGGAAGCTGGTGAGCAGCACTTGGAGAAAGCACACAGCCTCCCTCACAGGGCAGCTCCCCTAGGCCTCCTGCACCTGTGGTTTGTGTGCAGCTTCCCCTGCAGTCTCCCTCACTGTGTCCCTCACAGCACAGTAGTACAAGGCAGAGTCTGACAGCTGCACTGAGGACATCTGCAGGTGGAAGGAGCTGCTGCTCTTGTGGAGAGTGGCGTGGAACCCTCGGTGCTCTGTCCTCTTGTTGTCTGTGGAGCTCCTCAGGAGTACCTGAGGGGCTTTGTTGAGATATTGCACATACCAGAAGAGGGAAGGACCTGAGGAAATAGTCTGATAAGTGCAGTTCAGCATCACAGGCATCCCTTCTGTGAAAGTGACCAAGCCTTTTGTCTGGGTCACTGAGTCTCCATTGCTACTTCCTAAAAAACAAACAAACAAGGAGGAATTACTGTTCTATGTGAGGAGGAAGGTTAAAGACTGCCATAGTTGTAAGACAAAGACATCATTAACACTCAGGGTAAAATGTAACTTACTGAGTATTAAGAGGAGCACAAGAACTGAGCAGGTGACAGGAAGCATGTTCATAGAAGAAATGACACTTGGTCCTTGAATGCACCAATCTCACAGGGCAAGTCTTCAGCAGACCTCCTCAAACTGCTCACTCATGGACAAGGACCTCTGTCTGTACAGGGTGTCTGTCATGTTAAGCCACCTGAAGGAGATGCTAACCACATCTGTAAAGGCAGCGCCCTCTGCTGATTTCCCTTGAAACCTCACCCTAAGGAGGCAGGCCTCAAGTCCCCAATGAAATCCTGAAATCACCAATGGTCCTGATCTGTATGTATCCTATGTTATTTAGTGTGATGAGTGCACATAAAAATACACACACACACACACACACAAATATACCTCTGCAAATATTTGTCTAGGTTTTCTTACTGTAGTTCTTAGAGAATGTTATTCAATGAATTTTGATTATACTCATCTACGTTTCCACTCCTGATATATCCATCCACTCTTCCCTACCTGCACCACGAGCTTCACCTTTAAAGAAAGTGGAATCTCTCTCCCAGTAGGCACAAAGTGCCATCAGCTCCTTGGCTCCTTCCCTGTCTGTGATGGAGTTTTCTGGCCTGATCCTTTGCTAGTCTTCTGTCTGCTGCCAGCCTCTGTGAGTTCATATGGGCAGCTGTCTTGCTGTGCCCAGAAAGCACTGTTTCCTTGTGTTTGTCCACCACCTATGGCTCTTCTCGTCTTTCCACCTCCTCTTCCTCAATGACTGCTGAGCCCTGGGAGGAGGTGGTGGGATAGAGAGCCCCATCTTGGTGGCTGACATGTGGTCCCCCATCTTGGTGGCTGACATGTGGTCCCCCATCTTGGTGGCTGACATGTGGTCCCCCATCTTGGTGGCTGACATGTGGTCCCCCATCTTGGTGGCTGACACATCGTCTCTTCTCTTCGTCAGCACAGTGGGTTCTTGCTCTTTGACATTCACCATGCGCTGCAACAAGGGGAGGATAATGAAAATATATTTCAATTGTTAAATAGTTTAATTGCTTTTACATATTAAACTTTATATTCAATTCACTGTGACAACTACATTTTTGTTGAGTTAACATTGCAATTAATAACAGCACACACCTTATTAAAATAATATATTAATTTTGACATTATTGTTAATAAAGTTTTAACATTTAACATTCACCTCTTTTAAATAAATTATTTGTTTTAATATTTTAATTTAATTTTTGATAAGCTGAAGGTATACCTCATTAGTTTATTAATTAAAATTGATTTATTATTCTGAATAATTAATTAAACTAACAACATTTATACTGAGGTAAGAATAGACAAATTATCAACTTAATTTTTTTATTTTCTTGAAATTTAAATATTCTTTTTAAAATTTTATTTATTTTAAAATTAATTACAGTTTATTCACATGGTATCCCAGATGTAGCCCCCTCCAATTCTCACTCTTCCTCCCGCTTCTCCTCTCCCACCCCTCCTTTAGGCCACTGATAGGGGAGGTCCTCCTTGCCTTCCGTCTGACACTAGCCTATCAGGTCTCATCAGGGCTGTCTACATTGTCTTCCTCTGTGTCCTGGTAAGGATGCCCCTACTCCTAAGGGACTTCATGAAACTGAAAAGCTTCCCTGAAACAAAAGACACTTTCATCAGAACAAAACGACAGTTCCAGACTGGAAAAGGGTCTTCACCAAAGCTATATCTGACAGAGGGCTAATATCCCAAATATATAAAGAAGTCAAGAAGTTAAACAGCAACAAACAAGTAATCCAATTAAAAAATGGGGTAGAGAGCTAAAAGGAGATCTTCAATAGAGGAATATTGAATGGCAGGGAAGCACTTAAAGAAATGCTCAACCTCCTTAGTTATCAGAGAAACGCAAATAAAAATGACCCTGAGATTTCACCTTGTACCCATCAGAGTGGCTAAGATCAAAAACTGTAGTGACAACACATGAAGGAGAAGATGTGGAAAAAGGGAAACCCTCCTCCATTGCTGGTGGGAATGTAAACTTGTATAACAACCACTTTGGAAATCAATCTGGCACTTTCTCAAACAATTAGGAATAGTGCTACTTCAAGATCCAGCTAAACCACTCCTAGGCATAATATCCAAAATATGCTCAAGTATACAACAAAGGCATTTGCTCAACCATGTTTGTAGCAGCTTTATCGGTAATAGCCAGAAGCTGGAAACAACCCAGTTGTCCCTTAGTTAAGGAATGGATACAGAAATTGTGGTATACTTACACAATGGAATACTACTCAGCAATTAGAAACAAGTAAATCATGAAATTTGCAGGCAAATGGTGGGATCTAGAAACAATCATCCTGAGTGAGATATCCCAGAAGCAGAAAGACATACATATACTCACTGACATACAGTATAGGATAATCAGGCTAAAATCTGTACACCTAAAGAAACTAAGCAAGAAGAAGGACTCTGGAAAAGATGATCAATCCTCACTCAGAAGGACTAAAGGCATGGACATTGGAAGAAGGAGAATACATGGCACAGGACAGGAGCCTACCACAGCAGGCCTCTGAAAGACTCTACCCAGCAGGGTATCAAAGCAGATGCTGAGACTCATAATCAAACTTTGGGCATAGCACAGGGAATCTTATAAAAAAGAGGGAGACAGAAAGACCTGGAGAGGACAGGAGTTCCACAAGGAGAGCAACAGAACCAAAAATCTGGGCCCAGGTGTCTATTCTGAGACTGATACTCCAACCAAGGACATGCATGGAGATAACCTAGAACCCGTGCTCAGATGTAGCCCATGGCAGCTCAGTCTCCAAGTGGGTTCCCTAGTAAGGGGAAAAAGGACTGTCTCTTACATGAACTCAGTGGCTGGCTCTTTGTTGAAATATTTTTTTAAAGGATAGACAAAACTGTCCTAAATCGTCTGAGTGAGTTGAAGCTAACTTTCTTATTTTGTGTTTTTAATGTCTACATTATACTAGGCACTTGCAAACTAGCAACTGGCAAATGCTGCCCTGGAAGGCCCCTGACACAGGATGTGGACAAGGCCCCATGGTTTGAGGACAGGCTGCAGGTGCCCATGGAGCAGTGTGCACTCGCGGCACAGAAGTACATGGCTGAGTCTCCAGGCTGAGTGTCTGTGATGTGCAGGGAGAAGTGTTTGGCTTTCTTATCCAGTAAAACTGTGAGTCTTTGGTTCTGCTTTCTGTCCACATTTGAACGAATGTCCATGATGAACTGAAGACCCTTCCCAGGTTCTTGTTTGTACCAAGGGAAGTACTCTGAGACACTGTCTGTGTAAGTGCAGTTGATGACAGCGCTGGCTCCCTCCTGGACACTCAGGATGGAAGGGTGCTGCTCCACCTGCTCTCCTTGGCTCATCCCTATGCAGAAAGATGGAGAGAAAGGAGAAAGGATGTCAGGTCATCACTTTCCAGGATTCTCTTTTACTACAGTAACTAGAGAAAACCTGAATAAAATATCGATTCCCCTAGATGACTCAGTAATGCCCACTGGTTATTCTGTGGCCTTAAAATATTAACTCACCATCCTTCTGCAGCCACAGGAACATGAATAAAGTAGGAACATATGACTTCATCATTCTTCCCAGTGAAATTGAAATCCAGTGTTAATCGTGATGGCTGGCAAGTCAGCTACAGCTACCAGGGTGTTGTTCTTTCTCAGTAACAATTCTAGCTCTGGAGTCTTCCCCTCAGCCACTGAGGAAAGAGCTTAGCTTCTGCACAGTCAGGACATAAGGAAGTGAATTCTCTGCATCCTCCCAAGCAGTTGAGAACTACTGCCACCTTGTGGTGAATTTCTAACCAGCAAAGAATCTGGTTAAGTGTTCTCTGACCCTACGTGTCTCAGATACATAAAACACAATGTGTCATATCACGTGGCTTCTGGTACTGAGAGATCAAAGATGGTATTTGTACATAGTAGTGAAGCTGTTTCTTTTCTTTACATGTAGTATAGGACAAGTATGATGCTTCATATACAAATGTATATCCATAATATGTTCATATATAAATGCATACATAGGATGTATATATGGGTGTGTTTGTGAGTGTGTGTGTCTGTGTGTGTGTAACATTTGTTCTGTCTAGAACTGTTTTTACCTTTCCACTCTCAAACTGCAGAATTCTTGAATCACTCATCAAGTATTCTCCTGTTTCTTGGAGAAATATATTTAGGTTGTAGTTGTCCTTGTGAATTATAGCACTCAAGAAAATGCTTTTTCAAGTCTCTCATGGGCTTTCAGTAGCAAGAAGACAAGGTTTATTCTATTTCAGTGAGTCCTTGCTGATAATATAACTATGGCGTTTTTATGCTTTCTTCTTGCCCTCCATAGAAACCAGCCTGGAATCACAAATGCACATAGCTACTCTTAGAAAAGGTCTCAGAAGTCATTTGGTCATCAGAGCGGCAACATCCATGTGGCTTACTCTCACAGCATCCAGTGTTGTAGACTGGTAGAAAAGTAGTGTGGATCCCCTGGAGAATCTGCCAAATACTGCAACAAACCCAGCTTTCCTCCTTCCTGTGGTCCTTTGTAGCACCCCTCTGATTCTAGCCCATGCCCTTTCCTTTGTGTCAAATACAAATATCTAAAAACACCATCTATCTGGTAATCTAGTGTATGTGGGCTTAAGAAGCAGGTAGGACAAAGTTACTGTCCTACATTTCAATTCCCTGGTGCCATCCCCAGACCTGTAACAGACCACCTGCAGGGGCCTTTCCTTTCACTCTTCCTCCATTCTCTGGAATTCAGCTGAACTTCTCTGTATTTCCTCTCCTTCATCACCCCTATTATGTTGCATCACATAGGAACCTGGAGGCCACCACTGCCTGGGAAACAGGTAGCCCATCCTCACTCACCTTCATGCCCTACAGTGAAATGTCCCCAGTTTCAACCCTACCCATGAAGCAGACCACTTGAATGGGCCTGTCCTTCTCTGTTTCCATATCTCATGTACTCTACCAAACCTTGCAGAAGACCCAGCTTGGCTTATTCTTGTGGACCCTTTTAGAACTCCCTCTAATTAATCTCCTTTCCTTTATGTCATCCTCCAATACAAAAAACAAAAAACAAAAAACAAAACCCTTTGGTAAGCCTCAAAGGTAAGCTTCACCAACAGAGTAGAAGACATGGAATCTCAGGCTTTGAAGATAAGGTGGAAGAAATGGACAGATAGTCAAAGAAAATGTTAAATCAAAACAAAAACAAAAACAAAACAATAATAAAACAAACAAACAAACCCTGGGAGAAAATATCCATGAAAGCAAGGACACCATAAAGAGATTGAATCTACAAATGATATAAATAAAGGAGAAGAAACCTGTCATTCCTGTTGGCAGAGGCTTGGATTGTAGTGGAGTCCTGGAACTCAGCTCTGAGACAGAGACAATGGGTTCCATTTCCCTCAGGGGCAGCTATAGCACCTTAGGATGAGGCATAAGGATGCTAAGCCAGCGTGTATAAAAGATTTTCCACAAAAATGTTACAGTTTAGGTCTTTTAGCATGAAATTGCCAGTGGCAATGGAAGCAGGCCATTCCAAACTTATGGTGGTAGAAAGTGTTACAGCTCTTGGTCAAGTTGCTGTGCTTAGTACAGCAGAGGTGCAGGACAATGCTCTTGCCTGGTGGGCTTGCAGCCAAGTCACAGGCCTGGTGAGGCACAGGCCCAGCAAGGTCTAGGCCCCGCATGCTAGAGGACAAACCCTATGAGACTCAGCCCGTAGGAGGATAAATGACAAATCTTAAATGGTTTTGCTGTGGAAAAGCTCCTGTGTAGTCAAGGGCAATATAAACCCTGAGCAGAGGGAGGGATTTTGAAAGTGAATGTGTTTGATTCAATGGGGCCAGTGGTTCAGGAGGTCAGGGATACTTAAGGTCCTATGGCAAGAAGGAAAATACAGTACTTAACTATTCTATGGGGGAGGGGATCTCCAAGTACAATTGCAGGTCACTGCTGGAATAACATCCTTAGCAGGGTGGGGTGTTTTTAGGAATTCCTAGATGCTTCCTAGAGCACTTTCCTTATTAGGGAAAAGTCTGTCCTATAATCTGTCCTGAGGGCTATGTGACAATTTTTAGCTCCTTACAATACCTGGGGTCACCTAGATCAGGGGAGACTTTTAGAAACCCTCTAGAAAAGGGAGTTTACCATCATAGAGTGAGCACCGTTAAATGGCTATCCAGTTTCAACCTACTCTAAAAGCACAAAATAGCAACCAACAGAATAGGAAAGGATTTTTACCAACCCAAATCTGATAGAGGGCTAACATTTAACGTAGATGAAGAATCCAAGAAACTAGACATGAACAATAAAAATCAACTAATTCCTAAAAATGTGGTTTAAATATAAATGAAATTCTCAACCGAGAAATCTCAAACAGCCCAGAAGCATTTTAGGAACCTGCCACAGAGGGCCTCTGAAAGGCTCTGCCTTGCCGACTATCAAAGCAGATACTGAGACTTATGGCCAACTGTTGAGCAGAATGCATGGAATCTTATGAAAGAAGTGGGAAATAGTAAGATCTGGAGAGGACAGGAACTCCACAAGGAGAGCAACAGAACCAGAAAACTTGAACACAGGGGTCTTTCCAGAGACTCATACTCCAACTAAGTACCATGCATGGAGATAAACTAGAACCCCTGCACAGATGTAGCCTATGGCAGCTCAATGTCCAAGTGGGTTCTGTAGTAATGGGAAGAGGGACTGCCTCTGACATAAACTGATTGGCTGCTCTTTGATCACCTCCCCCTGAGGAGGGAATAGCCTTACTAGGCCACAGAATATGACAATGCAGCCACTCCCAATGAGATATGATAGACTAAGATCAGAAGGAAGCAGAGGGGGACCTCCACTATCAGTGGACTTGGGGACAGGCATGCGTGAAGAAGAGGAAAGGAAGGTGGGATTAGGAGGGGAGGAGAGAGGGGGTTATGGGGGGATACAAAGTGAATGAAGTGCAATTAATAAAACTTAAAAAAAAAGAAATGTCCAACATCCTTAGCCATCAGAGAAATGTAAATCAAAATGACTCTGAGATTCCATCTTACACCTGTCAGGATGCCTAAGATCAAAAACACAAGTGACAGTTCATACTCACAAGGGATGTGGAGCATGGGAGAACACTCCTCCATTGCTAATAGTAGTGCAAACATGTTCAACCACTTTGGAAATCAATATGGTAGTTTTTCAGAAAAATTCAAATCATTCTATCTCAAAACACAGCCATACCACACCTGGACATATACTCAAAGATTCTGCATTCTACCACTAGGGCACTTGTTCTACTATGTTCAAAGCAGCTTTATTCATAATAGACAGAAACTGGAAACAACCTAGAAGTCCTCAACTGAAGAATAGATAAAAAAAATATGGTACAATTATACAATGGGATAATTTTTATTTTAGTTTATTAATTATACTTTATTCACTTTATATCCCCCATAAGCTCCTCCTTCCTCCCCTACTGGTCCCACCCTCCCTCCCCCTTCTTCACACATGCCCTTCCCCAAGTTCACTGATAGGGGAGGTCCTCCTCTCCTTCCTTCTGATCTTAGTCTATCAGATCACATCAGGAGTGGCTGCATTGTCATCTTCTGTGGCCTGGTAAGGCTGCTCCCTTATCAGGGGAGGTGCTGTTATGGCCAACTCTTGGGCAGAGTGCATGGAATCTTATGTAAGAAGTGGGAAATAGTAAGATCTGGAGAGGACAGCAACTCCACAAAGAGAGTAACAGAACCAGAAAATTTGAACACAGGGGTCTTCCCAGAGACTCATACTCCAACCAAGTAACAGGCATGGAGATAACCTAGAACCCCTGCACAGATATAGCCCATGGCAGTTTAGTGTCCAAGTGGGTTACATAGTAATGGGAAGACATGGGATAATTTTAAGCTGTTAAAAATTACATTATGAAATTCACAGGCAAATGGCTGGAACTAGAAAAGAATCATCCTGAGTGAGGTAACCCAGACTCAGAAAGGCAACCTGGGTATGTACTCACTTAGAAGTAAATATTAGCTGTAAAATACATGATAATCATGCTAAATACACTCCACAGACCCAGAAGCTAAGTAACAAGGAGGAATTTAGGCGGGTGGCATAGATCTCACTGGGAAGGACAAATAAGATAGATTCTGTGGACTAGGAGTGTGTAGAGATGGAAATAGGAGTGAAGGAAGGGAGAGAGGGAGAGAGTGCTGGGAGAGATGACTGGATTTGGGAGCATTTAAGAGCAAAATAGAAACCTAGTGCCATGAAAACTCCCAGAAATCTACAAGAATGACCCTAGGAAAAAAAATCCTAGTATTGGGGGATAACGAGCCCATGTTGACCATCTTCTAAAACCAGACAAGGCTCCCAGTGGAGGAACTAGGACACCAACCCAGCAACTTTCTGGAGTTGATTACTATCTTTCTAGGGGTAACTGGAAGGCTTACATGCTCAACAGAGGTTGTGATAAAGTTGATGAGACCTAATGTAGAACATAAAATTGTTTTTTATTTTTATTAATTACAATTTATTCACTTTGTATCCCCCTGTATCTTCCTCCTTCTTCCTCTCCCAAATCCACCCTCCCTCCTCCTTCTCCACCGATGCCCCTTCCCAAGTCCACTGATAGGGGAGGTCTTTCTCCCCTTCCTTCTGAACCTAGACTATCAGGTTTCATCAGGAGTGGCTGCATTGTCTTCCTCTGTGTCCTGGTAAGGCTGATCCCCACTCAGGGGGAAGTGATAAAAGAGCAGGACAACCAGTTCATGTCAGAGACAGTCCCTGTTCCCATTACTATGGAACCCACTTGGACACAGAACTACTTGGGCTACATTTGTGTAGGGGTTCTAGGTTATCTCCATGAATTGTCCTTGGTTGGAGTATCAGTCTCAGATACTCATTTTTTATGTGATGAAATTTGCCAAATTAAAAACTCATTAGAAAAATATAAAATAAAAAAGAATGAAGTTAATGAAAAATTGGCTCTTCAAAATGAGGAGGTAGAAATTTAAACAGCAAATTCAGAAGAGAACTGCTTTGTTAGGACGTTGCTGATAGCCAGAAGCAAACAGATTTATAAAGTAATCACTTTGATCAGGAACAGAAGACAATGACAACTAATCACAGTTTTCTAAAATGAACTGTGAACTTGTTCAATATCCTGATAAAATTCAGACATCAACATAAACCAATGAGAAAATTGAGCTTCTGAACCAAGAAGTGAGAGAAAATCTCTAGGAGAGTCTTACAGGAAATGGAGCAGAGACTGTTGACTGTAACAGGATGAAGTTTATTGTGCATCACACAGAGACTACCAGACTTAGAAGGAGGAGGAGCATTATCAAAGTGCAAAAGCTTACAGACCTTCTGAGAGCCTGGATGAAGATGATCCACCCAGTCATGGTGCTGTCAGTGCAAATACAGAAGAATGGAAGGTGCTTTTATCAGTTGATACTTTTTTCCATTTTGTATTTTGATTTCACTTGAATTTTGATTTTAAGGATTTACAGCAGACAATATCATTTATATTGCTTTAAAAATGTTTACTATATGTCTTATCTAGAATACATCCAAAACTGCTGTCTGTAGTCCTCAAACTCATTTGTTTATTAAACAAGTGCTTTCAAGTCCAGATTTATCAGGAATGGGCTTAGAAAACAGTGATCTATTTTTTTCATTTCTTTTTTTTATTAATAACAGTTTATTCACTTTGTATCCCACCTGTAGCCCCCTCCCCCACCCCTTCAAATTCCACCCTCCCTCCATTTTTTTCTCCTATGCTCCTCCCCTAGCGCAATGATATGGAAAGTCTTCCTCCCCTTCCACCTGACCATGGTCTATCAAGTCTCATCAGGACTGGCTTCTTTTTCTTCCTTTGTTTCCTGGCAAGGCTGATCCCCCTTAGGTGGAGGTGATTCTAGAGCCAGCCCATGGGTTCATGTCAGAGATGGTCCCTGGTCCTATTATTGGGGAACCCTCTTGGATACTGAGCTGCCTTGGGCTGCTTCTGTGCAGGGGTTTTAAGTTATCTCCATGCATGGTCCTTGTTTGGAGTATCTGTCTCAGAAAAGACCCCTGTGCCCAGATTTTTTGGTTCTGTTGTTCCCTTTGTGGAGCTCCTGTTCCTTCCAGGTCTTTCTATCTCCACCTTCTTTCATAAGATTCCATGCATTCTGCCCCAAATTTCGCAATGCATCTCAGCATATGTTTTGATACCATTCTGAGTGAAGTCTTTCAGAGGCCACCTGTGATAGGCTACTGTCCTGTTCCCTGTTTTGTCCCTCTTCTGATGTCCATCTTATTTGCCTTTCTGAATAAAGATTGAGCATCTCACCAAGGTCCTCCTTGCTTAGCTTCCTTAAGTGTATGGATTTTAGCATGATTATTCTATATTATATGTCTAATATCCGTTTATAAGTGTGTATATACCATGTGTGTATTTCTGCTTCTGGGATACCTCACTCAGGATGATCTTTTCTAGATCTCACCATTTGCCTACAAATTTCATGATTTCTTTGCTTTTAATTGCTGAATAGTATTCCATTGTGTAAATGTATCACAATTTCTGTATCCATTTTTCAATTGAGAAGCATCTGGGTCATTTCAAGATTCTAGCCATTACAAATAAAGCTGCTACTAACATGGTTGAGCAAATGTCCTTGTATACTTGAGCATCTTTTAGATATATGCCTAGCAATGGTACAGCTGGGTCTTAAGGTAGCACTATTCCTATTTTTCTGAGAAAGCCGAGACTTGAACTCATTGGCACAGGAGACAACTTCCTGAACAGAACACCAAGAGCACAGGTTCTAAGATCAACAATTAATAAATGGGACCTCATGAAACTGAAAACCTTCTGTAAAGCAAAGGACACTGTTTTCAGAACAAAACGACAGCCTACAGATTGAGAAATGATCTTCACCAACCATATTTCTGATAGAGGGCTAATATTCAGAATATATAAATAAGTCAAGAAGTTAAACAGCAACTAATCAAATAACCCAATTTAAAAATGGGGTACAGAGTTAAACAGAGAATTCTCAATAGAGGAAAATTGAATGACAAAGAAACAATTAAAGATGTGCTCATCATCCTTAGTCATCAGGGAAATGCAAATCAAAACGACCCTGATATTTTACCTTACACCCATCAGAATGGCTAAGATCAAAAACTCTCCTGACAACATATGCTGGGGGGGATGTGGAGAAAGGGGAACCCTCCTCCACTGCTGGGAATATAAACCTGTATAACCACTCTGGAAATCAAGCTGATGCTTTCTCAGAAAATTAGAAATAGAGCTTCCTCAAGATCCAGCTATACCACTCCTAGGCATATATCCATAGATGCTCTAGTACACAATAAGGATATTTCCTCAATCATGTTTGTAGCAGCTTTATTTGTGATAGCTAGAAGTTGGAAAAAACCCAAATGCCCCCCCCCCCCCAACTGAGGAATGGATACAGAAATTGTGGTACATTTCCACAATGGAATATTACTCAGCAATAAAAAAAAGGAAATTATGAAATTTGCAGGTAAGTGGTGGGACCTAGAAAAGATCATCTGAGTGAGGTACCCCAGAAACAGAAAGACACACGGGATATATACTCATTCATAAGTGGATATTAGACAGATAATATAGGATAAACCTACTAAAATCTGTACACCTAAAGAAACTAATCAAGAAGGAGGACTCTTGCTAAATGTTCAATCCCCATTTAGAAAGGCAAAGAGGATGGACATCAGAAGGAGGAGAAAACAGGGAACAGGACAGTAGCCTTCCACAGAGGGCCTCTGAAAGGCTCTACCCTGCAGGGAATCAGAGTAGATGCTGAGACTTATGGCCAACTTTTGGACAGAGTGCAGGGAAACTTAGGAAAGCAGTGGAAAATAGTAATACCTAGAGAGGACAGGAGCTCCACAAGGAGAGCAACAGAACCAAAAATATGGGCACAGGGATTTTTTTCTGAGACTGATACTCCAACCAAGGACCATTCATGGAGATAACTTTGAACCCCTGCACAGATGTAGCCCATGGAAGTTCAGTGTCCAAGTAGGTTGCATAGTAATGGGAACAGGGGCTGTCTCTGACATGAACTTTGCTGAGGGTGTTAATTAGCTGTAGGAGTTCCCTGGTAGAATTTTTGGGGTCACTCACATATACTATCCTATCATCTGCAAATAGTGATACTTTGACTTCTTCCTTTCCAATTTGTATCCCCTTGATCTCCTTCAACTGTCTTATTGCTCTAGCAAGGACTTCCAGAACTATGTTGAAGAGATATGGAGAAAGTGGGCAGCCTTGTCTTGTCCCTGATTTTAGTGGGATTGCTTTAAGTTTCTCTCCGTTTAGTCTGATGTTGGCTATAGGCTTGCTGTATATCGCCTTTACTATGTTTAGATATGTGCCTTGTATCCCTGATCTCTCCAAGACTTTGAACATGAATGGATGTTGGATTTTGTCAAATGCTTTTTCAGCATCTAGGGAGATTATCATGTGCTTTTTTTTTCTTTCAGTTTGTTAATATGGTGGATCACATTGATGGATTTCCGTATATTGAACCACCCCTGCATACCTGGGATGAAGCCTACTTGGTCATAGTGGATAATATCTTTGATGTGTTCTTGGATTCGGTTTGCAAGTATTTTATTAAGTATTTTTGCATCAATGTTCATAAGGGAGATTGGCCTGAAATTCTCTTTCTTTGTTGAGTCTTTGTGAGGTTTAGGTACCAAGATGACTGTGGCTTCATAGAATGAGTTTGGTAATGTTCCTTCTGTTTCTATTTTGTGGAATAGTTTGAAGAGAATTGGTTTTAGCTCTTCTTTGAAGGTCTGGTAGAATTCTGCGCTGAAGTCATTCTGATCCTGGGCTTTTTTTGAATGGGAGACTTTTGATGACTGCTTCTATTTCTTTGGGGGATATAGGACTATTTAGTTGATTTACCTGGTCCTGATTGATTCAGCTTTGGTAAGTCAAATCGATCAAGAAAATTGTCCATTTCATTTAGATTTTTAAATTTTGTGGCATATAGACTTTTGAAGTAAGTCCTAATGATTGTTTGGATTTCCTCAGTGTCTGTAGTTATATACCCCTTTTCATTTCTGATTTTGTTGATTTGGATGGTGTCTCTCTGCCTTTTAGTTAGCTTGGCTAAGGGTTTGTCGATCTTGTTGATTTTCTCAAAGAACCAGCTCTTGGTTTCATTGATTCTTTGAATTGTTTTATTTGTTTCCAATTGATTGATTTCAGCCCTGAGTTTGATTATTTCCAGCCATCTACTCCTTCTTGGTGTGTCTGCTTCTTCTTTTCCTAGGGTTTTTAAGTGAGCCATTAACGTGCTTGAATGGCTACTCCTGTTTGCTTCTTGGGTCCGTTTGCTTGGAAAGTCGTCTTGCAACCCTTTACCCTTAGGTAATGTCTACCTTTGTGTCTTAGGTGTGTTTCTTGTATGCAACAGATTGCTGGGTTTAGTTTATGTATCCATTCTGTTAATCTGTGTCTTTTTATTGGAGAGTTGAGTCCATTGATGTTGAGAGAGATTAATGACCAGTGGCTGCTAGATCCCTTGATTTTGATGTTGGCTGTGGTCATCAGGTTGTGTGCTTAGTTGCTTTTTGTTTTACTGAAGTGATGTTATTTATTTCCTGTGTTTTCTTGAATGTAGCTAGTTTTCCTGAGTTGTATTTTCCCTTCCAGTGTCTTCTGTAATGCTGGATTTGTTTGTAGGTATTGTTGAAATTTGTTTTTGTCATTGAATATCTTGTTTTCTCCATCTATGAGGACTGAGAGTTTTGTGGGGTATAGTAGCCTGAGCTGACATCTGTGTTCTCTTAGGGTCTGCATGATATCCATCCAGCCCTTCTGGCTTTCATAGTCTCTGTTGAAAAGTCAGGTGTGATTCTAATGGGTTTGCCATTGTATGTTACTTGGCCTTTTTCCCTTGCAGCTTTTAGTATTTTTTTTTTCTTTGTTCTGTATACTTACTGTTTTGATTATTATGTGGCAGGAGGATTTTCTTTTCTGGTCAAATTTGTTGGGTGTTCTGTAGGCCTCGTGTATTCTAATTGGCCTCTTCTTTAGCTTGGGGAAATTTTCTTCAATGATTTTGTTGAAAATATTTTCTGGGCCTTGGAGAAGGGAGTCTTCTTTTTCCTCTATACCTATTATTCTTAGGTTTTGTCTTTTCATATTGTCTTGGATTTCTTGGACAGTCTGTGTCAGGAATTTTTCGGATTTAACATTTTCTTTGACAGATACATCGATTTCTTCCATTGTATCTTCTACACATGAGATTCTTTCTTCCATCTTTTGTAGTCTGTTGGTTATGCTTACCTCTGTAGTTCCTGTTTTCTTCCCTAGATTCTTCCTTTCCATTATTTCCTCCATTTGTGTTTTCTTTAATTTTTCTAATTTTATCTTCAGGTCTTAAGTTGTTTTGTTTACTTCCTTCACCTGTCTGATTGTACTTTCCTGTTTTTCTTTTAGTTCCTTCAACTCTGTTTCTTTTATTTCATTCAGTGCTTTAAGCATTTCCTTTCTAAAGGCCATAAACTGTTTGGCTGCAGCTTCCTCTATTTCTTTACAGATGGCAATATTCTGTTTGAGTTTATCTTCCTCTATGTCTTTACAAATCTTATTTGTTTCCTCTGTTATCATCTTCATGAGCATAGTTGTTAGCTCATCTTCTTGGATTTTAGTTATGGTGGGGTGTCCAGGGCTACTTGCCCCTGGGTAACTGGGTTCTGGAGATGCCATATTGCTCTGTCTTCTGTTGCTTGAGCTTTTATGCTGGCCTCTACCCATTGTGCTATCTTAGGTGTTTGGGGCTATTTTCTGGTGGTTCCTAGGGATCCTGTGGTGGAGAGAATCCCCTTTGAAGAAAGTTCGTTTTTCCTGAAGGATGTCTTCTCACCTTTTTGGGTATAGTCCCTGGATGGCTGGTGTTTTTTCAGGAGTTGCCCACCTCAGCGATATAGACCTGAGTGGTAACTGTGGTCTTTGTTAGTCGAGAGGGTTCTCCTCTCACCCAGGGAAGTCCTGAGGGCAGCTGCCCTGTTTCTGGGTTTCTTGTTGTAAATTTAATGATCAGCTGCTGTGACCCAGTTGGACATCAGGCGCGCAGCAACAGTTTGTGCCTGTGTCTGGAGCACAGCTGAGTGATGGCGCCTCGGCCCCACTGGTCTGCTAGACTTTTTCTAGGGAAGGATTGAGTGATTTAAGTCAGTACAGTTTCTTTCCTTCCCTGTGGATTCTCTGGAGACAAAGACTCCCAGTGCCTTTTTTTTCCCTGGTGCACACTGCTCAGTGTTCACCAGCTGGCTGGCTGCAGAAACTGCCTGTGCCTGGAGCACAGCTGAGTGATGGCGGCTCAGTCTGTGCCAGCTGTCTGGTGCGCAGAAACTGCCTTTGTCTGCCTTTGCGGCCTTTGGGAGCCTGGGTGCCTCCCTAAGCCGGGTAATTTTCCAGGGACCTTTTCAGGCTGGGGGTGTCAGCTGAGTGCTCTGAGATCAGACCAGCCATTTCCCTCCCTGTGTGTTTGCACCGGACAGTGAAACTCATTCGCTGGTGCCCTGGTGCCCACAGTTCTATCTCAGGTGGCGAATCAGTGCGCAGGCAGGCAGGGCTTTGTGCCAGAGCCTGGGTCCTCAGCTCTGGATCCCGGTTGGCTCCTGGGGTGTCCGTGGAACCCGAGTCTTTTCCAGGGGATGTCTGGGTGACCTAAGGCCAGTCCAAATCATTTCTTGTACCCTGGGGTTATCTCTCGACTGAAAATTCTAGTCTCTGATAGTGTGGTGCGCACGGTTCAGTCTGGGACTATGACCAGAGACACTGGCTTGTGGCTCTGGGATGGGGCTGGGGCTGGCGGCCGGCAGCCAAGCATCTGGCGGAACTGGGATCTCTTCCAAGGTTTAGGTTAGCCGGGTGAGTTAAAAGCTGATTGAATGCCCCACCCTGGGGTATCCTCTCACCTGGGAAACACAATGACTGTGTTTTATGGCCCAGAGTTCTGATTACTGGTCACTGTGCTGATCCTGCTGTTGCTGCTCAAAATGAGAGTCCTCCCGGCGCCGCCATCTTGCCCCTCCCTCATGTGAAATATTTTTTACAATTCATAATGAAATGCATTATGCTTTTTAAAATACCAAGACATTGTAAATATAATGTTTTAATTTGACAATGAAGATAATTTCTATTATTTTTCTACACCTTATTTTACTAGATTTCTGAAATTAATTCTTTCAACTTCATATTCAGCAGATTACCTGGAAGTTTGTCAGGTGCTCTCTAAACAAAGGATGAAAACAGTTGCTCTCTGTTTCTGATTGTGAGAAATGGTCTTAATGATTCTGGAGTGTGTAAGAGGGGTTTTTATTTTATGACATCAGCATAAGCATGTGTTAAAATGAAGTGTGTATTTTACTCATGTAGGTGGATGGTTCTGGCATCTAACATTCTAGAAGTCAGTGTCAGGTCAGTCTGAACTGTCATATCAGTGCGAACTTCTTGAGGTATTTTTATGTCTCCTCACACTTCCTTTGTAACTGGTGGAGATCTGATAAAGCCACAGCTGGGCAAAGCCTCCTGCAGTCTCCCTCTGTCAGGAGCTGGAGCTACACACCCAGCTGCAGTTTGGGGCCAGGCTGCAGGCTTGCTGGGAGCACTGTGCCTCAGCAGCACAGAGGTAGGTGCCTGAGTCCTCCAGCTGGGCGTCCCTGATGTGCAGGGTGCTGTAGCTCTCCTTAAAATGAAATGTTGACTTTAACCTCCCATTCTCCTTTGTTCCAGGAGTCAGGTAGAAAAGACTGATGAGGCTGCCCTGAGGATTCTGTCTGAACCACTGCACACTCTCCATGGTGGTAGAAAAGTTGCATCTCAGAGCAGAACTGGTTCCCTCATCGAGACTCAGGACTGAAGGACTCTGCTCCACTCCAGCTCCTCTCACCCCTGCTTGGAAACAGATAAGCAAACCAGAATCAGAGAGAGGTTTCACCCACACCTGTCAGATATCCCAGGAGACTTCCATGAGGATGAATGCACAGGAGCTGTGTGTTGGCTTTCTCCCACTCCACCATTTCTGGAGAATCCCTAAAGCAGCTTAGCTGAGCCCAACTCACAGCAAATCTGCACCCACAGAATCCCCAGCACAGCTCCCAGGTTCCTCTCCATGGCCCCTGTCCAGTTGCTGGGATTCTTCTCTCCAGCTCTGAAGGGGGTCAAGTCTTGTACACAGACACACTGTCCTTATACACAACAGGTTCTCAGAATCACTGAGCTTCCTCCTTCATCTGAACAGGAAACCCCACCCACCTCAATGTCAGGATGCAGCACTGTACTTTCTTTAGGACTAAAGGACTATGATGCAGAGCCCAGAACACTGTGTTTCCAATGTAACACGTCGTAAGGGAGTGTGGGGAAAATGTGAGAGGATGGGGAGGCATGAATGCAGAGCGCTGGTGGGAAAATACATATCTACTAGTGAGCATATATATATGTGTGTGTGTGTATGTGTGTGTGTGTATGCATGTGTGTGTGTGTCTGTGTCTGTGTGTGTGTGATATAAACGGTATGGGAATAGTTTCTATTTCATTGAATTTGGGGAATTTTAGATATAAAACTATTTTTTTAAATAAAAAGATTGGAGATATTTTCTCTTGAGTGTCGATTGTCATAATGCCCCGTGAGGTCGTATTTTGTTTTTATCTGTTGAGAGAATTGTTCTTAAAATATATTTATAGACACATGAGATAGGTGAACAGGCTCTAGATATCTGTGGTTATACATAAAATGGTTGAGGACTAAAGTTCCAGGTGAACTCCACATCCATCAGCCCTACTACTTGCTCAGTGACTGTATTGCCTGGTCTCATCTCAACTCCTCTAACCTTCAACTATCCTGAGGAAAAGTCATTTCCAGAGATTTCCCCCACCACTGATTTACATTCTGTCTCCCAGTCCTTCCACCAAACCCCACCCTCTCTCCCCATATCTGGTCCCCACCCCTGTTACCCTCCTCCCCTCTTCTTCCACCAAGTACCCTTCCTCCATCACGTCAGATGTTAATTGTATTTTCCCTTATGAGTGAGATTAAAGCAGCTTTCCTTGGCTTCTTTGGGTCAGATAATTGTAGTATGGTTATGCTGTACTCTATGACTAATAACCATTCATAGGTGACTAAATACCATGTGTGTCTTTCTGGGTCTGGGTTACCTCACTCTGTATGATCTTTTCTGGTTTTATCCATTTACCTGTCCCAAGGAGTCTGTTTGAGTGACTCTAACTGAGACTCCTAGCAGTGGGGGTTAAGGAGCCTGAAGTTGCCACCTCCTGTAGCTAGCTGGGAATTCCAGTGGAGGGAGGGGGACAACAGCCCACCCATAAAACCTTTGACCTAAAATTTATCTTGCCTACAAGAAGTGTAGGGATAAAGATGGAGCAGATATTGAAGGAATGGCAAAGCAATGACTAGCCCAACTGGGGACCTATCCCATGGAAGAGAGCCAACTCCTGACATTATTAAAGATACTCTGCTATGCATGCAGACGGGACCCTAGCATAACTGTCTTCTCAAGATGCTTTATCTAGCAGCTGATGGAATCTGATACAGAGACCCACAGCCAAACAAACAATAGACCAAGTTCAGGGAGTTTTGTGGAAGAATGGGAGGAAGAATAGAGGGAGCTTGGAGGGGTCAAGGACACCACAAGAAGACCTACGATGCAAATTAAGCTGGGCCATGTGGGCTCACAGAGGCTGAACCAACAACCAAAGAGCATGCATGGGCCAGACCTAGAACCCCTACACATATGTAGCCTATGTGCAACTTGGTCAACATGTGGGTCCCCGAACAATGGGAGGAGGGACTGTCTATGACTCTGTAGCCTGTCATTGAATCCCTTTTCCTCTATCTGGGCTGCCTTGCCTGGCCTCAGTGGGAGAGGATACTTAGGAGTCCTGCTTGCAAAGCCAGGGTGTGTTGGTACCACTTAGGGGTCTCACCTCTGAGAAGAAGGGGGAGATTGGGAGAGGGTATGAAGGTGGGGCTGGGAGGAGAAGAGGGTAGGAGCTGGAATCAGGCTGTAAAGAGTTTAAATTAATAAATGGGGGCAGGAAGGAAGAAAAGTAATTTTCGGAAATCCTGCAGTGCCCCCTAGTGGGCTGATACCACCAACAGTGACTTCAAGCTATCTCCACAAGCCTCATTAAACCAGCCCTACTCATTCCATCACCTCCTGGTGAAGGAAGTGCAGATTGTCACAAGACAAGACTATGGCTACATAGACTTCTCAAAGGAAGAAATAAAAATGTCTAAGAACTGTCTCAAAACTTTTCCTTGTCCTTAGCAATTAGGAAAATGTAAATTAAAACAACTTTGAGATTTCATCCTACCCTAGTCAAAACATATAAAATCACTAAAACACCTGGCAACAAATACTGAGAACATTGTGTTTCAGGAAAGGAACCTGTATTGGTTCTCTGATGAATGCAAATTCGTGCATCTACTCTGGAAATCAGTGTGGAGAATCTTCAAAACACTAAAGATAAATCTACCACACAAACCATCAGTGACACTTCTTGGTATATGTTCAAAGAATTCTACATCCTACTCCACAGATACTTGCTTAGTTATCTTCATCGCTGTTCTACTCAAAGTAACTAGGAAATGAAAACAACTTAAATCTCCATCACTTGGTGAACAGATAATAAAATTGTGGCACCTATACATTATGGAATGAATATTTTTCAATATAGAGAAAAATTGCACCATAAACTTTGAAGGTAGAAAGATGGGACTAGAAAGATGATTTTTGATAAGTTGATTGAGACCTGCCTGGAAAAACAAATGCCACATATCTGCCACTGAGCTCCTAACTCCTGTGGAAAAAATACAGGCTCCTAACTGAAGCTATTCAGATATAAATATGTAATTGGTTTAACCACAGAAGCCAAAAAGATGCAAATGGGAACATGTTGTTGAGAATATGTTGTCTAGAGAGAGGGTCTGCGAGATTTCCTTTTTCCATATTAGCATGTCCATTAGTGCCATCTTGTTCACATCATCTTTAGGCAACAATGGTATTGAGACTTCATGGGTATAGTTTCCATGACATGTCTAAGAGATGGAATTGCACAGAAAACTTCATATTTCTCTGTTTCTGGCCATTCTTTTGTCCCTTCTTCTGAATGTTTCCTGCATGTTAGTTGCAGGAGCTGTAGAAGGAGAATAGAAGGTAAGCATAATTTAATGGAAGAAATAGGAAAAAAAAAGAGAGAGTATTGGTTGGCAGGGGAAGGGAGGTCAACATAGAAGAAGAGAGATGGAGTAATGTGAAAACACAGTGACTATTTAAAAAACAAAGTCATAAGAAAGCATATTAGTATCTATTTACCTAAAACACATGAAATATATATATATATGTATATAAAAGCAAGTATAGCTTAAATTAAATGTTTTCATCTGTTCTAAAAATACTCTGACAAAGAACCATAACACATAAAACAGACAAACAAACAAACAAACAAAACAAAACAAAGTGAAAAACTGTCAATACCAGTAAGGAGAATCCCTCATTCAAGTTAATGGTTGGGAATTTTCAAGAAAGTCCTAAATATTATAGACTATTAATCTTGTCTTTGGCAAGAAAGTTCTAAAATATTATAGATTGTCACTCTTGACTTTGGGTACATCCCAGAGTTTGTCAGTGAGTCACTATTGGTGATGACATCACACATTTTGAACACAGGACCCAAAGGATCCTTGCTTTGAACTGAAGTCCTCCTTCCTGATGACTGACTCTCATGGTAGCAGAGGGTGACATGCAGTTTCCAAGGGAGAGAAGCAATGAATTATTCTACACAGCTATCTGCAAGCTTTCTATAAGCTATAATGACCAATATGATATGGAAACCTAGGGATGAATTAGTGACACTCATATATTGGTGGCAACTAACAACTCTCTAAATGGATTTAATAAGTAACTCAACAAGAGGAAAATCATGCCTGGAACTGAAAACCTAGCCAACTCTGCAGGGCTTGAGAGTCTATAGATGTTGGAGGAGAACCAACAACTGCCACCTTCCTGAACCATCAAATTCCTAATTGCATCATAAACATCTCCTGTTTTACACACAGGTAGGTGTAGAATTCACCCCTCACCAAACAGCTACAATGAATCAAATACAGAGAACAAGTGACCATGTGGTGTTCTCCTTCAGCTTGTCTATCTGCAACACAGCTCCTGCAACTAACATGCAGGAAACATTCAGAAGAAGGGACAAAAGAATGGCCAGAAACAGAGAAATATGAAGTTTTCTGTGCAATTCCATCTCTTAGACATGTCATGGAAACTATACCCATGAAGTCTCAATACCATTGTTGCCTAAAGATGATGTGAACAAGATGGCACTAATGGACATGCTAATATGGAAAAAGGAAATCTCGCAGACCCTCTCTCTAGACAAAGAACCACAGTCAGCTAAGAAATGCTGAGAACAGAAGAAATATGCTTACCCGAAAAAAAAATCTCTAAGTTTATTCTTGAATACCATGTGGTCAGTCCTTAAATTATACCCATTTATATAAGTTATGTCATGTATTTTGAGCAGGTTGCATCTGTTGGGATCTGTAAGCAGGCATCTCTATGGCCAGCCCCAAGGGACCTGACAAACTGGTTATCTGGCATGTATGAGGCCAGCTAGAAGACCACTCGCTGCTCACCTGGAACCACCTGAGCATGTTCTGGGTCACCTTATAATTAACCATGAGCTCTTCCCGTCTCTCTCTTTCTCTCCTGCCTCATCCAGAGATGCTTTCTGTGACCCCTTTCCCTTCCCCTAATAAACCTCCCACTTGGAACCAATTGTGTGGTGTGATTTGTGAACCTGCTGTGTAACTGTCATCCAGCATGATTTCAAACATTGGTGTGTTGGCCGGGAATAGGTTCACTCCAGCAGGCACACAGCTTGGGGAGTGCTGGCACCCCACCGGGGCTGCTGGAGACCTAATTTGTTCCAAATCCGCCCTTGACCCCCACATTCCTGCAACCAGATCGCTACCAAGACATCCAACACTGCTAAATTGGTGAGTTACTCTGTTGGTCAGCATAAATGTTTCTCTGTGCAAGGGAGGACTGACCTTACCTGACCGTTGAAAGTCCAGCACATTCACACTGCCCTTTGAAGCGGGGAACCCCAATGAAGGTCTTAACTGGCCATGGTTGACCCCCTTTGCTGCACCTCCATCTCCATGAGGGCCCCACTTTCCCTTGGGGAAGCCTCCCACTCACACACGGTCTGTTCTCCCCATCTCTCACTCATGGGAAGTCCTAGCACTAGGCAGGCTATCATACACTTGGGCTGTGCCCCCCTGGCATCTGTGCCCAGTTATCAGGGCAAAAGCTGATGAGCTATTGGATCAGATAGGATCTCTCCTTTGAGTCACCCCTTGCCTTTGGGACACCTCTGGCACATCACTGTCACTGACTTCTCTACCTCTCAATGGGAAACACCCAGCATCCCCACCGGGGTGTCTTCTGGAGAATTCTAAAACCTTACACAGGGATCCTGAGTTAAAGGCTTCTAAACTCATAAGCCTCTGTAATAAGACTTGGCCTACATACTCTTTAAGTAAGGGTTCAATTTGGCTGATTAACGGCACATTAAATCCCAATATTTTACAGGATTTTCTTAATTACTGCCAGCAATCTGGTAAATGGAAGGAGGAACCCTATGTTCAAACTTTCTCTCTTCTCCACTTTAAACCTCCTCTCTGCTCTTCCTGTCCTCCTAAAGGAGGACAGCTCTAACATCTCAGCCCCAGGAGTTTTCTACCTTTGACCCTACAGATGAACCTCCACCCTGCTGTTCTCAACCTCCAGCTTCTCTGGAATCCTCACACCCTCTGGTGCCTCCTCCCTCCTCTCTTATCCCAGCCTCTTCCCCTCCAACTTCTCTGGAATCATCACAACCTTTGGCACCCTCCTATCCCCCCACTTCTCCTTTGGTTTCTCCAAAATCCTCATTCCCTTTCCCAGCAACAGACTGTCCTAGTCACCTCACTCTGTCACCCACTTTCACCTCACCAACAACTATTAGCCCCCCTGCTACTCGTTCTCACTCTATAACAAAGTCCACTCCCTCTACTCAGCAGAAGTCAGCCTCAATTCTTCCCTTCAGGGAAGTACCTGGTATAGACAGCTTAATTAGGGTACACATTCCCTTCTCATTAACTGAATTTTCTCAATTTTCTCAAGTAGAATAGAGATTAGGATCCTATACGTCTAATTCTTCTACTTTTATTAAAGAATTTCAATATCTCACTCAATCTTATAGTCTCACCTTTCATGATATATATATGATTCTTACCAATAACCTATTACCTGAGGAACGCAGGTAAGTTTGGGAACAGGCTAGAACGCATACAGATGAGGTTCACCAAACAAAAGCTTTGCACCCAGTTGGAACTGAAGCGGTACCTGACAAGGATCCACAATGGAATTACAATACTCCAGGAGGCATTTTAACTAGAGATCAGTTCATGACCTGCATCCTGGCTGGTCTCTGCAAGGCTTCCCTTAAGCCAGTTTCTTATGAAAAGTTCCAGGAGGTCATTCAGGACAGAAAATTCATCTCAATTCCTAGAGCACTTTACAAAGGCCCTTTTACAACACATTAATCTGGACCCTGAAAATACAGAGGGCAGACAACTCTTAATGACCTATTTTTTTTCTCCCAAAGTTACCCTGACATCAAGGCGAAGCTTAAATCCTTGGAGAAGGGACCTCTGACTCCACAGGCAGAAGTCTTAGCACTGGCCTTTAAGGTATACCATGGGAGAGATAAAAAAAAAAGCCCGCAAGCAAAAATGCCAAATGCTGACCAACGCCATCTGACCACCCTCAGCCACTACACAGGCTCCCTTGCCTTCTAAGGCACAAGGACCACTAGGTCCCTGTCTCAAATGTGGTCAAACAGGGTGTTTGGGCCTGGGCTTGTCCTATGTGAGAACCACCACGCTCCTGCCCCAAATGTGGTCAGTAGGATTACTGGGCCAGGGCTTTTCCTAACCCCTGTAAGCCATTGGGGCTGTATCCAAAATGCCACCAAGAGGGACATTGGGGTGTTTACTGCCACCATTTTTCCCATGATAAGGGGGTATCACTCCCAGATCGCCCTACAGTCGATATCCTAGGCCTGGCTATGGATGACTGAAGGTGCCTGGGTTCCCTTGACCTGACCACTGCCATCACTAACAGGGAGCCATTGGTAATCATCATGGTATCAGGGTGGGCCATCTCCTTCCTTGTGGACACCGGAGCCACTTACTCAGTTTTAACGGAGTACTGGGGACAAACATCTCCTTGTAGTTCCTATGTTGTTGGTGTAGGGGGTCAACCATGCCAGCCTTGCCAGACTGCACCACTTAATTGTATTTTCAGGGACGTTCCCTTGACTCATTCTTTTTTAGTAATGCCAGCCTGTCCAGTTCTCCTAATGGGAAGAGACTTTTTAGCCAAAGTGGGAGCCTCTACTTCCTTTATTCCACCCATTCGCTTGACCCCAAACTCCCCTGTGTCCTATCTCCTCCCCCTCCTAGTTACCTTACCTACCAGTTCTGACATGCTGCTTCTTTTACCAGCCTCTCAAGTGAACCCGCAAGGCTGGGATGTCCAAAACCCCTCTGTGGCGAGACACCATTCCCCTGTAGTCATTCAGCTACAGGACCCCGGTATATTGCCGAGGCTCAATACCCACTTCTTCTCAAGAGTCTTAGGGGACTTAAGCCTATTATCACTGACCTTCTAAGAAAAAAATTTCTTTGCTCCACTTCCTCTTCTTTTAACACCCCTATACTTGCAGTTAGAAAGCTCAATGGAGCCTATCGCCTGGTTCAAGACCTCTGGATTCTCGACTCTGCAGTTGTCCCCCTTCACCCTGTTGTAGCCAATCCCTATACCCTCCTCTCCACTATCCCCTCAGGAACTTCCCATTTCTCAGTTCTGGATCTCAAGGATGCATTTTTCTCTATTCCTTTAGACACCCAGTCCCAAAATATCTTTGCCTTCACCTGGACTGACCCTGACACCCTTGTCTCTACTCAGCTTATCTGGACAGTTCTACCCTGGGGATTCTGGGACAGCCCACATCTTTTTGGCCAAGCCCTAGCTTCTTATCTACTCTCCTTATCTCTCCCTAAGTCTAAACTTATACAGTATGTAGATGACCTTCTCTTCTGCAGTCCATCCCTACAAGTTAGCCAGACTAACACTTCTGCTCTTCTAAATGTTCTATCTAGAAGGTGCTATCGGGTCTCACCCTCCAAGGTTCAATTATTCATCTCTGAGGTCACTTACCTGGGACTAACAATAACCCAACCCACAAGGGTATCTCCCTAGACAGAAAAGACATAAAACAGTCTCTGGCAGTTCCCTCTACTAAAGAAGAAATTTTATCATTTCTTGGAATGGCTGGTTTCTTACGGTCCTGGGTCCCCTCTTTTTACCTTCTCACCCACGCCTTATATGAGGCAGCCTTAGGCCCTTTTCATGAACCCCTTCTCAATCTCATTACTAAGCCCTCTTGGAAGCTTCAACAGGCTCTTCTTGAGGCCCCAGCCCTACATCTTCCAGACCTAACCCATCCCTTCTCCCTCTATGTAACAGAAAAAGAGGGATATGCCCTTGGAGCCCTGGGTCACCAATTGGGATCCTCCTTTGCAGCTGTAGCTTACCTATCAAAAAATTTAGACCTGACAACCCATGGATGATCTCCCTGCATTTGTGCCCTAGCAGCTGTGGAACTCCTTATTCAAGAATCAAAAAAGCCTAACTTTTGGGTCACCTATAACTGTCTTCTCTTCTCACAATCTGTCTCACCTTTTAACACATATAAAGGCTTACAAACTTTACCTCCTTCCAGAGTCCTTTCCTTCCAGGTGGTGCTAATAGAAGACTCTACCCTTACTTTTCAACCATGCCCACCTCTTAATATTTCAAGCCTTCTTCCTTGACCTAACTCTGACTATTCCCCATCTCACTCTTGCACTGAAACTTTAGAGGAACTATTGCCCCACCCCTCACAATACAGGAGGGAACATTACCTCAGGCTGTCTACACCTGGAATACAGATGGCAGCTCCTTTGTACATGACGGAGCTCGAAAAACGGGTTATGCCATAGTGTCGAATACTGAGGTGGTTGAGGCACAAGCCCTCCCTGCCCACACCACTAATCAACAGGCCAAACTAATAGCTCTTACCTGTGCTTTCCAACTAGCCCAGGGACAATCCCTTAATATCTATACAGACTCTAAATATGTTTTTCATATTCTTCTCTCCCATGCTGCCATCTGGAGAGAGAGTGGGTTACTTACAGAAAAGGGAGAATCCGTAACGAATGCAGGCCAAATTACTGCCATGCTAGAAGCCTCCCACCTTCCCACAGCCATTGGAATAGTCCACTGCTGGTCCCACTTGACAGACGATTCCATAGTTTCCAAAGGAAATAACCAGGTTGACGAGGCAGCTAAGGCTGCAGCCCTTAAAGGCCTAGACTCATCCCACTCACCACAAAACATCCTTACACTACAACCCACATCTCCCTTGTCCTCTCCTGACACTTGTCAGATTCTGTCCTATCTACACCAGCTCTTTCATCCTAACAGTCAAGCCTTGTCTAAATTTGTCAGGGCTCACCTACAGCCTACCTCTGAGGATTTGTCCTTCCTAAAGACCATTACTTCTTCTTATAAGATTTGCCAGACCTCAGATCCTAACTCAGGATATGGTAGCCCCCCTTTTCCTACCCACAAGGCTAGAGGCTCTCTCCCTGGGACTGACTGGCAACCTGCAACCTGATTTTACCCACAAGCCAGCAGTCAAATGTGTCCGGTACCTCCTGGTCTTGGTGGACACATTCTCAGGATGGGTGGAGGCCTTCCCCACTACTAATGAAAGAGCTCAGACAGTTTCTGATGTGTTCCTCTGCGAGATTATCCCAAGTTTTGGAAGTCCTCCCTCCCTCCAGTCAGACAATGACCCTGCGTTCACTTTTCAGGTTTCCCAGTTCTTATCTAAAGCCCTTACCATTCCTTGGTATTTTCATATCCCATAACATCACCAGTCTTCAGGAAAGATAGAACAAACTAACAGATCCTTAAAAAACACTGTTGTTAATGTATCACAAAAGCTTTATCTCAATTGGGTAAAACTCCTCCCCTGGCTCTTTTCAGGCTATGAGCTCTCCCCAAAAAACCTCTGTCTTACCTTTTGAGCTTATGTATGGGAGACCGGTCCTAACTCCTGGTCTTTCAGCAAAATCCTTGCCTCTCCCTGACCATCTCTTTACTCCCTTACTTTCTCATCTCTGTTCTCCTCTATGGGTCTTTCTGACCATGGTTTACCATGGCCAAACACTAACACCTGTCCATCTCCTATTAACATTGGGGACCAGGTCTTTTTCTCCCCTCCAAACCAAAGTTCCCCAACTCTTTCTCATAATTGGCAGGGCCCTTTCAAGGTGATTCTTGTTACCCCTACAGCTGCTAAGCTTGAGGGCTTCCCTCACTGGATTCATCTATCCCACCTTAAGCCTTTCACCCCCTCTCCTCAGGATAATGCCCCTTCCTACATATCAACTCCAAAAGGACCCTGCTCTCTCAAGCTCTAAAAGACAACAAGGTCAACCGACCTTGTCTCTGGTTCCAGAAAAATGAGGCCTCACCACAGGAGCTGTGTTCGACTCTACTGGATTGGATATGTATTTTTCCTCCTCTCCTTCTTGCCTATTTCTGTCTAAGGTAATCCCTACATATGGAGATTAGAGGTTCAAGAAACCATCATTGACAATAAACAGTCTTTCCAAATAGGGCCATGAAATTGCTCTATGGGAGGCTGCCAGGAACCAATTGGAATAGCTATCACCCCTACATCTATCCCCCCTCTCATTTGACAGAATTTTTATTTGCTTCCTCTTTGATCAAACAAAAGATCATTGCAAAAAATTGTTGGGAACTAAGCCCTGGGACCCTTCCTAAGAGCCTGGCTCACCAGATAGCCCACTGGACGCTAGCAGGCTATAGTTTCTTACGACCCATTGTTCCCAAAACTGTTGGCTTTGGGACACATCCGTGACCACAGATATTATCTTTGGGCCTTGTAACTCTTTAACCCACCTTCTTAGTCTTGGGAACTTCCCACCTCCCCACCAAGGGTCTTGGTATTTTTCCACTACTACTTCCCTTCTCTCGCCCCTCTCCCCCGCCCTGCCAGAACCGTGCTTTAAAAAGAAATACCAAAGCTCAATAAAGCTGACACTTGACCGGCAACCGTCTGCTTGTGTCCTTTCTCTCTCTCGCCCATCTTTTCCAGGATTGACCCCCTTCGCCCCCACGAATAACTAGGTCCCACGGGTCGGGGCAAAAAATGGCCGGACAGGTATGGAGGCTGCCTATACTGCTCTTGCCAAATTCATGCACCAGCACAGAAGCCCCTTCACCTGTACAAAAAGACTCTCTACTTATACATCCAAGACCCGTGGGAGGCCAGATGGGAAGTAGGCATCATTGGAAAACTCTGTCACTTCTACACACCACACTGATAAGTACTATCCATATCCAGAGATAATATGTCCCAATTACCCAATGCCTGGGGGATGGGAGAAGTAGAGAAGAGATCCTTTCTGGGATCTACCTGGCTTCTTCTGTGTCCTCTGGAAAAAGCACAAACATACCCTCTTTCCCATATTAATACAGGGTCGGGGTCCTGCCATATTTCAGTAATTGGACCTTTCCATTTTACTTGGGCATAATAATCTTTGGTATTAGGATGCCAAAATCGATCTGCCTCAGAATGGCCTTGTATATCCAAGTTCAAAAATTTAAAATAAAGACAACATGATTAAGATTTGGGGATATGACTCCCCCTTTTTTAGTTTTTGCAATTGATTTTTAAGAGATCCATGGGTAGGCTCCATTATTTTTTAGCCTTAAGAAGTATATGGCATACCTGTTTTATGATTTTTAAAAATGTTGAAAAGCTTGGCTAATATATGTAGTACCATTATTTGTCTTTATAATGGAAGAAATACCAATTATAGCAAGACATTTTAGGTTTTTAAATTTTGGAATAAGAGTAGTTATTTGTTGTTTAGAATGGTTTTATATCTTTAAAACAGACAAAATACCTTGTTATTTGTTGAATTTAATTTTTTTATGACCATTGAAGCTTTGTAGCAGAATTAACTATTAGCTTTCTTACTTGAAAAACTGAGAAGCTACCACTTTAATAGTTTTTCCTTGTAGGGTGGCAGCCATAGCTACTCCTTGAGTATAAGACGACCCAATATCAGAACATAACCTAATATAATCAGAAATATCTCCTTTCTTCCTAAAGGGTCTCAAAGCTGCTTGGCAGGCACTGCCAGCATTCCCATAAGCCAATTGTTTTACTAATAATAATCCAGACTTTTCATCTCTTATAAGTCTGTTTGCTGCTTGCATTAATCTTGCACAAAATCTTGAAATAACTCATCAAGTCCCTGACAGATTTTAGACAAATCCTCCACCTGTCTACCTGCTTGTGGAAGTTTATTCTAGGCCCTTTGAGCAGCAGCATTTACCTGAGCATAAACCGCCTCATCAAAGTCTAACTGTTGTCCTATTTCCCTGTATATTCCTTCTCCAACAAGCATGTCATAAGTTATAGGAATTCCCTGAGCTCAATTAAGTTCAGCTGTAACTTGACAATGCTCTGCAAATTCCGACTTCCCAAATAAATGATCTCCTCCTGATAAGCATGCCCTTGTTAATTGTTTCCAGTCCCCTGGGCAGAGGGCCTCAATAGACAAGGACTCCAACAGAGCTTGAGTAAATGTTGCTGTAGGACCATATTGAGAGCATGCAGCTTTCAGTTCTTTTAATTGTTTAAAAGGTATAGGAGCAAGGACTATCGCCATTATTACCTTGTCCATCAGGCTGCTCTAGAACTGGAAAACCATAAAATTCAGTTATGTCTTCTCCATTCTGTCTAGCTTCCTGTAAAGATGCTTGTAAGGTAGATACAGTTGCCCATACAGTGGACAAAGGAAAAGGTCTCCTTGTCTTTTGAGCCACTGCTACTCTAGCAGTCCTAGGAGGAGGGTCCAAACCTGCAACCAATGATGGAGTTGGAGTGGGAGGTTGAGCCTAATTTTCCTCAGTAGTTAATTCTCCAATTTGTCTGTTTATTTCCTCCAAGCCCCATTACAAACTTTTAATTTCTTTTTGCCCAGGCTTATGCTTTTTAACATGCATAGCCTGAATCAGAGGATATCTCTCAGAATAATACTGATCTGGTTCTTCCTCCAACTCTACAACGTCATCAGGATCTAAGTCATCCTCAAAGTCCTCTTCTGAGAAGAAATTACTGTCATCAGGAGGGAAATACAACTCCTCTGGAGGAGCCGATGGTCTAATAACATTTTGTTTTGAAGCCCATCATCTTTCTAATCTCCTTCTCTCTGAGCCTGAAAGTTTAACTTTCTCGGGTTCCTGCTGCATTTACAGGCTACCTTTATTTAAATTCCATATCAAAAAACAGTAGGCTACTGACTTGTCCCATTTATATTCTTGGATTTACTCACCATATGCCCTTTTTACTTAATGATTCGAGCTAGCCAACACCCGCATTGTCCTTAACTGGGCACCAACAACTGGGCGCCAATCTACCAGAGCCTGCCAGAAGAGTCGAATGGTTCTTGAGTTGGGAATGAAAATTAAAATTAATAAAGTATCACACAACACATGGGACCTTTCCAAGTGGCTCTAGTGGAAACTAAATTAGCTTCCTAGTCCTCTGAAAGGTAAAGCCCTCCTCCCTTCACAACTGACCCCAACCAATCAAGTCTCATCTGGACTGCCTGTATCCTCTTCTTCTGTGGCCTGGCAAAGCTGCCCCACCAAGGGGAAGTGATCCAGTAGCGGGCGAGCAATAGAGTCCATGTCAGCAACTGCTCCTTCTCCCCATTCTAGGGACCTACTTGGAGACTGAGCTGCCTATTGGATCCATCTGAGAAGGGGCCTAGGTCGTCTACATGCTCGGTGGTTGGTGCATCAGTCTCTGCAGTAGACCTGTAGCCCCAAATTTGTTGGCTCTGTGGATCTTCTTAGGGAGCTTCTGTTTCCTCCAGGTCTTTCTTACCCCCACTCTTCCATAAGACTCTCAGTGTTCTGCCCAAAGTTTGGCTTTGAGTTTCAGCATTTGCTTGGAACCTCTGGTGGGTGGAGACTTTCAGAGACATTTGTATTAGGCTCCAGTCCTGTACTCTCTCTTCAATGGCTTCCTGTGTCTATTCTATTTGCCTTTCTGAATGAGAATGAGGATTAAGCATCCTCCCTAGGGTTCTCCTTGTTACTTAGCTTCTTTAGGTCTGTGGATTATAAAATGGTTATCCTGTATTATATGGCTAATATCTGCTCATAAGTGAGTATATACCATGTGTGTCTTTCTGGGTCTGGGTTAGCTCACTCAGGATGATCTTTTCTAGGCATCCATTTGCCTGCAAATTTCATGATTTTCTTGTTTTTAATAGCTGAGAAGTAATCCATTGTGTAAATAAGCCACAGTTTCTTTATCAAATCTTCAGTTGAGGAGCCTCTTTCACTGATGTATCTTCTGAGTATTCTATCATATCTTCTATGAATGTGATTCTCTCTTCCACCTCTTGTATTCTGTTGGTGATGCTTGCATCGATAGTTCCTGTTTTTATTCCCTAGGTTTTCCATTTTCAGGATTGTCTCAGACTGTGTTTTCTTTATTGCTTTTATTTCCCTTTTCAGGTCTTTACATTTTTGGCTATTTCCTTCTCCTGATTTCTTGTTTTTTCCTGTACTGCTTCATACATTTCCTTCATCTGTTTGATTGTATTTTTTTTTTATTTCTTTGAGGGATTTATTTTCATCTTTCAAGAGTTCTATCATTTTAATAACTTCAGATTTAAGATAGTTATCCTGTGCCTTGAGTGTGTTAGGATATCCAGGGTTTGTTGGAGTATGATAGTGGTTTCTGGTGGTACTGTATTGCCCTGGTTTTGTTGAGTGTGTTCTTACACTGTTCTCTAGACATCTGGCTGTCCCTGGTGTTGGCAGACTTGACAGTTCATGGTAGTCCTTGATAGTTTTCACCTTCTGTAGATGCTAATGTTTGATGCCTCTCTGATAGCAGTCTTCAATGGTAGCTGTCCCTAGAACCACAGGCAGTGAAGGTGCCCAGAAACTAGTGCTCAGAGGACTCAGGGCTGACCTCCTGTCTGTTGGCAGTCTCCAATTTCTGCTGTCCCTGTCACTGCAGGCTGACCTGGCCCACTGGAGGTTGTAGACAGAGGTAAAGGAACAGACCTCAGCTCTTCTGGGAGTCTTCATTAGCAGCCAACCCTGGAACTGCAGGCAGAGCCAGCCTCCTGTTTTATTTTTAATGTTGCTAGAACTGACATAATTATAATAGATTTCTAAGCCTTTGTGGTTCCTGTAAACCTGATATCAACTCAAAACCTATCAAATTCTTTCCTAAGTGGAAGCGTTTAGTATTATGACCTGTTCTGATTAGTATACTTAGCACCAAAATGAGAATTTATAAGAAAATCAGCATGAAGGACTCAGTAGAGAAGGAAAACTTCAGGACAAACCCTGAAGAGTACACGTTTCACCTTCTGTGTAGATGACACATAAAATGACAAATGGAAGTCCAGCTTCTGGTATTTCCCCATGGACAGAAATAGCTACTTAATGTAGTCACTGTCCAAGCAATGTCATCCGCTCAGGAGATGATTCCCACAGATAATAGCACAGTATGTTTCTTTCTAAAGAATTACCATTGAGCATTAGATAGTTTTGAAAATACACAAAGAGCTTCTGAGACAAAGTCAGACACTGCATATTTTACCTGGAAAGGAGTTATGGAAAGGCAGCTGGGACTGAGCAACTCTTCTACCCTTGCTGTTAACTCGAAAGAGCTTCTTCAAATACCACAAAGAGAGACAGTGAGTCTGAGCACCCACTGTCATGGGTGTTTGTGTTCAGCTCCCCCTGCAGCCCCAGACACCGTGCGCTCAGAGCACGAAAGTACACAGCCGAGTTGCTCCAATGCTCATGGGCCTTCCTCAGGTGGAAGGAAGAGTCACTCTTGCTAAACTCAGCCTCAAAGCCATTCATGCCATGAACCACTGGGTCTCCTGAGTATTACCTGAGGAGTAGCAGCAGCCCCTGCTGTGGGTCCTGGATATACCAGAACAGGTGAGGTGCCACAGAGGAGGAATAGTTTCATCTTATCTGCAGAGAGGCATCTTTAGAAACAATGACTTGAGCATCAGGCTGAGTCACTGACTGAGCACTGGTGTCTCCTGGAAGGGAATAGTAGGTCAGTAATTACAGTGCAGACTCCATTAGGATAGTCAGAATCGTAGGATGCAGAGACCACAAGGCAGCTGTACTCATTCAGGATAAAGTGTACTGCGAGCAATGGGAGGATGGCCAGGTGCATGGCTGAGTCTTGTGAAAACTGCAGCTCTGATTTGGAACAGGATTACAAGAAAGTGGCTGAAGAACACAAGAGCTTTCTTACAAGTACTTCCAGAAGACAAGAGGAGTTAGAATCATATTGAAGGAAGCACATCCAAAAAAAAGATCAGCAGTCCATGCTGGCTTTCAGTTTACTGTGGTGATTTGTAGAGACCAGCAAGTGTGAAATCCAAGGGCACCATACTGCCTGGTGCTTGGAGATGTGCAGATTTTCTGTCACTGGTAGGAAATAGCAGGATTCTCCACTTCTCTATGTTGACAGACTCCATCTCCCATAGTTGAGCAACATCAGACACTCACATGAATAAAAATGATCATATTCCTATTTAAGAATACTAGTAATTCAGCTAGGAGGTGGCTCACTGTTTGACGGCACTTAGCACACAACAAGAAGGCCTGAATTCAGATGTCTAGTGCTCATGTAAGGCTGGACATGGCAGCATATGTCTGTAATGCTATTTCTTCTACAGCAGCAGTTCTCAGCAAGTGGGTCATAACTCCTTTATGATCCCTTTTGGGGGTTGAATGACTGAATCATTGGAGTCTTCCAAGGAATATCAGATGTTTACATTACAATTCATAATAGTAGTAGAATTACAGGTACAAAGTATCAGTGAAAATAATTTTATGGTTGACAATCACCATAACTTAAGGAACTGTATATAAGGTTATCAGAATTGGGAAGGATGAGGAAGGTCTAGAGCAGGATGAGAGATGAAGACAGAATAAACAGACAGGAAGCTCTGGGAAGCAGATGGCTGCAACTGCTGAAGAAAAAACCCTTCTCAAAGAAGCTTGAATGTGACCACACTGAAAATGTTTCTCTGACCATCATACATGCACCAGAACACACGAATACCCTCACTCACACAGATGAACATACACAAGAATTACACACTCTCACATCACACACTCACATACATACACTGACACATTGAATACATACAACACACATACATACACATCACACAATCCATTATATGTTGTATATACACATCACACACACACATCCTACACACAAAAATCAGACACAAACATAATATACTTTAAACATACAGATACACCACATTGGGACACACACACATACAATATATATATATATATAGGAGACCAGAATTGAAAAATTGGACTTTTAAAGAGACATTGAATATTTAAGTAAACTTGAAAGTTTAAATCTGTGCCAAATTTATATTCTAGTATTCACAGTGCATTTTAGGGACAAATGAGAAATGGAAGGTTAGCAATTTAGTATTGATGGTTTGTGAATCAAGATGTAAACGGAACAACTTTTAATAAAGGTTAAATCATGCATTCAACACCCCATGCTCTCCAACAGACAGCCCATTAAGACCAAAACTAAATGGAGAAACAAAGAAACGTCATGAATAAAATGGACTTAACAGATATGTACAGAACATTTCATTCAAACACAAAAGAATATACCTTCTTCTCAGCACCTCATGGAACCTTCTTTAAAACTGACCATATACTCGATCACAAAGCAAGTCTCAACAGACATCAGAAGATTGAAATAACCCCTTGCATCTTCTCAGAGCACCTTGGATTAAAACTGGAACTCAGCAACAACAGAAGCACAAGAGAGCCTACAAACTCATGAAAACTGAATAACTCCCTACTCAATGATTCCTGGGTCAGGAAATAGATAAAAAAAGAAATTAAAGACTTTCTAGTATTCAATAAAAGTGAAGACACAACATGCCTAGATTAATGGGGCACAATGAAAGCAGTGCTAAGAGAAAAGTTCATAGCACTAAGCCCTTTCATCAATTGGAGAGATCCCACACTAGTAACTTAGCAGCACACCTGAAAGCTCTAGAAGAGAAGGAGGCAGACACACAAAAGAGGAGCAGATGACAGGAAGAGAGAAAAACTGATTTTAGCTTATAGTTTCAGATCACAGTGTATCACTGAGGGAGGTCAGTGCAGAAACTTGAATGAGCTTGCCTCCTGGTCTATACACCATGACCTCTTTGCAGCCAAAGAGATGCATCAGGAGAAAAGGATAATGGTGCTTACTATCTGGCTTTCAGGTCAGCTTATGTTCATCTCTTTCTTATACAGTTTAGGGCCACCTGCCTAGGGATGGCCTGGCCCATAGTGAGCTGGACCTCACTGCAGCAGTTAACAGCCAAGACAATCCCCAAAGACAAACCTATGAGCATCCCCCTCCCCCACAAGCCAGGAATCCACAAGTGCTCAAAATACAAAGAACAAGTGTATCTATGGTGCAAAATCCAACTGAAATATCTGCAATGCAACCCCAACACCTAAGACTCAAGGAAGTCACAGAGGAGGTGGCAGAAAGATTGGAAGAGCCCGAGGACTAGAATCCCTGAGGCTAGACACATTCCCCTAGAAATGACAAGGAAATGCAATCAGACATCTCAAAAATATGGTTGCTTGAGCAAAACTATCATCAGGATTACATCAGTTGACATGCCAACATGGGTAAGGGAGAGTCCACATGCTTCAGCTCCTATATGAAGATGTTCAGGTTGTAAAAGCTGAGACAGAGGAAGGATCAGCTTCCTCCAGGGACAAGCTCCCACACAGATTTTCTGATCCCAACTTCTCAGTCCTGAACACATGTCCAAATGGACAAAATTAAATGGAATCACTAGGTTGCATGGCTACAAATACATACATACATACATACATACATACATACATACATATACACATATAGATGGAGAGAGAATGTAGGGTGGGAATCCTTAGAGAAGGAGAAGATTGGCAAGAATAGAAATAGAACAAGGTATGGTGATGAGTTTGATATGAACAAACAATGATACGTTTGGGTGAAATGTCATAAAGAAACACATTATTGTGCACATTGAGTAAAAAATATAAGATTTGCTTAGTAACTTCAATCTCTTCCCTGTGAGAATTCTACTAAACAGATCATTTAAAGGGATGCAGGCAAGCACAGGATGGCAGGCTTTAAATAGCAGCACAGAAAACCTGCTGTGAGAGGCTTGTTGTGGCACTGGGCAATTTCTCTTTCTGCAAATAATGTTTTACACTTTTGGTGTGGTTTACTAAGCACTGGCAGCCATCATTTTGTCTAGTGAACTTTATAGCAGAGATTTCCAATAATCAACTGCAGTTATGAGCAAAATGAAGCTCAAATATTACACAGCAGTCTGCCCAAATTCCCCGCAGCTAATAAGTGGTAGATCTGGAGCTTCAAGTCAAGTCCTAGTCCCTAGGACGCTGCAGTGTTGTTCCAGGAGGGAAGATTCAATAGCTTTGGCATGTCCACTAAGTACTAAACAAGAAAACACATGGAATTCACCCGGCACCTTCCCTCACACAGTGGGTCTGCTTCTCCTGTATTCCTTAAAGGCCAGCTGCACACTCTGAGGTTGCAGTGTCTCCCACACAACAAAGCTCATGGAGTCTTCTGAGGTCTACTGACAGTGCATCCTAATGACAGCTCTCATGGCTTCTCACAGGCATCCGTGGTCTGTCACATGTCTTACTGCCAATGGGAACACTGTGTGTTATGATGGGAGGGTGGAAGGCAGAGGGAGGACAGCCAGAGCTCACTGTGCCATGTTCCCTACAGCAGCTTCTTCCCAGCAGTGACGCGTTTCCACATCTCAGGATGTTTCTGCAGTTCGAAAAGGGCAGAATATAGACCCAAGTTTTACTTAGAAAAAAAAAAATTTCCACCTTGCCCACAAGGCTGAGGATGGTATCTTAGGCAGTCTTCTGTTCTCCAGCCCAGAACACCCCTGAATCACTGACATTCCTGCATGAACCACTGTCACATCTGACATCTGTAGATCAAACACCACAGTGATCTTCCTGAATGCTCCCTGCCATGATTATCACAAAGTTCTGATGTCAGATCAGTAAGGATAATTGCTGCTACCACCAAGCCTTCTAGACATTCAACTCATGAGCACTAGAGGGCAGCAAAGAACAAAGCTCAAATTTCAAAGTACTTCAAGAGACTGAAGTAGAGATTAGCTAGAGATTCAGTCAAAACTTTTGATTTCATTTTATTTTCTTTTCCTTTCTATATTTTCAGTGTCAAAATGCAAATATTTCATGTTTCCCTTCATATGAGGTCCCAGATTTTAATGCTTATAGCTAAGTGGAGGAATGTCATTCTCCATGGAAATATAAAAAGACAATTAGTGAGGGGAAAAAAGATCTTAAGGAAAGGCAGAAAAATGAAAATAAAAAGGGAAAGAAGTAGAAAACTCTAAGAGTAACAAAATACAGGTAACACAAAACCAGAAGGGGCTCAAAGGGGGAGTCAAAGAGCCTGGAGGAAGGACACAGGGAGGGGGGTGCAGCAGTAACACTGATGCTCATCCAAGGTTTGCAGAGTACATTCCCTGGACAGACATAGGACTGGATATCAGGGACAGAAAGATGCGCCTCAGAGGAGGAGAGAGTAAAGTTTTATCCCTTGGGAATGGGAGATGCCTAAAGGCTGAGAGTTCAGTAAACTGGTTCTGAGCTGAGTCTTTGGTAGCTCTCTTGGTCCTCCCCTTTCCTATGTTCATCTGTTTAGACACCCACATCCTTACCTTCCATCCACTTCTCTACAAGTGTCTTTTAGGACCTAGAAGCCTCCACCTCCAGGTCTGCTTATGCTTTCACATCAATCCCATCCCCCTTGTAACTTTCAGAAGTTCATTTGCATTCTTTTTTTTAATTTAATTTCATTTTATTAATTACATTTATTCACTTTGTATCCCCCCATAAGCTCCTCCCTCCTCTACTCCAGGTCCCACCCTCCCTCCCCCTTCTTCACGCATGACCCTCCCCTAGTCCACTGATAGGGGAGGTCCTCCTCTCCTTCCTTCTGGTCTTAGTCTATCAGATCACATCAGGAGTGGCTGCATTGTCTTCCTCTATGGCCTGGTAAGGCTGCTCCCCCCTCAGGGGGAGGTGATCAAAGAGCAGGCCAATCAGATTATGTCAGGCAGTCCCTCTTCCCATTACTATGGAGCCCACTTGGACACTAAACTGCCATGGGCTACTTCTGTGCAGGGGTTCTAGGTTATCTCCATGCATGGTACTTGGTTGGAGTATCAGTCTGTGGGAATATCCTTGTGTTCAAATTTTCTGGTCCTGTTGCTCTCCTTGTGGAGTTCCTGTCCTCTCCAGATCTTACTATTTCCCACTTCTTACATAAAATTCCATGCACTCTGCCCAATACTTGGCCATAATTCTCAGCGTCTGCTTTGATAGTCAGCAGGGCAGAGCCTTTCAGAGGCCCTCTTTGGCAGCTTCCTAGGTTGTTTCCTGTTTTCTTCTTCTGATGTCTCAAGTAAAAAATAAGGACATTTGCTCAACCATGTTTGTAGCAGCTTTATTTGTAATAGCCAGAAGCTGGAAACACCGAGATGCCCCTCAACTGAAGAATGGATGCAGAAATTGTGGTACATCTACACAATGGAGTGTTACTCTGCAATGAAAAATAAGGAAATCATGAAATTTGCAGGTAAATGGTAGGACCTGGAAAGGATCATCCTGAGTGAGCTGTTCCAGAAGCAGAAAGACACACATGGTATATACTCACTCATAAAGACATATAACATAGGATAAACCTACTAAAATCTGTACATCTAAAGAAACTAATCAAGAGAGAGGACTCTGACTAAAATGCTCAATCCCCATCCTGAAAGGATTCTGTTTTTTAAAGCAATAAAAGCATTTAAGACATAATAATTTTGTAATGAACTACTTTCCTTTTACTCACTTGGAAATGTGTATGCTAGAGCCTGATCTTCAAGGAAGGAAAATAGAAAGGTTTAGACCACGCCTTTCCAGGTGGTTGCCTTTGAGTAAAGACTCCCAGGAAGTGCAGGGCATCACCTGGCTGGGACGTGATGGGACAGCACTATGGGCAGACAGGGCAAAGGACAGGGACACAGGCTCTGAAGGGGGAATGTGCCCTGTGTGCTTCTGGGAAAATCTTTCCCTCTGGATCTTTTTACATCACAGCACGGGACTGAAGAGAGCCTTGCTGAGAAACTCAGCACTGTTAACAGCTGAGTTAATGATTATTTTTTTTAATCATTTGCTCCTTGGGCAATGTGTATTTAGGCTTGGCATCCTTTTCTCCTTCCCTTAGGTGGGATGCAACCAGTAATCTCACCATAACTGAAGCATCCAGCCACCCTGCTCCAAGCTACTGCTCCTCATCAAAAACAAAGAAACAAAACACTAAGCAGAAGAAAAACCCCTACATATTAGGTCCTGCTTTTGTACTACATTCTGGCTGATATTAAAGAAAGATACTATTGAGTTAGAAAAAGCTGTGTCTCAATCCTGAACACCAAAAATGAGAAAAGTAAGAACCTTCATACAAGGTTATCATGTCTGAGTTGGATTGTGAAATATGTAGTCTTTCATATATGTTAACAGTAATGAAAAGTAAGTCAACCATCTTTTTCTCAGTAAAACCTTTCTTTTCTTCTATATGGGGTTCATATAGGCTTTTTCTTCATTGCAAAAATATTTTTTAGTGTGCCAGTGAACTTCCCAGTGTAGAAAATTTGTTGTTGTTTTGTTTTAGGCAGAATGTAGCTGTTATGTTGAGTTAATTCAAACTGGCAATCCTCTGTCTCACGTGCATACACAGCAGACAGATGCCACTGAATCCAACTGAGAAACTTTTAACAAGGACAATTGCAAAGAAGTTCATAGGATGTTAGTGATATGTATTTACCTTTCCTTAAAATTCGTTTCCCTTGCTGACTTTTCTGGCTTTTAGTGAAATACCAGCCTTTTTTTTTCAGAGTAGAGAATTTTAATTTTACATTTGTTAACAGATTTTGGTTTTTTTGTATTTAGTGAGTTCTCTAAGTATTTCCCAAGCCTTGCCTTTCCTGCCTGGATTTCTCCCTCCAAAATCAGAGAGATGAACTTGCAGAAGCCGTTATTAATTTTGAAGATTCGTTTGCTGGGTTTTTTATGTAGGAGGGTTTGATAAAATCACAGTGAGGCAATGCAGTCTCAGATCCTTACGGATTAGGGGTCCATGGGAAATTTCATGTCATTTAGTGTTTATTTTGTTGAACTGGAGTGCCATAGTGCCATGCACTAACATTTCAAAGGTCTACTCTCTATTACTGTGTAGTTGTTCTCTTCATCTTTCTGTCTTGGTGTGGTCTGAAATCTCCTCTTTCAGATATGAGACTTGCTGTGTCATGTTTACAGCTTTCATTTATTAGGCATGTTGATCTCTAACCTTTGACTACCAGTTTTAGATGTTCTTCTTTATGAAAGATGCTTCCTGGAAACACAAATAGTTGGCATTGTTTGTTAAACTAGACAGTTATTCTGTGACGTCTAATTGGTGAGTCAAAGAGATTTCTTTGAAGTGGGGGCTGGAAATTAGACACAGTACTTAGAATCATTTGCTATATTTGCAGAAGAATCAGATTCAGTTCCTGGCATTCCATAGTAACTCATTCCCTTCAATAACTCCAATATCAGGGAATCTAATGCCCCTTCTAGCCTCCATGAAAACCAGACATGCACACAGTACACACTTGTACATGCTGGCAAAACAGTTTACACTCATGTTATAAAAAATCTTTAAATACACATTCAGAAACACATTTCTCAGAATTACTTTCCCTGTGTCATTCTGTTTTGGGGTGAACATGGAAAAAGCACCATTAGAAGACTTAAAGCATAGGTGATTTTTATATTATATATTGTATAATTTAGTTTATAGCTCTACATGTTCAGGCTCCAAGCATATTTGATGTCAATGAGGTGCCAGCTCCATTTACCATTAACCCTCTACTCCTCACTTCTATAGCTTCTATTTGTCTTGGGTCAAGTCTGTGTGCTTCTATCGTGTTGACAAATGCGATGGCTTCTGAATTTCCCCAAAACTAGAGAGATTGAGGTGTGGTGGGTCATCCTTCTAGACATCAATTATCTTCTGGGTCTCCCTGTATTTTCACAAGCCTCTGTTCACCCATGTGCTGCCCTCATGCAACTGTCCTTCCCAATTGCTGCTCTAGCTGACCTCAGTACCTCATGCTCAGTACCAGATACAAAGACAAAGATCTGTGGGGATAACCCAGGAACCTCCAGTATTTCATTGATGAAGTCCTTATGATCTGTCTCTGACCACTTTACTCATGATGTCTCTGCTTCTCTGAATGTAACTTCACAAGAAAATTATGTTCTTTGCTCTTCCAAACAACTCTTTTGATGTGTGTGCTGTTGCCAATATGGAGAGAAACTAACACTTTAAATTGTTGTGGTGCCATATTCTCAACTGTAGAATATACTACACATTTTCTCTATCATCTATTTTTAAATAAATACTTTCAAGACAAAGTATTAAAAGAAAACTACTCATCATAACTGTCTCTGAATTGCCTGGGATGAGGTTTTACTTAGAAACACACTACTGATGCAGACCACAGAGGAAGCATCCACAGTGAGACTTCCTGTTCAGCATGTGCAGGTGTGCTTCTCAGCTGAGCTCCTGCGATGGGCAACTCTTAAGGAGCCCCAGTTTTTGTTCAACTTCTGCTGTCACTTCAAACACTGTGGGTCAATTCTCGGAGCGCACAGAAATATGTCCCTGAATCTTCTAGCTGTGAGGCTGAAATGACAAGGCTGATGGAGTTGGCTGATTTCTGCCATGTGACAGAATAGCGGCCATTCCTCTCATTCTCAGTAGAAGAAGAAACTTGGCTAATAAGGAAAATCATCTCTCCAGTAACAAGCTGCTTATACCAAAAGAGTTGGTAATAGTAATAACTTGCCTCATATGAACAGTCCAGGGTGACTTCTTCTCCATACTGACTGCTTGCAGTTGACTGGACCTGAGTGACTTTCTGGGCCACATTGCATCCTGCAGAACAACCAGAGGAAAGAATAAAAAGCTTATCCTATGGTAATGTACACAAAGCAGTGTTGGAAGAGGGCCTCGTAAGACCCAAAGGCAAACTTAACTGAAGACATTTCTGCTTACTTTTCTCCAATCCCTCTTCCCCCTCATGTCCATGTAAAAGGCCATAATATCCTCAGCTATATGTGAGATGTCCATACCAGAGAAGGCCAAGGCCACCAATACACAGAGCAGGTTGCAGGGAGGCATGTGTCCCAGGTCCCTCTGTATGAGTGTGTCAGCTCTGCTTCAGGTCAGTGTTCAGTGTCTGAGGGCCAGGCACTGAGCATGTTTACCTCCTGTGTTTCTGACATTGCCTCAAGCAGGAAATGTGGTTTGGTGTGATCATATGCACATACAGAGAGAAAAGGGTAGCTCACCACAGGCCTCTACTTGCTTCCTTGTCTGAAAATGGAGTTTGAGAAAATCCATTCCGGCTGAGGGGGAAGTTGCTTTGCATCCCTGAGTGTTATTCAGGGAGATGATTTTGGGAACGAAAGTAAAATTTATCATCATCTATGTTTGATATGTAATTCACTTGCAGACCATTATTTCCCTCCATCTATTGTCTGATTATCTATTTAAGCTTAATAAAAAAATAAAATTGTCTCAGATCCATCAATTTCCCTGTGAAACAATGGTATCTGAGTCTTCCTCCTTTGCTCAGTGCAAGGGTCTACCTAAATTCTGCAATTACAAAGCTAGTTTTACAACATGTTGTAAAGAGCATCCCATCACACTCCAGAAGATCCCCATTTGCTTATGCCCTGGCAAATTGTAACAGGAATGAAATAATAGTCTTCAGAGGTTAAGAAGATGTTCATTATGTAAGTTGACTGCTGTACATCATGAATCCTTATGTGTGGATTTCCAGGATCCCCAAAAGAATCCAGATTCAGCGGCTGCCCCTGCAGTCTGAGCTCAGGGAAGCATAGACAGGAGAATCTTGGGGTCTCACTAGTCAGTCATTGATTAGCTTCAGTTTAAGTAAGAGTTCCTACAAAAATAAATAAATAAACAAATGTGGCAAATATAGAGAGATAACCAGTAATGACCACTGGTTCACACGCACACACAGACACATTCATACACAGTTGGGTGAGGAGTTACAATAATTTTAAAATCCACTGCTAAAAAACTGACTTGCTTTTAAAAGTTTACCATCAGGTTGTACTCACAGGATGTGTTCTGTTCTCTCCACACAGAGAACTCTTGCTTGTTACATGTCCTAGAAGTTTCTGTAACATTTTACTGTCATATTCCATCTCACTTGTTAAAGTCTGTGTATTTTAATTTAGAAACCAGTCTCATGATAAGCATGGCAGGATTCTCTGTGATTTAAGCATATTACATGTCCAAGATACATATAACCTGCAAGCATTAGAGTCATGTTACTACATGGGTTTGTGGTTGAATATTTGTGTACAGCTATATCACTATTTAGAATATAGCTCTTAATCCTTGATCTGCTCTCATTATCCCAATGGAGGAAATTACCCTAAAGGCACTCAGAAGAGAAAATGCAAACAGGTCTCTGAAAGAGCTCCAGTTTTATGAGGGAAAAAAAAGCAGATCAACATGTACTTCAGGGACTAGTTGCTGGGATCAGAGTCACATTCTTCTGCCCATTTCACTGCTTAGTGCTGAGAGCCCATGCCCTGGATTTCTCTCTGTGGCTATAAGGAGACCATGGGAGCCACAGCAGCATGGGCAGCACAGGGTGGCAGGGCTGTGCCCCTGCTCTAGATCTCCAGATCTTGCAGAGCTCTGCAAGCTGTATAGACACAGCCTCTGAGACATGGCTTTGGAATACACTGGGTTTAAGTGCTGAAGTGGACAGTTGGTCAAATTCTAAATACTGCTTTGAGTTTCCTCTGATTTAATTGATAAACAATGCTTCCCAGTGAAGATAAACCTTAAGGTTGGTGGACAGATAGTTCAACGATTAAAAGATCCAGTTGCTAATGATAAATACTGAAGTTAATGTCTCAGGACACATTTAATAAGTTATGTTTTCTGAAAAACCTGAAACTTTACCTTTGAGTGCATGGACACCAACTTTTGGCTTTTTCGTACATACAGATATGTCTACCCATGTATGTATACAAGGTTCTGTATACTCACACAGACCTGTGTGCTTCCACCCAGCTCACACACATAAAAATAAATAAATAAATAACATTAAACATTTAAAAAGAATGAAACTTAGTATTTAAAGAACTACAAGTAGAGATCTGTTGTTGAGGAAAATGAGGATAATGGTGGGCTTCATTTGGAAGATGGCAGAGAGGTCAATACAGAAGAAGAAAGAGAGAAGATAAATACCACTGAGGATGTTTGAAATACCCTTAATGATATTTATTGCTTCATGTTTACCTTTATATGTCATATATATTTTTAATGAAGTTATTCCACATGGTCTGGCAATATCCCCCTCAAAATAAGGATCATCAAACAGGAAACCAAGTACCAGGCATGGGAAACCTTTTTTCACTATGTGGATCAAGGGATCCAAGAGGCTCTTGGAAGAATGCTGACTATTGCTGTTGTGCTAGGTTGCCTCTCAGAGATCAAGAGCAAGTCTCAACTGAGGATGCCATATACTTTGGACTGAGACATGGAAGACTACCTCTCATGCCTCTCAAGAAAGATCTTCTTGTCCGCAGGTGAAGACCATCACAGAAAATCACAACTGATTTAAAAAAAAAAAGAGAACAACTGATTATGGGAGACCCCCCCCCCCAGACAAGTACATCTACAACAAGATTCCTACAATGAAGGCTCAAAAAACATTGAAGAAAACAAGGCACAAGAAAGTATAAGAACAAGAAGACCAGGAAGTGTGCTGCAAGAAGTTCTGTTAGAAATGATGGGGGAGCAATAGCCTTGACACCACAAAAGTATGTCTGCACAACAAGTACTGAACAATGATGATACCACTAGCCATGAAAAGTTATAGCTGGATGTTTCTACATTTTGGGTTTCTTTTTTTTCTTCTTTACTCTTCACCATCCCATGTTCTTCATTTCTTATAGAGAAAAACCAATAAAGGTGAAAGTGGGCAATGTTATCATTAGGCTACTTCTTGCTTATCTGTGGTGTCAGGTTTCCTTGGGTAAATTTGATCTACTCCATCAGGATACCTAACTTCTAATTGATTCTTTGTATACAACTACTTGACAAACAGCATCCAACCAACAACCACCCAAGAACAGCAACTCTGCTACTTGGGTCTCTAGCATTTAAAGATCCTCTGAAAAGTTCCCAGAATTCCAAAGTTGAGACAATCACAGAAACTATCTGCAGCTAGCAGAAACACACTCTTGTTAGATCATGAGGGAAATCATAGTCACCTGCTATGATTCAGTCGCGTATCTACACACCTAACTAAAACAATAACATATACCTATAATGTTTTTGTGTGTTTTAAGGAAATTTTTTTTTACTATAGAAATGACATGGGGCCTTCTGTAGCTATACAAGGAACTACAGACACCTCAGTGCTTTGAGCCATAAATGGTCATCCCCAGGGATACAATAGCAAATGGTCAGAACTGAAGTCATGTACACAGAACCAACTCAAAACAGACTCAGTAGGTTGTATTTACATAATTGTGTGTATGTTTGTGTGTGTGTGCATCTGTGTAAAACAACAATAATCATAGAAAAAGAGGACATGGATTGGCAGTTATTATTGGAGAGCTTGGGAGAGGCTGGAGATAAAGGACACAGAAGGGGTTTCAGGGATATAATGTTATATGCAAAAAATGATGTAATTCTATTTTAACCAAAATAAAGCAATAAATTAAAAATATCAAAGTCAATAAATCAATCTGTGATAAGGCCTGAGTGGTCTTCTCAAGACAAGCCAGTATTTAGTCTTTAGTTTTTCATTGTCATAGGAACTTTTTAACATTTGTTTTGACAGTACATAGTAGGTATTTCAGGCACAATATGACATTTAACTTTAACTTTTGCCTTCTTAAACTATTTTAATTCATGTTTAGTTTGTACAAATATTACTTACTTTGGTCAATATGTCTGGACCAAGGTCAGGGTGAAGGAAATACCAAATGTGTTGCTAAGGCAGACTTGACTGAGAAGTGTCTAAGAAGAAACAAAATGGAGTCAGGACAGGATGGCATTACCTTGGTTGTGTCGTGGTTGGTAAATTTGGTGTCTCTATATTGAAGAAAAGAGATTTTCCCTTTCTAAAGAGGTAGCAATTGCTACCTGTTAAATTAATACTTTTTTAAAACAATATTTTTAATCAAAATTTTCCTCTTCTCTAACTCCTGCTAGATGAGTTTTGTTTGGTTTTGGAATTTTTAATTTAATTGAACTTCTGGTTTTGTTTTGTGGGTGTATAGTTTTTGTTGTATGGTGTTTTTGTTTTTGTTTTTTGAAAGTGAGATGAAGAGAAAGAACATGAAATTGGTGGACAGGATGAAGGAACGGGAAGACAGCAAGAATTCTTAATGTATTGCTTGTATTCACTCAACTTCCAACTGTTCTGACTCTGGTTTGATTGACAATGAAATATGATCACATCAGTCCTGGCCTCTTTTCAGAGACAAACCATGAATCCTCACCCCAGACCACTGGGACTTCAACATCCACAAAGCATCAGCTCAGAAAAATGAAATCAAAACAGACTTGTGAGTCTGAAGTCTATGTTTGGGTTCTGGAGAGCGATTGACCCAAAAAAAGGATTATTGTGATGACACAACTCTATGGCACTCTTCTCAGAAGTCTGGGAAGGAGAAGAATGAGAGTGAGGAGCATCTGTGACCAGATGTTTGGCAATGTCATTCACTGGCACTGAAGCATGCCCATGTTTGATGCTATTCCATACTTGTTATAGTTTTCATGAAAACAAACCCCCTTTCTAAATGATCTTTCACTCACACATCTGTGTATATGTGAGCAATGCCCAATATAAACGTTTTTGTCTTCAGACCCTGAAGGAATGAAGACTCTCCTTGACTGTATGCTGAAAATGCATTTGATGAAGAAATTTATATCAAACCTCAATCTCTAAAAGTAGAATTTGCTTGATAACTGTATGAAGACACCCACGTGGTGATGACTGGGTTATTCTAAGTCAACTTGCCCTCACCTTCCCTCAGTACTCTTGAAGTTATTTCCAGCCTTTTATTCCCTAGGATGCTCAGGGTGTGTCTTGAGGTACACAGAGTTTCCAAGTTTTCTGTTGCACATCCTTAAATATGCCTTCACTCTTCTGCTGACTTCCAAGCTAGGTTGTTGTATTCAATGAAGCCTATTTCAATCAGATAGATATTCTGGTGTTTTTGTTTGTTTGTTTGTTTGTTTAGATTCAAGTTTAAAACTTGACAGGGATAGAAGACCTTGAAAACCAGGAGGAGTTCACCTATTGGTATTGTGAGATCTATCTCCTACTGCTAAGAGCCAACTGACTTTATTTTCCCATGTGACTGTTCTGATTTCATACTGAAAATCTATTCACTGTAGATGAGAAAAAGAACTTGTAGGCTTTAGATATTTATGTATAATGTCTTCCATGTTGTTGTTGTTGGTTTTGGTTTTCTGAGACAGAGTTTTACTATGTTGTTCAGGCTAGCTTACCAAATCTAGCCTCAAAAATTCCTCCTGGTAAGGATCCCATAGAAGTTAGGGCTTCCAAAGCCATTAACAATGTGTCATAAAAACGAATTTAAATTTTTCTCGATTGGAAAGCTTTTTGGATTTTATTTAGCATTAAGTGAGCAATCCTTGCCAACTATTAGGCAGTGAAAGAATCTTTAATTCTGTGTTTTGCTGATGTCTACAAATACTGCAGCAGCTTCTATTGACTAAGCCTTTATGTTCATTTTTATATTTTGTTCATTTATGAAATACACATGTAAAATAATTTCTTTAATTAACGTTGTGTATTTTTATTATATGATTAATTTGCATTCTTTCCTCCCCACTGATGTCATTCATCTATTTTAAACACACCTGCATCCTTGTGAGGGCCTCCTGGGTTACATACCTGAATTTCTTGAAGGCAGATGAAGACATAAGAGGCAAAAGAAGAGGAAGTAGAAGAGTTCATTGGTCATAGAAATTCCCAATGCCCTAGTTATCAAGGAGATTAATGTAGAAGAAAAGACTATGTGATTTCTATCCCAGAGGCCAAAGTCAAGGTCTCCTGACACTGGGCTGTAACAACTATACATGAACAGGGTTCAGACAAGAGTGTAGGGAACAGGGCCTTCATAATTCATAGTTGCTATAAACCAAACACACAGGAAACTATTTCTACAACAAAGGAGGAAAAAAAATCCTCTAGACTAGTTAAGAAAATGGATCTAAAACTCCAGCTGTTCTTGAAGAGCAAACAGAGAATGTAGAAAAGCATGCTGAGACTTCATCTTGGTCTGTCTCTGGGCTGAGGGAGTCTAACCCTTACACTCACAGTGCCCCCTGTCACCTGGTCCTGCACACCCTCCAGGCTTAGCCCCATTGCAGGCTTTGCTGGAGCCTTAGCTGCAGGTTTGGGTCTGGGCTGCAGGTGTCTGTGAAGCACTGTGCCCTTGCTGCACAGAAGTAGGTGGCTGAGTCTCCAGGCTGAGAGACTGTGATGTGCAAGGAGAACTGTTTGTCGCTTTTACTGAAGAAGACTGTGAATTGTCCTTCTTCCTTTTTATTGGACACTGAACTTATGGCTATCAGGAGAGCAGGGCCTTCAGCAGGGAACTGCTGGTACCATGAGAAGTAGTCAAATGCGCTGTTCTCATAAGTGCAGTTCAGAACTGTGGTCCCTCCTTCCCAGACTGTCAGAGATTGGGGACTTTGTCTCACCTGCTGCTGGTCATGTCTTTCCTTCTGCTGGCCACTCACCCATGTGTAGGGAAACACAGCAAATGGTGTTAGGTTCCTAAGATCTGCTGATGGTTTCAAGAAGGATGACTTTGTCTGGTGCCGCAGTTCCCTCCTGCCTCTGAATCAATCACATATCCTGGGATATGTGGTTTCTCTTCCATGACTTACCAGCTAGGTGAAGGCCTAGGACTAAAAACAATGCTTTCAGGACCTTGCCCATTTCTCCTAGACCGAAGATTGGGGAGAACTCAGGTGGCCTTTTATCCCCCACAGAACACTGACTCCAACTTCACAGGCACCTCAGTTCTTTCAGCTGGCTCCACCCTTCACTAACACTACCTAAAGCTATTTCTGACAGAGGAAGCACTTCTCCATTATTCTCAAATTTGGTATTGCTGAAAATAGAGCCATGAGAATCAGAAATCCCCTCATTACCATTCTACCATCATACACTGTTGCTAGAAATGTGTCTTGATATAGACATCTAGAATAATGTGGTTTTTCTGAAAGAAAGAAAGAAAGAAAGGAAGGAAGGAAGGAAGGAAGGAAGGAAGAAAGAAAGAAAGAAAGAAAGAAAGAAAGAAAGAAAGAAAGAAAGAAAGAACGGAGGGAGGGAGGGAAGGAGGAAGGCAAGGAGGAAGAAAAGACAGAAAGCTGAAAGAAAGAAAGAAAGCAAGGAAGGAAGAAAGACCAGTAATCTAACTAATACCACTTATGGGCATTTATCCAGGAGAAAGAGGTCATTTCATGAGAGACACTTGCATATGCCTGTGTGTTAAAGCACCATTCATGACTTGCAAGATGTAGACACAGCCTAGGGACCACCTGTCAACCAATGAATGGACAGAATATTGTCCCTGAAACTACAGAGTAATGGTCAGCCACTAGGAAAAAATAAGCTCCTGCCATCTGTAGGAAAGTGGATAGTATTTAAGGACAAGGTGTTAAGCAAAATAAGCAGACCTGTAGACATACACAATATGTATGTGTTCTCATCTGTATAAACAAATGAACAATCAAAAACAAAAGCAAAAGAGGAGTAAAGAAAAAGAAAATAAATATGATCTGAACGCAGAAGTTAGACAAATGAGTAAGAGAAGGGGAAGAGGGACAAAGGGAAAGGAGAGGACAACAGAGAGTGAAGACAAGATGAATATGAGGAAATTGTCACATAAGCATACATTAAAAATTCACAACAAACCCACTAATTTGTACAATTAATGTGTGTTGATAATTTTGGTAATATCATATGCCCTATGGGAGAACTGACTATAGTAGTTTTCTGAATGGTTATAGTATGAATCCAACTCCTAATGTCTTTGCATCATGTACATATAGATTGATGGAGCTCTCCGTGCTCGTTAGAAACTCACTACCCTGGTCAATGATTAGCCCTGCGCCCACTGTCAGCCAATGTGCAGAGAAGAGACCGTGGAATGGTCAGCCCTCATGGCACATGTCTACCACATGCTCTCCTCTCGAGATTCAGGGATCATTGCAGAAGAAAAGTCAGTGTTGGAGCCAGAGATGGTGGATGACTACAGGAAACAATGTCTTCTGGACACATCAGGGCAGCTGAACTTATGAAGGAGCAGTTTTGTGACAGTCTGCACAAGGCCTGTGCAAGCTTAAGAAAGACAAAAATCCTAACATGGACAGCAAGATTAGCATTGATACATCAAGTGTGCTCATTCGCCGAGCTGTCTTTTCAGGTCCAGATCATTTGGGGTTTATTGCAAATATTAACAAAATGTGTTGAAAACATGCAATGAATTATACTATCCTATTACCAGGTAAGGTTATGAGTAAATGAACCAAGAAGCATATAGGTTCCATTCACTTAAGAAAAAATTAAATTTTATTCTAATTATTTTCATGTGTCCTATTACATAAGTCCATTTACAGACTGCTCTATGGAGAAGCCATTAACTCTTTAGAATGGACTGTCCTCTAGAGTCCCATCTGAGAAATAAAACATTCACAATTGTAATGGACTTCCCACTGTCCTTGCTGCCTTTACAGGAGGAATCCCAAGGCTTTCTGACCATGCACAGAGGAAGGTGTATGCTTTCTAACTGTAAAACTCATGCCTTTTTTTAAAGAATATAAAGTTATGAGCTGAAATGGCTGAAAATAATTTAGCGATAAAATTACAAAATCTTTACACATTTCAAAGCAAGTGCGAGGAACTTAGCATTCAGAACACTGCACAGTTGCTAGAGTTCTACACAATGCCACCAAAACATGTGGGAAAATGTTATGATTGATGTTACTGGGAAGTATAGATACAAACAATTATTGTAAAATTGCATTTTAGAAAAACATGCATGTCATGGACAATCCTCATTTGATGAAGTCCAAGTCAAATTCAGGGTGTGGTGAACTAAGGAGAAACTGGATTGCCTATGCAATCTGTTGATCTTTTTCATAAAATAAAACACAATTTAGGAGTTACACCTGCCATAGTCTAGATTCTGAACACAGGAGGAGACTATGCTGTGTGTAGACACCAGGGGGCAGGAGTTAGGATCATCACCTAGCAAATCCACTACCACAGTTCTCATTCTAGCAAGGTACTTAAGGGTTAACTACTACCCAGAAGTGTAAGTTTTTCCCTTTCATGTGTGTGTGTGTGTGTGTGTGTGTGTGTGTGTGTGTGTGTGTGTGAAAATTAAAATAAAGTCACTGGGAATCTTAACAGGTACCATTCACTAAGGTAGGTTTTAGGCCAAATGCAGAACACAAAGGACAGAACCCTCTTCACACAGATCAAAGTGCACAGCAATGAACATGGAAGAGCAAGTATTTCTGTAGAAAGATGTAGAATCTGTTGGCTAAATCCTCAAGAGTGGAACATCTAGATCTTGTGTTAGCTCTATGTTTACCAATGTCTTCTTTGAAAGACATTGTGGGTTTTCTCTTATTATTATTTCAGCTCTTTATTTATTACAGAGAGATAAGTGTAAGTCGTAGAGCATTTTACTTTAAACCAGCATTTTGTTTACAGCATTTTGTTCATACTGATTTTTATTGGTTGTACCCATTTGTATTCACATCAGCAATGAAGAAGTATTCTCCCTCCAGTTCTTACTACTCCTTCCCAATCCTCTTCTGTGCTAATCCCTGAGCCTTGTTTATAGGAATTGCATTCTGGATGTATTAACTACACTAGATAACTTGAGGCCAGGTACTCTTTGAATTTTGCCCATTTGCCCATTACTGTACTATCCTCTACTTGTTTCAAAAGGAAGCTTCTTTGATGAGAGGTGAGAAATACACTTCTTTTTGAGTAATTATACATATTTAAAATGCAGTTGGAAGCTATGTTGATTTAGAAAAATGGCCATAACTGTTTCTCCTCTAGTGTCTATGACATCTCCAGCCAAGGGAGTGAACTAGCTTTACAGTATTGTGCCTGAATTCCTTCCTGTTGAACAGGCCTTATGTCCAATGAAGCATATATTAGTTCCCCCAAGATGAAAGTGCTACCATTGCATTTCTGTGGGTTTTCTTGCCATTTTGGTCATTGTTTTGATTCATAGTCTTTCTATAGCTTGGTAGGATTATCTATTGCTTTTCTCCGTTGGGATCTTGATGATACCTTTGGATACTGTGAGAACCTGTCATTAGGCAGGAGTTGTCAGGTCAGTTTTAGTTAAATCCTCACAAGTCCTTGTCGAAGGTATGTGGTATTCTTAGAACTATGATCTTATCTTCAAATTCTGTGGGGGTAACAAAGGGTAATGACAATTATTTGGAGCAGTCTCTTGAACCACCTAACTAAGAACTTGGAAGAAGGGTTCCCACTCCTGGAACTCATGTGAAGTGCAAGTTTCTGGTTTCCCTGAAGACTCAGTTTTATCATGTGATGTTTTCTTGCAAACTGCACACTTGATGTTTTGCTGGAGGTGGTCTTGGGAAAGGGCATGTGGTGTTTTGCTGTCATCTCTCTCATGCAAGGCAAATGATGTTGGCCAGCTGAGAACATCCATGGGTGGACTCTGAGTAGAGGAGATAAATGAAAGACCACAGAGAGGCATCCCTTTTTGGATCGACATCACTGAGCTGATCTTCATTCTTTGCAAAGAGAACTGTCCCAGAGAACTTGTTGGGGCCAACCACCTAAGTCTTCTGGCTTTCACTGACTTCATGGTGCTGCATGGTTTTGGCCTTTGGAGTGGACTGAGTTTGGTAATCCCTTAAAGACCCATGGATCCTAACCAGTAGGAAGTAGATAAAAGAGGTCTACAACCCTTTTTCCTATTAATCTCCTAACTAAATTTGGGGGTTGGATGGGAGGTAAAGGTGTTTAAGTAAAATCTAAGCCTACATTCAGGCTTTTATTAGATTTCACAAGCTCTCATAAAAGGGATTCTATTCTATGCTATGCCATTATAAGTAGTTTTGGGGGTTTAGAAAAGCAATTTGACGTCTCATCATTCTCCTTAACCAATAATAGAATGTGTAATTTTTTTCTGATCTTTGTATATACAAACATGAGTCTTCTTTGAAAGACATTGTGGGTTTTCTCTTATTATTATTTCAGCTCTTTATTTATTACAGAGAGATAAGTGTAAGTCGTAGAGCTTTTTACTTTAAACCAGCATTTTGTTTACAGAATTGAGATGAATCAAAAACCTTGGCCTCCTTTCTCATGTTTCAGAAAAATTATGAGAGAACCCAACTCTAATCCCAGGTGAGTGTGTCCACCACATCATTGGGATTGAAGCACAGCACAATGGCAAACAAGAATAGACTTTAAGGGGAAGGGATTTTTGGACAGAGACTTTCATGACCTGGCTGTTACATACAACATGTGTAAGAAAAGGTGGAAGAACCTTTGAAAGAAATGGAAATGCCATTCTGGGCATGATCTTCAGACCTACAACAGCTGTATAGCTTCACTAAGTGAAGGCTGTCAGGGAGCATGGTGGTTTGAATGAGAATGAACTCCATAGGCTACTATATGGGAATGTTTGGCTCTCGGTTTGTGTTGTATTTAGGAAGGATCAGGATGTGTGGCCTTGTGAGAGGAGGTGTGTCACTGGTGCTGGACTTTGGAACCTCAAAGCCAAAGCTAGGCCCAGCTTCACTCTCTCTTTTCCTCTTGCTTGTACTCAGATGTAAGCTCTTAGCTACTACTCCAGGGTCATGCCAGCCTGCCTGCCTGCTGCTGCACTCCCTACCATAATAATAACCCTCTGAAACTGTGGTCAAGCCTCCAATGAAATGCTTTCTTTCATGAGTTGTCTTGATCATCCATGGTATCTCTTCAAAGCAATAGACAAGTAACTAAGAGTAGAGGTTGGGGAACATTCTGTAACATGGACTAAGGTGAGTTATAATCTAAATAATTTATAGAATGAGACTGAAGCCCAATTTTAATGACTAGAGTCTAGCTTTCTTATTTAAATCGTAAATTTGTGGGGTAATAACAGAAGATTGCTGGAGAATTTAAGTCCCTAGGTTTTGTAAGACATCTTGGTAAAGATAAAGCCTATGTCAGGGTTTTACTGGAGAAGTTTGCTATTAAGACTTCCAGTTAGGGAGAAAACATTATTTCAAGGGATGACAGCCTAGGTTGTCTCTACCGCTGACTTCCATCCTGTCAGTGAGAATTTCCACAGATTCCTAGGTTTCTAGATATTTGACCTGAGACTTGTTGCTGTTTTTCAGGAAGCTGGTGAGAGCACGTGGAGAAAGCACACAGCCTCCCTCACAGGGCTGCTCCCCTAGGCCTCCTGCACCTATGGTTTGTGTGCAGCTTCCCCTGCACTCTCCCTCACTGTGTCACTCACAGCACAGTAGTACAGGGCAGAGTCTGACAGCTGCACTGAGGACGCCTGCAGGTGGAAGGAGCTGCTGCTCTTGTGGAGAGTGGCGTGGAACCCTCGGTGCTCTGTCCTCTTGTTGTCTGTGATGCTCTTCAGGAGTAGCTGAGGGGCTTCTTTGAGATATTGCACATACCAGAAGAGGAAAGTATTTGTGTAAGTAGTCTGATAGGTGCAGTTCAGCATCACAGGCATCCCCTCTGTGACAGTGACCAAGCCTTCTGTTTGGGTCACTGAGTCTCCATTGCTACTTCCTAAAAAACAAACAAACAAGGAGGAATTACTATTCTATGTGAGGAGGAAGGTTAAAGACTGCCATAGTTGTAAGACAAAGACATCATTAACGCTTAGGGTAAAATGTAACTTACTGAGCATGAAGAGGAGCACAAGAACTGAGCAGGTGACAGGAAGCATGTTCATAGAAGAAATGACACTTGGTCCTTGAGTGCATCAACCTCACAGGGCAAGTCTTCAACAGGACCTCATCCAACCCCTCACTCATGGACAAGGACCTTTGTCTGCACAGTGAGTCTGTCATGTTAAGCCACTTGAAGGAGATGTAACCCACATCTAAGGAAGCAGCGCCCTCTGCTGATTTCCCTTCAACCTGCACCACAGGTGGCTGCACAAGTCATTGTGAAGAAACTTGAAACCTCACCCTAAGCAGACAGGTCTCTAGTTGACACCTGTGTTACTGAACCACATGTATCCTATGGTATTTAATGTGGTGAGTGTACATAAAAGTGTACACACACATACCTCTTATAAAATTCATCCATTTTTCTCTTTTTATTAGTTCTTAGAGAATGTTGTGCAGTGAACTATTATTATACTCATCTGTTCCCTCCAATTCTGACAAATACATCCAACTTCTCTACCAACATTGTGTGGCCTCTCTTTTTAAAATAAGGCACATAAATTTTTGCGTTTCAGGCTGTTCTTCCCATATACTCTTAGCTTTGTTCCTTCAGTAGAGGATGGTCTATGAACCAGGGAAAATTCTATGGGTTAATGTTTTGTCAGCTTCACACAAACTACAGTCAGCTTGTATGAGGGAACCCAAAAAAAGTATTTTCTTCCTTCAGCTTAGCCTCTGGGCATCTTTGTAGATGATCAGTCTCATGATTGGTGATTGATCTGGAAGTTCCCAGATCACTGTGGACATTTCTGCTCCTGAGCAGGTATCTGGTCCTGTCTTGTATGAGAGAGCAAGTTGAGCAGGCCAGAAAGCCTCACTCTCTCCTGCCTGGAGTTCCTGCCCAAGACTGTACACTAAAATAAACCCTTTCATCCCAGACTTCCTTCTGGTCCATAGTTTGTTACAGCAAAAGGAAAAGTAGCTAGAACAGTCATATATCAAGAAAAAGTTAGGTTTTCTAAACTTTAGAAACCTGAAGTGTTAGAATTTAAAATGTTATAGACAAAAAAATTTAGAGGGCAAAAAATGCAGTATCTTAACATATTTTAAAGGAATCTACCAGAAATATCACTGTTCAGAAAACTATATAATATTTTATTGTTAAAGCTCTAAATATCATCAAAGTACATCATGAGTAGAAATTTCGATGATGTTGCTAGGAATAAACACAGCATTCTTTCTTTCTTTTCTCTCTTCATGGGAAACATTATAAATGTGATGCCATAAGAAGACCCAATTAAAAATTATTGAGTCAGAAAATAATTAAAAAAGTAAATTGAGTAAATAAAACTATTATAACAGGCCTGAAACTTACAATTTCCAGTTGGTTGTGCTAATTCAAAGTCAAATTCAGCATGTGTCAAAGTGATTGAGGACTTTGTTACTCCTTGACTTTCTTATGAAATGTAACCTAATCCTAGGAGTGACACCTGTCATATTGTAGGTGATTGCAGCAAGAGATTATGCTGGTCTTGCACACCAGGAATAATAAGCATCACCTTCCAACGCTCCTACAATTCTAGTTCTAGCCAGGTATTGTAATAGCAATAAATTAAATTTTACAAATAAACCTATCAATGAATCAAAGATAATTACTGTAAGCCTTAACAGGTACCATTCAGTGAGGCAATTTTGTGCCACCAGAAGGAACACAAAAGACAGAATCTCCTTAGACAGATCAGAGTGCAGTGTGGTAGCAGTGAGCTGTGAGATTAGAAAAGAATATTGGATGCAGTCACAATGTAAAATGACTGCAGCTAACGGCTGTAAAATCTTGGTGGCAACACCTACATGTACAATGAAAAAAATGTTGAATGAACAATCTACTCTGAATTATTCCCTTCAGCGAAAACCAAAATATGTGTATGGTCACTTTTATCAACACCTGGAAAAGTAAAGTTGGCATTAGCCAATTCTAAGTGTATAAAAGTTCATTAAGTTGTATAGACTTGGGGTCTAGTTAATTTTTACTTCCCCTTACATCTGGATCTACTCCTTTACTGTCTCTCATCAGAAAAGAATAGACTTCTCAGAGATACCAACAGAACATTAAAATAAAAATAAAACCTATTACCTCAAACCAACAGAAGGACAAAAGCCCAAGAGAAGGCATAAGAATCAGAGACTTACTTGCTCGCACACTCAGGAATCCCACAAAAACATTTAACTGGAAGTCATAGTAGATGATATGATATGATTGATATGATATGTTATGATATGATATGATATGTATGTGTATACACATATATAATGGTATCTACACACACGTACTACGGCATCTGCCTGTCAGCTTCTCTCAACTTCCCCTTTCATTTGGATCCACTTCTTTTCTGTCTCTCATTCTATGCAGAGGACCTGGTGTAGGACCTCTGCAGGACCCACACAGGCCCTGAACATGCACACTTCAGGTAAGTTATAAAGATAGACAGACATTCACACGAACTGAACTGAGGTCTATTGCCAAAGCCTGTCTTGTATGTGTGTGGCCACAGCCCTGCCTCTTCCTGCCTGTGAAGTCTTTCCTCAGAACCTCTATCTCTGGTTGAGGTTTTTGTGGGGCCCTTGTAAAAGTCCCTGCTACTGTGCCCTCTCTCATGGCACAGAAATACACTGCTGAGTCCTCAATCTGTGTGGCTGAGATGATGAGTCCGATGGAGCTTCCTGACTTCTGGAAGTTCAGAGAATAGTGACCTTCTGTTGCGTTTTCCTTTTGGTAAGACTCCTGACGAATAAGGAAGACCATTTCCCCACTTGTTGTTTGCTTGTACCAGAATAAGGAGTAAGCGCTTTCCCTGGTTTCATACACACAGTCCAATGTCACAGTCTTCTCCTCCATCACAGAAACTGAAGTCTGAGCCTGAGTTACCTTCTGGGCCATGCTGGTTGCTGATGGAAAGAGCACAGAGACATCAGCCTCTAAAGGAAGAAGTAGTTTATGAGCTTCAGTACCTTCAGTAGAGGATGGTCATACAAGCCAGAATCCTGATAATCCCTCCCTTCTGGGCCTCAGCAGAAAACAATGGCCTCTTCCCCCAGTGAGCTTCAGGGATAAGAGCCTGATCCTGTGCTAGGGAACATCCTTACCAAAACAAAAGAAGCTGAGGGTTGCTCCCAGCAGACTCAGCATCAGCATGTTGTTAGCTCTTGTCTGCAGTGAAATATTCTGTTTTGTCTCAACCCAGATCTTAATCTATATGGCGTGCTTAAGAGGAACAGGCAAGGTTACTGCTCTGTGTGGTGCAACCGCCCCAACAGGAAATGTATTGAAAGTTATGGGGCAAGTTTAATTGTGCCCTGTCTTACCTTCCTGTATGGGCATGGGAGAATGCTAGTCTGCCTTGAGGACCTGTTGATGTCATTATAACGGACTGGAAACCATCAGTAATAACATGGGCTAAATTTCAGATCTTTTTTTTAAATGGACAACACAGCACATGCAATTTATTATGAAACCTATTAATACATGGATGACTTTCCATGTCCTTTTTAGTTTTATCAATGCAGTCTTTTTTCCTAGAAGAAAACAAAAGATTGAAAATTTAATAAGAATGCAAAACTTTGCATCAGTTTTTCTGCCTACATTTCTAGTGAAAGGATTTTGGCAAATTTATATGAAAAAATATTTTATTCTTATTGAAAACATTCACATCACGTCCCCTGAATAACAGAATCTGGTGTCAGGGCCATGGGGGGAAGCAGCACGTCTATAGTCTGTCATATGTGTGTCATGCCAAATAATGGAAAGAAAGAAAGCATGCGTGTGTGCACACACACACACAGTGTTTATCTACATTGTGTGTTTCCTGCACACAAGAATGAACAAAAGTAAATTCACAAAATTTTATTCAATGGCAAGTTGGCATGGGTTTCTCTTAATCAAAGGCTCTTAAAAACACCATCTCTTATAAAATCAGCACATCAGCTGTTGTTTTCACTTTCTCTCTTCTGGTGCCCCTTTCTATAGAACAGTATATTAAAAACTGTTTCACTCTCATAAAGTGGAAGTAACATATTCTCCTCTACAATCTTTGACCTCACTAACCCTGGGTAGTTGACTAAGTTTCTATTACCAGGCAAAATTTCTTTCTCATTGAGCAGGTCTTAAGGCCCATTAAACTGCTGTTGGTATCCACGAAGCTTTTAATACCACTATTTCAAGGTAGGGATATCTTGTTATGCTGTTTATTATTGTGATTCATAAGTGTCACCCCTGGATGAAACTGTTATCTGCTGCCCTCTCTTGGTAGCTTACAGAACAGGCTTTTGTACCATGAATGGTAGACTGCAGGGAGGAGACGATCAGGTTGGATCCATTTAGTCTTTTGAGTCATGTGTCCAAAGTGTGCTGTCTTCAGCAAGAGGGATTTCCCTTCCAGCTGAGAAGTAACTAAGAGCAGCAGCAATAGCTTGTTTAGTTTTCAGAGACACAGTATTGGGGTTTTTGTTAGTCTATGGTTCTTATGAAGAGCATTGTCAGATCAGCAGACATATATATATATGTATATATATCATATATGTACATATTACCTTTCATCAAAGAAGCTTCTTTTTCAGAAATATAGTCTCTTGAAGACAAAAAAGTCACCAAATCATTTACAAGATTTTTTTATTAATTACACTTTATTCACTTTGTATTCCCCTATAAGCCACTCCCTCCCCGGTCCCAATCCCACCCTCCCTCCTTCTTCTTCACACATGCCCCTACCCATGTCCATTGATCATCCTCTCCTTCCTTCTGATCTTACTCTATCAGATCTCATCAGGAGTGGCTACATCGTCATCTTCTGTGGGCTGGTAAGGCTGCTCTCCACTCAGGGACAGGTGATCAAAGAGCAGGCCAATCAGATTATGTCAGAGGCAGTCCCTTTTCCCATTCTTCTTCTTCTGATGTTCTTCCTCTTTGTCTTTCGTGATGGGGATTCAGCATTTTAGTCAGGGTCCTCTCTCTTGATTAGTGTCTTTAGATGGACAGATTTTAGTAGGTTTATCCTATATTGCATGGTACTGGCATAGAAACAGAATGGTGGATAAATGGAACCAAACAGAAGACCCAGAAATAAACCCACAAACCTAAAGACACCTGATCTTTGACAAAGATGCCAAAACCATACAATGGAAAAAAGATAGCATCTTCAACAAATGGTTTTGGTCTAACTGGATGTTGACATGTAGAAAAATGAAAATAAATCCATATTTATCACCCTGCACAAAACTAAAGTCCAAGTGGATCAAAGACCTCAACATAAAACCAGACACATTAAATCGATTAGAATAAAAAGTGGGGAAGACCCTAGAACTCATTAGTACAGCAGACAACTTCCTGAACAGAACACCAACAAACACAGGCTCTAAGAGCAACAATCAATAAACGGGTCCTCATGAAACCAAAAAGCTTCTGTAAAGGAAAGGACACCATCATCAAAGCAAAATGACTGCCTACAGATTGGGAAAGAATCTTCACCAACCTTTATCTGACAGAGGGCTAATATCTAGTATATATAAAGGACTAAATAAGCTGAAAAGCAGCAAACCAAGTAATCCAATTAAAAAATGGGGAACAGAGCTAAACAGAGAACTCTCTGTAGAGGAATATCGAAGGGCAGAAAAACACTTAAAGAAATGTTCAACATCATTAGCCATTAGGGAAATGCAAATCAACCCTAAGATTTCACCTTACACCTATCAGAATTGTCACAATGAAAAACTCAAGTGAAAACATGTGCTGGAGAGGCTGTGGAGAAAGGGGAACCCTCCTCCACTGCTGGTGGGAATGTAAACTTTTACAACCACTCTGGAAATCAATCTGACACTTTCTCAGACAACTAGGAATAGCACTACCTCAAGATCCAACCATACCACTCCTAGGTATATATCCAAAAGAGGCTCAAGAACACAATAAGGACATTTACTCAACCATGTTTGTAGCAGCTTTATTTGTAATAGCCAGGAGTTGGAAACAGCCCAGATGCCCCTCAACTGAAGAATGGATGCAGAAATTGTGGTACATCTACATAATGGAGTATTACTCTGCAATGAAAAATAATGAAATCATGAAATTTGCAGGTAAAAGGTGGAACATGGAAAGGATCATCCTGAGTGAGCTATCCCAGAAGCAGAAAGACACACAAGGTATATACTCACTCATATAGACATGTAATATAAGATTTTTAAAAGAAAACAAAATCTGTCTCACATATTAAGCAAGACAAACACTTACCTCCAAGATCATGGCACTGTGCTGAGATAGGAGGCTGGAAGGTATGTTTAGAAGCATTGGGTGAGTTTGTATTTATCAATAGCATAAAGGGGAACCTTCCTCTTGTGGTTCCTGTCTGTATTGCAGCATATTTTTTGTTTTTGTTTTTGTTTTGTGTTTTTTTTTTCTTTCTTTTTTTTTTTTTTTTTTTTTTTTTTTGTCCTGGTAATTTATTCTGTATCTTAGGCTGTAAACAAGGTAACACTGTCATCTGGATGGGAATGCAAGGATACATAAAAAGCTTTCTGTAGAATTTAAAGGGTATCTCAGGTGCAAAAGTGGAGTGGCTGTTATCTTTCTCATCACTTTGACAAGTGGGGGCAAAAGGGCTCTCTATGTTTCCCCTCTGAATGTAATGTCTATCTTCCCTCTCTTGTGAAAATTTGTGTCTTGCAGTTTGCTGTGAGCGCAACAAAGCACGCTTTGAGATCTCCCCTTAATGTATGGTCACTGTACCATACACTAAGCATGTACCCCTCGATTAGACACTTCCACACCTGCCCCTTGTCTTTCCTGGACTACCTCATTCTTTCTTTAAGAACTGATGAGAACTCAACCTCCTGACCTCAAGATGCAAGAGCTTATTCATTACTTTAGAGGGAGTCCATGCCCACATCTCCTACCACACATGGAAACATATCAGCTCTTGCCCTTACCATGTCATAGAAACACACTGGCATCCCCATTTCTCAATCTAAAAAAAAAAAAAAAAAGAGAGATAAAATCAATAAAAATTCAAATTAAGTTGTTAGTTTGAAAAATGTTGAAACTACTAAGTTTGTCTTCAGTTATAGGAAAGTTACGGACAGGTCGTTAAAGTAACTGCCAAAGTTACTCGGTGATAGCTACTATTTTCTGTGCTGTGATTAATAGTCAGTAGGTTTGTTTGTCTGTATCTTTATTGTTTCAGATTTTCAAAGTTGCGGCAATTTAAATTAGATGGGAATCTGAAGGCAGGAGCTAATACAGAAGCCAGGAAGGAGTGCTGCCTACTGGCTTGCTCCCCATGGCTTGCTCAGCCTGCTTTCTTTTAGGATCCCAGAACCACCATTCCAGAAGTAGCCCTGCTGGACATTCCCATGTCAATCATTGGTTAAGAACAAGCCCTGCAGGAGCCTACAGGAGTCTTACCAACACGGAGCATGATCTTATGAAGCAAATTTCTGGAGTGATGTTTCTTCCTCTGAGATAATTCCAGCTGTGTCAAATTGACACAAGATTAGCCAACTCGTTCTCCATTTGCTTGCAGAATAAAACAAACAAGTTTTATGACAAGGGGTGAGAGCTACACCTTTCTGTGGTGTAAGAACAAAAGTTTAGAATGTAGATAGGGATGGTGTTGGTTCAGGAAAGTGGCTGTGGTAGGTTCTCTAGGGTAAATGACTTCAACAACTCATTAGCTAGGTTTACAGTGTTAGGCATAAATCCCATTCTACTGAATGTGCCTTAAATTCAATTGGACAGCTGTTGGTTATCCCCAAGATGTAAGTACCACTGTTGCACTTGGGTGTTTTGGGGGTGTTTTTGTCATGTTGTGGTTTGCTGGCTTTACAACTGTGCAAAGTTGCTTTTCTCTTCTGCCAGGTTGCATGACACCTTTGAATACCATGAGAGCTGGTCAGCTGTAGCTTGATTCTGATAGGTCCTGTGTCCAAGGTGTTTTTAGCAGTAGGATCTTATCTTCATTTTCTGGTCTACCACCAGAGACAACATTATTAAATTATATTATTTTTAGTCTCTTGGAGTTTCTCTTTCTTTCTTTCTTTCTTTCTTTCTTTCTTTCTTTCTTTCTTTCTTTTTTTTTTTCCCTGATGCTGGGGCTTTTGTTAGTCTATGGCATTACCAATCCAAGTGGAATTACATCATTTAAAACTCTCTCTCTCTCGCCCTCTGTGTGTATATATAATAAGTAATTTTAATTAAGTATAGAATAATATGGTTCCTATGGCTTTTCTGAACATCTTGGTGTTACTTATTCTTCTTCCATCGTTTTTCTCTTTCTCTCACTCAATATCACTCAGCCCCAATTTGAGACCTCTGTCAATTTTAATTTCCTCCTTTGTAGCAATTCTCTTCTTTAGTGCTTCTCCTCCCCTGCCTTGTTCATACTTTTCTGGTTTCTAAGGTTATTCCAAGTTGCATACTACCATCTGAAAAATCAGAACTAGAAGCCACAAAAGAGAGGGCATATAATATTGATTTTTTTCCTGGATCTGTGTTTCCTCACTTACTATAATATTTCCAGTTCCATCTATTTACCTGCAATGCAAAGTTCCTGATTTTATTTTTTTCACAGCTGAATAATACTTTTTCCATACTGCATATGTACCACCTTTTCATGATCCATTCATCAATTGCAGGATATTTAGGTAATTTCCATTTAATTGCTATTGTATTACATAGAGAAACAATGAACATGGCTGAGCAAGTAGCTATAGAATAGGGCATCTAGGTTTGGGATGTATGCAAAGCAGGTAGAGCTGGGTCATATGGGAGACTTATTTATCTATTTATTTTGAGAATTCTTTACCCTTATTTCCAATTTACAATTCCACCATCAGTGAATGAGGATTCCTGCTTCTCCACACCCTCTCTAGAATTTTTGTCAGCTGTTTTCTTCATTTTAAGCATTCTGATTTCATTTGCATGTGTCTAATTGTTAAGGATGTTGAACACTTTTTGAGCTTTTCTTAGTCATTTTTATTTCATTTTTTAAACTCTATTCAGACAGTCACTTTTTAAATGGAGTTATTTGTTTTCCTATCTGTTTTTTTTTAATGTGTGTGTGTGTGTGTATACACATATATGATATCAGCACTCTGCTATATTTGTCTCAGCCACTGCTTTATTGCTGCAAAGGATTACCATGACCAAGGCAACTCTTATAAGAAAAAAACATTTAATTGGGGGTTAAAAAACATTTAACCCAGTTTCAAAGGTTTAGTCCATTATCATCATGGTGGGGTTTGGTTATGAGTCTTAATATCTGCTTTGATACAAAAGAAAGTCTTTTTCAATATGTGTCCTGTAGGATGCTAGATATGTATTATTCTAGCAATTTCAGTGTTTCAATTTTCACATTGTAGTCTTTGATACATTTGGGGTTAATTTTTGTGAGGGGTGATAAATCTAGGTTTAATTTAATTCTCCTGTTTTGGGATATCCTATTTTACCATTTGTTCAAAATGTTTCCCACCTCCAGTATGCAGTAGTTTCGACTCCATCAAGTATCAGGTGGCTGTATACAGTTACTCGTGTTTGAATCTTCTGTTTTGTTCCATTGATCTATATGTCAGTTTTTGTGCTGATATCATGCTGCTTTTTTATTGCTAGATCTCCGTGATGTAGTTTGATGTCTGCAATTATAATCTTTCCAGCATCCTCCTCTTCCTTCTCCTCCTCCTCCTCCTCCTCCTCCTCCTCCTCCTCCTCCTCCTTTTCCTCCTCCTCCTTCTTTCCCAGTATTCTTCTTTAAGATTGGTTTGGTCTTTTGTGACTGTGAATATTGAGATGATACTTTAAGATGACTTTTTAATTTCTGTGAATAATATTGTGGAGATTGTGATTGGGAGCACATTGCATCTGTAAATTGGGAAGATGTGTAATATCTTCTTAATGCTACTACACAGTTAACTCTCTTTATCTTTCTAGCTACCTTTGGTTTGAAGTCTACTTTCTCAGATATCAAACTTGTTATGCCATGTTTAAAATCAGCATGTATGAAACTTGGCATGCTGATTTTCATCTTCGGACTGTTAATTTGTTGATGTTTGTACATGTGAAGTGAAGTGTGCTTCTTGGAAACCGTATTTGGATATTGAAGGGTTTTTATTTTAACTCTTTGAGAATTTCACTAATTTCAGTTTCCCCTCCCAATTTTTACCAGATTCCACCCCATCCATGTCTGTGGTGGTCTGAATGAGAATAGCTATGGTGGTCCTCAGTAGTTGGAGCTGTTTGGGAAAGATTATGGGGTTTCCTGGGATTACTACTGCCATGGGGAAACACCATGACCACAAGCAAGTTGGAGAGGAAAGGGTTTATTTGGCTTATGTTCCACATCCATACTCTATCACCAAAGAAAGTCAGTACAGAAACTCAAGCAAGGTGGGAACCTGGCTTCAAGAGCCTAAGCAGGAGCCATGGAGGATGCTGCTTACTGAGTTGCTCCACATGGCTTTCTCTGACTGTTTTTTTTTTTTTTTTTTTAAATAGAACTTAGACCTCCACCGTGGGCTGGGCCTACCCACATCAATCACTAACTAAGAAAATGCCCAACAGTCTTGCCTACAGCCTATCTTATGGAGACATTTTCTCAATTGAGGCTCCCTCCTCTCTGATGACTCTATCTTGTTTCAAGGTAACATAACTAGCTAGCACAGGAGATGCGGTCATGTGGAAGGAAGTGTGTCATGAAGGGGGGCTAGACTTTGAGCTCTCAAAAGACTTGTGGTCTTTTAAGCTACTCTATCTCTCCTCCTGTTTGCGGGTTGAAATATAAGCTCTCATCCATACTTACTGCCATTCCTTCACTTTTCCATCATGGACCATAACCCTCTGGATCCATAAGCTCAATTAAATGATTTCTTATATAAATTGCCTCGGTCATGGTGTTTTACCACAGTAACAGAAAAGTAACTAATAGAGTGACTTGGGTTTTGTAAATTGCCTTAACTTGTGCTTGTCCTGTAATAATGTAATTTCTCTATCAATTCGAAGAGATAACTTTGCCAATTATAACAATGTTGGTTGATAGCTATTTACTTCCAGAGTTTAAAGCATATTATTCAATAGTTTCCTAACTTTTAAGGTTGCTTACAATTAATCTCATTTTATTCTTATGTTTGTGCCTTTGAATGTGAGGTAATTTTTCGCTCATAGCTTTTTGGGGTAATATTTTTAAAATAATTTAATTAAAATAAAATATATTCCTTTCCTCCCTTTACTTCTTCCAATTACTCCATGTTTTCTCCATCCAACCCATTTACCTGTCAGTAACAACTTTCCAGTTTTTGATGGCTATCAGGATGTTGTGACAGTTTCCACAGAACATTCCTGTGTTGTGGTATGATCATGGGATATTCTATGTACCTATATATGTATGAACATAGGGATTTGGATGATGATGTTCTCCAGGGCCCAGATATTTAAGCATGTAGTTCCTAGTCGGACTCGCTGTAAGGAGTATGTCACTGAGGGCAGGCTTGAGTGTTTATAGTTTCTCACCACATCCAGCTCTCTCTCTGCTTCTTGCTTGCAGTTTGAAGGTGTGTGCTCTTAAGAGTCCTGCTCCAACTACCATCCCTGCTGCTTGCTACCATATCTTCATGCCATTGTGGACTCTTATCCACTGGAACCACAAGCTAAAGTAAATTCTTTCTTCTATAACTTTCTTAGATATGATATTTCATTATAGCAACAGCAAAGTAGCAGATACACTGGCAAACATCCATCAACCTCAGCTTCAGTCTTCTGTGCCACAGTCATGCTCCCCTGTCCATCACCTGCACAGCTACTGCTGACTTTGCCTGCATGCCAACACAGCCTGTGGCTGCATGACCATATCCTGAATTTCTCCCTGTCAGAGTCCTCACCTGGGGAAACATTGCTAGTAGCTAGAGCTGGTGATGGTGGCAAAAGCAGTATGTTTTTGCTGGGCTGATTAGCCATTTTTTTTTCAATGCAGTTTATTCAGGAACTTTGAACAATCATCTGACCCTGGGGAAAGCCAGCCCACAGCTTAAATAGCCTCTGGGTAGCCAACCCCAGCATGCCACGTGGGCAATGCAGATAGGTCCACATACATGGAAGCAAGCCAGATCCTCAGCCTTAGCCAAATGTGGAGTTGTTTGTGACAGAGAGCACTCACCATCAGGAAGGTGGAAGGCAGAAACCAGCTCCATCTTTAAGGTGTGGCATTACGCAGCTCTCTACAGTTCCCCCTTTTTGTTTTAGACGCATCAGGCAAGAGTAGAGGTCTGATTTCTGATATTAGAAATAAATTGGGACTTTGTACCAATGTTCATTTAGGTGTCATCCACCCAAAGAGCATCAGACCTGTCCAATACCTTTTTGTCAGAGGTGGGACCTGGGGCATCAACCCACATGCAATAAGACTTGCTCTTCTCTGGGTCGAAAGTGGCTGACCCTGAGTGCAGTACTTATCCTCACATCCTGAGCGTAACATTTTAGCTTTTTATGGTAGCCAACCATGCTGGGGGAGACTGTCCTGCTTCAATGGCTGTAAAGGCCTGAATGATCATGGCTGCATTACGCTGTTGTGAGACTCTAATCTTGCATATACACTACAGGCAAACCAAGGAGACCAACACCAGAAGGCTTGCTAACGCTCCCATGCCTGCCCATTCCTTCAGATGATTCATGGCTGCAGCAATCCATGGTGATAATCCTGTGGCTAGTCCTGCGTCCACTCTGGTAGAATTTACCGTAACAATGGCCACTCTCAGCTGCTCCATCATAGTATCGAATTCTCCAGTCCAATTACCTAAAATATAGCTAGACAATTGTTTAGACAGATTTGCAGCACAGGAAAAATTCCCATGTTGTATGCTAGTGACACAAAGTCCAGCATACTTTCATTGACAGCCAAGTTGAGCGATTTGCCATAGGGTATCAATTTGCTCCTGCACGAGGTCAATCCTCTGATTGAACGCCATCAAGCCTCCTTTTAGTTGAGTATTAATTCCTTTTTGTACATCTAAGGCATGAGTTGCATTGGCTAAAAGATTATTCAGGGTCTGAGCAGTCTGCACAGTATGACTCATGGCTACTGCCGTGGTGGTAGCTCCAACAGCCGCCAATGAGATGGCAGTAACAATGGTGGCTGTAGTTCCAAGATCCCTTTTCTGTCTGAAGAGAGTCATAGCATGAGGGGCATCAACGGGCACAGGCACCCAGCGAGGCATGCGAGTAACCAGCTAGTAAATTTACTAGCATTCCAGCATTGGGCAAAAAAGCAAGTATCATTACCATAATTACTTGGCTCTATCTGGCTAATAATGAATAGAAATGGGGGATATAAACAAACAGGTGTGGGCTTATAGGAAATATTATGAGAAGCCTTAACCCCCTCGTTGGAACATCTTTCATCAGTTCTAGAACTAGCAGTGGTGGTGTCTGAGGTCTGAGTAGGTTCAGGAGACCATTGCCCCCAGGGGCGAGACGTGCTCCATGTAAATTGACTAACTCCATATTTCCTCCACTTTTGAAAGTCATTTAAGGTTCTTAAATTATTTTTCCCCTTTTTTTAAATTTTTCATCAATTACACTTTATTCATTCTGCATCCCACCATAAGCCCCTGCCTCCTCCCCTCTCAATTCCCCCCTCCCTCCTCCCTCTGCATGCATGCCACTCCCAAAGTCCACTGATAGGGGAGGTTCTCCTCTCCTTTCTAATCTTAGTCCATCAGTTCACATCAAAAGTGGATGCATTCTCCTCTACTATGGCCTGGTAAGGCTGCTCGCCCCCAGGGGGAGGTGATCAAAGAGCAGGCCAATCAGATTATGTCAAAGGCAGTCCCTCTTCACATTACTATGTAACCCAATTGGACTCTGAACTGCCCTGGGCTACATCTGTGCAGGGGTTCTGGGTTATCTCCATGAATAGTCCTTGGTTGGAGTATGAGTCTCTGGGAAGTTCCTTGTGTTCCAATTTTCTTGTTCTGTTGCTCTCCTTGTGGAGACCCTGTCCTCTCCAGCTCTTGCTATTTCCCAGTTCTTACATAAAATTCCATTCACTCTGCCCAACAGTTGGCCATCAGGCTCAGCATCTGCTTTGATAGTCTGTAGGGCAGAGGCTTTCAGAGGCCCTCTGTGGTAGGTTCCTAGGTTGTTTCCTGTTTTCTTCTTCTTCTGATGTCCATCCTCTTTGCCTTTCCGGATGGGGACTGGACATTTTAGTTAGAGTCCTCTCTCTTGCTTAGTTTCTTTAGATGCACAGGTTTTAGTGGGTTTATCCTATGTTGTATGTCTATATGAGTGAGTATATACCGTGTGTGTCTTTTTGTTTCTGGGACAACTCACTCAGGATGATCCTTTCCAGATCCCACCATTTACCTGCAAATTTCATGATTTCCTTATTTTTCATTGCTGAGTAATATTTCATTGTGTAGATGTACCACAATTTTTGCATCCATTCTTCAGTTGAGGGGCATCTGGGTTGGTTCCAGCTTCTGGCTCTTACAAATAAAGCTGCTACAAACATGGTTGAGCAAATGTCCTTTTTGTGTACTTGAGCCTCTTTTGGATATATGCCTAGGAGTGGTATGGCTGGATCTTGGGGAAGCACTATTCCTAGTTGTCTGAGAAAGCACCAGATTGATTTCCAGAGTGGTTGTACAAGTTTACACTCCCACCAGCAGTGGAGAAGGGTTCCCCTTTCTCCACAACCTCTCCAGCATGTGTTGTCACTTGAGTTTTTAATCTTGGCCATTCTCATGGGTGTAACATAAAATCCAGGGTTGTTTTGATTTGCATTTCCCTAATGGCTAGTGAGGTTGAGCATTTCTTTAAGTGCTTCTCTGCCATTCGATATTCCTCTACAGAGAATTCTGTGTTTAGCTCTGTTCCTCATTTTTTAAGTGGATTACTTGGTTTGCTGATTTTCAGCTTCTTTAGTTCTTTATATATACTGGATATGAGTCCTCTGTCAGATAAAGGGTTGGTGAAGATTCTTTCCCAATCTGTAGGCAGTAGCTTTCTTTTGGTGATGGTCTCCTTTGCTTTGCAGAAGCTTTTCAGTTTCATGAGGTCCCATTTATTAATTGTTGCTCTTAGAGCCTGTGCTGTTGGTGTTCTCTTCAGGAAGTTTTCTCCTGTACCAATGAGTTCTAGTGTATTCCCCACTTTTTTTTCTAGCCGATTTAATGTGTCAGGTTTTACGTTGAGGTCTTTGATCCACTTGGACTTCAGTTTTGTGCAGGGTGATAAGAATGGATCTATTTTCATTTTTCTACATGTAGACATCCAGTTGGACCAGCACCATTTGTTGAAGATGCTATCTTTTTTTCAATTGTATGGTTTTGGAGTTTTTGACAAAGATCAGGTGTCCATAAGTGTGTAGGTTTATTTCTGGATCCTCTGTTTGGTTCCATTGATCCACTATTCTGTTTCTATGCCAGTACCATGCAGTTTTTAAAACTGTTGCTCTATAGTACAACTTAAGATCAGGGATGGAGATACCTCCAGAAGATCTTTTATTGTAGAGGATTGTTTTACCAATTCTGGGTTTCTTGTTATTCCATATGAAGTTGAGAATTTTTCTTTCCAGGTCTGTAAAGAATTGTGTTGGTAATTTGATGGGCATTGCATTGAATCTGTAGATTGCTTTTGGTAAAATGGCCATTTTTACTATGTTAATCCTGCCAAGCCATGAACATGGGAGATCTTTCCATCTTCTTATATCTTCTTCTAATTCTTTCTTCAGAGATTTGAAATCTTTTTCATATAAGTCTTTGACTTCCTTGGTTAGGGTTACTCCAAGGTACCTTATGTCATTTATGGCTATTGTGAAGGGTGTTGTTTCCCTCATTTATTTCTCAGCCCTTTTGTCTTTTGTATACAGGAGGCCTACTGATTTTTTTGAGCTAATTTTGTATCTGGTCACTTTGCTGAAGGTGTTTATCAGCTGTAGGAGTTCCCTGGTAGAGTTTTTGGGGTCACTCACGTATACTCTCATATCATCTGCAAATAGTGATAATTTGACTTCTTCCTTTCCAATTTGTATCCCCTTGATCTCCTTCAACTGTCTTATTGCTCTAGCACGGACTTCCAGAACTATGTTGAAGAGATATGGAGAGAGTGGGCAGCCTTGTCTTGTCCCTGATTTCAGTGGGATTGCTTTAAGTTTCTCTCCATTCAGTTTGATGTTGGCTATAGGTTTGCTGTATATTGCCTTTACTATGTTTAGATATGTGCCTTGTATCCCTGATCTCTCCAATACTTTAAACATGAATGGATGTTGGATTTTCTCAAATGCTTTTTCAGCATCTAGGGAGATTATCATGTGTTTTTTTTTTCTTTCAGTTTGTTAATATGGTGGATCACATTGATGGATTTCTGTATATTGAACCACTCCTGCATACCTGGGATGAAGCCTACTTGGTCATGGTGGATGATATCTTTGATGTGTTCTTGTATTCGGTTTGTGAGTATTTTGTTGAATATTTTTGCATCAATGTTCATAAGGGAGATTGGCCTGAAGTTCTCTTTTTTTTTGCGTCTTTGTGAGGTTTAGGTACCAAGGTGACTGTGGCTTCATAGAATGAGTTTGGTAATGTTGCTTCTGTTTTGATTTTGTGGAATAGTTTGAAGAGAACTGCAGTTACCTCTTTTTTGAATGTTTGGTAGAATTCTGCACTGAAACCTTCAGGTCCTGGGCTTTTTTTGGATGGGAGACTTTCGATGACTGCTTCTATTTCCTTGGGGGATATAGGACTATTTAATTGATTTACCTGGTCCTGATTTAGCTTTGGTAAGTGGAATCGATCAAGAAAATTGTCCATTTCATTTAAATTTTCAAATTTTGTTGCATATAGACTTGAAATAAGTCCTAATGATTGCTTGGATTTCCTCAGTGTCTGTAGTTATGTCTCCCTTTTCATTTCTGATTTTGTTGATTTGGATGGTGTCTTGCTGCCTTTTAGTTAGCTTGGCTAAGGGTTTGTCTATCTTGTTGATTTTCTCAAAGAACCAGCTCTTGGTTTCATTGATTCTTTGAATTGTTTTATTTGTTTCTATTTCATTGATTTCAGCCCTGAATTTGATTATTTCCAGCTGTCTGCTCCTTCTTGGTGTGTCTGCTTCTTCTTTTTCTAGGGTTTTTAAGTGAGCCATTGATTTACTTGAATGCGCTGTCTCAAATTTCTTCTTGAAGGCACTTAGTGGTATGAACTTTCCTCTTAGCACTGCTTTCTTTGTGTCCCACAAGTTTGGGTATGTTGTGTCTTCATTTTCATTGAGTTCTAGGAAGATTTTAATTTCTTTCCTTATTTTTTCCCTCACCCAGCTGTGTTTTAGTAGCAAGTTGTTCAATTTCCATGTATGTGTAGGCTTTTTGCTATTTCTGTTGTTACTGAGGTCCAGCTTTATTCCATGGTGATCAGACAGGATACAAGGGATTATTTCCATCTTCTTGTATCTGTTGAGGCTTGCTTTGTGACCAACTATGTGGTCTATTTTGGAGAAGTTTCCATGAGGTGCTGAGAAGAAGGTAAATTCTTTTGTGTTTGGGTGTAAGGTTCTGTAAATGTCTGTGAGGTCCATTTGATTCATGACCTCTGTTAGAGATACTGTTTCTTTGTTTAATTTCTGTTTTGTTGACCTGTCCTTTGTTGAGAGTGGGGTGTTGAAGTCTCCCACTATTAGTGTGTGGGAATCTATGTGTGGTTTAAGTTTTATCAATGTTTCTTTCACAAATGTGGGTGCCCTTGTATTTGGGGCATAGATGTTCAGGATTGCGATGTCTTCTTGGTGGAATTTTCCCTTGATGAGTATGAAGTGTCCTTCCCCATCTCTTTTGATTAATTTTGGTTGAAAGTTTATTTTATCAGATATTAGAATGGCTACTCCTGCTTGCTTCTTGCATCCATTTGCTTAAAAAGTCATCTTCCATCCCTTTACCCTCAGGTAATGTCTATCTTTGTGACTTAGGTGTGTTTCTTGTATACAACAGATTGCTGGGTTTTGTTTACGCATCCATTCTGTTAGTCTGTGTCTTTTTATTGGAGAATTAAGTCCATTGATATTGAGAGATTAATGACCAGTGGCTGTTAGATACTTTGAATTTGATGTTGACTGTGGTCATACAGTTGTGTGCTTGGTTGCTTTTTGTTTTACTTTAGTGGGCTTATTTTTTTCCTGTGTTTTCTTGAATGTAGCTAGATTTCTTGGGTTGTATTTTCCCTTCCAGTGTCTTCTGTAATGCAGGATTTGTGTGTAGGTATTGTTGAAATTTGTTTTTGTCATTGAATATCTTGTTTTCTCCGTCTATGAGGACTGAGAGTTTTGCAGGGTATAGTAGCCTGGGCTGACATCTGTGTTCTCTTAGGGTCTGCTTGATATCAGTCCAGGCCCTTCTGGCTTTCATAGTCTCTGTTGAAAAGTCAGGTGTGATTCTAATGGGTTTGCCATTATATGTTACTTGGCCTTTTTCTCTTGCAGCTTTTAGTATTTTTTCTTTGTTCTGTATACTTACAGTTTTGATTATTATGTGGCGGGAGTATTTTCTTCTCTGGTCTAATTTATTGGATGTCCTATAGGCCTCTTGTATTCTTATTGGCCTCTCCTTTAAGTTGGGGAAATTTTCTTCAATGATTTTGTTGAAAATATTTTCTGGGCCTTGGTGCAGGGAATCTTCTTTTTCCTCTATTCCTATTATTCTTAGGTTTTGTCTTTTTATGTTGTCTTGAATTTCTTGGATGGTCTGTGTCAGGAATTTTTTAGATTTAACATTTTCTTTGACAGATACATCTATTTCTTCCATTGTATCTTCCACACCTGAGATTCTTTCTTCCTTTTCTTGTAGTCTATTGGTTATGCTAACCTCTGTAGTTCCTGCTTTCTTCCCTAAGTTCTTTCTCTCCACAATTTCTTCCATTTGTGTTTTTTTTTTAATTTTTCCAATTCTATCTTCAGGTCTTGAGTTATTTTGTTGGTTTCTTTCACCTGTCTGACTGTATTTTCATGTTTTTCCATCAATTCCTTCAGCTGTTTGCTTGAACAATCCACTATTTCTTTTATTTCATTCAGTGATTTAAGCATTTCCTCTCTAAAGGCCACACACTGTTTGGCTGCAGCTTCCCGTATTTCTTCACGAATGGCCATAATCTCCTTGTCTTTAATTTCCTCCAATTTTTTACAGATATCCATAATCTGTTTGTTTTTATCTTCCTCTATTTTTTTTCATATTTTATTTGTTTCCTCCGTTATCTTCTTCATGAGCATAGATGTTAGGTCATCTTCTTGAATTTCATTTATGCTGGGGTGTCTAGGGCTATTTGCCCCTGGATAACTGGGTTCTGGAAGTGCCATATTGCTCTGGCTTTTGTTGGATGAACTTTTATGCTGTCCTCTACCCATTGGGCTATCTTAGTTGTTTGAATTTAGTTTCTGGTTGTTCCTGGACTCTTGTAGTGGAGAGAATCCCTTGGGTAGGAAGATGGTTTTTCCTGAAGGAAGCCTTCCCAGCTTTTTGGGTATAGTCACTGGATGTCCGGTGTTTTTCAGGAGTTGCTACTGCTCACCTCAGGCATAGAGACCTGGGTAGTAACTGTGGTCCTGATTAGTCGAGAGGGCTCTCTTCTCACTGGGAGAAGTCATGGAGACAGCTGCCCTCCTTCTGGGTTTCTTGCTGTAAATTTAGTGATCAACTGCTGTAACCTGTATGTCTCGTGGTTTGGTCGGTTTTGTTAGGGATAACTGGTTGCCCCTTAGAGCAGTATCTGGGGGTTGATCTCAGGGTTCTCGGTCTTTTGTAGGTCTGAGGTTGGGGCTCTGTGCCCCAGAACCCAAGAGGTAATCTGTGGCAGGTGAGTACTGCTCTGTTGTCTTGGGGCGCACAGTTCTGCCTTTAAGGTGTAGTTGGTACAAAGCAGGCCTCTGGGCTGGTGGAGTGTGCGTCCACCTGCTAGTCTGTGGGAGCTGAGTTTCCAATCACTCTGTGCTCCCTGTTTGGGCCCAGATCTGTGATGGCTGGGCGTACTCACCTGTTTGCGATCTGCAGGCTGCTAGACTTTCCCTAGGTGACCCCAGCAGCACGGTTTCTTCCTTCCCTGTGGGGTCCTCTCTGGACAGGGGTTCCCAGTCCCTGTTGTACTGGGGCATGCAGCTTGTCTGTACTGCTGAGCTGAGCGCGGCATGAGCTCAGTTGTGTTGGTGGTGGGTACGCGCCATCCTAGAGACCTTCCAGGGAAAGTCTGGGTGACCCGTGATCAGACTGGCAACTTTGCTTCCCCGTGGGGTTTTCTTGCGACTGGGACTCCCAGTCTCAGGTACCCTTGTGCCCAGAGATCAGCCTGGGAAAGTGATTGGGACACGCACGCTTGCGGCTCCAGCCTGGAGACACAAAGCCCGCGTTACCCGGGATTTCTTCTGGGTTCTGGCTGTGTATCCGTGAGTGGACCTGACCGATTCCCACGCCGTATTGAGCCTCCCCTCACTTGGGAAACACAATAGATGTAGTTTCAGGGCCCAGAGTTCAGTCTCCTGGTCTCTGCACAGAGAGTACTGTCCTGCTTCTCAAACGCGGTGCTCTCCCGTCGCCGCCATTTTGGCTCCCCCCAAAATGCTCTGATTAGCCATTTTTAATTCACAACTTAGCTAACTTCCATTTTCTTTAGCTCATTCCTGAGTTTTCATCTGATCACATAAACACAGTTTTTAATATTATATTTTATCTATAATTCCTGTAGTAGCTTGATCTGGGAAAAGGAAACAGAATTTCCTTCCCAGTCTTACTCTGTTTCAAAGCCTGTCATTGAAAAAGAAACTGTATGGATTGGAGAACTGATGTGGTAGAATATTTACTTTTCATAGTGTTGTACACATTCATGCCCTAGACATTGGGATGGCTCATATCTGTTGATGATCTGCCAGCTACACTTCTTGCTGATTCCTTCTTTCTTATTTCCTTTTCTTAATTTTTTTTTTATTTTGGTCTTGTGTTAAGTATCAATGTAGTATGTTAGCAAATGACACTGTTTCTTCTGAAGTTCTTCTAAGAAGTGAGATTTAGGAGGGAATATTGTGTGACATTATTTCTGGTGAGATGTAGACAAATGTATATTCACTCCAGATAGGGAACTAACAACAGTGTACATAATGGATACCACCGAAGGCCAACTTGATGAGACAGAGAGTGTTTTGGGGGCTAACCTACAAGAATATCAGAGTGCTTACTTGCAGGAGCAGAAATGTCTCAATGGCAGCTGCATCGTAAAAACCTATTTAAGTAAGGGTGGCAGCTCATAAAAGCTGGAAGCCTGAAGTGCACTATAGAACCTGCAGCCAATTCATCAGGTGAGAGAGTGCCATTTCCACTTAGTTCCCTTGGTCTAAACATCTTTCCAAACCACTCAGGTGATGTCTCCTTTGTCTAGACAGCTCAGCGTATCTAAGAGTGTCTCCTTACACTTGTTACTGCTTTACTTATACATGCCTATGGAGGGAGAAGCCTACTGAGTGTAATCAGTTTTGGGGACTTCCTCAAACTTCTGAGTTGCTCGCTTTTCTGAGCACAAAACATGTCTCTTGGGATAGGATGTTTCACTTCTGTTCAAGACATCCAGTTGTTTCACCTCCCCTCCAACACCCTGCCTTAAAACAGTCTATTATCCTAATTAAGACTACCTCCATTATTGAAGGTTTACATTTCGAAGAAACTGCTGTAAAACAGACAGGCTTGTTCTCCTACGTTCCAAGTAGTCTATTGACTCACTGTATCTTCACAACTCATGGTGCATCCATGTGCTACCCTCATATGGCCATCCTTCCCCACTGCTGGTCTAGCTGACTGTGGTGATTCAGACTCAGCACCAGACACAAAGACAAAGATTTGCAACTTCAAGTGTCTTTGACTGCTTCATTTGTGATGGCTCTGCCTCTCTGAGTTTAACTTTCATGAAGAAATTATGTTCTTTTTTTTTAGCCCAGATACACAGACCTAGGTGTATGCTGTTATCATCTATCTTTAAGAGAAAACAACAGTTAAAGTCATTCCAGTGTAAGATTTTTGATTATAGAAATATTTTTCATAGATTTTATGACCTTTTTTTGCTTAAAAGTTTTAAGAAATATTAGAAGAAAACAATGACTGTTTCCAAATTTCATAGGAGTGTGTTTTAGTTAGACACTTCTTATGCATACTGCAGGTTGGGACCTTCCTGTTCATCATGTGCAGGTGTGCTTCTCAATTGGGCTCCTGCGATGGGCTGTGCTTAAGGAGCTCCAGTTTTTGTTCAGCTTGTGCTGTTACTTCAGACACTGAGCTGGTTCCACGAGGGCACAGAAATATTTCATTGAATCTCCCACCCGTGAGGCTGAAATGATGAGGCTGATGGACTTGGCTGACTTCTGGAAGATGACAGAATAGCGGCCACTGCTTTCATTGTGATGGGAAGATGAAACTTGATGAATAAGGAAAATCATGTCTCCATTAGGACGTTGTTTGTACCAATAAAGTTGGTAAAAGCTCATATTTGTCTCATAGGAACAGTCCATGATGACCTGTTCCCCTTCCTGCTTGTTTATAGCTGGTTGTACTTGAGTCACTTTTTGGGCTATAGAGAAGTCTGTGGGAACAATTAGAGAACAGAGATGAGCCTGTAAATTTGAGAATAAAAACTTATAGGAATTCGATTAACCTAAGACCGAGAAATAACTTCTGCTTGTTTTCCCCAATCCCTGTGCCCTTGGCCTTATAAAAAAACACCATATGCCTAGAGCATCCTGCTTAGGATCCTTAGCTATATGTAAACATCTATACCAGAGAAGGCCAAGGCCACCAACACCAGACAAGGATTCAGAGAGGCATGTGACACAGGTCCCTCTGCATCAGTGTGTCTGGCTGCTCTGTTCTGCTCAGCATACAATGTCTGAGTGCCTGGCAATTGTATGTGTGTTCTCGCCTGTGCTCTTACACTGCACCCCAACCAGGAAACGGGGTTTTGTATGATCACAAGTTCTAAGTACAAAGAGAAAAAAATGCAGCTCACCACAGACTTTTACTTGCTGGCTTGTCTTTTCTGGTAATTAGAAGAGACAGCACTTAAAAGGAAGCTTGAGAATATCTGTCCCTGCTGAGCAGTGATGTTGAGCAGAAATACTTACTAAGTGTTAACATGTATTTAATTTTCTCCATTCAGAATCTAATATAATTTGATTTTATAAAACCTCACAGTTTTGTGTTTTTCTGTGAAAATGCTGTTATTGAAAACAATGTTAACACCTTTATCTTCCTTACAGGGTATGGGGACTTATTTAAATTCTGTAATGAACAAAGCTGCCTCTAAACCTCAGGATTAAAGTCCAGCCATCAGAATTTCAGAAGTTGTTCATTGAATTATGTCTTGTGAAGTTATACTAGGAATAGATGTTGGCTCTTAGGAGCAGTAGAGATTTTGTTTCAGTGTGTAAATTGCTTGCTGTACAACATGAGGTCTTATATTTGGGCTTAAGCATTGTGAGGTGCATCTGTAATCCAAGCACTCAGGAGCAGATACTGAAGGCTTGGAGACTCACTGGTTTGCCAGTCTAGTCTGATCAATGAGTTCAGGTTCTTTGGCTGCTTTTCCACCTCTTTCCAACCCCTCCTTTTCCCTTTGAGACTTGTCAAATTCCAGCCCAGTCTCTAGGGACTCAAGCCAAAACCCATGACCCAGAGGCCCTAATCCCTGTCACCTGCCTTACTGAGATCTTCTAGTTGCCTTATAAAGCTTTGAGACACAGGACGAGTTCATCCTGCCAGAAGGAACTTGTCCCAAACTCTTAGGAGAATGTAGTTGACAATTAGAAGATGTCTGTAGCCCTTGAAAGGGTTAGATTAACTTTGTAAACTGTATGTCTTCTAAAGCCTATAGCTTTGAGTTTTCGGTTCAGGTTAAGCTAAAGCCTCTTAGTACCTTTCCAGAGAATGGAGGAATGTGACCATATCTGTGAGGACAGATATAAAAAAAGGCAAGCAAGCAATGACCTTCACTCAGCAAAAAAAGGACCAGACCCTTGTCTTTGAGATAGCATTTCTTAGCAATGAACCCAGACTTCTTCTGAGTAGCTTTTGACCTGCAGCCAAAAGTCCGCAGCCCCTAATCTTCAATGATGAGCTAACCACCCCCACCTTAAATTGCAGCTGCATCCACACTTGACAGGATTGGCCAAGCTTGAGCACCTAAGACTAACCAATTATCTTACTTTATAGCTTCCTCATCCAATCCTAAATTGCCAAGACTGCAACTTCAAATCTCCCGCAATTTTTCTTTTAAAAACCTAAAGGCCTTTTTCTCCGGGTGCCACTCTTCGCTGACCAGCAGGGGTGACCCCACTGTGCAATGGTTAATAAACCTCTTGCTTTTGCAATGAGTCTTGGTCTGGGGAGTTTCTGGGAAGGGCGTGATCTTAAACTCCTGAGCTGTGAGACCCCAGGTCTTACACCCTCAAAAACCAAACTGAAGAAATCAAACAACTCAATCCCACTATGAATTAGCTTCTCCTGAACACTGTAAAGAACTCTGCTGAAACAACAAAGATGAAGTGAGCAAAAAGAAAAGAAAATTCCAACCAACAAATTAACTGCAGATGCTTAAGTAACAGGAATAAAGTGCAGAAATGAAAAGAATGAGTGAACCCAATATAACATATCTCCTCCCAAACCAACATATTCCATAGTAATAACATTTAATAAAAATGACATGAAATAACCTCTGGGCAATGGACCCAAAAGAATGACTATAGCTATGGTCAAACAACTCAAAAAAGATAAAGAGAACAATAACTGTATTTGATCTCTAATTTAACTTAAGCAAGGTGGGTGATACTAAATTAGTTTTTAGCAATAATCTTTTGCTTGTGATGAATATGAATGATAACATACAGGAGAGAAGCCTACCATAGATGTCCTCTAAAAGACTCCACCCAGCAGGGGCTCAAAGCAGATGCTGAGACTCACAGCTAAACTTTGGGCAGAACACAGGGAGTCTTGTGGAATAGTAGGGAACTGAAGGACCTGTAGGGGACAGGAGCTCCACAAGGACACCAACAGAGCCAACAAATCTGGGCCAAGGGTGGCATGCATGGAGAGAACCTAGACCCTCGAGGCTCAGATGTAGCTGATAGGCATCTCAGTCCCCATTTGGGTACCCTAATAATGGGAGCAGAGGCTGTTTCTGACATTGACTCTGTTGCCTGCTCTTTGAACACTTTCTCCTGGCAGTGACTCCTTGCCAGGCCACAGAGGAAGAGGATGCAGGGAGTCCTGATGAGACTAAATAGGCTGCAGTCAGTTGGTAGGGGAGGAGGCCTCTCCTTTCTGAGGACTTGGCGATGGAGATTGGGGGAAGAAGGACACAAGGTGGGACCAGAGAAAATGAGGGAGAGAGCTACAATTAGGATGTAAAGGGAATATTTATAAAAATTTTAAATTAAAAAAGTTTTTGGATAAGCTCAGCTAACATTTATGCTTCTATGGGAATATCATAAAATGTGAAATATTTTGGAAAAATAAGATTTTTAAAGTAATGTCTTTCTTAATTAGGGCTTTAACTCAGAACAAATAAACTATTGATTTTTATTTTAAACTTAAACACTAATATTTAAATGCAAATAGTAAATGATTATAACATAGCTACTGCTGCTTCTTATCACAATCCAAGATTAGACTAAAAAGAACAAATGCTCAGAGGTGTAGCTGACCTACATTTCATCACTATATTGTCTACTGAAAATTGTTAATAGCTTAATTTGAGGCCTGAATGAGAAACATCTCAATTTATTCCTTAACTATCATGAAACTAGTAGAAATTGTTCTTTTTTACACCCTTCTCACTAAACGTTACCTGTTTGTACTTCCTAATCCTTGGTGATCTTTATTCTTTGTGAGCTCTGCTTCCATATAGTTTACTTTAATTGTCATCTAATTGTATATCCCAACAATTTTTCCTTCTTTTTCTTTTCCAATGAAATAAATAATAATAATAATAAAGTTCATGTGCTTTGGTACAGCACTGCCCCTCTGTGGCCAAACATGGAATTCTTCACCAACAGCCAAGCTTAAAGTGCCTAAAAGTTTGTTTGCAGAAACCTCTGCATGAGTGAGTTTTCCTCCTGCACCAATATTCCTTCCACTAGAAAAGGCTTTGTCCTTGTTGAGAGCAGAGGTTTTGTGCTTTCTGTCCTGTACTGAGGTGTGCCTCACCGAGATCTGGCATACTTGCTTAGGATACATGACACACTTGGGACCAAGAATGCCTCTGCAGTGTGACGTACGCACCACACCTGCCCTGAGGTCTTTGCAGAGCACACAGTGGGCTCTCAAGTCCTATCACTGTCTATGCTCCCTTTCCTCCCATGTTAAAATCAAGTCAGCATGAGCCATTCACACTGACAAAACATGGTCTTATAGAGACTTTAAATTTAGATAATTTTAAGTGATAATTTTAAGCACTCAATATGGTTCTTTTGTCCATGTTTTTACTTTCAGAAAAATCTAAACAGTAAAAAGATGGCTAGAATGGAGAGCAGTTATATTTTGTTGACCCCTGAAGTAGAGTACCTTTTCAGGCAGTTATTAGTAAACCACACTCATTATGAAAAAATTTTGTCCTTTTCCTGTTGTAAACTGATTATAAAATTTACTATGGGTTTAACTTCTGGTAACACAGCTGTTAATCCTTAGCAGCTGTAAAACCAAATCACCACACAGAGACTGGGTTTTTTGTTAACCTAGAACACAATGCTGGGCAATATTTACTCCCTCCTAAACCTCCAAGCCCTCAGTTTCCTAACATTTAGATTTCCCACATTTTACTTGCTTTTTGTGAAATCTTAGGTCTGGTTCATGCTCCAAGTCCTCCAAGCTCTCTCCTCCCACTCTGCTCTCCTCTCCTCAAGCTCCTCCTCCTTCTTGCCCCTTCCTGTTCTCTAGCTCCTCCCCTCTTTCCTGTCCTCTGGCTCCTCCCATTGCACAACATTGTATCTAGTTGCTTTATTTGTGTCCTGTTTACACAAGAGTTGAGACAGGATGCTTATAGTGAGTATCACAGTGCAATATCCATATTGAAACCAGAGAGTTGGGGGTAGGGAAACCAGCATTTGAATTAACAAGGGTAAGGCATATACATTTTAAAAGAACATTAAACCAACATTTTCCAAACTGGTTCTTCTTTCTCTTTCATTGAATTAGAACTTTGTACATATTATATCTAAAGTTATTTGAACAATATATTTCAAATTATTTCTCCTGATTGCTTGTTTGGCATTCTGTTTTCTCAAAGATCCCTATTCCTCTTCCCTCTCCCAAAATTCAAAACAATATTAACTAAAGTTGAACAAAGATAGGTAAATAGAAAGATAAATCACAATAACAAGTTAGAAGATTCAATAGCTTTAGTTTTCCCCAAGGCCTACTAAAAATTCAATGAAATATAAAAAAATTCCCACATAATTGTTTTCATAAGAAAATAATTAACTAGAGACTTATGAATAAGAAAGTAGACTAGAGGATTTTTGTTTCTGTGAGCTAGTAAGATAAAGTCAGATTAAGAAAAATGTAGAATTAATCCCAAAGACCAAATCAGAGGAAGAGCTTCAGAAATCTGCAAAACAATTAAATAGAAATAGAATAGACAGTGGAAGAGGCAAAGGGGAAGGAACAAGACGGGAGCCTATCATAGCTGTCCTGCAGAGGCACCAACCATCAGCGGATTGAAACAGGTGCCAAGACTCAGAGCCAAACACTGGGCTTTGGGTGAAGAATCGGGAGTCTTGTGGAAAATTGAGAGGAAGAAAAGAAGGATCTGGAGGTGCCAGGATCTCCAGAAGAAGAGTAACAGAGCCAACTAACCAGGGCGCAGAGGGCCTTGTGAAGCACCAATGAAGGAACATGTGTAACAGGACCTAGGACCTCTACAGAGATGTAGCAGATGGGCAGCTCAGGCTTCATGTGGATTCCCTAGTAAGAGGATCAAGGGCTGTCTCTGACAGGACTCTGTTGCCTGCTTTCTGATCACACTCCCCCCCCCCTCTGGTTGGGGGCTGCCTCACCAGGCCACAGGGAAAGAGGATAAGCTCAATCCTGATCCCACTGAATTGAGCAGAAGTGAGGGAGGGAAGTGAATAAATAAATTAAAATATAAAACAGCTCCCTGCAAAGGGAAAAGGGGAACCCAATTAGGTCACCTGAACAACTTTGTCCATGAAATTCTCTGGTGGGGGTCAAGGGGCCCAGAGCAGCTGTTTATTTTACTTGAATATTTTTTTTCATACAATAAAATCTGATCATGGTTTCCCCTCTCCCAACTCCTCCCAGATCCTCCCCAGAGAAGCTTTCTATCATCTTGGGAAGCCCACAGCAGTAACAAGCCACAAGTACAGTTTATGGATATCCATGAGACAGTGACTCATCCAGTGAACAGGTGTGGAGAGAAATCCCATTTTGTTATAACTTGGGGTAGAGGTCCAGTACTTCTTTAAAAGAGTCTATGATTTAATAGTGACCTACTTGAGATCATGACTGGCCAAGAAGCCATAATTTGACCAAACTGCAGGTAAAGAAAGGTCCAGTGAGGAAGTTTTGAAGTGCAGAAAAAAAGGAGCCAAAATGTGCAGGTGTCAGGAGAATCATAAAATGCATATGGATTTTGGACCCCCTCACAGTGGCCGAGAAGAGACCTCATCATCTCAGAAAAACCTGGGGTTTGACAGCTCTAAGATTGGGGCCGTTCATACTCTAGAGCCACCAATCTGTCATTCCTGGATACAGAGATCAAAGATTCTGAAGTTCCAGGAGAGATCAGGAGATCTCCATATGTCCCTCAAGCACGATTATTAATTCTTAGGAGGTCTTGAAAGGACAAGGACCAATCCTGTGGTTGTAGGATCTCAAGGCTAAGCTGTTTCCCATGCTCCTAAGGCACTTGAGACATAGCCCCCAAACTAAACATTACGTGTCCCACATGGCACCCAACATGGGGAGACTTGAGAGAGTAAGAAAATCTGCCTAGTCCACAGAACCCAAAGGCTAAATGCATGCAGCAGAGGATCCTGGTACACAGAGGAGCAATGAAGACCCCTCTGTTGGGCATCAGACTCTTACTTGCTCAGTGTGGGATCAGCAGCAGCATAAAGCATAGGAAAGAGTGTGAGTCCACAAGTTCAGTGACCATCTGCCCATGGATACAACAGTCTCCACCTTTCTGGCCCCTGGAAGAGGCTGCTTCAGCACCTCCTCTTTTTCATCTTTCATTTATTTTAACCCTCATGACTTTCTTTTTCAATGAAACATTTATCAGGATCTTTCTTTATATTTCAAAAGCTGGTATTTTCATTTCTTTTAAGGATTATTTTGTTATTCCTTGAAAATTTCACATACCTCCCATTTCCTTTCACCATACCAAACATCTCTCCCTCTGACTTTATTGTTTCTCTTTCTCCTTTTCTATCCCCCTAAGTCCAGTTCTTTCTGCCGACATTTGGATGGGTGTGGGGCCATCCACTGGGACACTGGACACCTGCCGGGACCCACATCCTCAAAGAAGACTCTTCCTCCCTCATCGTATATCAACAGCCAATAGTGCCTCACTAAGGACTGGGACCTTTTCCCCACTTATGTATACATTTTGGTCGGCTTAGTTTTTCTTTTTTTTTTTTTTTGTTTATTTTTATTTTTTATTTTTTATTTTTTTATTAATTACACTTTATTCATTTTGTATCCCCCCATAAGCCCCTCACTCCTCCCCTCCCGATCCCACCCTCCCTCCCCTTTCTGCATGCATGCCACTCCCCAAGTCCACTGATAGGGGAAGTTCTCCTCTCCTTTCTGATCTTAGTCTATCAGTTCACATCAAAAGTGGCTGCATTGTCCTCTACTGTGGCTTAGTTTTTCTAGCATCCATGGAACCCTGGGTTGAATCCTCAGGAAAAAGAAAGAAAGTGATCTATGAGGAAAATGGAATGCTTTTAAACACATTTGTATCTAAGAACAGTGTTATACAGGGGTCCTAGCCCAGTGAAACTCCACGATATCAACAATGCACAAGGGAGGGAAAACTACACCGTAAGTGCTGCATCTGTTTAGCAGCATAGAAACATGTGGGCTGTTTCTGCATCAATAGGCCAGACACAGGTGCCTGCCATTGCTGCGGTCTACCGTGGTCAGGACTGAATGTGCTTGAGACACCAGTGTCCACAGCAGAGTTTGCATGGATGACAACTTTGGATTTTCATTCCTTCTGCTTTGTACCTTTTGGGAGGTCAGAACATTGTGGCTTAAATGTTTACATTGACCTTGTGGGCTTTTCCCTGTTCAGTTTGGCATGTCCACTGACACCATGTTTGTTTAGCTCATGTTTGAGCACTCATATTGGTGAGACTTTATGTGTTCAGCTTTCTGGTGCTACTGATGCTATTAGAAGACACAGCAAACTTCCTGATCCTCGGGCTCTTGCAATCTTTCTGCCCTCTCTTCCACACTGTTACCTGAGCCTTAGCTGTGTGTGTGTGTGTGTGTGTGTGTGTGTGTGTGTGCTGTAGATTTATCCACCAGGGCTGGGCTCTACAGCTCTGCATTTTATTTGGTTGTTGTTTACTATACTGTTCTCCATTTACTGCAAAGAGAATTTTCTTTGATGAGGGGTGAAGATTACACTTATTTATGGGTATAAAGACAAATATTTGTAGGTTGAAGCTCAATACTGTGGTTGCCCAGTGCCAAATGATCAACCCTGCAAAGACATATAACATATATAAAAACAACATTATATGGACAAAACAGGTTATATTTATCAATATACATACATAAATACATACATATATACATACATAATTTACATGTATATTATTTTAAAAGAGGTCATGCCACTGAAGGATAAAGGAGAGGGTTATATGAGAGACTTTGGAGGGAGGAAAGGGAAAGGTGAAATGTTGAAATTACATTATAATCCCTCTAAAAAGTTCATGTTTATTTATTCTTCCCATAAGCTTCTCTGTTAGTTCCAAATTGGACATTTGTACTTCAGGAGTGAGTATATATTGAGAAATGAAGATTAAGACCAAAGACCTAAACCTGTGAGGCCAAAAGCTTAACTGAGGATGAAACACTGCCAGTACTGGAAAGAGATATTGAACTAGACAGATGTTCTTTGGGGCTTCCTGATTTCTTGTGTGTGGTAAGGGCCACACACCCAGCTGAAGGTTTATGTACAGGTTGCAGGTGTGTGGGGAGCACTGTGGATCCACAGCACAGAGATAGGTGCCTGAGTCTGTGGTCTGGGAGGAGGAAATGTACAAAGAGCTGCGACGCTCCGCAGGGACTGTCGTGGATGTCAGTCTTCCACTCTGCTTTGTTCCAAAAGGATTGTAAAACAGGCTAATGAGGTGTCCTCCAGGACTTTGGTGAAACCACTGCATTTGGGATATAGCTGTCGAGAAGTTGCAGTGCAGTGTTGCATTCTCTCCCTCCTGCAGAACCAAGGTTGCAGGTCCCTGTTCCACTTTCTGTCCTTTCACCCCTGATTGGAAACAGAGACACAGATGGCTGTCATTGCAGTGTCACCTGAGCCCTGAAGGCACCCCCATGTCCTCTGAGAAGGTGGGAGCTCTGCAGGACTCCTGAGCTGCTTTCCCCACCCCTCCATGTGCAATGTCCCCTCAGATGCCCTGAATGTGGACAGCCAGACTCACAGCAAACCTGGGTGCACAGAAGCCCCAGCAGAGAGCACAGCAGCCTCTTCATGGTGCTGGTGGGGCTGCTGGAGACAGAAGCAAGCAACCAACCCCTGGGCTGTGGGGACTGTTGAAAAGTCCCTCCTCCTGCAGTCAGCTCCACCCAGGACCCTGCCAGGCCAGACCCTGCTGAGTTCCCTCCCAGTCTTCAGAGCTGAAGTTCCTCCCCCACCAGACCTGCCTCAGAGTCTGGGTGGAACACAGTTGGAGGGAGATGGACATTTTGAAATGGCTCTGAGATTATAAGCACTGTGAATGATCTTTGAAGATATTTGTCTTAAATGAAAAACAAGGATACTTTACACAAATCTTTAACAGAGTTTAAAAAGGAATAAGCCATTGGATCCAACCTACATGAAATGGAGAGCATTTTAATGGAGAACATTAAAAAGAGGAACAACTAAAACTTGAGCCTGGAAACTGATGTGTGTTCTGAAAGAATCTTTGTGATCTATGAATTAAATAAAGTGAGGTGTATTCCAATCATGCAAAGTAAAATGCATCTAACCATTTTTAATGATTCCCAATCTTGACATAGATGAAATGTGTGTTGTGCCAAACACAACAAAAAATATCTCTTACACTCTAAGAGACTGAAACTTTTTCTGGACCTTGCACAAGAGTTATTAACATACCTTATGGGTCCTTAAGACTTAAGGCTGTTATTCTAGAGTGTACTCAGCCTGTTTATTTAACCTGCCTTTAAGAGAACAGTGTAACAACCAACATTACTTGCCTTGGATTCCATTGTAATCAAGTTTTACAACGTAAGTTAATGCATAGCTCTGATGTTAATTATGGATACTTCCATGCTTCCAACAGAGTAATGCATGTGTATGCATGTTATAAAAATAAATGCCAGAAACAGCAAACATAGGTTGAAATCAATCTTATAAAATAATAGCTGCCATATATGTTAAAGACAACATACAGATATTGTTTAATAATGTGTCTTTGCTTGGGATCTGGGCCATTTGTTATAGGTTGGAATAAATGACTTATCCCTTTGTAAAACTCTGTTAAAGATTTGTGTAAAGTATACTTCATTCCTTCTCCATGTGATGCTTTTTGTGTTGTTCAATAAATATAGAACAGAACCCCTTTGTTGGAGACATACCTACACAGACACAAACTCAGGAACAAGCAAGGCAAGAAAGCATTTAGGGATAAACAGGTAGAGACTCATACAACAGACAGATACAGGCATTATGGAATGATGGAAGTCACAGGGAGGGAGAAACAGAGAGTTCAAATCCAGGTCTGGTCTTAAATTATACCATGGGGTTACTTTTTATTTTCTTAAGGCAGCATTGAAACATTTTGGGTAATCAGAGGCTATTTTATTAAAGTGTTCAAACAGATGCAATGTTTATCTGAAATGACATTTAACCTTTGCTATAATTTGAGTGTCAATTTGTCAAATGACTCCATAAGGAGGAAGAGGAAAACTAATGCAGGAGTGCTGTGTTCCAGAGTGACATCAGACAGTGCTGCTGTGCAATTGGTGCTTGGTGACTGCAGGGAATAATGTACTGTGCATTCATAGCAATAAAGAAGTATTTTTTAAAGTTCTTACTACAAATGTGATGGCTCAAGAAATGAAACTAATAAAGTAAAGGAAACCCAGAATTTTCTGTGAAACAACTCACAGCCAACCTTACAACACCTCAGCTCATCATTGCCTCAAATGGTATTGGGACAACTCATGTGCTCAAGTTCAAAGAGAACTCTGTAGGATAATTGGGGTAGACTTTTGACATGGGTATAAATGTCCTTCAGGAATAAGATCTTTTCTTTGCAAAATGAGAAGAAAGTAAGTGGCAACTAAGTTCTATCCTATGGGAAGGAAGCAGTTCCCAAGATCCCACTCTGTCTGTACCATCAACCCCATGGAACATGCCAACTGCCTGGAAGTACCTGATGCTGGTACCCTGATTTCTTACTCTGCAGGGGGGCGTTCAGGTGGTTGCTGTCCAGTTCTGCAGAGGATCACCTAGCTCTCTCATTCCCATTGTCTGGTGGTCCCCAGGTGGAAAGATTTTCATCCTTCCTGGACTCAGTCTGAAAGCCTTCCACTCCTGAGACAGGCTGCCTTCCTGCTGTAAGCTCCAGGAGGCACTGAGGACCCAGATGAGGTTGTCACACATGCAGGAAAGGATTCTGAGGGGCAAGAAATAAGGAGCTGCCCCTCAGCCCCAGAGCGGCTGCAGGACATGCGCAGATGCAGCCATCAGGTCTGGCAGCCCCTGGGCTCTGCATCCTCCTGCTGTATCAGTGCTGTGTAGATTAGGCCACAGGAGAGTCTCTGTCCTGAGTGAAGCTGCACCATGCTCTTTCTGTGAAGATGGACTAAAGCAGAGACACACTCACAGAGCACTCCAAGCCCAGGATGCTCAGCAAGGTCAGCAGGGGGAGCAGGAAGCAGCTCCCTCCTCCTGGGAGATTCCCAGGAAACAAAACCTAAGAGTGGGAGAGGAAAACAGAAGGATTTAGATACCTTCTCTGCAGCAACATTGGTTGAACTATTATGAAATGTCATTCTTGGCCAATCTGAGATCCATTCTGTCACTGTTTAATATATGTTTAGTGAAAACAACCATTTGACTTGTACATACGTTAGGTTTTGGTGTCTTTGATCTAATCTGCATAAAAGCCCTATCCTCTCCTTAGAGTGCAGTGTTCCCTAGAGGCCAAACTGAGAAATACAATTTCACAATTTCTGTATGTTTCTTTCTCACTGTCTTTCTAGGATTGAATTTCAAAGCTTCTTGATCATAAACTGAACGAGAGCAGTGCTTTCTATGGAATAAAATCTGTGATCTTAAAAAAATATATAAAGTTGCAAACTGAAAATGGAACAAACTGTTTTAGTTTGAGACAATTATAACACCTTTACATATTTTAAAGAAACTCTCAGAAAAATCCCAGTATTCAGAAAAATCACATGATGTTATACTGCTAAAGTCAAAATGACATAATCAAGGTGCTCCATGAGTACACAATTTGACTGATGCAAATAGAGACAGCATATTCTCTTTCTCTCCACAGGAAACTTGACAAATGTGTTGCCAGAAGAAGAGCAAGCTAAGAACTACGACAAAATCAATCACCTAATGTCTCTAGAAAATAACACACTTAGATAGCCTGCCACAGATAATCTGCATTTTTGAGAAACTCAAAGTCAAATTCATCATGTATCAGGATGATTAGACTTATGCAAAATCTTATTGCCTTTTTTAAATAAAATGTAACCCAATCCCAGGAGGGATGCCTGTCATATCTTAGGTCCTTCCAACTGCAGGAGACTGTGACATGAATGCACACTAGAGGGCAGGCACTGTGAGTATCTCCCTCCAATCTCATTACCACGTTTAGTGTCCTCATTCTTGGGATGTACATTGAATGTTTCATTGTGCAAAAAAGTACATATATTCTGAGACTTAACAGGTACTTCTCAAATGAGGCAATTTGTGCCCAAGGAAGAACACAAAGGACAGAATCCTCTTTAGACAGATCAGCGTGCATAGTGAGATAGCAGCGAACAGTGAGAGCAGAAAGAACATTGGAAGTAGGTGGACAGGAGAGAGGTCCCAACACCAAAACTGGAAATAAACCAACATAACTTCGAATTAAGGAATCTAGAAGCAAATACTTATAATGTTAAGTGTTAGCTAAAGGCTGAGTTAGCTAAAGGCTGTGAAATATGTTGGCGACTCCTAAGTCTACAACAAAGAGGTGGTGGGTTACATGAATAAGTCCAAATCAGCCATTCACCCTGGCCATATCCAAATATGTTTAAGGCTGCTTTATCATCACCTGACAAACAGAAATGTAATAAAGAGGAATGTAAAGGGGAAAATCCTTCAAAATATTTCACTTTTTGAGAATGATCTATAACTTCAGACCATGTGAGCACACTTCTGGGCTCTTCTCAGGCCTTGGACCCTTTTGAGAAAAGGGTTCTGATAGCTCATATTGAATCTCCAATCACAAGGAAGTATTCTGAGGAGCTTTTCACCTACGTGTTCCAAAACGGTACCTTCATTCATTAAATTAGTATATTTCTTCTATTTCCTTTTACAACATCATTTTATCAAATATTTTCACATCCATATAAATGAGATTGGATCTAATCCACCCCTATACTCACCTTTCATATACCTGTCTATTTAGCACTTTTTTTCCCTCCCAGTTTGGTGCATACTCTCTCTCTTTTTCTACCAAGTTCATTTAGTGCTGTCAAGTATGTGCATGGCTATGGGACCACCTAGTGGGTTATAAGTAGCCCCTCATGGCCTCCATCTCTGAAGAACAGTGACTTTCAGCTTCCCAGTAGCCATTAATGGCCAATAGTTTCTCAAGTAGAGGAAGGCTTCATGAGCCCCACCCCCACTCACACAGGGATTTTGTGCATGAAATCCCAGCCACTGTGAGTTCATGTGTGCAACTGTACTGTTGTGTCTTAGAAATAATGTTTCCCTACAGACGTTTAATCTTTCTGGCTCTTATACTTTTAATTGCCTCTCCTCTGTTATAATATCTGAACTTCTGGGTAAAGTGTATGATATAGTGTCCCATTTAGTGATGAACACTCTACAGTCTCGTATTCTGTGCACACCAAAGGACAGCTTGTTTCTGTATTAATGGCGACTACTAAAAAAATAGAAGCTTCTCTGGTAAGGGTTGAGACATGCACTAATCCATGGGTATCAGGTAAGAAGTTAAGGGACAGTGTATTACTAAGTCTATTTATAGCAGAATAATAGTGTCCTAGGATCTCTCCTTGGGCTATTTTCTGCTACTTTCCCTCCCAATTGCATGCACTGTCTCTTTTGCTAGCAAGTTCATTCAGTGCTGTCAAGTATGTGCATGGCTGTGGGACCGCTGCCCCTCAGGGCCTCCATCTCTGAAGACATGACTCACCAAGTCATGGTACCATGCAGAGATACCATTTTGTTGATCAGGCTTTAAATGCAATCAGAAACCATCTGATTACTCCCATATAACATATATGACCTTGTTTTACCAATGACCATAGTTGTGGTTTCTGGATAGCTAGAGCTGAAAAAACAGGTGTGCTTAACTTAATAAGAGACAAGAAACAATGAAGTGAAAAATTTGCTTTACTGTGACAATTGATGCTGGTTATCTGGGGCTGCAAAATCAGCTGTGATTTAAAAGAGACAAGCATCACTATGAAAAAAAATTGGGGGGAGTATTTCATCTGTATGAAGTCCTGGTCCAGAGAAGGCCAAGGCAACACTAAAAACCAGACTTAGTAAAGTGTAAGAGCCTTCCATGTGGTGGTGTTTTTGGCAATATGGAAGGTGGTGGATTGAAGAGAAACACGCTTGGAAAGATGTGGCATGGTTTAGGTCTCTGAAGAGGAAAGGAGAGGACACTGGTGAAGGTGCAGCCTAAGTTTCAGTGGAGACACCAGTGTATTGGAGATGCCAGGACTGCAGGATGACTGCTGAGGACCAAGGCAGATGTGTAGTGGAGTAAGCCTGAGCCTAATTGATAAGCTACCTGTATTGTGCATGGCAGAGCAGAACTTTGAAGCTAGCCAGACCCCTGGGAGCCCACGGTCATGAGTGAGTCTTAGATACTGAGTACTGAGCTACAGAATTTGATTGTCACTGCTGGGCTTTAGTTTGCCGGCCTGTGTTTGTATCTTCAGCCTCTGTGAGCCCATGTGACCCCTGCTTACTTGATTCAGTGGGACCATGTTCTCCTGGTGTCCTCCATCTCCTCAGATTCCTACAGTCTCCTCTCCTCCTATTCTGTAGGATTTCCAGAGCTCCTAGGGAAGAAACCTAATAGAGACCACCAATATAGACTCACTCTCTCATTATAATGTCTGGCTGTGTGGGTCTTTGCACCCACTTCCATATGCTGCCAGAGGAAGGCCCTCTGATGATGACTAGACAAGGCACCATGGCTATATCGGAATATCGTTAGGAATTATGTACTTGATTTTTTTCTTTTTTTTTTTGCCAGTCATGTTTGGTTCTACTCTAGGTCTCTTGGCTATCCAGTCTCCAGTTCCTGGCCTTATACTTAGTGTAGGTCATGGACTCCCTCTCATGTCCTGGGCCTCAATTCAAATGCAACAAGTAAATTTCTTGAATGTTTGCATTTTGAAAAAAATATTCCAGGCAAATAAACCTAAGAACCAAGACCTTGTAGATATTTTAATATCTGACAAAATAAACTTCAAACCAAAGCTAATCAGAAGGGATGGAAGAACACTATATAGTCATCAAAGGAAAAATCCACAAAGAGGCTAGTGCAATTCAAAACACTATGTACCAGACACAAGGGCACCCACGTTCCTTAAAGAAACATCATTACAGTTAGAATCACACATTGACCCTCACATAGTTAGAGTGGGTAATTTCAATACCTCCCTCTCACCAATAGACAGAATAGCCAGACAAAATCTAAACATAGAAACGCTGGAATTACACGACATTCTAGATCAAGTGAACAAGCAGATATTTACAGAAAACTTCACCTAAACACAAAAGAACATACATTCTTAGTACCTCATGGAATATTCTTCATAAATGACCACATACTTGGATGTGCAAGTCTCAACAGATATAAAGACAATTAAAGTAACACCCTCAATTCTAACTGTCCATCGTGGGTTAAAGCTGGATACCAGCAACAAAATGTTTACATACTCATAGAAATGGAGCAACTCACTACTGAATGAAAAATGGGTCAAGGCAGAAATTAAAAATCTTTTAGAATTGAATAAAAATAAAAGCACAAACCTATGGGACACAGTAAAAATGGTTCTATGAGGCAAGTTCATACCATTACAAATCTACATTAAAAATGATAATTGGGGAAATTTCATATTAGCAGTTTGTTGTCATACCTGAAATCCCTGGAACAAAAAGAAGAAAAAATAACACCTGAAAAGAGTACTTGCCAAGAAATAATCAAAGTCGCACTGAAGTCCGTAAAATAGAAACAAAACAATAGAAAGAATTAACGAAGTGAAGAGTTAGTTTTTTGAGATTAATAGTCTTACCAAACCAACAAAAGACAGAGAAGATCAATCCAAATTAAGAAACATTATAACAGATACCAAGGAAATCCAAAGAATTATGATGACATACTTTAAAAATCTGTACTCCATGAAGGCAACACAGCCACTCCTGATGAGACTGAATTGACTAGGATCAGAAGGAAGGAAAAGAAGTCCTCTCCTATCAGTGGACTTGGGGAGGGGCATGCATGCAGAGGGTGGAGGAAGGGAGGGATTGGGAAGGGAGGAGGGAAAGACACACAGGGGGGATACAAAGTGAATAAAGTATAGTTAATAAAGAAAAAAAGCAGAAAAAAAATTTGGGGAAATTGTAAAAAAAATCTGTACTCCACTGAACAAGAAAAATTAAATAAATAAATAAATTTCTTGATCTATATTAGATCTCAAAATCAAGATCAGGTAAACAATTTAAAAAGACCCAGAAACCTGGTTAGAGAGAAGCAGTAATTAAATGTCTCCTAAACAAAAAAAAAAAAAGGCCTATGCCAGATGGATTCAGGTCAGAATTCTACCAGAGCTTCAAAGAATAATTAAATCCAATATTCCTCCAAATATTCTGTATAATAGAAAATTCTCTTTAAAAGCCCATAATTACACTGATACCTAAACCACCAAAAGGCCCAACAAAAGAAAATTACAAATCAATATCACTTATAAACATAGATGATAACAATTTCAATAACATATTTCCAAACCAAATTCAAGAACGCATCAAGAAGATTATCTACTGTGATGAAGTAGGCTTTATCCAACAGATGCAGGGATAGCACAGCATACATAAATCAATAAGCATAAGCATGTAAACACGCTGGAAGACAAAAACATATGATCATTTCATTAGATGCAGAAATGGCCTATGACAAAATTCAACACCCCTTCATGATAAGTCTTAAAGAGGCTAGGAACATACCTCCCCACAATAAAGGCAGTTTACAGCAAGCCCATAACCAATATCAAACGAAAGGAGAGAAACTCAAAAGCATTTCCACTAAAACCTGGAGCAAGACAATGATGTTCACTCTCTTTGTATCTATTCAACATCATACTTGAATTCTTAGCTGGAGCAACAAGACAACTGAAGGAGGGCAAGGAGATAGAAATAGTATCAAAGAAGATTTCTATGTATCTTTATTGAGAGATTGAAGGGAATCCAGTCAGCCCAAGCATGGGAAACATGGCTCTGGCAGGCCTTGCCCTTCTCTCCTACTCACTCTGCCTTGCTAAAACCCATTAGATTCCATGGGATGGATCTTAGGTTTGGGCCTGGCATTGGTTGGACAGTCCCTCAATCTCTGCTCTATCTGTGCTATCTTTGTGCTAGCTGGTCTTGGAGGTATGGTAAGTTTTGGATTGAGGCTCTTGTCAGAGGGTTGGTGATCTCCTTCATCCATTAGGAGACTTGTCTAGCTAAAGGGTGTGTCTTCAGTCTTAGGCACTAGGAGTCTTGGCTAGAATACCCTCATAGTCTCCCAGAGGCCTCTTCTGATTTAGGTCTGCAGCTTGTCACAGAGATGCCCCCACCTACCATTTCCTTTTTCTCTGCAGGTCTTCTGCCCTCCTGCCCCTATTCTCTCCAGGTCTGATCTCTACCCTTATTTCTCTCTGTGCTACCTTTTCTACCTGTTCCACTCTTCAACCACTACCCCTTTCTATTTTATTTTCCCTTTCAAAGTGAGATTCATGCATCCTCCCTTGGGTCCTCTTGTTACTTGTCTCCTTGGGGTTTGTGCATTGTGAAATGTCTATCCTGTACTATAGGAATAAAAGCCGCTTATATGTATACATCTCAGTCATAGGCTTCTCCCTCCTCTCCTCCCAGTCCCACTCCCCTATCCTCCTATTCCTTAGAATAGGAGATCCCCCTACCATGTGTATATAACATGTGTGTCTCTCTGGGTCTGTGTTACCTAACTCAGGATGATCTTTTCTAGTTCCATCCATCTGTACTCAAATTTCCTGATTTCCTTATTTTTAATTGTTGAGTAATATTCCTTTGTGTAAATGCACCACAGTTTCTTTAACCATTCTTTGGTTGAGGGACATCTAGGTTGTTTCCAGTTTCTGGCTATTACAAAAAAAGCTGTTATGAATATGGCTGAGCAAATGTCTTTGTTATATCTTTCGGGTATATGCCCAGGAGTGGTTAGTTAGGTCTTGAGATATGGCTATTCCCAGTTTTCGGAGAAAGCACCAGATTGATTTCCAAAGTGGTTGTACAAGTTTGCACTCCCACAAGCAATGGAGGAGTGTTCTCCCTTTTCCACATCCCTGTCAGCATGTGAAGCCAACGTCTGTTACTATTAACGATACTCTGGTATGCCTGCAGACAGGAGCCTACCAGAGTTGTCTTCTTAGAGCCTCCACCCAGCAATGACTCAAAACAGATACTGAGACTTAGAACCAAACATTGGGCAAAGCATGGGAAGTCTACTGGAAAAGAGAGGCAGGGGAGGGTGGGAGGAGAAATGGTCCTACAGGTGACAAAAGCTCCACAAGAAGACCATAGAGCCAATCTACAGGACCCAGAGGAGCCTATGGAGTCTGAAGCACTAACCAAGGACAGTGCATGGGATGGTCCTAAGTCCTCTATATATAAGTAGCCGATGGGCATTTTAGGCTTCATGTGGACCCACTAGTTAGGCGAGTGGGGAATATCTCTGACATAGACTATGTTGCCTGATTTTTGATCACTTTCCCCTGATGGGAACACCCTACCAGGCCACAGGGGAGGAAGCTGAATTTAGATGAGCTGGGGTGTCTGGGTAGGGGTAATCTCCTATTCTAAGGAATAGGAGAGGGGGAATATGAGGAGGGTGGGGCTAGAAGGAGAGGAGGTAGGAGCCTATGACTGAGATGTAAATTGAATAATTAATAAAAATGAAAAAAGAACCATTAGATTATTTTCCTAAAGTTAACCACGAAGGTCCATTCCCTTATTTGGCCACTTTCTCCTCCTGAAGCTGATTACCAAGATCCAGCTATTAATGTATTGAAGCCCATCAGTCAAAAGCCCCCTTTGACTCGCCTAATTAACATGCCCAATTAAAATGAAACACATCATCCTAACATGGAGTTTTCTCTTTATAAACTGTCATTTGCCTATGGGCCAATTCTGTTCTCTCTCTATCTAGAGACAGTCCTTTGTCCCCTCCCCCACAATCCCTCATCTGTCCTTTCTTTATCTCTTACTAACTGACCTCTATCCCTCTGGTGCAAATAAATCTTCTTTGTGCTCTGAACTTGGTCTTGGCGGTCTTACAGAGATAATATAATTTTATACATAAAAGACCCTAAGAACTCCACAAACAACAACAAAAACTTCTACAGGTGATAAACACAAATGGTGCTGGCCAAATGAATGGCTGCATGTAGAAGAATGCAAATAGATCCATACCCATCACCCTGCACAAAACTCAACTCCACCTAGATCAAGAACCTCAGAACCAACATAAAACTGAATATGCTGAACATGATAGAAGAGAAAATCGGAATAGTCTTGAACTCCTTAGCACAGGAAAAAGACTTTCTGAAGAGGGCATTGATAGCACAGGCACTGAAATCAACAATTTTAACAATACATAAATAATACAAAAAATGGGACCTCATGAAACTGAAAAGTTTCTTGGCAGCAAACATCTTAGAAATTCAGACAAAGGAGCGTGCCACAGATGGGAAAATATCTTTACCAATTACACATATGACAGAGACTTACTATCTAAAATATATAAAGAACTAAAAAGACTGAACATGGAAGAAAACAAATAATTAAATAAAAAAGCTACAGAACTAAATAGAGTTCTCAAGAGATGCTTAAAGAAATATTCAATAACCTTAGTAATCATGAAAATGTAAATTAGAAAAATACTTTGAGGTTTCAACTTAGAACAGTTAGAATGGTCAAGGTCAATAAAACAAATGATAGCAAATGTTGTCAAACAGGTGGGGTATGGAGAACAATCATCCATTGGTGGGGGAGTGCAAACCTTTATGTCTACTACAGAGTCAGTATATTGCTTCCTCTAAAAGCTGGAAACAGATCTTCCTCAAGATCCAGTTATACCACTCTTGATCATATACCCATAGGAATCTACAACTTACTACAGAAACACCTGCTCACCCATGCTCAAGGCTGCTCTATTAGAAATATTCAGAAACTGGAAACAGACTAGATATCCATCAACAGATGTATGGATAATGAAATGTGTTACATTTACACAATGGATATGCAGCTGTTAACAAAGAACAATGAAATCATAAAATTTATAAGTAAATGGATGTAGCTAAAAAAATCATCCTGAGTGAGGTAACCTAGATCCTAAATGACAAATGCATGCCTTCTCTTCTATGAGGATGTTAGTTCTTAAGCCTTTGATAGGCATGCTACAATCCACATGACCTCAGAGGTTAGGTACAGGATAAGGGATTAGCAGATAGGGGAAGGTCTGCCAATGAAGAGGAAATTGAATATATAGTTATGGAATATGGGAGTATTGTGGAATAGAGTGAAAGAACTAAATAGGACTTAGATGAAAGAGAAGGAGAAGGGAGGGAATACAGGTAGGGACAACTAATACTATGGGTGATTTGAAGCGTTCTATGAAAACCTACTATTGTAGGAGCTTCTTAAAATACATGCTATACAAAAGAAATTGAAATGGAGTCAACAAAAAGGGAGGAGACAAAGCTCCAACTAGATGGTTCTTTCTTTTTGCCATTAACTAAAACCTCTAATGTTAGGAATGGGTTACATCTAGCTGAATTGTCAAATAAAGAGGCCCCTTGTAAACCCCCAAATACCTCTGACTATTGCCAAGGCAAATGGTTGCTCCATACAAACTGATAGTAAGGTCCTATTGCCAAAGACAACTATCTAAATATCTCATTGAACATGGAAAAGGCGAGCTGGTGCCTAACTAGAGCTTTCACCCCCGTGGACATTCCGGATACTGGAAGATACATTGGATACTACCAAAAGAAAAGATAGGCCCTATCAAGCAATAAACCCTCTAATCTTCAGTGCCTGCATAATATACTGCCATAATAGTTGCACAAAAATTGTGGAAGTAACCAACTACACTCTGATTGGAATTAAAGCCCACTCCATGAGATGGAACTCATGCCTGACCCTGCTCAGTCATTGAACCTCAGTTTGGATAGACCATGGGCCCAGGGGAAAACCAAATACTATTGTTCTGCTAAAGGAACATAACAACAAAAAGACTCTTAATGACACTCTGCTGTTCTCCTAGATCGGTATCTCACTCAACTATCACCACAGAAACTTCCTCTTAAAGTAGATGGGAAATAATACAGAAATCCACAACTAAAAAATATGTGAGAGTGAAAGGTTTTTGGAAGACTTAATCTTAAATGGACCATCTTCATTGAATCGCTCCAGCCAGTGCACAGGGAACCCTGTAAAAGAGGAAATGGATAGAGCGTAAGAGCCATAGCAGATGAATGACAACAGGGATTGTTCATGTATGAACTCGGGGAGACTGCTGCAGCATGTGCAGGGTCTGCACAGGTTCAGAGCTGAGAGTGGGACATGGACAAAGGCTGCCATCCCTAACCAAGAAGATACCTTGAATTGACATGTGCTTGCAAAGGAAAAATTAAATTTCTCAGCGTCTCACTGGGTACACAAACCACAGTTGGGAAAACGCTACACTCCTAGCCAACACAAAACTAACTCAGTGGTAGTTTTGCAGAATTTTTTTTGGCTCAGATTGATTTGTTTGGGCATTTAAAAAATATTTTCTGTCCTTTGCTTGTATATTACAATTTCCAAATTTGTGTTTTTATGGTTTTTGTTTTTATTTGTCTGTGTTTGTGTGTTTCTTCTTTCTTCTAAAATTTTTATTTTCCTGTTTGTCATCTAAAGACAGAGAGAGAAGGCAAGTGTACTATTTCTTGTGTGGGGAGGTGCAAAGGATCTGAAAGAAAATGGGGAAAGGGAAAACCATAATCAGAAGATTGTATATGAAATGTTTTCAATTAAATTTAAGTGAAAAATATTTCAGCCACACCAGTGCGTATGTGTCGCACATTCTCAGAATAATAAAGTATTTCCCCTATAAGTCAAACTCTCCTACTGTGGCTCTTAATTCCCATTGTATATGGGGGACAAGAAGAATAATCGGAATTTCTCCACCTTATGTTTGTTCTGCATTCTAGCTCAGACCTTGCTGTGGCCCAGCATGTTTGTGTGCAGGCTGCAGGTGCCTGGGGAGCACTGTGTGCTTACTGCACAGAGGTAGACAGCAGAGTCACTGGGCTGGGAGTCTCTGATGTGCAGGGCAACATGCAGGCTGGCTCTATTGAGGTGAACTGTGAATCTGCCTTCTTCCTTGTCACCATTGGAGAAGATGGACATCAGCGCCTGGGGGCCTTTCCCAGAATGCTGTCTGTACCACCAGAAGGTCTGAGAAGCACTATCACTGAAAGTGCAGTTGAGAGAGGCCATGGCTCCCTCTGGGACACTGAGGGATTCTGGGTTCTGCTGCACCTTCTGCTGGCTGCTCACCCCTGTGCAGAAAAACAAAGGTCAGACAAACAGGACTGGAGGCATAGGGATGCTAACACTCCAGAATGCCTTTCCCTAGGCCTCCTGCCTGCTTTTGTTACAGTATGACAACACCAATATTTCTACTCTCCAGCCTCAAATAGGCAACATCTTCATATATTATATTTTTATGTTCCCATAAGCATGGTCAAACTCACCACTCAGTTGAAGCCAGAGGACCACTAGTGAAACCCTTAAAGGGGACATTATTGTTTCTACTGAAGATTCTTACTTCAAGCATCACAGAAGAAGTGGCATTTAGGCAGTTTAGATTCTTATGCTTGAAGATGCATAAAAAGAAAAACCTCAGATGGTTCATCCAATTAGAAAGAAGGAGGGCTACATCAAAAGCCCTCCTCCTCCCTTTGAGCCCCACCCGAGCCCCACCTACACCCAAAGAACCACATGACAAATCGCCTCTGGGTCTTTGAGAGGAGACTGCCATCCTGTGGATGCACCTTAGTGTCAAAGAAATATTGTAAGTGCAGAATCTTCTTATGTAAACTATTAAAACAGGTGATAATTTAGTCAGATGAGAAGTTTAAGACATTAAGTTTATGTATGTGTGTACTTATGCATACATTTTTCACCAAATGGCAATTTATTTTATCAGTTTAAAAACCTATTTTCTATGATATTTTTAAAGCTCTTGCAATCAAATAATAGCTTGTGTTCTTTATTTCTTCTCTGTGTCAGCTTAGACATCCCTAGATTACTTCCTCGTCATCAGTTTTAAAGAAATTTTCTATACTTAAAACAATATTTTAAAATAAAATAGCTTTAAATATGGATTAACATGTGTGGCTCCAGTTCATAGCCTAACTAAATTGTATTTGTGTGTGTGTGTGTGTGTGTGTGTGTGTTTACTTCATTGTTCATGGACATTTTTTTCATTTATTTGTGTGTTTGCACATGTGTATAGGTTACAGGTCAACATCAGGTGTTGTCTTTGACTACTCTCTACCTTATTTTATTTTTTAAGAATCATAAAAATAATCTGTTCAACCAAGTAGGAAAAAATGGCCTAGGTTTACACTCCTTGATCAGTAAGAACCACCTAAGAAATGGGCTCTGGCCTCTCACTGAACCTTGAGCTCACCAACACAGGCTCATTGTCAGTGAACTTCAGGGCTGGACTATGTCCTTACCAGTGCTGGGGCTACACATCTGGATGTAGTATTGGATATTATATGTGTTCTGGGTATCTGGACACAGTTCCTCATGCTGGTGAGTCAGCACTTTGTTGCTGGGCACTTTTGTTTTCTTTATTATTGACATTATTTGGGGATTAAGATGAATCTTCAGCATAGATTTTTGTTTTTGTTGTTGTTAGCTGTTTCTTTAGCAAGGTGGCCCTACAAGTGCATGGAATTCTTCAACCACCAACAACGCACATCTGTAGCAGAGATGTTGGTGATTATTTAGGGAGGCACTGTGCTCTGTCCCTGGGACAGACATAGAACATCCTAGAAAAATGGAAGATGGAGTTGTGGAGAAAACAAAAATAGCAGCTTTATCCACTGGAATTGGAGGGTCCCTAAGGCTAGTCAGCTAATAGGACTTTAGCTTGTAATTTTATTGGGCCTATGTATTTTTTTCCTCTTCACTATTAGTCATATTTAGATACACACCCTCATCTTTCACACCAGTTGAACTCAAATCATCTTCTGTGAATAAGAAGCTGCCATTCCAAGGAGCTTTCTTTTGCTTTCCCATCTATCTGTATTCATCTTTCTCTTCCTTGGGTCTATACACTCAGAGAGCAACATCAACTGTTGTCAGGAATGGAACCATGACTGCTCTGGTTGCTTAAATGAAGAGAAGGGGTGGAGCTTAAGTATCATCATATTCTAAGGGATGGGCTCCATACAGGATTAGTCCAGGGCCTATGGGCATACATCTTGAAAAGCAGCCCAGATTCCTTCGTTGGATCTTCTCAGAGTTCAGATTGTTTCTACCTTCCTCCATCAAGTATCACCCCAAGTATGTGACTATAATTAATCGGGCCTTTTCTCTCTGGAAAGCTTATATCCCATCATGGCTAGAGCATAGAGGAGGGACTCAGTTTCCTGAGAGAGTCTCTCCTCAGATGCCCCACAGAATATCAAGACTTACACATATTGAAGCACGGTTGGATGGGGACTTGACCAGTCCATGATGTCCTGAGCCAAGAATAGTCCACATCAATGTGGGCTCTCTATACATACTTGAAGTAGGATGGTGCAATGACTTGTTTAACTTTAGAAATTGTATACCTTTTAGTCTCTGGAGAAAGGTAATCCTGGCCTCAAGGGCTGGCCTTAATAGCTTTGATAGCTATCATGTATAGAATGGCTAGTAGCACAATGTAAAATCCCTCCAAGATGATACTAGAGAAAAAAAGAGAGAAGAAATTTAAAAATCACTGGACTTTTTGGTTAAAACAATGGTAAGTCTGTTTCTTTTGGCTTCAGATAAGCACTGTAGTGTTGAGCCAAGGCCAAGATAGTCTAAATATAATAAGCAGCATTTTCTTATCAAGAAGCAAAGCATTAATTAAAAAAATAGTTGCCTATATCACATCTCATATGTATTTAAGTCTAATGTCTAGTGAGTGTCATTCCTTAGATTGCTGAAGAACATATTATACTTTCCCATGTAGTATTTAAGACTGTTCAGCTCCCAAAATCAATCACCATTACTTTTCAAAGCCATTTGAAAATCTAGTCCTTGGGTGGATCACTTGGGTTTGAGAGGAGCCTCTGGCTCCTCTAGACATTTGTTCCATCTGTGTGGAGATAAGTCTAGGCCCTTGCTTGACTACGGTTTTGCTCTGAAACATGGGGACATCTTTTCTATTGTTGACCATTCTCTTTGTAGACTGAACACTGGTTATGATCACTGTAAGTTTCCAGGGCCTCTTAAACAATAGAACAGGCGATTCCCCAGAGAAAAAGAACAGTTCATTTCAGTTTAGTTTAGTTTAGATGTGGGTATTTTGCCTACAAGTACATCAAGTACCACATGTATGCCTATTGCTCACAGAAGCAAGAAGAAATTCCCTGATTCCCTGAAACAAAAGTTACAGAGAGTTATTAACTACTATGTTTGGTGCTGAAAATTGATCCCAGATCCTTTTGAAAATGCCAGTGTCCTTAATCCCTCAGCCTGTCTCCCGTTCCTATTCAGACAACATTTTGAGAGATGTTCCATACTGTCTGGAACCAAGTTGATCATAGAGGGGAAGAGAGGAAATATTTTCCAGTTTAATCCCTCTGACCACATTAGAAGGCCCTTCAAGAATGCTTATTGAACATACAGAAAGTTATACCAGTCTGCTGCTTCTGATTACTGTGGTATATTTAGATAAAGATCTAGAGAAAGGTGATCATGAGTGAGGTATCCCAGAGGCAGAAACACACACATGGTATATACTCACTTATACTGGATATTAGACATATAATATGGGATAAACATTCTAAAATCTGTACATTTAAAGAAGCTAAGCAAGAAGGAGGACCTTGGGTAAGATGACCAATCTTCCCTCAGAAAGGCAAATGGGATAGACTTTGGAAGAGGGAGAAAACAGGGAACAGGACAGGAGCCTACCACACAGGGACTCTGAAAGACTCTACCCAATAGGGTATCAAAGTAGATGCTGAGACTCATAGCCAAATTTGGGCAGAGAGCAGAGAATCTCATAAAAGAAGCGAGAGATAGAAAGACCTGGAGGGGACAGGAGCTCCACAAAAAGGGAAACAGAACCAGGAAATCTGGGCCCAGGGGTCTTTTATGAGACTTATGCTCCAAACAAAGAACCATTCATGGAGATAACCTAAAACCCCTGCACAGATGTAGCCCATAGCGGTTCAATATCCAAGTGGGTACCCTAGTAAGGGGAAAAGGGAATGTCTCTGACATGAACTCAGTGGCTGGCTCTTTGATCACCTACCCCTGCTGGGGGAGCAGCCTTACCAGGCAACAGAGGAAGACAATGCAGCCAGTCCTGATGAGACCTGATAGGCAAGGGTCAGATGGAGTGGGAGGGAGAACCTCCCATATCAGTGGACTTGGAGAGAGGCATGGGAGGAGATGAGGGAGGGAGGGTAAGATTGGGAATGACTGAGGGAGGGCACTACAGCTGGGATCCAGAGTGAATAAACTGTAGTTAATATAAAAATAAAAATTAAAAAAGATAAAGATTGAACTTTGATAATACATGCATTTTTGTTCTTTAAGATGGTCCTTATAATTGTTGTGAAAAGTAGACAAATAACTCTACTGATTTAAGCAAAGGTTTGACAACAATATGTTGAACTTTGACCTTTTTCATATATCTTAAAATTTGCTTAGATCCTTGTAAATGGCTTACGATTTCCAGTCCTTTCCAGTCATTTCTGTTCCATCTTATTTTGTAAAATAACAGTAATAAATGAACAGTCAACAGACTTAGCCGTGATAATCTTTTCAGAGTAGGCACAGCTGATATCCAAGTCGTTTGGCTTGGAATGTAGTACTGTTAACATCAGCTCTATAAGAGATGGTTGAATCCAAACATAATACGGCCTGTCATAGTATGTGGTTTAAGAAGTTCCAAGATTAACCTTATAGAAAACACAGGACAGGATAGACCACAGTATGCAGAACAAGCTACTGTATCAGTGCTTTTCATTTGGAATGAGTGTAGGTACCAGATAGAAATAGAGCTTTATACCATGAAATCAATAACCCTCACAATGCCTAAACCCTTCGACTGGTTTGTTGTTGTTGTTCTATTTTCTCGATGTTAGAGAGTTGGAAAACAAGCCTCATTCAGGAAAGAGGGCTTGAGAGAACATTTTGAGATAAATATGCTTGTATCTGAAGTGGGAGGGCCAATTTCCATCTTCAGAGCCAACTTCTCAGTGAGCTCAAACAGCACAGCACAATTTAATGTACACATATAAGGTATTTGTTTCTCTCCAAACTGAACCCAGTAGTTTCTTGTCAAGTATTGAGTTGCACACTGAGAATAGGAATTGGCAAGTGCAGAAGGTCCTGGGTAGGTGAAAGTGAACACCTGTGACTGAGGAGGATCAAGCCAAAAGAAATCTTTCTCTCTGTCTCTCTCTCTCTAATTGATGTCTAATCTTGGACCCTCCCTACCTAGGCTTGTAATGATCAAGTGGGAAGACTGTAATAAATTTGTGCCACCAAAAGGGGCAGAAAATCTGAAAATCTTAAAATTCTCTGCTTTTCTTTAGGCTAGGCTAATGAAAAGGCTCAAGAACATGGGGGGGGGGGGGGTTCCAAACTCTTCTTCCCTCTCCTGCATGAAAAACATCCCAGAGGATATTAGGACCATGCCCTTTGGCAAAAGAAAATCAGCCACAGATGCCAAGAAAGGCATCACAAGCCCCATTTACTGAGTTTACTGGGCCCACAAAAATGCTTATAGTTATTAGTAACTTATCCATGTTCATAGAGATGACTAGAGAGCCAGATGCAGAATGGATGCTGGTAGGCTTCAGACCATTAGCCCATCCCCCCAAAAATGATTTAAAGTAACTCATTATCAGATACAGCTGATTGCAGTGGAATTTTTGCTCTCTTTAAAAATTCAGTGATATTATGTGAATGTTTTTGTTTTAAGTCCAAGTAGGGGATATGGGGCTGCTTTTCGTTTGTCCATGGCTGTTAACTATGATTGCCTCTTTTGGGCTCAGACAGCAGGTGATCTTTGCCAGCTGCAGAGAGTTTAAATGTGAAAACTCTGAGAAGGTATAAATGCTAGAACAATGAGAAGAGGAGTCCAGGGAGGAAACAGGCTGCTGCTGTGTTTGCTGTTTGCTCTCTTGCCGGTTAGCTGAACTGCTGTATATCCTGGCTATGTAGATTGGAGTTGCCCTAAGGAACTAAGTGTGAAGAGGTCTACATTTCTTTCACTTCTCATTCTCTCCTACACAGGGTTGTGGGTTGGAATGGAGGTAGAGGCTTAAGGAACACAAATAAAATATTTTTAAAAATATCGCCTACACTGATGGGCAGGGTTGGCCTTCCCTCACAGGTTTGCTTCTGGTGCCTACAGTGTTCCCAGCTGGTTCCCAGACGAGTGTTTAAGGGATACAAACTTCACAACTGTGACTTGCTTCTGGGTCTACAGCCATCCAAATGGAACAGGTCACAGGACAGTTAGATGTTCAGACTCAATCAACAAGGTTCCAGATGCTCCCTGGGCCTGCATTCATGCCATTGCTATTTTTCCACTATATGCACATTTTTTAGCAAGAACTAGACATTAATATCTACCTTCTAAACTACATCTACAAAGATGTCTCAGAAAGACTGAATCCTCAATAGGGAGAAACCTGAAGTTACCCCTGGTGAAACAGGGGGGTTCAAATTGAGAGAAAAAGGTGCTCATTGTCCCAGGATAGAGTGTCCACAGTGGGTCCAGTGGACATCTACAACAATATTCTTGGCTACTAGGATAATAGTATCCTCCTGAGATCCTGTAGCCATTGTAATCAGAAGAGGCAGGCTAAGGATGTCCTATCTAAGGTGGGAAAATTAGCACTGTGAAGGGTAGGAAGTGACACTAGAAACTGGACCACCTTCTTACCCTTAGAAAGTGAAAACCTAGAGGGAGAATCACCCCAGGTGCTTAAACATCCAGGCCTGCCTTAGACCCCTAGTGCCTAACTCCTTGTTCTCATGATCCTGCAGAACTCAGTGATTTCTGCTAAACCTAATGAAATACTATGCTGTTCCCAGGGCATGCCCTGAAAGTGCTTTCTTTGTTGGTAACAGTTGGCAAAAATTCTGAAGTGCTTGGGGAACACAGGCTCCTGCAACAGCTATTTAAGATATATCCATCAAGGTCTGGGAATACAAGAACTCCAAAAGGAGATCAATGGAGCCCCAAAATCTGGGCCCAGGAGGGCCTGCAAAGACTGATGAATCAACCAAGGACCAAGCATGGAGAGTACCTAGACCCCCTGCTCAGATGTAGCCCATGGGCAGCTTAGACTCCATGTGTGATTCCCTAGTAAGGGTAGAGGGGCAGTCTCTGGCATGAACTCTTTGCCTGATCTTTGATCACCTCTCTCTGGCTAGGCGGCCTTACTAGGCCACAGAGAAAGAGGATCCAGGCAGTCCTGATGAGACCTGATAGACTAGAGTCAGAGAGTAGGGAAGGAGAACCTCCCCTATCAGTGAGCCAGGGAAGAGGCACAGGGGGGAGAGGACAGGGAGGTAGGAATGGGAGGAAATGTGGGAGGAGGCTACAGGTGGGATACAAAGTGAACAAACTGTAATAATATTTTTTAAAAAAGATTTATCCATCAAAAAGCCAGGCCACTCAAATCTCAACCAAAGCAATGTCTGCTCATAGATGCAGAGACTTTCTACATTCTTGCTTTCTGTATACTCTGATGGGAATCTCCAACAGAGTCCACATTTTACCTTCTACTTTTTATTTAAGCAAAACCCATGTGCAGAAAAATTTCTTGTAAAACATGCCCACTGGATCTGATTGAATTTAAGGAAGATAGAACCATTCCTGTAACTCTCAATGAGGTCAAGAACATGTAACAAGGTAGATCATAGTACCTGGAGAGAATCTAGTACTATTACTAAGTAAGTGGACTTGGCCTTTTTGAGGCTTACTGACATGTTGCTCTTTCATGTCTGTACGAATCAGTACATTGCAGAACCTCATTAGAGAAGCTTCTCACAGTAGATAGCAATTAACGTAGAGATCCACAAGTGGTCAATGTGCAGAAAATAAAAGACTTTAGGGTGCTCAGTCCCAAAAAGAACATCTATATCCTACAGTGTTCCATAAAGGCTCAGGGTTCTACACTGAGAAGGGAATGGAAGAATTGCCAGAGGTAGTGGATGACTTCAAGGAAACAGTGTTTTCTGAACAAAACAAGGTATATTTGAACTTACAGCAGTTGTGGTAGCATGCATAGGACCTGTGCCAGCTCAATACAGACAAAGATGATAAGGGGCACAGGTTACCATCCCTAGCTGAGAGAAGTTGGCATTTCATAGCTGCTGGGAGAAGAGTTAATTTTCTTGACACACCCTAAATATTCTAAATTCTATTGTTCCTCTCCTTCTATTGAAAAGTCCCAGTCTCTGAAAGTTATGAATTCATAGATCTCCGCTTGAGCTTTTCTTCATGTCTCCAATTGTAACCTAACTAGCAAAGTATCAGAGACTCATCTAAATCAAAAGCTTAATTGGGTATTCAGAGAACTAAGCACAGGAAATTTGTGTTCTTCCTTTGTCCTACAACATACTTCACATCTTTGCACATACTGGTAGCTGAGAGCCAGCATTCTATCAGACCCCTTTCTACCCAAAAGACATGAAATCAGCATTCACTAAATATTGTCTCATCAGACTCTTTCCTTGCCCACTGACAACTGCATAAGGAATAGAATGCATGGGAAAATGCAAACAGCCAAATCATGATCTTCAATGGTACAGTGCACTTGACACAGCATAACAGCAGTTTCTTAGTACATTTGAAAACCAGAGGAGGCATGGCAGGAGCACACGATGGCAGCAACACAGCCTTGGAAAACATTTGGTAGTGAAGAAGAAAGCTTAAAGCAGTATGCTGGCCGGAAGCATGGCGTTGTAGGGCATACTCTCCCAGGTGGGTCTAGAGTCCACTGAAATGACAACTTTACAGTAACCATCAAAGTGCTATTCCATTTCAGCCCAGAAGACCAAAGCAGCTCTTGTAGGGATGATCCTTAAGTAATGGGTACCCTTATATCTCTTGAAATATCCTGTTTTATCCTTTAGAAAAAAAGTTTAAAAATATAGAAACATTTATTGACACTTTCTGATTTGTCAGTGTTCATTCTTCTTCTAAAATTTTATTTTATCTGTTCTTTCATATATTCATAATATATTTAGATCCTATCCACACCATGATTCCTCCATCAAATTTTCTCATATCTCACTTCTTGATGCTCTTCTGCATTTCTATTCTCTCATTTTCGTTTTGTTCTTTGTGATATTCTGGAATCAATTATAGCTGCCCTTATACACATGAGTATAGGACCATTTACTGGAGGACAGACAACCTGCCAGGACACACATTCATGGAGAAAACTGACTCTGTCTTTCCCTGCATTTCTCGATGGTCTATATCTCCTAGCTACTACTGGGGTCATATCAGCAGCTCTTTCACCCATCCTAGAATGCTCATTGGCTTGATCATGTTTGGGCAACTCCACCTGCTATGAGGTCATCAGTGCAACAACCCTCTCATACCCAGAAGACCCTACTCCATGGCAGTCTTCTCTGACTTCTGGCTCTTTCAAATTTCCATCATTTTAGTCAGTGTTTGGAGCTGAGCATGCCATAGCCATTTTATTCTTTGACCCTTGACAAATAGTGAGTCTCTGTGTTAACTCTTGCCCCTTAATAACAAGAAGTGTCTTTGATTAGGATGAGAGATGCAATAATATGAAGGTGTAAGGATAAATATTTGGGTGTCTACTTAGCAAAATAGTAGAGTCTTCCCTGTGGTGTACGACCTTCACAGGCTTTAGCCAGGTTTATAATACAAGATATGACACACCTATTTTGGAGAGGGACTTAAATCCTGTTAGAAAGCTCTTGGTTATCCCCATTACACTGAGGTAGCAACTGAACCAATAGGCACATCTTGCCAGACTGGTGATTACAGATTTCAATGTTCACAGAAGGTTAATAATATTGATAACCATTGTCCACCAGCAGTTTTCAAAGACCTTTCAGGAATCTTAAAAGACAACCAGCAAGGGAGAAGAATTCAGGTCAGTACCAGCTTGATTTCTCCATGTCCTGTGAACTGAGCGTGTGATAGACAGTAAGGTCTTGCCAACAAGTTCTGGCAGTTGATCAAAAGAAACAGCAATAGCCTCTATTATTTGGGGAGAGCTCTGGGATTCACCTGACCAACAACCTGAAGGAAGGTAGACCATACCTGACAATGATAAATTTTATAGTTTGATCAACTATAGATATAAACTATAGATATATATTTAAACAACACATATAAAGCTCATAAAATACTAGATTTCATGTGTTTTTAAACATACTCTTCCCATACTCTCTCATGCCCTTCTCTTCCATTTCTCTCCCCACATAAGGTTACCCTTTTCTTTACGTTCCCTTTTCATACCATCTCTGTTATATTGTGCCCATCCTCAAGCTCTTTCTCCATTGCCTAATGGCTACTTTCTTGTTTCTTGGCTTCCATACATGTCCCAAGACAAACTCACAAATCTAAAGGTTCAATACAAGGATAAACATATAAGTTGAGATGCATGCTGCATGTATTTTTCTGGATCTGGTTTACAACATTCATTGTAATTTTATTTTCAGTCTGGTCCAATTCTCTTCAAATTTCATGATTTAATTTTTTACTTTAGAAACTATTGAGTGTGTATGGATATTTTGCCTGCATGTGTGTCTGTGGTTCACATATGTTCAGTGCCTATGGAAGCCAGAGGAGAGCCTCAAATTCTTTAGAGGTGGAGTTACAGACAAGTTTTTAGCTGACTTTGCAAACAGAACTCCAAGACATCTGCAAGAGAAGAAACTGTTCTTACCTGCCAAGCCACCTCTCTAACCCCAATTTCATTACTCTTTAGAGTAGAAAAAATTACATTATGTACTGTACCACACCATTATCCATTCATCAGTTGGTAATCATCAAGGCTGTTTCCATTTCTGAGGCATTATGATGAAACGTCAGTGAACTGGAAGAACAACTATCTCTAATAGGATGGATATAGTCTTTTGGGCAAATATCCCTGAGTTGTGTGTCTGTGTAATGTGTTGGATTCATTTTTTAGCTTTCTGGGGATCCTAGATTCTAATTTTTACTGCTTCATGTGCCAGTATGGTGGTTTTGTTTTGTTAAGTCGAAACAAGTTAGAGTTATTTGGAAAGAGGAACCTTAATTTATAAAGTGTGCCCATCAGATTGACATGTCTACTTTCACAACATTGACATGATAATTTCATTACTGTGACTGTAGTATAGCTTAGTGTTAGATACGGTGATCCCTCTTGTCATTATTCTTTTGGTTCAGAACTGTTTTGGGTATTGAAGTATGGGTTTCATCTTAAGGAGAAGGACTTAAATCAAGTAAGAAAGTGTCTCAATATGTTTGTGCTAATACCGAACCAGTGGACATCTCTTGCCAGGCCAGTCACTATTGTAGATCCCAGGGTTGGGGTTGCAGTTAAGTAATATTGATGATTTCTTTTCCACTCCAGTAGCATTAATAGCCCCTTCCAGCACTGTAGGGATGAAGTTTCCAGGTCAGTGCCATATTGATTTCTCCATGTTCCATGACTCAAGTTTGGTGTGTTCAGCAGTAGTGTTTTATTGCTAAGTTCTGGAGTGAAAACAAAAGCATTGGCAATTGTCTGTACTCTGTGAGAGTCTTTGGGACCTCAGTGGACAAGTCCAGGATAACCCATTCTTTTTTTAAATTTATTATTATTATTATCATTTATTACAATTTATTCATTTTGTATCTGGGATGTGACCCCCCTCTTATCTCCTCCCAATCCTATCCTTCCTCCTTCTTCTCCCCCTATGCCCTTCTCATAGTCCAGAGGTAGGGGAGGTCTTCCTCCCCTTCTATTTGACCCTAGCCTATCAGGTCTCATCAGGACTGGTTGCATTATCTTCCTCTGTGGCCTGGCAAGGCTGCACCTCCCCCAGGGGGAGGTGATCAGAGAGCCTGCACTGAGTTCATGCCAGAGAAAAACCTCTGCTCCCCTTATTAGGGACCCCACTTGGAGACTGAGCCTATGGGCTACATCTGAGATGGGGTTTTAAGTCCTCTTCATGCATTGTCCTTGGTTGTGGTATCAGTGGGAACTAGAAAAGGTCATCTTGAGTGAGGTAACCCAGAAGCAGAAAGACACAAATGGTGTATACTGACTCATAAGTGGATATTAGCCATATAATATAGGATAAACATACTAAAATCTATATTCCTAAAGAAGCTAAACAACAAGGAAGACCCTAGGAAAGATGCTCAATCCTCATTCAAAAGGTTAATTGTGATAGACATTGGAAGCAGGAGAAGACAGGGAACAGGACAGGAACCTAACATAGACAACCTCTGAAAGACTCTAGTGATTGAGGTGTCAAAGCAGAACCTGGGACTCATAGCCAAAGTTAAAAAGACCTGGAGGGGAAGGAGCTCCAAAGGGAAACCAACACATCCAAAAAATAAAAAAAAAAGAAAGGAAAAAGAAAAGCCTGAGCCCTGGGGACCCTGAAGATAACCCATTCTTACCAAGGGGCTTTTAATTTGTTAGCCTGCACTGCCTAGCAGGGGCATTTCCCCCACTTATATGGTAACTCTATCTTAACTCTTTTTTTGGTGTGTGGGTATGCAGATTTTTGGGAAGCTTCTACAGTAGTATATTTCTATGTAACTTCTGGTGAAAAACATTAAAAATTAAACATTCTAAGTGTTACCTATGAATATATCCACTGAATTTTTATTCAATTTTTAAGGTTTTCACCTCTAGCTTCAATTCATTTTAAAAAATAGGTTCTTAATTGAAATAAAATTATATGACTTCACTCTCCTTTTCGTCTCTCAAGCTTCTCAAATTTGAACTTTCTCAAACCTCTCCTGTGTCCTCCAACTCTCAAATTCACAGCATTTTCTTTTATTATTATTGTTACAAACATGTCATGTGTGTGCTTTCTATGTGTGCATGTATAAACAAGCATATAGAAATAAAACATGCTGAGTCCATTTTGTTGTTTTTATGTGAGGAATGACCATCCTGCACTTGAAAACCAAGAAAGGTTTTGTTCCTGGGAGTGGCTAATTCTCCTCTCCCAGCAATCATTAGTTGCTTGTTTTTCGTTTGAGGTGGGACCATGAGAAAATCTTCCCCATCTATGTTAACACATCTTTGAGACTGGCATCAGTCAGGTGTTGTTTATGCAGCAATTTCTAGGCAAAACTGTTCCAGAGCAGACTTTCTGGTACTCTGCCTCTTGCAATCTTTCTGCTCCTCTTTGTTCATGTTCCCTAAACTATAGGGAACTGTGATGTAGGTGCATCTATTGGGACTGGACATGCCACAATCTTTTGATCATTGCTTTGTGTTCAGTTGTGGGTTTTGTTTGTTTGTTTGCAATGGTCTCCATTTTCTTTAAAGAGAGGTTTCTTTGATGAAAAGAAGTAACTACACTTAGCTGTGAGTATAAAGATAAGATTTAGATTGTAGTAAGAACTTATGCTCATCCAGTAAAGCAGTGGTAGTAAACTATTTTCTAAGGTCTATGATACCATCAGTCCCAGGAAGCTGGCTAGGTTTTCTGGACAAGGCATGATTTTCCTCAAGAGTGGACCTTAACTTCAAATTAGACAGCAACTGGTTGCCAGTCTCCTGTGAGTGCCATTTATTTCATCTTCATGGTTTTCTTGCCATACTGGTAATTGTCATGGTTCACAGGTATTGCACTGGCTAAGCAGGTTTGTCTCTTGCAAGCTTGCATAGTATTCTCTGAAATCATAAGAGCTAGACCACAGGAAAAGGCTCTTCAGGTCAGATCCAGGAAGAATCTTTCAAATCCTGAGTACTAAGTGTGGGGTATCTTTAGCAATAGCTCATCCTCAAACCTGAGAGTCAACCAAGACCTACATCAATAATCTATATTGTTTTGGAAGTCACATGAACAAATTACCCCAGTAAGCCATTCAAACAGAGGTTTCTCACACCTGATACTGTTGTTTTTGTTAGTCTATGGCTTTGGTGGGGAGCACTGTCAGCCCAAGTGGCTTAATGTCCTTTAAGATAAGAGAGTATTTAGGTATAAAGGACTATATATCTTATTCATTTATTGATATCTATCATTGTATAACATACATATTATATATTATCTAATTAAGATATCTATATTATTCAGATAATATATATTATCTACATTATTACTATTAAGATTATATAGATAATTATTAAGATAATAATATAGATATCTTAATAAGATGATATATTAATTTAATATATGTATCTAAAATTTTTGTATATATTATAAGTATATAATGCATATGCATATTTTATATCTTATTACTTTATGTAAAATTATAATTCCTTGAGCAGTTATCAGACTATTTTGGTGTTGATGTTTCTTATTTTTTATTGAGTTCAATTTTCATATCCTGAGCAGTCCATATTATTTCATTCAGCCATTTATTTGTGTTTTCTTGAATCAATCAAGATTTCATTCATGTCCACCATGAATTTTTTTAGTGTATTTGTCAGGAATTTGTAGGTTCTTCCGTCATCTTCACAGGTATTTTTTGATTCAGTGTCTCCAGTTTCACCTAAACTGCTCTCACTGGGAATGACTAGAACAAGTTGGTGATTTGGGGAGGCAGCATACTGTGCTGGATTTTATTATTAGTGTTTTTCCTATGAGACCTTCTATATAGAGTTCGGGTGATGCTTGTGTCTTTGATATGAGATTTTTAGCTCACTGAATGTTATATTCTGAGTTGAAGCTACAAAGTGATGGATAGGAGAGTTCAGAAAGGGTGGAATCACATAGGAGCTGGCTCACTCTTACTGAGGAAGACTGTGGGGACTGAGACCTTGAAGACAGAGTTCCTGGGCAGAAGGTGATGGGCTTGTGTGGTGTCTGGCTCTCCTATCCTGAGACCAACCCAATGGATTGAGACCCTGACAGAAAAGGTCTTGCAATGTGAGCAGAAAGATATACTGGAAACATTGAACTGAAAGAGGTAAGGCTCTCAAGAGTGGTCTGCCTGGCCTGTTCATGAAGGTTAGAAGATATATTCACTTATGGACATTAATTACCACTTCTGTTGACACACGTGAATAAACCTTTGATTTACTCCAATAGTACAAACTCCTGTGAAATTAGTCCTGCACATCCAGATGATTAGTGAGCATGGAAAGAGCCTAATATTCACAGGAGAAAGAGAGAGAGAGAGAGAGAGAGAGAGAGAGAGAGAGAGAGAGAGAGAGAGAGAAAGGAAGGAAGATAGTTTTAACTAGCCCACTTGCCATAGAGTAATCTTTAAGCATATACTTTTAAAATCAAATTCCTTGAGTGAGGTTTTCCTGTCATTTGTAAGAAACACAATTTCATATCAACTTTCCTAGTCCTCTGACATCTTTAGTCCTTACACTCCATCTTCCATGCTGTTTCCTGAGCCTTAAGTGAAGGATTTAAGTTGGAAATGTATTGATGATGACTGTCCACCTCACTTGTTTTCTGAATCTAAAAAAGACCTGAAGAAGTGCAACACCAAGAGACTTGCTAACATGGAAAGGGGAATTCTCACAAAGCCCCAATCATAAACAAAGAACTCCAGGCAAGTAAGAAGTGCTGAGAATAAGAAACAGTCCCCCACAGTATGGAGCCCCTAACTGGTTACCATCAGCAAATGATCAGCCCTGAATTTATATACCTATAGAAGTAACACTCAACAGAACGAGCAGATCTGTATTCATGTAGTTAGGCAAGTGTGTGTGGGTGTAATAATAACCTACAAAAAGAAACTATGATTTTGAGAGGTGAAGGGTACATTCATGGGATAAAGGAAAAGGAAGAAGGAAGTGATATAATTGTATTCACTTCTTAAAAAGAAAATGAATAACTTTCCTCAACTGCAACTGTGATTCTCCATCTTTGAGAGGAAGTCAAGGCTACATTGGGGTGAGGCCCTCAATATATCTGGCGACTAGCACATGTCAAGAGTCTACAACATGGCGTCCATCTCCAAGCTCACCTGCATCTACTCTGTCCACATCTTGAATGACAAAGAATTGATAGTCATTGAGGGTCAGATCAATGTTCTCTCTGAGGCAGGCGGTGTCAATGCTGAACCTCTCTGGCTTGGCTTATTTTTAAGGCATGGCCAATGTCAATACTGGAAGCCTCATCTGCAACCTGCAGACTAGTGGGCCTGCTCCACCAGCTGGAGCTGCTCCAGCAGGTGAGGGACTCCTGGCTGGGTCAGTCCGCAGCACCCTAGTAATATCAGGAAAGCACAGATAGACGAAATGACAGAGATCACACCAAGTTGGACTGGATCTACTGCGCTTAACTGAAGCCAAGCCAACACTTATATAGTGATTACATAAAGAAGCACCTGAAGTTGACATATTTTTCAGAGCATTAAGACTTTTTACCAACCATACAAAGTTTACATTTTAACTGAAAGAGTAACCTGGTAGAAGCAGTGTCTATAAAAAATCTTGGCCTAACAGCCTCTTAAGCAGAGCAAACTTAGAACTAGTGCCTTATTTACATAGTGTTACTGCTGCTAATTTAGGGAGTAGAGGGCCAGGGGCTGTTGAGCTTGTGGTCTGTTTGCATAGTTTATTGTTAGTTAATTAGTGAGTGGAAGGCTACAGACTGTCTTTGCCCTCCGAACCAAGTCAGCTAAAGATTTATAACCCCGTGGAGTTAAGCGCTGTGGGGAATTCCTCATGTTTCTCTTGCTAAAGATTTACAATCTTTCCTTAGAGATAAGATGCTTGAGTTAGCCTGTCCGTAAAACTCATAGTATAATATAAAACTCTTTGACCTTCTATGTTTGCCTATCTTCTTTTTGCCTCATCATAAACATCTGTGTTAGGTAATGGTTTTGTAGTAGTTTTACTGCAGTGGGAATATTCAGAGCATTTATCCTAACAGATCCTGATTAAATATTTTCTTTAGAAAGCCCTAAAACTCTTGTCGCTTTATTACTTACAATGTTTGGTTTTTCCACAAGCAATTTCTGATGCTGAATCTGATTTATTACCTCTCCTAAAATTTTATTTTCCTTCTACTCTTATTTGCTAAAGCTTTTAGTAATCTATTAGCAATGCGTTTCCTTGGATAGTTAATTGTGCTGTTCCAAGAATCATAGAGAAACAGTAAAAAGGCTCATCAATCCAATCCTGTAACCAAATAAGTCGTGGGACTGTCAGAATATGTCTTTTGGCTTAGATGGCCATGTTAGGGTTCTTGATGGGGACTTTCAGAGAGCTTTTATTCCCATGGGAATCGTATCTCTTGTCTGTTTGCATAATTTTATGCTTTCATAGCACATTTTTATGCTATACAGAAGACTCCTGGAGTTAGTGTAGCACTAGGGACCTCACTTAGATCCTGTGTCTATGGGCTACATCTGAGTAAGGGTTTTAGGTCCTCTCCATGCATGGTCCTTGGTTGGAGTACCAGTCTCTGCAGGGCCTCCTGAGCCCAGGTTTTTTGGTTCTGTTGGTCTCCTTGTGGAGTTCATGTCCCCTCCAGGATTTTCTATCTCCTTCTTTTTCCATAAAGTTTTCTTGCACTCTGCCCCAAGTATCTCTTTCAATACCCTGATGGGTAGAATCTTTCAGAGGCTCTCTGTGGAAGGCTCCTCTCCTGTTCCTTGTCTTCTCCTACTTCTTTTGATATCCTGTTTGCCCTTCTGAGGTTTGAACTTTTACCCTAGGTTTCTCCTTGTTGTTTAGCTTCTTGAGGACTATAGATTTTATTACGTTTATCCTATATTATATGGCTAATATTGTTTTTTTCTCTTCTTTATTTTATTAATTACACTTTATTCATTTTGTATCCCCCCATAAGTCCCTCCCTCTTCCCCTCCCGACCCCATCCTCCCTCCTTTTTCTGCATGCATGCCACTCCCCAAGTCCACTGATAGGGGAGGTTCTCCTCTCCTTTCTGATCTTAGTCTATCAGTTCACATCAAAAGTGGCTGCATTGTCCGCTACTGTGGCCTGCTAAGGCTGCTCCCCCCTCCGGGGGAGGTGATCAAAGAGCAGACCAATCAGATTATGTCAGAGGCAGTCCCTCTTCCCATTACTATGTAACCCACTTGGACACTGAACTGCCATGGGCTACATCTGTGCAGGGGTTCTAGGTTATCTCCATGAATAGTCCTTGGTTGGAGTATGAGTCTCTGGGAAGTTCCCTGTGTTCAAATTTTCTTGTTCTGATGCTCTCCTTGTGGAGTTCCTATCCTCCCCAGCTCTTACTATTTCCCACTTCTTACATAAAATTCCATTCACTCTGCCCAACAGTTGACCATCAGGCTTAGCATCTGCTTTGATAGTCTGTAGGGCAGAGGCTTTCAGAGGCCCTCTGTGGTAGGTTCCTAGGTTGTTTCTTGTTTTCTTCTTCTGGCTTTCAGAAGCCCTCTGTGGTAGGTTCCTAGGTTGTTTCTTGTTTTCTTCTTCTGGCTTTCAGAAGCCCTCTGTGGTAGGTTCCTAGGTTGTTTCCTGTTTTCTTCTTCTGGCTTTCAGAAGCCCTCTGTAGAAGGTTCCTAGGTTGTTTCCTGTTTTCTTCTTCTTCTGATGTCCATCCTCTTTGCCTTTCAGGACAGGGATTGAGCATTTTAGTTAGGGTCCTCTCTCTTGCTTAGTTTCTTTAGATGCACAGATTTTAGTGGGTTTGTCCTATGTTGTATGTCTATATGAGTGAGTATATACTGTGTGTGTCTTTTTGCTTCTGGGACAACTCTCTTAGGATGATCCTTTCTTGATCCCACCATTTACCTGCAAATTTCATGATTTCCTTACTTTTCATTGCTGAGTAATACTCCATTGTATAGATATACCACTATTTCTGCATCCATTCTTCAGTTGAGGGGCATCTGGGCTGTTTCCAGCTTCTGTCTATTACAAATGAAGCTGCTACAAACATGGTTGAGCAAATGTCCTTTTTGTGTACTTGAGCCTCTTTTGGATATAAGCCCAGGAGTGGTTTGGCTGGATCTTGGGGAAGCGCTATTCCTAGTTGTCTGAGAAAGCACCAGATTGATTTTCAGCGTAGTTGTACAAGTTTACATTCCCACCAGCAGTGGAGAAGGGTTCCCCTTTCTCCACAACCTCTCCAGCATGTGTTGTCACTTGAGTTTTTGATCTTGGCCATTCTCATGGGTTTAAGGTGAAATCTCAGGGTTGTTTTGATTCGCATTTCCCTAATGGCTAATGAGGTTGAGCATTTCTTTAAGTGGTTCTCTGCCATTCGATATTCCTCACCAGAGAATTCTCTGTTTAGCTCTGCTCCCCATTTTTTAAGTGCATTACTTGGTTTGCTGCTTTTCAGCTTCTTTAGTTCTTTATATATACTGGATATGAGTCCTCTATCAGATAAAGGGTTGGTGAAGATTCTTTCCCAATCTGTAGGCAGTCACTTTGTTTTGATGACGGTGTCCTTTGCTTTACAGAAGTTTTTCAGTTTCATGAGGTTTCATTTATTGATTGTTGCTCTTAGAGCCTGTGCTGTTGGTGTTCTGTTCAGTAAGTTTTCTCCTATACCAATGAGATCTAGGGTATCCCCCTCTTTTTCTTCTAGCCGATTTAATGTGTCTGGTTTTATGTTGAGGTCTTTTATCCACTTGGACTTCAGTTTTGTGCAGGGTGATAAGTATGGATCTATTTTTATTTTTCTACATGGACATCCAGTTGGACCAGCACCATTTGTTGAAGATGCTATCTTTTTTCCATTGTATGGTTTTGGTGTCTTTGTCAAAGATCAGGTGTCCATAAGTGTGTGGGTTTATTTCTGGGTCTTCTGTTCAGTTCCATTGATCCACCATTCCATTTCTATGCCAGTACCATGCAGTTTTTAAAACTGTTGCTCTATAGTACAACTTAAGATCAGGGATGGAGATACCTCTAGAAGATCTTTTATTGTAGAGGATTGTTTTAGCAATTCTGGGTTTCTTGTTATTCCATATGAAGTTGAGAATTTTTCTTTCTAGGTATGTAAAGAATTGTGTTGGTAATTTGATGGGAATTGGATTGAATCTGTAGATTGCTTTTGGTAAGGTGGCCATTTTTACTATGTTAATCCTGCCAAGCCATGAGCATGGGAGATCTTTCCATCTTCTCATATCTTCTTCTAATTCTTTCTTCAGAGACTTGAAATTTTTTTCATACAAGTCTTTGACTTCCTTGGTTAGGGTTACTCCAAGGTACCTCATGTCATTTGTAGCTATTGTGAAGGGTGTTGTTTCCCTAATTTCTTTCTCAGCCCTTTTGTTTTTGTATACAAGACGGCGACTGATTTTGATTTATTTGAGTTAATTTTGTATCCGGCCACTTTTCTGAAGGTGTTTATCAGCTGTAGGAGTTCCCTGGTAGAGTTTTTGGGGTCAATCATGTATACTATCATATCATCTGCAAATAGTGATAATTTGACTTCTTCCTTTCCAATTTGTATCCCCTTGATCTCCTTCAACTGTCTTATTGCTCTAGCAAGGAGTTCCAGAACTATGTTGAAGGGATATGGAGTGGGCAGCCTTGTCTTGTCCCTGAATCCAGTGGGATTGCTTTAAGTTCCTCTCCATTCAGTTTGATGTTGGTTATAGGTTTGCTGTATATCGCCTTTACTATGTTTAGATATGTGCCTTGTATCCCTGATCTCTCCAATACTTTAAACATGAATGGATGTTGGATTTTGTCAAATACTTTTTCAGCAACTAGGGAGATTATCATGTGGTTTTTTTTCTTTCAGTTTGTTAATATGGTGGATCACATTGATGGATTTCCGTATATTGAACCACCCCTGCATACCTGGGATGAAGCCTACTTGGTCATGGTGGATGATATCTTTGATGTGTTCTTGTAATCGGTTTGTGAGTATTTTGTTGAGTATTTTTGCATCAATGTTCATAAGGGTGATTTTCCTGAAGTTCTCTTTTTTGGTTGGGTGTTTGTGAGGTTTAGGTACCAAGGTGACTGTGGCTTCATAGCATGAGTTTGGTAATGTTCCTTCTGTTTTGATTTAGCTCTTTTTTCAATGTCTGGTAGAATTCTGCGCTTGGGCTTTCTTTGGATGGGAGACTTTTAATGACTGCTTCTATTTCCTTGGGGGATATAGGACTATTTAATTGATTTACCTGGTCCTGATTTAGCTTGGTAAGTGGAATCGATCAAGAAAATTGTCCATTTCATTTAAATTTTCAAATTTTGTTGCATATAAACTTTTGAAGTAAGTCCTAATTATTGTTTGAATTTCCTCAGTGTCTGTAGTTATGCCCCCATTTTCATTTTTTATTTTGTTTATTTGGATGGTGTCTCTCTGCCTTTTAGTTAGCTTAGGTAAGGGGTTGTCTATCTTGTTGATTTTCTCAAAGAACCAGCTCTTGGTTTCATTGTTTCTTTGAATTGTTTTATTTGTTTCTAATTGATTGATTTCTGCCCTGAATTTGATTATTTCCACCCGTCTACTTCTTTTTGGTGTTTCTGCTTCTTCTTTTTCTAAGGTTTTTAAGTGAGCCATTAAGTTGCTTGAATGCGCTGTCTCAAATTTCTTCTTGAAGGCACTTAGTACTATGAACTTTCCTCCTAGCACTGCCTTCATTGGGTCCCACAAGTTTGAGTATGTTGTGTTTTCTTTTTCATTGAGTTCTAGGAAGATTTTAATTTCTTTCTTTATTTCTTCCCTTACCAAGCTGTCTTTTAGTAGCAAGTTGTTCAGTTTCCATGTACGTGTAGGCTTTTTGCTATTTCTGTTGTTATTGAGGTCCAGCTTTATTCCATGGTGATCAGACAGGATACAAGGGATTATTTCAATCTTCTTGTATCTGTTGAGGGTTGCTTTGTGACCAATTATGTGGTCTTTTTTGGAGAAGGTTCCATGAGGTGCTGAGAAGAAGGTAAATTCTTTTGTGTTTGGGTGTAAGGTTCTGTAAATGTCTTTTAGGTCCATTTGATTCATGACCTTTGTTAGAGATATTGTTTCTTTGTTTAATTTCATTTTAGTTGACCTGTCCTTTGTTGAGAGTGGGTTGTTGAAGTCTCCCACTATTAGTGTTTGGGGATCTATGTGTGGTTTAAGTTTTATCAGTGTTTCTTTCACAAATGTGGGTGCCCTTGTATTTGAGGCATAGATTGTCAGGATTGTGATATCTTCTTGATGGAGTTTTCCCTTGATGAGTATGAAGTATCTTTCCCCATCTCTTTTGATTAATTTTGGTTAAAAGACTATTTTATCAGATATTAGAATGGCTACTCCTGCTTGCTTCTTGCATCCATTTGCTTGGAAAGCCGTCTTCCATCCCTTTACCCTCAGGTAATGTCTATCTTTGTGACTTAGGTGTGTTTCTTGTATACAACAGATTGCTGGGTTTTGTTTACGCATCCATTCTGTTAGTCTATGCCTTTTTATTGGAGAATTAAGTCCATTGATATTGAGAGAGATTAATGACCAGTGGCTGCTAAATCCTTTGACTTTGATGTTGGCTGTGGTCTTTATTTTGTTTGCTTGGTTGTTTTTTTATTTTACTGTAGTGGGGTTATTTATTTCCTGTGTTTTCTTGGATGTAGCTACTTTTCTTGGGTTGTATTTTCCCTTCTAGTGTCTTCTGTAATGCTGGATTTGTGTGTAGGTATTGTTGAAATTTGTTTTTGTCATTGAATATCTTTTCTCCGTCTATGAGGACTGAGAGTTTTGCTGGGTATAGTAGCCCTGGTTGACATCTGTGTTCCCTTAGGGTCTGCATGATATCAGTCCAGGCCCGTCTGGCTTTCATATTCTCTGTTGAAAAGTCAGGTGTGATTCTAATGGGTTTGCCATTATATGTTACTTGGCCTTTTCCTCTTGCAGCTTTTAGTATTTTTTCTTTGTTCTGTATACTTACAGTTTTGATTATTATGTGGCGGGGAGATTTTCTTTTCTGGTCTAATTTATTGGGTGTTCTATAGGCCTTTTGTATTCTTATTGGCCTCTCCTTTAACTTGGGGAAATTTTCTCCAATGATTTTGTTGAAGATATTTTCTGGGCCTTCGTGCAGGGAATCTTCTTTTTCCTCTATTCCTATTATTCTTAGGTTTTGTCTTTTTATGTTGTCTTGAATTTCTTGGATGGTCTGTGTCAGGAATTTTTTAGATTTAACATTTTCTTTTACAGATACATCTATTTCTTCCATTGTATCTTCCACACCTGAGATTCTTTCTTCCATTTCTTGTAGCCTATTGGTTATGCTAACCTTTGTAGTTCCTGCTTTCTTCCCTAAGTTCTTTCTCACCCCAATTTCTTCCATTTGTGTTCTTTTTAAATTTTTCCAATTCTATCTTCAGGTCTTGAGCTATTTTGTTGGTTTCCTTCCCCTGTCTGACTGTATTTTCCTGTTTTTCCGTCAATTCCTTCAGCTGTTTGTTTGAACCATCCACTGTTGTTATTTTATTCAGTGATTTAAGCATTTCCTTTCTAAAGCCATAGATTGTTTGGCTTCAGCTTCCTCTATTTCTTCTAGTATTTTATTTGTTTCTTCTGTTATCTTCTTCATGAGCATAGATGTTAGGTCATCTCCTTGAATTTCAGTTATGCTGGGGTGTCTACGGCTATTTGCCCCTGGATAACTGGGTTCTGAAGATGCCATATTGCTCTGGCTTTTGTTGGTTGAACTTTTATGCTGTCCTCTACCCATTGTGCTATCTTAGTTGTTTGAATTTAGTTTCTGGTTTTTCCTGGACTGTTGTAGTGGAGAGAATCCCTTTGGCAGGAAGATGGTTTTTCCTGAAGGCAGCCTTCTCAGCTTTTTGGGTATAGTCACTGGATGGCTGGTGTTTTTCAGGAGTTGTTACAGCTCACCTCAGGGATAGAGACCTGGGTGGTAACTGTGGTCCTAGTTAGTCAAGAGGGCTCTCCTTTCACCAGGAGAAGTCCTGGAGACAGCTGCCCTCCCTCTGGGTTTCTTGCTGTAAATTTAGTGATCAGCTGCTGTAACCTGTGTGTCCCGTGGTTTGGTCGGTTTTGTTAGGGATAAATGGTTGCCCCTTGGAGCAGTATCTGGGGGTTGATCTCAGGGTTCCCAGTCTTTTGTAGGTCTGAGGTTTTGTAGGTCAGAACCCGAGGTAATCTGTGGCGGGTGTGTACTGCTGTCCTGGTAACAGCAGGCTATCTGGGGCACAGCAGTTCCCTGGGTTGGGCCAGTCTGTGGGACCTTTTCCGGGGATATACTGGTTTACCTAAGTCTGTCCCCTTTGCTTCGTTCCTTATTCCTTGTGAGGGTTTCTCCAGACAGTGACTCTAAGACTGGTGTCTTGGGGCACACAGTTCTGTCTGTAAGGAGTAGTTGGTACAAAGCAGGCCTGGGCTGGCGGAGCTTGTGCTCACCTGCTAGTCTGCCGGGGCTGTGTTCCCAATATCTCTGTGCTCCCTGCTTGGGCCTGGATCTGTGATGGCTGGGAGTACTAGCCTGTTTGTGATCTGCAGTCTGCTAGACTTTCCCCAGGCACAGCCTAGGTGACCCCAGTGGCATGGTTTCTTCCTTCCCTGTGGGGCCCTCTCTGGACAGAGATTCCCAGCCTCTTTTGCAGTTGGGCGCACAGCTCCTCTGTACAGGTGAGCTAGTTGCGCAGCTCTCAGCACTGTGGGAGCTCAGTTGCGATGGCGGCGGGTACCCGTGGTCCGTGAGACCTTCCAGGGAAAGACTGGGTGACCTGTGATCAGACTCGCAACTTTGCTTCCCTGTGGGGTTTTCTTGCGCCTGGGACTCCAAGTCTCAGGCACCCTTGTGCCCACCAATCAGCCTGGGAAAGTGATCGGGACATGGAGGCTTGGGGCTCCAGCCTGGAGACCCAAAGCCCGTGTTACCTGGGATTTCTTCCAGGTTCTGGCTGGGCAGCCAAGAGTGGACCCGACAGATTCCCACACCGTGGGAGCCTTCCCTCACCTGGAAAACACGATCGCTGCAGTTTTAGGGCCCAGAGTTCAGTCTCCTGGTCGCTGCACGGAGAGTGCTGTCTTGCTTCTCAGACACAGTGCTCTCCCGACGCCGCCATCTTGGCTCCCCCCGCTAATATTCTTATAAGTAAGTATATACCATATATGTCTTTCTGCTTCTGGGATACTTCACTTAGGACAATCTTTTCTAGTTCCCACAATTTGCCTGCAAATTTTATATTTTCCTTGTTTTTAATTGCTGAGTAGTATTTCATTGTGTAAATGTACCACAATTTTTGTAGCCGTTCTTCAGTTGAGGGATATCTAGGTTGTTTCCAGATTCTAGCTATTATCAATAAAGCTGCTATGAACATAGGTGAATAAATGTCCTTGTTGTATGGTTTAGCATATTTCAGATATATGTCCAGGAATAGTATAGCAGTATCCCTAATTTTCTGAGAAAGTGCCAGATTGATTTCCAAAGTGGTTGTACAAGGTTACATTCCCACCAGCAATGGAGGAGGGTTCCCCTTTGTCCACATCCTCTCCAGCATGAGTTGTCACTTCAGTTTTTTATCTTAGCCATTCTGATGGGTGTAAGGTGAAATCTCAGGGTTGTTTTGATTTGTATTTCCCTGATGACTAAGGATGTTGAACACTTCTTTAAGTGTTTCTCTGCCATTCGATATTCCTCTATTGAGAATTCTCTGTTTAGCTCTGTACCCCAGTTTCTAACTGGAATACTTAGTTTGTTACTGTTATCTTCTTGAGTTCTTTATATATTCTGGATAGTAGACCTCTGTCAGATGTATAGTTGGTGAAGATCTTTTCTCAGTCTGTAGGCTGTCATTTTGTTCTGAAGGCAGTGTCCTTTGCTTTACAGAAGCTTTTCAGTTTCATGAAGTCCCATTTATTGATTGTTGATTTTAGAGCCTGTCTTGTTGGTGTTCTGGTTCAGGAAGATGTCTTCTATACCAATGAAGTTAAGGTTTTCCCCACTTTTTCTTCTAACAGATTTAGCGTATTTGATTTTATGTGGCGGTCTTTGATCCACTTGGACTTTACTTTTGTGCAATATGATAAATATGGATCTACTTCCATTTTTTATATGTAGACCAGCACCATTTGTTGAAGATACTATCTTTTTATGTATGTATGAAAAGATATTATCTTTTCATTGTATGGTTTTGGCTGCTTTGTTAAAAATTAAGTTTCCGTAGGTGTGTTGGTTTATTTCTGGGTCTTCTATTCTATTCCATTGATCCACCAGTCTTTTTCTATGACAGTACCATGCAGTTTTTATTACTATTGCTTTGTAGTACAGCTAGAGATCAGGAAAGGAGATACCTCCAGAAGAGCTTTCTTTTATTGTACAGGATTGTTTTAGCTATTCTGAGGTTTTTCTTTTTCCATATAAAATTGAGAATTGTTCTTTCAAGGTCTGTAAATATGTTTGCCCCATGCACTGAAACTCTTCTGAGGAAAGCCAGAGAGCCAGCTGCCTCCTTTACTGCCCAGAGTTCATCTTCCATTCCACCTATGTTCTCCTGTTCCACCTTTGCTTCTCCTCTTGTGTTTGTGCATCAGCCTGATCTTCTTAACAACAGAAGAGAGTTTTCTTTGTGCCTTGCATATCTCTTTCCTCTGCACGCTTGTGTTACAGGCATGGCTCTGTCCTCCTTTTTTCTTTCCCTTCCTTCTCAATAGGAATTCCAGGACTGAGGACATTGGGTTCTCCTGTCACTTCTCCCTCCATAGTTTCAGAAGACATTATGCAGAAGCCTCTTTTCCTGGCACAAATAAAATACAGATAGTTCTACCAGAGTGCTGTGGAAGAAGATGTAGAGGACAGGCTTCCTTACTCACACAGCTTTCCTATGAGACTCCTTTAGCTCTGCTTGAGGCACACACTTTTGCATCAGATTTTGGGTTAGTCCCAGTCTAGACTTGAGTATGGAAGAGCCTACTTCTTGCTCTTCTGCTGTGGTTATTTGTGTGATGTTTGTGCCAATCAGAGAAACATAGAGGGACACAACACAGTGAGGAAACAAAGTGATCAGAGAGGCAGGAGCACAGCATTCAGGTGCTGAGTTTGTGCTCAACTCCCCCTGTGGTTTCTGTCACTGTGTCACTCAGAGCACAGTAGTACACAGCCGAGTCTGACTCTTGCACTGAGGCTTTCTGCAAGTGGAAGGATTTGGTTTCTTTATCATATGTGGCTTCAAACCCTTTGTTGCTTCCCTTGTCGTTGGCTTTTGAGGCTCTAAAGAGGAGCTGTGGACCTTCTCCAGGATACTGCACATACCAGAACAGGGTTGGGTATCCTGAGGCTGAATAGTTGCAGTGTATAGTAAGAAATTCGTCTTCTGAGAGGACCACTTGACTTTCTGTCTGAGTCACTGAGTCTCCATGGGTCCTTGCTGGGGCAAAAAACAAAAACAAAACAAATATATGGATATATTCAGGGCTCCAGATTTTTTTTTTTCCTGACATAAAAAAGGAAAAAAGTTTAAGGTCACTTTACTTACTGAGCATGAGAAGTACCACAGTCACGAAGCCCGGAGAAGAGTTCAACTTTAGTGCCATCTCGACAATGTTCTCAATTTGTGAAAACACTGAGAAACAGTCTAAACTTAAGTTCTCACAGGAAATGCTATAGCGTTAGGATGCTGCGCCCTCTGGTGGCCAGAGAGTAACCTAAGTAAAATGTAGCAAAATTTTCTGGAAGACACTGGAAACAAGGAACAATTAGTTTGGGTTGAGGGATCTCTGGTACTTCAAAGGTCGTATTTTCTCTGTTCTAAGAGAATGACAATTTAAAGAAAAATTTTATTAATGTTTTTCAGAAAAGAAATCACACTCTATAAAAAGTAGTCAATATTTCTAAATTTCAGGAAAAGTGAAGAAACACTTAAGTTATTGAACTCTATGGAGTGACCTGAATTTTTGAAAAAGGTTCTGCTTCATGATTTCCTTGTTTTTAATAGCCGAGTAGTACTCCATTGTGTAAATATGCCACAATTTCCGTATCCATTCATCCATTGAGGGACATCTGGTTGCTTCCAGATTCTGGGTATTACAAATAAAGCTGCTAAGAACATAGTTGAGCAAAAGTCCTTGTTGAATGGTGGGGCATGTTTTGGGCATATGCTCAGGAGTGGTATAGGGCTAGTAGACATCCTTGACATTTCTGACAAAAGTGGGATTAGTTCAAGGTTTTTTTCATTTAGGATAGTGGTTCTCAACTTTTCTAATACAGTGACACTTTAACACAAATCCTCATGTTGTGGTGAGCCATCCCCATCATAAAATCAAAATTATAACTTCATAAATTGTAATTTTGCTATTGTTATGCAAATATCTGTGTTTTTATTGGTCTTAGGCAAGACCCAGAGGTCAAGTGTCCATAGTTCAAGAGCTGCTAATTTAAGATGATGTTGGCTCTGGGTTTCTCCACAAGGAGAGCAAAAGAACCAGAAAATTGGAACACAGGAGTCTTTCCATAGACTCATACTCCAACCAAGTGCTATGCATGGAGACAACCTAGAACCCCTGCACAGATGTAGCCCATGGTAATTCAGTGTCCAAGTGGGTTCCATAGTAATGGGAATGCCTCTGATACAAACTGATCGGCCTGCTCTTTGATCACCTCCCCCTGAGGGGAGAGCAGCCTTACCAGGCCACAGAAGATGACAATGCAGCCACTCCTGATGAGATCTGATAGAGTAAGATCAGAAGGAAGGAAAGGGGGACCTCCCTTATCAGTGGACTTGGGGAGGGGCATGGGTGAAGAAGGGGAAGGGGAGGTGGTATTAGGAGGGGAGGAGGGAGAGGTTTATGGGGGGATACAAAGTGAATAAAGTATAATTAATAAAAGTTAAAAAAAGATGATGTTGGCTGTGGGTTTCTCCTATAAAGCTTTCATTATGTCGAAGTATGTTCCTTCTAGCCCTACCTTCTCTACGACTTTCATCATGAAGTCATGTTGGATTTGGTCAAAGGCATTTTTCTGCATCTCTTGAGACAATCATGCAATTTTTGTTTTTTAGTCTATTTGTGTGTTGAATTAATTGACTTGTGTAGTTTGAACCTTCCCTGCATTTCAAAGATAAAGGCAATGTGTTTGTCGTATATAATCTTTTTATATGCATCTGTATTTTGTTTACAGTTTTTTTTATTGAGTTTTTGAGTCTGTGTTCACCAGGGATATTGTCTTATAGTTTTATTTTTTGTTGTTGTGTCCTTACCAGGTTTGGGCATTAGAATGATAGTGGCATAAGAAAAGTTTGGGAGTGCACCTTCTCTTTCTATTTTCTTTCATTATTTAAGAAAAACTAGCTTAAGATCTTTATATGTCTAATGAAATTCTGCTATCAGTATATCTGGTCTTGGACTTGTTCCTAATCTTGAAGGCTTTTCATTAATATTTCAGATTCTTCATTCCTCTTTGGGTTTGTTTGGATTTTGTTTCTTCTTGGTTAATTTTGATGGTTTGGATGAATCTAGACATTCATGCATTTCTTTTATGTTTTCCAGCTTAACAGAGTAAATATTTAAAAATATTTCCTTAAACTACTGTGAATTTCTTTGGTGTATGTTGTAGTGTTTTCCTGTTCACTTCTGATCTTGATAATTTAGGTTATCTCTTTATTTCCTTTGCTAATTGGGCCAAAGATCTCAGAGAACCATGTTTTAGATTCATTGATTTTTTTAAAAAACTATTGTTTGCTTTGTTTCTATTTCAGTGATTTCTGGTCCTTTTTTGGTATTTCTTGCCATCAGTTGTTTTTAGATTTTGCTTGTGCTTACCATCTTTTTGAGTTCTATCAGTAAGCCATTTACTTGTGCTTAAAATTTTTTAATGTAGGCAATTAGGGCTATAAATTTACCTCATAGGACTGCTTTCAATGTGTCTCAAAAGGCTTTGTTGTACTGTGTTTTCATTTTAATTTAGTTCAAGAAATTCTTTTATTTGTTTCTTGATTCTCCCTGATCCCTTCATCATTTAGTGATGAACTGTTAATCTCCATGAGTTTGTGTATTAGTAGAGGTGCGTGTGTGTGTGTGTATGTGTGTGTGTGTGTGTGTGTGTGTGTGCAGATTTTAGGATAGAAATGGCAGCTTACTTCCTTGTCCCATTTGACCTGAATAATCTAACTTTAAAACTAAGATGTTTCTTGTTGACAGGAGACAGATGGATTTTTGTCTCTTGATGCATTCAGTTACATTGTGTATTTTGAGTGAATAACTTAGCCCAGTTATATAATAATGAACTTGGGAGATGAAACACCAACAAACAAAATAACCCAATTAAAAATGGGGCACAGAACTAAACGGAGAGTTATCAACAAAGGAATCTCCAGTGGCCAAGAAGCCCTTTAAGAAATGCTCAAATACCTTAGTCATGAGGTAAGTGTGAACCAGGAGGACTCTGACATTCCATCTCACACCAGTCACAATAGCTGAGAACAAGATCTCGGGCAACAGTACATGTTGATGAGTGAAGAAAAGGAAACACTGTTCAATTACTGGTGGGATTGTAAACTTGTACAACCATTTGGGAAAACAATGTTTTTTTTCTCAGAAAATTGAGTTTATTTTTATTTTTAAAAGAAATTTAAGGGGAAAAAAAAGAAAGAGAAAACTATCCTAAATTGTCTGAGGGAGTTGAAGCTAACTTTCTTATTTTGTGTTTTTAATGTCTACATTATACATGGCACTTGCAAGCTAGCAACTGGCAAATGCTGCCCTGGAAGGCCCGTTACACAGGATGCAGACACAGCCCCATGGTTTGAAGACAGGCTGCAGGTGCCAGTGGAGCAGTGTGTACTTGCAGCACAGAAGTACATAGCTGAGTCTCCAGGCTGAGTGTCTGTGATGTGCAGGGAGAAGTGTTTGGCTTTCTTATCCAGTAAAACTGTGAGTCTTTGGTTCTCCTTTCTGTCCACATTTGAACGAATGTCTATGATGTACTGAGGACCTTTCCCAGGTTCTTGTTTGTACCAAGGGAAGTAGACTGAGGCACTGTCTGTGTAAGTACAGTTGATGACAGCTCTGGCTCCCTCCTGGACTCTCAGGATGGAAGGGTGCTGCTCCACCTGCTCTCCTTGGCTCATCCCTGTGCAGAAAGATGGAGAGAAAGGAGAAAGGTTGTCAGGTCATCACTTTCCAGGATTCTCTTTTTCTACAGTAACTAGAGAAAACTTAAATAAAACATAGATTCCCCTAGATGACTCAGAAATGCCCACTGGTTATTTTGAGGCCCTAAAATATTAACTCACCATCCATCTGCAGCCACAGAAACATGAATAAAGTAGGAACACATGTCTTCATTGTTCTTAGCAATGAAATTGAAATCCAGTGTCAACCGTGATGGCCGGAAGGTCAGCTATAGCTGCCAGGGTGTTGTTCTTTCTCAGTAACAATTCTAGCTCTGGAGTCTTCCCCTCACCAATGAGAAAAAGGCTGTGCTTGTGCCTTAAGCCTACAGAGCCCACATACAAAGAAGTGAATTCTCTGCATCCTCCCCAGCATTTGTGACCTACTGCCACCTTGTGGTTGTATCTCTAACCAGTAAGGTCTCTGGTTAAGTGTTTTCTGACCCTATGAAGGATTCAGACACAGTGAACAGCATTATGCCATATCAAGTGGGTTCTAGTACTAAGAGATCTAGAATGGTATTTGTACTCACTGGTTCAGCTGTTTCTTTTCTTTAAATGTAGTATAGGATATGTATAATGCTTCATACATAAATGTATATGCATTATATATTGTATATATATATATATATATATATATATATATATATATCCGTGTGATGTGTTCCTACATGAGGCTTTGTGAAAGAGGGGGGAAGAGAGAGACATTTATTATGTCTAGAGCTGTATTTACTAAGCCCCTGTCATATTGTAGAATGAATGGATCATTTGTCAAGCATTCTGCCTTCTCTTGGAGATAGATACTTAGGTCTATATTTGTCCTTGAGAGTTAGTTCACTCATAAGAAGGTTTTTTTTCAGGTCTCTTGTGGGCTTTCAGTTACAAGGGGACAATGTTCTTTTATTTCAGTGAGTTCTTGTTGACAATACAGATATGCTGTTTTTATGCTTGCATCTTTCCTTCCAAACAAGTCAGCCTGGAATCACAAATACATTCAGCTACTCTTAGAAAAGTTCTCAGAAGTCATTTGGTCTTGAGGATGGCAACATCTATGTGGCTTACTCTCACAGCATCCAGTGTTGTAGACTGAATTACTGATAGAAAAGTAGTGTGGATCCTGGAGAATTGGCCAAGCCTTGACAAAGAAAAAAGACACCTCAGGTTTCCTCCTTCCTGTGTACCCTCCCAGCATACCCTAAGGCCTTTCCAAGGGATTTCCTTCTCTTTGTGTCAACTGTGAGTTGAATCCCCCTGAGAACCCTGTGTCCACACAGACTTAGAAGCCTGTAGGCTACCCTCACAGTCACTCTTGTCCATCATTTAGGTTTCTCTATTACCATCCACATCTCCTTAACAGAAGAGTTGAGGGGCCTACCCTCTTATTCCTCCTCCATTTACTTGAAACTCAGTTGTACCTTGCTGCATTTTCTTTTCGTTCTCATCCACATTCCTTTGTGTCAAAAGCCAATAAAGACACACTCCACCTAGGAACCTGGTGGCCACACCCACCTGGAAAGAAAGTGGTCCATTTTCACTCACCTCCGTGTTCTACAGTGCAGTTTCCCCGGTTTCACTGTATGCCCTGCAGCAGACCACCTAAGGGCCCTGTCCTTCCTCTTTGCTTCCATCACACAGGGTTTCCACCAAGCCTTGCAGAGAACCCAGCTTACCTAGTTCCTGTATAACTTAACAGCATCCCCTCTAGCCCATCCACTTTCCATACTGTCACTTTTCAATGTAGAAAACCACTTTCTGCGCATACTGGCAGGGACTTGTACAAGCAGGTTACTCACACTGTCCTTCCTGCTCTCTGTCACACTCTCTCTATTCTGATCTGAAGCCTGATAATAACCTGCTTAGAGAGGAAAAGTTACACCTGGTTCCACCATCCTCCCTGTCTTTTTAACTATCTATTCTATTTTCCCCCATTCAGGAAACCCTTCCCTTTCCTCTAGCTGCCTACTCTATATCTAACTTCTGTAGGTATACAGATTGTAGCAAGCCTATAGAAGGCTTAAAATCTAACATCCAAAGGTAAGAGAATACACACCATATTCGTCTTTGTGAGTTTAGTTTTCACTAACAGAGTCTCACTTAGAGAAGGCCTCATTCTCAGCAGTAGACGGCCAAATCTATGGTGTATTTCAGGATTTTTATTTTTTGTATCATAATTCTTTGCCTGGGCATGGTTTGCCATATCTGCCATTTATCTACAGATTATGTTTTCCAATTTGCTGTTCTTATGGATTTTCTGTGTGCACATGTCTCTGCATGTGTATGTGCTTCACATTTTATTTGTTTTTCTATTTGCTATGTTTGGTTTTCTTATTTGCCTGTTTTTTTTTCTAGAAGAAAGAGAGAGAGAGAGAGAGAGAGAGAGAGAGAGAGAGAGAGAGAGAGAGACTAAAGAATGAAATTGGATGTGTGGAGATGGGGAGGATCTGGAAGGAGATGAGGGAGGGGATACAGAGACTAGAATATATTGTGTGGAGAAAATCCATTTTCAATTTAAAACCAAAAGGGAACAGCAGTGCTGCAGCCTGATTAGTTCTTGCTCAAAGTGCCAGTGTTTACACAGATTGGAGCTGTTGATTTTTGTTATTACACAGACTGGCCCATGTCCTTTACAGACCCCACATGCTGAGCTACAGGGTTGATTTTCCTTGAGGTGATTGTTCCTGCCTGAATGAGGCAGAGACACAATGCAAAGGGAGATATCTGGAAACAGAGTTTCTACCTAGTCATGTTCATTTATCACCTAATCATTTTATAATGGCAGCTTGCACATACTTTCTGCTTTGTAATGATATTGTACGAGGGACATGCATAAATTCTTCTGGCATTGAAATTTTTTGCTACTTACTGAACACAGAAAATATCTGTGAGCAGTGTTGGGCATAATGAGACTGGGGAAAATTGTTTCAGCCTATGGAAACCTAAGACCATTCATATTCTCAGGCATCTAACATGCTTGCTGTTTCTCTGGCAGATCCTAGGACTCTGGAGAAATTAGATAGGATCTTACCAGTGTTTCCATACATCCCATAACATAATGAATTGGTAGTGGATCATGGTGAAGATTAAACTTAAAGTCAAATGGCATAAAATTGGACTTTGCTCAATATAGTGATCATTTGTGGTGTGATACAGTTGTGTACTGGATAGCCTAGGCAGAGATAGGCAGGATGCTCCTTTATGAGGCTCGGCTTTTAATCATTAAATATAGCACTCCTTTCTTGTAAGAAATATACGTACCATGCAACTTGGAGAAACTGAGAATGACCAGTGGTTTATTAATATATGAAGCAAAGTCACATTGACAGCTTCATCTTGATGGATTTCTGGAGTTAAGAATTACTCTCTTTCAGGGGTAACTAGAAAACTCAAATTTTCAACAGAGGTTGTGATACATTTTCTGAAACCTGACATAAAAAAGAAAATCGTTTCTCTCCCCAGATGTAAAAAAAAGTGCCCTCCATGACTTGAAAACACAACAGAGTTTGCACTGTTGTGATTTATATAAAAATATCAAGATGCAAAGTGGTGTCACCTAGAAGTTACCATTATTGGGCTTGTTCAGTAAGAGCTGGTGGGAGCCTGTGTTTGTGAGGAAGGCAGTAGGAGAGAGAGGCCGGGCCAGGGATGAACAGGTCGGTGGTTGCTGCAGATAAGCAATTGCCACTGCTTGCAAGGTTTAGGAGGTATAAGACAGTGAAAGAATTTAAGAAGCCACCTAAAGTAAACTGGACAGAATTAATCAAAGTTGATCCAGGTGACCTGCCACTTCAAGAAGAGTTGGCAGATCATTTATGGATTTCCTCATCAAAGGTGGAAATAAGTGAAGTAAAAGGTGAACATGAAGAAAGCGTGGTAAATTTATTCAGAGTTTCACAGATGTTGAAGAAGGTAACAGCTGAAGAAGTAGGCCTGGCTTTGGAAGAAATTGAAAAAGCTGGAGAAGGGCAAGCAAAATGTGAAAATCAACTAAGAACAAAAGTAAAGAAACGGGAAGAGGAACTGGTGATGGCTCAGCAGTCTGCAGGTGGACAGGATACTCATTATATGCTACAAAATTCACCAGCTTGAAAACCAATTGGAACAAAAAATCATAAAGAATTAGAGAATGTGTATGGCATTTGGATAAAGAGAAGAAAGTTAATAAAAAAAATTGGCTCTTTGAATGAGGAGGCAGAACACTAAAACAACAAATTAAGAAGAGAATGAACAGTTTTGTCAGGATATTACTGATAGCCAGAGACAAATAGATTCACGAAAGTAACCACTTTGATTACAAAGAGGAAACAGTGGCAATTGATCACATCTGTCTTAAAAGAACTGTGACCTCAGTAAATTCTACCGGAGTGGACGCAGGACTAGCCACAGGATTATCATCATGGATTGCTGCAGCCATGAATCATCTGAAGGAATGGGCGGGCATGGGAGCGTTAGCAGGCCTTCTGGTGTTGGTCTTCTTGGTTTGCCTGTGGTATATATGCAAGATTAGAGTCTCACAACAGTGTGATGCAGCCTTGATCATTCAGGCCTTTACAGCCATTGAAGCAGGACATTCTCCCCAAGCATGGTTGGATACCATAAAAAGCTAAAATGTTACGCTCAGGATGTGAGGCTAAGCACTGCACTCAGGGTCAGCCGCTTTGGACCCAGAGAAGAGCATGTCTGGTTGCATGCGGGTTGATGCCCCAGGTCCCGCCTCTGAGAAAAAGGTATCGGACGGGTCTGATGCTCTTTGGGTGGATGACACCTAAACGAACATCGGTACAAAGTCCCAATTTATTTCTAATATCAGAGATCAGACCTCTACTCTTGCCTGATGCGTCTAAAACAAAAAGGGGGAACTGTAGAGAGCTGCGGAATGCTATGCCTTAAAGATGGAGCTGGTTTCCGCCTTCCACCTTCCCGATGGTGAGTGCTCTCTGTCAGGAACAATTCCACATTTGGCTAAGGCTGAGGATCTGGCTTGCTTCCATGTATGTGGACCTATCTGCATTGCCCACGTGGCACGCCTGGGTTGGCTACCCAGAGGCTATTTAAGCTGTGGGCTGGCTTTCCCCAGGGTCCGAGGATTGTTCAAGGTTTCTGAATAAACTGCATTGAAAAAAAAAAAAAAAAAAAGAACTGTGAACTTGTTCAATATCTAGATGAAATTCAGACTTTAACATAAGCTAATAAAAACACCGAAGTTTAGAATCAAGAAATGAGGAAAAAAATCTCCAGAAGAGTCTTACAGGAAATGGAGCAGAAGCCTGATGACTGTAACAGGATGAAGTGTATTGTCCATCACACAGATACTATTGTGGACCAGACCTAAAGAGAATGAGCATTGTCAAATTCAAGTGTGAGAGCTCACAGACCTTGTGAGGGCATGGGGTGAAAATGATCCAGCCATGATGCCCATCATTGCAAATGGAAAAGAATGCAAGGTGCTTTCCTCAATCGATACAACTTTTATCCTTTTGCATTTTGATTTAACTTTAATAGTGATTTTGATTTTAAGGATTTATATCAAACAATATTGTTGATATTGCTTTTTTGTTTATTGTCTGTTTTAGCTAGAAAACTTCTAAAACTGCTTGCTAACTGTAGTCCTCAAGCTCATTTGTTTTCTTTTTAAACAAGTGCATTCAAGTCCAGATTAATCAGGATTGGGGCTAGAAGAAAGATCTATCAATATTGGTTACAAAGCCTTTTCGGAGTAACCTCTGTCTGTATCTAATTACCATGTTCCATTCTCACCTAATTCCATAGTCCCACCCTCTCGGGAAGCTAGGATTAGGGTGGTTGCCATTTGTGAACCCTCTGAGATGACTGAATTCATAATTCTTCCTGTAAATGCTCTCACTCGAGTGACACCACTTCTAGCCATGCTCAAGTAAATCTTCCTGGCAATTGGGAATTATTATCTGGGAAGCTGGGCAATCTATGCTCTAAGCAACTGTAGGTACAATGGGGACGAATCACAAGATGGTCAGTTAATTTGCGAAGCTTAGAAAGAAAATATTTTAGGCAGTCCAGTGGCTGCTGTAACCACTCAGCTGCTGTATCAAAATGTCAATGGATAGACATTACATGGATGAATGACATGGCTGCTTTCTAGTTCTATGCAGAAACAAGTGACAGGCCACAGTTTTCCAGCTACGGAATATAATCTGTCAACCCTTGGAGAAAAACAGTTGTTTGGTTCACATTTAAATATAAATAATATAAATGTAAACATATATAAAATGAGTTAGTCCCCTATTGTGTGGTAGTTAGGAAGTTTTCAGTTTTGTGTTGTTTTTTTTTTTCTTTTTGAAAATAGTGTTTTAATGAGAAATTTTGTCTGTATACCTTGCAGATGTATAAATATATCAGAAGAAACAACTGCTGTAAATATTGCTTGACACACTGCAAAACTATCTATTTGGTCATTTATCTTTTGGCTTTTATAATTTTTGATGTGAAATATTGGTTTCACATTTCATAATTAAATGTATAACACTTTTAAAAATATCAAGATATTGTTGAAATGATGTCTGGATTTAATAATGAGATTTGTTTGTCTTGAGTTTCTTCAACTTAATTTATTAGGTTTTTGAAATTAATCCTTTCTTTAACTTCATATTTAGCCAATTAGCTGAAAGTGTTGTCAGGTGATCTCTGAACAAAGATGAAACAATTGCTCTCAGTTTCTGATTTTGAGAAATGGCCCAAACAATTCTGGACTGGATAAGAAGGGTTTTATTTTATGGCATTAGCACAAGCATTTGATAAATTACGTATGTATTTTAATATTGTGAGCTGATGTTTCGTAGCATTTAACATTCTAGAAGTCAGTGTCAGGTCAATCTGGATTTAAGGGTGAACTTCTTGGGGTATTTTTATGTCTCCTCACACTTCCTTTGTAATTGGTGGAGATCTGATAAAGCCACAGCTGTGCAAAGCCTCCTGCAGTGTCCCTGTGTCAGGGGCTGGAGCTGCACACACAGCTGCAGTTTGGGGCCAGGCTGCAGGCTTGCTGGGAGCACTGTGCCTCAGCAGCACAGAGGTAGGTGCCTGAATCCTCCAGCTGGGTGTCCCTGATGTGCAGGGTGCTGTAGCTCTCCTTAGAATGAAATGTTGACTTTAACCTCCCATTCTCCTTTATTCCTGCAGCCACATAAAACAGACTGATGAGGCTGCCCTGGGGATTCTGTCTGAACCACTGCACACTCCTCATGGTGGTGGAAAAGTTGCATCTCAGAGCAGAACTGGTTCCCTCCTGGAGACTCAGGACTGAAGGACTCTGCTCCACCTCAGCTCCTCTCACACCTGCTTGGAAATAGAAAAACAAATGAGAATCAGACAGAGGTTTTCACCCACACCTGTCAGATATCCCAGGAGACTCCCATGAGGATGAATGCACAGGAGCTGTGTGTTGGCTTTCTCCCACTCCACCATTTCTGGAGAATCCCTAAAGCAACTTAGCTGAGTCCAACTCACAGCAAATCTGCACCCACAGAATCCCCAGCACAGCTCCCAGGTTCCTCTCCATGGCCCCTGTCCAGTTGGGATTTTTCTCTCCAGGTCTGATGGGGTTGAGTCTTATGCACAGACACACTATGCTTACAGAGGACAGGTTCTCAGAATCATTGAGCTTCATCCTTCATCTGAACAGGAAACCCCGCCCACCTCTGTGTCATGATATTGCACTCCAACCACCTCCATGTCCTGATTGCTGAACTGTACTTGCTTTAGGACTGTGCAGGAAATACCAGTCACAGTAGGGTCCAGGACACTGTATTTTCTTTGTAGCCCATCACGTAAGGGAGTCTGGGGAAATGTATGAAGAGGTGGGGGTGGGGTGCATGAATGCAGAATGAGGGGGGAAAACTAGTGACTCCCATAGGTTAAGCCGAGCCTTGCAGAATCTTTGCACGGCTTTTTGTTGTTCTTTAAATAGATCTATAGACAATTGGGATCCACTGACCAGGTTCTAGATATGTGTGCTTTTCCGTAAGAGCAACTGGGAGCTAAAGATCCACATGAACTCCACACCATCACTCCTGCTCTTTGCGTTGCGGATGTTATGTCCTGATGTCCTCTCAGCTCTTCAACCTCTAGACAACTTAAGAAAAGCCTATTTCCAGGACACCTGCAGGGCCGCCTAGTGTACTGACACCACAGACAACAAGAGTGACTTCAGGCCATCTCCACAAACCTCATTAAACCAGCCTTATTCATTCCATCAGTTCTAGTGATCAATTCCTATAAATTACAAAGAAATGCAGATGGTCAGAAAACATTAGTGCCTAGATAGAGTTCTTAGAAGAAAAATAAAATGGCTGAAAAATAACTCAAAATTGTTATTAATCATCACAAGAAAATTAGACAAGTTACAGATTTTTTCTCACCTGTGTCTAAAACTCAATAAAACAACTGACCACAAATGCTGTGTGTGTGTGTGTGTGTGTGTGTGTGTGTGTGTGTGTGTGTGTAACCTGCATTCATTATAGGGAGGAATGAAGAATGGCATCGTAAACTTTTCAGGTAGATGGGTGGAACTGGAAAAGACTGCTTTGAATGAGTTGACTGAGAGACAGAAAGACGGATGGCAGATGTTCTGCTGCTGGACTCCTAATTCCAATGGAAAGTGTAGAGCCTCCTAAATAAAAATCTTCAGATGGACATGAATAACCTGGAGTAACCACACCTTTCTGTAGGTGTGTTACACCTTTCTGGAGGACAGAAAGGTACAAAAGGGAACATGAGGTTGGGGAGAAGCACTAAAGAAGGAAATAGCAAAGGAAGCATAATTTAATATAAAAAATAGGAAAAATGAAGGGAGGGTAGTTGGGATGGGAAAAGAGCTCAACACAGAAGGAAGGAGAGGGGGGAGGGTGAAATAAAGTGACCATGGCTAAAAAAGTTATAAGGAATCATATTAGTATCTATTTACCTAAAATAGTGTAGAATACATAAGAATAAAAATATGTATATACATATACACACATAGTTTAAATTAAACTATTTGGGCTGACAATGCTTCCCCAAGAGCTGCACACAGCTAACAAAATCCTCAATACCAGTCATGGAAATCCCTCATTTAAGCTGTTAGTGGGGAAATTTAAAAAAGACTCCTAAAATATTATAGACTCTTATCTTTAAATATTGTTCTTCACCACAAGTTCTCAGTGAGTACCTATTGCTGATGACACAATGCATTTTGACCAAATGATACAGAGGAAGCCAGCTTGACCTGAATTGAAGTCTTCTCCTTGATGAAAGGAGACAAGCAGACAATTATCCTTCCCTGCTATGATGCCTATAAACTACAGTGGCCAATATTGTACTAAAATTTAAGGTTGCAATAGTGGTACTCATATTTTGGTGGCAACCAATAGCTCTCAAATTGGACACAAGAAATAACTCAACAAGAGGAAAATCTTGCCTGGTTCTGGAAACCTAGCCAAAGTATGCAGGACTAGTGAGTTTATAGATCTTTGAGGTGAACCTATAACTACTGTCTTACACAGCACAATCCCTAATTACATTCTAAATATCAATCATTGTTCCCAGGGATAAGTATATTTTTCTGTCCTCATCAAACACTTTCTTCTTTTCAAAAGACAGAGAACCATTCAGAAAACTACAACTAATCAAAATGCAGAGAACAAGTGATCATGCAGTGTTCTGCCTGAACTGATCCATGCGCCTACAGCTCAGGGAGCACTGGGGAAGAGGGCACAGAAAATGTCTAAGCTCCAGAGGAACAGGAAGGTTTCTGTGAGATTGCATCTCTTAAACATGGCACAGAATACATACCTAAGAATTCTTAAGGTCATGGTTGCTTAAACAAGACCTGAACATTTATGCACCAGTAGAATACTATCCTGGAAAAAGGTAATCTGATAGAGCTTCAAATCTAGACAGAGAAGTACAGGCACCTGAGAAATACCAACAAGAGAAGCAGTCTTACCAAAGGAACAGCACTCCAATCTGATATTGAACACCATGGGGCAAGTCCTGAAATCATGCACATACAAGGTACACCATATGGTCTGAGCAGGTTGTATCTATGTAACAACAATTAAAGCAAAAGCAGGCAGAGGCAATGAATTTCGGTGAGAAATGTTTGCTATGTAGAAGAGGATGAGATAAGAAAATGAAAATGGGTAATTTAAGTAATTATATTTTAATTAAAACTATTTTTAAGAAAGAGCAGTAAATGGTACAAGACACAAGTTTCCAATCTGTAGAAGACATAAATACACATATATACAATATAATCAAAGAATAATACCTTGTGAGCTGGATGGTCTCGGGAAAGTAAAAGACTGACACATGGGGACTTTGGATAAAACTTCATAAAGAAGGTAGAGATGGGTCTGGAGGTAGAAGGAGAGAATAAATATCTCTCGCCTGCAAATCTCATGTGTCACCTGAGTTTACATAGGGTATGGGGAGACATATAGGGACACCATTTATATTATTTTATTTAAAAGTTGCATATTTTCTTTTATCCCCTTTTCATTATGAAAAGTGAAAAGATGGGGAACACTTCATTGCCTGTTCAAACTTATTAGTCTTAATCATTGGATAAATTCATGAGCATATGAATTATTTGAAAATTAATGGAACATAATATTCAGGGTAAAAATCCCATATGCCTGAACATCCTGATTCATTCTGGGGATTCCATCACTCATCATCCTAAACTCCTCCTTCAGCTGCCATATTGGAGCTGATCCTGCATAGTGTTTTGTTGAAGAATCATAATCATATATTAAATATGTGGAGCAACAGGAAATATACAGCATTTCATGTCTTGTTTTCTGTTTGAAACAAAATGTCATGTATTGTGAACACCTTTTTGTAATTTTCTTTACAATCTCAAAATATTAACTGGGGGTGGTGAGATGTGCCTGGGATCCCAGCGACTAGGAGGTCGAGGATAGAGCATAGGAAGCTCAGCATTATTCTCTGCTAAGTGGTGTCTTTGTCTGAAGTCAGCCTGAACCCCATGAAACTCCACAACAAACAGTCCAACAAACAAAGAAAGCTGTCTTAGCAGCAGCAGCAGCCTCTACTGATGTCCTGCACTGTATTATGAACACATCTCAGGTTATACATCCCGTCCTCAGATAATTTAAGGTTTAGAGAAACATCTTATTTATGTATAACAACATATGCGCATTTGTAGTTTCAATTGTGGTCCTCACAGTAAGAATTGAAATACAGCTCTGTATTCTGAATGTTGTTATGTTCTGTATGTTGTTAAGGAGGGCAATGAAAGGCTTTACCAAAACAACAGATGCCAACAGAAGTAAGAAAAACTTCAAGATTACCGAACGTTAATATATTAAAATCAGGACAAGGCTGGGATATAGAGGTAATAAAATGTAACTGATAAAAAAAAGTAAAATAAAAAAAAGAAAAAAAATATTTTACTAAAAACAAAACAAAAAATGTATAATTGTAAAATTTAAAAGTTAGAAAATTATATATATATGTATAAATTACATATATATGTATACAGACATATGCACATAATCTTCTGGAAGAACAAAACTTTAATCCTTGGTACATAATTGGAAAAATCTAAAGGAAAGGCAAGAATGCTGAAGACAGCATAGTGTAGGGTGTGTCCTGCTGCCCTTGTGTAAGGATTGAAGCCTCCTCTCTCACCCAGGAACCATCACACCTACATAGCCTTCTCTAAAGCATGGCTATTCTGCCCCCAGTGGAGAGAGGAGTGTGTGAGGAGAGTGACAAGCTTGTCAGGTGACTCAGCTCAGGTGACACAGAAACAGAGAGAGGGTACAAGTGAAGGGTGACTTAACATTTAGACGGAAAGGGGAATGGGAAATGAGCAGAAGGAAAACAGCAAGAATAAATGAACAGAAAAGAATGAAGCTAAAACAGAGTACTGAGATTGTGAAGTACAACATAGACAGTTCTCGATAACACCCTTTCAGCTTCAGTTACTGTCACTGGTCCCTTTGCTTCCATTCCTTCATAATGAGCTGGTTTTATGAATGGTTTATTATTTTTTCCAGTTCTTCTGGAAACATGAAAGTGATGGCAGGGAAAGGCGATAATCTAACTTACATGTGATCCTCACTGTAATCACTTTTGACAGGAACACACACTCACACTTACACACATACACACTAATACACACATAAACACACTTGTACATACACGCATACATACACATATTAGAATCACATATAAAAGGCAACTGTTCTGCTGAACCATCATTTTAAATTTTGCAACACACTACTTTAGAAAATATAAAAATAAACAACCCATGTGGTAGTAGTGCCCTACACTGTAATCCCTGCACCTGGGAGGCAGGGACAGGCAAATCTCTAACTTTGAGGCTAGCCTAGTCTAGCAGAACAGCCAGAGATACACAGAGAAACCCTGTATCAAAACACAAACAAGCAAGAAAACAAACAAAAAAGGAAGGAAGGGAGGGGAGAGAAGAGAAGGAAAGGAAAGAAAGAAAGAAAGAAAGAAAGAAAGAAAGAAAGAAAGAAAGAAAGAGAAAGAAAGGAAGGAAGAAAGAGAGAGAGAAAGGAAGGAAGGAAGAAAGAAAGAAAAAGTAACCACCATACTATTGAACATATATAATAGAATTCTTTTTTGGTGTGTGTGTGTGTGTGTGTGCGCATGTGCACAGCAGAAATCCATAGAATACTGGATTATGGAGATCTCAAAATCTTTATACAACTAGCATTAATCTTCTTAAAAGGATGTTAAGCACTGAACTGTGTCTATATAAAATACATATGCTGGGGCCCTAAAAGGGCTTTGGGGTGACAATACTAGAAGATCGGACATGAAAAGGTAACTAAGGCAAAATAAATCAACACAGAGAGGCAGATCATAAGACAGATGATGAGCACAGACCCTCTTATCCTCTGAAAAGGACCATGAGAGGATTCACTAATGGCCACAAAGAGAGTGCTCTGGAAAAGCAGATCCTGCTCTCATCTCCATCTTGGACTTCTACCTCTAAAGCTAAAAACAAACAAACAAACAAACAAACAAACAAAACATTTTTGTTGCTTCAACCACAATATGTACTGTGTTGTGAAATCACAAAATGAACATGAGAATCCATTTTTAAATGTTATGAAGCACAGCCAAAAAATTTGAAGGCATAACTGTACAGACAAAAAATACTCAACATTGTATTATTCTCTCTTTATACTTTGTTTTAGAGCACCTGTCTCCCAAATTAAGTTTCCTGGTTCTTGCTCAATCCTCATGAAACTTGTACCTAGAGATCTGATGATCCTAACAGTTTTGTTAAAGTGCTGGGAAGAATGGAGTCTGCTTTTCATGTATTTGGCACCCAATGCGAATGACAAATGAGTGAAGTCTCCCTGTACTTCCTTAGCAAAGCCTTAGAATTTTTTCAGATTCAGGGCATGTACCACTGCATCTTAAGTTTGCTTGGAACACTGACAGAGAAGGGGAGAATTGCATGGCATGGGCCTTCAGAGTTGCAGAAAATATTTTAAAAACTCTTGTGGCATGTGTACACCAACCACTAAAAAACAGTGTACCCGTCATGTATGTGTACACTTGAGTTAAATAATTTCAGCTCATGGTTTCTGCCTTCCACCTTCCCGATGGTGAGTGCTCTCTGTCACAAACAACTCCACATTTGGCTAAGGCTGAGGATCTGGCTTGCTTCCATGTATGTGGACCTATCTGCATTGCCCACATGGCACGCTGGGGTTGGCTACCCAGAGGCTATTTAAGCTGTGGGCTGGCTTTCCCCAGGGTCCGATGATTGTTCAAGGTTCCTGAATAAACTGCATTGAAAAAAACAAAAGAAAAAAAAAGCAAAAGAACAGCAACATTTCTGCAGATGTGATTTAGGGAAAGGTCAGGCTCCAGCCCAAGGGAGCAATCAAACTTGGCAGTGTGGTTTTAGAGAAAAGAGGTTGTGGCATCCTCCTCTGTAAATAAAGAAAGGCCAGGCATGTAGCATTAGAGTCTCCGTACGGAGGTCATGTGTGGTCATCCAGTGAAGCTTGAAAGTGAAGCCTGTATTGTCTTTGAGCCCCCAAGATGCTGAGGACACCTCCACAGAAGAGCTGCACATGGGTGCAAAGCCTGCTCAAGGGAGCAAAGTGTATTGCAAGTCACCAAAACTGGATAGGTGGAGTCATCTAAGCCCTTTGACATCAGAGACGGAGTCATAGGATTTGGAGTTTGCCATCTTGGATTTTTGGTCTTGCTTTGGTCCAGTGTTTATTTGTTATGCCCCACTCCTACCTTTTGGAATGGTAATATATATTTTTCATTAAATTTTTTTTATATATTAAAAAAATAATAATTTCAGCTCAGAAGTGCAATGCTGCATATGTGCTACTGAAATTGCCCTCAGTTGACAGAGTAAGCTAAGCTTGTCAGGAATGCACCCTCCTGGGGTTGCCAGCTGCCATTTTATGCAAAGGCCATGACAGAAAAAACTGGCGTTCCATTGCCAACAATATGCCCAATCCCTAAGTCTCACCAGTTTTCATGGGGAATTTCACATAACAGGTTTCACTAGCAAGAGCAGGGGCATGTTTCATGGTATCACCAAACAGGAAAAAAGCCTTTAATGAAAGCTCTTTGGTTGTTGATTTGACTAAAGTATTTTAGACACACACCTTTCCAAAATAAACATTGTAAAAAAAAATCTATATTCACCTGTATCTTGACCCACTAAGAACCAAATATTTAATTTCTAAAAATTCATTGTCTACTCGTTGTGAGACACAGTAGAACTGAGTGTGCTAGTTTGTATATCAGGTACTGTCTGGTAATAACAGTACTGCATTGTGGTTCCCATAAGAACATGAGTATATCTCAATGTCATGTGTAGTAAAAAGAATGAGAAACAGCAGTGTGTAACTCCACAGACTTGAAGTTCTCACCAGGCCTAGTGTGAGTGACAACAATGGCTAACCCACTGCCTGATGAAGGTGAGTTGACTGGAAAGAAGTCCATGAAAATTCCTATGCTGACCTTGGTATTGTGTCTTAGGAGTGTTTACAAATAAGCCTGCCTTCTCGTCTCATTATAAAGAAAATTAAAACTAAGAGATTAACACAGTAATACGTAAGATAGACCACTTGGTGTTAGAATCTCCAGGTAACATCTATCTGTGTCCATGTTATAATATTTATGTATGCGTGTGTATGTGAGTGTGTGCATGGGGACAAGTAGAAGCACATGTGTACATATGTATTTGCATGTGTATGTGTTCATGAAGAGACATGAGATAACTGTGGGTGTTGTTTCTCAGGTTCTGGGGATCTTTAGTGTGTGTGTGTGTGTGTGTGTGTGTGTGTGCGTGTGTGCAAGTGTGTGTTTGGGTATACATATGTGCACATGTATGTGGAGGTCAGAGGACCATCTTGGTTGTCATTTTTCAGAAGCTATCTGTCTTGTTTATTGGATACAAGGTCTCTCATTGACCCTGGGCACTTCCAGGTAGCCTAGGCTGCTTGGGAACCAGGCTTTAGGAACACATTTACCCTCACCTCCCCAGCACAGCTGCCATGCCCTCATGTGAGTGCTGGAAATTGTACTCAGGGCTCATGGTTCTGTGACACCTACAGAGCTATATTTTTCTGGTCAAGCAGCAGCTAGAAAATTCTCTCTTTCTTTTCCTCTTCATCCTGAGTATTGTCATCCTCCTTTGCTGTATGCACAAAAGTATAAAATCTTCTTTTACAGTTCTGCAAAACAGAAGGTGATGAACTAAAATTCCATACTGGAGCTGGTGATTTTCATTGTCCACTGGGATTCTTGACTGTATTTCAGCAGGATGTGATTATGATATGATAAAATAGTAATTGATAGTAAACATTGATGTTCCTGCATTAAAATCATTTGTGCCAGAGAGAAATCAACGAGCAGTAATAAAAGATGCAGAAGGAATCACATCACAAATTCTCAAGCATATCTGAAGAATTTGAAGATGGAAAAGAAAAACATAGCACTTGTATGGCTTTGAAGAATTCGTTGAAAAAAAAAAATAAACAGTGAGTTCCAATTCCTTATTCTCCTGTTTTATTTTTAATGGTTGCTAAAACTGACATATTTGTGACAGATTTCTAGACTTTCCTGATTGTGGTGAATTCCTATAGCAACTAAATAAGCTTCAAGTTCTTTCCAAAATGAAGTATTTAATATTATGACCACTTCTGATTAGTACATTTAGCACCAAAAGAAAATTTATAGGAAAATCAGCATGAAAGACTGAGTAGACAAGGAAAACTTCAGGACAAACCTTGAAGCATGCACGTTTCACATTTTGTGTAGATGACACATAAAATGACAAATGGAAGTCCAGCTTTTGGTATTTCCCCATGGGAAGAATCATAGCCGCTGTCCAAGCAATGTCCACTCAGGAGATGATTTCCACAGATGATAACATAGTCTCCTTCATTCTACAAAATTATAATTGAGCATTAGATAATTTTGAAAATACTCAAAGAGCTTCTAAGACAAGTCAGGAGTCAATATTTTAGCTGGAAATGGATTGTGCAAAGGAGCTGGGCCTGCATAACTTGCCTTGTCTTGTCTTGTCTTATCTTCCTTCTTTTCTTGCTACCAGTTTGAAAGATGTGGGGCACATGGACCATGCCACCAGGAGAACTGGCATGGAACTGGTAAGGGGGAGCAAGTTCAAATCCAAGAAATCTCAAAATTGAGATTAAAAATCTCATCTTGAGACTAGCAGGAATGGAATCAGATCCCTCCCTGTTACCATGCCCACCTCTTATCACGTAGCATTGAGACACCCCCACGGTGGTCAGGTATTCACATATCTGGCACCTAGATGAAAACAGAGCACTGCCAACACCTTAGCCAAAACCAATTAAATGCATTCACCCCCAAAACTTCTCAGTGCCCGAGGTCCACTCTTGTTCACTGTGGAATAAAGATGCATACACATAAGTTGTTACACACACACACACACACACACACACACACACATACATATGCATGAACACACGGGGACTTGAGCTGTTTTATCAATAAAGGCGAGCATAAGCTGTTTCACTAAATATCATCTAAGAGTAACTGATTTATCCTAGGAGAAAGTCTTCCCCTCTAGGCACTCCCAAATGGAATGGAATCCTGCAGAGCCCACACTTTCCAGATTTAACACTCTCATTCCTGGCTCGGCTACCAGTGGTGTCCAGGCATCCCAGAAAGAAGCAGAGCCACAGAAAGAGATGCTTCAAAGACCATGAAGGGAGATAGTTAGAATGAGTACCCACTGCCATGGGTGTTTGTGTTCAGCTCCCCCTGCAGCCCCAGACACTGTGCGCTCAGAGCACAGAAGTACACAGCTGAATCGCTCCAGTGCACACGGGCTTTCCTCAGGTGGAAGGAAGAGTCGCTCTTGCTAAACACAGCCTCAAAGCCGTTCATGCCGTGAACCACTGGGTCTCCTGAGTAGTAGCTGAGGAGCAGCTGCAGCCCCTGCCGTGGGTACTGGACATACCAGAACAGGCTAGGTGGCACAGAGGAGGAATAGTTGCATCTTATCTGCAGAGAGGCGTCTTCAGAGACAGTGACTTGAGCATCAGGCTGAGTCACTGACTGAGCGCTGGTGTCTCCTGGAAGGGAATAGTAGGCAGTAATTATAGTGCAGACTTCACTGAGGACAGTCAGAATCCTAGGATGCAGAGACCATAAGGCAGCTGTACTCACTCAGGATAAAGTGTACCACCAACAACGGGAGGATGGCCAGGCGCATGGCTGAGCCTTGGGAAGACTGCAGCTCTAATTTGGAACAGGATTGTAGGAAAGTGGCTGAAGAAAGAAAGAGCTTGAAAATAGGTGAGGAGAAGGGTCAGCTGGAGAAGTCTCCTGCTCAGGTAAAAACAGTGAAGCTGCTAACACAAGCCTGGAAGCTTTAGAGTGTCTGATCCTTGTCACTTGCCTTTGCTATAAACTCAGGCAGCAGCAAAGAAAGGATGAGATGCTAGCAGGTGGTGAAGACCTTCAAAGGAAGAAAGAACACTAGTGCGTGCTGCAGCGCCCTCTGGAGGGGAAACGAGGAACCAAATGTCCGGAGGGTCCACAGCCTGTAGCCTGCTGTGTTCTTATCTCACAGGCAAGCAAAACCTTCATAATGCAATTGCTTCTTTTTCTAATCTATTATGAGATATTAGTTATAGAACTCCCTGGAAATAGATGGCTTGTTAATATTCCTTGTGAAACCAGGTTATGAAATGATCCCCAGACTTCACATGCAATTGTCTCAGGCTGGGTGTGAATGGCCACCACAGCCATGGTGATGATGCCTGATGGTACAGACATCGCCATTGGTGGATGCCCTGCAGCACTGAGGCAACAGGAAAACACATGATGTTAGATTACCTCTGCTCTACATGAGAAGCTGTGACTCCAGATGGGAAAGCTTTACATCTAGAGCTAAAGGAGCTAAAACCTGGAGACTTCCATGGCTGCTGACATTACTGTCCTCCAGTAAAGAAACCTGAGATTAAAACTTTTTCTGGGCCAATGAAATGCATTGACTAAATCAGAATGCACATATTCTTTGACTCTAGGAAGAAATCAGTTCTTCTCTTGGGTCTTCTCTCATCTGTTCCTTCCCCAGGGATTGTCTTTCCTGGAGATGGTTTATGTTCACTGTCAATTTTTTAGTTTATGAATGAGCCTGTGGAGGGTGAGTGTATGTGTCTGTGTGTTCCTATTTCTCTCAATTTTCCCCACAATTTAAAGGACAGCAGTATAAAGGAGAATAAACTCAAATCCACAAGTGTTAGAAGAATGAAGATCATCTCAGAACCCAGAGTTACCAGAACTTCCAGAAGAAGGGAGGAGGTAGAGTAATACTGAAGTTTGATTGAAGCAAGCACATCCAAAACCAAGACCAGCAATTCACGTTCTTATTTAAGAACATTAGCAAGTCTGCTATGAGGTGGCTCAGTGTTTGACAGCACTTAGCACACAACAGGGAGGCTTGAGATCAGATGGCCAGAGCTCGCGTAAGGCTGGACATGGCAGCACATGGCAGCTATTTCTTCTACAACAACAGTTCTCAGCAAGTGGGTCGTGACTCTTTGGGGGATTGAGTGACTGAATCACAGGGGTTTTCTAAGGTCTGTCTGATAATTACATTACAATCCATAATAGTCAGAAAAATTACAGTTATCAAGTATCAGTGAAAATGATTTTATGGTTAACTGTCACCACAACTTGAGGAATTATATACAAGGGTAATAGCACTGGGAAGATTGAGAAGGTTCTAGAGCAGCTTGGGAAGTAAAGACAGAATAGATGTCTGGAAGCTCTTCAGGGGGAAATTCCTTCAACTGCTGAAGAAGAAATCTACCTCAAACAATGAAGAATGTGACCCACACCTCAAGCTGTTCTGACCATCATACATGCACCAGGGCACATGAATACCCTCACTCACACAGATGAATATACGAATATACACACATTATATGGAAACACACACACATCCCTCACACACATGTACATACACATATTATACACTCGCACATCACACATACATCACACATGCTCACATCAGACATATCACTGACACATATTGAATATACACTGCACATACACACACACATACAATTCACACGTATTTATACACAAACACATTACATGCACACACAAATACAAAAGGTCATACAAACACATTACACACACACATGCTCACATACACATCACACAATACTATACACACAAAAATCAGTAACACACAATTACCATACCACACCACAAAATAGGGGTCAACCGATGGGTGGGAAATATAAATACATACATGCATACATATATAAATATAAATATATATAAATATGTATATATGATTTTTATAGGAGACCAGAATTGAAAACTTTTAAAGAGACATTGAACATTTTTTATTTATTTATTTTTTATTTTTAATTATACTTTATTTACTTTGTATCCCCCCTCTAGTTCCCTCCTTCCTCTCCTTCCAATCCTTCCCATCCTCCCCCTTCTCCACACACTCCCTTTCCCAAGTCCACTAGTAGGGGAGGGTTTCTTTTCCTTCCTTCTCATCCTAGTCTGTTAGGTCTCATCAGGAGTGGCTGCATTGTCTTCCTCTGTGGCCTGGTAAGGCTGCTCCCCCCTCAGGGGGAGGTGATCAAAGAGCAGGCCAATCAGTTCATGTCAGAAGCAGTCCCTGTTCCCATTACTATGGAACCCACTTGGACACTGAACTTCCATGGGCTACATCTGTGCAGGGGTTCTAGGTTATCTCCATGCATGGTACTTGGTTGGAGTACGAGTCTCAGGAAAGACCTCTGTGCCCAGATTTTTTGGTTCTGTTGCTCTCCTTGTGGACCTCCTGTCCTCTCCAGATCTTACTATTATTTACCACTTCTTTCATAAGATTGCCTGCATTCTCCCCAAAGTTTGGCCATAAGTCTCCACATCTGCTTTGATAGTCTGCAGGGCAGAGCCTTTCAGAAGCCCTCTGTGGGAGGACTTCCTAACTTGTTTCTTGTTTTCTTCTTTTTCTGGTGTCCACCCTCTTTGCCATTAGGAGTGGGGAATGAGCATTTTAGTCAGAGTCCTCCCTCTTTATTAGTTTATTTAGGTGTACAGATTTTAGTAGGTTTATCCTATATTATATGTCTATATGAGTGAGTATATACCATGTGTGTATTTCTGCTTCTGGAATAGCTCATTCAGAATGATCCTTTCCAGATCCCACCATTTACCTGCAAATTTCATGATTTCCTTGTTTTTCATTGCTGAGTAATATTCCATTGTGTAGATGTACGACAATTTTTGTATCCATTCTTCAGTTGAGGGGCATCTGGGCTGTTTCCAGCTTCTGGCTATTACAAATAAGGCTGCTACAAACATGGTTGAGCAAATGTCCTTATTGTGTACTTGAGCCTCTTTTGGATATATTCCTAGGAGACATTGAACATTTTAAACTTGAACTAAATCTTATATGCTAAACTTTATGTTGTAGTATAAACATTGCATTTGGGGAACAAATAAAACATGGAAGGTTAGGGGTTTTGTGGTGATGGTTTATGAGTCAAGAAGACAAAGAGTCAACTTGTGCTAGTTTTTGTCTGCTTGACATAAGAAAAAGTCATCTGAAAAGAGGGAACCTCAATTAAGGATGGTTCTCTGCTCTTTGTATGAGTAGAAGAAAGATATCTGTAAATCTTCATTCATGCCACATAGCATGTAATATTAAGTCATGGTTATTCTGTAGCCAACAGGAATTGCTGGCTATGTGCAGGCATTCATGTCTGGGCCAGTCTCAGAGCTATTTTCTTATAGCAAGATTAGCAATATAAGTTACCTACTTGTTCTGTAGTTTGAAGTCATATAACTATAGACTGATTTAATTTAACAGTCTCTCCTTTACCTAGATCTGTTCCGTTTTGACTTCTCTCAAAGAGGATGTGTACTATTAGCATTGAACATACAATCATTATCATGTTGAAATCAAAACAATACTTTATAGATCCAAATATCCTCCTTTGGGCCCCAGTTGCATCACGACAAACCTCCACCTGTTACCCCATCCCCACCCCACCCCATGGAAGAGCCTCACATCTGCCTGCCCTGCAGAGCAACAGAAAAGGCTTTTCCTTTTAAGCAAACTCTATATAAACTCCTTTCTACCTTGAATGCTTAAGCACACCCCAGGCACCTTGTACCTGTTTAGAGGTTTGGGCCTGGTTTTCTACATTTGCTGCAGCTCTTTTCAACCCACCCCTTCCTCCACATGGATTGGAAGTTATGCCTCTCAAACATAGGAATTGTTGCCTTTGAGTTTGTGGACCTAATTAGGCTGCTGGTGTATGTATATTTTGCTGCCATCACTGGTCTCCTGTGTCTCTTTGTGTCAGGCATGACTGCCACCGGTCCCCCAAGAGAATGCCTGGGGGACATTGTCTGGAGGGATAAGCTGCAGCCAGCACAGTGAGGCTTCTCACCTCAATCAGCATTTAGTAGGTTTTGGCTGGAGGAGGTATGCAGCTTGCATGCTTTCTCCCAAAATAACTTTGGGACCTTATATCACCAAACAGAACCACTGACAGCAGTAACCAAGGAAAAGCCTGAGCTGGTGGCATCCAGCCTGTAAAAACATCAACCTGAGCTAATAGCAAGAGGAAAATTTAACCTGAAAACCTTTATTCCTGCATGCAGACCTGGGAAGTGGCTTCATTTTACCAGCAGGGGGTTCCCATCCCGATTTCATTTTGTAAATCAGGCTGATCTAGAATGTAGAGATCCCCCTGTCTCTGTATCCTTCCTGTTGGGATTTAAAGGCAGGGGCCATCACCCTTCTGCTCAAATATTTCATCTCAGTTTCATTTCAATGTAACGGAAAACTTTCAAACAAAACTCAGGCAAAGAAACAAGAAAATTCTAAGTTTAGGGACAGTCCTGCTATCTCAGGCTGCAAAGGTAGAGCCCTGTCCATCATTCCTTGGAATATTGTTGGTGCTAAACAGTATCAGCCGTCTCTTCCCAGAAAGACTTGACAAACATCTTGCTCTGGGCTCCAGCTGCCATCATTTCTCATTCTCTATCAGGAACAGTCTCATTCTTTTCACCAGTTTTACTGCCATTAACTTAGCAATCCATCTCTTGGCTTTCTCCCCACTATCTCTCTGAACTTTCCTAAAGAGGGCATGGAAAAAACTGTGATCACCACTGAACACACTGCAATCAGGTCCAAGACAACAACCAACGTGAGAGTGACCCAGGTGAGGCTGACATCTATGCAGGAAAGACCCTGAGGGACAAGGGATGAGCAGCTGCTCCTCAGTGCCAGAGTGGTTGCAGCACATGCGCAGATGCAGCCATCAGGTTGGGGCATCCCTGGGCTCTGCATCCTTCTGCTACATCAGTGCTGTGTGGACTCAGCCACAGGTGGGTCTCTGTCCGGAGTGAAGCCACACCGTGCTCTTTCTGTGAAGATGGACTAAAGCAGAGACACACTCACAGAGCACTCGAGGCCCAGGATGCTCAGCAAGGTCAGCAAGGGGAGCAGGAAGCAGCTCCCTCCTCCTGGAGATTCCTAGGAAGCAAATAAAGCCTGAAGAGTGGGAGAGGAAGACAGAGGGTGCTCTGTGCTTCAGGAGGCTTTGATACCTTCATCCTACAAACATTGGAGAGATGTTTAGGAAGAGACACTTTCTTTCCTTTGGCGTACCTCTGCTATATGTGTGAATATGTTCTGTGAGAACACCTACTAAAACAGTGGAGGAGGTTTTAAAAAATAACTATTCAGTAATTTCATTCATTAACATAATGTATTCAGATCACAACTACCACCACCACTGTGCTCCTCCCAAAACCTAATATATCCTGTTCTCCCAAAAAAAGTCAAAAAACAAAAAAAACATAAAACAAAAATGGGGCTTTAGTGCAAGAGGAAGGAGCTTAAGAGAGAAGATAGTGTGACAGAACATGGGTATAATGTCAAAAGTGGTCACTGGATCAGGGTTGCATTAAGTGGAAGGAGGATGGCATGGTGGGACTGAGAAGGAAGGTTCCTGAGTTTATTCTAATCTATGGAAAAGCCATTTGCTTTTTGTTATGCCCAGATCTCAGGGTCCCTAAAGACCACCAGGAGCCGGGCCAAATATGCAAGAGCAAGGAGCTTTATTAGGGCTTATACTCACACTCCCAACTGTCACCAAGGCAGTGGATCAGGGAGGAGAGCCTCAAGCAGCTGAAAGGCAGGGTTTTCATTAGGGTTGGAACAAGGACTGGAAATTTCCAGCTTAGCAGTTACAAGATTGAGAGGCATTTAGCAAGGGGAGCCTGTTTCAAAGTGATTGGCTAACTAACATAACTAACATTGAGTGAGCTATCTACAGACCTCAGGAACATTAGATATTTTTCTGTACCATGAATGTTCTACTATAAGATAAAATAAGGTTGCCCAGTATAGATGCTCCATCCTGAGATGAGATACCTTCCCATTCTTGTGGTCATAGCCAAGCTGTTTCATGGGTGAGGAATTTTCTGGTTTTGTTCCTTGAATTGGTGACCCAGGGCATCGTTTTTCTTTTAAACTGAGGGCTGATCCTAAAATGAAGCAAAAATGGAGTTTATGTAGCTCTTCCACTTTTTAGAAATGAGTGTCCTCTAGAAGCCCAGTTGAGAAATGAGAATTTCACAGTGGCAGTGGACTTCCCACTATCCTTGCTGCCTTCCCAGGGTAAATTCCAAGGCGTTCTGGTCATAAACAGAAAAAGGTTTATGCTTTCTAAGTGTAAAACTTGTGGGTTTTAAAAATAAGAATATAAAGTTATGAACTGAAATTGGAGAAAAATATTTTAGAATGAGAAAACTACACATTTCAAAACAAGTGCCAAGAACGTAGTATTCAGAATACAGAATAGTAATAGAGTTCTACACAATGACATCAAAACGTCTGAGAAAAAAATATGATTGGTGTTTCTAGAAGTATTGCAGATTTTCACAGGAAGAGATAAATTAGGAAGTATGGATTTGAATAAATATTGTAAGAGTACAGTACACAAAACCAAGCCCATCACAGCCAAGATTCACTTTGACGAACTCAAAGTCAAATTCAGCAAAACACAAGGTGATGAGAGACTTAGTACTATGCAGTTCCTTGGAAGTTCTTATAAAATACTTCATATTTTTGAAGCCTCACCTGCCATAATCGAAGTCCTGCCCACAGGAGGAGATTATGCCATGCATGGACAACAGACAGCAGGAGTTATTCCAAGTCCACTCTCACAATTTTCACTGTAGCAGGATTCTGGGTGTTAACTTATACCAATTAGTCTCTTTCCCCCTCTCTCTACTTCTTCTTCACTCTCCCCTTCCCCTTTCTCCTTCTCTCCACCCCTTTCCCTTCTTTTCTCCACCCTCTTCTCTCTCTCATGTGATCTGTCAAAAAGCGGTCATTGAGAAGCTTAACAGAAGACCCAACAAAGAAAGAGAATTTCAGGCCAATCTCCCTCATGAACATTAATGCAAAAATACTCAACAAAATACTTGCAAACCGAATCCAAGAACACATCAAAGACATCATCCACTATGACCAAGTAGGCTTCATCCCAGGCATGCAGGGGTGGTTCAATATATGGAAATCCATCAATGTGATCCACCACATAAACAAACTGAAGGAGAAAAGCAACATGATCATCTCCTTAGACTCTGAAAAGGCATTTGACAAAATCCAATATCCATTCATGTTTAAATTATTGGAGAGATCAGGGATACAAGGCACATACCTGAACATAGTAAAGGCGATATACTGCAAGCCTATAGCCAACATCAAACTCAATGGAGAGAAACTTAAATCATTCCCACTGAAATCAGGGACAAGGCAAGGCTGTCCACTCTCTCTGTATCTTGTCAACATTGTGCTTGAAGTCCTAGCTAGAGCAATAAGACAATTGAAGGAGATCAAGGGGATACAAATTGGAAAGGAAGAAGTCAAAGTATCACTATTTGCAGATGATATGATAGTATAGAGTGATCCCAAAAACTCTACCAGGGAACTCCTACAGCTGATTAATACCTTCACCAAAGTGGCTGCATACAAAATTAACTCAAAAAAAAAAAAAATCAGTAGCCTTCCTGTATACAAAGGACAAAAGGGCCGAGAAAGAAATTAGGGAAACAACACCCTTCTCAATAGCCACAAATGACATAAAGTACCTTGGTGTGAACCTAACCAAGCAATTCAAAGACTTGTATGAAAAAAAATTTCCAGTCTCTGAAGAAAGAATTAGAAGAAGATGTGAGAAGATAGAAAGGTCTCCCATGCTCATGGCTTAGCAAGATTAACATAGTAAAAATGGCCATCTTACCAAAAGCAATCTACAGATTCAATGCAATTTCCATCAAATTACCAACACAATTCTTTACAGACCTTGAAGGAAAAATTCTCACCTTCATATGGAACAACAAGACCCAGAATTGCTAACACAATTCTCTACAGTAAAAGATCTTCAGGAGGTATCTCCATCCCTGATCTCAAGCTGTACTATAGAGCAACAATACTAAGAACTGCTTGGTGCTGGCATAGAAACAGACTGGTGGATCAATGAAATCTAATAGAAGACCCTGACATAAATCCACACACTTATGGACACCTGATTTTTGACAAAGATGCCAAATCCACTTAATGAAAAAAAGACAGCATCTTCAACAAATGGTGAACTGGAAGTCTGAATGTAGAAAAATGCAAATAGATCCATACTTATCACGCTGCACAAAACTAAAGTCCAAATGGATCAAAGACCTCAACATAAAACTAGACACACTAAGCCGCTTAGAAGGAAAAGTGGGGAAGAGTCTTGAACTCATTGGCACAGGAGACAATTTCCTGAACAGAACAGCAACAGCATAGACTCTAAGAGCAACAATCAATAAATGGGACCTCATGAAACTGAAAAGCTTCTGTAAAGCAAAGGACACTGTCCTCAGAAGAAAACCACAGCCTACAGATTGGGAAAAGATCTTCACCAACCCTATATCTGACAAAGGGCTAATATCTAGTATATATAAAGAACAAAAGAAGTTAAACAGCAAAAAATCAAGTAATCCAATTAAAAAATGGGGTACAGAGCTAAACAGAAAATTCTCTGTAGAGGAATATTGAATGGCAGAGAAACACTTAAAGAAATGCTCAACCTTATTAGCCATCAGAGAAATGCAAATCAAAATGACCCTAAGATTTCACCTTACACCCATCAGAATGGCTAAGTTCAAAAACTCAAGAGACTAAGATCAGAAAGAAGGAGAGGAGGACCTCCCCTATCAGTGGACTTGGGGAGGGGCATGCGTGAAGAAGGGGGATGGAGGGTGGTATCAGGAGGGGAGGAGGGAGGGGGGATACAAAGTGAATAAAGTGTAATTAATAAAAGTTAAAAAAAACTCAAGAGACAACACATGCTGAATAGGTTGTGGAGAAAGGGGAACCCTCCTCCACTGCTGGTGGGAATGTGAACTTGTACAACCACTCTGGAAAGCAATCTGGCACTTTCTCAGACAACTAGGAATAGCGTTTCCTCAAGATCCAGCTATACCACTCCTAGGCATATATCCAAAAGATTCCCAAGTACACAATAAGGACATTTGCTTGACCATGTTTGTAGCAGCCTTATTTGTAATAGCCAGAATCTGGAAACAGCCCAGATGCCCCTCAGTGGAGGAATGGATGCACAAATTGTGGTATATCTACACAATGGAATATTACTCAGCAATAAAAAACAAGGAAATCATGAAATTTGCAGGTAAATGGTGGGATCTGGAAAAGGTCATCCTGAATGAGCTATCCCAGAAGCAGAAAGATGCACATGGTATATACTTACTCATATAGACATATAATATAGGATGAATCTACTAAAATCTGTACACCTAAAGAAACTAATTAAGAGGGAGGGAGGACTCTTGCTAAAATGCTCAATTCCTATCCAGAAAGGCAAAGAGGATGGACATCAGAAGAAGGAAAAAAGAGGAAACAAGTCAGGAGCCTGACACAGAAGACCTCTGAAAAGCTCTGCCCTGCAGACTATCAATGTAGATGCTGAGACTTATGGGCAACCTTTGGGCAGAGTGCAGAGCATCTTAGGAAAGAAGTGGGAAACACTAAGATCTGGAGAGGACAGGAACTCCACAAGGAGAGCAACAGAACCAAAAAATCTGAGCACAGGGGTCTTTCCTGAGACTGCTATTCCAACCAAGGACTATGCATGGAGATAACCTAAGACCCCTGCACAGATGTAGCCCAGGGAAGTTCAGTATCTTAGTGGGTTCCTTTGTAATAGGAACAGGGACTGTCTTTGACATGAACTGATTGGCCTGCTCTTTAATTACCTCTCCCTGAGGGGGAAGCAGCATTACCAGGCCACAGAAGAAGACAATGCAGCCACTCCTGATGAGACCTGGTTGACTGGAATCAGAAGGAAGGAGGGGAAGTCCTTTCCTATCAGTGGACCTGGGGAGGGGCATGCATACAGAGGGTAAAGGAAGGGAGGGATTGGGACTGGAGGAGGGAGGGAACCACGGGGGGATACAAAGTGAATAAAATTAAAAAAAAAAGAAATGGAAAAAAAAGAGAACCTTAACAGGTACCATTTAGTAAGGCATTTTTATGCCAAAAACAGAACACAAAGAACAGAATCTTCTTCAAACATTTAAGAGTGCAAGTGTGGTAGCAGGAAACAATGAGAGCAGAGAAGAAGGTTGGAATCAGTTGGAGAAGAGAGATACAGATTCCCACCAAATATGTTCTGAAAACAAACCAATATGGCCTTGAGTTAGGAAACCAAGAAGCAAATACTCAAAACGTAAACCAGCATTAACTAGGGTGGTAAAATCTCAATGGCAACACCTATGTGTTCAATGAAGAGTCATGGGTTTCATGAATAAGTCCAACTCAGTCATTCATCCTAGCCAGATCTAATATATATTTATGGCAACTTTATTATCACCCGGCCAATAGAAATTGTAACTGATGGGTATGTGGTAAAGAACAATTTTCAAAATGTTTTACTTTTTGGATACAATGAAAAACTGAAGACTATGTCATGTGATCATGGCACTGGGTTCTGCTTAGACCTTGAGTCTACTTGGGTAAGGGACTCTGTTGCATTACTGGGACAGAGACCTCACAGCCACTTACTCTCTATCTAGACCAGTTGTCCATCACTGTAGAAGCCTATATATGCCTCAAAATAAAATTTCTTTGATGAGAGGGAAGAACTACACTTATCTCTGTGCACAATTATATAGATTCAGAATACAGTTAGAAGCTACACTGATTTAGGAAAGGGGCCATCATAGGTCTCCTCTAGTGTTTATGGCCTCTCTGTCCCGGAGTAGTTGACTGGATTTACAGTATTGGGGCAGAAACACTTCCTATGGAGCAGCCCTTAAGTCCAGTAGACATATGTTAGTTTCTCCCAAGATGAAAATGCTGCTATTCCACCCTTGTGGATATCTTCATGTTGGTCATTGTTTTGGTTCAAAGGTCTGCATTTTGGTAGAATTATTTATTGCTTTTCTTCTTTGGAATCTTACATAACACATTTAGATACTATGAGAATTTATTCTTAGTGAGGAGTCTTCATGTCAGTTCTAGCTAAATTCCTCCAAGTCCTATGTCTGAAGTGTGTGGTGTCCTAAGGAAAATGTCTTACCTTCAAGTTCTATGAGGTAATCAAGGACAATGGTGATGAACTATTTCATTTGGAAGAAATCCTTGAAGCCCCTGACCAACACCTGGAAGGTGGATTTTTCATGCCTGGCACTGGGATTTTTTAGATTTAGTATTTGTTCTAAGTTTGACAAACTCTCATCTGAGATGTTCTATTTTCTGCCATTAGAAGTAGTTTTAGTTTTAGGGGATTAGAAATTGAATTTGGCATTCTATTGTGCCCCCTAACCAGTAAGATAGCATGTACTTCTTTGCTGTTCTTTCTGTAGAGAAACATGTATCTTTTGTGAGAGACATTATGGTTTACATTTTAGATATTCCTTTCTTTACAGAAAGATAAATACAATACGAGCACTAGAGTACTTTAATTTAAACTGGTATTTTGTTGACATAATTGAAATGAATAAAATCTTTGGCTTTCTTTTCCAGTTTTAGAATAGTTATCAGAGAACCTGATTCCAATAGTGAGTACACCACATCACGAGGATCTAATGTAGCTGCAAAGGCAGACAAGAGTAGACATTAAGGGGAAGGGATTTCTGACACAGTCTTTTATAACCATACTGCCTCCTATATAATATGTATGACAGAGAAGTACCTGTCTCTCAGAGACTTTTCTTAAGAGCTGAGCTCCAACAGCTGTGTTTCATGAGCAGCTTCACTAAGTAAAGGTTGTCAGGGAGTGTGGTGGCTTGAATGAGAATGACCCCCAGAGGCTCAACATCTGAATGTCTGGTCCCCAGTTGATGGACTGTTTAGGAAGTTTCAGGAGGTGTGGCCTTGCCAGAAGAGGAATATCACTAGTGGTACTCTCTGTAATCTCAAAGTCAAAGCCAGGCTAAATCAGTCTCCCTTTCTCCTCCTTTCTCTCTCTTTCTCTCTCTCTCCCTCCCTTCCTCTCTTCCTTTTCCTCTCTCTACCACCTTCCTTCCCTCCCTCATGCTTGTGATCAGATGTAAAAGCTCAGCTACTGCTCCAGGACCATTCCTGCCTGCCTGCCTGATACTGTACTGGCCAACATGATAGTCACCTTCTAAAACTGTGACATAGCTCCCAAGTAAATGCTTTTAAATTGTCTTGGTCATGGTGTCTCTTCTCAGCAAATAGGCTAGTAACTGAGATGGGAAGTTGAGCTGAACTCTCTGTAACTTGGACAAAAGAGAGGAAGGATGTAAATAACTTGTGGAGTGAGACTGCAGCAGATTTTTAAAGACTACAGTCTATGTTTCTCATTTGCATCATAAATTTGTGGGGTAATGACAGAAGATTGCTGGAGAATACTTCAGGACTTTTCTTGAGATGTTGGCTGTTAAGAGTTGCAGATAAGGAGAGAACTTTATTTCAAGGGATCACAGCCTGGGTTGTCTCTAGCACTGACTTCCATCCTGTCCTGTCAGAATATCCAGATTCCTAGGTCTCTAGATATTTGACCTGAGACTTGTTGCTGTTTTTCAGGAAGCTGGTGAGCAGCACTTGGAGAAAGCACACAGCCTCCATCACAGGGCTGCTCCCCTAGGCCTCCTGCACCTGTGGTTTGTTTGAAGCTTCCCCTGAAGTCTCCCTCACTGTGTCATCCAGAGCACAATAGTACAGGGCAGAGTCTGACAGCTACGCTGAGGACATCTGCAGGTGGAAGTAGCTGCTGCTCTTGTGGAGAGTGGCGTGGAACCCTCAGTGCTCTGTCTTCTTGTTGACTGTGGAGCTCCTCAGGAGTAGCTGAGGGGCTTTGTTGAGATATTGCACATACCAGAAGAGGGAAGGAATTGAATAAGTAGTTTGATAGGTGCAGTGCAGCATCACAGGCAACCCCTCTGTGACAGTGACCAAGCCTTCTGTCTTCGTCACTGAGTCTCCATTGCTCCTTCCTAAAAAACAAACAAGGAGGAATTACTGTTCTAAGTGAAGAAGAAGGCTAAACACTGCCATAGTTGTAAGACAAAGAAATCATTAATGCTTAGGGTAAAATGTAACTTACTGAGCATTAAGAGGAGCAGAAGAACTGAGCAGGTGACAGGAAGCATGTTCATAGAGGAAATGACACTTGGTCCTTGACTGCACCGATCTCACAGGGCAAGTCTTCAGCAGGACCTCATCCAACTGCTCACTCATGGACAAGGACCTCTGTCTGCACAGTGAGTCTGTCATGTTAAGACATCTGAAGGAGAAGCTAATCACATCTGTAAAGGCAGCACCCTCTGATTTTCCTTGAAACCTCACCCTAAGGAGGCAGGCCTCAAGTCCCCAATGAAATTCTGAAATCACCAATGGTCCTGATCTGTATGTATCCTATGTTATTTAGTGTGATGTGTGTACATAAAAAATACACACACACACACACACACACAAATATACCTCTGCAAATATTTATCTAATTTTCTTACTGTAGTTCTTAGTGAATGTTATGCAATGAATTTTGATCATGCTCATCTACTTTTATATATCCATCCACTCTTCCCTACCAGTCCAGTTTTATGCTCTTTCCCACATTTAAAATAAAACACAGTTTTGTGTCATGGGCTTGCTGCCCTTATACTCTTTGCTTTATGTCCTTCAGTAGAGGTTGGTCTATGCACCATGAGCTTCACCTTTAAAGAAAGTGGAATCTCTCTCCCAGCAGGCACAAAGTGCCATCAGCTCCTTGGCTCCTTCCCTCTCTGTGATGGAGTTTTCTGGCCTGATTCTTTGCTAATCTTCTGTCTGCTGCCAACCTCTGTGAGTTCATATTAGCAGCTGTCTTGCTGTGCCCAGAAAACATTGTTTCCTTGTGTTTGTCCACCACCTATGGCTCTTCTAGTCTTTCCACCTCCTCTTCCTCAATGACTACTGAGCCTTGGGAGGAGGTCATGGGATATAGAGTCCGATTTGGTGGACTGACATGTGGTCCCTTTTCTTCAGCACAATGAGTTCTTCTTTGATATTCACCATGTGCTACAACAAGGGGAGGGGAATGATGAAAATATATTTAATTTTTAAAATATTTTTATTTGTTTTTTACATATTAAACTTTTATTTTCAATTTAATATGACAATTACAGTTTTGTTGAGTTAACATTGCAATTAATAACAGCACATACTTTATTAAAATAATATATTAATTTTTACAATATTGTTAATAAAGTTTTAACATTTAACATTCACCTCTTTTTTAATTAATTATTTGTTTTACTATTTTAATTTAATTTTTTGATAAGCTGAAGGGTATACCTCATAACCTTTATTACTTGAAATTGATTTATTATTCTGAATAATTAATTAAACTAACAACATTTATACTGAGGTGAGAATAAACAAATTATCAACTTAAATTTTTTTCTTTTCTTGAAATTTAAATCTTTTTAAAATTTTATTTATTTAATAATTAATTACAGTTTATTCACGTTGTATCCCAGATGAATCCCCCTCCCAATCTTACTCTTCCTCCCCCTTCTCCTCTCCACCCCTCCTCCAGGCCACTGATAGAGGAGGTCCGCCTCCCCTTCCATCTGACACTAGACTATCAGGTCTCACCAGGGCTGCTACATTGTCTTCCTCTGTGGCCTGGTAAGGGTGCCCCCACCCCTAAGGTACTTCATAAAACTGAAAAGCTTCCTTGAAACAAAAGACACTTTCATCAGAACAAACGACAGCTACAGACTGGGAAAGGGTCTTCACCAACCCTATATCTGACAGAGGGCTAATATCCCAAATATATAAAAAAGTTAAACAGCAATAAACAAGTAATCTAATTTAAAAAAATGGGGTACAGAGCTAAAAGGAGATTCTCAATAGAGGAATATTGAATGGCAGAGAAACACTTAAAGAAATGCTCAACATCTATAGTCACCAGAGAAATGCAAATCAAAATGACACTGAGATTTTACCTTACACCCATCAGAATGGCTAAGATCAAAAACTCTAGTGACAATACATGCTGAAGAGGTTGTGGACAAAGGGGAACCCTCCTCCATTGCTGGTGGGAATGGAAACTTGTCCAAACACTTTGGAAATCAATCTGGCACTTTCTCAAACAATTAGGAATAGTGCTACTTCAAGATCCAGCTATACCACTCCTGGACATATATCCAAAAGATGCTCAAGTATACATTTGTTCAAAAGGCATTTGCTCAACCATGTTTGTAGCAGCTTTATCGGTAATATCCAGAAGCTGGAAAAAACCCAGTTGTCCCTTAGTTGAGGAATGGATACAGAAATTGTGGTACGTTTACACAATGGAATACTACTCAGCAGTTAAAAACAAGGAAATCATGATATTTGCAGGCAAATGGTGAGATCTAGAAAAAAATCAAAAAATCATCCTGAGTGAGATGTCCCAGAAGCAGAAAGACATACATGGTACATACTCACTGACATATAGTATAGGATAATCATGCTAAAATCAAGAAGAAGGACTCTGAGAAAGATGATCAACCCTCACTCAGAAAGTCTAAGGGCATGGGTATTGGAAGAAGGAAAAAACAAGGCATAGGAAAGGAGCCTACCACAGAGGGCCTCCAAAAGACTCTACCCAGCAAAGTATCAAAGCAGATGCTGAGACTCATAGTCAAACTTAGGGCAGAGTGCAGGGAATCTTATGAAAGAAGGGGGAGATAGAAAGACCTGGAGGGGACAGAAGCTCCACAAGGAGAACAACAGAACCAAAAACCTGGTCCCAGGTGTCTTTTCTGAGACTGATACTGCAACCAAGAACCATTCATGGAGATAACCTAAAACCCCTGCACAGATGTAGCCCATGGCAGCTCAGCCTCCAAGTGATTTCCCTAGTAAGGGGAACAAGGACTGTCTCTGACATGAACTCAGTGGCTGGCTCTTTGATAAAATATTTTTTAAAAGATGGACAAAACGGTCCTAAGTTGTCTGAGGGAGTCAAAGCTAACTTTCTTGTGTTGTGTTTCTAATGTCTACAATATACTTGGCACTTGCAAACTAGCAACTGGCAAATGTTGTCCTGGAAGGCCCATGACACAGGATGTGGACAGGGCCCCATGGTTTGAGGACAGGCTGCAGGTTCCCGTGGAGCAGTGTGTACTCACGGCACAGAAGTACATGGCTGAGTCTCCAGGCTGAGTGTCTGTGATGTGCAGGGAGAAGTGTTTGGCTTTCTTATCCAGTAAAACTGTGAGTCTTTGGTTCTGCTTTCTGTCCACATTTCCACGAATGTCGATGATGAACTGAGGACCTTTCCCAGGTTCTTGTTTGTACCAAGGGAAGTAGACTGAGGCACTGTCTGTGTAAGTGAAGTTGATGACAGTGTTGGCTCTCTCCTGTACTCTCAGGATGGAAGGCTGCTGCTCCACCTGCTCTCCTTGGCTCATTCCTATGCAGGAAGATGGAGAGAAAAGAGAAAGTTTGTCAGGTCATCATTTTCCAGAAATCTCTTTTCTACTGTAACTAGAGAAAATCTGAATAAAATATCGGTTCCCCTAGATGGCTCAGAAATGCCCACTGATTATTCTGTGCCCCTAAAGTATTGACTCACCATACATCTGCATCCACAGAAACATGAATAAAGTAGAAACATAAGACTTCATTGTTCTTCCCAGTTAAATTGAAATCCAGTGTTGACTGTGATGATCAGCAGGTCAGCTATAGCTGCCAGGGTGTTGTTCTTTCTCAGTAACAATTCTAGCTCTGGTGTCTTCCCCTCAGCCACTGAGGAAAGGGCCTAGCTTCTGCATAGTCAGCACCCAAGGAAGTATATTCTCTGCATCCTCCCCAGCAGTTGAGAATTACTGCCACCTTGTGGTGAATCTCTAACCATCAAATAATCCAGTTAAGTGTTCTCTGACCATATGTGACTCAGACAAGTAAAACACAATATGTCCTATTAAGTGGGTTCTAGTACTGAGAGACCAAGACTGGCATTTGTATCTACTAGTGAAGCTGTTTCTTTTCTTTCTATGTAACATAGGATATGTATGTTGCTTCATATACAAATGTATATACATGATATTTTCATACATAAATGCACAAATGTGGTGTGTTCCTATATGAGTGTATATGTGTTTGTGTGTGAGTGTGTGAATGTGTTTCTGTGTGTTTAACATTTCTTCTGTCTAGAATTGTTTCTACCTTTCCACTCTCACACTGCAGAATGCTTAGATCATTCATCAAGCATTCTCCTGTCTCTTGAAGAAAGATTTTTAGGGTTTTAGTTGTCCTTGTGAATTATAGCACTCAAAATGCTTTTTCAAGTCTCTTATGGGCTTTCAGTAGCAAGAAGACAACATTCTTTCTATTTCAGTGAATTCTAGTTAATAATAATATAACTATGATGTTTCTATGCTTGCATCTTGCCCTCCATAGAAACCAGCCTGGAATCACAAATACACATAGCTACTCTTAGAAAAGTTCTCAGAAGTCATTTCCTCTCCTATTACTTTGTGTCAAATACCAATAGAGACACTCCCCCTGGGAACGTGGAGGCCACACCTGCCTGGGAAACAGGTAGCCCATCCTCACTCACCTTCATGCCCTACAGTGAAATTTCCCCAGTTTCATCCCTAGCCCATGTAGCAGACCACTTGAATGGGCCTGTCCTTCTCTGCTTCCATATATCAGGTACTCCACCAAACCTTGCAGAGGACCCAGATTGGCTTATTCTTGTGGACCCTTTTAGCACTCCCTCAAATTAACCTCCTTTCCTTTATGTCATTCTCCAATACATAAAACAAACCAAAACCTCAGAGTTAAGCTTCACCCACAGAGTACAAGACATGGAATCTCAGGCTTTGAAGATAAAGTGGAAGAAATGGACAGATGTCTCAGTCAAAGAAGATGTTAAATAAAAAAAAAAAAACATGGGAAAAATATCCATGAAAGCTAGGACACCATAAAGAGATTGAATCTACAAATGATATAAATAAAGAAGAAGAAACCTTTCATTCCTGTTGGCAGAGGCCTGGATCATGGCTAGGGTCCTGGAGCTCAGCTCTGGGAGAGACAATGGGTTTCATTTCCCTCAAGAGCAGCTATAGCACCTTAGGATGAGGCATAAGTGTGCTAAGCCAGGGTGTGGAAAATATTTTCCACAAAGTGTTACAGTTTAGGTATTTTAGGATGAAATTGCCAGTGGCAATGGAAGCTGGCCATTCCAAAGCCTATGGTGGTACAAAGTGTTGCAGCTCTTGGTCAAGCTGCTGTGTTGAGTACAGCAGAGGTGCAGGAGAAAGCTCTTGCCTGATGGGCTTGCAGCCATGTCACAGGCCTGGTGAGGCACAGGCCCTGCAAGGTCTAGGCCCAGCATGCTAGAGGACAAACCCTATGAGACTCAGCCCATAGGAAGATAAATGACAAATCTCAGATGGTCTTGAAGTGGGAAAGTGCCTGTGTAGTCAAGGGCAATATAAACCCTGAGCAGAGGGAAGGATTTTGATGGTGAAAGTGTTTGCTTCAATGGGGCCAGGAGGTCAGGGATACTTAAAGTCCTATGGCAAGAAGGAAAATACAGTACTTAATTTTTTTATGGGTGTTGTAAGTGTCTATTAATATTTACTAATAATTATGTTTTAGTAAAGCTTGCTGTTAATCCTGAACACCTGTATAACCAAATCACCACACAGAGACTATGATTTATTTAATTAACTTAGAACATAATGCTGGGCAATAGTTACTTCATCCTAAACTTCCAAGCCATCATATAGTTTCCTAACATTTAGATTTCCCACATTATACTTGCTTTTAGTGATTTATTAGGTCCAGTCCATCTCTCCAAGTCATTCCAAGATTTCTCCTCCAGAGATTCCAGCTCTGCCATCCTAGCTTTGCCCCCACCCTTTTTCCTCCCACTCTTTTCCTGTCCTCTGACTCCTCCCCTCTTTCCTGCCCTCTGGCTCCTCCCCTCCCCCACCTACTCCTTCCTCTCTATTGCTCAACATTGTGGCTGGTTGTTTTATTTTGGATGTTTACACAAAGTTGAGACAGGTGATGCTTAGAATAAGTATCACAGTGCAATATCTGGATTGAAACCGGAGGAGGGGGGAATCCGCATTTGAATGAACAAGGGTAAGGTGTATACATTTCAAAAGAACATTATATCAACATATGGGGAAGGGGATCTCCAAGTACAATTGAAGGTCACTGCTGAAATAACATCTTTAGCAGGGTGAGGTGTATGTAGGAATTCCTAGACACTTTCCAGAGCAGTTTCCTTATTAGTGAAAAGTCTGTCCTGTAATCTGTCCTGAGGGCTATGTGACAATTTTTAGCTCCTTAAAATACCTGGGTCACCTAGATCAGGGGAGACTTTTAGAAACCCTCTAGAAAAGGGATTTTACCAACATAGAGTGAGCACAATTAAATGGCTATTCAGTTGCAACCTACTCTAAAAGCACAAAATGGCAACCAACAGAATAGGAAAGGATTTTTACCAACCCAAATCTGATAGAGGGCTAACATTTAACATAGATGAAGAATCCAAGAAACTAGACATCAACAATACAAATCAACTAATTTCTAAAAATGTACTTCAGATAAAAATGGAATTCTCAACCGAGAAATCTCAAACAGCCCAGAAGCACTTTAGGAACCTGCCACAGAGGGCCTCTGAAAGGCTCTGCCCTGCCAACTATCAAAGCAGATACTGAGACTTATGGCCAACTGTTGAGCAGAATGCATGGAATCTTATGAAAAAATGGGAAATAGTAAGATCTGGAGAGGACAGGAACTCCACAAGGAGAGCAACAGAACCTGAAAACTTGAACACAGGGGTCTTTCCAGAGACTCATACTCCAACCAAGTACCATGCATAGAGATGACCTAGAACCCCTGCACAGATGTAGTCCATGGCAGCTCAATGTCCAAGTGGGTTCTGTAGTAATGGGAAGAGGGACTGCCTCTGACATAAACTGATTGGCCTGCTCTTTGATCACCTCCCCCTGAGGAGGGGAACATCCTTACCAGGCCACAGAAGATGACAATGCAGCCACTCCCAATGAGATATGATAGACTAAGATCAGAAGAAAGCAGAGGGGGACCTCCACTATCAGTGGACCTGGGGAAGGGCATGCACGAAGAAGAGGAAGGGAACATGGGATTAGGAGGGGAGGAGAGAGGGGGTGATGAGGGGGATACAAAGTGAATGAAGTGTAATTAATAAAAGTTAAAAAAAAATGTCCAACATCCTTAGCCATCAGAAAAATGTAAATGAAAATGACTCTGAGATTCCATCTTACACCTGTCAGGATGCCTAAGATCAAAAACACAAGTGACAGTTCATACTCTCGAGGGATGTGGAGCATGGAGAAGACTCCTCCATTGCTAATGGGAGTGCAAACATATTCAACCACTTTGGAAATCAATATGGTAGTTTTTCAGAAAAATTCAAATCATTCCATCTCAAAACACAGCTATACCACACCTGGACATATACTCAAAGATTCTGCATTCTACCACTAGGGCACTTGTTCTACTATGTTCACAGCAGCTTTATTCATAATAGACAGAAACTGGAAACAACCTAGAAGTCCTCAACTGAAGAATAGATAAAGAAAATATGGTACAATTACACAATGGGATAATTTTATTTTAGTTTATTAGTTACACTTTATTCACTTTGTATCCCCCATAAGCCCCTCTCTCCTCCCCTGTTGGGAGTGGTGCCTCTGGCAGCTGCTTTGATATTTAAATCTCAGCGGAGAGACTGCTTTTACTGGACCTTCTCTAAAGGCAGGGTAGAATTTGCAAGTCCATCTCATTTTGTTTGTGACAGCAGGTAGGATAGCTTGTGAGGATCACACCTCTTCCTCAGGCTCCTTGTACAAATTTAACCATTGTTCTGAGATGTTTCTACTCTGGCTCAGAAACTCTACAATAAAAAGACAGGCTGACAGTTACTGCAAAGGAAGGCAGAAGATGATGCTTCAAGCATCCTGTCTCAACTCTTGTGTAAACAGGACACAAATAAAAGAACTAGATACAATGTTGTGCAATGGGAGGAGCCAGAGGAGAGGATTGAGGGGAGGAGCTAGAGGAGAAGGCTGGAGGCAGAGGAGGAGATAGAGATGGGAGACTTGCTGCTGGCACTGCTTGTTGCAGCAGCCTGCCTTTTGCTGTGGCTATTGAGTCTGGACCTTTAAAAAGTTTCCTGTGTTTATTTTATTAATTTTAATCCTCTTTCCCAACTCAGGAACCATTCAACTCTGCCCGGCTGGCTCTGGCAGATTGGCGCCCAATGTGGGGCTTGAGATACAGGGATTCAGTGAAGGACACCGCTGTTTGTAGAGCTCGCATTAAGTAGGGGTGCTGTGAGTAAATCCCAGAATAAAAAATGGGACAAGGCATTAGCCTAGTGTTTTCTTTATGGAACTTAATTAAAGGTAGTCTGTATAAGCAACAGGAAACTGAGAAAGCTAAACTTTCAGGCTCAGAGAGGAGGTTAGAAAGATGGCAGGCTTCAAGAGAAAATGATATTATACCATCAGCCTCTCCAGAGGAGTTGTATTGCCCTTCTGATGACAATAATTTCTTGCCAGAAGGAGACTTTGAGGAAGACTTGCAACCTAATGAGGTTGCACAGTTGGAGGAAGAACCAGATCAGTACTCTTCTGAGAGATACCCTCCAATTCAGGCTATGCTTGTTAAAAAGCATAAGCCTTGGCAAAAAGAAATTAAAAGACTGGAGTATGGTTTGGAGGAAATAAACAGAAAAATTGGAGCATTAACTACTAGGGAAAATGAGGCTCAATCTCCCACTACAACTCCATCTTTGGTGGAAGGCTTAGGCCCTCCTCCTGGGAATGCTACAGTTTTAATGGCCCAGAAGGCAAGGGGACCTTTCCCTTTGTCCACTGTACAAACATCTGTATCTGCTTTACAAGCTTCTTTACAAGAAGCCAGGCAGAATGGAGAAGTCGTATCTGAGTTTTATAGTTTTCCAGTTTTGGAGCAACCTGATGGACACGGTAATGTGGTGAGAGTCCATGCTCCTATACCTTTTAAACAGATAAGAGAATTAAAATCTGCATGCTCCCAATATGGACCTACAGTGCCTTTCACCCTGGCTCTGCTGGAATCCATGTCTACTGAGGCTTTCTGCCCAGGGGACTGGAAACAGTTAGCAAGAGCATGCTTATCAGGAGGAGATAATTTATTATGGAAGTCAGATTTTGCAGAGCATTGTCAAGCTACAGCTGAACTTAATCGAGCTCAGCAAATTCCTATAACTTATGACATGCTTGCTGGAGAAGGAATCTACAGGGAAATAGGACAGCAATTGGATTTTGATGTGACCGTTTATGCTCAGGTCAATACTGCTGCCCGGAGGGCCTGGAATAAGCTTCCACAAGCAGGTAGACAGGTGGAGGATTTGTCTAAAATCTGTCAGGGACCTGATGAGTTATTTCAAGATTTTGTGCAAGATTAATGCAAGCAGCAAACAGACTTCTAAGTGATGAAAAGTCTGGATTGTTATTAGTGAAACAATTGGCTTATGAGAATGCTAACAGTGCTTGCCAAGCAGCCTTGAGACGTGTTAGAAAGAAAGGAGAAAATGGGGAAAAGGCCAAGGATTGGGGTACTAAGTTACAGACAATAGTATTCATCCAAATAATTAGATTAATAACGGCCAAAATTCAAAGCTCTCTGGCTGCAAGGTAACTTGCATTACCTCAAGTTCCAACAGTATTCACTGATGGATCTTCAAATGGAAAAGCTGTTCATGTACTAGAAGGACAAACTTTAGTTTTACAAGCATTGCCAGCCTCAGCTCAAGTTTGTAGAATTATGAGCTGTTGCTGCAGTCTTTAAAAATTTGGCTTCTACCTCTTTCAACTTGTATACTGATAGCCATTATATAGCTAAAGCTTTACAAGTCCTAGAGACTGTAACATATGTTATTACAGCTAATAAACAAATACAAGATCTATTTAGAGAGATTCAACAAAGTATTTGGAGCCATGTGCAGCCTTGTAATATAGGGCATATTAGAGCTCATTCAGGGCTTCCTGGACCTTTAACTTTAGGAAATTATTTAGCAGATCTAGCCACACATTTGGTTGGATTAACTCAACAAGAATTGGCTCAAAATTCTCATGCATTACATCATCAAAATAGCAAGAGCTTAAGAAAACAATTTAATATCACCAGAAAAGCTACTAGACAAATTGTAAGATCATGTTCCTCTTGCCCTGAACATTTTAATGTACCTCATCATGGTGTCAATCCTAGAGGTTTGACTCCCAAACATTTGTGGCAAATGGACGTAACTCATGTCCCAGAATTTGGAAAACTAAAATATGTTCATGTAACAATTGACACTTTTTCAGGATTTATCATGGCAACTCCCTTAACAGGGGAAGCCACCAAACATGTTATAAGTCATTGCTTAAAGTGTCTTGCTGCAATTGGTATACCTTCCAATAATGTAAGTCAAAAAACGGGCATTCCATGTAATTTCCAGGGCCAAAATATTATAAAATGAGCCCATGGATCTCTTAAGAACAATTGCAAAAAAAAGGGGGGGGGAAGTCATATCCCCAAATATTACTCATGCTCTCTTTATTTTAAATTTTTTGAATGTGGATATACAAGGCCGTTCTGCGGCTGATCGATTGTGGCATCCTAATACCAAAGATAATTTTGCCCAAGTTAAATGGAAAGATACAATTACTGGAATTTGGCAGGGCCCCGACCCTGTATTAATGTGGGGAAGAGGGCATGTTTGTGTTTTTCCACAGGACGCAGAGGGAGCCAGGTGGATCCCAGAGAGGCTGGTACGGTTTGCAGTTGTTCCCCAAAAAGAAGATGTTCCCGCTGCTGACAACCGTAAACTCTGCCCTGACCTAGACTGAAAAGCTGCGTTATACCTGAGCTCCTGACCCCGCTCTTGCTTCATTCTGCTCCTCGGAGAAGATGTCATGCAGAGAAACCTCTTATATAATAAACTGGACTTGACTGTTTTGTTAATAAGGACAAACTTCAACAAAATAAAAAATAAAAAAACTAACTGTAAAACTTTAATCTGGCTCTGGTTTTCAGCATAGCAAAACAAACTTGCTTCAGAAACTCTTGGGGGGTGTAACTGCCTATGTATATTCTCCTTTCGTTTTGCTGTTTGGAGATGTTAAGCTTTCAAATGGTTCTGTTTGCTCGACAGCCTTTTACTATGGTTCCTCTAAATGTTTCTCAGACTTGCTAATTTACACAAGGAGTCACCTGCTAGTCACTTTTGGAGTGTTACTTTGGACTTGGCTTGTGATAGGAGACACGTTACTATCAGTAACAATTAAAATCTGCCTGAAGGCCTTTTGCTGTGTCAAAGCTGATCTGATCTGCACAAGATCATATCACAGTGTCTACCCTAACAGAGGTTGGTAGTCAATGACGGGTAAGTTTTCTCTGGGGTGTATAAAAATTCATGTACAAATATTGACCCCAAAATGGGGACATAATATATATATATATATATATATATATATATATATATATATATATATATATATTTCGAGAGAAACAACCTAAGACAGGCACAGTCTTCTGCTCCATAACTCTTAAGTTATGGTCCAAATTTTAAAAATATAAAAAAGGGGGACATGTCAGGAGAGGTGCCTCTGGCAGCTGCTTTGATATTTAAATCTCAGCGGAGAGACTGCTTTTACTGGACCTTCTCTAAAGGCAGGGTAGAATTTGCAAGTCCATCTCATTTTGTTTGTGACAGCAGGTAGGATAGCTTGTGAGGATCACACCTCTTCCTCAGGCTCCTTGTACAAATTTAACCATTGTTCTGAGATGTTTCTACTCTGGCTCAGAAACTCTACAATAAAAAGACAGGCTGACAGTTACTGCAAAGGAAGGCAGAAGATGATGCTTCAAGCATCCTGTCTCAACTCTTGTGTAAACAGGACACAAATAAAAGAACTAGATACAATGTTGTGCAATGGGAGGAGCCAGAGGAGAGGAATGAGGGGAGGAGCTAGAGGAGAAGGCTGGAGGCAGAGGAGGAGGTAGAGATGGGAGACTTGCTGCTGGCACTGCTTGTTGCAGCAGCCTGCCTTTTGCTGTGGCTATTGAGTCTGGACCTTTAAAAAGTTTCCTGTGTGCTGTGTGTTTATTTTATTAATTTTAGTCCTCTTTCCCAACTCAAGAACCATTCAACTCTGCCCGGCTGGCTCCAGCACTCCCCTACTGGTCCCACCCTCCCTCCCCCTTCTTCACACATGCCCTTCCCCAAGTCCACTGATAGGGGAGGTCCTCCTCTCCTTCCTTCTGATCTTAGTCTATCAGATCACATCAGGAGGGGCTGCATTGTCATCTTCTGTGGCCTGGTAAGGCTGCTCCCTTATCAGGGGAGGTGCTGTTATGGCCAACTCTTGGGCAGAGTGCATGGAATCTTATGTAAGAAGTGGAAAATAGTAAGATCTGGAGAGGACAGGAACTCCACAAGGAGAGTAACAGAACCAGAAAATTTGAAGACAGGGGTCTTCCCAGAGACTCATACTCCAACCAAGTAACAGGCATGGAGATAACCTAGAACCCCTGCACAGATGTAGCCTATGGAAGTTTAGTGTCCAAGTGGGTTACATAGTAATGGGAAGACAATGGGATAATTTTAAGCTGTTAAAAATTACATTATGAAATTCACAGGAAAAGGCTGGAACTAGAAAAGAATCATCCTGAGTGAGGTAACCCAGACTCAGAAAGGCAAACTGGGTATGTACTCACTTAGAAGTACATGATAATCATGCTAAATACACTCCACAGACCCAGAAGCTAAGTAACAAGGAGGAATTTAGGTGGGTGGCACAGATCTCACTGGGAAGGACAAATAAGATAGATTCTGTGGACTAGGAGTGGGTAGAGATGGAAATAGGAGTGAACAAAGGGAGAGAGGGAGAGAGTACTGGGAGAGATGACTGGAATTGGGAGCATTTCAGAGCAAAATAGAAACCTAGTGCCATGCAAACTCCCAGCAATCTACAAGAATGACCCTAGAAAAAAATTCTACTATTGGGGGATAAGGAGCCCAAGTTGACCATCTTCTAAAACCAGACAAGGCTGCCAGTGGAGGAACTAGGACACCAATCCAGCAACTAAACTTTTAACCTAAAAATTGTCCTTCCTCCAAGATGTGGTGTGGTAAGTGCGAAGTAAAAATTGTGGGAGTAGCCAAACAGTTGCTGATCCAACTTGACACCCAAGCTATGAGAAGGAGCCATTCTGATGCTGTCTCAAGAGCCAGGTACCAGGAGCTAAATAGCCCAGAGACCTAGGATAGAACCTAAAATGACCTGGAAAAATATCAATAAAATGATTCCAAGTATACTCTGGTGTACTTGTAAACCAGAGCCTAGCATATTCACCATTGGAAAAAAATTCATAAAGCAACTGGACCCACAGTAATATATTAGTTGGAGTTAAGGGAATTATGAAGAAAGGGGGGTAGAAGGATTGTAGGAGCCAGAGCAGTCAATGATTCCACAAAACAAACAAATAGCCCAGTGCACAGTATTCAATAACCAGAGCTGGAGAGGATGTGGAGAAAAGGGAATCCTCCTTTATTGCTAAAGGGAATGCAAACTTGTACAACCACTTTGGAAATCAATCTGGCACTTTCTCAGACAATTAGGAATAGAGCTTCCTCAAGATCCAGCTATACCACTCTTAGGCATATATCCAAAACATGCTCAAGTATACAGCAAGGTCATTTGTTCAACCATTTTTGTAGTAGCTTTATTCATAATGGCCAGAATGTGGAAATAACCCAGATGTCCCTCAATTAAGGAATGGATACAGAAGTTCTGGTACATTTTTTTTAAATTTATTTTTTATTTTTTAAATTCTTTATTAATTATACTTTATTCACTTTGTATCCCCCCCTGTGGTTCCCTCCCTCTTCCTGTCCCAATCCCTCCCTTTCCTTTCTCCACCCTCTGCATGCATGCCCCTCTCCAATTCCATTGATAGGAGAGATCTTCTTTTCCTTCCTTCTGATCCTAGTCAATTAGATCTCATCAGGAGTGGCTGCATTGTCTTCTTCTGTGGCCTGGTAATACTGCTTCTCCCTCAGGGGAAGGTAACTAAAGAGCAGACCAATCACTTCATGTCAGAGACAGTCCCTGTTCCTATTACAATGGAACCCACTTAGATACTGAACTGCTATGTGCGACATCTGTGCAGGGGTCTTAGGTTATCTCCATGCATATTCCTTGGTTGGAGTATCAGTCTCAGGAAAGACCCCTGTGCTCAGATTTTTTGGTTCTGTTGTTCTGCTTGTGGATTTCCTGTCCTCTCCAGAGCTTACTGTTTCCCACTTCTTTCATAAGATTCCCTGCACTCTGCCCAAAGGTTGCCCATACATCTCAGCATCTGCATTGATAGTCTGCAGAGCAGAGCCTTTCAGAGATCCTCTGTGTCAGGCTCCTGACTTGTTCCCTCTTTTCTCCTTCTTCTGATGTCCATCCTCTTTGCCTTTCTGGATAGGAATTGAGCATAATCAAGAGCCCTCCCTCTTGATTAGTTTCTTTAGGTATACAGATTTTAGTAGGTTTATCCTATATTATATGTTTATATGAGTGAGTATATACCATGTGCATCTTTCTGTTTCTGGGATAGCTCACTCAGGATGATCTTTTCCAGATCCCACCATTTACCTGCAAATTTCATGATTTCCTTGTTTTTATTGCTGAGTAATATTCTATTGTGTAGATGTACCATAATTTCTATATCCTTTCCTCCACTGAGGGGCATCTGGGCTGTTTCCAGATTCTGGATATTACAAATAAGGCTGTTACAAACATGGTTGAGCAAATGTCCTTATTGTGTACTTGAGACTCTTTTGGGTATATGCTTAGGAGAGGTATAGCTGGATCTTGAGAAAGCACTATTCCTAGTTGTCTGAGAAAGTGCCAGATTGCTCTCCAGAGTGGTTGTACAAGTTTACATTCCCATCAGCATCGGAGGAAGGTTCCCTTTTCTCCACAACCTCTCCATAATGTGTTGTCTCTTGAGTTTTTGATCTTATCCACTCTGATGAGTGTAAGATAAAATCTTAGGGTTGTTTTGATTTGCATTTCCATGATGGCTAATGAAGTTGAGCATTTCTTTAAGTGTTTCTTTGCCATTCGATATTCCTCTATTGAGCTTTCTCTGTTTAGCATTGTACTCCATTTTTTAATTGGATTGCTTGATTTTTTATTTTGAATTATACTTATTTACTTTGTATCCCCCCTCTAGTTCTATCCCTCCTCCCCTCCCAATCTTTCCCTTCCTCCCTCTTCTCCACATACTACCTTACCCAAGTCCACTGGTAGGGGAGGGTTTCTTTTTCTTCCTTCTGGTCCTAGTCTGTTAGGTCTCATTAGGAGTGGCTGCATTATCTTCTTCTGTGGCATGGTAAGGCTGTTTCCCCCTCAGAGGGAGGTGATCAAATAGCAGGCCAATCATTTCATGTCAGAAGTCCCTGTTCCAATTACTATGGATCCCACTTGGACACTGAACTGCCATGGGCTACATCTGTGCAGGTGTTCTAGGTTATCTCCATGCATGGTACTTGGTTGGAGTATGAGTCTCTGGAAAGACCCCTGTGTTCAAATTTTCTGGTTCTGTTGCTCTTCTTGTGGAGTTGCTGTCATCTCCAGATCTTACTATTTCCCATTTCTTTCCTAAGATTCCATGCACTCTGCCCAACAGTTGGCCATAAGTCTCAACATCTGCTTTGATAGTCTGCAGGGCAGAGCCTTTCAGAGCCCTTTGTGAGAGGCTCCTAACTTGTTTCCTGTTTTCTTCTTTTTCCTGGTACAACCACTCTGGAAATCAATCTGGCACTTTCTCAGACAACAAGGAATAGAACTTCCTCAAGATCTGCTTTACCACTCGTAGGCATATTTCCAAAAGAGGCTCAAGTACACAATAAGGACATTTGCTCAACCATGTTTGTAGTAGCTTTATTTGTAATAGATAGAAGCTGGAAACATACCAGATGCCCCTCAACTGAAGAATGGATACAGAAATTGTGGTACATCTACATAACGGAATATTACTCAGCAATGAAAAACAAGGAATTCATGAAATTTGCAGGTAAATGGTGGGATCTGGAAACGATCATCCTGAGTGAGCTATCCCAGAAGCAGAAAGACACACACTGTATATACTCACTCATATAGACATATAATATAGGATAAACCTACACCTAAAGAAACTAATCAACAGAAAGGACTCTGGCTAAAATGCTCAATCCCCACTCAGAAAGGATTACTTGATTGTTTTCTGTTTAACTTCTTTAGTTCTTTATATATACTGGATATTAGTCCTCTGTCAGATATAGGGTTGGTGAAGATCTTTTCCCAATCTGCAGGCTGTCATTTTGTTTTGACAACAGTGTCCTTTGCTTTACAGAAGCTTTTCAGTTTCAGGGGGTCCCATTTATTGATTGTTGCTCTTAGAGCCTGTGCTGTTGCTGTTCTGTTCAGAAAGTTGTCTCCTGTGCCAATGAGTTCAAGAGTATTCCCCACTTTTTCTTCTAAGCATTTTAGTGTGTCTGGTCTTATGTTGAGGTCTTTGATCCACTTGGACTTTAGTTTTGTGCAGGGTGATAAGTATGGATCTATTTGCATTTTTCTACATGTAGACTTCCAGTTAGACCAGCACCATTTGTTGAAGATGCTGTCTTTTTTTCCATTGAATGGATTTGGCATCTTTGTCAAAAATCAGGTGTCCATAAGTGTGTGGATTTATGTCAGGGTCTTCTATTCAATTCCATTGATCCACCAGTCTGTTTCGATGCCAGTACCATGCAGTTCTTAGTATTGTTGCTCTATAGTACAGCTTGAGATCAGGGATGGAGATACCTCCTGAAAATCTTTTGCTGTAGAGGATTGTTTTAGCAATTCTGGTTTCTTATTGTTCCATATGAAGGTCAAAATTTTTCTTTCAAGGTCTGTAAAGAATTGTGTTGGTAATTTGATTGGAATTGCATTGAATCTGTAGATTGCTTTTAGTAAGATGGCCATTTTTACTATATTAATCCTGCCAAGCCATGAGCATGGGAGATCTTTCCATCTTCTGATATCTTCTTCTAATTCTTTCTTTAGAGACTGGAAATTTTTTTCATTCAAGTCTTTGACTTACTTGGTTAGGTACTTTATGTCCTTTGCTGCTATTGTGAAAGCTGTTGTTTCCCTAATTTCATTCTCAGCCTGTTGTCTTTTGTATACAGGAGGGCTACTGATTTTTTTGGAGTTAATTTTCTATCCAGCCACTTTGCTGAAGGTGTTATTTAGCTGTAGAAGTTCCCTGGTAGAATTTTTGGGGTCACTCAGGTATACTATCATATCATCTGCAAATAGTGATACTTTGACTTTACCTTTCCAATTTGTATCCCCTTGATCTCCTTCAATTGTCTTATTGTTCTAGCAAGGACTTCAAGAACGATGTTGAAGAGATATGGAGAGAGTGGGCAGTCTTGCCACTGATTTTTGTGGGAATAATTTAAGTTTCTCTCCATTGAGTTTGATATTGGCTATAGGCTTACTGTATATTGCCTTTACTATGTTCAGGTATGTGCCATGTATCCCTGATCTCTCCAAGACTTTAAATATGAATGGATATTGGAGTTTTGTCAAATGCCTTTTTTGCATCTAAGGAGATGATCACATGGGTTTTCTCCTTCAGTTTGTTTATATGGTGGATCACATTCATGGATTTCAGTATATTGAACCACCCCTGCATGCCTGGGATGAAGCCTACTTGGTCGTAGTGGATGATATCTTTGATGGGTTCTTGGATTTGGTTTGCAAGTATTTTGTTGAGTATTTTTTGCATCAATGTTCGTGAGGGAGATTGGTCTGAAATTCTCTTTCTTTGTTGGGTGTTTGTGAGGTTTAGTTACCAAGATGATTGTGGCTTCACAGAATGAATTTGGAAGTGTTCTTTCTATTTCTATATTGTGTAATAGTTTGAAGAGTATTGGTGTTAGTTCTTCTTTGAAGTTCTGGTGAAACCATCTGGCCCTGGGCTTTTTTTTGTATGGTAAACTTTTGATGACAGCTTCTATTTCTTTAGGGGATATAGGACTATTTAATTGGTTTACCTGGTCTTCATTCAGCTTTGGCATGTAGAATCGGTCAAGAAAATTGTTTATTTCATTTAGATTTTCAAATTTTGTGGCATATAGACTTCGGAAGTAAGACTTAATTATTGTTTGGATTTCTTCAGTGTCTGTGGTTATGCCCCCCTTTTCATTTCTGATTTTGTTGATTTGGATAGTTTCTCTCTCCCTTTTAGTTAGTTTGGCTAAGGGTTTGTCTATCTTGTTGATTTTCTCAAGAACCATTGATTCTTTGAATTGTTTTATTTGTTTCTAATTGGTTGATCTCAGCCCTCAGTTTGATTATTTCCAGCCATCTACTCCTCTTTGGTGTGTCTGCTTCCTTTTTTTCTAGGTCTTTTAAGTGAGCCATTAAGTTGCTTCCATGAGATGTTTTGAATTTCTTCTTGAAAGCACTTAGTGCTATGAACTTTCCTCTTAGCACTGCTTTCATTGTGTCCCATAAGTTTGGGTATGTTTTGCCTTCATTTTCATTGAATTCTAGGAAGACTTTAATTTCTTTCTTTATTTCTTCTCTGACCCAGCTGTCATGTAGTAGCAAGTTGTTCAGTTTCCATGTGCGTATAGTCCTTTTGCTATTTTTGTCATTGAGGTCCAGCTTTAGTCTATGGTGATCAGATAGGATACAAGGGACTATTTCAATCTTCATGTAACTGTTGAGTCTTGCTTTGTGACCAACTATATGGTCTATTTTGTAGAAAGTTCCATGAGGTGCTGAGAAGAAGATAATTTCTTTTGTGTTTGGGTGTAAGGTTCTGTAAATGTCTGTCAGGTTCATTTGATTTGTGACCTCTGTTAGAGACATTGTTTAATTTCTGTTTTGTTGACTGGTCCTTTTTTAAGAGTGGTGTGTTGAAGTCTCCCACTCCTAATGTGTGTGGATCTATGTGTGGTTTAAGTTTTATTAAAGTTTCTTTTATGAATGTGGGTGCCCTTGCATTTGGGGCATAGATTTTCAGGATTGTGATATCTTTCTGGTGGGTTTTTCCCTTGATGATTATGAAGTGTCCTTCTCTATCTCCTTTGATTAATTTTGGTTGAAAATGTATTTTATTAGATATTAGAATGGCTACTCCTGCTTGTTTCTTAGGTCCATTTGCTTGGAAAACCGTCATCCAGCCCTTTACTCTCAGGTAATATTTAGCTTTGTGATTTAGGTGTTTTTCTTGTATTGTTTGGTCTTGTATACACATCCATTCTGTTAGTCTGTATCTTTTTATTGGAGAATTGAGTCCATTGATGTTGATGGAGATTAATGACCAATGGCTATTAGATCCTTTGATATTGATCTTGGTTATGGTAGTATGTTTGGCTACTTTTTGTTTTGCTATAATGAGGTTATTTATTTCCTCTGTTTTCTTGAAAGTAGCTAGTTTCTTGGGTTGTATTTTTCCTTCTAGTACCTTCTGAAACACTGTATTTGTGTGTAGGTATTGTTGAAATTTGTTTTTGTTGTTGAATAACTTGTTTTCTCCATCTATGAGGCCTGAGAGTTTTGCTGGGTACAGTAGCCCAGGCTGACATCTGTGTTCTCTTGGGGTCTGCATGATATCCATCCAGGCTCTTGTGACTTTCATATTTTCTGTTGAGAAGTCAGGTGTGATTCTGACTTCAGGTGTGATGGGTTTGCCATTATATGTTACTTGGCATTTTTCCCTTACAGCTTTTAGTATTTTTTCTTTGTTCTGCATACTTACTGTTTTGATTATTATGTGACTGGAGGATTTTCTTTTCTGGTCTAATTTATTAGGTGTTCTGCAGGTCTCTTGCATTCTTATAGGCCTCCTCTTTAAGTTGAGGAAATTTTTTTCAATGATTTTGTTGAAAATATTTTCTGGGCCTTGGAGTGGAAAATCTTAATTTTCCTCTATTCCTATTATTCTTATGTTTTGTCTTTTTATGTTGTCTTGGATTTCTTGGATGGTTTGTGTCTATAATTTTTTTTAGATTTATTATTTTTCTTGACAGACACATCGATTTCTTCCACTGCATTTTCCACACCTGAGATTCTTTCTTCCATCTCTTGTAGTCTATTGGTTATGCTTACCTCTGTAGTTCCTGTTTTCTTTCCTAGGTTCTCCTTCTCCATGATTTCCTCCATTTGTGTTTTCTTTAATTTTTCCAATTCTTTCTTCAGATCTTGAACTGTTTTGTTGATTTCTTTCATCTGTCTGACTGTATTTTCCTGTTTTTCCTTCAATTCATTCAGCTGTTGGTTTGAACATTCCTCTGTTTCTTTTATTTCTTTCAGTGATTTATTATTCCCTCTCTGAACGCGACAAACTGTTTTGCTGCATCTTCCTGTATTTCTTTATGAATGACCATAATCTGTTTTATTATATCTTCACCTAATTCTATACACATTTTATTTGCTTCTTCCATTAACCTCTTCATAAGCATAGATGTAAGGTCATCTTCTTGAATTTCACTTATGTTAGGGTGTCCAGCGCTACTTGCCCCTGGATAACTGGGTTCTGAGTATGCCATATTGCTTTGCCTTTTGTTGGTTGTGCTTTTTCCCTGGCCTCTATACATCTCTCTGTCTCAGGTATTGTCTGTTAATTTCTGATGCCTGCTGGGTCCTGGGGTAGAGAGAATCCACTTGGCAGGGTTCGGAAGTTCTCCTCTGCTTTTGGGGTATGGTCAACTGAATGGTGGTGCTTCTCCAGAATTGTCACAGTTCACTTCAGGTGTATGGACCTGTGTGGTAACTGTGGTGTTCAGGAAGGCTCTCCTTTCATCAGGAGAGGTTCTAGTGATGGCTGCCCTGCTGCTGGGTTGCTTGTTCTGAATTTAGTGAGCAGCAGCTGTTGCTCTTAAGGTGTAATTGTTGGGTGTAGCCCTCTTGAAGAAACAGGGATTCCCACAGTTTTGTCAGTTTAGCTAGGGATAACTGGTTGATCCTTGGAGCAGTATCTGGGGGCTGATGTAATGGCTCTCTGGCTTTTGTAGGTCTGAGGATGCAGTTATGTGCCCCAGTGCCCTAGCAGTACTCAATAATGGGGGGTGAGCACAGCACTCATAACTGCAGTAGAAGGTGAGAGCCTAGAGTCTGCGTGAATCCAGAAAGTCTTTTGGAGCTGGGTGTCCAGAGCATTGGACCTAATGATCCCCCTGCTGTGGGGTTTACTCCTGACAGGGACACCCAGTCTTTGCTTTGGGGACAGCCTTTCTGCCTGTGATGGTGAGTAGAACCCGCAGGCACAGACTTATGTGGCTCTGCCTTTCTGCCTTTCTGGGGATTGGGTGCCTGGGTGTCTGCCAAAACTGGGTAATTTTTCCCGAGACCTTTTCAGGGTGTTGGTATCAGCTGAGTGCTCTGAGATCAGACCAGCTGTTCTCCTTGCTGTGGGTTTGCACTCTACAGAGAAACTCAGTCTCTAGTGCCCTGGGGCCCACAGTTTTATCTAGGGCAGCAAGTCAGGCTCACAGGCAGGACTCTGTGCTGGCACCTGGGTCCCTAGCTCTGGCTCTGGGCTGGCTCCTGGGTAGCACCCACGGAACCCTGAGTCTTTTCCTGGGAATGTCTGGGTGACCTAAGGTAGGTCCCAATCATTTCCTGTACCGTAAGGTTATCTCTCAACTGGAAATATCAGTCTCTGATGTTATGGTGCTCATAGTTTAGTCTGGGACAGTGATCAGAGCACACTGGTGTGTGGCTCTGGGCTGGCGACCAAGTGCCTGGTAGAACTAGGATCTCTTCTGCGGTTTAGCTGGGTGAGTTAAAGCTGATTGAATACCCCACCGTGGGGTATCCTCTCACCTGGGAAATACAATCACTTGTGTTTTAAGGCTGCGAGTTCTGACTGCTGGTCACTGTGCCGATCCTGCTGTGCTGCTGGTCAGAACTAGAATCATCCAGGTGCTACCATCTTGCTGAATCCTGCAAATTCTGGTACATTTACACAGTGGAATACTACTCAGCAATTAAAACAAGGAAATCCTGAAATTTGCAGGAAAATAGTGGGATCTAGAAAAGATCATCCTGAGTGAGGTATCCCAGAATCAGAAAGACACACAAGGTATATACTCACTTATATGTAGATATTAGAAATATAATATAGAACAAATATATTAAAATCTGTACACCTAAAGAAGCTAAGCAAGAAGGAGGACTCCGGGTAAGATGATCAATCCACACTCAGAAAGGCAAACAGGACAGACATTGGAAGAGGGACTAAACAGGGAACAGGACAGGAGTCTACCACAGAGGGTCTCTGAAAGACTCTACCCAGCAGGGTACAAAGCAGATGCTGAGACTCATAGCCAAACTTTGGGCAGAGTGCAGGAAATCTTATGAAAGAAGGGGCAGATAGAAAGAGCTGGAGGGGACAGATCTCCACAAGGAGAGGAGCAGAACCAAACAATACGGCCCAGGTGTCTTTTCTGAGACTTATACCCCAACAAGGACTATTCATGGAGATAACTTAGAAGCCCTGCACAGATGTAGCCCATGGCAGTTCAGTCTCTAAGTGGGTACCCTAGTAAGGGGAACAGGGACTGTCTCTGACATGAACTCATTGGCTGGCTCTTTGATCACATCCTCATGGTGGGGGCAACTTTACCAGGCTACATAGAAAAACTATGCAGACAGTCTTGATGAGACCTAATAGGGTAGGGTCAGATGGAAGTGGAGGAGGACCTCACCTATCAGTGGAATAAGCAAGGGGCATGGAAGGATAAAAGGAAGGGAGGGTAGGATTGGGAAGAGATGAGGGAGGGGGCTACAGCTGGGATACCAAGTGAATAAATTATAAAAATTTAAAAATAAAATAAAATATAACCATAGCTCAAGGTACTCAATAAGGACTCACAGAGGCTGAACCAACATTCAGGGAGCCTGTATGGATCTGACCTACTGGAATGTAATGTGAATATTACCAGAGGAGAAAGGTAAGTACCAATACACCTATAAATCATCGGATCTACAATTGTGACCTGCCTGCATGATACACTGGTGTGATAATGGCACAAATGAATTTGGAGTAACCAACCACACTTAGAGGCCTGATTCATGAAAAGGAACCCAATCCTAATAGTGGTCCAGTGGCCAAAAACCTGTGGCTAGATAGGCCATAGACCTAAGAAAAACCACATTGCTAAAAATATTGTAGCAAAGTGATGACTTCTGATGACTTACTGCTATACACATAGATGAGTGTCTTATTCAGCCATCATCAGAAAAGCTTCCACTTGCAGTAGATGGGAACAAACAGAAAGACCTAAAACTCCACAACTAGAAATTATGCATGGAACAAGAGATCTTGGAACACTCAGTCCTAAATAGAATGTGTCTATCAAACTTCTCCTTTCAGGATTCAAGAACTTTTGCAACAGCAGCAGCAGAAAAAGAAGAAGAAAAACAACAACAAGAAAAACAACAACAAGAGGAAGAAGAAGGAAAAGGAGAAAGTGAAGGAGGAGGAGAAGGAGAAGGAAGACTATCAGAGCTAGTGGGGATGGAAGGTAGTAAGGAAGTAACGCCCTCAGCACAATAACACTGGCTCAGTATGAATGCTCAGAAGATGGCAGCAGCATACACAGGGTTTCCACAGCTCCAATGCAGAAGGGGTTCCGGTGCTGAGTGTGGGAAATGGACATGCTTTCCCTTCCAAATCAAGAAGCTATTTCCAAATCAAAGCTGCTCATGAAGGAAAATTTAGTTTTTGCCAACAGTGTCTCACTTAAGTCTCCCTTTATACAAATCACACTTAAGGGCAGGCCTCACACCCAGTAGTAGATAACCAAGTCAAAATGAACTCAGTGATATTTTAAAAGATGTGTGTGTGTGTGTGTGTGTGTGTGTGTGTGTGTGCACATGTCTATATCTCTGCATATATGTGTGCTCCATATGCTATTTATTGGTTTTGGTTTTTTTGTTTTATTTTGTTTTTTTTTTTTCTGTTTGCTGTGATCTATTTTGGCTAGATTGTTGACATGCCTGTCAACAGAGAGAGAACTAAGGCATGGAGTTGGATGTGTGGGGGAATGGGGAAGATGTGGAAGCAGATGTGGGAGGGGAAACCCTGACCAGAATATATTGCATGAAAAATCCATTTTCAATTTAACCCAAAAGAAGAATCACAGTGGTGCACCCTGAGTCTTTCTTGGTCAGATGCCCATGTTCACACAGATTGGAGTACATGATTCTTATTGTCAGACAGAATGGAACATGTCTTTTAGATCAAACTTGCATAGGTTAAAGAGGCTGATTTTCAATGAAGTGAGATGGAGACACAATGCAGAGAGGAAATCTGGGATAATGGTATATATAGTTCATAAAATTTCTGCCTTATAATGATATTGTATAAGATGATATTGTAAAATGATATTATATAATGATATTGTATAAATTCTTCTGGCTTTTTTTGTGCTACTAAACATAAAATCTCCTATAGAAGGCAGTGTCAGGCATAGAGTGCATTGAAACTGGGAGAAATTGTCTCATAGAATAAAAACCTAAGACCACCCACATTCTCAGGCATCACACATGTCTGTCACTTCCTTGACAGGTCTTTGAGCCCTGGAGAAACTTGATAGGATCCTATCTGGGTTTCATCCGACCCATAACATAAACAGACTGATAGTGGATCATGGGCTGTTTAAACTTATAGCCAAATAAAATAAGACTGTAGTTTGCTAAATATGATGATTCTATGTGGTGTGATACAGTGGTAGTATGGACAGCCTAGGAAAAGATAGGCAGGATGCTCATTTATGAGGCTCTGTTTTTATCATTAAATCTAACAATCCTTTCTTCTAAGAAATACATGTACCCTGGATCTTGAAGAAGCTGAGAACTGCAGATAGTTTATTAATATATGAAGCAAAAGTCACAAGGACAGCCTTGCCTTGATGGCTTTCTGGAGTTAATTACTCTCTTTCTAGGGGTAACTGGAAGGCTTACACGCTCAACAGAGGTTGTGATAAAGTTGATGAAACCTAATGTAAAACATAAAATTGTTTTTTTAATTTTTATTAATTACAATTTATTCACTTTGTATCCCCCTGTATCTTCCTCCCTCTTCCTCTCCCAATTCCACCCTCCCTCCTCCTTCTCCACCCATGTCCCTTCCCAAGTCCACTGATAGGGGAGGTCTTCCTCCCCTTCCTTCTGAACCTAGACTATCAGGTTTCATCAGGAGTGGCTGCATTGTCTTCTTCTGTATACTGGTAAGGCTGATCCCCGCTCAGGAGGAAGTGATAAAAGAGCAGGACAACCAATTCATGTCAGAGACAGTCCCTGTTCCCATTACTATGGAACCCACTTGGACACAGAACTACTTGGGCTACATCTGTGCATGGGTTCTAGGTTATCTCCATGAATTGTCCATGGTTGGAGTATCAGTCTCAGATACTCATTTTTTATGTGATGAAATTTGCCAAATTAAAAACTCATTAGAAAAATATAAAATAAAAAAGAATGAAGTTAATGAAAAATTGGTTTTTCAAAATGAGGAGGTAGAATTTTAAACAGCAAATTCAGAAGAGAACTGCTTTGTCAGGACATTGCTGATAGCCAGAAGCAAACAGATTCATAAAGTAATCACTTTGAGCAGGAACAGAAGACAATGACAACTAATCACAGTTTTCTAAAATGAACTGTGAACTTGTTCAATATCCTGATAAAATTCAGACATCAACGTAAACCAGTGAGAAAATTGAGCTTCAGAACCAAGAAGTGAGAGAAAATCTCTAGGAGAGCCTTACAGGAAATGGAGCAGAGACTGTTGACTTAACAGGATGGAGTTTATTGTGCATCACACAGAGACTACCAGACTTAGAAGGAGGAGGGGCATTATCAAAGCATGAAAGCTCACAGACCTTCTGAGAGCCTGGATGAAGATGATCCACCCAGTCATGGTGCTGTCAGTGCAAATACAGAAGAATGGAAGGTGCTTTTATCAGTTGATACTTTTTTCCATTTTGTATTTTGATTTCACTTGAATTTTGATTTTAAGGATTTACAGCAGACAATAACATTTATATTGCTTTAAAAATGTTTACTATATGTCTTATCTAGAAAATATCCAAAACTGCTATCTGTAGTCCTCAAACTCATTTGTTTATTAAACAAGTGCTTTCAAGTCCAGATTTATCAGGAATGGGCTTAGAAAACAGTGATCTATTTTTTTCTCATTTTTTTTGTCTTTTTTTTTTTTTTTCCCAGAGCTGAAGACCGAACCCAGGGCCTTGGGATTGCTAGGCAAGTGCTCTACCACTGAGCTAAATCCCCAAACCCTCTTTTTTTTTTATTAATAACAGTTTATTCACTTTGTATCCCACCTGTAGCCCCTCCCCCACCCCTTCCAATTCCACCCTCCCTCCATTTTCTTTTCTTATACCCCTCCCCTAGCCCAGTGATATGGAAAGTCTTCCTCCCTTCCACCTAACCATGGTCTATCAGGTCTCATCAGGACTGGCTTCTTTTTCTTCCTTTGTTTGCTGGCAAGGTTGATCCCCCCTTAGGTGGAGGTGATTCTAGAGCCAGCCCATAGGTTCATGTCAGAGATGGTCCCTGGTCCTATTGTTGGGGAACCCTCTTGGATACTGAGTTGCCTTGGGCTGCTTCTGTGCTGGGATTTTAAGTTATCTCCATGCATGGTCCTTGTTTGGAGTATCTGTCTCAGAAAAGACCCCTGTGCCCAGATTTTTTGGTTCTGTTGTTCTCTTTGTGGAGCTCCTGTTTCCTCCAGGTCTTTCTATCTCCACCTTCTTTTATAAGATTCCATGCATTCTGCCCCAAATTTGGCAATGCATTTCAGCATATGTTTTGATATCATCCTGAGTGAAGTCTTTCAGAGGCCACCTGTGATAGGCTACTATCCTGTTCCCTGTTTTGTCCCTCTTCTGATGTCCATCTTATTTGCCTTTGTGAATAAAGATTGAGCATCTCACCAATGTCCTCCTTGCTCAGCTTCCTTAGGTGTATGGATTTTAGCATGATTATTCTGTATTATATGTCTAATATCCATTTATAAGTGTGTATATACCATGTGTGTCTTTTTGCTTCTGGGATACCTCACTCAGGATGATCTTTTCTAGATCTCACCATTTGCCTACAAATTTCACGATTTCTTTGCTTTTAATTGCTGAATAGTATTCCATTGAGTAAATGTATCACAATTTCTGTATCCATTCTTCAATTGAGAGGCATCTGGGTTATTTCAAGATTCTAGCTATTACAAATAAAGTTGCTACTAACATGGTTGAGCAAATGACCTTGTATACTTGAGCATCTTTTGGATATATGCCTAGGAGTGGTACAGCTGGGTCTTGAGGTAGCACTATTCCTATATTTCTGAAAAAGCCCAGACTTGAACTCATTGGCACAGGAGACAACTTCTTGAACAGAACACCAAGAGCACAGGTTCTAAGATCAACAATTAATAAATGGGACCTCATGAAACTGAAAACCTTCTGTAAAGCAAAGGACACTGTCATCAGAACAACACGACAGCCTACAGATTGAGAAATGATCTTCACCAACCATATTTCTGATAGAGGGCTAATATCCAGAACATATAAGTCAAGAAGTTAATCAGCAACTAATCAAATAACCCAATTTAAAAATGGGGGTACAAAGTTAAACATAATTCTCAATAGAGCAACATTGAATGACAAAGAAACATTTAAAGATGTGCTCATCATCCTTAGTCATCAGGGAAATGCAAATCAAAACGACCCTGATATTTCACCTTACACCCATCAGAATGCCTAAGATCAAAAACTCTCCTGACAATACATGCTGGGGGGGATGTGGAAAAAGGGGAACCCTCCTCCACTGCTGGGAATATAAACTTGTATAACCATTCTGGAAATCAAGCTGATGCTTTCTCAGAAAATTAGGAATAGAGCTTCCTCAAGATCCAGCTATACCACTCCTAGGCATATATCCAAAGATGTTCAAGTACACAATAAGAACATTTGCTCAACCATGTAGCAGCTTTATTTGTAATAGCTAGAAGTTGGAAATAACCCAAATGCCCCCCAACTGAGGAATGGATACAGAAATTGTGGTAAATCTCCACAATGGAATATTGACTCAGCAATAAAAAACAAGGAAATTATGAAATTTGCGGGTAAGTGGTGGGACCTAGAAAAGATCATCTGAGTGAAGTATCCCAGAAGCAGAAAGACACACAGGATATATACTCATTCATAAGTGGATATCAGACAGATAATATAGGATAAACCTACTAAAATCTGTACACCTAAAGAAACTAATCAAGAAGGAGGACTCTTGCTGAATGTTCAATCCCCATTTAGAAAGGCAAAGAGGATGGACATCAGAAGAAGGAGAAAACAGGGAACAGGATAGGAGCCTACCACAGAGGGCCTCTGAAAGGCTCTACCCTGCAGGGAATCAGAACAGATGCTGAGACTTATGGCCATCCTTTGGGCAGAGTGCAGGGAAACTTATGAAAGCAGTGGGAAATAGTAATACCTAGAGAGGACAGGAGCTCCCCAAGAAGAACAACAGAACCAAAAAATATGGGCACAGGGATCTTTTCTGAGACTGATTCTCCAACCAAGGACCATTCATGGAGATAACCTAGAACCCCTGCACAGATGTAGCCCATGGCAGTTCAGTGTCCAAGTACGTTCCATAGTAATGGGAACAGGGGCTGTCTCTGACATGAACTGATTGACCTGCTCTTTGATCACCTCCTTCTGAGGAAGGGATCAGCCTTATCAGGACACAGCATAAGACAATGCAGTCACTCCTGAGGAGACCTGATACACTAGGATCAGAAGGAAGGGGAGGAAGACCACCCCTATCAATGAAATAGGGGAGGGTCATGGGTGGAGAAGGAGAAGGGTGGGTAGGATTGGTAGGGGAGGGGGGAGGGAGCTACAGCAGAGATATAAAGTGAATAAATTGTAATTAATAAAAATTAAAATTAAAAAATCCTCAAGTGACAACATATGCTGGAGGGGATGTGGAGAAAGAGGAACCCTCCTCCATTGCTGGTGGGAATGTAAAGTTGTACAACCACTTTGGAAATCAATCTGGCGCTTTTTCAAGCTAAAGTTATCTATTGAGATCAGTTAGAAAACCTTTTCAAAATACCCATTTCTGTGCTTAAGCCATGTTCCAATATCAGCTAATTTCACAACTGCACCCTACCAAGAAGCTAGGGTTCAGATGGCTTGCTATATGTGAACAGTCTAAATGACTGAATAAATCATTATTATTGTATAAGATGTCTCTCATACTGTCTTCACTTCTAGCCATGTTCATGTAGATGTTTTTGGCAATTACCATTTGTTTATTATCTGGGAAGCTTAGATTACCTATATTTTATAGGAATGTAGTTGCAGTGGGATAAAGAATGAATCACAAGGGGTGGGGTCTGTTAGTTTGTAGAGCTCTAGAAGAAAAGTGTTTTGGCCAATCCAGTGGCTGGCTGTTGCAGGCATTCAGCTGCAGTTTCAAGCTGAAACCCTCAATGGACAGACATGACGTGGAGGAATGGCTGCTTTCCAGTTCCATTCAGAAACAAGTGACAGACCAGAGTTTTCCAGCTGTGGAATGTAATCTTCCAACCCTTGGGTAAAGGCAGTTTTTTGGGTCACGTTTAAATATTATAAAATGAATTAGCCCCCCCTATTGTGTGACATTTAGGAGGTTTACAGTTTTTTTTAAAGCAGTATGTTAATAAGAAGTTTGGTAAATATATATTCCATTGTTCTCATTTTTATGTGAAATATTTGGTTTACATTACATAATGAAATGCATTATGCTTTCTAAAATATCAAGACATTGTAAATATAATGTTTTAATTTGATAATAAAGATACTTTCTATTATTTTTCTACACCTTAATTTACTAGATTTCTGAAATTAATTCTTTCATCAACTTCATATTCAGCAGATTACCTGGAAGTTTGTCAGGTGCTCTCTAAACAAAGGAGGAAAACAATTGCTCTCTGTTTCTGATTGTGAGAAATGGTCTTAATGATTCTGGAGTGTGTAAGAGGGGTCTTATTTTATGACATTGGCACAAGCATTTGTTAAAATGAAGTGTATATTTTACTCATGTAGGTGGATGGTTCTGGCATCTAACATTCTAGAAGTCAGTGTCAGGTCAGTGTGAACTGTCATATCTGTGTAAACTTCTTGAGGTATTTTTATGTCTCCTCACACTTCCTTTGTAATTGGTAGAGATCTGATAAAGCCACAGTTGTGCAAAGCCTCCTGCAGTCTCCTTGTGTCAGGGGCTGGAGCTGCACACCCAGCTGCAGTTTGGGGCCAGGCTTCAGGCTTGCTGGGAGCACTGTGCCTCAGCAGCACAGAGGTAAGTGCCTGAGTCCTCCAGCTGGGCGTCCCTGATGTGCAGGGCGCTGTAGCTCTCCTTAAAATCAAATGTGGACTTTAACCTCCCATTCTCCTTTGTTCCTGCAGCCACGTAAAGCAGACTGATGAGGCTGCCCTGGGGATTCTGTCTGAACCACTGCACACTCCTCATGGTGGTGGAAAAGTTGCACCTCAGAGCAGAACTGGTTCCCTCCTGGAGACTCAGGACTGAAGGACTCTGCTCCATTCCAGCTCCTCTCACCCCTGCTTGGAAATAGAAAAGCAAATGAGAATCAGACAGAAGTTTTCACCCACACCTGTCAGATATCCCAGGAGACTCCCATGAGGATGAATGCACAGGAGCTGTGTGTTGGCTTTCTCCCACTCCACCATTTCTGGAGAATCCCTAAAGCAACTTAGCTGAGCCCAACTCACAGCAAATCTGCACCCACAGAATCCCCAGCACAGCTCCCAGATTCCTCTCCATGGCCCCTGTCCAGTTGCTGGGATTCTTCTCTCCAGCTCTGATAGGGGTCGAGTATGCACAGACACACTATGCTTACAGAGGATAGGTTCTCAGAATCACTGAGCTTCCTCCTTCATCTGAACAGGAAACCCCGTCCACCTCTGTGTCATGATATTGCACTCCAACCACCTCCATGTCCTGATTGCTGAACTGTACTTGCTTTAGGACTATGCAGGAAATGGCAGTCACAGTAGGGTCCAGGACACTGTATTTTCTTTGTAGCCCATCACGTAAGGGAGTCTGGGGAAATGTATGAAGAGGTGGGGGTGGGGTGCATGAATGCAGAATGAGGGGGGAAAACTAGTGACTCCCATAGGTTAAGCCGAGCCTTGCAGAATCTTTGCACGGCTTTTTGTTGTTCTTTAAATAGATCTATAGACAATTGGGATCCACTGACCAGGTTCTAGATATTTGTGCTTTTCCATAAGAACAACTGGGAGCTAAAGATCCACATGAACTCCACACCATCACTCCTGCTCTTTGCGTTGCGGATGTTATGTCCTGATGTCCTCTCAGCTCTTCAACCTCTAGACAACTTAAGAAAAGCCTATTTCCAGGACACCTGCAGGGCCGCCTAGTGTACTGACACCACAGACAACAAGAGTGACTTCAGGCCATCTCCACAAACCTCATTAAACCTGCCTTATTCATTCCATCAGTTCTAGTGATCAATTCCTATAAATTACAAAGAAATGCAGATGGTCAGAAAACATTAGTGCCTAGATAGAGTTCTTAGAAGAAAAATAAAATGGCTGAAAAATAACTCAAAATTGTTATTAATCATCACAAGAAAATTAGACAAGTTACAGATTTTTTCTCACCTGTGTCTAAAACTCAATAAAACAACTGACCACAAATGCTGTGTGTGTGTGTGTGTGTGTGTGTGTGTGTGTGTGTGTGTGTGTAACCTGCATTCACTATAGGGAGGAATGAAGAATGGCATCGTAAACTTGTCAGGTAGATGGGTGGAACTGGAAAAGACTGCTTTGAATGAGTTGACGGAGACACAGAAAGACAGATGGCACATGTTCTGCTGCTGGACTCCTAATTCCAACGGAAAGTGTAGAGCCTCCTAAATAAAAATCTTCAGATGGACACGAATAACCTGGAGTAACCACAGAGGTCAGAAAGGTACAAAAGGGAACATGAGGTTGGGGAGAAGCACTAAAGAAGGAAATAGCAAAGTAAGCATAATTTAATATAAAAAAATAGGAAAAATGAAGGGAGGGTAGTTGGGATGGGAAAAGAGCTCAACACAGAAGAAAGGAGAGGGGGGAGGGTGAAATAAAGTGACCATGGCTAAAAAAGTTAAAGGAATCATATTAGTATCTATTTACCTAAAATAGTGTAGAATACATAAGAATAAAAATATGTATATACATATACACACATAGTTTAAATTAAACTATTTGGGCTGACAATGCTTCCCCAAGAGCTGCACACAGCTAACAAAATCCTCAATACCAGTCATGGAAATCCCTCATTCAAGCTGTTAGTGGGGAAATTAAAAAAGACTTCTAAAACATTATAGACTCTTATCTTTAAATATTATTCTTCACCACAAGTTCTCAGTGAGTACCTATTGCTCATGACACGATGCATTTTGACCAGATGATACAGAGGAAGCCAGCTTGACCTGAATTGAAGTCTTCCTCCTTGATGAAAGGAGACAAGCAGACAATTATCCTTCCCAGCTATGATGCCTATAAACTACAGTGGCCAATATTGTATTAAAATCTAAGGTTGCAATAGTGGTACTCATATTTTGGTGGCAACCAATAGCTCTCAAGTTGGACACAAGAAATAACTCAACAAGAGGAAAATCTTGCCTGGTTCTGGAAACCTAGCCAAAGTATGCAGGACTAGTGAGGTTATAGATCTTTGAGATGAACCTGTAACTACCATCTTACACAGCACAATCCCTAATTACATTCTAAATATCAATCATTGTTCCCAGGGATAAGTACATTTTTCTGTCCTCATCAAACACTTTCTTTTTTTCAAAAGACAGAGAACCATTCAGAAAACTACAACTAATCAAAATGCAGAGAACAAGTGATCATGCAGTGTTCTGCCTGAACTGATCCATGCGCCTACAGCTCAGGGAGCACTGGGGAAGAGGGCACAGAAAATGTCTAAGCTCCAGAGGAACAGGAAGGTTTCTGTGAGATTGCATCTCTTAAACATGGCACGGAATACATACCTAAGAATTCTCAAGGTCATGGTTGCCTAAACAAGACCTGAACATTGATGCACCAGTAGAATACTATCCTGGAAAAAGGAAATCTGATAGAGCTTCAAATCTAGACAGAGAAGTACAGGCACCTGAGAAATGCCAACAAGAGAAGCAGTCGTACCAAAGGAAGAGCACTCCAATCTGATATTGAACACCATGGGGCAAGTCCTGAAATCATACACATACAAGGTACACCATATGGCCCGAGCAGGTTGTATCTATATTTAGGAATCTATGTAACAACAATTAAAGCAAAAGCAGGCAGAGGCAATGAATTTCGGTGAGAAATGTTTGCTATGTAGAAGAGGATGAGATAAGAAAATGAAAATGGGTAAATTAAGTAATTATATTTTAATTAAAACTATTTTTAAGAAAGAGCAGTAAATGGTACAAGACACAAGTTTCCAATCTGTAGAAGACATAAATACACATATATATACAATATAATCAAAGAATAATATCTTGTGAGCTGGATGGTCTCGGGAAAGTAAAAGACTGACACATGGGGACTTTGGATAAAACTTCATAAAGAAGGTAGAGATGGGTCTGGAGGTAGAAGGAGAGAATAAATATCTCTCACCTGCAAACCTCATGTGTCACCTGAGTTTACATAGGGTATGGGGAGACATATGGGGACACCATTTATATTATTTTATTTAAAAGATGCATATTTTCTTTTATCCCCTTTTCATTATGAAAAGTGAAAAGATGGGGAACACTTCATTGCCTGTTTAAACTTATTAGTCTTAATCATTGGATAAATTCATGAACATATAAATTATTTGAAAATTAATGGAACATAATATTCAGGGTAAAAAGCCCACATGCCTGAACATCCTGATTCATTCTGGGGATTCCATCACTCATCATCCTAAACTCCTCCTTCAGCTGCCACATTGGAGCTGATCCTGCACAGTGTTTTGTTGAAGAATCATAATCATATATTAAATATGTGGAGCAACAGGAAATATACAGCATTTCATGTCTTATTTTCTGTTTTGAAACAAAATGTCATGCATGTATTGTGAACACCTTTTTGTAGTTTTCTTTACATGCTCAAAATATTAGCTGGGGGTGGTGAGATGTGCCTGGGATCCTAGCGACTAGGAGGTGGAGGATAGAGCATAGGAAGCTCAGCATCATTCTCTGCTAAGTGGTGCTTTTGTCTGAAGTCAGCCTGAACCCCATGAAACTCCACAACAAACAGTCCAACAAACAAAGAAAGCTGTCTTAGCAGCAGCAGCAGCCTCTACTGATGTCCTGCACTGTATTATGAACACATCTCAGGTTATACATCCCGTCCTCAGATAATTTAAGGTTTAGAGAAACATCTTATTTATGTATAACAGCATATGCGCATTTGTAGTTTCAATTGTGGTCCTCACAATAAGAATTGAAATACAGCTCTGTATTCTGAATGTTGTTATGTTCTGTATGTTGTTAAGGAGGGCAATGAAAGGCTTTACCAAAACAACAGATGCCAACAGAAGTAAGAAAAACTTCAAGATTACCGAACGTTAATATATTAAAATTGTATAATTGTAAAATTTAAAAGTTAGAAAATTATATATATATATATATGTATAAATTGCATATATATGTATACAGACATATGCACATAATCTGGAAGAACAAAACTTTAATCCTTGGTACATAATTGGAAAAATCTAAAGGAAAGGCAAGAATGCTGAAGACAGCATAATGTAGGATGTGTCCTGCTGCCCTTGTGTAAGGATTGAAGCCTCCTCTCTCACCCAGGAACCATCACACCTACATAGCCTTCTCTAAAGCATGGCTATTCTGCCCCCAGTGGAGAGAGGAGTGTGTGAGGAGAGTGACAAGCTTGTCAGGTGACTCAGCTCAGGTGACACAGAAACAGAGAGAGGGTACAAGTGAAGGGTGACTTAACATTTAGATGGAAAGGGGAATGGGAAATGGGCAGAAGGAAAACAGCAAGAATAAATGAACAGAAAAGAATGAAGCTAAAACAGAGTACTGAGATTGTGAAGTACAGCATAGACAGTTCTGGATAACACCCTTTCAGCTTCAGTTACTGTCACTGGTCCCTTTGCTTCCATTCCTTCATAATGAGCTGGTTTTATGAATGGTTTATTATGTTTTCCAGTTCTTCTGGAAACATGAAAGTGATGGCAGGGAAGGCGATAATCTAACTTACATGTGATCCTCACTGTACTCACTTTTGACAAGAACACACACTCACACTTACACACATGCATACACACTAATACACACATAAACACACTTGTACATACACGCGTACATACACGTATCAGAATCACATATAAAAGGCAACTGTTTTGCTGAACCATCATTTTAAATTTTGCAACACACTACTTTAGAAAATATAAAAATAAACAACCCATGAGGTAGTAGTGTCCTACACTGTAATCCCTGCAACTGGGAGGCAGGGACAGGGAAATCTCTAACTTTGAGGCTAGCCCAGTCTAGCAGAACAGCCAGAGATAAACAGAGAAACCCTGTATCAAAACACAAACAAGCAAGAAAACCAACAAGAAAGGAAGGAAGGGAGGGGAGAGAAGAGAAGGAAAAAAAGGAAAGAAAGAAAGAAAGGAAGGAAGGAAGGAAGGAAGGAAGGAAGGAAGGAAGGAAGGAAGGAAGGAAGGAAGGAAGGGAGAGAAAGGAAGAAAGGAAGAAAGGAAGAAAGGAAGAAAGGAAGAAAGAAAGAAAGAAAGAAAGAAAGAAAGAAAGAAAGAAAGAAAGAAAGAGAAAAAGTAACCACCATACTATTGAGCATATATAATAGAATTCTTTTTTGGTGTGTGTGTGTGTGTGTTCATGTGCACAGCAGAAATCCATAGAATACTGGATTATGGAGATCTCAAAATCTTTATACAACTAGCATTAATCTTCTTAAAAGGATGCTAAGCACTGAACTGTGTCTATATAAAATACATATGCTGGGGCCCTAAAAGGGCTTTGGGGTGACAATACTAGAAGATCAGACATGAAAAGGTAACTAAGGCAAAATCAATCAACACAGAGAGGGGGATGATAAGACAGATGTTGAGCACAGACCCTCTTATCCTCTGAAAAGGACCATGAGAGGATTCACTAATGGACACAGAGAGAGTGCCCTGGAAAAGCAATCATGCTCTCATCTCCATCTTGGACTTCTACCTCTAAAGCTAAAAACAAACAAACAAACAAACAAAACATTTGTGTTGCTTCAACCACAATATGTACTGTGTTGTGAAATCACAAAATGAACATGAGAATCCATTTTTAAATGTTATGAAGCACAGCCAAAAAATTTGAAGGCACAGCTGCACAGACAAAAAATACTCAACATTGTATTATTCCCTCTTTATACTTTGTTTTAGAGCACCTGTCTCCCAAATTAAGTTTCCTGATTCTTGCTCAATCCTCATGAGACTTGGACCTAGATTTCTGATGATCCTAACAATTTTGTTAAGGTGCTGGGAAGAATGGAGTCTGCTTTTCATGTATTTGGCACCCAATGCAAATGACAAATGAGTGAAGTCTCCCTGTACTTTCTTCGCAAAGCCTTAGAACTTTTTCAGATTCAGGGCATGTACCACTACATCTTAAGTTTGCTTGGAACACTGACAGAGAAGGGGAGAATTGCATGGCATGGGCCTTCAGAGTTGCAGAAAATATTTTAAAAACTCTTGTGGCATGTGTACACCAACCACTAAAAAACAGTGTACCCGTCATGTATGTGTACACTTGAGTTAAATAATTTCAGCTCAGAAGTGCAATGCTGCATATGTGCTACTGAAATTGCCCTCAGTTGACAGAGTAAGCTAAGCTTGACAGGAATTCACCCTCCTGGGGTTGCCAGCTGCCATTTTATGCAAAGGCCATGACAAAAAACTGGAGGTCCATTGCCAACAATATGCCCAATCCCTAAGTCTCACCAGTTTTCATGGGTAATTTCACATAACAGGTTTCACTAGCAAGAGCAGGGGCATGTTTCATGGTATCACCAAACAGGAAAAAAGCCTTTAGTGAAAGCTCTTTGGTTGTTGATTTGACTAAAGTATTTTAGACACACACCTTTCCCAAATAAACATTGTAAAAAAAATATCTATATTCACCTGTATCTTGACCCACTAAGAACCAAATATTTAATTTCTAAAAATTCATTGTCTACTCGTTGTGAGACACAGTAGAACTGAGTGTGCTAGTTTGTATATCAGGCACTATCTGGTAATAACAGTGCTGTATTGTGGTTCCCATAAGAACATGAGTATTTCTCATTGTCATGTGTGGGAAAGAGAATGAGAAACAGCAGAAGGCCTGCTGTGTAACTCCACAGACTTGAAGTTCTCACCAGGCCTAGTGTGAGTGACAATGGCTAACCCACTGCCTCATGAAGGTGAGTTGACTGGAAAGAAGTCCATGAAAATTCCTATGCTGACCTTGGTATTGTGTCTTAGGAGTGTTTACAAATAAGCCTGCCTTCCCGTCTCATTATAAAGAAAATCAAAACTAAGAGATGAACAGAGTAATACCTAAGATAGACCACTTGGTGTTAGAATCTCCAGGTAACATCTATCTGTGTCTATGTTAAAATATTTATGTATGCGTGTGTATGTGAGTGTGTGCATGGGGACAAGTAGAAGCACATGTGTACATATGTATTTGCATGTGTATGTGTTCATGAAGAGACATGAGATAACTGTGGGTGTTGTTTCTCAGGTTCTGGGGATCTTTAGTGTGTGTGTGTGTGTGTGTGTGTGTGTGTGTGTGTGTGCAAGTGTGTGTTTGGGTACACATATGTGCACATGTATGTGGAGGCCAGAGGACCATCTTGGGTGTCATTTTTCAGAAGCTATCTGTCTTGTTTATTGGATACAAGGTCTCTCATTGACCCTGGGCACTTCCAGGTAGCCTAGGCTGCTTGGGAACCAGGCTTTAGGAACACGTCTACCCTCACCTCCCCAGCACAGCCGCCATGCCCTCATGTGAGTGCTGGAAATTGTACTCAGGGCTCATAGTTCTGTGATACCTACAGAGCTATATTTTCTGGTCAAGCAGCAGCTAGAAAATTCTCTCTTTCTTTTCCTCTTCATCCTGAGTATTGTCATCCTCCTTTGCTGTATGCACAAAAGTATAAAATCTTTTACAGTTCTGCAAAACAGAAGGTGATGAACTAAAATTCCATACTGGAGCTGGTGATTTTCATTGTCCACTGGGATTCTTGACTGTATTTCAGCAGGATGTGATTATGATATGATAAAATAGTAATTGATAGTAAACATTGATGTTCCTGCAGTAAAATCATTTGTGCCAGAGAGAAATCAACAAGCAGTAATAAAAGATGCAGAAGGAATCACATCACAAATTCTCAAGCATATCTGAAGAATTTAAGATGGAAATGAAAAACATAGCACTTTTATGGCTTTAAAGATTATTTGAAAAAAAAAACAACCAGTGAGTTCCAATTCCTTGTTCTCCTGTTTTATTTTTAATGGTTGCTAAAACTGACATATTTGTGACAGATTTCTAGGCTTTCCTGGTTGTGGTGAATTCCTATAGCAACTAAATAAGCTTCAAGTTCTTTCCAAAATGAAGTATTTAATATTATGATCACTTCTGATCAGTACATTTAGCACCAAAAGAAAATTTATAGGAAAATCAGCATGAAAGACTGAGTAGACAAGGAAAACTTCAGGACAAACCTTGAAGCATGCACGTTTCATATTTTGTGTAGATGACACATAAAATGACAAATGGAAGTCCAGCTTTTGGTATTTCCCCATGGGAAGAATCATAGCCGCTGTCCAAGCAATGTCCACTCAGGAGATGATTCCCACAGATGATAACACAGTCTCCTTCATTCTACAAAATTATAATTGAGCATTAGATAATTTTGAAAATACTCAAAGAGCTTCTAAGACAAGTCAGGAGTCAATATTTTAGCTGGAAATGGATTGTGCAAAGGAGCTGGGCCTGCATAACTTGCCTTGTCTTGTCTTGTCTTGTCTTATCTTCCTTCTTTTCTTGCTACCAGTTTGAAAGATGTGGGGCACATGGACCATGCCACCAGGAGAACTGGCATGGAACTGGTGAGGGGGAGCAAGTTCAAATCCAAGAAATCTCAAAATTGAGATTTAAAATCTCATCTTGAGGCTAGCAGGAGTGGAACCAGATCCTTCCCTGTTACCATGCCCACCTCTGATCAAGTAGCATGGAGACACCCCCACGGTGGTCAGGTAGTCACATATCTGGCACCTAGATGAAAACAGAGCACTGCCAACACCTTAGCCAAAACCAATTAAATGCATTCACCCCCAAAACTTCTCAGTGCCCGAGGTCCACTCTTGTTCACTGTGGAATAAAGATGCATACACGTAAGTTGTTACACACACACACACACACACACACACACACACACACACACACATACATATGCATGAACACACGGGGACTTGAGCTGTTTTATCAATAAAGGCGAGCATAAGCTGTTTCACTAAATATCATCTAAGAGTAACTGATTTATCCTAGGAGAAAGTCTTCCCCTCTAGGCACTCCCAGCTGGAATGGAATCCTGCAGAGCCCACGCTTTCCAGATTTAACACTCTCCTTCCCGGCTCAGCTACCAGTGGTGTCCAGGCATCCCAGAAAGAAGCAGAGCCACAGAAAGAGATGCTTCAAAGACCATGAAGAGAGACAGTGAGTCTGAGTACCCACTGCCATGGGTGTTTGTGTTCAGCTCCCCCTGCAGCCCCAGACACTGTGCGCTCAGAGCACAGAAGTACACAGCTGAATCGCTCCAGTGCACACGGGCTTTCCTCAGGTGGAAGGAAGAGTCGCTCTTGCTAAACTCAGCCTCAAAGCCGTTCATGCCGTGAACCACTGGGTCTCCTGAGTAGTAGCTGAGGAGCAGCTGCAGCCCCTGCCGTGGGTACTGGACATACCAGAACAGGCGAGGTGCCACAGAGGAGGAAAAGTTGCATCTTATCTGCAGAGAGGCGTCTTCAGAGACAGTGACTTGAGCATCAGGCTGAGTCACTGACTGAGCGCTGGTGTCTCCTGGAAAGGAATAGTAGGCAGTATTTACAGGGTAGACTTCACTGAGGACAGTCAGAATTCTAGGATGCAGAGACCACAAGGCAACTGTACTCACTCAGGATAAAGTGTACCACCAGCAACGGGAGGATGGCCAGGCGCATGGCTGAGCCTTGGGAAGACTGCAGCTCTAATTTGCAACAGGATTGTAGGAAAGTGGCTGAAGAAAGAAAGAGCTTGAAAATAGGTAAGGAGAAGGGTCAGCTGGAGAAGTCTCCTGCTCAGGTAAAAACAGTGAAGCTGCTAACACAAGCCTGGAAGCTTTAGAGTGTCTGATCCTTGTCACTTGCCTTTGCTATAAACTCAGGCAGCAGCAAAGAAAGGATGAGATGCTAGCAGGTGGTGAAGACCTTCAAAGGAAGAAAGAACACTAGAGGGTGCTGCAGCGCCCTCTGGAGGGAAAACGAGGAACCAAATGTCCGGAGGGTCCACAGCCTGTCGCCTGCTGTGTTCTTATTTCACAGACAAGCAAAACCTTCACAATGCATTTGCTTCTTTTGCTAATCTATTATGAGATATTAATTATAGAACTCCCTGGAAATAGGTGGCTTGTTAATATTCCTTGCGAAACCAGGTTATGAAATGATCCCCAGACTTCAGATGCAATTGTCTCAGGCTGGGTGTGAATGGCCACCACAGCCATGGCGATGATGCCTGATGGTACAGACATCATCCTTGGTGGATGCTCTGCAGCACTGAGGCAACAGGAAAACACATGATGTTAGATTACCTCTGCTCTACATGAGAAGCTGTGACTCCAGATGGGAAAGCTTTACATCTAGAACTAAAGAAACTAAAACCTGGAGACTTCCATGGCTGGTGACATTATTGTCCTCCAGTAAAGAAACCTGAGATGAAAAACTTTTTCTGGGCCAATGGAAGGCATTGACTAAATCAGAATGCACATTTTCTTTGACTCTAGGAAGAAATCAGTTCTTCTCTTGGGTCTTCTCTCATCTGTTCCTTCCCCAGGGATTGTCTTTCCTGGAGATGGTTTATGTTCACTGTCAAGTTTTTAGTTTATGAATGAGCCTGTGGAGGGTAAGTGTATGTGTGCGCGTGTTCCTGTTTCTCTCAATTTTCCCCATAATTTGAAGGACAGCAGTATAAAGGAGAATAAACTCAAATCCACAAGTGTTAGAAGAATGAAGATCATCTCAGAACCCAGATTTACCAGTACTTCCAGAAGAAGGGAGGAGGTAGAGTCATACTAAAGTTTGATTGAAGCAAGCACATCCAAAACCAAGACCAGCAATTCACGTTCTTATTTAAGAACATTAGTGGTGGATGACAAGATGGCAGCACCAGGAGAACATTGTGTCTGAGGAATAGGACAACATTTCCAGTACAGCGACCAATGGGCTGAACTCTGGGCCCTAAAATAACAGCAATCATGTTTCCCAGGTGAGGAAACTCCCGAGGCATTGGAAACACTCGGGTCCACTCTGATGTCCCCCAGCCAGAACCCGGAAGAGATCCCGGGTCATGCAGGCACTAGGTCACCAGACCAGAGCCACAGGCCTGCCTGTCCTGGTCACCTTCCCAAGCTCAACAGTGGACACAAAAACACCAGAAACTGGGAGTCCCTGTCACAAGAGAACTCCACAGGGAAGGAAGAAAATGATACTGACTTGGATCACCCAGTCTTTCCCTGGAAAAAGTCTCGCAGACTGGAGGGTACTTCTCCTTCACTCTCCCCTTACTCTCTCACCTCTCCACCCTCTCTCCCCTCTCCCTTCTTTTCTCCACCCTCTTCTCTCTCTCTCATGTGATCTGTCAAAATGTGGTCATTGAGAATCTTAACAGGTACCATTTAGTAAGGCATTTTTATGCCAAAAACAGAACACAAAAGACAGAATCTTCTTCAAACATTTAAGAGTGCAAGTGTGGTAGCAGCAAACGATGAGAGCAGAAAAGAAGGTTGGAAGTAGTTGGAGAAGAGAGATACAGATTCCCACCAAATATGTTCTGAAAATAAACCAATATGGCCTTGAGTTAGGAAACCAAGAAGCAAATACTCAAAATATAAACCAGCATTAACTAAGGTGGTAAAATCTCAATGGCAATACCTATGTGTTCAATGAAGAGTCATGGGTCTCATGAATAAGTCCAACTCAGTCATTCATCCTAGCCAGATCCAAAATATGTTTATGACACCTTTATCATCACCAGGCCAATAGAAACTGTAACTGATAGGTATGCGGTAAAGAACATTCTTCAAAATGTTTTACTTTTTGGATACAATGAAAAACTGAAGACTATGTCATGTGATCATACCACTGGGCTCTGCTTAGACCTTGAGTCTACTTGGGCAAGGGACTCTGGTGCATAACTGGGAAAGAGACCTCACAGCCACTTACTCTCTATCTAGACCAGTTGTCCATCACTGTAGAAGCCTATATATGCTTCAAAATAAAATTTCTTTGATGAGAGGGAAGAACTACACTTATCTCTGTGTGCAATTATATAGATTCAGAATACAGTTTGAAGCTACACTGATTTAGGAAAGTGGCCCTCATAGGTCTCCTCTAGTGTTTATGACCTCTCTGTCCCGGAGTAGTTGACTGGATTTACAGTATTGCGGCAGAAACACTTCCTATGGAGCAGCCCTTAAGTCCAGTAGACATATGTTAGTTTCTCCCAAGATAAAAATGCTGCTATTCCACCCTTGTGGATATCTTCATGTTGGTCATTGTTTTGGTTCAAAGGTCTGCATTTTGGTAGAATTATTTATTGCTTTTCTTCTTTGGAATCTTACATAACAAATTTAGATACTATGAGAATTTATCCTTAATGAGGAGTCTTCAGGTCAGTTCTAGCTATATTCCTCCAAGTCCTATGTCTGAAGTGTGTGGTGTCCTAAGCAAAATGTCTTATCTTCAAGTTCTATGAGGCAATCAAGGACAATGGTGATGAACTATTTCATTTGGAAGAAACCCTTGAAGCCCCTGACCAACACCTGGAAGGTGGATTTTTCATGCCTGGCACTGGGATTTTTTAGATTTAGTATTTGTTCTAAGTTTGACAAACTCTCATCTGAGATGTTCTATTCTCTGCCATTAAAAGTAGTTTTAGTTTTTCAGGGATTAGAAATTGAATTTGGCATTCTATTGTGCTCCCCAACCAGTAAGATAGCATGTACTTCTTTGCTGTTCTTTCTGTAGAGAAACATGTATCTTTTGTGAGAGACATTATGGTTTACATTTTAGATATTCCTTTCTTTACAGAAAGATAAATACAATACGAGCACTAGAGTATTTTAATTTAAACTGGTATTTTGTTGACATAATTGAAATGAATAAAATCTTTGGCTTTCTTTTCCAGTTTTAGAATAGTTATCAGAGAACCCTATTCCAATGAGTGAGTACACCACATCACGAGGATCTAACGTACCTGCAAAGGCAGACAAGAGTAGACTTTAAGGGGAAGAGATTTCTGGACACAGTCTTTTATAACCATACTGCCTCCTATATAATATGTATGACAGAGAAGTACCTGTCTCTCAGAGACTCTTCTTAAGAGCTCTAACAGCTGTGTTTTATGAGCAGCTTCACTAAGAAAAGGTTGTCAGGGAGTGTGGTGGCTTGAATGAGAATGACCCCCAGAGGCTCAACATCTGAATGTCTGGTCCCCAATTGATGGACTGTTTAGGAAGTTTCAGGAGGTGTGGCCTTGCCAGAAGAGGAATATCACTAGTGGTACTCTTTGTAATCTCAAAGTCAAAGCCAGGCTAAGTCAGTCTCCCTTTCTCCTCCTTTCTCTCTCTTTCTCTCTCTCCCTCCCTCCCTTCCTCTCTTCTTTTCCCTCTCTCCACCACCTTCCTTCCCTCCCTCATGCTTGTGATCAGATGTAAAAGCTCAGCTACTGCTCCAGGACCATGCCTGCCTGCCTGCCTGACACTGTATTGGCCAACATGATAGTCACCTTCTGAAACTGTGACCTAGCTCCCAAGTAAATGCTTTTAAATTGTCTTGGTCATGGTTTCTCTTTTCAGCAATTGGCTAGTAACTGAGATGGGGAGTTGAGCTGAACTCTGTAACTTGGACAAAAGAGAGGAAGGATGTAAATAACTTGTGGAGTGAGACTGAAACAGATTTTTAAAGACTACAGTTTAGGTTTCTCATTTACATCATAAATTTGTGGGGTAATGACAGAAGATTGCTGGAGAATACTTCAGGACTTTTCTTGAGATGTTTGCTGTTAAGACTTCCAGTTAGGAAGAGAACTTTATTTCAAGGGATCACAGCCTGGGTTGTCTCTAGCACTGACTTCCATCCTGTCAGTCAGAATATCTACAGATCCTAGGTCTCTAGATATTTGACCTGAGACTTGTTGCTGTTTTTCAGGAAGCTGGTGAGCAGCACTTGGAGAAAGCACACAGCCTCCCTCACAGGGCAGCTCCCCTAGGCCTCCTGCACCTATGGTTTGTGTGCAGCTTCCCCTGCAGTCTCCCTCACTGTGTCCCTCACAGCACAGTAGTACAGGGCAGAGTCTGACAGCTGCACTGAGGACATCTGCAGGTGGAAGGAGCTGCTGCTCTTGTGGAGAGTGGCGTGGAACCCTCGGTGCTCTGTCCTCTTGTTGTCTGTGGAGCTCCTCAGGAGTACCTGAGGGGCTTTGTTGAGATATTGCACATACCAGAAGAGGGAAGGACCTGAGGAAATAGTCTGATAAGTGCAGTTCAGCATCACAGGCATCCCTTCTGTGAGAGTGACCAAGCCTTCTGTCTGGGTCACTGAGTCTCCATTGCTACTTCCTAAAAAACAAACAAACAAACAAACAAACAAGGAGGAATTACTGTTCTATGTGAGGAGGAAGGTTAAAGACTGCCATAGTTGTAAGACAAAGACATCATTAACACTCAGGGTAAAATGTAACTTACTGAGTATTAAGAGGAGCACAAGAACTGAGCAGGTGACAGGAAGCATGTTCATAGAAGAAATGACACTTGGTCCTTGAATGCACCAATCTCACAGGGCAAGTCTTCAGCAGGACCTCGTCAAACTGCTCACTCATGGACAAGGACCTCTGTCTGTACAGGGTGTCTGTCATGTTAAGCCACCTGAAGGAGATGCTAACCACATCTGTAAAGGCAGCGCCCTCTGCTGATTTCCCTTGAAACCTCACCCTAAGGAGGCAGGCCTCAAGTCCCCAATGAAATCCTGAAATCACCAATGGTCCTGATCTGTATGTATCCTATGTTATTTAGTGTGATGAGTTCACATAAAAATACACACACACACAAATATACCTCTGCAAACATTTGTCTAGGTTTTCTTACTGTAGTTCTTAGAGAATGTTATTCAATGAATTTTGATTATACTCATCTACGTTTCCACTCCTGATATATCCATCCACGCTTCCCTACCTACCCAGTTCTGTGCTCCTCCCCGCATTTAAAATAAAACACACCGAGTTTTATGTTACGGGTTGTGCTGCCCATATACTGTTAGCATCATGTCCTTCAGTAGAGGGTGGTCTGTGCACCATGAGCTTCACCTTTAAAGCAAGTGGCATCTCTCTCCCAGTAGGCACAAAGTGCCATCAGCTCCTTGGCTCCTTCCCTCTCTGTGATGGAGTTTTCTGGCCTGATCCTTTGCTAGTCTTCTGTCTGCTGCCAGCCTCTGTGAGTTCATATGGGCAGCTGTCTTGCTGTGCCCAGAACACTGTTTCCTTGTGTTTGTCCACCACCTATGGCTCTTCTAGTCTTTCCACCTCCTCTTCCTCAATGACTGCTGAGCCTTGGGAGGAGGTCGTGGGATAGAGAGTCCCATCGTGGTGGCTGACATGTGGTCCCCCATCTTGGTGGCTGACATGTGGTCCCCCATCTTGGTGGCTGACACATCGTCTCTTCTCTTCGTCAGCACAGTGGGTTCTTGCTCTTTGACGTTCACCATGCGCTGCAACAAGGGGAGGATAATGAAAATATATTTCAATTGTTAAAATAGTTTAATTGCTTTTACATATTAAATTTTATATTCAATTTACTATGACAATTTCATTTTTGTTGAGTTAACATTGCAATTAATAACAGCACACACCTTATTAAAATAATATATTAATTTTGACATTATTGTTAATAAAGTTTAACATTTAACATTCACCTCTTTTAAATAAATATTGGTTTTAATATTTTAATTTAATTTTTGATAAGCTGAATGGTATACCTCATTAGTTTATTAATTAAAATTGATTTATTGTTCTGAATAATTAATTAAACCAACAACATTTATACTGAGGTAAGAATAGACAAATTATCAACTTAATTTTTTCTTTTCATAAAATTTAAATATTCTTTTTAAAATTTTATTTATTTTCAAATTAATTACAGTTTATTCACATTGTATCCCAGATGTAGCCCCCTCCCAATCTCACTCTTCCTCCCTCTTCTCCTCTCCCACCCCTCCTCCAGGCCACTGATAGTGGAGGTCCTCCTCCCCTTCCATCTGACACTAGCCATCAGGGCTGTCTACACTGTCTTCCTCTGTGGCCTGGTAAGGATGCCCCCACTCCTAAGGGACTTCATGAAACTGAAAAGCTTCCCTGAAACAAAAGACACTTTCATCATAACACAATGACAGCTACAGACTGGGAAAGGGTCTTCACCAACCGTATATCTGACAGAGGGCTAATATCCCAAATATATAAAGAAGTCAAGAAGTTAAACAGCAACAAACAAGTAATCCAATTAAAAAATGGGGTAGAGAGCTAAAAGGAGATTCTCAATAAAGGAATTGTGAATGGCAAAGAAACACTTAAAGAAATGCTCAAAATCCTTAGTCATCAGGGAAACACAAATCAAAACGACCTTGAGATTTTACCTTACACCCATCAGAATGGCTAAGATCAAAAACTCTACTGACAACACATTCTGAACAGGTTGTGGAGAAAGGGGAAACCTCCTCCATTTCTGGTGGGAATATAAACTTGTACAACCACTTTGGAAACCAATCTGGCACTTTCTCAGACAATTAGGAATAGTGCTACTTCAAGATCCAGCTATACCACTCCTGGGTATATATCCAAAAGATGCTCAAGTATACAACAAAGTCATTTGCTCAACCATGTTCATAACAGCTTTATTGGTAATAGCCAGAAGCTGGAAACAACCCAGTTGTCCCTCAGTTGAGGAATGGATACAGAAATTGTGGTATACTTACACAATGGAATACTACTCAGCAATTAAAAACAAGGAAATCATGAAATTTGCATGCAAATGGTGGGATCTAGAAACAATCATCCTGAGTGAGATATCCCATAAGCAGAAAGACATATATGGTATATACTCACTGATATATAGTATAGGGTAATCATGCTAAAATCTGTACACCTAAAGAAACTAAGCAAGAAGGAGGACTCTGGATAAGATGATCAATCCTCACTCAGAAAGACTAAGGGCATGGACATTGGAAAAAGGAGAAAACAGGGCACAGAAAAAGAGCCTACCAGAGAGGGCCTCCGAAAGACTCTACCCAGCAAAGTATCAAAGCAGATGCTGAGACTCATAGTCAAACTTTGGGCAGAGTGCAGGGAATCTTATATAAAAGGGGGAGATAGAAAGACCTGGAAGGGACAGAAGCTCCACAGGGAGAACAACAGAACCAAAAATCTGGGCCCAGGTGCCTTTTCTGAGACTGATACTCCAATCAAGAACCATTCATGGAGATAACCTAGAACCCCTGCGCAGATGTAGCCCATGGCAGCTCAGTCTCCAAGTGATTTCCCTAATACGGGGAGCAGGGACTGTCTTTGACATGAACTCAGTGGCTGGCTCTTTGATAAAATATTTTTTTTTAAGGATGGAGAAAACTGTCCTAAATTGTCTGAGGGAGTTGAAGCTAACTTTCTTATTTTGTGTTTTTAATGTCTACATTATACTTGGCACTTGCAAACTAGCAACTGGCAAATGCTGCCCTGGAAGGCCCGTGACACAGGATGTGGACACAGCCCCATGGTTTGAGGACAGGCAGCAGGTGCCAGTGGGGCAGTGTGTACTTGCTGCACAGAAGTACATAGCTGAGTCTCCAGGCTGAGTGTCTGTGATGTGCAGGGAGAAGTGTTTGGCCTTCTTATCCAGTAAAACTGTGAGTCTTTGGTTCTGCTTTCTGTCCACATTTGAACGAATGTCCATGAAGAACTGAGGACCTTTCCCAGGTTCTTGCTTATACCAAGAGAAATAGTCCGAGGCACTGTCTGTGTAAGTGCAGTTGATGACAGCGCTGGCTCCCTCCTGGACTCTCAGGATGGAAAGGTGCTGCTCCACCTGCTCTCCTTGGCTCATCCCTATGCAGAAAGATGGAGAGAAAGGAGAAAGGTTGTCAGGTCATCACATATCAGAAATCTCTTTTACTACAGTTACAGTAACTAGAGAAAACCTGAATAAAATATCGATTCCCCCTGATGTCTCAGAAATGCCCACTGGTTATTCTGTGACCCTAAAATATTAACTCACCATCCATCTGCAGCCACAGAAACATGAATAAAGTAGAAACACATGTCTTCATTGTTCTTCCCAATGAAATTGAAATCCAGTGTCAATCGTGACAACCAGCAGGTCAGCTACAGCTGCCAGGGCGTTGTTCTTTCTCAGTAACAATTCTAGTTCTGGAGTCTTCCCCTCAGCCACTGAGGAAAGGGCTTAGCTTCTGCACAGTCAGCACACAAGGAAATGAATTCTCTGCATCCTCCCCAGCAGTTGAGAATTACTGCCACCTTGTGTTTGAATCTCTAAACAGCAAAGAGTCTGGTTAAGTGTTCTCTGACCCTATGTGTCTCAGAGGCATAAAACACAATATGTCATATCACGTAGGTTCTAAAACTAAGAGAGAAAGAATAGTATTTGTACATACTAGTGAAGCTGTTTCTTTTCTTTACATGTAGTATAGGCTATGTATGATGCTTCATATACGAATGTATGTACATAAAATGTTCATATATAAATCTATGTATGTGGTGTATATATGGGTGTGTTTGTGAGTGTGTGTGTCTGTGTGTGTGTCACATTTGTTCTGTCTAGAACTGTTTTGACCTTTCCACTCTCACACTGCAGAATTCTTGGATCATTCATCAAGCATTCTCCCATTTCTTAGAGAAAAATGTTATGTATGTAGTTGTCCTTGTGAATTACAGCACTCAAGAAAATGCTTTTTCAAGTCTCTTATGGGCTTTCAGTAGCAAGAAGACAGTGTTCTTTCTATTTCCGTGATTTCTTGTTGATAATATAACTACGATGTTTCTATGCTTGTATCTTGCATTCCATAGAAACCAGCCTGGAATCACAAATGCACATAGCTACTCTTAGAAAAGGTCTCATGAGTCATTTGGTCATGAGTGTGGCAACATCCATGTGGCTTATTCTCACAGCATCCAGTGTTGTCGACTGAATTACTGATAGAAAAGTAGTGTGGATCCCCTGGAGAATCTGCCAAGTACTGCAACAACCCAGCTTTCCTCCTTCCTCTGGCTCTTCCTGGCACCCCTTTGATTCTAGCCCATGTTCTTTCCTTTGTGTCTACTGCAAATATCTAAAAACACCATGTATCTGGAAATCTAGTATATGTGGGCTCATGAAGCACGTAGGCCAGAGTTACTGTCCTCTATTTCAGTTCCCTGGTACCATCCCCAGCCCTGTAACAGACCACTTGCAGGGGCCAATTCTTTCACTCTTCCTCTGTTCTCTGGGATTCAGCTGAACCTCTCTGCATTTCCTCTCCTCCCTCACCCATATTACTTTGTGTCAAATGCCAACAGAGACACTCCCCCTGGAACCCTGGAGGCCACACCTGTCTGGGAAATAGGTAGCCCATCCTCACTCACCCTCATGCCCTACAGTGAAATTTCCCCAGTTTCATCCCTACTCATGAGGCCAACCACTTGAATGGGACTGTCCTTCTCCGTTTCCGTATTTCAGGTACTGAATCAAGCCTTGCAGAAGACCCAGCTTGCCTCATTCTTATGAACCCTCTTAGCACTCTCTCTAATTAATCTCCTTTCCTTCATGCCATCCTCATATATATAAAAATAAACCTTTGGTAAGCATCAGAGGTAAGCTTCACCAACAGAGTACAAGACATGGAATCTCATTGAAGACAAGGTGGAAGAAATGGACAAATATCTCTGTCAAAGAAAATGTTAAATAAAAAAAAATAATCCTGGGAGAAAATATCCATGAAAGCTAGGGCATCATAATGAGATTGAATCTACAAATGATATAAATAAAGGAGAAGAAACCTGTCATTCCTGTTGGCAGAGGCCTGGACTGGAGCTGGGTACTGGAGCTCAGCTCTGGGACAGAGACAATGGGTTCCATTTCCCTCAAGGGAAGTTATAGCACCTTAGGATGAGGCATTAGTGTGCTAAGCCAGGGTGTGGAAAAGATATTTTGTTGAGTATTTTTGCATCAATGTTCATAAGGGAGATTCATTTGAAAATTTCTTTCTTTGTTGGGTCTTTGTGTGGTTAGGTATCAGGGTGACTGTGGCCTCATAGAATGAGTTTGGCAATGTTCCTTCTGCTACCATTTTGTGGAATAGTTTGAGGTGTATTAGTTTTAGTTCTTCTTTGAACATCCAGTAGAATTCTGTGCTAAAACCACAGAGAAATGACAAAACCAAGAGCTGGTTTTTGAGAAAATCAACAAGATAAACAAACTTTTTGCCAAACTAACTAAAAGACAGAGGGAGAGTATCCAAATTAATAAAATTAGGAATGTAAAGGATTGGATAAGACAACAGAAAATTCAAAGGTGACATCCAAAGAATTTTTAGATCATACTTTGAAAACCTGTGCTCCACTACATTGGAAAATCTAAATGAAATGTATGATTTTCTTGATAGATACCATGTACCACAGTTAAATAAAGTTCAGGTTAGGAATTTAAATAAACTATAACCTTTAAGGAAATAGAAGTTGTCATCAAAAGCCTCTCAACTGTAATTATTAAAGAGATTATTGCTACTATAGAGAATACCTGTTACTTTTCAGTCAGCCAAGAGAAATGGTGCCTGGAAGGTAAGATTCCCCAGAGTATGGAAACAGAAGACTTTCACTTAAAGAAAAGGTTCTTGGGGAAACAGTCTCTTTGGCACTTTCTGGAAAGAGGTCATGATGAAAAGTGTTTTCCTTAGTTTACCCCTCTCACTGTGTTCCTCTCACTGCATGATAAAGGGGGCAGGCTACAGGGAAAGTTGGCAGCAGAAGTCAGTGTCATCTGCAAGGTGCTTGTTTTCAAGATATGAAGAATATACCAGCCCTGCATCAGCAAGACCTTCACTGAAGCTCAGAGGAAAGTGAAGGATGCCAGATGCTGTGTGGCAGAATCAGAGTCCCTGAAAGCCTTGAGAGGTCAATGAGTGACATGATGAGGGCGAAACCTGAGGTACAATAGGAACACTGGATGTTTGAGATTCCAGCAAGAGTAAATATCAGCTGAAAAAAGCTGCAGGATTTGAAAACTATAGTGCATGTGGGTGTTAGAAGCAAGGATAACTATATACTAGAAATAATTCCTCACAGGAATACTTACATTCAAATCATAACACTTCAGTAACCTACTCAGTATAACACCTGATGAAACAGCACTTCCTGGAATTGGAAGAATACAAGATTCATCTTAGTGTTGGAAAGAACTATCTAGGCCTTGAGACTGCATATGAAGCCTTTACGGCTTTCAGTAGTACTGGGCAGTCCTTCATCATGATCTGCAGGGACCCAAGACTCCTTTTTCTGATGTCAGAGCTTGGGGAATCTTTTGTGTTTGTTAATCTGAATCCTTCATTTCAAGGGAAGAAATGCAAGATTACTACACTTCAAGGCATGTATGTAAGATTGCCCGGAACTGAACCTGGGTTTTTGTTTTGTTTTGTTTTGTTTTTAATCTAAGCAGATGGTATTTTTGCTTCAATCAAAGATGGTTTTAAAATTCAGAAGTTTTGAAAGGGTTCATCTTTTTTATTGATAATGGGTGTTTCTTCATGAGAAAAGTACTGATTTCATCCATAAGTAGGGTTTGCAGGAAGCAGCTCTGAGAGTTTGCATTACAGTAACATGCATGTGGGCACTCCATCTGAGCACATAAGTAAGCAGTCAGGAAAGGAACAGGAAACTGCTTTGAGGAGAGGTCTGTGACTATCTGGTGGATGTGATCAGTTTCTTTTCTCTGCCAGCTAAAGTACAAGGCAGGGAAAATTTTGACTGCAAAACAAAGAAGGGAAAACACAGTATACAGAATCGACTGATGAATAAAAGCTAAACAAAGAAACAAACACACAACTGTGTGCATGAGCTTGCACACGTGCACACACACGGGGGGGGACAGCAACATAAAGAGGAAGAGAGAGAGAGAACGAAAGAGAGAGAGATAGAGGACAGAGAACACAGAGAGGACATTAAGGAACCCAAAATTCTCGTGTCTTCTCCAAGACTGGTGTTTGTAAGGGTCTTTAAGAGCTTTTCCTCCCCTCATTTAGGGTTGCTCAGTTTGAATAAACACAAGATGGATGATTGACGCACAGCTTTGACATAAGCATGTACTGATCAGGCCTAGAACTTGTTCAGGTCCAACAGCAGCAGGAGGCCAACTAATGGAGAAAAGCCTCACCAGGCCTCTGTATTATACTGCCAAGCTTTATCTCAGTTCAAGAGGCTGAAGAAAAAGCCAACCATTTTGGATTCCAACATTGTTGCTAAGTATATGGCACCTCTGATTACCTGTTTCCACAACAGTGAATCTATTTAACACTATTCCCTCTGAAAGAGTGGTGATTCTTAGTTGTCCACTAGTTCTCTCTCACTAGATTTATTAATCTTCTCAGGGAAGGGCTTCTATCTATGCACACCCTGTGCCTCTGCAGTGCAGCTATGGAAGTTTTGTGGCTGCAGTTATTGTCGACATGTCCAGTCTCTTAGATGCTTGGGGCATGGAAGAATCTTCTCCTTGTAGGTTGTTCACTGTTGAACAGAAACATGGGCTAGAGCTCAGAAATCAGCACATATATTTTCCAAGTTCATTTTCAAATTATCAAGAAGACCTGGCCTCATCAATGATGCAGCTTCTGAACTTAGATGTCCCTGTTTCCATTACTGATAGATTGAAATCACCAGCTGGTTGTAGGCTTACAGCCCCCATAACTCCCAGAGTTTATCCATGCTCCCCTTTATCACAGGGGATGTGGTTCTGATCCTCATTTGGAACTAGGTTCCAAAGAAAGAAGAGTTCCTGCTATGGAGTATGTATCTATTCTGTTTTCTAGAGCCCTTGGTTTTTAACCTAACCAGGCAGAGGAAAGATCAATCTACAAACAGACACACACACAGAGACACAGATACACACACACACACACACACACACACAACACACAAACAGTGGTAATTTCTTAAAACCATGGTTTAAGGGACAGAAGCACCACCATCCTGTCGTTTGTCATCTGGTGCTTGCCACCTCCACCTCATCCTGTCACTGGAACACACTGTGAGATGCCTGAATGTCAGCTAATTAAGAAGAAATTTCAAAGACATCCATTCTCTGACTTATCCTAGAACAGATTAAAAGGTAACAGTTTAATTCAATAGCATATGAATGCAAAAAGAATTATATATATATATATATATATAGTTTTTTATTTGTTTTTACAGTGTAACATGACCAAAAGCCCCAGTGCCAGACACTCATATTCACCAAAGTGTAACCTGGAACAGGATCTGAGTTTGTGATCTTCTATCAGTGTAGGTAAGAGATGTGGGCTCTTGTATGTGTATGCAAAGTCAAAGCAATTTTTATTAAGAGAATTATAAAAAAAGAGGGAAATTAAGGAAAAGTAGAGAAACCTCAAAGAGAATACCATTTCAGAGAGGAAAAAGCTGTCTGTCTTCTTGTCTAAGGTTCTCATAAGGCTATGGAAGAGACTGGGCATGTGCAGATGTAATGATGTTGGGATTACTTAATCATCTGGGTGATCATTCTTCATGCATGTTTCAACTTGGGATATGGTCATATAATATTTAGGTACTACCTCTGACATGCACATTCTTGGATACCAACTTTGACTGCCTGACAGCAAGTCACTAGCTGCTGTTGACACTTCTGCATTTCATGTGTCTTTAGTGCTGTTAAATATATTAAGCTTTTTAGTCTCTTTGGTAATAAAAATAGCTGCGTGGGACAAGAGAATACTGTGAGACTTCAGAAAGGAAACTGAATTGGATCTGTACAAAATTCAACAAGGGGAAAACTGATGTTGGCAGGAGCAGAGATGGTGTTTACACCAGGAGCCCTGAGGAAATTCATAGAGGTGTGACCTGTTCTGAGACTCCATCTATGAACCAGCATTGATGATCTGATCCAAAGAAGACTCAAAGTGTATCTCCCAGCTGCAAGGAACCAATGAGACTGAGGTCAAACAAGAGCTAACAATTAGAATAGTGTTGTTCTCAAGCTTGGTCAAAAACGCTTTTTTTCCTCCAGTGGGTTAATGCAGAGATGCATAACTGTCCATGGTAATGAATGTGAGTATTGAGAACTCAAAACTAAATGGGGTATCTATATGAACCCCTCCACAGCCAGGAAAATACCACAGAAGGAGTTGGAAAACTGAAGCATTCCAACGATAGGGAGAACGCTCCAAGTGCTGAGAAAAGGAGATTGTGAGTGATCAGCTACAACTGAAACATCTCTACCAATTCCTTGTCACAACAAAGCCTAGGGAACATCTTGGAAGAAAAGTGGAAAAATGTAGAAGAGAGGAAGGAGAACTTCAAAATGTCCTCTGGACATGACGTGACTGTTGCACAACATGAATCCACAGGACCTGGTGGTTTCCTGCACCAGAAATGCACAAAACCAAAACAGCTAGAAATTCAAGTATGGAGAGCAACAGGACTCCTGAGGCCCCCTCTTTTCTTACTGAGGAGATATTGGCAATTGATAGATGGTGGGTGAGGAGAGTCATCTTTCTTTAGGAAGGTGGACACTTGTAGGTTCCCATGCAACAGTGGATGATCCCACACCCATAAGCATATGCCACCACTAATTAGATTCAGTGGGTTATAAAAAAAAAAAAGAAGGAATAGGGGACATGAAGCTTAGGGCACTATGTGTTCCAGATGAGGTGTTTTCATAAAGTAAATACTTTCAAAATCAAGCATGCTCGAGCTCAGATCTTCCTGTACATATCATGTTTGTGTGCAGGCTGCAGGTGCCTGGGGAGCACTGTGTGCTCGCTGCACAGAGGTAGACAGCAGAGTCACTGGGCTGGGAGTCTCTGATGTGCAGGGCAACATTCAGGCTGGCTTTATTGAGGTGAGCTGTGAATCTGCCTTCTTCCTTGTCACCATTGGAGAAGATGGACACCAGCAACTCGAGGCCTTTCCCCGAAAGCTGTCTGTACCACCTGAAGTTGTTGGAAGCACTATCACTGAAAGTGCAGTTGAGAGAGGCCATGGCTCCCTCTGGGACACTGAGGGATTCTGGGTTCTGCTGCACCTTCTGCTGGCTGCTCACCCCTGTGCAGAAAGACAAAGTCAGGCAAACAGGAAAGGAGGCATGGGGATGCTAACACTGTAGAATGCTGACACTTGTCCATGGGACTCCCACCCTTTAAATAAAGACTTAAAACATTGGTGTTTCTACCATTATCCTAGAGTAATAACTGAAACAACTTCACACACCACAATTTATATACAAAGGAAATGTCCAAACTCACAGTTAAACTGAAGCCACAGGAACACCAGCAAAAAGCTCAAGGATTTCATCACTCTCTCTTCCCTTCTTCACTGAGGATTCAGATTTTAAACCCCCCCCCCAAATTGGTCTCACATTTCTAATGTTTCTTCTTCAGGAAACATCAAGATACAGTTCCACCAAGTAGAGAAAAAAAGCACTTTTCACCACCTTTTGTTTTCATCATCAAACCCCTCCCCTCCTTCATTACCTCTTTTCTCCTCCCCTTTTCTCCACAAATTTCTCACTCAAAACCACTTAAGAGTTTTCCCCAGTCTTTGAGAAGAGGCTGCCATCTTGTGGATACTGACAGTGACCAAAGAATTGCTAAAAATAAACCTTTCTTAAGTGAGTTTCTAAAAGTAAAAATCTGCCATCTTAGTTAAACACAAAGTTAGGAGACATTTGCTCCAAGTCAGTGTGCAGGAACATGCATGTTTTCACATATTTCAAGTTAAGTTTGAAATACATCCTGTTACCTCAAGCACCCACTTTCTTGTGTTTAATGGTCTGCACTTTTTCTGTCCCCAACTCTGAGTGAGGTTCTTGTAGATCAGGAGTCTTTACACTGCACAGCTGCTTTCTGGGCCAGACTGCACACCTGTATAAAACACTTCACCTTTGACTTTTGGAATAATGTCATCTAATTAAAGGAATTCTGGAAAAACTATAAATGGGTAAAAGTATCACTTACTAAAAACACTTCCTTCTTAAAATCTAAGGAACACATTTTTTGAAGCAGGGTCTGTTATGGTAGTTTGAATTAGAATGCCTCTCTTAGGCTCATATATTTCTGTTTGTTCACTAGTTGGTGGAATGTTTGGGAAGAATTAAGAAGTGTGGCCTTCTTGGAGGAGGTATGTTACTGCTGATGGGTTTAGAGGTTTCAAAACCCTAAGCCACTTCCAGTTAGCCCTTTCTCTCTGTCCTCCATTTGTGGACCAGGTTGAAAGCTCTCAACTACTGATCCAGCACTATGCCTGCCTGCAATTCTACCTGCTGTGATGATTATAGACTTACCCTGTGAACTGTAAGCCCCCATTAAACTCTTTCTTCTATAAGTTATCTTGATCATTGTGTCTCATCATAGTGGTAGAAAATTAAGACAGGGTGTGGTGGTGGTATAAAGGAAAATGCCCACCATAGGCTCATGGGGAGTGGCACTACTAGGAAGTGTGGCCTTTTAGAGAAAGTGTGTCACTCAAGGTGGGCTTTGAGGTTTCAAGTGCTCAAGCCAGGCCCAGGTACTCTTTTTATCTGCTGCCTGCAGAACTCTCAGCTCTTTCTCCACCAATATGTCTGCAAGCATGCTGTCATGTTTCCTGACAGGCTGACAATGGACTAAATTTTTGAACTGTAATGTAGACACAATAAAATGCTTTCCTTTATTAGAGCTGCCACAGTCATAGCACTTCTTCACAGCAACACAAACCCTAACTAAGACTTAAAGTCTCTCTTTGTAGTACTGGGTGGCCCAGAACCCACTGCATAAATCAAGCTGTCCTACGAATGCTTTTCATTTTCTATAATAATTGTATTTATTTATTTTAATTATCTTTATTTTAAATTAAAATACGACTTTTAATAAAGTCCAGATTTCCTTACAATACAGAATTGTATTCTGCATTAATGACAAACCTGTGTCCAACTAATGAGCCAGAACTATCTGATGTGTATAGCAGCAGCCAAGAAACCCATGCTAAAATCCTTTTCCCCATGAACTCCTTGCTCTTTTAAAACATAAGAAAGAGAGTTCTTAATAAAATGAGTGACAAAAGAGGCATAGCAACAGCATAAAAAAAAAAACACCCATCATGCCTTAGAAAATGTCTGAAAATTCAATATAAAGCCTTAAAGACAAAGTGCAGCCAGCACTGAACAGTAAGGGCATATCTCAGAATATTTGAGGGAAGAAAGAAAGAAAGAAAGAAAGAAAGAAAGAAAGAAAGAAAGAAAGAAGGAAGGAAGGAAGGAAGGAAGGAAGGAAGGGGAAAAAAAAGAAAATTGACACATCTATTCCCAACAGTCTATAGTCTCCATGATTTCCCTTAATGAGAGTGCACAAGAGATGGACAATCTAGTTCTGATTTACCTTAGAAAGTCTCAGTATTTCCTTTATAAGTGAATTTACCAAGTACACAGTCACAAATGGGCAGTATTTTTCTCTTTTATATCTTTAGATATCTCATCCCACCATCGTCAGGCTGACACAGTTTCATAGGAAAAATTACTGAACTTGCTAACTCTCCTGTGTTGGGCATTCTCTGGATCAGCTTTATAGACTGTTCTTTCCTCAACAATGCCATTCTAGAGAAGCTCAGGGCAGGTGGCATTGCCACTGTCCTCTGGGTTGGTACTGAGCTTCATGGACTTGCACCTTTTTACCTTCCATCAAGTTTGAGATTTGTGGTCAAGGTTTGTTCAACTATTCCTCCTTCTCAGTCTTCCTCCTAGGATAATTGTATTGATGTATTTACATAAGAAAATGTTCTGTGGGTCTCAGATTCTATCCATTTTCTCTCTCTCTCTCTCTCTGTCTCTCTCTGTCTCTCTCTCTCTCTCTGTGTGTGTGTGTCTGTGTGATTCCTCCTTTTCAGATTGGGTCATATCAATTGACCTTCAATTTTAAGAATCCTTTATTTTGTGTGATAAAAATGTTGTTTACTCATTCTAGTGCATTTTTAAAGTATTTCCCTCCACAAAGTGACTCCTCTGCCTTGGTAGAATCCTTGGTTACAGGAAATACACTCAGTTTCTTTGGGTTGCTCCTTCAGAGAGACACCTGAAAGGCCTAGGCAATCAAGCACTGTTCTTTGATAAGAAATTTCACTTTGATAATACCAAACCACTGCATAGGCCCTATATAGTTTAAGGACTGTCAGAGCCAGCGAAGGGGGAGGGAATATAAGGAGAGAGACAGAAAATGCTAAAGAACTTTAAAGACTATTTGAGGAGTGCTGTAGAAACCTAATACAGTAGAAGCTTCATAAAATGTATACATATATGAAGTTGATCTAAATTAAATTGCCAAATAATGGGGGAGACAGAGTCCCAACTGGACATCACTTGTCCACAATGAAGCTTCCATTACTGTGATTGGGTTATATCTAATTGAGTTGTTGACCAAAGAGGTCCCATGAGATTCCCCAAACAACCCAAGCTGTTGTCAGGACTATACGCTGCTCTCCACAAACTAATGGCAAGGCCCCATTGCTGAAGACATCATTTACACAATTCATTTATCATGTAAACTCGAGCTGGTGCCTATACAGAGCTTTTGCCTCTATGTTCTAGCATCTTTGATATAGAAAAATATTCTGCACACTACCAAAAGACAAATGTAAGCACCAACTCAGCTACAAGCCCTTTGATCTTCAATGGTGCCTTGTGTGCAAGATGTACTAAGGAAATGGTGGCAAAGGTTGTGGCAGTAACCGATCAATATCGGGACTAAGGCCCACTCCATGATATGGAGCTCCTACCTGACACTGCTTGAGTGACCAAGAAACTAATAGTAGATATCGTAGGGACCTAGGGCAAAAGAAAATACTATTATTCTTTAAAAATGTAACAATTAAATTATTTTTAATGACATTCTCCCAAACTCATAGATCAGTGTCTTGCTTAGCCATCAGCAGATGGGAACAAATACAGAGACTAACAGACAGATGTTATACAGAAAGTGAGAGACCTTGGAACCTTCAGCCATAAATGAGATATCTTTATCAAATCTCTTCACTCATCTTCTTAGAGTTTAAGGAAGCCTGCTTAAGAGAAAGCAGGAAGAATATAAGTGCCAGAAGGGATGGAGGACACCAAGAAAACAAAGCCCTCTAAATCAACATGATCAAAGCTCATATGAATTCAGAGAGACTGAGGCAGAATGCATAGTCTTGCACACATCGGTTTCAGGTCCTTTGGATATATACATATAAATATGGCTTCCAGGTTAGAGAGTATATGGGATTCCTGGATGTATGAACAAGTGGGTCTGTTCTTTTGTGCCTTTTTTTAGGCTTTTTCCTTTGAATTGTTTGTTTTGTCCAGCTCCAAAATGTTAGTTCTGTTTTGTTTTGTTTATTATCTTTTAGAACTCTGATTTTTTTTTTTTGAGATATGTTTTCTCTGTGTACTCTTGGCAGTCCTAGACTCATTTTGTACACCAGGCCGGCCTTGAACTCACTGAGATCTGCTTGCCTCTGCCTCCCTGAGTTCTGGACTACAGGTATATGCCACTAGTGGTACCTAGCTCTTGGTTGTTTTCTAATGAGAGAGAGAAATATGTTAGATCCAGATGAGAGCAGAGACACGAGAAAATGGAAGGAGTAGAGGTCATGGCTACTGTATTCAATATATATTTTGTGAGAAAAAAATCTATTTTCAATAAAAGGAAACATAAAGAAACCTGGAGCAGAAATAAGAAAATACAACTTTCAATTACTTTTATTGTTAGTTCTTGTGCAGTCAGATTTTATCTGCTTTTTGGCTACTATTGATGGGTCAGCTGCCCTAGTAACAGGATTTTCTTAACATGAGAGCATCTGGCTGAAGGCAACATGATTTTCATGAGACTTTAGTGAGTATGCAAACATGAGAGAGAGAGAGAGAGAGAGAGAGAGAGAGAGAAAGTGCCTACTCACTGTTCCAATTTGTTTTCTTATGCATGACAGGATAAGGTTGTGAAACAAACAAACAAAAAGCCAGAAAGTTCACCAGTCTATCATCCCTCAAGTCAAAAGCTCCAGAGTGTGTCTGGCCCTTCTTTGTTCCTCTGAAGACTTCTTGTGTTTATTGGAAATAGTTGTTATCGATTTGGAGAGTGTTTTCAAAATTTCAGTCAATATATTGATTATGCTTTTACTCTACAACAATTCCTCCTAGATTCTATCCATCTTCCTACCTATCCAAATTTATGTCTTCTCACTCTCACTCTCTTTCTCTATCTCTCTCTCTCTCTGGCTCACTTGCTCATTTGGGCTCACTCTTGCTCTCATGGTCTCTCTCTCATAAGCCATAAATAAACCCAAAACAACAAAAATAAAAACAAACAAAAAAAAAACAAGACAAAACCTGCCAAAACAAAGAGCTCCTCACAGACATGTTTTTTAAAAAACAAAATAAAAATAAACAACAGCAACAAAAACCATGGAGTTCATTCTATGTTGACCAACTTCTCCTTATTATGGGAAAATGGTGTGTGGTTGGTCTACTCAGTGAGAAATCTACTGCAAAAAAAAAAAGTTTTTTCTTTCCCAGCAGGTATCCATTTCAAATAGCTTCATTATTATGAGTAGGACCAACTATCCTACCCCTATTCTTTCTATCAGTTCTGGGACCCTGTCTGGTTTGAACCTATGCAGGTCTAGTGTATGGTACCATTTCTAAATGTGTAACTTTGGTGCAACCCTTTTATCTGGGGCACAAGATGTGGCACTGCCTGCCCTCTGTGCAGAGATGCATGGCTCAGGCTCCCAAATTATTTTTCTTGACATTCTTGGCTTCCTAGCTGTTCTTTGACCTCTGTGCTTAACTGAAAGGCTAAGGTTTTTCCATCTCCCCACCTCATGGTAACTCCCAGGATATTCTGCTTTCCTATGCTGTTGTCTTTCTCTCAAAAATCTATTAAAAAATCCTCAAGCTTGCTTTTCAGTCTATTTTAAAGTTGTCTTTATAATGATACTAATAACCCCAAAAGCGAAATTCAGTTCCCCAATACAGTGTTAGAAAGACTTCTCTATCACCTCTGCCTCCCTGAAGCCTCCAAGGAGCAGGTTTTGGTGCTGGCTGTAAGTACCTGGGGAGCATGGTGCACCCACCACACAGATGTAGGAGGCCGTGTCTTCCAGCAGGGAGGCTGTGATATGCAGGGTGCTGTGCTTAGCATCTGCATCCAGAATTGCTGAGTACCTTCCATTTGACCTTTTGTTCTCTGCGTAAGTCATCATTGCCAGAGACACAGGACCTCTGCCTGTGTCTTGTTTGTACCACCTTAAGTTGTTAAAGGGGCTCACACTGTAGTTGCACTGAAGGACACAGCTCTCTCCCTCAAGTACGACCAAGGACTCAGGACTCTGCTCCACTTGGGTCTTGCCAGCCACCCCTGTTCAGAAAACAGTGTGAAGTTCCAGACATCGATCATCCACACTTAGCACTTGTAGTTAGCATCTTTCCTTAACATAGACAAGCATCTCAGGTTAGCTAGAAATAGGTCGATTTTCTTTCCTCCTTTCACCCCAAGGTATTTAATCTTTCCCCCAAATCCTACGAAATGTTCTTTGCCCCTGGCTAACACCTCCACTCACTTACGCTGAAAATACAGCCACAAAAGCACCCAGCAGGCACGCAGGTGCTTCTCCATTTTTACTGCAGAAGTGTGCTCCAAAGCTGCTGCCTCATTTCCTCAGCTCTTTCCTGTACTTTAAATGAGAACTCTCAAGAAGTATTACCAGCCAATCACCCGATGCTCACATCAGCTCCTGGAGACAGGACCAATGCCAACACTGCCATCTCGCGGTCAGCGCTATAGTTGCTCAAAACCTTAGAGTAAGCATTTTTGTGGTTGCTTTTTACTGGTGATGTGATGCAGAATGTAAATTCTTATGGATGTATAGAAACCACAGTAGAGTGTCCATGCGACTGTATTTCAGGACCTTAGTTCAACTCTGGCTCTACATAAGACAGTTAATATCTACTTTCCTTCTCTGAAAGTAGATGCCTAAGGACTTCTGAAAGTTTGAATAGAAATGATTCACAGTAGGAGCTAATGATCATGACTAGCCTGAACTAGGCCCTCACCTAAAATGTAAATTCCTTTATAATGTGACATTTCCTCCGTTCTATTTGCAACTATGTCACCCGTTTCAAAAAAAATGTGTTTTGTCAAAAACGGGTACATTAAAATTCTGTTTAAAAATATTTCTATTTGTGCTCTTTGATCACCTCCCCCTCAGGGGGAAGCATCCTTACCAGGCCACAGAAGATGACAATGCAGCCACTGTGATCTGATGTGATCTGATAGAGTAAGATCAGAAGGAAGGAGAGGAGGACCTCCCCTATCAATGGACTTGGGGAGGGGCATGCGTGAAGAAAGGGGAAGGAGGGGCTTATGGGAGGACACAGTGAATAAAGTGTAATTAAGAAAATAAATTAAATTTTAAAAAGAGTAGTACTTACATTGTTCACTTAAAGGTTGTTTAAACAAAGAGGCTGAGTACATTGTAGGATATCAGGCTAAGTCAGATAGACTTCAATTTGTATTATTTACCTGCTGTGAGGTACAGCCAAGTTCAAGTCCCTTAAAATACGAGATGTTTTCATAAAAATGTAAAAAAAAATATTTGTATTAATTCTTTGACAATTTCATGTTTGTATACAAAGTATTTCTGAACGAATGTTAAATCCTCTAGTAATGATAGGCTTTTAAATCATTCATTATTATTTCAAAAATACTTTTCAAGACCTATATTACTCAAGTTGGTCACAAAAGCTAAGGATCAGCAATTCTGTGCTCAGGAATTACACACCAACAGAGAAATAGTTGAGCATCTGGCACAAATCCTGACAGGTGGAATATGCTGAAGGGTGTGAAAATTCCTTTCTTAAAGTTTCTTATTTCTCAGTGAAATTTGGAACTCCACTGATAGGGGAGGTCCTCCTCTCCTTCCTTCTGATCTTACTCTATCAGAACATATCAGGAGTGGCTGCATTGTCATCTTCTGTGGCCTGGTAAAAATGCTACCCCCTCAGGGGGAGGTGGTCAAAGAGCACAAATACAAAATGTAAAAATTGTTTAGATATTTAAGATTAACTGTATATTAGAACTAATAATTCATAGAGATGAAGAAAGCAAAAAGAATGCCTGAAAATCAAAACTAGAATACATCTTTCATACAGGACAAGACAGGTTTTGAGAAGAGAATTATGAGAAGTAAAGACAATGTGATCACTAGTTTTTCTGGCAGCATAGCCAGGCCACAGTACCCAGACAATTAATCTAACACTCGGCTAAATCTCACTGTGAAATAGGTGGGTCTCATGTGATCCTTTGGAGGATTTAAGAAAAATGCTAGTGATTCACACCTTTAATCTCAACACTTGGGAGGCAGAGGAGGCCAGATCTCTGTGAGTTTGAGGCCAGCCTGGTCTACAAAGAGAGTTCCATGACAGCCAAGGCTATAGAAAGAAAACCTGTCTCAAATTAAAATTATGGAAAAAGAAAAGAAAAGAGAGAGAGAGAGAGAGAGAGAGAGAGAGAGAGAGAGAGAGAGCAGTTTCCCTCAACAGAAGACATTCTCTTGGCTTGTGAAGGTGACCTGTCTTCCGCACAATGAGTGTCTCCTTCATCTCTTCATGCTGCAGCACCTGAGTCCCTGCTTTTCCTTCTTCTCCTTGAGAATTAGGTGAAGCATGTTTGCTAGGGTTACTTTCCCCTAGCAAAGACTCTTATAATGGGGACACAGAGCCATCTTCTGTAGCCAGGCAAGGCCTCAAGTGGAGGGACTTAGAGACCAGCCTAGTCACAAAGCCTTAGACCTACAGTTTGTCCTTTCTGCAGAGTGTTCTGGGAGTAGAGCCTGGCAGAATCTTCATGAAAGGGACCAGAGAGACTGCATCCAGCAACTGCTGGGAGCAGATACAGAATCCCACAGCCAAACATTAGGCTGAGCCTCTTGAGTCTTGTGGAGGAGGGAGAGTGGGAGAGGAAGGATTGGAGGAACCAGAGGGGTCAGCCCACAGAATCAACTGACTCATGGGCTGACCCAGGGGACTCATGGGTGCTTGCCGGGATCAGGAAGCCAGGAGGGGTCTGCTCTCTCTCCTCTGTGTATATGTTATGGCTGAGTAGCTTGGTGTTCTTGTAGGATTCCTAACAATAGGAGATGAGGCTGCCGCTGACTCTTTTGCCTACTTGTGGGACCATTTTCCTACTGGGTAGCGTTATCCAGCCTTGATGTGATTATAAATTTCTGGTTTGTTTGTTTTTGTTTTGTTTGGTTTGGTTTGGTTTGGTTAGAAGAATTTTTTTTATTTTTATTTGTTATTAGTTACATTTTATTAACTCTGTATTCCAGCTGTATCCTGCTCCCTCATTCCCTCCCAAGCCCTTCCTCCCTCCCTCATCTCCTCCCTGTCTCTTTCCAAGTCCATTGATTCTGAACCTGTTTTATCAGGTATCTTCAGGACTGGCTGCAAAGTCCTCCTCTGAGACCTAGCAGGACTGCTCCTCACTTGGAGGATGGGGAGGTCAAAGAGCCTGCTATACCACTCCTAGGCATATATTCAAAATTTGCTCAAGTACACAACAAGGACATTTGCTCAACCATGTTTGTAGCAGCTTTATTTGTAATAGCCAGAACCTGGAAACAACCCAGATGTCCATCAATGGAGGAATGGATACAGAAATTGTTGTATTTTTACACAATGGAATACTATTCAGCAATCAAAAAGGAGGAAATCATGAAATTTGCAGGCAAATGGTGGGATCTAGAAAAGATCATTCTGAGTGAGGTATCCCAGAAGAAGAAAGACACAGATGGTATATACTCAGTCATAGTCCTATAAGATATGACAAACATAATGAAATCTATACACCTAAAGAAGATAAACAAGAAAGAGGACCCAGGGTAAGATGATCAATCCTCACTTAGAAAGACAAATGGGAGTTGCATTGGATGTAGGAGAAAACAAGTAACAGGACAGGAGCCTACTGCAGAGGGCCCCTGAAAGACACGGCCTAGCAGTGTATCAAAGCAGATACTAAGAGGCATAATCAAACCTTCAGCAGAGTGCAGGGAATCATATGAAAGAAGGGGGAAGTTTCTATGGCATGGAAAGGATAGGACCTTCACAAGGACCAAATATATCTGGGCACAGGGGTCTATTCTGAGACTGACACTCCACCAAGGACCATGTATGGATATAACCTAGAACCTCTGCTCAGATGAAGTCTGTGGTAGCTCAGTAACCAATTGGTTTCCGATAGTAATGGGAACAGGGACTATTTCTGACAGGAAATTTCGGGTCTTATTGTAAGTTGTATTATCGTGTTTGGTTGTTGTCTCTGGGAGGCTTGTTATTTTCTGAGGAGAAACAGAGGGCTGATGGTTCAGGGAGAGTGGGTGTGGGGGTAGGGACAGAGACTGGTGGGAGGAGGGGAAATTGCAGTTGAAATTTATATGTGAGAGAAAAAGAAAGAATTCCACAGTGCTTTGCTAGGGAATCATTGCCATTTTCTGCTACACTAACTAGAGTATCGTCAGTGTAGCATATCAATAGATTGTGCTACAAGACAGAAGACACATTTCCTAAGGGAATCAGCTTCCTGGAAGTCCCTAGCAAGAACCCTAACATGGCCATCTAAGCCAAAAGACATGTTCTAAGTCCCACACTTGCTTGATGCAGGATTAAATTGATGAGTTTTTGCTGTTTCTCTATGATTCTTGAAACAGTACAATTAATTATTCAAGGAAACATTTCTAAAAGATCACGAAAAAGCTTTAGCAAATAAGAGTAGAAGGAAAATAAAATTTTAGGAGAGGTTATAAATCAGATTCAGCATCAGGAATTGCTTGTGGAAAAACCAAACTTTGTAGGAAATAAAGGGCCAAGAGTTTTAGGGTTTTCTAAAGAAAATATTTAATCAGGTTCTGTTAGGATAAATGCTCTGAATATTCCCACTGCAGTAAAACTATTTCAAAACCATTACCAAACACAGATGTTTATGATAAGGCAAAAGGAAGATAGGCAAACATAGAAGGTCAGAGAGTTTTGTTACTATAAGTTTTACAGACAGGCTAGCTCAAGCAGCTTATCACTAAGGAAAGATTGTAAATCCTTAGCAAGAGAAACATGAGGAATTCCCCACAGTGCTTAACTCTAGTGGGGGTTGTAAATCTTTAGCCAACTTGGTTCGGAGGGCAATGATAGCCCCTGGCCTTCCACTCACTAATTAGTAGCAGTAAACTGCATAAACACCACTAGTTCTATGTTTGCTCTGCTTAAGAGGCTGTTAGGCCAAGATTTTTTGTAGACACTGCTTCCACCAGGTTACTCTTTCAGTTGAAATGTAAACTTTGTATCGTTGGTAAAAAGTCTGAATGCTCCAGAAAATATATCAACTTTAAGGTTCTTCTTTGTAAGATTACTATAAAAGTGTTGGCTTGACTTCAGTAAAGGGCAGAAGATCCAAACCAACTACCTGGTGTGGTCTGTGTCATTTTGCCTATCTGTGCCTTCCTGATATCTGAATTCTCTGATTCTCCCAAGAATGCGGGGCACAAAACAGGGCCAGTCTGTGGCAATTTTCTGCCACCTTTCTTCCAGACTCTGTTAGGTCACATTATGTAAACATCACTTTCTCCGGCACATTTGATTACCTGAAGACAGATAAGGTTTAAAATGTGGCTCACTGGTAGACCACTTCTCTGGCATGCGCGGGGCTCTGGGTTTAATCCCCAGTGCTGAGAGAACATGGCTTAAATGAGTTACAGCCATGACCCCGGAGCCGTCTTCATTCTACTGACTTGTGAAGTTAATGCGGCCTGGCATGCGGACATTTCTGTGATTTTCACCAGCAGAGACATGGAAGGCCTCACAGGGACGGCTGTGCTGAAGTCAGTGATTTCAGAGGCAGGTGCACAGCAGCCAGGCCACCTGTTTCCTCTCGGTTTGTGCTCAGCTCCCCCGGCAGTGTCTGCCAGTGTGTCATCCAGAGCACAGTAGTACACAGCCGAGTCTGACTCTTGCACCGAGGCTTTCTGCAAGTGGAACGAGGTGGTTCCTTTATCATATGTGGCTTCAAACCCTCTGCTGCTTCCCTTCTCGCCAGCTGTGATGACTTTCAGGAGGAGCTGGGGGCCTTCTCCAGGATATAGGACATACCAGAAAAGAACAGGGAACGTTATGCTTGTGGTTGAATACGTGCAATTTATTGTCAGGAACTTGCCTTCTGAGATGGTCACTTGGCCTCCTGTTTGAGTCACAGAGTCTCCGTGGGTCCTTCCTAGAGTGCAAGGAAGGGAGAGAAAAGGAGAGAGAGAGAGAGAGAGAGAGAGAGAGAGAGAGAGAGAGAGAGAGAGAGAGAGAGAGAGAGAGAGAGAGAGAGAGAGAGCTCTCAGCGTCCCCTTGAGAATAATGTTCTTAAGTAAATTCCAGCTAAAGACTTTGCTGTTTAAAGTCACTTTACTTACCTAGTATGAGAATCAGCACAGCCACGAAGCCTGGAGAAAAGTCCATCTTTACTGTCATCTAGAAAACGGTCTTGATGTTTAGCATGATGAGGTGTTAACTCAGAGAAACTATGAGTTGATTTAGTTATAAATGACACAGAAATGAGCCTGTGTTAGGAGACTGCGCCCCCTGCTGTACAGAAACTGAACTGAGGATGGATGTTAACCTGATCCTCTCCCTGACTTTGTTAATGATGCAGATATCAGTCTTTCCACCCTTTACATTTAAGCAAAGCTATTACGCCCTACATCAGCCATAGGAGAGCATCTCAAGGTTCTTTTACTTAAGATCGAGGCTGGACCCTTGAACATAGGCCTTTATATGTCCATGCATCTATTGTGAGTCAGCCGGCAACCCACAGAAATCCCATGAAAATGCTTCTGGTTAAAACCACAGAAAACAGTAAGAAGTCAACTCAAGATGGAGAATTCTCTCCATCAGAACGCTTTCCAACCTCTAAGGCAGAGATTGACATGTGCAAGAGGGCAATTTGTATTTGAGAAAGGAAATACCAATGAGGAAGAGCTGGTTTGGGGAGCAGAGTCATTACTTGAACAGCCATAAAAACAATAATATTTTAAGACTGTCATCTTTCCATAGAAGTTTTCCTCACTCCATAATCTATATACAAGTTCTACTGATATTTCAGAGTCACTGAAAAGTGGAAAGTATGAATTCTAGATAGAACAAACTCCATAACATAAACAACTGAATCCTTATCCAATGATCTGATCTTGATGCCTTATTGACTCACCTCTTCCGTGTCCTCAGCATAGAGCTGACAACCATGAGGCATGTGCTGAAGCTGTACTCCAGTGGCAGTCCAGTAGGAAGGATGCTTTCCACACTGATTAGAGCATGGGCCAGGCTGGCACCCACTCTCCACTGATAAAGAAGCTCATCAGCACAGAATCAACCTGTGTGTACATCCTCAGATGCAGACACAAGGAAAAAAGCCAAGGCCTGATACTGTCTCAGTTCATGTATCCCTTCTTCTTCTCTTCTCTTCTCTTCTCTTCTCTTCTCTTCTCTTCTCTTCTCTTCTCTTCACAAGTCGTATCTTCAGAACTTTTCACAGAACTATCCTAAACAGAAACTCTGTAAACATCAGATATGAAATTTATTCTTATACATAGACAATAGCTGAAATTGAATGACAATGGGTTGTTTGAAAAGTACAAAGTTTTATTTTCATAGAAGGAAGAGTTCTAGAGATGGCTGGTTACATAATATGAATGTCTTAATGATACTTACCATTTCAGTGATTTTTGAATTTATGACTAGAGAATTTCATACATTGTACATAATGTGTTTTGATCACAAACACATACCATCCTCCCTTCTACTTCTGCCAGGCCCCCACCTTAAAATGTCTGAGGAGATAAGCTTTCTATGTGAACACCTACCACACCTTAGCACACTTACAAGAATTGTAAAAGCTGCTTCCTTTGAAGGCTTCGAAGCCCCACCTTGGCATTCTACCTGCAAGGAAAAGATGAAATTACAATACAGGGTAATTTAGTAGCCAAACTCCACCATTTTGCCTTTGGACTGATATAAAAAAGTAAGGTGAGAGTGGAAGGAGGGAATCACAGTGAATGAGAATTTGGGATTGAAGAAACATTTTTATGGCAGCAGACCTGGGGCTGTACAGATTAATCCACATGGCAGCATTGGATGCTTATTCAGAAGGATGTTGTGCAGGGCAAGGGTGGAGAAAATGAACATATATTCTCCCGATTTCTAAGAAAATGAACTTCTAAGAACTGACTATGATTATAAAGGTGTATAAGATGATGACATAAGCATTTTATACATAATATATTTTTAAGATTTATTTATTTTTATATGCACTGGCATGTTGAAGGTCTTGCCAACTGTATTTTAAGTCAATACAGGATGGTAAAGATATCAAGTCATCTTGAAGTTGACCTAGAAAGTAGTTGATGGGGCTGGTTACATTTCTCATCTTGGAAAAGTATGTGTTGCAGGCCATGTGACCTGAGAGAAAGGAGAGTTAAAACCCTACAAGTTGTCCTCTAACTTCTCATTGGAACCATGGCATGTGTGTGTCCATGTATGTGTTCATGTGTACACACAAAGAGGCATAAACTCATACAGAAATAATTATGTAAAATAAATTAGAAAGGACTTGAAAATTCTAATAATGACAAAAAATGAGTTTTGCATTCTAGAGATCGCTGGAGAAAGCAGGTATGCTCCAGCCTTCAGGTAACAAGATATGCAAACTTGTAGTTGACACTGCCCTGATTACATAAGATTTTCTTTTCTGACACAAAGTCCATGCAGAGTCATAGGTCAGTGGCTCAGGAGTAGTATACAAGCCAAGCTTGTAAAAGGCTTTGGTTCCATCTCCAGCACAAAACCCAAAATTAAAACAAAACATCCAATGGACAATTGGAAGCTCATACAGTAGCTGACCAGCCCTAACCACCATTCTTGATGTAGGAGCCTCCTCATTCATTTCCACCTAATAAAGCAACTTGACTGCCAGGCCTTCCAGTCACAGGAAAAGAAAGGTGAACCTGGCCTTTAACAGTCAACAAAAGGGGTGTTTCCATAGTTACTTTAAATCCTCCACACTTCAACTCAACACCAGTCCCTCCATTGTGTCCACTAGGTAACATGTGTTTTCACTAAGGCGAGCTTTCTTTCTTAGTGGACAAGGAATCTGTTCTTACCAATGAAGTAGAGATACATATATAGAGAACATAAATCGATACGTGGCTTATAAAATACCTTGACTGAGGTGATTGCCTTGAGAGATGACTCAGCATGTCAAAGTATGTGTTGCAAGACTACAGAACTGAGTTCCTCCAAGAGATCCACATGTTAGAACAAAACCTCCCCAAACTGTTCTGTAACCTTCATGTCTGTGTGCATGTGCACCTATGAAACTACTGAAACCTTTCAATCTGATGCTGAAAAGTATTGTCAGGCAGTTCTGATGAAATTACAATACTGCAGACTTTTGAGCCTTTCTGGTGAACAATGAAATGCTGAGTCATTTCATCTATGCCCTGAAATGTGACAGTGTGGCTGTTCTCAGTGACGCCTTGGTGTACATCAACACCATGGAGAACATCAAGAGGTCTGTGTACTGCACATTGCAGTCCTCAAGGTGAGGCAAATTCTCCTCTCATGGAGTAGCTATCAAGAGTAGGACCTGCGATAAGAGTCACTATTGAGCACAAGGAGCACACTCTTTCATGACCATATTGATAAATGATTGGCCAGGTGTTTGCCTCTGCTCTCACACCCCAACTCAGCCCATTAATTTTGTTCTGTGTTCTCTCATCAATGTGATTGTAACTGGTTCCAGATCCCTGAGCTGCATTTCTCCATGACCCAGACAGTGCACAAGCACTCCTAGGTTAATTGAAATGCTAGTGGTCACTGCTGTCAATGTATTCATGTACATTTTGTCTCCAGGTCTTATAGACAGTGACACCCACAAGGAGCTTCCTTATGTGTCCTTCTGGCAAAATAGTTTAGTTCAAAGTCCATTCTTGAATTTGGCTTTTGACTGAAGTCATTGTTTGCACCCCAAGGAATAAGAATCACACATCACCTGTGTCTAGAGCTCTTCTTATCCTTAAATGCATGTCAGAAGTTGATCTGAGTATTGCATGTTCTCTGCTGTACTAGAGAGAACACTACTTTCTCCGATATTACTGGACATTGTTTTGTAAAAATATCATATCATAGTCAACAGGATCTGAGCGATATCTATGCTATTCATGATGAGCTGCTGATGTATCACATTGTTTTATAGATAGGCATAATATACCCATGCTACCAGCTCACCTGAACAAGATCAGGAAACTAGCTCCGTTTTCCTTCTCTGATGGCACCTTTCACCCAAGCATCATGCAAGATAGAGCCTGGCATGCAGGAGCAGCATATCCTCAGTTGTATGCCTGAGGGAAACAGCACTGCACAGGCTCAGGAACCGAACAGGAACCTCAGTTTCCTTAGGAATAGAGCTAGCAACTGCATGCTGGCTCTCTATGTGAGTGTGTTTTAGATGACTTCAGTGATGGATCTGATCATCCCTACAGCAGAGGCATCTGCCTGAAATTTCTTAACCTATTCAATGCTAGGCAGTCATTCTGCCAAGTGAGCTATAAATAACATATATTCATACCCACTCCTGGTGACTTTTCTCTTTCTTGAGACAATATCTCACTATGTAAGTCACAGAAATCCTGTAACCAAAAGGGCTTTGGTATCTGTGGTAGACAGAGAGCAACACACTCAGCCTGAAGACCTTTTCTCTTGGTGCTTCCACTGTATAAGTTTCTTTACCAACAGTGCATCACACTGATGCCAACACCCTGATGGCTAAGTTCTGTATTGGCTAAGGCATCTGGAGGCAAGTTTCAAAGGCCAGGCACATGGCTTCTGTGACTGTGCCCTCTAACAAACATCCCACATTGTAACCAGCACTGTAGGCTCTTCCTGGAAGTTCTCACAGACACTTGTACACATAAGGTAAGAGACCATTCCTCTGCCACATTCATCCTGTGATGAGATTTCGCTACTGTTTAATTTCTCATATTGCTAAAAAGGAGGTTTTGAGGAAAGAATGAGACTTTGCTAGGCATGGTTGGAAAGTTAAAACTCAGTTCTTCACATGGCAAAAGCTAACATGATTCTAATCTTGGCTAGAGTTATCTGTAGCTTTGAAAGAGGTGGTGGTCAATGGCAATGTCCCAGGAGAGTCTCCTAAAAAGGACCCCTCAGCTAATGGTGAGCATAAAGTGAACATCAGCAGGGTTCCCCGTGACATCAGCAGTCCATTTCTCTACATTCTATTGTATCCTGGAGAGCTCTTGGCAACGCCGTGATGTCACTAGTGTTGTGACAACACCAACTGCTCTTAGGGCAGTTGCCTATAGGTCTCATCAACAGCCATGTGGGCGAGACTGAGAAGTTTCTTTGGGAAAGAGAATGTGGACAGTCGAAAAATCAAAGAGCGGCAGAAGGCAGATGGCCTTCCATCTCATTTTAAAATATCAAGAAAGAAGTTGTCCTGGGGAAGGCACAGTGAGTCCTGGTCAGAGGAGATGGGCTTGAGGTGGGAGCTTCAAAAGGAAGGCAGTGGAACAAGAACCTCTAGGAAACAAATGGATGTTCCTGCTTAACATAGGTCATGAAAGTTAAGGATTCCAGAACATTATTTTGTCTGTCCCCAAAGCCAGGAGCTGGCAAGGCCAAAGCTGTTTCACTGGAAGTTCTTAGCTTTACACTTATTGGGAATTTGTGGTTTAAAATGAGGACAAAAGGAGACCATCAGGGGTCAAGGGGTTTAATTAACATTTCCTAGTTTATGGCAGGGCATCACTGCACTTCACTCTCACAGGTTTAGTTTAGGTGCTGTGGATATCTGACAGTAGTTACAGGGACAGAAATGTGCATGTACTTATAACGCCTCTGAAAACCTCTCCCTGACAGTGGTGCCCTTAGGATACTGAATCAGTAGCTGTGGGTGGAAGGCATTTCTCAACTAAGGGCAAAATGTCAGAGGCAGTAGACCAGATAGAGAATGAATCTTTACTGCCAGCTCTGTGGTGTTTTGGTGTGTCTCTGGGCAGAACTATTCAGTCTCTTGATCATCTTCTGCTGCTGCTGGACTGCCTAAACCACAATCGCGGTCATAGAGTGGCAAGGCAGGAGCACTGTATGTCTCTAAAGCACCTGAGTGCTTGTGAACTCTGCCATTATTCTCTTGGGTTCTGTAACCACAGGCTTGAGGCCTCAGAAACCAATCTGCATCTTGTAGGTTTGTGAAGAAGCCTGAAGCATCCATCTCTGTAGTCATCTGAAGCACATGTAGAGAAGCAGCAGAAATACCTAGCTGCTTACATACCCACTTCTTAACAGAGTAATGGCAGTTCTGAGAGAGCAGGCATCTCAGCCTTAGGCCACTGCCACACCCACACCAGTGTCCCATAGTAGCATGTGCTACAGGGCAGGAGACAGGCTGTCTTCAGAAATTCACTCCCTGGAAGGTCCCTGGCAGATTCATCCCACTTGGAAACAGACATATTCTGAGATTTCTGTGCTTTTTGGGCGCGGTCTTGGGAATGGAATTTTGAATTCTTTGATCTTTCTCTGTGACTCCTGAAACAGCACAACTAATTTTATAAAGAAATTTATTATTAGTAGATTAGTAAAGGCTTTAATAAAAATAATATGTAAAAGGAATATGTTTAAGAAAAGTAATGAATTAGATTTAGTATTAATAGACATTAAGAATAGTGAAAAAATAATAGGCTCCTTCTTAAGAAAAGAATAGCATGGGAGGTGCAGCTGGCAGGAGTTTCCCCTCCCTTCAGTGCCTTGTTTCTAAGGAAGATTATGAATCTTTAGCAGGACATATGGGAGGATGGTTAACAAAGGCGTAATTAGATTTTGATATAGAGAAAGATTTTGGCAGGCATCTGACTTAGCTCCTGACTTTCCTCTTCACTGGTTAGCAATAATGACACTGCATTTGAGGTTTCTTTTTCTTTGTTTCTTTTGATCAAAAGGTCTTTAGGCCAAGATTTCTTGTGGGCACTGCTTTATGTTTGACTACATTTTGAGTTAAAATGTAAACTTTGTATTCTTGGTAAAAGTCTAAATGTTCTGGGAAGTATGCCAACTTTAACGTGCCTTTTGTGAAATCATTATAAAAATACTAGCTTGATTTCAGTAAAGTGCAGCAGAACCAAAAACATTAAAGTGTCTCTGTCTGTCAATTCATCACCGAAACCTTGTCTTCCTGTCCAAAGCCTTGTTCTCCCTTGGACACCGGCAGCCCAACTGGGCCAGTCCGTGGCAGGCCACAATCTGTAAAATCTTGTCACTGGGTTCTAGGCATGCTCTATTTGTCTCCATCCACTGTGCCTTCTCACTATGCAAGTTCACTTTTGTTCTCCCTACAGGGGCCAGTGGGGAAACACCATGTCCCACAAAGCTCCCCTCCAAGAAGCAGGTGAAGAAGGAAATGGACAGGTTGACCACTCAGCTGAAGCTGATGACCAGAGAGAGAAATGAGCTGCAAGATCGCCTCATGCTCCTCACAGAAGGATCCTTGGACAATCGGTATCCATTTTTTTTCCACCCCCATGGTATCAGTGTTGGCTGTGCAAAGTCATCTAATCCTTTTAAGGACACCTCCAGGGTGTCATGTTCCTAAATGCTGCTCAGAGGAGAGGCAGGAAATTAAGCTTTGGCAGCAGTGATATCTGGAAAAAACACATATGCTTCTTCCAAATGAAACCCGAGCCTGTTCTCTGAATCACACAAAACAGGGATTGAGGCAGTAGAGAGTGAGTTCCCAGCATGCATTTGGAAAGGGGCCTACTGTGAGACAATAGCTACTGTGGGTTTAGCATGAGATATTTACTTGCCTGGCAGAAGATTTAATTGCAGGAAGCTCCTGGTAGCTGCTGCAGGGACCTGCTCCCTCTTGGTTTATCTCAGTGGAGGACAGGAAGGACTGGAGCTCAACAATGTTTATCTCTCTCCTTGTGCCTTGTAATCTTTAGACAGTACATGGGATGCAATTTTTTTTCAGCTTCCCATTGTTCATTCCATCCCCGACTGTCTTTATCTATTTCTGTCAACTCTCTCTCACTCTGTCTCTGTCTCCTCTCTCTATATATATCTGTCTCTCTGATATATCCCCCTCTCTTTCTCTCTCACTCTCTCATTCTCTCTCTTTCTGTCTCTCTGTCTATCTGTTTGTGTATATAAATATTTGCATATTTGTGTATCCCTTTAGAGTCTTGGAGCCAGTGGTGTGAGGTGGGCCTGTGAGTCTCAGTCTTAATATGATGCCAGTTCTGAGTTCTGGGTGTGCCAGTTTAAGCAGTACTTAGCCTATGTGGCCAGATTCGAGGCACAGTAGAATCCCTTGGGCAGTTTTTAAGGCTTCTCTACGCTGGGTCTCAATCCCAATATTATGTCCAATGATTCTTGTCATTGGAATCATTGTTCTGAAAACAGGAGGAATGAAATCACAGATCTTTGGTGGACCAACACTTGTGGAATGACACCCCTTAAATGTAATGGAGTAGACAGCCCCTCCATGTTACTGAGTGAATTATGCAGCCAGGGCACCTTTCAGCTGGAGACCTATAACTTCTGTGGGCCTGGGGCCAGGATAACAAGTAGTATAAGCAGCAGAATGAACCAGTCTAGAGGGTCCACAATGTGGTATCTTCTGTGCATGGATATTTTAGGTCCCAGCCAGGGTTCACAAGTTCCTTGAGTCCTATATTCATGGGCTTCTTTTACTTTGGGGGCCAGGCCCTACCACAGGTCAAATCCTTTCTATGAAAGACTCAAGATTCAGCACAAGCAGGTGATATTGGAGCTGCAGACCTTGGAGCAGGAGCATGCTGAAGTCTCACAGAACCTCAAGGATCTTGACAAGGAGACTGGCTTCTATCGGTAAGTGCCTGTCATGGACCCCAACAGTTGTGAAATGGTGTTTCTGTTTATTCTGGACTGGGAGTCCCCAGTACTGGTTCTATCACTTCTGCCTCTGAGCCATCTGCTACATGTTTCTTTTGGACTCAGATTTGCTAAGTATGAAAGAGACTGTTAGCCTTCCCAGGATTTTCATTCGAACATCAGGAGACTCTAGATAGAAATCAATTCATAGCATCACAGGCAGCCCTGGGTATCTGGGAATCAGGCAGGGTTTTACAGAGCTGGGTGTTATGGAACAGATAGATAGAATGTGCTCCCCTTAGTTCTTCTTTCCTACCTTGAGGGCATTTATTCATATTTTTTATGTTTCTGCATTACTTGCAACAATAAAGGACACATGGAGACTCCTAGTTCTTTCTGAGGGACAAAGGACCCTATTAGTGTTGGGGACTTTTGTAGTTGTTATTCTTTTGTGAATTAGCTGTTCTCTCTATGGTCTGCCTAGTGCAGCAGGCATGGTTGTATTGGGCTCTTTCCTAGATCCTCATGGAAACCTTAGTCCTTGTGGTGTTGATAGGCCCTGAAGGTAGGGATGGCAAATGCATGCTGGCAGGTGGGGGGCATGAGGAGGCTGGCAGAGGCTTATTCTTCAGAGGATGTTTCCAGCAACCTCCACAGCCGGCTCCTGATGGAACAGATTCAGCTGAAAAAGAAGATGGACATGATGAAGAAGAACAATGAGATGGCGCAAGAGGATTGGGTCTTGTTAAAACACCAGTTGGCAGAAATGCAGGAGATGTGTAAGGACCAAGAGGAGAACACCAGTGATCACCAGACACCGCAACTGGACAAGGTCTGGAACCATTTGCCCACTGGACTGTTTGTCTGCTCATCTACACACCTGAGCTCTCACCCATCACCCTCCTTACTAATTTATACTTGCCACCATCTGCCCACCTCATGCCATCTGACTTCTTTTTTCTACCACTGCCTAAGTATTCTGGGAAATTAGCCTCTTGTGAGAAACTCTATTATTGGCAAGCATACCCTTCTCTTCTCCTTGAAGGTGAATTCCAAAACAGAGTTGGGGAATAAGATAACCCACAATCACATGGTCCTTGGATAGCTGAGCTGTAATATAAACAGATTATTGGTGCCTTCTAGGTCCTGTGACTATTTTGCATGGCAGGGTCATGTGACTTCAAGGTAGGAAGCAGCTTACAAAAAAAGAGTCTAGTGCTATTGTCATCAATGCCAATGTCATGTGGCCTGCCCCATTCTTTGTCACTGCAATGGGTCTTTTCCTTTTGACCAGCTCTTAATTCACACTGATACATGCCTGATTTCTATTTTCTTAGCCCTGTTTCCTTTGGGTTTTGCGGGAGTGTGTATAGTCTGGAGCTGACTGGACAACAAAGGACAAGGGAAGGATTTTGTCAGACAATTTGTGGAGGTCAGAGTCTTGAGACTTCAGAGGGAAAAAGTCACTAACCACCTCAACATAGTCTAGCCAAGCAGAGCAAGCTTTTCAAAGCTAACTTAGCTCCCAAATGGATGATAGCAGAGCTGTGAAAGTGCTTGTGTGCTATGTCTCCATGTTCTTCTAGCAGGAAGCCTATGAGATTTGTGGTTCATCATGCATGTGTGCATTGTCCACAAGAGGCCATTGGGTTTCTTTCATGTCAGTTTCTACCTTGGAACAGGTTTTCTTGCATCCCTTGAAGCTGGATGTTCTGGCTAGGGTGACTGTCCAGCCAGCTCTTGGGTCCTCTATCTGTGCTTGCTCTTGTAAGACACTGTGTGCAAGCCAGTGTGCAGCCCTCCACTGAGAACACCATCTTGTCATGAACAGGAGGAGGAAAGACTGGAGAAACTCCTGCAGTCTCTGAGGAAGCAGACTCAGCTGGCCATCCAGCAAAGGGACTTAGCCATAAAGATGCAACATCAATTTGAGGACCTCCGGATGAGGTAGGAGCCCAGGCTGGGAGGAGAAGTTGAAGTCATCTGGGGACCCTGTTCCTGGATTCCTGTCTTTTATAGGCTTTTGCTCTCCAGCACAGCTAAGAGCCCCTCCTGGGAAAGAACACCTCAAAGAGTTGTGCTGACCCAGTCTACAGGAACTTCTGTGAAGGAAACAATGTGATTGGCACCTTATGTGTCCAGAGCATTGTGACCCCCCTCCTGAGTTCTTTACAATATTCTTAGCAGGCTGTGTTTAAAGTCACAAGATCTGCCAACATCTGCCTCCCAAGTGATGGGAACTCAAGATGTGCACACCACACCAGGCTGAAATAATACTTTTGTTTAAGAGCAACCTGTGTAGTGATCAGATTCTCCCCGTTAGCCCTAATCTCTGCAGTGTTTACTATTTTCTGTGAGAAGGGTTCTCTGGAAAGAATAGGTTAAGGAGTTTCCAGAAGCCAGACAGGTGTCTCTGAAGCAAGGAATATCAAGACATTCAAGGAGTGGTCTGTAACTCACTCCCATAATGAGCCAGGATGTGGTCTGCCAGCTCTAGTTCTTAGGAAAACACAGCTTTCAGTCTGGTACCTCAGCCTGTGCAGGACTATTGTTGGCAGGCACACAACTCATGAAAGGCTGCTCCAGCATGCCAGGCTCCATCATGCATGGTACTTGGGTACAAGGAGCCTCCTGAGCAGGAGAAATGAGCTAGCCTCATGACATTGTTCAGTGGCCCAGGTTGCAAGGGTGTATTTCTAGCTATTTAAATGATGTGATCCATCAGTGAGTCATCATGAATAACTTATATTTTGATCATTTTTGGGTAGGTTCTTTTATATAATGATGTTCCTGGGCTGTAGGAGAAAGGGCTAGTCTGTGTAGTAGAACAGAGAACATACAGTTCCTAGATCTAATTCTGACATGCGTTTAATAGCGGAAACATTTTGTAGGCACAGATACTGTGTGACCCTCATGTCTTGAATTACAAACAGTGACTTCAGTGAAGAGATCAGTGTTGACTGTGGAGCACAGCTGAGGTTGTGGGAGGGAGCAGCTTGAAGGCTGAGATGGGGTGTTGCAACCAGGCCTGTGTCTTAACTGCCTTCCTCTCCCAGGTCTGAAAAGCTGCACCTTCAAATGGAAGTGGCCACAGCCCATGAGAAGAGCCTCCTGCAGAAGGAGCTACTGCATCAGGAGCCACCTGCTGAACCCCAGCCCCAGGAAACACTGAATTCCCGGGATGGATTGTATTATGCAGAATTGGTTTCCTGTGTATGAACAGGCCCTAATTTTATTTAGCCAGTGAGCCAGCTAGGCTGCTTTGGCCTCTCATTCCCTTTTCTTTTCTGACAACACCCCTTGAGAGAACTTTTGTCTCCCATGCCACTAAATGTTCAAGATAAGCCACAGGCTGTGGCGCTGTCTTGCTAAATCTTCACTGAGAGAAGACTGATAAGCATAATTTTCTGTGTAAATTTTAGTTTTTTTGTTTTGCTTTCTTGGTTTTGGTTGTTGTTATTTTGGCTGTTTTGGTCTTTGAATTTTTTATTTTGACTTATATATTCTTGTTATTGTTTTATAAACTTTGGTTAGATTACTCACAATTTTATTGACTACCCTGTTAATAACTGTTTTTAAAATGTATTTTCTTATGATTAAAAATGCAGATTCCTGTATTGAAAATTCTCTGTTTAGCTCTGTACCGCATTTTTAAGTGGATTACTTCATTTGTTGCTGTTTAACTGCTTGAGTTCTTTATATGTACTGGATATTAGCCCTCTGTCAGATATAGGGTTGATGAATGGTAGAGAAACACTTAAAGAAATGTTCAACGTCTTTAGTCATCAGGAAAATGCAAATTGAAACAACCATGATATTTCACCTTACACCCTTCAGAATGGCTAAGATCAAAAAGTCAAGTAACAACACATACTGGAGAGGATGTGGAGAAAGGGGAACCCTCCTCCACTGCTGGTGGGAATGTGAACTTGTACAACTACTTTGGTAATCAATCTGGCACTTTCTCAGACAATTAGGAATAGCACTTCCTCAAGATCCAGCTATACTACTCCTAGGCATATATCCAAAAGATGCTCAAGTATACAACAAGGACATTTGCTCAGCCATGTTTGTAGCAGCCTTATTTGTAATAGCCACAAGCTAGAAACAGCCCAGATGCCCCTAAACTGAGGAATGGATACAGAAACTGTAGTATATATATGTATAAATGAATTATTATTCAGTGATAAAAAACAAGGAAATCATGAAATTTGCAGATAAATGGTGGGAACTGGAAAAGATCATCCTGAGAGGTGTCCCAGAAGCAGAAAGACACACAGGGTATATACTCATTCATAAGTGGATATTAAACATATAGTATAGGATAAACATACTAAAACCTGTACAACTAAGGAAGCTAATCAAGAAGGAAGGACTCTGGCTAAGATGCTCAATCCCCACTCAGAAAGGTACCGGGAATGAATATCAGAGGAGAGAGAAAACAGGGAACAGGACAGTAGCCTACCACAGAAGGCCTCTGAAAGTCTCTACCCTGCAGGGTATCAAAGCAGATGGTCAGACTTATGGCCAAACTTTGGGCAGAGTGCAGGGAGTCTTATGAAAGAAGTGGGAGACTGTAAGACCTGGAGAGGACAGGAGCTCCACAAGGGGAGCAACAGATTCAAAAGTCTGTGCACAGGGGTCTTTTCTGAGAGTGATACTCCAGCCAAGGACCACTCATGGAGATGCCTGGAACCCCTGCACAGAGGTAGCACATGGCAGTTCAGTGTCCAAGTGGGTTCATAGTAATGGGACAGGGACTGTCTCACACAGAAAGTGATTGGCCTGCTCTTTGATCACCTCACCCTGAGGGAGGAGCAGCCTTACCAGGAAGAGGAAGACAATGCAGCCACTCCTGATGAGACCTGATAGATAGGATCAGAGGGAAAGGGAGGAGAACCTCCCTTATCAGTGTACTGGGGGAGGGTCATGGGTGAGGAAGAGGTAGGGAGGGTAGGATTGGGAGGGGACGTGGGAGGGATCTACATGGAGATACTAAGTGAATAAACTGTAATTAATAAAAACAAAAATATTAAAAAATAATTCATTCATCAAAACATTAAAAAGGCAGATTCCATCTCTTCACACATTTTAAAATTTTATTTGTTTAATCACTTTATACTCCAATCCCACTCCTCTCCCTCCTTTCCTTCCCTTCTCCTCTTGGTTTCGCAGGAAAGAGGAGGCCCTCCTCAGGGTTCCAGGATGGTTACCTGTATTCTACCTCTCTGAGCCTCCTTTATTCTGGGAGGCAGCTGCTCCCTCCCTGCAATGACTTTTCCCCAGCACTGCCCTCCTCTTCACCAACAGACAAGAGCAAGGGGACCTGAAATCTCAGTGTGGAGTCCATTGCATCCCAGCCTCCTTAGCTTCCCATCACTCAGTCCTCAGAGTCACCCTCTGACATACATAACATTATTAGTCTTTCTACTGAGCAAACAGGAAAGCTTGCGTTATGGAGGAGCCAACTCATGTGGCAAAGAAGAAAGGGGGTTAATATTCACACCCATGGTAGAGAGCAGCCTGGCATACTCAAATCACTGGGTTCAGCATTCAGCATTGAAAACAATATCCTAACAACCTGAAACACACAGAGATGCGCGCGCGCGCGCACACACACACACACACACACACACACACATCTGTGCAAGGCACAAATTTCCAAACCAGGTCTACCTCTTTTCTACCTCAGTGTACCTTCCAGGAATGTTTTTAAAGGAATGTGCAAGTAGACTCTTTGAGGTACTCCTGAGTTGAAGGACTCATTTGAATTTCAGAGGAATGTGATTCCTCTTCTATTCTTACCTTTTTTTAGTCTCAGAAACATGTGGGAAAGCATAACGCCATTTGTAACCCAGATGGACCAGGCCCTAAAAACACATAAAATGGACTTAGGTTACTGTAAACTACAAGTGACATCTCTCATGAGGAAGGATTTAATAAACTTAGAGGCAATGCTCCAGATTCCGGTGAGAAGCATACAGGACAAATAATCATCATTTCTGGGTGATATGGGCCATACAATTCTCTACAAATTGCAAATGCTCATCAGACTTTAAACTACACCCTTTCCCACCATTCCTGGGGGGTGAGGGAGACTAGTAAACATCTCCTTTCTTTGTAGGTTAAGACTCTGTGTTAACTTCCCTGGATTCTCCAGTACTCATCTCTGTTCACAAGGACCTTTGCTCTCTAAAATTCCTTTTTTAGCACAGAGCAGTTATAGCCCTAGACTATGCATGAGACACTAGAGGGACATGTTGACTTCCAGATTCCTGGGCTTTGGCACAGACACTCAGGCCAGGCCTTCTGGATACTAAACCTGCATGTGCACCTTAGAGACCCTTATCAGTAAGACTCCAGTGAGCCAGAACCCCATGAAGTCCCCTCCAAGAAAAGCCAAATACTTTTGTGACTGTGCTTGCATTTAAGCTGGGGGAGTCTCCTCTGAGTGATACTTAAGACTTTCATAACCCCAGGCCCAAGCAATTGTCTCCATGCTCTTGGCTGTGCTCAGGGTCCAGGGAGGGGTCTGCCTGCTCTGAGAAACCTAGGCTGGGTTGTAATACAAGCCAAGCTTTCAGCCCCCCCTAATTCTGTCCCTTCTGGGTGATAGGTCCTGAGAACACAAAGGGCAAACTCAGGTCATATTTGTACAGATAGCTCTGTCAACCTTTCCACCAAAGTGAAGTCAAGACGCTAAAAGGGGGCAAGCTCGAGCCAGCTGTACTTCTCATGCTATTTTTTCCTAAGAAGAAGCCCATTATTTTTTTTACTATTCTTATAATGCTTTTAATACTAAATCTAATTCATTACTTCTCTTAAAACTACTTTTCTTCTGCCCTATTCTTGTTAAAGCTTTTGGTAATCTATCAAAAATATATTTCCTTGAATAGTTAATTGTGCTGTTTCAGGAATCATAGAGAAAAATAAAAAAACTCATTAATCCAGCCCCATAACCGTGACCAAAAAAGTGTAGAGACCCTAGACTGCGTCTTTTTGACTTAGGTGGTCGGGAAGACCTGCTATTGACCTCCAGGGAACGAATTTCCAAAGAAAGCATATCTCCTGCCCTGTAGCATAATCTATTGATATACTACACTGGCGACACTGGAGTGGGTGTAGCAGGAAGACACACTTGTGAACCGCTAACAGTATTCCAAGCAGAAGGGCATGAGTGATATATGGTAGTGGAATGTGCCACAGCCAGCAGGAAAGGAAGGGGAAAAGGTATTTTGTCTCCCCTGTACTGTCATAGCAGTGTCCATGCTTCTTCACTGCAGTATCTGTCCTTTCACAAACCACAAATGCTGGTGGTTATATTGTCATATATGTGGCCATGTCTTCCTTTTCCCACTGCGACCAATAAACCTTCCAGAATATCCAGAGCACTCTGTGGTCTCCTCCCTAGAAGTGTGCTGCTAACCTTCCTTTTCTCATTGATCCTCTGTGTGAATCTGCAAGGAGCTCTGCCTTTTCTTCCTCATTTGGTCATGAATGTTTATGTCATTAGAAAATACAGTATTTTGACTTGCCTAGTTTTAGAATCTGTTTCCAAAACTTTTAATAAATGCATCTGTTTATATATATGTGGGTGTGCATGGTTGTGCCATAGCTTGTGTGGGGGCCAGAAGACAACTTGCAGAAGTTGGTTGGCTCTTTCAACCATGTCATTCCAGTGGTCAAACTCATGTTGTCAAGCTTGGCAACAAGTGCCTTTACTCAGTGAGTCACTTCTTCATCTCTTGGTTTTCAAGTTTCTATGCCTATGCTTTTTCTTCAATGGTTAGATTTCTGGGATTTTGGTTTGGTTTGGTTTCTTTTGGTTTGATATACTTTGGGTTGTTTGGTTTACTGTTTTCTGTGTGCTTGTGTGACAATGTGAATCTGTGTGTGTGTGTGTGTGTGTGTGTGTGTGTGTGTGTGTGTATGTGTGTCTAAACCTCCCCTTTTGGATGATGTGGGTATTGAACCTAGGGCCTCATATGTGTGAGGGAAACATTTTAATTCATTTAAAATGTTTACTCCCTTCCTCCATCTCTTCTTTCCTACTTTTCCTTTATCACTTTTTTGAAACAAGTTCTCATGAAGTTCAAGCTTGCTTCTTTTTTTGTTTATTATTATTAGTTACATTTTATTAGCTCTGTATCCCACTCCCTTATTCCCTCCCAATCCCACCCTACCTCCCTCAGCTTCTCCCTGCCCCTTTCCAAGTCCACGGATTGGGGAGGACCTCCTCCCCTTTCATCTGGCCCTGTTTTATTAGTTATCTTCAGGGCTGGCTGCAAAGTCCTCCTCTGTGGCCTAACAGAACTGCTCCTTCCTTGGGGAATGGGGAGTCAAAGAGCCTGCCATTGAGTTTCTGTCAGAGATAGTCCCTGTTCCCCTTACTATGGGAAACCAATTGGTTATGGAGCTACCATGAACTTCGTCCGAGTAAAGGTTCTAGGTTATATCCATACATGGTCCTTGGTTGAAGAAACAGCCTACAGATTGGGAAAAAATCTTCACCAACCCTTTATCTGACAGAGGGCTAATATCCAGTATATATAAAGAACTAAAGAAGTTGAAAAGTAACAAATCAAGCTTGCTTCTTACTCCTGCTCTCCCAGCTTCCACCTTTTTTAAATGTATTTATTTATTTATTTATTTATTTATTTATTTATTTATTTATTGCAGTTTATGCACTTTGTATCCTGACACTAGCTTCCTCACTCATTCCATCCATATCTCACACTCCTTCCCTCTTCTTCACCCTTGCCCCTCCCCCAGTCCACAGATAGGGGAGTACCTCCTCCCTTTCCATCTGATCCTAGTCTATCAGTTCTTATCAGGAGTGGATGCATTGTCTTCCTCTGTGGCCTGGTAAGGTCTCACCCCTCGTAGGTGAATGTGATCAAAGAGCAAGTCACTGAATTCATGTCAGAGAGTCCCTGTTCCCATTATTAGGGAACCCACTTGGACGCAGTGCTGTCTTGGCTACCTCTGTGCAGGGGTTCTAGGTTATCTTCACAAATGGTCTTTGGTTGGAGTATCAGTCTCAGAAAAGTTCCCTGTGCCCAGATTTTTTTCCTGCTGTTTGGTTTTGTTTTGTTTTTTGGGTTTTTTTTTTGTTTTTGTTTTTTTTTTTCTCTCCTTGTGGAGCTCCTTTTCTCTTCAGGGCTTTCTATCTCCCCCTTCTTTCATAAGATTCCTTGCACTCTGCCCAAAGTTTGGCTATGAGCGTCAGCCTCTGCTTTGATTCTTTCAGAGTCCCTTTGTGGTAGGCTCCTGTACTGTTTTTTCCCTCTTCCGATGTCCATCGCATTTGCCTTTCTGAATGAGGCAGGGTCCTTCCAGGGTCTTCCTTTTTTGATTAGCTTCTTTAAGTGTACATATTTTAGTATGATTATCCTATATTGTATGTCTAATATCCACTTATATGTAAGTATATACTGTGTGTGTGTTTCTGCTCCTGATATACCTCACTCAGGATAACCTTTTCTAGTTACTACCGTTTGCGTGCAAATTTCATTATTTCCTTGTTTGGAATTGCTGAGGAGTATTCCTTTGTGTAAATGTACCAAAATTTCTGTATCCATTCCTCAATTGAATTACAAAATGGCTGGTGGATCATTGGAATCAATGAGAAGACTCAGAAATAAACCCAAACACTTATGGGCACCTGATTTTGACAAAGATGCCAAAACCATACAATGAAAAAAGATAGCATCTTCAACAAATGGTGTTTGTCTAACTGGATATCTACATGTAGAAAAATGAAAATAGATCCATACTTATCACCCTGCACAAAACTAAAGTCCAAGTGGATCAAAGACTTCAATATAAAAACAAACACACTAAACCTATTAGGAGAAATAGTAGGAAAGAGCCTTGAACTCATTGGCACAGGAGACAACTTTCTGAACAGAACACCAACAGCACAGGCTATAAGCTCAACAATCATTGAATGGGGCCTCATGAAACTGAAAACTTCTGTAAAGCAAAGGATGCTGTCATCAGAACAAAACAACAACCTAAAGATTGGAAAATGATCTTCACCAACCCTATATCTAGCAGAGGGCTAATATCCACAATAAATAAAGAACTCAAGAAGTTAAACAGTAACAAATCAAGCAATCCAGTTAAAAATTGGAGTACAGAGCTAAACAGAGAATTCTCTATAAAGGAATTTCAGATGGCAGAAAAACACTTAAATAAATCCTCAACATCCTTAGCTATCAGGGAAATGTAGATCAAAATGACCCTATTTATGGTTGTGAGCCTAGCTTTTAACTCCTGAACCATCTCTCCAGTCCTAAAACTGTTTAGCCCAGGCTGACCTTGAACTCATGATCCTTCTGCCTCTGCCTCCTTCAGTAAATTCTACTGGTGTACTCCATCACAACCAGCATCAAACCAAGTAATAAAATTAAAAAATGTGGTATAGAGCTAAACAGAAATTTCTCTGTAGAGGAATATAGAATGGCAAATAAACAGTTAAAGAAATGTTTAGGAGTGGTATAACTGGATCTTGAGGTAGCACTATTCCTAATTGTCTGAGAAAGCACCAGATTGATTTCCAAAGTAGTTGTACAAGCTATAACACATCTAGGCATATATCCAAAAGATGCTCAAGTATACAACAAGGACATTTGCTCAACCATGTTTGTAGAAGCTTTATCTGTAATAGCCAGAAGCTGGAAAAAAATCCAGATGTCCCTCCATGGAGGAAAGGATACAGAAATTGTGGTACATTTACACAATGGAATACTATTCAGCAATTTAAAAACAAAGAAATCATAAAATTTTCAGGCAAATGGTGGAAACTAGAAAAGATTTTGCTGAGTGAGGTATCCCAGAAGCAGAAAGACATGCAGGGTATATACTCACTCATAAGTGGATTTTAGACATATAAGATAAACATACTAAAATCTGTACATCTAAAGAAGCTAATCATGAAGGAGGACTCTGGGTAAGATGCTCAGTCCTCATTCAGAAAGGCAAAGAGGATGGATATCAGAAGAGGGAGAAAACAGGGAACAGGACAAGAGCCTACCACAGAGGGCCTCTGTAAGATTCTTCCCTGCAGGGTATCAAAGCAGATGTTGAGACTCATAGCCAAACTTTGGGCAGAGTGCCGGAATCTTATGAAAGAAATGGGTGATAGAAAGAACTGGAGGGAACAGGAGCTCCACAAGGAGAGCAACAGAACTGAGAAATCTGGACACGGGGGTCCTTTCTGAGACTGATACTCCAACCAAGGACCGTGCATGGAGATAACCTAGAACCCCTGCACAGATGTAGCCCATGGCAGTTCAGTGTCTAAGTGGGTTCCCTAGTAATGGAAACAGGGACTGTCTCTGACATGAACTGATTGGTTTGCTCTTTATCACATCCCTCTCGGGGGTGGGGGAATGATGCAGCCTTACCAGTCTACAGAGGAAGGCAATGCAGCCACTCCTGATGAGACCTAATAGACCACGCTCAGATGGAATGAGAGGAGGACCTCCCCTATCAGTGGACTGCAGGAGGGGCATGTGTGGAGAAGAGAAAGAGAGGGTGGGTTTGGGAGGGGAAGAAGGAGGGAGCTACGGGGCAGGGAGGGACAAAGTGAATAAACTGTAATTAATAAAATAAAAAATTAAAAGAGAAAATATGATTAAAAAAAACTTGTGACAACACATGCTGGTGATGATGTGAAGCAAAAAGAACACTCCTCCATCGCTGGTAAGAGTGCAAAACTGTACAACCACTTTGGAAATAAATTTGGCAGTTTCTCAGAAAATTGAGAATAGTTCTATCTCAGGACCCAACTATACATCTCCTGGGAATATACCCAAAAGATGTTCCACCATACCCCAGGACACTTGCTCAACTATGTTCATAGTAGCTTTATTTGTAATAGCAATTGGAAACACCTAGATGTCCCTCAACTGAAGAATGGGTAAAGGAATTGTGGTACATTTACACAAAGAAATATGACTCAGCTACTAAAAACAAGGAAATCATGTAATTTGAAGGCAAATGGATGGAACTAGAAAAAGTCTTTCTGAGTGAAATAACCCAAAACCAGTAAGACATACATGGTATGTATGTGAGTACATGGTATGTACTCATTTATAAGTGAATAATAGCCATAAAGTACAGGATTACCATGCTACAATCCACAGACCCAAAGAAGCCAAGGAGGGCTCAGGAGAAGATGCGGAATCTCACTCAGAACAGGGAGTAAAACAGACATCTGAGTAGATGGAGGGAGGGAAGTGGGTAAGGTATGGGGTAGGGAAAGCAATGGGAGTGGGATTAGGTGTGCAGAGAGCAGGAGTGGGGGTGGGTTGAAGGGAGGACCAGGAGAAAGACAGAAGTCAGTGGGGTAGGGGCACCTCTGAGATAGGGGAGGTTCCTGGGAATCTATGTTAAAAAAAAAATAAAACAAACAAAAAACACCTCTAGTGCCAGGCATACCTCCTTTTAAATTGTTGATCAGGGTAGACAATGAACCCCCCCAGACAATATAACCTATTGCCGTTATCCAGGTGGAAGGCTTCAGCTTGTGTAAAGTTGACATAAACTAGCCAGCACAAGGCTTAGTTAGTCAATACAAAGGAATTAGTGCCCAGGACTGCAAGCCTAGCCCACTATACATGTGTGATGAAGCCGGAACCCTAGATGAGAAACGACTGGGGACACTTCCCTAAACCAGTATAATTTCTAGTTGTATTCTAAATATGGAACATCATACCCATGCAAAGTGTGACTCCCACCCCTTTCAGTGGTTGGGATGAGAAGGGGCCCACAGGCTCATATGTTTCAAAGTTTAATCCCCAGATGATGTTGGAAAGTATTAGACCTTGGATGAGGCCTTGTTGTGGGTGGAGTGTCACTGGGGCCGGGCTTTGTGCTTTCAAAAGTCCATGCCATTCTCTCTCTCTCTCTCTCTCTCTCTCTCTCTCTCTCTCTCTCTCTCGCACGCACGCACGCACGCACGCACGCACGCACGCACGCACACACACACACACACACTTTGAGACTAACTTTCTCATCTGTCTTCTAAAATCTGTATGTTGCAGTTTCCTTTGCAAATAGACAATATGGCAAATGCTTTGTTGCAAGACACAGGATGTGGAAGGGGCTCCAGCCCCCATAGCAAGTTTGAGGACAGGCTGCAGGTGCCTGGGAACCAGTGTGTGCTTGCTGCACAGAAGTACATGGCTGAGTCTCCAGGCTGAGTGTCTGTGATGTGCAGGGAGAAGCATTTGGCTTTCTTATCCAATAAAATGGTGAGCCTTTGGTTCTGCTTTCTGTCCACGAATGTCTATCACAAGGTGAGGACCCTTTCCAGCTTTTTTCTTGTACCAAGGGAAGTATAAGGAAGCACTGTCTGTGTAAGTGCAGTTGATGACAGCGCTGCCTCCCTCTCGAACACTCAGGGAAGAAGGGTGCTGCTCCACCTGCTCTCCGAGGCTCTCCCCTACACAGAAAGAAAAACAGAAAGGAGGAGGACAGTCAGCAGCACTCTGCTGAATTCTTTGTCTAAGATACCGAGAGGGAACTGTGTGAAGTGGATTTCCCACGGAAGCCTAAGAAATGTCCACCACTATTTTCTCGTGGTCCCAGATCTTCAACTCACAGTTCATCCACAGCCACAAGAAAGCGACTACAGTAGGAATGGATGGCTTCATTGCTCTTCCTGCCTGGGATCAATGCAGACTTGCAATCTCTTGCCAAACAAGCTATTTGTATCTCCAGGTTGTCCCCTTTTCTTCTTATGTAATCAAATCAGCCAATAAGAAAACAAATGTTTCTCTCTCACCTATTCCTTCAGAATGCAATGACAAGAGCTTGCTGCATGCTTTTCATCAGCTGCGGCCTCCTGCAACCTTGTGGACACATCATGTTTTGAGTAAATTTGCAGAGATTGGGAGGGATTGAATTTCTGAGTCATTACTAGCAAACTAGAGAGAGATACATTCTCTTGTAGCCATTGAACAACAAGCTGAGTTAAAACATTTAAAATCAAAATGTCACTATGATTCATCCTTATGGACAAAGGAAAGAAAAATTTTAACTTTCAGTCAATATCAAGTTTTCTGGACAACAGAATGTTAAATTTGGAGGGGGTGAGTATAGCAGAAAGGACAGGTGGGGGGAGGGACAGCTAACATGGAGGATGTTTGAAAATTGTATTTTTGTGAGTGTGTGTGAGAGAGACAGAGAGGAGAGAGAGAGAGAGAGAGAGAGAGAGAGAGAGAGAGAGAGAGAGAGAGAGACTAAGTAAATTATTCTACACAAAGCCTAATACTTCCCCCAGGAACAATAGATTGCAAAATAAAAAGTCTGGTACCAAGTATGGGACACATCCCCTAAAGCTGTTGGTCTGGGTGGTCATAGAGACCCTAAAACAATTACCTGTTGCCATTGCTCTTGGTTACCCTCCAGAACTTGATAACAGGATCAAGTTGTTGAAGACACGACACATTTTGGTCACAGGACTTAGAGACATCAAGCCAGTACAACTCAGGAGACTTCCTCCCTGCTGGCTACATTTTATAGTGTTAGGAAGTGCGACTCAGGCTGCTAGGGGAGAAAAGTCAACAACAGTCTTAACCAGCTGTGAGCACTGAGAGCTGCAATAATGACCAGCATGGCAAGACACAGATCTGCCTTGGATGCAGGAGTGGAATGAATGTTATGGGATGGCCAACCACGTTCTGATTAGATTGCAGGCTCTTCACAGCAGAAACATGCATGGCTGCTACTGTAAACCTGGCCAAGAACCTATGCCTATGGAGCTAATAGGCCCAAGGGGAAGCTACTGCTATCATTTTGCTAAATGGATGAAGTATCAAACTTCCCTCTATGTTCACCATATCCATAGATCAGTGTGGCAGCCAATCCTAATTAGAGAAACATGTGTGTGTGATGTAGAGGTAGCTAATACATATACTCACAACTGGTCGCAGTGCTAAGATTAAATGTCTGCAGAGTGCACAGCTATAATCATCACATCTATATAACAGCACTTCCCCCAGAAGGCTCAGAAGACATCAGAAAAGGTTGTGTAGGATGGTTCTAAGAGCCACAGGTCAGGGATGAAATAGTGACATCAGGATATGACAGAACTGTTGCACTCAGGATGCTGTGATTGCCTGAACAAGAAGACCTGAATGTAACTAAGCCAGTCAGCTTAGTCACATGGAGGAGGGGCTCATGAGTCCCCACACCCTGCTGAGGAGTTATTAGCAGTTGTTAGCTGCTAGGGGAGAGAGTCAGGTTTTCTTCAGTAGTGTGATATGGTGTAGCTTCATCATGTTTAAGTAAACGGAAATTAACACAGAGACCCACAACCAGCCAAGATAGTGAGATAAGACACTGCAAAGTGACCAGCCAAAAACTGGACATCTGTGTTACATCCTTCCTCCCGAGGCTCAGGAGTTATTGCAGAAGAGAAAGTGGAAAATGCAAGAGTGGAGGTGGTGGGTGACTACAAAGCGTTTTCCAAACACAGCGGGAAGTTGTACATGTGAACCCAGAGTGGCTGGTACAGCATGCTCGAGACCTGTGCACGTTCATGGCAGACACAAACTCCAGCACTTTCTCCTTTTCTGTACCTTTTTTTTTTTTTTTTTTTTTTACTTTTTTTGCTCATCTGTTTATTTTTGTTTCTTGCACTCTCTGGAAAAATATTGGATATAAAGGAAATTGAAATACTTTCATGGTCTGTGAAATTTGACAGCTTTTACTTAAAGATATTAAAATTTCCCAACTTCATATACCCAGGTGAAAATGGAAGTTGATAAAGGCTCTGATTGTGAGAGAAGGTGCAATCATGTTCTCAGTATTGCAGCTGGCCTTGTGTTTGTTACTTCTTATTTGTTTACTGTAACTACAGTTTATCAGCCAAACTGATGAACTCTGAAATCTATAAGCTATACAGCTGATAGGTATCTTTCAACAAGCCACTGAGATTGAGTTAAAAAATAGTAACTCAAGAAAAGAAGACACACCCAAGGAAGTGAAAAATATATGGAATATTTTTAGAGTCATCTTGTGGGAAGGATAAAAGAAGAACATGGAATGTAGAAAAATATATTATTTATACAGTAATATAAACACATATATACCTTATATAGCAAGGGGGTTCTTCTAAGAACAAAAGTATGTATTTCCTTAAGTGTTCAGTGAAAATATGACATCTTGCAATGCAACAGAAGACAGACTGAAAATAAAAAGAATATCATCATAGGCATCAAGAACACCAGAATTTTAGAATTGAAAACATCTTAATTTAAGTAATACATGTAATACTTACATTAATTAAATATTAAATATATATGAATACATACTAATGAAAGTAAACAAAACACATGTAAATTACTTTTAATAAAAATTTTAAATCTTTCTGTCAGCTATTTGAGACAAAAAACAAAGTGAAACCTGAATACATTGAATGGGATTTGTGTTGGTCAGTGTTTCCTGTACTTGCCACAAAACAGAAAATGAGATTGTCACAGAAATGCCTCCATTGGACAGGACAACAGGCATATCTGTGGAGAATTGTTTTGGTTGTTGCTTGATGTACAATGTGTTTGACGGCACCTTTAGGCAGGTCCCCCTGGCTTACGTAAGAATGGAGAGATGGCTTAGAGGCTGAGAGAACTGGTTGTTCTTCCAAAGGTCCTGAGTTCAATTCCCAGCTGCCACATGGGGGCTCACAACCATCTATAATGAGATCTGGTGCCCTCTTCTGGTGTGCAGGCACACGTGCAGGCAGAATATTGCATAAATAATAAATAAAACTTAGAAAGGAAGAAGGAAGGAAGGAAGGAAGGAAGGAAGGAAGGAAGGAAGGAAGGAAGGAAGGAAGGAAGGAAGGAAGCAGAAGCAAACCAGTAAACAGCATTCCTCTATCTTCACTTACTGACTCCATGATGGATTGGTGGCTGTAAGATGAAATAAACCTTTTCTACCCAAGTTTCTTTTGATCAGTGCTTTTCACAATGGAAAGAAAACAAGGACAAAAATTGATACCAGAGACTAGATGATGAAAGTGACCATGCTGCTTTTGTGGAGGATTATAAAAGGATTTTGGAGTCTTTGACTGGAAAAGCCTTTAGTACTCAGAACTTAATGGGCTTCTATGGGAGGCTGGAAGAAAAGGATACTGAAAAAGCAGCCATTTGAAGTTTGACATGCACAGTATCAGAGGAAAATCAAGATGCAGTCAGGACCATTCGTGTTACATGTTTGAATTAAGTATCTGTGAAAGTGAAGCCTTCTTTGCTTTACAGGGACATCAGATGCTAGTTAGATAGAGCTGAAAAATCAACTGTGCTAAGTAAGCAAACAGTGTTCCTGAGGCAAACTATTCTGGGAAGTGTTTTCTCAAGGTCATGACACAGATGCTTTGGTCCAGAGGTATATATGACACTGTACATCAACCTGCAACAGTACTTCTCAAGTGTGTGTGTGTGTGTGTGTGTGTGTGTGTGTGTGTGTGTATGGGTGTGTGTGTAAATGTTTCCCACATGAAACTGTTTTTGAAAGTGTGAAGGGGTCATGAAGAAGTAGCTGAGGTTTGGTGCTGTGTAGCCAGGTCAGAATCTGCCTGAAGAGAGGCTATTGTTGAAGGTCCAGCCTCAGTTCCAATGGCGATCACAGCATATTGAAGATGCCAGGGCCAAGAAGTGACCACCAAGAACACTGGCAGCTGTGGGTGGGAGCCAGACTGAATCTATGAGACAACCTGCTTAGGCTGCTGATGGCAGAACTGAAGAGGTGTGCTTGCCCAAGGCCTTAGGAGCCCAGAAGATCATGAGTGAGTCCCAGACAGTGGACCCTGAGCTATTCATGCTGTTGGGTTTGGGGTTTGCAATTATGTAATTGCAACTTGCCCTAGTTCTTCCCTCTTAGATTAAGAATAGTTGAGAAACTGAGCTTTTAAAAAGACATTGGATGTTCTATCATTTTGTTTTGTGAGCCTTGGATTTAACAGCTGACACATTTCTTCAGCTCAGGTTGAAAAAAATTTTAAGACGCTTTTAAAATGTGTAACTTTTAATGTTTTACATTCTTAGATTAGCATGAGATCTTAGGGAAAAAAGGAAACAAATCATATACTTTGATAGTGAGATATTTGTGTGTCAAGTTCACAAGGGGTGAACTTTCCTGGTTATTTTTTGTCAAGTTAACACAAGCTAGTGTCATCTGGGAATAGGGAATTGAAGCTGAGGATTCGCCTCCATCAGGTTTTCCCGAGGGCATGTTTATGTGTATTTTTTTATACATTTTATAATGTGTACATTCAGTAATTGGACTTTGTTCATACAGTTGTATGACCATTATTACTTGCTATCACACCCATTTCCCTGACATCTCAGCTCACTAACTCTAGATAGATAGAAAAAAATAATGTGTTTGTAGAGTTGTCTATACTGTACAATGCATAGCATCTGAATCAGTCAGAGCTCTCCAGAAGAGGAGAAACTCTGTGCACAGTGGCTTTTTAGTTGGTTCCAGATCCAGCAAGCTGATAACAAAGAAAACCCATCACAGCATCTTCACTTTTTTTTAGGGGATAATTTATTTTATTATGTATCAGTATGCTATCAATTTTATTACTGCAAAATATCCCTTGGAACATATAGGATGTCTTCCCATTCATCTAGTGATAGGCATTAAATTATTCTACTTTGGGGCTATCATGACTAATTCTGGCCTGAACATTTTGGTACAGCTTTGTCTGTGGATATGATGTCCATTATCTTCAGAATAAAAATGGAAGTAGAGTTACTATTTTACTCTGCTAACATTTCTGGCACTGAGCTCAGTGAATCTTCAGGAAAATTTCCTCCACACAATATCTGAAAAGATCCAGGGGTCATAAATGAGTTAAAAATTTGTCAGGGTTTCATGGTAAAACAAGTGATTAAATCTACAGTGGAAACTTAAAGACTAGCAAGACCAACTGTACAAATTAGATTAAGAATAAAATTAAAATTAGAATTTAAGAATATAAATATCTCTGTCTGGCAATTCCTGACACAGAAGATTCCACATTCAAGGCTATCTGTTAACACAGATGGCTCCTATCTGAAGCCACAACCTGCCACGCTCAAGCAAAACTGTCAGCACAAACAGCTTCTATTTGTGACTACAGAGACTGAACTAAAGCCTGAAAAGCTACAAATGAGCCCCGTGTCCATACATCCTTCCCTGTTCAACCTCTACAGAAGCCTAAGCCTTACCCCATGCCATGGTGCACAATCTCCACCAGTGCAAAGAGTGTTTTGCCCTTCCTTCTCTCTATTCAAGGACAATCTTCCCCTGCTGAGATTGGAGTTGTGCCCTTGCTTCTTTTCTCCATCATCATATTCCATTCACGATCTAACAAGAATGTAATAATTAGAAAGCCTATTGTTCACTGATGTCTCCCCACATGCCTGGATGATTTCATGTGAAAACTAGACTGCATTGGTACTCAGCCTAGAACCTCTTTTCCAGGTGTAGCCAGTCTTCAGTTCCTGTGATGAATGGCTACTCTTGCCTCTACATGGCTCCTTGTGTACTATGACAATGAGAATCGTCACTGTCCAGTACCACACAACTCTTCCTCAAGAAAGAACACAGCCAAAGATCATTTTATTTGTGGGCACAATAGTCTGGCCAACTGCCTCAAAGTAGAAATGTCTGTGTGGTGGAATTTATACCCCAAAGGTCCCTAAAAAATCAGGCTGAATTGAAGCAACAGCCATATCACTTCCAAGCCCAGCCTCCTCTGTCCCAGTCTGCTTTCCTCAAGTATTCATGGACAAAAGAATTCCAAGTTCAAATTCTGCTTCTAGAAACTCAATCAAAGGCAATGCATTATTATTTTTAATCTCAAACAAATATTGAAATGCTTATCATGCCAAATCCCATAGCAAAATACCCTAAATCATCTACTTTTCTGTTACTGTGATAAAATACTGAGGCCAAAAGAAACTTATGGACGATCTTATTTTGGCTCACAGCTCCAGAAGAACAAGAGTCTATCTTGGAGGGAGGAAGACAGGACAGCAAGCTAGAGCAGGAAGCTGAGAGATCACATCATCAGTCAACAGTTTGAAGCAGAGAGAGTCAACTAAAGTAGGGTGGGACTCTACTGCTCAAAGCTCAGCCCTAGTGACAAACTTCCTTAGCAAGGCCACACCTCTAGTATGTCCCACCCGAACAGTGCTACCACCCGGGAACCATGTAGTAAAAACGAGGATCATTTTCACCCAAACCACCACAGAACTCTCAGTAACAATTTCAGTATCCGCTGGTTTCCACCTTCCACCTTCCCGATGGTGAGTGCACTCTGTCACGAACAATTCCACATTTGGCTAAGGCTGAGGATCTGGCTTGCTTCCATGTATGTGGACCTATCTGCATTGCCCACGTGGCACGCCTGGGTTGGCTACCCAGAGGCTATTTAAGCTGTGGGCTGGCTTTCCCCAGGGTCCGAGGATTGTTCAAGGTTTCTGAATAAACTGCATTGAAAAAAAAAAGAATAAAAAAAATTAAATACGTTTAATTAAATTAAATAGATTTTTATTCAAAAAAAAAAAAAAAAACAATTTCAGTATCCAAATTGTAACCATATCCTTGCCAGAAAGCCAGAAATTATACAATAAAAAACTGAGCAAAGTTGTAAATATTTTTATTCTAGCTCCAGTTTTTATTCTTCCTGAATGCCATTTCAATTTTTCTTTATATTTAAGATAATAAACAGATACATAATGAAATATCTTATCTAGCCCCTCCAGGTTCCTACTTCCAATACATATATCCTTAATTAAGAATGATTATCCCTTAGGGCTGGCAAGATAGATGTCTCAATGGTTAAGAAAACTGGTTTCTCTTCCAGGATACTTGAGTTCAATTCCCAGCACCCACACAGCAGCTCACAGCTCTCTGTAACCTCGGTTCCAGGGGGCATTACATCATCACACAAAGAAATTACAGGCAGACAAAGCACCAACGTGCATAAAATAAAATATAAAGAAAAAGAATGATTACTCCTCCCTTTATATCTATTTCCCACAGGAAAATATAATGCCTTGTGGGTATAACTTCTGAAGTGTTTCACATCATTCTGCCATGGTCTGGAGATATTACTCAATCTCCACTTCTAAACAATTGGGAATGTATAGAAAATCCTAATTCTGTTGCATCCTTTTCGTAAGTGTGTCTGTGAACACACCTAACCAAATATCCAATCCCTTCTATACAGGTTTTTCAGGACCCATGGACTAGATAAACAGTGTCATCTTGAGATACTAAGGAAAAGAAGTACATTACAAACTCTAAGAAATATCTGCTACCATGAACATTTCCATGTATAGATGCATGATAAAAATCAGAACTACTGAATTAACTTGTGGTAAATCTTTAGTAAACACCAGAGTGAATATGCCATGTGAGGGAACTGTTCAGCATTTCAACTTAAAAAGTGATAAGTGGAGATGCATAGGGTGAAATGAGCTTATAATCCTGTATCTCAGTCAACCCTAAACATCTGGGAGAAGTGAAGGGCTCCTCGCCCCATCTCTCCACTAACCTTCTCTCTTTTACATAGGGTTGGGAGGTTGGAAAGGACGTAAGGCATACATACCCCATATAACATAGAGTTTAAAAATGAGCACTACAGAAATCAGTGTGAAAGGGCCTCATAAACCTAAGAGAAAGTGCTATGTGGCCCACCAACAATTGCTCGTTATATATCTGAAGTACTCTATATCCTACTACAGAAATACTCGCTCAACTTGTTTATTGCTGCTCTATTCAAAATTGCTAGGTAATGAAGGCATCCTACATATTCATCAACAAAAAAATGAATAATAAGAATTTGGTGGAGATATATGCCTATAGATTAATACATACATAGGTAGATAGATTATAAATACATACATACATAAATGCACATGTGATAAATAGATACATAGATGATAGATAACAGATAAATAGACATGAAGACAAATAGATGAATATTATTCAGAAATAAAGTAAATGAAATTATAGAATTGGCATGATAAGGAACACAACTGGAAAATACTATAGAAAGTGAGTTACCCAGACTCAGAGACAAATGCATACAAACTTCAGCTTCTAATTTTTATTTTTATATATTCATGTATATATTCATGAATATGAGTGTGCGTAGACACCAAAAACTAGAAAGCAGCCCACAAGAGGGGAAAAAGGGAAAGCAATCTGGCGCTTCCTCAGACAACTAGGAATAGCACTTCCTCAAGATCCAGCTATACCACTCCTAGGCATATACCCAAAAGAGGCTCAAGTACACAATAAGGACATTTACTCACCCATGTTTATTGCAGCCTTATTTGTAACAGCCAGACTGGAAACAGCCCAGATGCCCCTCAGTGGAGATATGGATACAGAAATTGTGGTACATCTACACAATGGAATATTACTCAGCAATGAAAAACAAGGAAATCTTGAAATTTGCAGGTAAATGGTGGGATCTGGAAAGATCATTCTGAGTGAGCCATCCTAGAAGCAGAAAGACACACACCGTATATACTCACTCATATAGACATATAAGATAAACCTACTAAAATCTGTACACCTAAAGGAACTAATCAAGAGGGAGGACTCTTGCTAAAATGCTCAATTCCTATCCAGAAAGGCAAAGAGGATGGACATCAGAAGAAGGAGAAAAGAGGGAACAAGTCAGGAGTCTGACACAGAGGACCTCTGAAAAGCTCTGCCCTGCAGACTATCAATGCAGATGCTGAGACTTATGGGCAACTTTTGGGTAGAGTGCAGGAAATCTTAGGAAAGACACGGGAAACAGTAAGATCTGGAGAGGATATGGACTCCACAAGGAGAGCAACAGAACCAAAAAAATCGGAGCACAGGAGTCTTTCCTGAGACTCATACTCCAACCAAGGACTATGCATGTAGATAACCTAAGATTTCTGTACAGATGTAGCCCATGGCAGTTCAGTATCCAAGTGGGTTCCATTGTAATAGGAACAGGGACTGTCTCTGACATGAAATGTTTAGCCTGCTCTTTAATTACCTCCCCCTGAGGGGGAAGCAGCATTACCAGGCCACAGAAGAAGACAATGCAGCCGCTCCTGATGAGACCTAATTGACTAGGATCAGAAGGAAGGAAAAGAAGACCTCCCCTATCAGTGGACTTGTGGAGGGACATGCATGCAGAGGGTGGAGGAAGGGAGGGATTGGGACGGAGGTGGATGAGAACCACAGGGGAGATACAAAGTGAAAAAAGTGTAATTAATAAAGAATTTTTAAAAAACTAAAAAAAATGGCTCCCCTGCCAATCAAATATTTTAATCATCATTATTACCTAGAAAAGAGATAACAAAAACAACAGTTCTGAAAAAAAAAAAAGATAAATGACTGGTAAGGTAATAGAACACATGATATGGAAGTGGAAGCAGGGATCCCGGGAGCAAAAAGGTTTGAGTGGGAATGGGGAACAGGATATGGCAGAGAGGATAAGCTGGGAGAAGAAACAACCAGAAGAAAACATGGATAATTTGCCCTAGTGGAACCTGCTACCTCGTAAGCTAGTTTATAAAAATTAGAAACCTAATAGTTTTTATTGAAAGATTTTAAAATTCAAGGAAGCTGTAGGGGTGATGGTGGTCTTTGGCATGACATGGTGAGTCTCATGGCCATGTGCTTGTGTTCCAACTCACCAAAGTATGCACATTAAGAGGGTGCACATTGTTGTATAACAATCAACATGTGAAAAATATTTTAACCAAACAAATAGTTGCCTTTCCCTTCAAGATTACTTGATTTTAAAATGTTAAAATAACTTTCCAATCAATCGAGCCCTTGCTGTTCTTGCTATTAATTCCCATTGCATACAGAATAGAAACAGAATTTCTCCACTGTGTGGTCTGAGCTCTCTATAAGGCATTTTGTGACCCACTATGTTTGTGAGCAGGCTGCAGGTGCATGGGGAGCACTGTGTGCTCACTGCACAGAGGTAGACAGCAGAGTCACTGGGCTGGGAGTCTCTGATGTGCAGGGTAACATGCAGGCTGGCTTTATTGAGGTGAGCTGTGAATCTGCCTTCTTCCTTGTCACCATTGGAGAAGATGGACATCAGTGCCTTGGGGCCTTGCCCGGAATGCTGTCTGTACCACCAGAAGTACAGAGAATTACGATCACTGAAAGTGCAGTTGAGAGAGGCCATGGCTCCCTCTGGGACACTGAGGGATTCTGGGTTCTGCTGCACCTTCTGCTGGCTGCTCACCCCTGTGCAGAAAGACAAAGGTCAGAGAAACAGGAATGGAGGTATAGGGATGTTAACACAACAGAATGCTTTTACAGCTGGCCTCCCACCCCTAACTGGAGATTAAAAACATCTGTGGTTCTATCATTAGCCTGGAACAGGCAAAAACTTTACATACCACACCTGGATCCCAAAGAAATTCCCAGACTTACAGCTTACTTGAAGCCACAGGACCACTAGTGAAACACTCAAGGATTTCATCTCTCCTCCCTCTTCACTTAGGATTCAGATCCTCAACTCTAAACTCATATGGTCACATTCAAAAGTTTCCACCTCTCCTGCTTCAGGAAACATGAAAAGCCACTTTGCTAGCAATGAGCAAAGTGACTAACTTCACCACCTCTGCAGCACCAAAACTTTCCTCCAGCCCTTTCTCCACCCCTCCCTCTTCTTCCTGCCCTCCTCTCTTCCCCCTTCTCTCCCACCCTAAGAAGACACTGCCATCTTGTGGACTCATGATAGTGACCAAAGAAATAATAAAACTGTAAACTCTTCTACTGTAGTTATTAAAAAGTAAAGTACTTGAAAGTTCAATTGGCATTTTAAAGAAACATTTGCCTTGAGTCTTGGTGGGGAGTGAGATAGTGTGTGTGTGTATGCACTCTGCAGATGTGTTTTTTTTTTTTCTTAGTAATAATAAGTGCCACACACAGGCAGTCCCCTGCATTGGAAGACCACCTAGAAATGCCAGCCACAGAAATATGAGTGAGGTTTTTTCACACAGCATAAATCTAACCCTTGTCACCCCCATTCAAATCCATCTACAGACTTTACAGATGGCCTGGACAGACTGCTTATCTAGGTCATAGTCTAGAAAAGCCTGGAATTATTCATTTTATTTAGAGCCAGGAGCATGCTCATGTGTAAACAGAACTTTACTTGGCTTGACACAGGAGAGATGGAGCTGTGTTTAGAAACTCAACGAAAAAATAAAACTCAGGGAACTTGCTCATTTGTCTCATTTTTTATTCTCTCTACTTGAATAAAGCCCTGTTGAGTAGGAATTGATCATGAAAGTTGTAGATCTGGTTTCTCTCCCCTTTCCTCTTTCTAACTCTGCCTCCCCTCTCTACTCCCTTTCTCCCTTATCTCTCTTCTTCTCTAACACTTCCACTTTCTCCCACTCTACATTCCTAACATAGACATGAAGCCACATGTACCAGGGGAATGTCTGTGCCAGAGCTGAACTGGGTCCACAGAGAACAAGGCAGGAAACAACTGTCCTGCAGGAGTCTGTGAGAGCTCCACAACCAGCAGAGTAAAGATCTGTGGAGGCAAGAAAGCAATAGGATCAACACAGCCAAGGAGTTGGTTCATGCTTCAGTCCTCTGATATTGAGTAGTGTATTTTCAGGACACTCGATTTTTGATAAAGGAGCCAAAACCATACAATGGAATAAAGAAAGCATCTTCAACAAATGGTGCTGGTCTAACTGGATATCTGCATGTAGAAAAATGCAAATACATCCATGTTTATCACCGTGTACAAAATTCAAGTCCAAGTGATTCAAAGACCTCAACATAAAACTGGATACACTAAATCTGCTAGAAGAGAAAGTGAGAAATAGTGTCGGACACATTGGTAGAAGAGACAACTTCCTAAACAGAACACCAACAGCTCAAGCACTAAGATCAACAATTAATAAATGGGACTTCATGAAACTGAAAAGTTTCTGTAAGGCAAAGGATACTGTCAATAGAACAAAACAGCAGCAAACAAAATGGAAAAAAGATAACTTCACCAACCCTACATCCAACATAGGGTTAATAATATGTATGAAGACTCAAGAAATTAAACACCATAAACCAAATAACCCAAATAAAAATGGGATACAGTGCTAAAAGAGAATTCTTAGCAGAGGATCTCTAATGCCCAAGAAACACTTCAAGAAATGTTCAACATCATTTGTCATCAGGGAAATGCAAATCAAAACTATGAAATTTGGTCTTACACATATCACAATGGCTAAGATCAAAAACTCCAGATACAACACATGCTGGAGAGGATGTGGAGTAAGGGGAACACTCCTCCATTGCTGGTGAGAGTGAGAGTAAGAATGAGCCCTGAGAAAAAGCAGGAGTGGGTGTGAGACAGAAAAATAGAGACTGAAAAATCGAGACCAAAATCATGGTAGGAGAATCTCTGGGATGGGGACAAATCCTGGGAGCCTGTGTTTGAGTTCCTAAATTCCTCTCTTCCAGTTCTCCCCCTATTTCTGTTTTCTTTGATTTTATTTCCACTGAGAAGTGTTGAACTGTGCTCTTCATTTCATGCCATTTTTTGTGTTTTTGTTAATTTCTTTTTGCCATTATTATTATTATTATTACTATTAATTAAAACTTATTCACTTTATATCCCCTCCCTCACCTCCCCCCAATACTACCCTCCCTCACTCTTTCCCCCACCATTTCCCTCCCCTAGTCTACTGATAGGGGAGGTCCTCCTCCCTTACTATCTGACACTAGCCTATCAGGTGTCATCAAGACTGTCTGGATCCTCTCTCTGTGTGGCCTAGTAAGGCCACCTCACCAGGGGGAGGTGATCAAAGATCAGGCAACTGAGTTCATGCCAGTGACTGCCTCTGCTCCCCTTACTAGGGAACTCCAATGGAGACTGAGCTGCCCATGGACTACATCTGAGCAGGGCTTTAAGTCTGCCCCATGCATGGTCCTTGGTTGACTCATCAGTCTCTTCAGGCCTGCCTCACTCCAGATTTTTGGTTCATTGATTTCTTTAATGAATGTATTCACTTTTTCTTTCAAGATCTCTAACATATTCATAAAGGCTAATTTGAACTCCTTGTCTTGTGCATCGGCCATATTGTGTTTTTTGAGGCTTTAATGAAGACATGTCATCATGGATGTTACTGTTTCATGCTGGGATCTAGGCATCTGGGTTTGAGATTATTTTAATTCTCTGTTCTGGTGTGTGTTCTTGCCTTTGTCAGATGTGTGCTCTCTTCCTTGGTTTCTATTGTTCTCTTTGGTTCTGAGAACAGTGTGGTGGCTATATGTTGCCTGCTAGGGAATGCTTCTGAGATCCTGCCATGTGTGGACACTGGATTCCAGACAGAATATGTTTCTTTCCAATTGGGTACTGACACATATGCATATGACACTTAGGCATAGGGGTGGGCTAAAAAGAGGTGTAGGTTCCATGGTAGGGAAAAAATCAGGGAGTGCCACCAGGATCAGTCCTGTGCTCTGGAAATGGGGACAAAGAGGGATGAGGACCACAGCAGACAGTCTACTACATGGGATGAGGATGAGACTGGGGGTTGGATTTAGAGGAGATGGAGGACATTGAAAATCTGAAGATCACCTACCTGCTCAGACTTCCTTTCTCCTGTCTTTTCTACCTATGTATCCTTATTACAAATCTTAAGGTATGGAAAGGCTGTAGCCTCTGATAACCTGTCCTTCCAAAGTATTAGATAGACATTTTCTAAATGACATCTTTCCCAGCATTTGTTGCCCTGTGTGAATAACTTGGACTAGAGGTGACATTCAATAATATGAAGAAAATGACCTATATATGGAGATGAAGACAACTGACCACCTCACAGTATCCATAGCGTTCCTGGGAAATCAATGTGACCCTCCATGAGGAACAACTGATATCCTTGATGAAAATCCAGCTGTGATAACATCTCCCTCTTGTTCTGCTCTGACCATGTGTACAATGTTCATCAACCAGAGAAAGGTTGGGGCACACAACATAGACTGTGTGGAAAACAGGGTGACCTAAAAGGCAGATGATCAGAAGTCAGGCTTCTTTTGTTTCTCAGGGTTTGTGCTCAGCTCCCCCTGCAGTGTCTGCCACTGTGTCACTCAGAGCACAGTAGTACACAGCCGAGTCTGACTCTTGCACCGAGGTTTTCTGCAAGTGGAAGGAGGTGGTTCCTCTATCATATGTGGCTTCAAACCCTCTTCTGCTTCCCTTCTCGCCAGCTGTTGTAACTTTCAAAAGGAGCTCAGGGCTTTCTCCAGAATACTGAACATACCAAAAAAGAGTTGGGTACCCTGTGGATGAATAAGTGCAGTTTATAAAGAGAACGCTGTCTTCTGAGAGGGTCACTTGACCTTGTTTCTGGGTCACTGAGTTTCCATGGATCCTCCCTGGAGGAAGAACAGGATATCTGTGTTATATTAACAACAAACCTCCTAGACGATTAAGTATTTTTCTGATATCATAAGGGAAAGATTGCAAATCTTAAGTCACTTAACTTACCAAGCACGAGCAGCATCACAGTCACTAAAGCTGGAAAAGCATTCATCTTCAGGGACACCCAGCTACTGTTCTTGACTCTTCACACAAAGAAATGATGAAATGACATCAAAAGTTGAACCTGCAAAGCTTATCACTCATACAGTTGATGATTTTGTGTTAGGAAACTCCACCCCCTGGTGGACAGAGATTAAAACAGGGTCTTTTGCAATCCTCCAAGAGTCAGAAATGTACTCTCACCCTCAACATCGATTGTAGGGCACATGTCAAACTTCAAGAGGCTCTTGACAATGTAAAGATGATACAAAGTGGCCATTAACATATTGACTGTCATAATTCTTAGGATTATACCTCACATGAAAGTAGAGTACATGTTATAATATAACAACTGATGGGCTTTCTGTTTTGGTCTTTACCAAATGATAAACTAAACGGTAAAAAGGAGGTTTTTTTCAATTTACTTTCACTGATCCAAACTTGTAGAAAGATACTCTGCAGGCCTGGAGTCATAGCTCAGCACTACAGAGCACTTGGTGCACTTGCAGAGAACCCAGGTTGGATTCTCAGAACACACTGGTTCACAGCAACTGTAACTCCAGCTCTAGGGGAACTGACTCTCTCTTCTGACCACTGCTGGCACCAGGCACACACGGAATAAAAACACAAGTGCAGGAAAAACACTCATGCACCTAAAGTAGAATTAAAAAGTTTTACAATTTTACGAACATTTTATAAATTTAAGTTATTATAAATTGACCCTAAGAACGTGTAATCACAACTAGTTGCACAGAACAACCACAATAAAGGAAGCAGTTGAGACTGGCACAACTGTTATAACACATGTGTTATACCACACTGCATCAAATGCAGGCTATGACCTTGTTCTTAGCTCTTTTCTGTAAATGTTGTTGTGACCAGTGGTGGCTGTTGTTAGGAAACACGAAGCTGACTATCATTTGGGATTGGCGAGACATTTGTGGCTCTTTCTTAAGGAACTGCAGACGGCATCCCAAGCAGCCAGCTCACACATGTGTCTTCAGAAAAGCGTTTTCCTTCAAGTTCAAACTTTCCACTCATGAGTCTGGCTTTCATGGCTGCCGTGTGTCTGTGGAAGCTCCTTCTATCATTTAATTTGGTCTTAGTAATTTCTCCCCATTGACAGAATTGGTCTTCTCACAAAACCGTTCTTTCTCACCTTTGTACACATATTTTTTTTTTTAAATTCTTGTTGTTTTGAAGTTACAAATGTAATCCTTAAGCGACAGCCTGTGGCTCAGAACCTTTGTCTCTTATAGTTCAAGATAATGAATATCGAGCCCTTCTGGGTTTTCCTCATTAGCAACACCTGCAGTTGCTTCAGAACGTGCTCCTCATGCTGCAGTTCTATACGAGATGGGAATCACCTATTAAAACATTTTCTTTCCTGTTTCCTTTTTTATTAATTAGAGTTTATTCTAATATTTGTATCCCACCTTTAGCCCCCTCCGTTTTTCCCCTCCCAATCCCACCCTTCCTCTCTCTTCTTTTTTTTAAATTCTTTATTAATTACACTTTATTCACTTTGTATCCCTCCTTCCTCCTGTCCTAATCCTTCAGTTCCTCCACCCTCTGCATGCATGCCCCTCCCCCAGTCCACTGATAAGGGAGGTCCTCTTCCCCTTCCTTCTGATCCTAGTTTGTTAGGTCTCATCAGGACTGGCTGCATTGTCTTCCTCTGTGGCCTGGTAAGGCTGCCCGCCCCCCCCCCTCAAGGGGAGGTGTTCAAAGAGCAGGCCAATCAGTTGATGTCAGAGAAACTCCCTGTTCCCATTACTATGGAACACACTTGAACACTGAACTGCCATGGGCTACATCGGTGCAGGGGTTCTAGGTTGCCTCCATCAATGGTCCTTGTTTGGAATTTTATAATTTTATATCTATAGGCTTTAGTATAGGTTGACATAATGGGAATGTTCCTCCTCTACAGAGCAAGTCTCAAATTCAACAAGAAAGTAGTTGGATGCACCTAAAAACAATTACATCACTATTGTACCAATGGACACACCTTGCTTATTAGGTTGGTCATTTAGCACACAGGATCCACAGAGAGTAACTCCAATGACGAGGTATCTCCCCTAACTAAAGGAGAATACTCTAGGTGAGTTCTGATTTGATTTCTCTGTATGTTACATCATAGCATGTGGTCTCTTCAGCAATACTGTGGACATTCCCGGCAAAGGGCCATTAGGGCTCACAGCCTGGGGCAGCTCCCACAGATGTGACTAGTAGTTTGGAAGTAGTTTGACAGAAAGTATGTGACCTGACGCTGGAGCATCTGCCCAGAGATGAACATCCATTGGCTGGCTCAGAGATGGTGTGGAGGAACCTGATTAGTACTGCAAAGCCATATAACCTGCTGTCTGTTTCAGAATAAAGGAGTCTGCAGCGGCTTGCCCTCAGTTTTCTCTTACCAACTCCCAGTATTCTTATGGTGACTCTGCACCACTCACCCCACTAGGCCTGAACTGCTCTGCCCTCACCCACAGGCTGGACCCTCAGCAGGAAGGACAACAAAATACAACCTTATTAGTTAGATATGTTACATAACCAAGACTCAAAAAAAGTATCACATATTGTGTGGAGACCGATGGGGTCTTTCTGGAAAATAATTCACATGGAACTATCACTCACATGGCTCTGAGTAGGTACCTAGGTTTCCAGTACCAGGGATGGTGTCCCTCCTCTTCAGCAGATCGTAAGTTCAATTAGGAAGTAGATGGTTACTACCAGGGTGTGAAAGCCACTAATGCTCCCAGAGGGTTATTTTGGCATGCTGGACATTGATATAGGTAATGACAACAAATACTCTTTACTCCATTATAAAATACTCAATATAAAGCAAAATTAATCCATGCTGCTAATCTAATGACTCCCTCTTGGGTACATCAAATTACAAAAATATGTAATGATAGGATAAACACTTTGATGTCTAAAACTTTCATGTATTATAATGACAGTGGTATTTTCTAACCTTCTTGAAGATGTGTATCACATACATCGCTATTGTCAATGGGCAATGATGGCTGGAGAGATGGCTCAGAGATTAAGAGCACTGGCTTCTCTTCCCAAGGTCCTGAGTTCAATTCCCAGCAACCACATTGTGGCTCAAAGGGCAATGAATGAATGGATTCTTTTAAATATTAATACTATTCAAAGTAGAATTATGAAAAAAAGAATTCTATCTACAACATAGGAGACATTATTGAAATTAGGGCAGTGCTTGAGTGGATGATCGCTGTAAATTAAACATGTTTTTCTGACTCACATTTTAGAATAGATAACTTAAAACAAAATAAAACAAAAAAACTGTGAATGCATGGGTAGGATTATTAGTCCATCTTAATTGTGAAAACACTGGCATCTAACATGTATTTCAGTGTTGTAAAGAAACATGGCAAAAGACTGATTTGTTTCATCAATAAAGAAAAGATGTGATTAAAGCTAGAAATGTAGTCTGCTGGACTGAGATGATGTCCAATGAGCACTTGATAAAATCCAGCTCATCATGGCATGGGTATAATGACTGTAACTTAATTGTGGGGAGTGTTTTCTAGAGTAGCAGGAGATACTGTTCTGTCTTTTTTGAAATGACAAAAATCTCATTAAAAATTGAAAGATTGGTGTTTTAACAAGAACTCAGACCAATAGGATCATTCAAATATTTCCACAGTAAATTTATAAAATTGCATTCGCTGTTTAAATTATAAGTATGTGGTGGGGGCCAAGATGGTGGCACCAGGAGAACACTGTGTCTGAGAAGCAGGACAACTCTCTCTGACCAGGAGACTGAACTCTGGGCCCTAAAACTACAGCGATCTTGTTTCCCAGGTGAGGGGAGGCTCCCACGGCGTGGGAATCGGTAGGGTCCACTCTCGGGCCGCACAGCCATAACCCGGAAGAGATCCTGGGTAACGCGGGCTTTGGGTCTCCTGGCTGGAGCCCTAAGCCTGCATGTCCTGATCACTTTCCCAGGCTGATTGGTGGGCACAAGGGTGCCAGAAACTGGGAGTCCCAGTCGCAAGAAAACCCCACGGGGAAGGAAAGTTGCGAGACTGATCACAGGTCACTCAGTCTTTCCCTGGAAGGTCTCGCTGACCGCAGGTACCCTCCACCATGACAACTGAGCAGGTGTGCGCCCAGCTCAAAATCCTTACTCCCTCTTGGGAGGAGGCAGGAGCCGTCCAGCAGAATCTGCCACAGACCACATTGTCTGTACCCCAACCCGAGATCGGGGCTGAGAAAACCCATCCTTTCAGGCATTCCTCCAAATGCCAGCATAACCCTGCCGTGGCGGAGCAGAAGGATAAAGAGGCGCACAGCGGCTTCACAGTGCTGGGACCCCAGTGCTGCCGGCTGCTCCTAGCAAACAAACTTCAGCTTGGGATCCGGGACTGTGGTCATTCAACACGTCCTGAGATTTTCCTGAGTCCAGCACAATGAGGTCTAACAACGGCGCCCCCCCCCCGACCCTTGCCAGAGAAACCCAGGCACAGGATCGGACTGAAAAGTCTCAACCCCTCCTGACACTCTCCTGAGAGCATCGCCATAATCTTGCCATAGCAGAGGGGAAGGTCAGAGGGGAAGGACAGAGAGGCAGCCTGCCACAGGACACAGCACCCCCTCTCCAGCTCAACCAGTGGCCCTAGCAGAGAAACTCAAGCTCTGGATCTGAGGACACTCAACCCTACCTGGTACTCTCTCGGGATCAGCAAACATAGGTTCTTCTGCCAGGCTGCTTCTGGCAGAGAGATCTGGGCCCCGGATCTGAGATTGAGAACACTCAACCTAACTCTTTTCCGTGCTACCCCGGGACCAGTCAACCTAACCCCTCCTGACAGAGGGAAAGGACAGAGAGGCAACACACAGGAAAGGTGGACACTGAGTCCTGCGGCCACAGTGTCACAGAGCTGACTGTTAGCCTACCCGTGCACTCTCCTCAGCAGGACCAAATCAGAGAGTAGAGAGCAAGGGGAACCCCTATACATTCCAACTGGTCCTGCAAGAGGGTGAGTGAGCCTTCTAGGGAGAGTTTGCCCCAGACCCAGGGCCTCTCCACAGAAGCAACTAGATGAGATCCCTGCCACCGACACCCCTAGTGTAGGCATCATAGGGATTCTTGGGATAGCAACCCCAACGTTGAAGCCTCTGCCTTGTGGGTCCACCAGTGTAATCCAGGGAAACAATCCCTGGATCTCAGACAGAACTGCATAATAGTGGCCTGCAGGCCACTGCAATAGTCAAAGAACCCTTGCATGCACACTGCGCCTGCTAAAAGCACATGCAAATAGCACCAGCGTCACATACCTTACTTAGGTAAAACTGAAACCACAACACATACTCCAAAACCAGTGAACCTCTCTCATCATCCTGAAAAAACAGTCCAGAAAACAGAAAGAGACGATCACAGCCCAAACTACAAACTCGAGGAACAAACAGTGAGGGTTATAAATAACCAGATGGCTAGAGGCAGACATAAGAACACTCCCAGCAAAAATCAGGACATAATGACCTCACCAGCAACCCCACAAAACAATGGACACTTCAATTCACTAGATATACAAGAAAATGACCTCAAAACTATGTTTCTCCAGCTATTAGAGGCCCATAAAGATGAAATGAACAGCCCTCAGAGAAATAGCCAAAGAAATTGAGACAAACCAAGAGGGAACAAATCGAGCTCTCAGAGAAATGACCACGAAAATTGAGGCAAACAAAGAAGAAATGCACAAAGCTCTCAAAGAAATGTCCACACAAATGAAGGCAAATAAAGAAGAAATAATCAAAGCTCTCATAGAAATACAGACAATTATAGCCAAAGAAGTAGAGGCCCAATTAGTGATACATAGAGAGGAAACAGACAAAAATATAGAAGCTGTCATTGAAAAGCAGGACTCCACATTCAAACAGATGAAGGAAATGGTGCAAGACATGAAAACAGAATTAGAATCAATATAGAAAACACAAATAGAGAAAAACCAAGAGCTGGAGAACATAGAGAAAAGATCAGGAACTACAAAGGTAAGCATCACCAACAGAATACAAGAGATGGAAGAAAGAATCTCAGGAGCCGAAAATACACTTGTGGAAATTGACACATCTCTAAAAGAAAAAATAAAATCAGAAAAGTTCCAAACATGAAACATCCAAGAAATCAAGGACACCATGAAAAGACAAAATCTAAGAATAATAGGAGTAGGAGAAAAAGAAGACATCAGGCTCAAAGGTCTGGAAAATATTTTCAAGAAAATTATACAAGAAAACTTTCCCAACTTAAAGAAGGAGATGGCCATAAACATACAAGAGGCCTACAGAACACCAAGTAGACTAAGACCAGAAAAGAAATTCTTCATGTCACATCACAGTCAAAACACTGAACCTACAGAACAAAGGAGAAATCCTAAAAGCAGCAGGGAAAAAAGGCCAAGTAACCTATCAGAATCACACCAGATTTCTCAACAGAAACTATGAAAGCCAGAAGGGCCTGGACAGAAATCATACAGTCCTTAAGGGACCACAGATTCCAACCCAGACTACTATACCCAGCAAAACTTTCAATCAAAATAGATGGAGAATTCAAAATGTTCCATGACAAAACCAAATTTAAACAATATCTACAGAGTAAAGCAGCTATACAGAAGTTACTAGAAGGGAAACTCCAAACCAAAGAAAACAACTACATCTATGGAAACAGAGGAAATAGATAACTACACAACAAAAAAATCAAAAGAATACAAGCAATGAAACTCAGTGACACCACCAACCCCACATCAAAAGTAAGTAACAATTGTTGGTCACTAGTATCTATCAACATCATCAGACTCAACTCCCAATAAAAAGACACAGACTAACAGAATGGTTGCGAAAACAGGATCCAACATTCTGTTGCATCCAAGAAACACACCTATGCAACAAAGATAAACACTACCTCAGAGTAAAGGGCTGGAAAAATTATTTTCAAGCAAATGATTCCAGAAAACAAGCTGGAGTAGCCATCCTAATATCTAATAAAATAGACTTTTAACCCAAGTTAATCAAAAAAAATAAGGAGGGCCACTATATTCTCATCAAAGGAAAAATCCACCAAGAGGACATCACAATTTTGAATATATATGCCCCAAATACAAGAGCACCTATATTCGTAAATGAAACAATATTAAAGCTTAAAGCACACATTGATCCTAATACCTTAATAGTGGGAGACTTCAACACTCCACTCTCACCAAGGGACAGATCAATTAGACAGAAAACAAATAGGGAAATAAAAATACTTACAGAGTCCCTAAATCAAATGGACCTAATAGACGTCTACAGATCTTTTCATCCAAACTCAAAAGAGTATACCTTCTTTTCAGCACCGCATGGAACCTTCTCCAAAATAGACCATATAGTTGGTCATAAAGCAACAGATACAAAAAGATTGAAATAATCCCTTGTACTCTATCTGACCACCATGGACTAAAGCTGGACCTCAACAACAACAGAAAGAACAAAAAGGAGACACGCACATGGAAACTGAACAACTTGTTACTCAATGACAGCTGGGTTAAGGAAGAAATAAGGAAAGAAATTATAGACTTCCTAGAATTCAATGAAAATGAAGGCACAACATACCCAAATTTATGGGACACATTGAAAGCAGTGCTCAGAGGAAAATTTATGGCACTAAGTGCCTGGAAGAAGAAATTCGTAACATCACATACAAACAACTTAATGGCCTAACTGAAAACCCTAGAAAAAAAAAAAAAAGAAGCAGATACACCCAAGAGGAGCAGACGGCTGGAAATAATCAAACTCAGGGCTGAAATCAATCAATTAGAAACAAATAAAACTATCCAAAGAATCAATGAAACAAAAAGCTGGTTCTTTGAGAAAATCAACAAGATAGACAAACCCTTAGCCAAACTAACTAAAAAGCAGAGAGAATCTATCCAAATCAACAAAATCAGTAATGAAAAGGGTGACATAACTACAGACACTGAGGAAATTCAAACAATCATTAGTTCATACTACAAAAGCCTATATGCCACAAAATTTGAAAACCTAAATGAAATGGACAATTTTCTTGATAGATTCCATCTTCCAACATTAAGTCAAGATCAGGTAGAAAGACTGAGTAGCTCTCTATCACCCAAGGAAATTGAAGCAGTCATTAACAGTCTCCCCTCCAAAAAAGCCCTGGGCCAGACGGTTTCAGCACAGAATTCTACCAGACCTTCAAAGAAATGCTAACACCAATTCTCCTCAAACTATTCCACAAAATAGAAATGGAAGGTACATTACAAAACTTATTCTATGAAGTGACAGTCACACTGATACCTAAACCACACAAAGACCCAACAAAAAAAAAGAGAACTTCAGACCTATCTCTTATGAACATTGATGAAAAAATACTCAATAAAATATTTGCAAACCGATTCCAAGAACACATCAAAGATATCATCCACCATGACCAAGTAGGCTTTATCCCATTCATGCAAGGGTGGTTCAACATACAGAAATCCATCAATGTAATCCACCACATAAACAAACTGAAGGAGAAAAACCACATGATCATCTCCTTAGGTGCTGAAAAAGTATTTGACAAAGTCCAACTCCCATTCATGTTTAAAGTCTTGGAGAGATCAGGGATACAAGGCACATATCTAAACATAGTAAAGGCAATATACAGCAAGCCGATAGCCAACATCAAACTCAATGGAGAGAAACTTACAGCAATCCCACTGAAATCAGGGACAAGACAAGGCTGCCCACTCTCTCCATACCTCTTCAACATAGTACTTGAAGTCCTAGCCAGAGCAATAAGACAACTAAAGGAGATCAAGGGGATAGAAATCGGAAAGGAAGAGGTCAAAGTGTCACTATTCACAGATGATATGATAGTATATATGAGCAACCCCAAAAATTCAACCAGAGAACTCCTCCAGCTGATAAACACCTTCAGCAAAGTGGCAGGATACAAAATAAACTCAAAAAAATCAGAAGCCCTCCTGTATACCAAAGACAAAAGGGCCGAGAAAGAAATTACAGAAACAACAGCCTTCACAATAGCTACTAATAACATAAAGTACCTTAGGGTGACACTAACCAAGCAAGTGAAAGATCTGTTTGAGAAAAACTTCAAGTCTCTGAAGAAAGAAATTGAAGAAGATATCAGAAGATGGAAAGATCTCCCATGCTCATGGATTGGTAGGATAAACATTATGAAAATGGCCATCCTGCCAAAAGCAATCTACAGATTCAATGCAATTCCCATCAAAATACCAACTCAATTCTTTATGGACCTTGAAAAAAAAGATTCTCAGCTTCATATGGAGAAACAAAAAAGCCAGAATCTCCAAAACAATCCTGTATAACAACAGAGAATCTGGAGGCATCTCCATCCCTGATCTCAAGCTGTACTACAGAGCAATAGTAATAAAAACTGCATGGTATTGGCATAGAAACAGAAAGGAGGATCAATGGAACCGAATAGAAGATCCAGAAATAAACCCACACACCCATGAATACTTGATTTTTGACAAAGCAGCCAAAGCCATTCAATGGAAAAAAGACAACATCTTCAACAAATGGTGCTGGTCCAACTGGTCCAACATGTAGAAAAATGAAAATAGATCCATATTTATCACCCTGCACAAAACTAAAGTCCAAGTGGATCAAAGACCTCAACATAAAACCACATACTCTAAATCTGTTAGAAGAAAAAGTGGGGAACAGCCTAGAACTCATTGGCACAGGAGACAACTTCCTGAACAGAACACCAACAGCACAGGCTGTAAGAGCAACAATCAATAAATGGGACTTCATGAAACTGAAAAGCTTCTGTAAAGCAAAGGACACCATCATCAAAATAAAATGACTGCCTACAGATTGGGAAAGAATCTTCACTAACCCTTTATTTGACAGAGGACTAATATCCAGTATATACAAAGAACTAAAGAAGCTGAAAAGCAGCAAACCAAGTAATCCAATTAAAAAATGGGGAACAGAAATAAACAGAGAATTCTTGACAGAGAAATATCAAATGGCAGAGAAACACTTAAAGAAATGCTCAATGTCATTAGCCATTAGGGAAATGCAAATCAAAATGACCCTGAGATTTCACCTTACACCCATCAGAATGGCCAAGATGAAAAACTCAAGTGACAACATGCTGGAGAGGTTGTGGAGAAAGGGGAACCCTCCTCCACTGCTGGTGGTAATGTAAACTGGTACAACCACTCTGGAAATCTATCTGGTGCTTTCTAAGACAATTAGGAATAGTGCTTCCTCAAGACTCAGCCATACCTCTGCTAGGTATATACCCAAACTTTGCTCAAGTACACAAAAGGGATACTTGCTCAACCATGTTTATAGCAGCTTTATTTGTAATAGCCAGAACCTGGAAACAACCCATATGTCTATCAATGGAGGAATGGGTACAGAAATTGTGGTATTTTTACCCAATAGAATACTACTCAGCAATCAAAAAGGAGGAAATCATGAAATTTGTGGGCAAATGGTGGGATCATTCTGAGTGAAATATCCCAGAAGGAGAAAGACAAACACGGGTATATACTCACTTATATAGACCTATAAGATATGATAAACATAATGAAATCTATACACCTAAAAAAGATAATCAAGAGAGTGGACATGAGGTAAGATGATCAATCCTCATTTAGAAAGACAGATGGGATATGCATTGAATGTATGACAGGAGTCTACTGAGGGCATCTGAAAGTCTCTAACTAGCAGTGTTTTCAAAGCATATACAAAGACTCATGACCAAACCTTCAGCAGAGTGCAGGGAATCATATGAAAGAATGGGAGTTAGTATGATGGGGAAAGGATAGGAGCTCCACAAGGACCAAATATATCTGGGCACAGGGTCTTTTCTGAGACTGACATTCAACCAATGACCATGTATGGATATAACCTAGAACCTCTGCTCAGATGTAGCCTGAGATAGCTCAGTAACCAATTGGTTTCCCATAGTAAGGGGAACAAGGACTATTTCTAACAGGAACTCAATGAATGGCTCTTTGACCTCCCCACCCCCCAAGGGAGAAACAGTCCTGTTAGGCCACAGAGGAGGGCTTTGCAGCCAGTCCGAAGATTCCTGATAAAACAGGATCAGATGAATGGGGAGGAGGTCCCCCCATCAGTGGACTTAGAAAGGGGCACGGTGGAGATGAGGGAGGGTGGGATTGGGAGGGAATGAGGGAGCGGGACATGGCTGGGATACAGAGTTAATAAAATGTAACTGATAAGAAAAAAATAAAATTAAAAAAATATATAAGTATGTATTAACAATAGCATGTATTTTTGTTTTCTACAGGAATAGAAGCATTCTCACTCACAATACCCATAATAGCAAAAATTCAGGTTCATTTTGTTTCCTCTATACAAAATGCATTCATTCTAGTTATGAAGAAAGGTTTCCTGGAACAGTGAGGTGCCTTACTTTCCCTCAGAAATTACACTTTTCTATTATGTGCTGTCCTCTGAAAAAGTGGAAACCAGGAGTGTATGCTAAAGCTGAAGTTAGTTATTTTATTATGCTGGGATAAAACGCAAATGATAGAAACTTGCTGAGGCCTTTGGAGACTCAAGATTCAATCCCAAAGGGCCATGACCAATCACTGTGTTAGTTCTTGACCCCAATGGGTCATGCAAAGCATTCCTTCCCTTTGCACTCTTCTTTCTGTTGGAATTGGGAAGGAATGAAGGAAGGGACTATAGCTGGGATACAAAATGAATAAACTAATTAATATAAAAAAATGAAAATAAAAGTGTCACTTTCCCTTGCCAGGAGCTCACCAACAGGCACATCAAATCATATGTATTTTTACTTCTTTAATGTATGCCCATTGCACAGATAACAACACGCATGTGTATAGTGCATAATCAGATCTATCCCCTATGACCCAGTCTTGCCTACCCTCTGATAGCCATCATTTCCCCAGTCTTCCCAAATTGTATCCCTTTACTTTCACATCCTTTTTTTTCTAATCTAGATTCTTCATATGAGAGAAAACATTCAATATTGTCTTTCCCGGTCTGACTTATTTGGATTAACATAATAACCTCAGGGAAATAAAAAATCAACCAATGTTGGCGGGAACATGTGAGAAAAATAAGCCGTGGCCATCTCTAGTGGGAATGCGCTCCACTGAGCTCCACACATGTTCAACCACTATAGAAATCAGCATGAAGTTTTGTCAAAAACTAAATAGAGGATTACCGTATGGCTCGGCTACACCACTCCTGAGTATATTAGCTGAAGGAATCAAGTCAACAGAAATAGAAAGAGTTAACCTGCGCATTCAGGCTTATCACAACACATATTGCAATAATTTCCAATGACTTAGCAAACTCGTGAAATGCAGTCCCTTCATCAACAGGCCAACAATTTGTCTTTCCTGTTCTTTCTTTGTGTAATCTGAATGTTGATGAGGTGGTGATTTAAAATTACTTTAAGAACACCAACAGCACAGGCTCTAAGAACAACAAGTAATAAATGGGACCTCATGAAAACTGAAAAGCTTCTGTAAAGCAAAAGACATTGGCATCAGAACAAAACAGCCTACAGAATTGGAAAGGATCTTCAGCAACCCTATATCTGACAGAGTGTTGATATCCAGAATACACAAAGAACTAAAGAAATTAAAAAGCAATAAATAAAGCAATCCAATTAAAAAAAGGGGTATGGAGCTAAACAAGAAAATTCTCTGTAGAGGAATATAGAATGGAAGAGAAACACCAAAAGAAATGCTCAATGTCCTTAGCCATCAGAGATGCAAATCAAAACGACCCTGAGATTTCACCTTCCAGCCATCAGAATGTCAAAGGATAAAAACTCAAGTGAAAACACATGCTGGAGAGCATATGGAGAATTGGGAACCCTCCTCCATTGCTGGTGGGAATGTCAACTTGTACAACCACTTTGGAAATCAATCTGGCACTTTCTCAGACAATTAGGAATAGTGCTTCCTCAAGATCCAGCTATACCACTCTTAGACATATATCCAAAAGATGCTCAAATACACAACAAGGACATTTACTCAACATGTTTGTAGCAGCTTTATTCATAATACCCAGAACCTGGAAACAACCCAGATGTCCATCAATAGAGGAATGGATACAGAAATTGTGGTACATTTACACAATGGAATACTACTCAGCAATTAAAAACAAGGAAATCATGAAATTTGCAGGTAAATGGTGGGATCTAGAAAAGATAATCCTGAAGGAGGTATCCCAGAAGCTGAAAGACACACATGGTATATACTCACTTGTACAGACCTATAAGATAGGATAAACATACTAAAATATGTGCACCTAAAGAAGATATACAAGAAAAAGGACCCAGGGTAAGATGATCAATCCAAACTTAGAAAGACAAATGGAATGAACACAGGATGTAGGAGAAAACAAGAAACAGGACAGGAGCCTACCACAGAGGGCCTCTGAAAGACTCTACCTAGCAGTGTATCAAAGCAGATGCTGATACTCATAACCAAACATTCTGCAGATTGCAGGGAATCTTAGGAAAGAAGTGGGAGTTAGTGTGACTGGGAAAGGACAGGAGCTCCATAAGGACAAAATATATCAGAGCATGAGGGTCCTCTATGAGACTGCTTCTCTAATCAAGGACCATGTATAGATATAACCTAGAACCCCTGCTTGGATATAGCCCACAGTATCTCAGTATCCAAGTGGGTTCCTTAGTAAAGGGAACAGGAACTATTTCTGACATGAACTCAAGGACTGGCTCCTTTACCTCCTGTACCTTCCCCAAGGAAGGAACAGCCTTGCTAGGCCACAGAGGAGGACATGGCAGCCAGTCCTGAAGATACCTGATAAGCTAGGGTCAGATGGAAGGGAAGGAGGACCTCTCCTAGCAGTGGACTTGGAAAGGGACAGGAAGGAGATGAAGGAAGGAGGGATGAGAGAGAGGGGAGGTGGGATTGGGAGGGAATGAGAGAGGGAGTTATGGCTTGAATACAAAGAACCTGTGATTAATATTAAAAAAGTAAAAATTAATAAAAAAAGGAAAGAGGATAAAACAATGTTAGCCAGCTATGTTCTATAAAGGTAACAAAATATGCCATTCTATTAAAGAAATTACAAAACTGGTTTGTTGTTGATACTTGTATGTGTCTAATTAAATCTCAATAATAGTATAACACCATCTTGTTTGGTAAAAACTAAAGAATCAAAATAAAATAATAAAATTAATTCAAGAGAAAGACACCATTGAACCCTGTGGAATTCCTCATTGATACTGTTTTCAACCAGGTCAGCAGACAAAGCATAAGGAATTTCTCCTTGGTTGCATTTTTGCCAACTAGTATGACATCATTCATCCTTAAATGATAGTAATCAGAAAGTTACTCAAAGATAAGAGTTTAACTTACTTTAACTAATCTCTAGAAAATCGACATAGTCCTCAGAAGATGAGAAATGACTCTGAATCCTTGAATCCATGGGCTTTCATGAGGTAGACAGCCTATCCAAGATTGTCATAGTAAGAATTTTCAATGAGAGTAGATACTGTTTGTCAAAAGCCTTTGCTTTTCTTCCTTTCAGTGTTCTTTCTCACTTTAGAATAGCTTATTTGCCAATATGTGCAATTTACTTAGGCAGTGGCTGTACTAATGAGGTATACACCTTTACAAAAATTTCACTGGTGCTACAAACCAGATATTGTTAGGTATGCCTTTAGACGTTACTGGGAAAATTCAACAATAACACAGCATCATTTGATTATATCCTTTCTCTAAAACCAGTAGTATATAAAGCAGTAAAATGTAAGTCACACTTGTGCTTGACATCACCAGCAACTGTAGGGGAAATGGAGCAAGAGTAAACCTTCTTCTCTAGCAAAAGATCTGGTGGTAGAGAGGGCCAAATGAGAAAAGTCGATGAGTATTTGACTATCACAAGAGAGAATCATATTCAGCAAGCCAATAGTTACTTATATCCACTCTTACAAAAACCTGGATGCTCTTGAAATTATCACATGCTTGTCATATTAAGGAATAAATTTATTTTTTATACAACTTTATTGCCATTGACTTGTCAACCACTAAAAATAACACCATAAATGATACTAATACTTGATTTCTTCAGAACATGAATATAAAGCAGAGAACTTTGTAGGAAGCTATTTGTAAATTAATCATCAGTGTATCTCCTTCTCTATCCACTACTACAGATACATACCTAGGTATGTCTTTCACATACACCAGAAGAACTAAGTAGCAACAGAAAGCAAGTGTGTAGAACCAGTTAATTATCTAAAAGAGCTGTGATCTTTAGTAAAACAACAAGAAAAAACATTAAAAGTGGCAAGGGGAAAAGGCCAAGTAACATATAAATGTAGACCTATCAGAATTACACTAGACTTCTCAACAGAGACTATGAAAGCTAGAAAAGCCTGAGCAGATGTCATGCAAACACTAAGAGATCATAGATGCCAACCCAGACTACTGTGCCCAGCAAAACTTTCAGTCATCATAGATGGAGAAAACAAGATATTCCATGACAAAACTAAATTTAAACAACATCTATGCACCCACCCAGCCTTACAGAAGATACTAGAAGGAAAACTCCAACCCAAATGAAGTCAACTACACCCAAGAAAACAAAGGGTGTAACTTCACAACAGCAAAACCAAAAGAAAACAAGCACACAAACATACTATCACCACCAACTCCACAATAACAGGAACTAACAGTCACTGGTCACTATCAACGTCAATGGACTCAACTCTCCAATAAAAAGACACAGACAAACAGAATGGTTGTGGAAACAGTACCCAACATTATGCTGCATTCAAGAAACACACCTCAGAAACAAAGATACACACAGCCTCAGAACACAGGGCTAGAAAAAGGTTTTCCAAGCAAATGGACCCAAGAAGCAAGTTGAAGTAGCCATCCTAATATCTAATAAAATAGATTTTCAACAAAAATTAATCAAAAGTGAAGGACACTACATTTTCATCAAAGAAAGAAACCACCAAGAGGAAATCACAATCCTGAATATCTATTCCCCCAAATACAAGGGCACTGCATTCATAAAAGAAACATTATTAAAACTTATATCACATATCTATCTCAACACATTAATAGTGTGAGACTTCAACACCCCACTCTCACTAATGGACAAATCATTGAGACAGAAGCCAAGGAGAGAAATAATGAAGCTAACAGACATCATGAATTAAATGGACCTAATAGATGTCTACAGAACTTTTCACCCAAATTTTCAGCACCACATGGAAGCTTCTTGAAAATTGACCATATAGTCAGTCACAAAGCAAACCTCAACTGATTCATGAAAATTGAATTAATCCATTTTTCTTTATCAGATCACCATGAATTAAAGGTAGACCTCAACAACAACAGAAAAAAAAAAAAAAACCCTACACACTCACAGAAACTGAACAACTCCCTGCTCAAGAATCTCTGGGTGAAGAAAAAGAAAGAAGCAAATTGAATACTTCCTAGATTTCAATGAAAATGAGGGCACAACTTACCCAAACTTATGAGACACCATGAAAGCAGCACTAAGAGAAAAGTTCATAGCACTAAAGTTAATAAGAGATCCCATATTAGCAACTTAACAGACCACCTAAAAGCATTAACAAAAAAGAAGCAAACACACCCAAGAGAAGTAGATGGCAGGAAATAATCAAATTCAGAGTTGAAATCAATAAATTAGCAACAAAGAGAGCAATACAAAGAATCAACAAAACCAAGAGGTGGTTCTTTGAAAAAAATCAACAAGATAGACAAAACCCTAGCCAAACTTATTGAAAAACAGAGCTACAGTACCCAAATTAACAAAATCAGAAATGAAAAAGGAGACATAACAACAGACACCGAGGAAATCCAAAGAATCATTAGGTCTTACTTCAAAAGCCTGTATTGCATAAAATTGGAAAATCAAAGGAAATGGTCAATTTTCTTAATAGATTTCACCTACCAAAGTTAAATAAAAAGCAGGTAAACAGCTTAAACAGCCTTATAACCCCTAAAGAAATAAATTTTAAAAAGCCAACAAAAGTCTCTCAACCAAAAAAAAGCTCAGGGCCAGATGGTTTTAGCACAGAATCTACCAAACTTTCAATGAAGAGCTAATTCCAATTCTCTTCAAACTATTCCACAAAATAGAAACAGAAAAAAATATTACCACAGTCACTCTGATACCTAAACCACACAAGGACTCAACAAAGAAAGAAAATTTCAGACCAATCTCCCTTATGAACATTGATGGAAAAATACTCAATAAGATACTTGTGGTCTGGAGAGATGGCTCAGAGGTTAAGAGCACTGTCTGCTCCTCCAAAGGTCCTGAGTTCAATTCCCAGCAACCACATGGTTGCTTACAACCATCTATAATAAGATCTGATGGCCCCCCTTCCGGCCTGCAGGCAAAACACTGTATACATGATAGATAGATAGATAGATAGATAGATAGATAGATAGATAGATAGATAGATAAATCTATCTAAAAAATTTCATAACCTCCACTTGAAAAAAAAGATACTTGAAAACCAAATTCAAGAATACATCATCCACCATGACCAAAAAGGCTTCATCCCAGGTATGCAGGGGTGGTTCAACATACAAAAATCCATCAACATAATCTACTATATAAACAAACTGAAAAATCACATGATCATCTCATTAGATGCAGAAAAAGCCTTTGACAAAATCCAAAACCCCTTCATAATAAAAGTCTTGGAGAGATCAGGGATATAAGGCCCACACCTAAACATAGGAAAGGCTACATACAGCAAGAAAATAGCCAACATCATACTGAATGGAGAGAAACTCAAAGCAATCCTACTAAAATCAGTGACAAGACAAGGTTGCCCACTCTCTCCATCTATTCAATATAATACTTGAAGTCCTAGCTAGAGCAATAAGACAAGTAAAGGAGATCAAGGCGATACAAATCAGAAAGAAAGAGGTCAAAGTTTCACTATTCACAGATGACATGATACTATACATGAGCAACGCCAAAAATTCAACCAGAGAACTCCTTCAGCTGATAAACACCTTCAGAAAAGTGGCTGGATACAAAATTAACTAAAAAAATCAGAAGCCCTCCTGTATACCAAAGACAAATGGGCCAAGAAAGAGATTAGGGAAACCACACTCCCCACAATAGCCATAAATAATGTAAAGTATCTAGGGGTAACTCTAACCAAGGAAGTCAAAGACTTGTATGATAAGAACTTCAAGTCTCTGAAGAAAGAAACTGAAGAAGACACCAAAAGATGGAAAGATCGCCCATGTTCATGGATCAGCAGGATTAACATAGTAAAATAGCCATCTTACCAAGGGTAATCTACAGATTCAGTGCAATCCCCATCAAAATACCAACACAACTTTTCAGAGTCCTTGAAAGAGCTATTCTAAACTTCATATGGAAAAAAAAAAAAAAACAGAATAGTGAAAACAATAATAGAACTTCTGGAAGTATCTCCATACCTGACCTCAAGCTATGCTACAGAGCAAGAGTAATAAAACTGCATGGTACTTACATAAAAATAGGCTGGTTGATCAACTGAATCAAATCAAAGACCCAGAAATGAACCCACACTCCTATGCACACCTGATTTTTGACAAAGGAGCCAAAACCATATAATGGAAAAAAAGACAGCATTTACAACAAATGGTGCTGATCTAACTGGATGTCTACATGTAGAAAAATGCAAATTCATTCATATTTATCACCCTGCACAAAACTAAAGTCCAAGTGGATCAAAGACCTCAACCTCAAACCAGATACACTAAATCTGCTAGAGGAGAAAATGGGGAAGAGCCTTGAACTTATTGGCATAGGAAACAACTTCCTGAACAGTACGCCAACAGCTCAGGCTCTAAGCTCTACAATTAATGAATGGGACCTCTTGAAACTGAAAAGCTTCTGTAAAGCAATGGACATTATTATAGAATGAAAAGGCAGCCTACAAATTGGAAAAAGATTTTCACCAATCCTGATTCTGATGTGGGGCTCTGCTGGATAAGGTTGAAGTCTGTCATCTCCAGAGAGCCAATTTATTTGTACAAGGTCTCCTATTGTGTGATAGACTCCTATTTCTCAGTGGGGTTCTATCCACCCTCATCTGGGTAGTTCCAGATCTAGTAAGGAGGTCAGTCACATAGCCCTCAGGACATATTAGAGGCCAGCCTCTTCCCTGATAAGAAAATTGTTCTAGGAATTCTTTTTTTTTTTTTTTTCAATGCAGTTTATTCAGGAACATTGAACAATCCTCGGACCCCAGGGAAAGCCAGCCCACAGCTTAAATAGCCTCTGGGTAGCCAACCCAGGCGTGCCACGGGGGCAATGCAGATAGGTCCATATACATGGAAGCAAGCCAGATCCTCAGCCTTAGCCAAATGTGGAATTGTTCATGACAGAGAGCACTCACCATCAGGAAGGTGGAAGGCAGAAACCAGCTCCATCTTTAAGGGGTGGCATTACGCAGCTCTCTACAGTTCCCCCTTTTTGTTTTAGATGCATCAGGCAAGAGGTCTGATTTCTGATATTAGAAATAAATTGGGACTTTGTACAGATGTTCATTTAGGTGTCATCCACCCAAAGAACAAAAAGGAAAAAGGTCCGAAACCTTTTTCTCAGAGGCAGGACCTGGGGCATCAACCCGCATGCAATCAGACATGCTCTTCTCTGGGTCCAAAGCGGCTGACCCTGAGTGCAGTGCTTAGCCTCGCATCCTGAGCGTATCATTTTAGCTTTTTATGGTATCCAACCATGCTTGGGGAGAATGTCCTGCTTCAATGGCTGTAAAGGCCTGAATGATCATGGCTGCATCACACTGTTGTGAGACTCTAATCTTGCATATATACCACAGGCAAACCAAGGAGACCAACACCAGAAGGCCTGCTAACACTCCCATGCCCGCCCATTCCTTCAGATGATTCATGGCTGCAGCAATCCATGTTGATAATCCTGTGGCTAGTCCTGTGTCCACTCCGGTAGAATTTACTATGACAATGGCCACTCTCAGCTGCTCCATCGTAGTATCGAATTCTCCAGTCCAATTACCTAAAATATAGCTCGACAATTGTTTAGACACATTTGCAGCACAGGAAAAATTCTCATGTTGTATGCTAGTGACACAAAGTCCAGCATACTTTCAATGACAGCCAGGTTGAGCGATTTGCCATAGGGTATCAATTTGCTCCTGCATGAGGTCAATCCTCTGATTGAACACCATCAAGCTTCCTTTTAGTTGAGCATTAATTCCTTTATGTACAACTAAGGCATGAGCTACATTGGCTAAATGATTATTCAGGGTCTGAGCAGTCTGCCCAGTATGACTCATGGCTAATGCCCTGGTGGTAGCTCCAACAGCCGTCAATGAGATGGTAGTAACAATGGTGGCTGTAGTTCCAAGATCCCTTTTCTGTCTGAAGAGAGTCATAGTGTGAGGGGCATACTCAGCAATGAAAAATAAGGAAATCATGAAATTTGCAGGTAAATGGTGGGATCTGGAAAGGATCATCCTGAGTGAGTTGTCCCAGAAGCAAAAAGACACACATGGTATATACTCACTCATATAGACATACAACATAGGACAAACCCACTAAAACCTGTGCATCTAAAGAAACTAAGCAAGAGAGAGGACCCTAACTAAAACATCCAATCCCCATCCGGAAAGGCAAAGAGGATGGACATCAGAAGAAGAAGAAAACAGGAAACAACCTAGGAACCTACCACAGAGGGCCTCTGAAAGCCTCTGCCCTTCAGACTATCAAAGCAGATGCTGAGCCGGATGGGCAACTGTTGGGCAGGTGAACGGAATTTTAGGTAAGAACTGGGAAATAGTAAGAGCTGGAGAGGACAGGGTCTCCACAAGGAGAGCAACAGAACAAGAAAATTTGAACATAGGGAACTTCCCAGAGACTCATACTCCAACCAAGGACTATTCATGGAGATAACCTAGAACCCCTGCACAGATATAGCCCAGGGCAGTTCAGAGTCCAATTGGGTTACATAGTAATGTGAAGAGGGACTGCCTCTGACATAATCTGATTGGCCTGCTCTTTGATCACCTCCCTCTGGGGGGGGAGCAGCCTTACCAGGCCACAGTAGAGGACAATACAGCCACTTTTGATGTGAACTGACAGACTAAGATCAGAAAGGAGAGGAGAACCTCCCCTATTAGTGGACTTGGGGAGTGGCATGCAAGCAGAGGGAGGAGGGAGGGTGGGATTGGGAGGGGAGGGAGGGGCTCATGGGGGGATGCAGAATGAATAAAGTGTAATTGATGAAAAATTTAAGAAAAAAGGGAAAAAAATAATTTAAGAACCTTAAATGACTTTCAAATTTGGAGGAAAACATGGAGTTAGTCAATTTACATGGAGCACGTCTCGCCCCTGGGGGCAATGGTCTCCTGAACCTACTCAGACCTCGGACACCACCACTGCTAGTTCTAGAACTGACGCAGGATGTTCCAACGAGGCGTTAAGGCTTCTCATAATATTTCCTATAAGCCCACACCTGTTTGTCTATATCCCCCATTTTTATTCATTATTAGCCAGATAGAGCCAAGTAATTGTGGTAATGATACTTGCTTTTTTGCCCAATGCTGGAATGCTAGTAAATTTAGGTATGCCCTGGTTACTCACATGCCTCACTGGGTGCCTGTGCCCATTGATGCCCCTCACGCTATGATTCTCTTCAGATAGGAATTCTTAAAAATGCCCCACCCTGCTAAGGATCTTAATCCAGCAGCGGCCTTCAATTGTACTTGGAGATCCTGTGACACACACACCCATAGGATAATTAAGGCCTGAATTGTCTTGTGATAGGATCATTAAGTATCTCTGACCTCCTGACCCCAGTGAATCAAACACATTCACCCTCGAAATCCCTCCCTCTGCCCTGGGTTTATATTGCCCTTGATTTCACTTGATAAAAGTTTTGTGCCTTCTCACTTCAAGACTGTCTGAGATTTGTCGTTTATCCTCCATGGGGTCGAATCACACTGGGCCTGCCCTCCTGCTCACTGGGCCTGGGCCTGGCCTGGCCTGGCCTGGACCCCACTGTGCCAGGGCCTCACTTGGCCTGTGTCTTGGCTGCAAGCTGACATGGCCTGGGCCTTGGCCCACACTTCTGCCATACTGAGTACAGCAGCTTCACCAAGAGCTATTAACACTTTGGTATCTGTTATTATTTATTAAAAAGCTGGTGACAACCTATATTCTCTGCAAGAAGTTTATTAGGAGGGTATGGAGGAAGGGGAAAGCAGGACATGAGAGAGAGAGAAAAGGGAAAGGGGGTGCCCCAAGAAAAAGAGGGAGAGAGACAGAGAGAGAAAGAGAGTGTAAGAGTGTAGGAGAGAGAGAGAGAATGTAAGAGAGGGACCACGTGTCGGGGTTAGCCCTTTAAGGGGCAAGGTAACCACCCCTTCCAGGTGTGGCCACCTGCCTGGCAACACATGATGACATCATAGGTTGTTGGGTAACCCAGGAGCAGGTTGTGTTCCAAAATACTAACAGTATCTCCATAGGCTTTGGAACGCCCAAACTTCCACTGCCAGTGTCACTCTCTTGCTCAAAGAGCCAAACTGTAACATTCTGCAGAAAACACTTTCCACAGCACAGCTTAGCACACTCAGGCCTTACCCTAAGGCACTCTGGCTGCCCCTGAGAGAAGCAGAACCCCGTTCTCTGTTAGGAAGCCGAGTTCCAGGACCCCAGCTGAAATCCAGATCCCCACTAAATGGAGAACAACAATATAAAAAGGGCTAATATCCAGAATATATAAAGAACTCAAGAAAGTAAACACCAACAAACCAAATAATCCTATTCAAAATGGGTACAGAGCTAAACAGAGAATTCAACAGAGGACTCTCTAATGGCAGAGAAACACTTAAATGCCCAGCATTCTTGGCCATCAGGGAAATGCAAATCAAAACAACTCTGATATTCCATCTTACACCTGTCTGAATGGCTAAGATCAAAAACTCAAGTGACAACACATGCTGGAGAGGATAAGGAGAAAGAAGAACCCTCCTCCACTGCTGGTGGGAGTGTGAACTTGTACAGCCACTTTGGAAATCAATCTGGTGCTTTCTCAGAAAACTGGGAATATCCATACCTCAAGATCCAGCTATACCGCTTCTGGGTATACACCTGAAAGATGCTCCACCACACAACAAGGACATTTGCTCAACCATATTTATAGCAGTTTTATTCATAATAGCCAGAATATAGAAACAACCTAGATTTCCCTCAACCAAAAAAAGTGGATAAAGAAACTGTGGTGCATTTACGAAATGGAATAGTACTCAGCCATTGAAAACAAAGAAATCATGAAATTTGCAGGCAAATGGATAGAACTAGAAAAGGTCATCCTGAGTGAGGTAACACAGACCCAGAAAAACACACATGGTATATACTCATTTACAAGAGGATTTTAATAATATAGTATAGTTTAGACATACTACAATTCACATACCCCAAGAAGATAAGTCCAATGAACACCTTGGCCCACTCATTGGGAGACTGGGGGATATCTCTGACACAGACTATGTTGCCTACTTTCTGATCACTTTCCCCAATGGAATTTCCCTACAAGGCCACAATGGAGATGAAATCATTCCTCGTGTGAAAAGATGAGCTGGGGTGTCTGGGTAGGACAGCTCCCCTATTATGAGGAATAGGGGAGAGGAGATGCAGGAGGAAGGGTGGGACTGAGAGGAGAGGAGAGAGGGTCCTATGACTGAGACGTAATTAAAAATGAAAAAAATGTACAATATAACTTTGGATATATTGGTACAGAACATTATTAACACTGGAACAAACTTCAGCATCTTATAGTCTGGGTACATAATCAATCACTTTCACACATTTTTATTTACACATAAGCATGCATATATAAATTTGTCAAAAAATAAATATAAAGTTTATATATGAGAAAGTTACTCATATTTAATATCTATATTTCTTAGCAAGTCATGTTTAATCACAAATATGGCAAAAGCAATTATCTAAAGAGTCAAAAGCCCATGGGTATCAGGGATTGTGGTTCTGAGACTACAAGGTTTCACACATTATAAGAATCTGGATGGCAAATGTAAATTTATTAGAGCATGTGCTTTTAAGCAGATTATCAGCAATTCCTGTAAGAATCTGTTATGCAGAGGTTTTGCATTGCTGAGCACATGAGCATGCTAGAATCAGCTTATACCAAAAGGAGATGAAGGCTTACCCTCTGCTTCAGACATTGCTCTGTGTATCTATTCTTCCCCTATTCATTTTCCACTGTTTACTTAAACCAACATATCATAGTGCACAATACATGTTTAACATATACAATAAATATGAATTGTAGGTAATTATTAAGCCACAGTCAACAATGTGTTCTAAACATTCTGGGTCATGTTGGGTCTTATCTTATATACTTTTAATATCAATATGTTAGTTTCCACTCCCCCAAAAATGTGACAAATACTGTCCTGGAATGTCTGACATAGCAAAAGGTGCCACTCCAGCCCTGGTGACAGGTTTGAGGACAGGCTGCAGGTGCCTGGGGAGCAGTGTGTATCTGCTGTGCAGAAGTAGATGGCTGAGTCTCCAGGCTGAGTGGCTGTGACTTGCAGAGACAGGTGTTTCTCTTTCTTATCTAACAAAAAGCTGAGTCTTTGGTTCTGCTTTCTTTCCATATTTGAACGGATATCAATGATGAACTGAGGACCCTTCCCAGGCTCTTGCTTATACCAAGGGAAGTAGGCTGAGGCACTGTCAGTGTAAGTGCAGTTGATGACAGCACTGTCTCCCTCCTGGACATTCAGGGAAGAAGGGTGCTGTTTCACCTGCTCACCTTGGCTCTCCCCTATGCAGAAAGATGGAGAGAAAGGTTTTTAAGTCATTTCTCTTCCTTAATTACTGCTCTAGTAAGCAGAAAAAGGCTGAATGAAGCCATTTTCTGGGCATCTAAGGACCATCCACTAACACACTCTATTCCCCCCCACACACACACCATCCTCAACTCACAGTCCATCTGCAGCCAGAGGAAAATGAATAAAGCATGAACAGCTGTCTTCATGGTGCTTCCTATTCAGATCAGTTGCAGATGCTCAGTCTCCAGCCAGTTGAGCCACTTGAAAGTCTAGATTGGCCCTTATGACAGTCACACCTGCTGAGTTAATTGCCCAGCCAGTGAGAAGCAAGCCTGTTCATTGAGAATTATCTGAGATCTCCTTTCAGTGCATCAGCTGAGGTGCACTGCCACCATGTGGCCAGATTTCTAACTGCTGGATTCTAGCTTCTTTCCTAGTATTCTAAGTTACATTAAATAGATAGATAGATGATAGATAGATAGATAGATAGATAGATAGATAGATAGATAGATAGATAGATAGATAGACTTCAAAAGAGACTCCAGCCCACCTGTGCCATCCCTACTCTTCCAAACATAGCTGTGCTCATGTAGACTGTGAACCAGCCTAACCAGGTGAGAGTTTGTTTTATCTTCTTATTCACCCTGTGAGTATCACATTCTCAGACCTAGCTGGGCTCCTGGCATGTGAACCAGTGTAACCAGAAGAGTGCTCCAGGTCCCCAATTGCCCACTCCATCCCCACACTCGCAAGCCTAGCTGTGGTTCCTTCACCTGTAAAGCAGCTCATCCAATTGGAAAGACCAGCTCTCCATCGACTCACATCTCCCCACAACCAGAAAGCATATTATAGGTCCTGTCACTTGCAAACCATCCTAGACTGGTAAATTTCCCAGAACCTCCCTGTACCATCCCCACACTCACAGGCACAGCTCATCTTGGACAGCTTTTGCACCAGCACAGAGACCCAGTCCTGAGTCACATTCACACACTTTCTTGATTAACACAGAAGCAGAGTCACTTTCATGCCTACCATCAATAACGAGTATCTGTATCTGAATGACTTACCTACCAACTTTTAGAATCTGATCTGAATGCAACCAAGCTTGAGAAACATCAAAAACGGGCACAAAATGCTACTCAGCAGAGGAAGGCTGCAATATCAGACATAGTGAAAGAAGTCAGCGTGCCGAGATCATATAACAAACACAAAATAGGAAAGGCCAAGACAGCCCCACTCCCACACAACCCCACCAGTCCTATAGAAATGTTTTCCTATGAGAATTATCAAGGGGAGCACAAGCACACAAATACAGGTGATCCTATACTAATATACCACAAAAATTTAGCCTTTAAACTAAAATTAATCAGAAGGGATGAGGAGAAACCCTTAAAGGCTTTCTAGTATTCAAAAAAAAATTTATGAAGGCCCTACATACCCAAAGTTGTGGAGCACAATGAAAGGAGTGCTAAGAGGAAAGTTCATAGCAATAAGTGCCTTCATAAATTGGAGAGATCTCATACAAGAAATATCTGAAAGTTCAAGTAGAGAGATAAGCAGATACACAAAAGAGGAGTAGGTGAAAGGAAAAGAGGAAAAACTTTATTTTAGCTTATACTTTCAGAACACAGTCCACTGAGCATAGTCACTGAGGGAGGTCAGTGCAGAAACTTGAAATCAGCCTTGCTTTCTGGTCTATACAACGTTACCTCTGGCCCAGCAAAACACTTTACAGCCAAAGAGGTGCAGGAAAACAGGAGACTAGTGCTTACTATCTGGCTTGCAGTTCAGCTTATGCTCATCTCTTGCTTATACAGTTTAGGAACACCTGCCTAGGGATGGCCTGGCCCTTAGTGAGCTGGACCTAACTGTAGGAGTTAACAGCCAAGACAATGCCCAAAGACAAATCTATGAGGCTTCCCCTCCCCACAGGCCAGAAATCCAGAAGAATAAGTATCCTTAGTGTGCAAAATCCAAGTGAAATATCTGCAATGCAAGCCCTTCACCTAAGATTCACTGAAGTCACAGAGGAGGTGGCAGAGAGATTGGAAGAGCCAGAGGACTAGAATCCCTGCTGCTGGAGACATTCCCCCAGAAATGACAAGGAAATGCAATCACACATCTCAAAAATATGGTTGCCTGAGCAAAATAAATATAATGATAACATCAGTTGGCATGTCAACATGGGTAAGGGAGAGTCCACATGCCTCAATGAAGACATTGAGGTTGTAAAAGCTGCAGACAGAGGAAGGATCAGGTTCCTCCAGGGACAAGCTCCCACACAGATTTTCCAATTCCACCTTCTCAGTCCTGAACACATGTCCATATGTCCATGGAAAAAATTAAATGGAATCAGTAGGTTGCAAGGCTGCAAATACTTGTGTGTGTGTGTGTGTGTGTGTGTGTGTGTGTGTGTGTGTGTGTGTGTGTTGAGAAAGAAAAATAGAGTGGGAATCCTTAGAGAAAGAGAAGACTGGCAGAAGTGGAATTAAAACAAGGTATGTTGATGAGTTTGATATGAACAAACAATGATACATTTGGATGAAATGTCATAAAGAAACACATTATTGTGCACATTGAGTAAAAAAAAACAAACAAACAAACAAAAAAAAAAACACATAAGATTGCTTAGTAACTTCAATCTCTTCCCCTGTGAGAATTCTACTGAACAGATCATTTAAAGGGTGCAGGTAAGCACAGGATGGCAGGCTATAAAGAGCAGCACAGAAAACCTGCTGTGAGAGGCTTGTTGTGGCACTGGGCAAAGTATTAATTTTTACACACACACACACACACACACACACACACACACACACACATGCAATTTCCCTTTCTGCAAATGACATTGTACACTTTGAGTGTGGTTTACTAAGCACTGGCCGCCATCATTTTGTCGATCCCTCCTAGTGAACTTTATAGTAGATATTTCCAGCACTCGATGGCAGGAATGATATAAATGAAGCACAAAAATTATGCAGCAGTCTGCCAAATTCGCCCCAGCTAATAAGTGGTAGACCAGGAACTTCAAGCCAAGTCCTAGTCTCCAGGAGGGAATATTCAAGAACTGTGACATATCTGCTAAGTGCTAAACAAGAAAGCACATGGAATTCACCCAGCACCTTCCCTCACACAGTGGGTCTGCTTCTCCTGTACTCCATAAAGACCAGCTGCACACTCTGAGGTTGCAGTGTCTCCCACACAACAAAGCTCATGGAGTCTTCTGAGGTCTACTGACAGTGCATCCTAATGACGGCTCTCATGGCTTCTCACAGGCATCTGTGGTCTGTCACATGTCTTACTGCCAATGGGAACACTGTGTGTTATGATGGGAGGGTGGAAGGCAGAGGGAGGACAGCCAGAGCTCACTGTGCCATGTTCCCTACAGCAGCTTCTTCCCATCAGTGACTCGTTTCCACATCTCAGGAAGTTTCTTCAGTTTGAAAAGGGCAGAATATAGACCCAAATTTCACTTTAGGAAAAAAAAAAAACAAAAAAACAAAACAAAACAAAACAAAAAAAAACGTTTCGTCTTGGCAACAATGCTGAGCCACTTATCTTAGGCAGTCTTCTGTTCTCCAGCCCAGAACACCTCTGTATCGTATTTGGCACTCCTGCACTAACCACTGTCACATCTGACAGCTGTAGATCAAACACCACAGTGATCTTCCTGAATGCTCCCTGCTATGATTATCACAAAGTTCTGATTTCAGATCAGTAAGGATGGCTGTGGCTACTACCAGGTCTTCTAGACATTTAACTCATGAGCACTAGAGGGCAGCAAAGAGCTCAGCGAAATAGCAAAGTTCTTGAACAACAGACTAAGTAGAGGTTAGCTAGAGATTCAGTCAAAAACTTTGGTTTTCATTTTATTTTATTTTCCTTTTTATATTTTCAGTCTCAAAAATGCAAATATTTCATGTTTCCTCTCACATGAGGTCCCAGATTTTAATGCTTATACATACATAGCTAAGAAGAGGAATGTCATTCTCCATGGAAATATAAAAGGACAATTAGGGAGGGGGGAAAAAAGATCTTAAGGAAGGGCAGGAAAATGAAAATAAAAAGGAAAAGAAGCAGAAAGCACAAAGAATAATAAAATACAGGTGACACAAAATCAGAAAGGGCTCAAAGGGGGAGTCAGGGAGCCAGGAGGAAGGACACAGGGGAGGGGTGCGGCAGTAATGCTGATGGTCATCTAGGGTTTGCAAAGCACATTCCCTGGACAGACACAGGACTGGATATCAGGGACAGACAGATGTGCCTCAGAGGAGGAGAGAGTAAAGCTTTATCCCTTGGGAATGAGAGATGCCCGAAGGCTGAGAGTTCGGGAAACTGGTTCTGTGATGAGTCTTTTGTGGCCCTCTTGGTCCTCTTTCCTGTGTCCATCTGTTTAGACACCCACATCCTTACCTTCCAGCTACTTCTCTACAAATGTCTTCTAGGACCTAGAAGCCTCTACCTCGGGGTCTGCTTATGCTTTCCCATCCACTCCATGACTCCTCTACTCTTTCAGAAGTTCATTTGGATTCTGTTTTTTTATTTTTTTATTTTTTTTTTCAATGCAGTTTATTCAGGAACCTTGAACAATCCTCGGACCCTGGGGAAAGCCAGCCCACAGCTTAAATAGCCTCTGGGTAGCCAACCCAGGCGTGCCACGTGTGCAATGCAGATAGGTCCACATACATGGAAGCAAGCCAGATCCTCGGCCTTAGCCAAATGTGGAATTGTTCGTGACAGAGAGCACTCACCATCGGGAAGGTGGAAGGCGAAAACCAGCTCCATCTTTAAGGCATAGCATTCCGCAGCTCTCTACAGTTCCCCCTTTTTGTTTTAGACGCATCAGGCAAGAGTAGAGGTCTGATCTCTGCAATAAAAGCATTTAAGACATAATAATTTTGTAATGAACTACTTTCCTTTTCCTCATTTGGAAATGTGTGTGCTAGAGCCTGATCTTCAAGGAAGGAAAATGGAAAGATTTAGACCACGCCTTCCCCGGTGGTTGCCTTTGAGTAAAGACTCCCAGGAAGTGCAGGGCATCACCTGGCTGGGACGTGATGGGACAACACTGTGGGCAGACAGGGCAAAGGACAGGGACACAGGCTCTGAAGGGGAAATGTGCCCTGTGTGCTTCTGGGAAAATCTTTCCCTCTGGATCCTTATACATCACAGCACGGGACTGCAGAGAGCCTTGCTGAGAAACTCAGCACTGTTAACAGCTGAGTTAATGATTTCTTTTTAATCTGTTGCTCCTTGGGCAATGTGTATTTAGGCTTGGCATCCTTTTCTCCTTCCCTTAGGTCAGATGCAACCAGTAATCTCACCATAACTGAAGCATCCAGTCACCCTGCTCCAAGCTACTGCTCCTCATCAGAAACAAAGAAACAAAAAACAAAGCAGAAGAAAAACCCCTACACTTTAGGCACTGCTCTTGTGCTACATTCTGGCTGATATTAAAGAAAGATGCTATTGAGTTAGAAAAGTTGTGTCTCAATCCTGAACACCAAAACTGAGAAAAGTAAGAGACGTCATACAAGGTTATCAGGTCTGAGTTAGATTGTGAAATATGTAGTCTTTCATATAGGTTAACAGTAACTAAAAGTAAGTCAACCATCTTTTTCTCAGTAAAACCTTTCCTTTCTTCTATATGGGGTTCATTTGGGCTTTTTCTTTATTGCAAAAATATATTTTAGTGTGCCAGTGAACTTCCCACTGTAGAAATTTTGTTGTTTTTTTTTTTTAGGCAGAATGTAGCTGTTATGTTGAGTGAATTCAAACTGACAATCCTCTGTCTCATGTGCACAGACAGCAGGTAGATGCCATTGAATCCAACTGAGTAACCTTTAAGAAGGACAATTGCAAAGAAGTTCATTGGATGTTAGCGATATGTATTTACTTTTCCTTAAAATTTGTTTCCCCTGCTGACTTTTCTTCTAATGAAGAAGCAGGCTTTTGTTTCTCAGAATAGAGAATTTGAATTTTACATTTGTTAACAGATTTTGTTTTTTGGGATTTAGTGAGTTCTCTAAGTACTTCCCAAGCCTTGCCTTGCCTGTCTGCCTGGAATTCTTCCAAAATCAGAGAGGTGAACTTGCAGAAGTCCTTAGTAACTTTGAAGATTCTTTTGCTGGGTTTTTTATGTAGGAGGGTTTGTTAAAATCACAGTGAGGCAATGCAGTCTCAGATCCTTACTGATTAGGGGTCCATGTGACATTTCATGTAATATAGTGTCTATTTTGTTGAACTGAGAGCACCATGGTGCCATGCATTAACATTTCCAGGGTCTACTCTCTATTGCTATGTAGTTGTTCTCTTCATCTTTCTGTCTGGCTGTGGTCAGAAATCTCCTCTTTTAGATATGAGACTTGCTGTGTCATGTTTACAGCTTTCATTGATTGGGCATGTTGATCTCTAACCTTTAACTACCAGTTTTAAATGTTCTTCTTTATGAGAGCGGCTTCCTGGAGACACAAATAGTTGGCATTGTTTGTTAACCCAGACAGTTATTCTGTGACTTCTATTTGGTGAGTCCAAGAGATTTCTTTGAAATGGGGGCTGGAACTTAGACACAGTACTTAGTATCACTTGCTGCTTTTGCAGAAGAATCAGATTCAGTTCCTGACATTCTATAGTAACTCATTCTCTTCAATAACTCCAATGTCAGGGAATCTAATGCCCCTTCTAGCCTCCATGAAAACCAGACATGCACACAGTACACACTTGTACATGCTGGCAAAACAGTTTACACACATGATATAAACAATCTTTAAATACACATTCAAAAACACATTTCTCAGATTTTCTTTCCCCATGTCATTCTGTTTTGGGGTGAACATGGAAGAAGCAACATTAGAAGACTTAAAGCATAGGTGATTTTTTAATATTATATATTGTTTAATTTATATTATACCACTACAAATTCAGGCTCCAAGCACATATAATGTCAATGAGGTTCCAGATCCATTTACCATTAACATTCTACTCCTCACTTCTATAACTTTTGTTTGTCTTGGGTCAAGTCTATTTGTATTGTGTTGGCAAATGTGATCTCTTCTTCTGAATTTCCCCAAAACTAAAGAGATTGAGGAGATGTGGAGGGTCATCCTTCTAGACATCAATTATCTTCTGGGTCTCCCTGTATTTTCACAAGTCTCAGTACACCCATGTGCTGCCCTCATGCAACTGTCCTTCCCAATTGCTGCTCTAGATGACCTCAGTACCTCAGGCTCAGTACCAGATACAGAGACAAAGATTTGTGAGGATAACCCAGGAACTTCCAGTATTTCATGGATGAAGTCCTTATGATCTGTCTCTGACCACTTTATTCATGATGACTATGCTTCTCTGAGTGTAACTTCACAAGAAAATTATGCTCTTTGCTCTTCCAGATAACTCCTCTGAGGTGTGTGCTGTTGCCAATATGAAGAGAAACTAACACTTTAAATTGTTGTGATGCAATATTCCCAACTGTAGAAAATGTTACACATATTCTCTGATCTATTTTTAACTAAATAATTTCAAGACAAAGTATTAAAAGAAAACCACTCATCATAACTGTCTCTGAATTGCCTGGGATGAGGTTTTACTTAGAAACACACTACTGATGCAGACCACAGAGGAAGCATGCACAGTGAGACTTCCTGTTCAGCATGCGCAGGTGTGCTTCTCAGCTGGGCTCCTCTGATGGGTAATGCTTAAGGAGCTCCAGTTTTTGTTCAGCTTGTGCTGTCACTTCAAACACTGTGGGTCACCTCCCAGAGTGCACAGAAATATGTCCCCGAGTCTTCTAGCTGTGAGGCTGAAATGACAAGGCTGAAGGACTTGGCTGATTTCTTCATGGTGACAGAATAGCGGCCATTCCTCTCATTCTGAGTAGAAGAAGAAAGTTGGCTAATAAGGAAAATCATCTCTCCAGTAACAAGCTGCTTATACCAAAAGAGTTGGTAATAGTAATAACTTGTCTCATATGAACAGTCCAGGGTGACTTCTTCTCCGTACTGAATGCTTGTAGTTGACTGGACCTGAGTGACTTTCTGGGCCACATTGAATCCTGCAGAACAACCAGAGGAAAGAATAAAAAGCCTATCCTATGATAGTGTACACAAAGCAGTGTAAGAAAAGGGCCCCTTAAAAATCCAAAGACAAACTTAACTGAAGACATTTCTGCTCACTTTTCTCCAATCCATTTTCCCTCTCATGTCAATGTAAATGGCCATTTGCATGGGACAATACTTCCTACAAAATATCCTCAGCTATATGTGAAACGTACATACCAGAGAAGGTCAAGGCCACCAACACACAGAGCAGGCTGCAGGGAGGCATGTGTTGCAGGTCCCTCTGGATGAGTGTGTCAGCTCTGACTCAGCTCAGTGTTCAGTGCCTGAGAGCCTCGCAGTGAGCACTTGTACCTCCTGTGTTTCTGACATTGCCTCAAGCAGGAAATGTGGTTTTGTGTGATCATAGGTTACAACCTCCATGTACAAAGAGAAAAGTGTAGCTTACCACAGGCATCTACTTGCATCCTTGTCTGATAGGGAGTTTGAGAAAATCCATCCCTGCTGAGGGGGAAGTAGCTTTGCACACATGGGTGTTATTCAGGGAGATGATTTTGGGAACCAAAGTAATATTCATAATGAGCCATGTGTGATATGTAGTTCACTTGTAGACAATTATCTTATGTTATCGTCTCTCCATCCATTGTCTAATTGTCTATTTAAGCTTAATAAAAAAAAATGATTAAGTCCCCTTGGACCCATGAATTTCCCTTTGAAACACTAGTATCTGAAAGAGTCTTCCTCCTTTGCTCAGTCTATCCAAATTCTGTCCCATCAGCATTCCAGAAGATCCCCATTTGCTTATGCCCTGGCAAATTGTAACAGGAATAAAATAATAGTCTTCAGGGGATAAGAAGATGTTCAGTGTGTCTGTTGACAACTGTACATCATGAGTCCCTTTGTGTGGATCTCCAGGACCCATGTAAGAATCCAGAAGCTATGGCTGCTCCTTCAGTCAGGGCTCTGAGAAGCATAGACATGAGGATCTTGGGGTCTCACTAGTTAGTCATTGATGAGCTTCAGTTTAAGTAAGAGTTCCCACAAAAAGAAATAAATAAACAAATGTGACAAAAATGAGAGAGATAACCATTGATGACCACTGGTTCACACACACACAAACACACACACACACATACACACACACACATTCACACACAGTTGGTTGGGAAGTTACAATAATTTTTAAACCCACTGCTAAAAAAACTGACTCTCTTGTAAAAGTTTACCATCAAGTTGTACTCACATGATGTGTTCTGTTTTCGCCACACAGAGAACTCTCCTTGTTACATGTCCTAGAAGTTTTTGTAACATTTTACTGTCATATTCCATCTCACTTGTAAACTTTCTGTATTTTAATTTAGAAACCAGTTTCATGATAAGCATGGCAGGTCTCCCTGTGACTTGAGCATATTATATGTTCAAGATACATATAACCTGCAAGCATTAGAGTCATGTTACACATGGGTTTGTTGTTGAATGTTTTTGTGTGTACAGCTATATCACCATTTAGAATATAGCTCTTAATCCTTGATCTGCTCTCATTATCCCAATGGAGGAAATTACCCTAAAGGCACTCAGAAGAGAAAATGCAAACAGGTCTCTGAAAGAGCTCCAGTTTTATGAGGAAAAAAAAAAAGCAGATCAACATGTACTTCAGGGACAAGTTTCTGATATCAGATTCACATTCTCCGCCCATTTCACTGCTTAGTGCTGAGAGCCCATGCCCTGGACTTTCTCTGTGGCTAAGCAGGAGATCATGGGAGCCACAGCAGCCTGGGCAGCACAGGGTGGCAAGGCTGTGCTCTTGCTCTAGATCTCCAGAGAGTGAGTTGCTCTAGATCTCCAGAGAGTGAGTGGACGCCCTGCAAGCTGCATAGCCACAGCCTCTGAGACGTGGCTTTGTAGTACACTGGGTTTTTCCTGGGTTTAAGTGCTGAGGTGGACAATTGGTCTCATTCTAAATACTGCTTTGTCTTTCCTGTGATTTATTTGGTAGACAATGCTTCCCAGTGAAGATAAAAGTTAAGGTTGGTGAACAGATAACTCAACGATTCAAAGCACTTGTTGCTAATGATAAATACTGAAGTTCATGTCCCAGGACACATTTAATAAGTTATGTTTTCTGAAAAGCCTGAAACTCCACCTTTGAGTGCATGGACACCAACTTTTGGCCTTTACATGCACACAGATGTGTCCACCCATGTATGTATACAAGGTTGTATATACTCACACAGACCTGTGTGCTTCCACCCACCACACACACACACACACACACACACACACACACACACACACAAACACACACAAAGCAATTAATAAAATAAAATATTTTAAAGAATGATGCTTAGATTTAAAGAACCACAAGAAGAGATCAGACATTGAGGAAAATGGGGATGATGTTGGGCTTAATTTGAAAGTTGGGAGGGAGGTCAACACAGAAGAAGACAGAGAGAAGTTAAATGCCACTGAGGATGGTTGAAATACCGTTAAGGATATTTATTACTTCATGTTTACCTGGAATTATATTTCATATATATTTTAATGAAGTTATTCCACTTGGGCTGGCAATACCCCCTCAAAAGAAGGATCATCTAACAGGAAACCAAGTGCCAGGCATGGGAAACCTCTTTTCAATATGTTGATCAAGGAAATCCAAGAGGCTCTTAGAAGAATGCTGACTATTGCTGTTCTGCTAGGTTTCCTCTCAGAGATCAAAAGCAAGTCTCAGTTGAGGGAAGCCCTATACTTTGGACCAAGACCTGGAAGATTACCTCTCATGCCTCTCAAGAAAGGTTTTCTTGTCAGCAGAGGAAGACCATCACAGAAAATCACAACTGGTTAAAAAAAAAAAAAAAAAAAAAAACAACTGATTATGGAACTTTCACCACCCCAAACAAATACATCTACAACAAGACTCCTACAACAAAGGCCCAAAAAACATTGAAGAAAACAGGGCACCAAGAAAGTATAAGAACAAGAAGACCAGGAAGTGTGCCTCAAGAAGTTCTGCTAGAAATGATGGGGGAGCAATAGCCTTGACACCACAAAAGTATGTCTGCACAGCAAGTACTGAACAATGATGATACCACTAGCCAAGAAAAATTGTACCTGCACGTTGCTACATTTGGGGTTTCTTTTTCTCTCCTTTACTCTTCACCACCCCATGTTCTTCATTTCTTTAGAGAAAAACTAATAAAGGTGAAAGTGAGCAAAGTTATCAGTAGACTACTTCTTGCTTATTAGGGATGTCAAGTTTCCTTGGGTAAAATTTATCTACTTCATCAGGATACCTAACTTCTTAATTCTTTGTATACAACTACTTGACAAACAGCATCAACCAACAAGCACCCAACAACAGCAGATCTGCTACTTGGGCCTCTAGCATTTAAAGATCCTCTGAAAAGTTCCCAGAATTCCAAACTTGACACACTCACAGAAACTATTTGCAGCTGGAAGAACCACAACTCTGTTAGAGCATGAGGCAAATCATAGTCACCTGCTATGACTCAGTCACATATTTGCACACCTGAGAAAAACAAAAACATATTCCTTTAATGTTTTTGTGTGTTTTAAGGAAAATTTTCACTACAGAAATGACATGGGGCTGGAGAGGTGGCTGAGAGGTTAAGAGCACTGGCTGTTCTTCCAATGGTCCTGAGTTCAATTTCCAGCAACCACATAGTGGCTCATAACCATCTATAATATGATCTGGTGCCCTCTTCTAGCCTGCAGGCACATATACAGACAGAATACTGTATGTATGCATGCATATGTATGTGTAAATAAATAACATCTTTAAAAAAAAAAAGAAGAAGAAATGACGTGGTGCCCTGTACCTATACAAGGAACTACAGACAACTAAGTATTGCTGAGAGCCAGAAATGGTCATTCCCAGGGAAGAGCCCTGATTAATGATACAATACCAAGTGGTCAGCACTGAAATCATGTGCACAGAACCAGCTCTAAACAGACTCAGAAGAATGTCTGTACATAATTGTGTGTGTGTGTGTGTATGTGTGTGCATCTGTGTTAAACAACAGTAATCATAGAAAAAGCGCCCATGGTTTTGCAGTTATTATTGAAGAACATGGCAGAGACTAGAGATAAAGGACATAGAAGGGGTTTGAGGAATTTAACGTAATATGTAAAAAATGATGTAATTCTATTTTAACCAAATAAAAGCAATAAATTAAAAATATCAAAGTCAATAAATCAATCTGTGATAAGGCCTGAGTGGCTTTCTCAGGACAAGCCAACATTCAGTCTTTAGTTTTTTTATTGTCATAGGAACTTTTTAATAATTGTTTTGACAGTACATAGTAGTTATTTCCAGCACAATATGACATTTAACCTTAACTTTTGCCTTCTTCAACTATTTTAATTCATGTTTAGCTTGTATAAATATTGTTTACTTTGGTCAATATGTCTGGACCAAGGTCAGGTTGTGTTGCCAAGGCAGATGTGACTGAGAAATGTCTAAGCAGAAACAAAATGGAGTCTGGACAGGATGGCATTACCTTAGTCATGTCATGGTCGGTAAACTCAGTGTCTCTATATTGAAGAAAAGAAATTTCCCCTTTCTAAAGAGATAGCAATTGCTACCTGTTAAATTAATGCTTTTGTTGATACAATATTTTTTAATCAGAATTTTCCTCTTCTCTAACTCCTGCTCCATGAGTTTTGCTTGGTTTTGGCATTTTTTAATTTAATTGAACTTTTGGTTTTGTTTTGTGGGTATTTAGTTTTTTTTTTGTCTGGGGTGTTTTGTTTTTGTTTTTTGAAAGTGAGATGAAGAGAAAGAACTTGAAATTGGTGGACAGTATGAAAGAACGGCAAGACAGCAAGAATCCTTAATGTATTGCTTGTATTCACTCAACTTCCAACTGTCCTGACCCTGGTTTGATTGATGATGAAATATGACACATATTTCACATCAATCCTGGCCTCTTTTCAGAGACAAACCATGAATCCTCACCCCAGACCACTGGGACTTCAACATCCATAAAGCAGCAGCTCAGGCAAATGAAATCAAAACAGACTAGAGAGTCTGAAGTCTCTGTTTGGGTCCTGGAGAGCCATTGACCCCAACAAAGGATTATTGTGATGACACAACTCTGTGGTAATCTTCAGGAGTCTGAGAAGGAGAAGAAAGAGAGTGAGGAGCCTCTGTGACCAGATGTTTAGCAATGTCATTCAATGGCACGGAAGCATGCCCACTTTTGATGCTATTCTGCAGTTGTTACAGTTTTCGTGAAAACAAAACTCCTTTCTAAATGATCTTTCATTCACAAATCTGTGGATATGTGAGCAATGCCCAATATAAACATTTTTGCCTTCAGACCCTGAAGGAATGAAGACTTTCCTTGACTGTATGCTGAAAATGCATCTGATGATGAAATTTATGTCAAAGTTCAATCTTTAAAAGCAGAATTTGCTTGATAACTGTATGAAGACACCCAAGTGGTGATGACTGGGTTATTCTAAGTCAACTTTCCCTCACCTTCCCTCAGTACTCTAGAAGTTATTTCCAGCCTTTTATTCTCTAGGATGCTCAGGGTGTGTCTTGAGGTACACAGAGTTTCCAAATTCTATGTTGCACATCCTCAAATATGCTTTCACTCTTTGCTTACTTCCATTCTAGGTTGTTGTATTCAATGAAGCCTATTTCAATCAGATAGAAATTCTGGGGTTTCTTTGTTTGTTTTGTTTTGTTTTGTTTTGACTCAAGTTTAAAACTTGACAGGGATAGAAGACCTTGAAAACCAGGAGGAGTTCACATATCGGTATTATGAGATATATCTCCCACTGCTAAGAGCCAATTGACTTTATTTTCCTATGTGACTGTTCTGTTTTCATAATGAAAAACTATTCATTGTAGACAAGAAAAAGAACTTGTAGGCTTTAGATGTTTAAGTATAATATCTTCCATGTTGTTTTTGTTGGTTTTGGTTTTCTGAGACAGAGTTTTACTATGTTGCTCAGGTTAGCCTACCAAACCTCAAAAATTACTCCTGTCTAGGATCCCAAAGATGTTATGGCTTCCAAAGCCATTAACAATGTGGCATAAAAATGAATTTAAATTTTTCTTGATTGGAAATCTTTTTGGCTTTTATATAGCATTAAGTGAGCAATCCTCGCCAAGTATTAGGCAGTGAAAGAATCTTTAATTCTGTGTTTTGCTGATGTCCACAAATACTGCAGCTGCTTCTATTGACTACGCCTTTATGTTCATTTTTATATTTTGTTCATTTATGAAATACACATGTAAAATAATTTCTTTAGTGAAAGTTGTGTATTTTCATTATATGACTAATTTGCATTCTTTCCTCCTCACTGATGTCATTTATCTATTTTAAACACACCCGTATCCTTGTGAGGGCCTTCTGGTTTACATGCTTGAATTTCTTGAAGGTAAATGAAGACATAGGAGGCAAAACAAGAGGAAGTAGAAGAGTTCATTGGTCATATAAATTCCCAATGACGTGGTTATCAAAGGAGATTAATGTAGAAGGAAAGACTATGTGATTTCTATCCCAGAGGCCAAAGTCAAGGTCTCCTGACACTGGCTGTAACAACCACACATGAACAACTTCACTGACAAGAGTGTAGGGAACAGGGCCTTCATAATTTGTAGTTGCTGCAAACCACACACACAGAGAACTATTTCTATAACCATGGAATAAAAGAATCCTCTAGGGACTGGGGAAGATGGATCAGAGGATAAGAGCACTGACTGCCCTTGCAAAGTTCCTGAGTTCAATTCCCAGTGACCACATGGTGGCTCACAACCATCTATAGTGAGATCTGGTGCCCTCTGCTGGTCTGCAGGCATACATGAAGACATAATACTGTAAATAATGAATTTTAAAAAATGAAAAAAAAATCCTCTAAACCAGTTAAGGAAATGGATCTGAAACTCCAGCTGTTCTTGAGGAGCAAACAGAGAATGTAGAAAATGCTGAGACTTCATCTTGATCTGTCTCTGGGCTGAGGGAGTCTAACCCTTAGACTCACAGTGCCCCCTGTCACCTGGTCCTGCATACCCTCTAGGCTCAGCCCCGCTGCAGGCTTTGCTGGAGCCTCAGCTGCAGGTTTGGGTCTGGGCTGCAGGTGTCTGCGAAGCACTGTGCACTTGCTGCACAGAAGTAGGTGGCTGAGTCTCCAGGCTGAGAGTCTGCGATGTGCAAGGAGAGCTGTTTGTCGCTCTTACTGAAGAAGACTGTGAATCGTCCTTCTTCCTTTTTATTAGACACTGAACGTATGGCTATCAGGAGAGCAGGGCCTTCACCAGGGAATTGCTGGTACCATGGGAAGTAGTCAAATGCGCTGTTTTCATAAGTGCAGTTCAGAACTGTGGTCCCTCCTTCCCAGACTGTCAGAGATTTCAGACTTTGTCTCACGTGCTGCTGGTCGTGTCTTTCCTTCTGCTGGCCACTCACCCCTGTGCAGGGAAACAGCAAATGGTGTTAGGTTCCTGAGGATGTACTGTCTGCTGATGGTTTCAAGACTAATGACTTGTCTGGTGCCCCAATTCCCTCCTGCCTCCAAATCAATCACATACCCTGAGATATGTGGTTTCTCCTCCATGACTCACCAGCTAGGTGAAGGCCTAGGACTAAAAATAATGCTTTCAGGACCTTGTCCATTCCTCCTAGACTGAAGATTGGGGAGAACTCAGGTGGCCTTTTCTCTCCCACAGAACACTGACTCCAACTTCACAGGCACCTCAGTTCTTTCAGCTGGCTCCACCCTTCACAAACACTCCCTAAAGCTATTTCTCACAGAGGAAGCACTTCTCCTTTGATTTCAAATTTGGTATTGCTAAAAATAGAGTCATGAGAATCACAAATCTCCTCATTATAATTCTTCCATCACACACTGATAGAAATGTGGGTTAATATAGACACCCAGAATAGTGTGGATTTTCTGATAGAAAAAAGAAGAGAGTGGGAGGAAGGCAAGGAGGAAGAAAAGACAGAAAGCAGAAAGGAAGCAAGGAAGCAAGGAAGGAAGAAAGACCAATGATCCAACTAATATCACTTATGGACATTTATCCAGGAGAAAGAGGTCGTTTCATGAGAGAGACACCTGCACATGCATGTGTATTATAGCACCATTCGTGACTCGCAAGATGTAGACACAGCCTAGGTACCACCTGTCAACCAATGAATGGACAGAATATTGTACCTGAAGGTACAGAGTCATATTCAGCTGCAAGGAAATATGAGTTCCTGCCATCTGTAGGAAAGTGGATAGTATTGAAGGACACAATGTTAAGCAAAATAAAGCAGACCTGTAGACATACACAATATGTATGTGTTCTCATTTGTAAAAACAAATGAACTATCAAAAACAAAAGAAAAAAGGAGTAAAGAAAAAGAAAGTAGTATTTGAAAGTAGAAGTTAGACAAACCAGTAAGGGAAGTGTAAGGGGGACAAAGGGAAAGGAGAGAACAACAGAGAGTGACGACAAGATGAATACAAGGAAATTGTCACATAGGCATACATTAAAATCTCACAACAAACCCAGTAATTTGTACAATTAATGTGTCTTGATAATTTTGATAATGTCATATGCCCTATGGGAGAATTGACTATAGTAGTCTACTGAATGCTTATAGTATGAATCCAACTCCTAATGTCTTCCCATCATGTCCACATAGATGAACGGAGCTCTCAGTCCTCATTAGAAACTCACTGGACTGGTCAATGGTTAGCCCTGCGCCTACTGTCAGCCACCGTGCAGAGAAGAGAGTGTGGGATGGTCAATCCTCATGGCACATATCTACCACATGCTCTCCTCCCAAGGTTAAGGGATCATTGCAGAAGAAAAATCAGTGTTGGGACCAGAATGGTGGATGACTACAGGAAACAGTGTCTTCTGGATACAGCAGGGCAGCTGAACTTATGAAGGAGCAGTTTTGTGACAGTCTGCACAAGGCCTGTGCAAACTTAAGGCAGACAGAATCCTAGCATGGAGAGCAAGATTAGGATGAATACATCAAGCATGCTTAATCACTGAGCTGTCTTTTCAGTTCCAGATCATTTAGGGTTTATTGGATACATTAACAAAGTTCATTGAAAACAGACAATGAATTATACTATCCCATTGCCAGCTAAGTTTGTGAGTAAATGAACCAAGGAACATATATGCTCCATTCGCTTAAGAAAAATTTTAAATTTCTTATAATCATTTGTATGTGTCCACTTACATAAGTCCATTTACAGAGAAAAATTTATTAAAATTTCATTATATTCTTATAAAAATAAACACCAGGTTAACTAAATGTAGGTAAGACTATACCTGTAAAAAGAAAGTAAAATTTAGTAGAAAGATCTACTCTGGAAAGGCTTTGGTCTTCAGATCAGTGAGGAAAGGTAGAAAATATTCTGCATCCTAGACAGGACACAGTCAAGAATGCAGCATTTCGACTACTCTCATAGCCAGTCTACATAAACATTGAGTAAGTTCCTTATATGTAATATCATAGATAAAATACAAATATTAAAACCAGTTCAGCTTCTCTGTTGATATCAACAAGGCATAGAAGTGGAAGCTTAGAATAAATGAAAAAGCATTTCCTAAAGTAGAGAACCTCTGTTCTATAACAAGAGAAGTTAAAAGAATATAAGGAAGTTATATCACAGAAAGAACTTTGTTATATATGTTTTATATATATATATATATCATCACAGGCCCAATTAAAAAATAAAAATATCAAAGTCCAACAGCAGACAATTGTCCATGCTCCATAGTCTCAGAGAAAGAACTAGGGATGTAGTTCAGTCAGTAGATTTTGCACCTCCAAGACCCTGACATTGGTTGCTAGCAGGTATAAAGTGGGCATGGTGCACATACCTAAATTCCAGCTCTCAGAAGGTAGAATGGAAAGATCTAAAACTGAAGGACATTTTAATTGCAAAACAAGACTGGTGTTTGTGTCAACACCTAAAACTCTCCCCCAAAATAAAATAAAAAATAAAAATCTGTCCAAACATGTTATTCTTAAACATGCGTAGGGGAGGAGTTGTTGCTTTGTTATATTTTTTATTATTTTCTCTTTTTCTTATCCTTTCAGCCACACATCTACCTCACATAAACTATATCCATTATTTGTAGGAGAAACATTCCATGATTCCCTGAGTGTCTCAAATCACAAATAGTTCTGAAACACACACCCACACACCCACACCCACACACACACACACACACACACACACACACACACATATATATATATATATATATATATATATATATATATATATATATTGAGCTTTCACCTGTACCTATTAAAAACTTTAACAGTTTCAATGAAAACAAGGATATATTCTTTTCTTTGGCATATCTACATTGTAGCACCAACCAGCACTGAACAGTCTTTCTAATGACACAGATGGCTGCTTGGTGAAAACAGGTCTGTGGCAAGGACAGGAGAGAGATGCTGGACAAAGATGCCCACAATCACTGGTGAGGGAGTTCTGACAGCACCAAAAATAATTTAGTTTTGTTTTGTTTTGATTTTTAATAAATGAACTGTGTGTTCCTTAATTGTTTGCTTGACGTTTTAAAGACTGTGACTGAATACAAAGACATGAAAGCTGAAAAAAACTAAAAAGAGATATAGAAGAAGTGCTATGTATTTGCTGAATGCTTGGGTGTCTTTCACACCAGGAACAGTTTCTATCTTCAACATAGACTCAACACTCAAGAACTGAAAACTGAAGCATACCAAAGGCACCTGTCTGTCTAGACAAGATGGTGAAGAAAAGGGTGTGGACACTGCTCCCAACCCAGCCAGAGAATATCCTGGTGGAGAAGAAGATTGAACTGGCTTCAATCGTGAGTAGACTTCACAGTAGAAAGGACACATAACATACATTTAGACACAGGTTTTATCAATAAAGCTGGAGAGTGAACCTAGTGAAGGTGACAAACTCAGAAATGTACATTAAAAGAGGTAATTATGGCCTTGAAGGATAGTGTGCATCTTGTAAAGTGTTCACTTGCAAATTCTTATTTTTCAACACTATGGGCCATTTACCTATACTATATCTGTTTATCCTGGGCACATAGTGTTGACAAATATCTTCCATCATGATCTCTAATTAAACTTAAGCAGCATAGACAATAATGCTTGACTTATTTAAATAGTTTTAAATCCTAGCTCTCTGAGGAGTCTGTGGAAGAGCCACAGCCTTCACTTGCTCTGAAGCAGCACTGCCCCTCAGTGGCCAAATAGGAAGGTTTTCACTCTAAAGTGTCCTGAGCTTAAAAGGGGGGTGAACTGTTCCTGAGAGCATTAGAGCAGGAGAGCTGACAATGCCTACTGCCAATGGTGGCATGGAGTGGTCTAACCTGAGCAGTACAGAGAGCTCCCCCTGGGTATGCTGATAAGGTAGAGCCAGTATGCTGCCAGATTTGCTACCACAGGCCCAGATCCAGGATTTTGAATTGGAGCACCCCAAAATCTATATCATCTTGGAACTGATAGGAATTTTAAAAAGGCTCGTCCTGCTGATCTAAATCTGCAGGATCTCCATTACACAGGACAACAAGACAACTGGGAGGATCCACTATTGATGGTATCACAGAGAAGCCAGAGATCTCAATCCAGACCAAATGCTCACATGAACATTTGTCCGCGCAGATGTGTGGACAGAGGGTGTACTATGGGACACACTGTGACACACTGTACAGCTGCCATGATGAGATGTCTTCTATGCATTGCTTTCTTTTGTTTACTTTTTGTTTCCTTGCTTTTTATTTTGTGGGGGATGTTGCAAGGGCAGAGAGTAGATATGAGGAGAGAGCAAGATGAGGAAAATTGGGCTACATGATGTGAAACTCAAGAAGAATCAGTTAAAAAAAAAACTCAGGCCTTGAGGAAATGCATTGAATCTTTCTCTGGAGCCAATACTTTTGAGATGGAAAAAGATTTTGTGTTTGTTGAGGTCAGCTATAGCATATTTTCTATCCTTCCCTTCTACCATTTCCTCCATGCATCATCATGATTCCGTATCTCTCTATCTTGCCTAAAACCACTTCACTCTGGAAAATGAGAGAAGCCAATCATAAGACATAATGAAATGACAATGTTGTTATTTCCAATACAGCTTTATGAAATGAATAAATGATTAGATTTGACATAAGGTATGTTTTATTTGCCCTTTATATAAACCACTTGTACACATGATGATTATTAAGTCACAAAAAATATTTTTACTACATTTTCAATATTTCTACTATTTTGAGATTATAACAATCTCATCTTATAAAGTGATTATATAGTTATAATATAATTTTTTCGTTTTTTATAAAACTGTCCAACTATTCCTCCTTGCTCTCTTTCAAACTTGTGGCCACATCTTTCATTAATTATGCTATATATGTATGTATGTATATACATGTTTATTCATAAATACACATGTAAAACCTGTTAAGTCTTGATGCTGTTACATGTAAGTATGTTTTCAGGACTGACGGATCAGTGTTGGATTACCAGTTGCTGTGCTCATCTCTGGGAAAGACTCTTTCTCTCCCTATCAGCATTCCTTAGTTGCAAATAGTTCAGTGTCTAGGACAGAGGATTTGAGCACTTACCCCATCTACATTGACATGTCTATGGTGACATTCTTAAAAGGAACAATTTCACAGCAAACTCTGATCCTCTGGCTCTTACCATGTTTCCTCCTGTCTTCTTCAGGGTTTCCAGAGCCTGAGCAGGTGCAGGAGTTACATTGCAGATATGTTCCTTGTGACTAGGACCCATAGCTCTGCATCCTGATTGGTTGTGGTTTTCTGCAATGGCCTCCATCTTTTAGTAAAGTCATGGATCTTGAAAAAGAACCTACAACCACCACTTTAGTAAACCAGACAACCTCTATCCTCATTCAAAATATTTGTCCTTATCCTATACACATTCATTTACAGAGTCTGCACATTTTGCTCTTCTTTTTATGTTCTTTTCTATTTTAATTTTTTCTTCACAACTTAATCATTAAATTTCCCAATTGAATCCACCTCCCTCAACTCTCCCCCTCCCAGTACCAACCTTCCTCTCTCTTCCCCTTATTAAAACAGGCAGGGATTCTGCAGTGGCTTCCTAATTTCTTGTGAGTGAAAAGGCCCACACCCACCCAGCAGAATGTTTGTGTACAGGCTGCAGGTGTGTGGGGAGCACTGTGTACCCCAGCACAGAGATAAGTGCCTGAGTCTGTGCTCTGGGAGGAGGAAATGTACAAAGAGCTGTGATGCTCCACAGGGGCTGTCTTGGATGTCAGTCTTCCACTCTGCTTTGTTTCAGAAGGAATGTAAAACAGGCTGATGAGGTGTCCTCCAGGACTTTGGTGAAACCACTGCATTCGGTTTGCAGAGGTGGAGAAGTTGCACTGCAGTGTTGCACTCTCTCCCTCCTGCATTACCAAGGTCGCAGGTCTCTGCTCCACTTGCTGCCCTTTCACCCCTGATTGGAAACAGAAAAAGAGATACAGGTGGCTGTCATTGCAGTTTCCCCTGAGCCCTGAATGCACCCCCATGTCCTCTGAGAAGGTGGGAGCTCTGCAGGACTCCTGAGCTGCTTTCCCCACCCCTCCATGTGCAATGTCCCCTCAGGTGCCCTGAATGTGGACAGCCAGACTCACAGCAAACCTGGGTGCACAGAAGCCCCAGCAGAGAGCACAGCAGCCTCTTCATGGTGCTTGTGGAGCCTCTGGAGACAGAAGCAAGCAACCAACCACTGGGCTATAGGGGCTGTTTAAATGTCCCTCCTCCTGCAGTCAGCTCCACCCAGGAACCCTGCCAGACCTGACCCTGCTGAGTTTCCTCCCAGCCTTCAGAGCCTGAAGCTCCTCCCACACCATACCTGCCTGAGAGTCTAGGTGGAGCACAGTGGAGAAGAGGGACATTTTGACATGAGCCTGGGGTTGTGTTGAGTTAGGGAACCTGGAGCAGGAGATGACCAAGAAGAACATGCCTCAGCTACACACAGAGTCTGGAAACTCAGGGAAACAGGAGCTGATATATAACTCAGGGACAGGTGCTTGCTCTAAAGAAAGACCCTTGATTCGACCCTGAAGGATGGCTCAACAGACATGGGTATCTGTCCTTCTTCTAGGAGGCCTTAGCTCCCTTTCTAGCATGACATCAGGTGGCTAAAACTACCTGTCACCCAGCTCCAGGGCATGTGATGCTCTCTTCTGTCCTCTTTAGAATCTGTGCAGAAGTGCCAAAATTTACACAGATCCACTCTATACACACTTTTTTTAAAAAAAAGTATACTTCACTGTGGAATAATTTAAGTTAAATATCTGCATTAAAAATAAACATAAACAGGATCATAATGATAAAGTATAAGTTCATGGTTTCCTGCTTCTGAGCAGTCAAAGTTTGTTCTAACTGCTGTTTAAAAACGTGACCCCATAAGGAGGAAGTGAATTGGGGAAACTAGTGTGGAGGGCTGCATTGCAGAGGAGCAGATCAAGAGCACTGTCTGCTCTGCACTTGGTGACTGCCGGGAATAAGGCACGGTGTGATCATATCAAAAGAGGAATGCAGCTTAAGATTTCACCAGAAGAAGATTGCTTGAGAGATGAGACCGGTGATGAATAGAAAGGACATAATCTCCTCAAAAAGAGCTCACAGCCAACTCTAAGCCTGTCATTGTCTCAAACAATAGTAGAGCAAGGAATGACCTCCTGCTTGGTCAACATCCTGCAGTGTAACTTGGGTAGAAATTTTACTTCTCGGTAAAAGGTTTTTCAACACTGAGATCTTTTCAATGAGAAGCAAGTAAGTGGCGACTAAGATCTATCCCATAGGATGAAGCACTTATCAAGATTCCACCCTCTCTCTGTACTGTAGCCTTCACAGAATATGCCAGCTCCCTGACACTGACTGAGGCTGGGACCCTGGTCTTCCTCTGCAGGGCTCAGGTGGTTTGTGTCCAGCACTGACTGCACTTGTGACTCAGGGTAGAGGTTCCCCCAGCTTCCTCAGTCCTATTGTCAGAGGATCTTCAGGTGGAAAGATGTTTACACTTCTGTACTCAGTCTGAAATTCCTCCATGCCTGACAGGCTGACTACCTGCTGTGACCTTCAGGAGAGGCTGAGACCCAGGTGAGGGTGTAACACACACAGGAAAGGAGCCTGATGGATAAGGGATATGTTGTAGAATATTTGATCACACTGTGAACCCCAAGATGGAATCGTTTAGTGTAAACCTTGTTTCTAGTTGTGGTATGGCTCAGCCATAGCACACACCTTTAATCTCAGACAGAATTAAGTAAAGTGTACCACAGGTCAAGAGGCAGAGTAAGCAACCAGATGACAAAGAGTGAATATAGAGGGATAAAGCAGAGAGTAAAAGGAAGTCAGGAGGATAGGTAGAGAGATGCACAGGAAGGAAAGAGAAGGGAATTTCAGTTTGGGGTTTTTGAGACAGCATGGGGAATTATTTTTTTTTTTCTCTTGGGATGTTGGCTGAGGAGAAAGGTCAGCTAGGTGTTTTCTCTGCCTCTCTGAGGTAGCAGACTTTCATCCAGGCATTTTCCTCCTAATTATTCATCATTAACATCAAGCCTTTGAGATTTTCTTTAAAACAACAGGATGAGCAGCTGCCCCTCAGCCCCAGAGCGGTTGCAGCTCATGCGCAGATGCAGCCATCAGGTTGGGGCAGCACCTGGGCTCTGCATCCTCCTGCTGTGTCAGTGCTGTGTGGACTCAGCCAGAGGTGGGTCTCTGTCCTGAGTGAGGACACACATTACTCTTTCTGTGAAGATGAACTAAAGCAGAGACACACTCACAGAGCACTCCAAGCCCAGGATGCTCAGCAAGGTCAGCAGTGGGAGCAGGAAGTAGCTCCCTCCTTCTGGAGAGTTCCAGGAAGCAAATAAAGCCTGAAGATTGGGAGAGGAAGACAAAGGTTGCTCTGAGCTTCAGGAGGCTTAGATACCTTCATCCTAGGGATAGTGGAGGGACAGTTAGCAAGAAATACTTTGTTTTCCTTGGCCTACCTACACCATCTGTGAAATATGTTCTGTCAGAAAACCTACTGAAACCTTGGAGGTTTTAAAAAATAACTATTAATAATTTCATACATGACCATAATGTATTCAGATCAAATCCAACACCACCACCCTGCTTCTCCTACACTTCTCCTGGAACCCACTATACCCCAGTGCCCCTGCAGAATTCAGAGAACTAAAAATGTGGCTTCAGGGCTTAAAGAGGAAAGAGCTTAAGAGATAGAGTGGTAGAGCAAAGGTAGTACAATGTCATCAGGGGGAGCATGGGGGACTGGCTAAGTGGAGAGGAGGATAGCAGGTTGAGGCTGAGAAGGAAGGTTCATGAGTCTATACTGCTCTATGGAAAAGCCATTAATTCTTTAGAAAGGAGTGTCCTCTAGAGGCCCAACTGAGAAATGAAAAGTTCACAATTGTAATAACTTCCCACTGTCCTTGATGCCTTCCCAGGGTGAACTTCAAGGCTTTCTGACCACGCACAGTGGAAGGTTTATGTTTAAGTGTGAAACTTGTGAGATTTTCGTTTTAATACAAAGTTGTGAGCAGAAACGGTTGAAAATATTTTAGTGAAAAAATTACAGAATCTCTTTACCCATTTCAAAACAAGTGTGAGGAACTTAGTATTCAGAGCACTGTGCAGCTGCTACAGTTCTACACAACAACATGACAATGGCTGGGAAAATGATGTGATTGATGCTGCTGGGAAGTATAGATTCAAATAAACATTGTAAAAGTGCATTTTAGGAAAACATGCATGTCATGGACAATCCTCATTTGATGAACTCCAAGTCAAATTTGATGTATGGTGAACTAAGGAATAGACTGAATTTCCTGTGCAATCTGTTGGTATTTTTCATAAAATAAAACACAATTAAGAGTTATACACCTGCCCTATTCTAGATTCTGAACACAAGAGTAGATTATGCCATGTATGGACACCAGGGGGCAGGAGTTAGGCTCATCACCTTGCAAATCCACTACCACAGTTCTCATCCTAGCAAGGTACTTAAGAGTTAACTTCTAGTAATAAGTGCAAGTTTCTCCCTTTCTCGTGTGTGTGTGTGTGTGTGTGTGTGTGTGTGTGTGTGTGTGTGTGTAAATTAAAATGAAGTCACTGAGACTCTTAACAAGTACCATTCAATGAGGCAGTTTTTAGTCCAAATGCAGAACACAAAGGACAGAACCTTTTTCACACAGATCAAAGTGCACAGCAATGAACATGGAAGAGCAAGTATCTCTGTAGAAAGATGTAGAATCTGTTGGTTAAATCCTCAAAAGTGTAACATCTAGATCTTGTGGTAGATCTATGTTCAGCATTTGGAGAAGCTTCATACTGATTTCCTTATTGGTTGTCCCCATTTGTATTCACATTAGCAATGAAGACGTATTCTCCCTCATGCAACATTCTGTTTGTACCCTTGTCCTCCATTTTTACAGCCCCTCCCTGCTCCTCTTCTGTGATAAAATATGAGCCTTGTATATAGGAACTGCATTCTGGATGTGTTAACTAGCACTAGAAAAGTTGAGACCAGGTACTCTTTGAATTTTGACCATTTGCCCATTACTGTACTATCCTCTATTTGCTTCAAAAGGAAGCTTCTTTGATGAGAAGTGAGAACTACACCTATCTTTGAATAATTATACAGAGTTAAAATCCAGTTAGAAGCCATATTGATTTAGTAAAATGGCCACAACTGGTTCTCCTCTAGTGTTTATGACATCTCCAGCCATGGGTAGTTAACTAGGCTTAGAGTATTGGGCCTTAATTCCTTCCTATTGAGCAGGCCTTATGTCCAGTAAAGTGCATAATAGTTCCCCCAAAATGAAAGTGCTACCATTGCACCTCTGTGAGCATTCTTGCCATTGGGATCAGTGTTGTTTTTTTTTTAAATTAAATTTTAATTTCTTTTTATAAATTACAGATTTTTCACTTTGTATCCCAGCTGTAGCCCTTTCCCTCATTCCCTCCCAATTGCACCCACTCTCCTTCATCTCCTCCCTTCCTCTCTCTAAGTCCACTGATAGGGAAGATCCTCCTCCCATTCCATCTGACCCTAGTTTATTAAGTCTCATCAGGACTGTCCGCATTGTCTTCCTCTGTGGCCTAACAAGGCTGTGTCTCCCTCAGGGGTCGGGGAAGGTCAGAGCCAGCCACTGAGTTCATATCAGAGACAGTCTCTGTTCCCCTTGCTAGGGAAACCCACTCAGATACTGAGCTGCCGTGGGCTTCATCTGAGCAGGGGTTCTAGGTTATATCCATGCATGTCCTTGGTTTGAGAATCAGTTTAAGACAAGCCCCTGTGCGCAGATATATTTTGTCCTTGTGGAGCTCCTGTCCTCTCCAGTTCTTACGAACTCTCTCTTCTTTCATATGATTCCCTGCACTCTGCCCAAAGTTTGGCCATGAGTCTCAGCATCTGCTTTGAAACACTGCTAGGTAGAGTCTTTCAGAGGCCCTCTATGGTAGGCTCCTGTCCTGTTTCTTGTTTTCTCCTACTTCCAAGTCCATCCCATTTGTCTTTCTAAGTAAGAATTGATCATCTTACCCCAAGTCCTCTTTCTTGTTTAGTTTCTTTAGGTGTACAGATTTTAGTATGTTTATTCTATCTTATAGGTCTAGTATCCACTTATAAGTGAGTATATACCATGTGTGTGTTTCTGCTTCTTGGATACCTCACTAAGGATGATCTTTTCTAGGTCCTACCTTTTGTCTGCAAATTTCATGGTTTCCTTGTTTTTAATTGCTGAGTAAGTATTCCATTGGGGGAATGTACCACAATACCTGTATCCATTCTTCAAACGAGGGACATCTGGATTGTTTCCAGGTTCTGGTTATTATGAATAAAGCTGTTATGAACATGGTTGAGCAAATGTCCTTGTTGTGTATTTAAGCATATTTTGGATATATGCCTAGGAATGCTCTCTTGAGGGAGCAGTATTCCTAGTTGTCTGAGAAAGCAACAAATTTATTCCCAAAGTGGTTGTACAAGTTCACATTCTTGCCGGCAATGGAGCATGGTTCCCCTTTTACCATAACCTTTCCAGCATGTGTTGTTACTTGAGGATTTTATCTTAGCCATTCTGAGGGGTGTAAGGTGAAATCTCAGGGTCGTTTTGATTTGCATCTCCCTGGTGGTTAAGGACATTGAGCATTTCTTTAGGTATTTCTCTGCCATTCTATATTTATCTACAGAGAATTCTCTGTTTAGCTCTGTGGGGTCATTGTTTTGATTCACAATCTTTCTATTGCTTGGTAAGATTTTCTATTGCTTTTCTCCTTTGAACTCTTGCATGAAACCTTTGGATACTGTGAGAACCTGTCATCAGAGAGGAGTCTTCAGGTCAGTTTTAGCTAAATTCCCAGAAGTCCTTGTCTAAAGTAAGTGGTATCCCTAGAAATAGGGTCTTATCTTCAAATTCTGTGCGGATAACCAAGCCAATGGCAATTATTTGGAGGAGTCTTTTGAAGCACCTAACTAACAACTTAAAAGAAGGGTTCCCAAGTCTGGAACTCATGTGAAGTAGAAGTTTCTGGTTTCCTTGAAGACTCAGCTTTGTCATGTGATGTTTTGCTTTAAGCTGCACACGATGTTTACTGGAGGTGGGCTTGTGAAAGGGTACATGATGTTTTGCTATGAGCCCTCTCATGCAAAGGGACTGACTTTGGCCAGCTGAGAACATCCCTTGGTGGGGGGAGGACTCTGGGTAGAGAAGATAAATAAAAGGCCCCATGGAGGCATCCCTTTTTGGATTGACATCACAGTGTTGATCTTCATGCTTCACAAAGATAAATGTTCCAGAGTACGTCTTGGGTTAATCCATCCAAGTCTTGTGGCTTTTGCTGATTTCATGTTGCTGTTTAATATTGGCCTTTGGATTGGACTGCTGGTAACTTGAAGGCTAAGTTTGGTAATCCCCTAAAGACCCATGGACCCTTATCAGCAGGAAGGGGATAAAAAAGGCCTACAGCCCTTTTCCATACTAATCTCCTACTGAGGTTGGGGGTTGGATGGGAGGTAAAGTTGTTTAAGAACCATAAATAAAATACATTTGGTTAAATATAAGTCTACATTCTGGCTTTTATTGGATTTGACAAGCTCTCACCTAAGAGATTCTATTCTATGCTATGCCATTAGAAGTAGTTTTGGGTGTTTGGAGAAGCAATTTGACATCCCCTGGTGCTTTCTAACCAGTAAGAAAATGTGTAATTTATTGCTGATCATTGTGTATATAAACATGAATATTTCTTGAAAGGCAATGTGGTTTATTATTATTATTATTTCAGCTCTTTCTTTATGTGCAGAGAGATAAGTATAAGTACTAGAGCATTTTATTTTAAACCAACATTTTGTTTACAAAGTGAGATGAATCAAAACGTTGGTCTCCTTTCTCATGTTTCAGAAAAAATATGAGAGAACCCAATTCTAATCCCAGGTGAGTGCAAACACCACATCATCGGGATTGAAGCAAAGTGCACTGGCAGACAAGAATAGACTTTAAGGGGAAGGGATTTTTGGACAGAGTCTTTTATGACTAGGCTGTTTCAGACATGGTGTGTAGGAAATGGAAGGACTTGCCAACAACTGTATTTTTTGAGCAGCTTCACTAAGTGAAGGCTGTCAGGGAGCATTGTGGTTTGAATGAGAATGGCCACCATAAGCTCATTTATCAATGTTTGGCTCCCACTTTGTGGACTATTGAGGAAGGATCAGGATGTATGGCCGTGCCTGAGGAGGTATATCACTGGTGTTGGGCTTTGGAATCCCAAAGCCAAAGTCAAGCCCAGCTTCTCCCTCTCTCTGTCTCTTGCTTGTGATCAGATGTAAGCTCTCAGCTACTACTCCAGGGCCATCCTGCCTGCCTGCCTTCTCCTACACTCCCTACCATGATGATCACCTCTGAAACTGTGGTCAAGCCTCCAATGAAATGCTTTCTTTCACTAGCTGTCTTGATTATCCATGGTGTCTCTTCAAAGCAGCAGACAAATAACTAAGAGTAGAAGTTGGGGGATGCTCTGCAAAATGGATCAAGGAAAGGAAGAATCTTAATAATTTGTAGAATGAGACTGAAGCAATATTTTAAAGACTAGAGTCTATGTTTCTCATTTAAATCATAAATTTGAGGGTAATAACAAAAGATTGTTAGAGAATTTGAGTTCCTAGATTCTGTAAGACATCTTGGTAGAGATAAATCCTATGTCAGGCATTTCCTGGAGATGTTTGCTGTTAAGACTTGCAGTTAGGGAGAGAACTTTATTTCAAGGGATCACAGCCTGGGTTGTCTCTAGCACTGTCTTCCATCCTGTCCTGTCAGAATATCCACAGATCCTAGGTTTCTAGATATTTGACCTGAGACTTGATGCTGTTTTTCAGGAAGCTGGTGAGCAACACTTGGAGAAAGCACACAGCCTCCCTCACAGGGCCGCTCCCCTAGGCCTCCTGCACCTGTGGTTTGTGTGCAGCTTCTCCTGAAGTCTCCCTCACTGTGTCACCCAGAGCACAGTAGTACAGGGCAGAGTCTGACAGCTGCGCTGAGGACGTCTGCAGGTGGAAGGAGCTGCTGCTCTTGTGGAGAGTGGCGTGGAACCCTCGGTGCTCTGTCCTCTTGTTGTCTGTGGAGCTCCTCAGGAGTAGCTGAGGGGCTTCATTGAGATATTGCATGTACCAGAAGAGGTAAACACCTAAGTAAGTAGTCTGATAGGTGCAGTTCAGCATCACAGGCATCCCCTCTGTGAGAGTGACCAAGCCTTCTGTCTGGGTCACTGAGTCTCCATTGCTCCTTTCTAAAAAACAAACAAGGAGGAATTACTGTTCTATGTGAGGAGGAAGGATAAAGACTGCCATAGTTGTACAACAAAGACATCATTAACTCTTAGGGTAAAATGTAACTTACTGAGCATGAAGAGGAGCACAAGAACTGAACAGGTGACAGGAAGCATGTTCATAGAAGAAATGACACTTGGTCCTTGACTGCACCAGTCTCGCAGGGCAAGTCTTCTTCAGGACCTCATCAAACTCCTCACTCATGGGCAAGGACCTCTGTCTGCACAGTGAGTCTGTCATGCTAAGACACTTGAAGGAGATGTAACCCACATCTCCACATCTAAGAAAGCAACGCCCTCTGCTGATCTCCTTAAACCTGCACCACAGGTGGCTGCACAAGACACTGTGAATAAACTTGAAACCTCACCCTAAGCAGACAGGTCTCTAGCTGACACCTGTGTTATGAACCATATGTATCCTATGGTATTTAACGGGGTGGGTGTACGTAAAAGTGTACACACCCATACCTCTGATAAAATTCATCTATTTTTCTCATTATATTGGTTCTTTAGAGAATGTTATGCAATAAAATTTTATTATACTCATCTACTCTCTCCAATTGTAACAGATCCATCCAACTTCCCTACCAACCACATTTTGTCCCTCTCTTTTTTTAAATAAGACACTTCAATTTTTGTCTTTCCAGCTGTTCTTCTCATATACTCTTAGCTTTGTTCCCTCAGTAGAGGGTGGTCTATGAACCAGGAGCTGCATTTTTAAACTGCATCTCTCTCTCTCAGCAGATACAAACTGCCAACAGCTCCATAGCTAAGGGAGGGAATGCCCACTGTCCCCATTTGTCTGATCCTTTGCTAGTCTTATGCCTGCTGCCAACCTCTGTAAGTTCATATGAGAAGCTGCATTTTTAACTGCTTCTCAGCTATTCGAGATTCCTCTGTTGTGAATTCTCTCTTTAGCTCTTTATCCCATTTATTAATTGGATTACTTGATTGTTGGTATTTAATTTCTTAAGTTCTTTGTATATTTTGGATATTAGCCCTCTGTCTGATGTACTGTTCTTGAAGAACTTTTACCCATCTCTAGGCTGCCATTTTGTTCTATTGACAGTGTTCTTGGACTTACAGAAGCTTCTCAGTTTCATGAGATCCCATTTATTAACTGTTGATCTCAGAGTCTGTGCTGTTGCTGTTCTGTTCAGGAACTTGTCTCCTATGCCAATGAGTTCCAGAATTTCCCCCACTTTGTCTTTGAATAGATCTGGAATCTCTGGTTTTCTGTCAAGATCTTTGATCCACTTGGGCTTGAGTTTTGTGCAGAGTAAGGAATATAGGTGTATTTGCACTTTTCTAAATGCAGACATCCAGTACGACCAGCACCGTTTATTGAAGATACTTTCTGTTTTCCAGTGTATGGTTTTGGCTTTTGGTAAAAAATCAAGTGGCCTTAGGAGTGTGGATTTATTTCCATTGATCAGTTCCATTGATCAGCCTGTCTGTTTCTATGCAAGTATCTTGCATTTTTTAATACTATTGCTTGCAGTATAGCTTGAAATCAGGGATGCTGATACCACCACATGTTCTTTTATTGTACAGAATTTTTTGGGCTATCCTGAATCTTTTATTTTTCCATATAAAGATAATGGTTGCTCTTTCTCAGTCTGTAAAGAATTGTGCTAGGATTTTAATGGGTATTACAATGAATCTGTACATGGCTTTGGGCATAATGGCCATTTTTACTATGTTAATCCTACTGATACATGAACATGGGAGATCTTTCCATCTTCTAAAATGTTCAATTTCTTTCTTCAAATACTTAAAATTCTTGTCATACAGGGCTTTCATTTCCTTGGTTAGGGTTACACCAAGATATTTTATATTATGTGTGGCTATTATGAAGGGTGTTGTTTCTCTAATTTCTTTCTCAGCCCTTTTGTCACTTTTATAAAGGAGGGCTTCTGACATTTTGAGTTAATTTTTTATTCAGACACGTTACTGAAGGTGTTTATCAGCTGTAGGTGTTTTCTGGTAGAATCACGGGGTCACTTATGTATTCTATCTTATCACCTAAGAATAGTGATACTTTGACTTCTGTTTTTTTTTAATTTGCATCCTTTTTATCTCCTTTACTTGTATTATTACTCTATCTAGAACTTCAACTACCATTGTTGTAGGAGACAATTAATATTGTCTAATAATTATCTTTTAGTAAAGCTGTTCTCCTAAACAGCTGTATAACCAAATCACCTCACAGAGACTAGATTTATTTAGTTAACCTAGAACACAATGCTGGGCAATAGTTACTCCCTCCTAAACCTCCAAGCCCTCATAGTCTCCTAACATTTAGATTTTCCACATTATATTTGCTTTTTTGTGAAATCTTAGGTCTGGTTCATACTCCAAGTCCCCCAAGATCTATCCTCCTGCTCTGCCTTCAAACTTGCCTGTTCTCCTCTCACTCATTTCCTGCCCTCTAGCTCCTCCCCTCTTTCCTGTCCTCTGGCTCCTCCCAGCTCAACATTGTGCCTAGTTGCTTTATTTAGGCCTGTTTACACAAGAGTTGAGACAGGATGCTTAGAATAAGTATCACAATGCAATATCTGGATTGAAACCAGAGAATGGGTGGGGGAATCAGTATTTGAATGAACAAGGGTAAGGTGTATACATTTTAAAAGAACATTATACCAACATACCATATTGAAGAGCTATGGTGAAAGCAGGCAACCTAGTGTTATCCTTGATTTTAGTGGGAATACTTTAAGTTTCTCTCCATTTAACTTGATTTTGCCTATTTGCTTGCTATATATTGTGTTTATTGTGTTTAGATATGTGGCTTGTATCCTTGATCTCTCTAAGACTTTAAACATGAAGGAGTATTGGATTTTGTTAAAGATCTTTTCAGCATCTAATGAAATAATCATGTGGGTTTTTTTCTAGTCTGTTTATATGGTGTATTATGTTGATGGATTTTTCAAATGTTGAATCCGTGCATTCCTGGGATGAAGTTTGCTTGATCATGGTGGATGGTATTTTTGATGTGTCCCCAGATTTAGTTTGCAAGTATTCTGTTGAGTATTTTTGCATCAATATTCATGAGATTGGTTTGAAATTTTCTTTCTTTGTTGAGTCTTTGTGTATTTTATGTATCAGGGTGACTGTGTTCTCATAGAATGAGTTTGGCAATATTCCTTCTGTTTCTATATTATGGAATAGTTTGAGGTGTATTAATTTTTCTTTGAAAGTCTAGTAGAATTCTGTACTAAAACCACAGAGACATAACAAAACCAAAGGCTGTTTTTTGAGCAAATCAACAAGATAAACAAACCCTTTGCCAATCTAACTAAAAGACAAAGGAAGAGTGTCCAAATTAATAAAATTAGAAATAAAAAAGGGGATGTGACAACAGACACTAAAGAAATACAAAGAACCATTAGATCATACTTCAAAAACCTGTGCACCACAACATTGGAAAATTTAAATGAAATGGTTGATTTTCTTATAGATACCACTTACCAGAGTTAAACCAAAATCGATTAAGAATTTAAATAAACTATAACCCTTAATGAAATAGAAGCAGTCATCAAAAGCCTCTCAACTGTAATTATTAAAGAGATTTTTGCTATTGTAGAGAATACCTGTTACTTTTCACTTGAACAAGAGAAATGGTGCCTGGAAGGTAAGATTCCCCAGAGTATGAAGAGAGAAGACATTCACTTAAAGAAAAAGTTCTTAGGGAAATAGTCTCTTTGGGCACACTCTAGAAAGAGGCCATGCTGGAAAGTGTTTTCCTCAGTTTACCCTTCACACTGTTCCTCTCACTGCAGTGATAAACAGGGGCAGGCTGCAGGGAAAGCTGGCAGCAGAAGTCAGTGTCATCTGCATGGTGCTTGTTTTGAAGACATGAAGAATAGAACAGCCCTGCATCAGCAAGGCCTGCACTGAGGCTCAGAAAAAAAGCGAAGGATGCCAGATGCTGTGGGGCAGAGCAGAGTCCCTGAAAACCTTGAGAGGTCGATGAGTGACATAGTGAGGATGAAACATGAGTTACAATGGGAGGAATGGATGTTTGAGATTCCAGGAAGAGTAAATGTAAGCTGAAAAAAGCTGAGGGATTTGAAAACTATAGTGCATGTGTTTGCTAGAAGCAAGGATGACTAGATACTAGACATAATTCCTCATAGAAATACCTACTTTCAAAACATATCATTTTAAAAACCTACTCAGTATAACACGTGATGAACCACCACTTCCTGGAATTCGAAGAATATAAGACTCATCTCAGTGTTTCAAAGAACTATCTAGGCCTTGGGGCTGCACATGAATCCTTTAGGACCTTTCAGTAGTACTGGGCAGTCCTTCTTCATGATCTGCAAGGATACAAGACTCCTTATTGTGATATCAGAGCTTGAGGAATCTTTTGTGATTGGTAATCTGAATCCTTCCTTTCAAGGGAAGAAATACAAAGTCACTACACTTGAAGGCATGTATGTAAGAATGCCCAGAAATGAACCTGGTGTTTTGTTGTTTGAATCTATGCACATGGTATTTTACTTCAATCAAAGATAGTTTGAAAAGTCAGAAGTTTTTAAAGGGTTGATAATGGGCCTTTCTTCATGAGAAGAGGTAAGTACAGCCTCCATCCATAGGTAGGGTATGTAGGAATCAGCGCTGAGAGTTGGCATTACAGCAACAGGCACATGGGCACTCTGTCTGCAGCACAGAAATAAGCAGCAGTGTGCAGCCAGGACAGGGACAGGAAACTGCTTTGAGTGGAGGACTGTGACCATCTGGGGGCCTTGATAAATTTCTTTACTCTGCTAGCTAAAGTACAAGGCAAGAAAAATATTGACTACAGCACACAGAAGCAGGGAAATCACAGTAGACAGAACCAACTGATGGAGAAAGCTAAACACACACACACACAAGCACATGCAAAGAGAGACAGAGAAAAATAAAGAGAAGGAAACAGAGAGAGAGAGAGAGAGAGAGAGAGAGAGAGAGAGAGAGAGAGAGAGAGAAACAGGGAACACAGAGAGGACATTCAGGAACACAAAATTCTCATGTCTTCTCCAAGACTAAAGTTTGTAAGAGTCTTTAAAAGATTTTTCTTCCCTCATTTAGGGTTGCTCAGTCTGAATAAACACAAGATGGATGACTGACCCACAGCTTTGACATAAACATGTGCTGAGCAGGCCTAGAACTTGTTCAGTTCCAACAGCAGCAGGGGGTCTACTGATGGAGAGAAGCTTCACCAGGCCTCTGTTTTACACTGCTAAGCTTGTCTCAGGTCAAGAGGCTGATGAAAAAGCCAATCATCTTGAAGTCCAACATTGATGTTAACTCTATGGCCCCTCTGACTGCCTGTCTGCACAACAGTCAATCTATTTAACCCTTATTCCCACTGCATCAGTGGTGACTCTTAGTCATCCACTATTTCTTTCTCACTGTTAAATTTATTAAGCTTAGCAGGGTAGCTTCTATCTGTGCTCTGCCTGTGCCTCTGCAGTACAGCTATGGAAGTTTTTTGCCTGCAGATATTGTTGACATGTCTAGCCTCCTAGATGTTTGGGGCATGGAATAATCTTCTCCTTGTAGGTTGTTCACTGCTAGACAGAAACATGGGCTAGAGATCAGAACTCAGCAGATACATTTTTCAAGTAAATTTACAAATAATCAAGAAGACCTGGCCTCTTCAATGATGCACCTTCTGAACTTAGGCGTCCCTGTTCCCATTATCGATAGATTGACCTCACCAGCTGGTTGTAGGCTTACACCCCCCATAACTCCCAGAGTTTATCCATGCTCTCCTTTATCACAGGGAATACAGATCAGACCCAGATTTGGAACTAGGTTCCTAAGAAAGAAGAGTTAGTTCCATCTATTGAGTATGTATCAAGGCTGTTTTCTAGAGCCCTTGGCTTTTAACCTAACCAGGTAGAGGAAAGCTCAGTCTACACACACACACACACACACACACACACACACAGTGATAATGGCTTAAAACCAAGACATAGGAACAGAAGTACTGCCATCCTATCATCTGCCATTTGGTGCTTGCCACCTGGACCTCATCCTGTCACTAGAATACACTGGGAGATGCCTGAGTGTCCAGAGGTGATTAAGAAGAAATTTCAAAGACATGCATTCTCTGACTTTTCCTAGAACAGATTAAAAGGTAACAGTTTAATTCAATAACACATGAATGCAGAAAGAGATATATAGAGCCCATGGATGTCAAGGTAAATGACCAAAAGACCCAGTGCCAGACACTCATACTCACCAAAGTTTAACCTGGGATAGTGGCTCTGAGTTTGTGATTTCATATTAGTGTATGGAAGAAATGTGGGCTCGTGTGAGTGTGTGTGTGTGTGTGTGTGTGTGTGTGTGTACAAAGAAATCTTTATTAAAACATGAGAAATTAAGGAAAAGTGAGAGAAACCTCCAAAAGAACACCATTTCAAAGAGGAAAGAGCTGTCAGTCTCCTTGTCTATGGTCCTCATAAGGCTATGGAAGATACTGGACATGTGCCGATGTAATAATGTTGCCATTACTTAATCATCTGGGTGATCATTCTTCATGCATGTTCCAACTTGGGATATGGTCATTGGGTCATATAACCTTTACATACTGCCTCTGACATGCACTAAAATGGATGCTGATCTTGACTGCCTGACAGCAATAGTCACTAGCTGCTGTTGACACTTCTGCCTTTCATGTGTGTCTAGTGTTGTGAAATATGTTAAGCTTTTTATTCTCTTTACTAATAAAAATAGCTGCATGGGACAAGAGAATACTGTGAGACTGCAGAAAGCCAACTGAATTGATATGTACAAAATTCACCAGGGTGAATTTGAAATTTTTTGGCATGCACTGAACAGAAGCAGGGCCAGTGTTTACACCTGGATCTCTGAAGAAATTCACAGAGGTATGACCCTATCTGAGACTCCATTTATGAACCAGCATTGATGATAGATCGTCCAAAGGAAGAGACAAGGTGTGTCTCCCAGCTGCAAGGAATAAATGATGCTGATGTCAAACAAGAGCCAACAATAGGAATATTCTTGCTCTCAACCTTGGTCAAAGAAGCTTTCTATTCAGTGACGTAATTCAGAGATGCATAACTACCTAGGGCAATGAGAGTAAGTGTTGAGAACTCAAACCTAAATGGGGTATCTATATCAGAACTTCCATGGCCAGGAAAATACCACAGAAGAAGGAGTTGGAACACTGTAGCATCCCAATGATAGGAAGAATGCTCCCAGTGCTGAGAAAAGGAGAATGTGAGTGAAGAGCCACAGGGGAAACCTCTCTACCTACTCCTCATCACAGTGAAGCCTAGGGAACATCTTGGAAGAGAAGTGGAAAAAAATGTTGAAGAAAGGGAGGAGAGCTTCAAAATGTCCTCTGGACATGACGTGGATGTTGCACATCATGAACTCACAGGACCTGTGATTTCCTTCACCAGACATACACAAAACCAAAACAGCTAGAAATTCAAGTATGGAGGGCAACAGGACTCCTGAGGCCCCTCTTTCCTTACTGGGGAGATATTGGTAATTGATAGATGGTGGGTGAGGAAAGTCATTTTTTTTAGGAAGGTGGACACTTGTAGGTTCCCATGCATCAGGGGATGATCCCAGTGGATGGCACCACTAAATAGATTCAGTGGGTTATGAGAAAAAAGGAGGAATAGGGGACATGAAGCTTAGGGCACTATGTGTTCACAGTGAGGTGTTGTCATAAAGCAAATACTTTCAAAATCAAGCATGCTTGAGCTCAGAACTTGTGGCATAGTATGTTTGTGTTCAGGCTGCAGGTGCCTGGGGAGCACTGTATGCTTACTGCACAGAGGGAGCAGCAGAGTCACTGGGCTGGGAGTCTCTGATGTGCAGGGAAACATGCATGCTGGCTTTATTGAGGTGAGCTGTGAATCTGCCTTCTTCCTTGTCACCATTGGAGAAGATGGACACCAGCAACTCGAGGCCTTTCCCGGACTGCTGTCTGTACCAACTGAAGATGTTGGAAGCACTATCACTGAAAGTGCAGTTTAAATGGGCCATGGCTCCCTCTGGGACACTGAGGGATTCTGGGTTCTGCTGCACCTTCTGCTGGCTGCTCATCCCTGTGCAGAAAGACAAAGGTCAGGCAAGCAGGAATGGGGGCATATGGATGCTAACACTGTAGAATGCTGACAATTGCCCATGGGCCTCCCACCCCTTAAATAAACACTTAAAACATTGGTGTTTTTACCATTATTCTAGAGTAATAGAAACAACTTTTTATATACAAAAAATAAATGTCCATACTCACAATTAATCTGAAGCCACAGGACCACCAGCAAAATGCTCAAAGATTTTATCATTCTCTCTTCCTCTCTCATCACTGAAGATTCATACTTTAAGCCCTCACCCCCCAAATTAGTTTCAAGTTTCTAATGTTTCTTCTTCAGGAAACATTAAGATATTCTTCCACCAAGTAGAGAAAAAAAACACAGTTCACCACCTCTTTTTTTTTAATCATCAAACCCTTCCCCTTCTTCATTTCCCCTCTTCTCCCCCTCCCTTTCCCCCACCACTTTCTCACTCAAAATCACTTGAGACTTTTCCCCAGTCTTTGAGAAGAGCCTGCCATCTTGTGGATACTGACAGTGACCAAAGAATTGCTAAAAGTAAACATTTTTCTTATGTGAGTTTCTAAAATTAAAAATCTGCTGTCTTAGTTAAACACAAATAAGAGACATTTGTTCCAAGTCAGTGTGGGGGAACATGCATGTTTTTGTGCATTTCAAGTTAAGTTTGAAATACATCCTGTTACCTCAAGCAGCCACTTTCCTGTGGTTAATGGTCCACACTATTTCTGTCCCCAACTCTTGAGTGAGGGTCTTGTAGAATAGGAGTCTTTCACACGCCACAGCTGCTCTATGGGTCAGAACGCACACCTGCATAAAACACTTCACCTTTGACTTTTGAAGCAATGTCATCTAATTAAAGGAATTCTGGAAAAACTATAAATGGGTAAAAGCATTACTTACTAAAAATGGGTTCTTTAAATCTAAAGAACACGTTTTTTTTGAGGCAGGGTCTGCTATGGCAGTTTGAATTAGAATGCCTCTGTTAGGCATACATTTCTGTTTGTTCACTAGTTGGTGAAATATTTGGTAAGAATTAAAAGGAGTGGCCTTCTTGGAGGATGTATGTTACTGGTGATGGGTTTAGAGGTTTCAAAACACTAAGCCACTTCCAGAGAGCCCTTTCTCTCTGTCCTTCATTTGTGGACCAGGTTGAAAGCTCTCAACTACTGATCCAGCACTATGCATGCCTGCCATTCTACCTGCCATGATGATTATAGACTTACCACTTGAACCATAAGCCCCCATTATCTCTTTCTTCTACAAGTTATCTTGACCATTGTGTCTCATCATAATGGTAGAAAATTAAGACAGGGTGTGGTGGTGGTATAAATGAAAATGCCTCCAACATAGGTTTATTGCAAGTGGCACTACTAGGAAGTGTGGCCTTTTAGAGAAAGTGTCATTCGGAGTGGGCCTTAAGTTTTTAAGCGCTCAAGCCAGGCCCAGGTACTCTTTCTATCTGCTGCCTGTAGAACTGGATGTAGAACTCTCAGCTCCTTCTCCACCATGTCTGCCAGCATGCTGTCATATTTCCTGACAGGCTGACAATGGACTAAATTTCTGAACTGTAATGTAGCCACAATTAAATGCTTCTCTTTATTAGAGGTGCAGCTGTCATAGCATTTCTTCACAGCAATACAAACCCTGACTAAGACCTAAAGTCTCTTTTTGTAGTACTGTGTGGCCCAGAACCCACTGTATGAATCAAGCTGTCCTACGAATGCTTTTCATTTTCTATAATAATTTCATTTATTTATTTTAATTATCTTTATTTTAAATTAAAATGACTTTTAACAAATATAGAGTTCAGATTCCCTTACAATACAGCATTGTATTTTGCATTAATGACACACCTCTGTTCAACTAATGAGCCAGAACTATCTGATGTGTATAGCACAAGCCAAGAAACCCATTGTAAAATCCTTTCCCCATGAACACCTTGCTCTTTAAAAACGAAACAAAGAGAGTTCTCAATAATGAGTGACAAAAGAGGCATAGCAATAGCATAAGAAAACACCCATCATGCCTTAGAAAATGTCTGAAAATTCAATATAAATCGTTAAAGACAAAGTGTGGCCATCACTGAACAGTAAGGGCATATCTCAGAAAGAAAGAGAAAGAAAGAAAGAAAGAAAGAAAGAAAGAAAGAAAGAAAGAAAGAAAGAAAGAAGGAAGGAAGGAAGGAAGGAAAGAAAGAAAGAGGGAAGGAAAGGAAAATTGGCACTTCTAGTCCCAGAAGCCATCAACAGTCTGTAGTCTCTATGATTTCCCTTAATGAGAGTCCACAAGAGATGGACAATCTAGTTATTTACCTTAGAATATCAGTGTTTCATTTATAAGTGAATTTACCAAGTACATAGTCACTAATGGGCAGTATCTTTCTCTTTTATATCTTTAGATATCTCATCCCACCACCTTCAGGCTGACACAGTTTCATAGGAAAAATTACTGAACTTGCTAACTCTCCTGTGTTGGGCATTCTCTGGATCAGCTTTATGGACTGTTCTTTCCTCAGCAATGCCATTCTAGAGAAGTTCGGGGCAGGTTTCCTTGCCATTGTCCTCTGGGTTGGTACTGAGCTTCTTGGACATGTGCCTTTTTACCTTCCATCAAATTTGAGATTTGTGGTCAAGGTTTGTTCAACCATTCCTCCTTTTTCTCAGTCTTTCTCCTACGATAATTGTATTGATGTCTTTACATGAGAAAACGTTCTGTGGGTCTCACATTCTATCCATTCTCTCTCTCTCTCTCTCTCTCTCTCTCTCTCTCTCTCTCTCTGTGTGTGTGTGTGTGTGTGTGTGTGTGATTCCTACTTTTCAGATTGGGTCATGGCAATTGACATTCAATTTTAAGAATCTTTTATTTTGTGTGATAAAATATGTTGTTAAATCATTCTAGTGCATTTTTAAAGTATTTCCCTCCACAAAGTAACTCCTCTGCCTTGGTAGAATCCTGGGTTATAGGAAATACACTCAGGTTCTTTGGGTTGATCCTTAGGGAGGCACCTGTTTGATAACAAGTTTCACTTTGATAACAATCCACTACATAGGCATTATACAGTTTAAAAACTGTCTGAACCTGAGAATGGGGAAGGGAATATAAGGAGAGAGAGAGAAAGAGCTAAAGAACTTTAAAGACTACTTGAGGAGTGCTGTAGAAACCTAATATAGTAGAAACTTCATAAAATGTAAGCATATATGAAGTTGATCTAAATTAAATTGCCAAATAATGGGGGAGACAGAGTTCCAACTGGACATCACTTGTCACCAATGAAGCTTCCATTACTTCTGATTGGGTTATATCTAATTGAGTTCTTGGTGAAAGAGGTCCCATGAGATTCCCCAAACAACCCAAGCTGTTGTCAGGACTATACATTGCTCTCCACAAATTAATGGCAAAGTCCCATTGTTGAAATCAACACTTACACAACTCATTTATCATGTAAAGCTTGAGTTGGTGCCTATACAGAGCTTTTGCCTCTACGTTCTAGCATCTTCGATATAGAAAAATATTCTGCACACTACCAAAAGACATATGTAAGCACCAACTCAGCTACAAGACCTTTGATCTTTGATGGTGCCTTATGTGCAAGATGTACTAAGGAAATGGTGGCAGTAACCAATCAATATCAGGACTAAGGCCCACGCCATGATATGGAGCTTCTACCTGACACTGCTTGGGTGACCAAGAACCTGATAGTAGATATCCCGGAGACCTAGAGCAAAAGAAAACATTATTATTCTTTAAAAATGTAATAATTAAATTATTTTTAATGACATTCTGCCAAACTCATAAATCAGTGTCTTGGTTAACCATCAGCAGATGGCAACAAATACAGAGACTCACATACAGATGTTATACAGAAAGTGAGAGACCTTGGAACCTTCAGCCATAAATGAGATATCTTCATCAAATCTCTTCACTCTACTTCTTAGAGTTTAGGGAAGCCTGCTTAAGAGAAAGCAGAAAGAATATAAGGGACAGAAGGGATGGAGGACACCAAGTAAACAAGGACCTCTAAATCAACATGATCAAAGCTCATATAAATTCAGAGAGACTGAGGCAGCATGCATAGTCTTGCACACATCTGTTTCAGGTCCTTTGGATATATACATATAATTATGGCTTCCAGTTTAGAGTATATATGGGATTCCTGGATGTATGAACAAGTGGGTCTGGCTTTTTTGTGCCTTTTTTGGGCTCTTTCTTTTGAATTGTTTTTGTCCAATTCCAAAATGTTAGCTCTGTTTTGTTTTATTTTTTATCTTTTTGAACGCTGATTCTTTTTGTTTTTTGAGATAGATTTTCTCTGTGTAGTCTTGGTAGTCCTAGACTCACTTTGTTTACTAGGTTGGCCTTGAACTCACTGAGATCTGCTTGCCTCTGCCTCCCTGAGAGCTGGACTTCAAGTATATGCCACTGTACCTAGCTCTTGGTTGTTTTCTAATGAGAGACAGAAATGTGTTAGATCCAGATAAGAGCAGAGACAGGAGAAAATGGAAGGAGTAGAGGTCATGGAAACTGTATTCAGGATATATTATGTGAGAAAAAAAAACTATTTTCAATAAAAGGAAAAATGAAGAAACATGGAGCAGAAATAAGAAAATATAACTTTCATTACTTTTATTGTTAGTTCTTGTGCAGGCAAATTTTATCTGCTTTTTGGCTACTATAGATGGGTCAGCTGCCCTAATAACAGGATTTTCTTAACATGAGCCTCTGACTGAAGGCAACATGATTTTCATGAGACTTTAGTGAGTATGAAAGTGAGAGAGAGAGAGAGAGCCTATTCCCTGTTCCAATTCATTATCTTATGCATGACAGGATAGGGGTTGTGAAACAAACAAACAAACAAAAAGCCAGAAGATTCACCAGTCTATCATTCCTCAAGTCAAAAGCACCAGAGTGTGTCTAGCCCTTCTTTGTTCCTCTGAAGACTTCTGGTGTTTATTGAAAATTGTTGTCGTTGTTTTGGAGAGGGTTTTCAAAATTTCAGACAATATGTTGATTATGCTTTTACCCTCACTCAACTCCTCCTAGATTCTATCCATCTTCCTACCCATCCAAATTTATGTCCTCTCACTCTCACTCTCTCTCTTTCTCTCTCAATCTCTCTGGCTCACATGCTCATTTGGGCTCACTCTTGCTCTCATGCTCTCTCTCTTGAGCCCTAAATAAACCCAAAACAACAAAAATAAAAACAACAACAACAACAAAAACAACAACAAATGAGACAAAACCCGCCAAAACAAAGAGCTCCTCACATACATGTTTTTTAAGAAACAAAATAAAAATAAACAATAGCAACAAAAACCATGGAGTTCATTCTATGTTGAACAACTCCTTGTTATGGGAAAATGGTGTGTGGTTTGTCTACTCAGTGAGAAATCTACTGCAAAAACGAAATTCGTTTTCTCTTTCCGAGCAGATATACATTTCAAATAGCTTCATTATTATGAGTAGGACCAACTATCCTACCCCTATTCTTTCTATCAGTTCTGGGACACTGTCTGGTTTGAACCTATGCAGGTCTAGTGGATGGTACAATTTCTAAGTGTGTATCTCTGGTGCAATCCTTTTATCTGTGACACAAGAGTGTGGTACTGGTTGCCCTCTGTGCACAGATGCATGGCTCAGCCTCCTAAATTATTTTTCTTGACATTCTTGGCTTCCTAGATGTTCCTTTGACCTCTGTGCTTAATTGAAAAGGCTAAGGTTTTTCCATCTCCCCACCTCATGGTAACTCCCAGGATATTCTGCTTTCCTATGCTGTTGTCTTTCTCTCAAAAATCTATTAAAAAAATCCTCCAGCTTGCTTTTCAGTCTATTTTAAAGTTGTCTTTCTAATGATACTAATAACCCCAAAAGCAAAATTCAGTTTCCCCAATACAATGTTAGAAAGACTTCTCTATTACCTCTGCCTCCCTGAAGCCTCCAGGAGCAGGTTTTGGTGCTGGCTGTAAGTACCTGGGGAGCATGGTGCACCCACCACACAAATGTAGGAGTCTGTGTCTTCCAGCAGGGAGGCTGTGATATGCAGGGTGCTGTGCTTAGCAACTGCATCCAGAATTGCTGAGTACCTTCCATTTGACCTTTTGTTCTCTGCATATGTCATGATTGCCAGAGACACAGGACCTCTGCCTGTGTCTTGTTTGTACCACCTTAAGTTGTTAAAGGGGCTCACACTGTATTTGCACTGAAGGACACAGCTCTCTCCCTCAAGTACGACCAAGGATTCGGGACTCTGCTCCACATGGGTCTTGCCAGCCACCCCTGTTCAGGAAACAGTGTGAAGTTCCAGACATCGATTATCCACACTTAGCACTTGTAGTTAGCATCTTTCCTTACCCTATACAAGCATCTCAGGTTATCTAGAAATAGGTTGATTTTCTTCCCTCCTTCCACCCCAAGGTATTACATCTTTCCCCCAAATCCTACGGAAGTGTTCTTTGCCCATGGCTAACACCTCCACTCACTTACACTGAAAACATGGCCACAAAAGCACCCAGCAGGCACGCAGGTGCTTCTCCATTTTTACTGCAGAAGTGTGCTCCAAAGCTGCTGCCTCATTTCCTCAGCTCTTTCTTGTACATTAAATGAGAACTCTCAAGAAGTACCACCAGCCAATCAGAGACCTGATGCTCACATCAGCAACTGGAGACAGGACCAATGCCAACACTGGCATCTCGCGATCAGAGCTACAGTTGCTCAAAACCTTAGAGTAAGCATTTTGTGGTTGCTTTTTATGGTTAGCGGGGTGATGCAGAATGTAAATTCTTATGGATGTATAGAAACCACAGTAGAGTGTCAATACGATTGTATTTCAGGGCCTCAGTTCAACTCTGGCTCTACATAAGACAGCTAATATCTACTTTCCTTCTCTGAAAGTAGATGCCTAAGAACTTTTGAAAGTTTGAATAGAAAGGATTCACAGTAGAGGCTAATGATCATGACTAGCCTGAACTAGGTCCTCACTTAAAATGTAAATTCCTTTAGAATGTGACTTTTCCTCCATTCTATTTGCAACTATGTCACCAGTTTCAAAAAATGTGTTTTGTCATAAATGGGTATATTAAAATTCTGTTTAAAAATATTTATATTTTGTCGGGGGCGGAGCAAAGATGGCGACTAACACACATAGTTTCTGAGCGGTGGAATGGCTAAACTACTGAGTTGGTGAGTGGAAGGACCTCTAACCCAGGAAAACAACGGTGAAGCTTTCTAAACAACAGGGAACATCACAGGAGGTGAAAACTTTAGTCTAGGTTCACCCGAGGACTTGTGTGGGGAAGGTGAGAAATGACCCTTTGATCTCCCGGCACTTCCCTCCCCCAGACCTCCTTCCTCCTCGGCACAGTGGACTCATCTTTCTCAGTGCAGACCTAACTGCATGGGGTCTGCAGCCGCTGAGGCGGAGCTCCAAGCCCTTTATTTGCAAAGGCCAGCAGTACATGTCTCCGAGTCCCAGATTCGTGCGGTGGCTGCACCCTTCTCCCAGGGCCCGAGTCTGCTAGATGCCATACTAGCTCTGCAGGATCTCAATCACTGACAGTTGGACGGTACGGCGTGCCCAATCCCACAGTGACAGAGAATATGCTATATACTCACCAAAACCAGGCAGAAACACCATACAAGCTAGGCACACCAGGCGCTAGGCCTCCCAAGCTTGGAGAGCACAGTGAAGAGACCCCAGGACTTCCCAGAAAGCATCTAGACTAGCAACCCAGTCTCCAGTTACAGAGGGACTTTCTAACCTGGCTGTGGAGCAGCACTGAGCTGGCGGGGCACATCAGCCCTCCAGTTTAAGACTAACCACTGCCAAACCAGAGAACAGAGAGCCTGGCTGCCCCAATCCCTACCAACGTGACCACGCTGAAATCTCCAGCTGCAGCAAGACCTCATAACCTTGCAGTGACAGCAGCACGGAGCTGGCAGGGGGACATAAAAGAAGTAGGGACAAACCAGAGAGCAGAGAGCCTGGATACCCTGATCTCTGCCAACTGACCTGCATGTAAGTGAGTGCACCCTTGAGAATCTGCAGATCCCCAGATCCTGAGTCCTTCTAAAACAGAAGCCAGGCATCGAACCCCCTCTCACCCATATACCCACTTTGGGAAAGAGAGGGGCACTTGGGACATTGAAGTTCCTGCTCTGTGGGTCTAATTGAGGAGTTAAGGCAGTTAATGCCAGAAATTGCACTGCGATCATCACTAGCGCCTGCAACATATACAGTGCAGAGCTCCTCCCACACACCCAAGGGTTCAACATTAGCCATCACTCTGTCCCTCGAGACACACGTTCACGCACACTTACACACACATGCGCGCGCATGCACGCTTGCATTTGCCCCTTTTGCACCTGCGTACTTCTCTCCCACAGGTACAGCTAGTCCTCAGCACACGCTAAGGACACGGAACCTCTCTCAGCTTCCTGAAGAACTCTCCAGACGCCAGAGAGAGACAGTACCAGTCTGATCTGCAGAATCCAAAAACAAACAGGGAAGGTTTCAGATAAGCCAATGGCCAGGGGAAGGCGAAAGAACACTTCCAACATAAACCCAGACATCATGACTTCACCAGCAAACCCCAAAATCGATGGATACTCCAATTCAGAAGAAGCACAGGAAAATGATTTTAAAGCCATAATTGCCCAATTATTTGAGGCTCATAAGGAGGAAATGAACAAAACTTTCAAAGAGTTGGCCAGTCAATTGGAGCTAAAGAAAGAAGAAATAGACAAAATCCTTAAAGAAACACAGGCAAATATAGCCAAACAAATAGAGGCACAAGTAGAGATAAAATTAGTGGCATATAAAAAAGAAATGAACAAAGAAATAGAGACCATCGTAGAGAGACAGGAATCCAAATTCAAACACATGAAAGAAATGGTGCAAGGCATGAAAACAGAATTAGAATTAATAAAGAAAACACAAACTGAGAAAACCCTTGAGCTGGAGAACTTGGAGAAAAGAAAAAAGTAAGCATCACCAACAGAATACAAGAGATGGAAGAGAGAATCTCTGGAGCTGAAGACACACTTGCAGAAATTGATACTTCTCTCAAAGAAAAAGTAAAATCAGAAAAGTTCCAATCACAAAATATCCAAGAAATCAAGGATGCTATGAAAAGACAAAATCTAAATAGGAATTGATGAAAAAGAAGACTGCAGGCTCCAAGGTCCAGAAAATATTTTCAAGAAAACCATAGAAGAAAATTTTCCCAACTTAAAGAAAAAGACGTCCGTAAATATACAAGAGGCCTACAGAACACCAAATAGACTAGACCAGAAAAGAAACATATCATGTCACATCATAGTCAAAACACTAAATCTACAGAACAAAGAAAAGATATTAAAAGCAGCAAGGGAAAAAGGCCAAGTAACATATGAAGGTAGACCTATCAGAATCACACCGGACTTCTCATCAGAAACTATGAAAGCCAGAAGGGCCTGGGCAAGTATCATGGAGACCTAAGAAATCACAAATGTCAACCCAGACTACTCTACCCTGCAAAGCTTTCAATCAACATAGATGGAGAAAACAAACTATTTTTTGACAAAACTAAATTTATGCAATATCTATACAGCAAACCAACCCTACAGAAGATACTAGAAGGAAAACTCCAATCCAATGAAAACAACTTCACCCAAGAAAACAGGGCATACAGATAATATCCCAACAAAAATGAAAAGAAAACAAGCAATGAAACAGGGTAAGATCACCGACTCCATTACAAAAGGAACTAACATGCATTGGTCACTATTATCTATCAGCATCAATGGACTCAACTCACCAATAAAAAGACATAGGCTAACAGAATGGTTGCTGAAACAGGATCCAATATTCTGTTGCATCCAAGAAACACACCTATGCAACAAAGATAAACACTGCCTCAGAGTAAAGGGCTGGAAAAATGTTTTTCAAGCAAATGGTTCCAGAAAGCAAGCAGGAGTAGCCATCCTAATATCTAATAAAATAGACTTTCAACCCAAGTTAATCAAAAAAGATAAGGAGGGCCACTATATTCTCATCAAATGAAAAATCCACCAAGAGGACATCACAATCTTGAATATCTATGCCCCAAATACAAGAGCACCGACATTCATAAATGAAACATTATTAAAGCTTAAATCATACATTGATCCTAATACCTTAATAGTGGGAGACTTCAACATCCCACTCTCATCAAGGGACAGATCAACTAGACAGACCCCAAATAGGGAAATAAAAGCACTCACAGAATCCCTCAATCAAATGATCCTAAAAGACCTTTACAGATCTTTTCACCCAAACTCAAGAGTACGCCTTCTTTTCAGCACCACATGGAACCTTCTAAAAAATAGAACATATAGTGGGTCACAAAGCAAGCCTCAACAGATATAAAAGGATTGAAAAAATCCCTTGTATACAATCTGACCACCGTGGACTAAAGCTGGACGTCAAAAACAACAGAAACAACAAAAAGCCGACACGTACATGGAAACTGAACAACTTACTACTCAATGACAGCTGGGTTAAGGAAGAAATGAAGAAAAAAATAAAGACTTCCTAGAATTCAATGAAAATGAAGGCACAACATACCCAAATTTATGGGACACATTGAAAGCAGTGCTCAGAGGAAAATTTATAGCACTAAGTGCCTGCAAGAAGAAATTTGTAACATCCCATACAAACAATTTAATGGCCCAACTGAAAACCCTAGAAAAAAAAAGAAGCAGATACACCCAAGAGGAGCAGATGGCTGGAAATAATGAAACTCAGGGCTGAAATCAATCAATTAGAAACAAATAAAACTATCCAAAGAATCAATGAAACAAAAAGCTGGTTCTTTGAGAAAATCAACAAGATAGACAAACCCTTAGCCAAACTAACTAAAAAGCAGAGAGAAAGTATCCAAATCAGCAAAATCAGAAATGAAAATGGGGACATAACTACAGACACTGAGGAAATCCAAACAATTATTAGGTCATACTACAAAAGCCTATATGCCATAAAATTTGAAAATCTAAATGAAATGGATAATTTTCTTGACTGATTCCAACTACCAAAATTAAGTCAAGATCAGGTAGAAAGACTGAATAGCCCTATATCTCCCAAGGAAATTGAAGCAGTCATTAACCGTCTCCCCTCCAAAAAAAGCCCTGGACCAGATGGCTTCAGTGCAGAATTCTATAAGACTTTCAAAGAAGTGCTAACACCAATTCTCCTCAAACTATTCCACAAAATAGAAACAGAAGGAACACTACCAAGCTCATTCTATGAAGCCACAGTCACCTTGATACCTAAACCACACAATGATCCAACAAAAAAAGAGAACTTCAGACCTATCTCTCTTATGAACATTGATGCAAAAATACTCAATAAAATACTTGCAAACTGAATCCAAGAACTCATCAAAGATATCATCCACCATGACCAAGTAGGCTTCATCCCAGGCATGAAAGTGTGGTTCAACATACAGAAATCCATCAATATAACCCACCACATAAACAAACTGAAGGAGAAAAACCACATGATCATCTCCTTAGATGCTGAAAAAGCATTTGACAAAGTCCAACACCCATTCATGTTTAAAGTCTTGGAGAGATCAGGGATACAAGGCACATACATAAAGATAGTAAAGGCAATATACAGCAAGGCTATAGCCAGCATCAAACTCAATGGAGAGAAACTTAAATAAATTCCACTGAAATCAGGGACAAGACAAGGCTGCCCATTGTCTCCATATCTCTTCAACATAGTACTTGAAGTCCTACCCTGAGCAATAAGACAACTAAAGGAGATCAAAGAGATACAAATAGGAAAGGAAGAGGTCAAACTGTCACTATTTGAAGATGATATGATAGTATATATGAGTGACCCAAAAAATTCAACCAGAGGACTCCTCCAGCTGATAAACACCTTCAGCAAAGTGGCAGGATACAAAATCAACTCAAAAAAATCAGAAGTCCTCCTGTATACCAAACACAAAAAGGACTGAGAAAGAAATTAGGGAAACAACACCCTTCACAATAGCCACTAATAATATGAAGTACCTTGGGGTGACACTAAACAAGCAAGTGAAAGACCTGTTTGAGAAAAACTTCAAGTCTCTGAAGAAAGAAATTGCAGAAGATATCAGAAGATCGAAAGATCTCCCGTGCTCATGGATTGGTAGGATTAACAATGTGAAAATGGCCATACTGCCAAAAGCAATCTACAGATTCAATGCAATTCCCATCAAAATACCAACTCAATTCTTTACAGACCTTGAAAAAAGATTCTCAGCTTCATATGGAGAAACAAAAAACCCAGAATCTCCAAAATGATCCTGTACAATAACAGATCATCTGGAGGTATCTGCATCCCCGATCTCAAGCTGTACTACAGGGCAACAGTACTAAAAACTGCATGATGTTGGCTTAGAAACAGAAAAGAGGATCAATGGAACCACATAGAAGACCCAGAAATAAACCCACACCTATGAATACTCGATATTTGACAAAGAAGCCAAATCCATTCATTGGAAAAAAGACAGCATCTTCAACAAATGGTGCTGGACCAACTGGATGTCTACATGCAGAAAAATGAAAATAGATCCATATTTATCACCCTACACAAAACTAAAGTCAAAGTGGATCAAGGACCTCAACATAAAACCAGATACTCTAAATCAGTTGAAAAAAAAAAGTGGGGAACAGCCTAGAACTCATTGGCACAGGAGACAACTTCCTGAACACAACACCAACAGCACAGGCTCTAAGAGCAACAATCAATAAATGGGACCTCATGAAACTGAAAAGCTTCTGGAAAGCAAAAGACACTGTCAACAAAATGACTGCCTACAGATTGGGAAAGAATCTTCACCAACCCTTTATCTATCACAGAGCTAATATCCAGTATATATAAAGAACTAAAGAAGCAGAAAAGCAACAAACCAAGTACTCCCATTAAAAAATGGGGAATGGAGCTAAACAGAGAATTCTCGAAATAGCAACATCTAATGGCAGAGAAACACTTAAAGAAATGCTCAACTTCATTAGCCATTAGGGAAATGCAAATCAAAAGGACCCTGAGATTTTACCTTACACCCATCAGAATGGCCAAGATCAAAAACTCAAGTGACAACACATGCTGCAGAGGTTGTGGTGAAAGGGGAACCCTCCTCCATTGCTGGTGGGAATGTAAACTGGTACAATCACTTTGGAAGTCAATCTGGCGCTTTCTCAGACAATTAGGAGTAGTGCTACCTCAAGACTCAGCTATACCACTCCTAGGTATATACTCAAAATTTGCTCAAGTACACAACAAGGACATTTGTTCAACCATGTTTGTAGCAGCTTTATTTGTAATAGCCAGAACCTGGAAACAAGCCAGATGTCCATCAACGGAGGGATGGATACAGAAATTGTGGTATTTTTACACAATGGAATACTACTCAGCAATGAAAAAGGAGGAAATCATGAAATTTGCAGGTAAATGGTGGGATCTAGAAAAGATCATTCTGAGTGAAGTATCCCAGAAGGAGAAAGACAAACACGGTATATACTCACTTATATAGATCTACAAGATAGGATAAACATAATGAAATCTACACACCTAAAGAAGATAATCAAGAAAGTGGACATGGGCGAAGATGATCAATCCTCATTTAGAAAGACAAATGGGATGTGCATTGAACGTATGTATGACAGGAGTCTACCGCAAAAGGCATCTGAAAGACTACCTAGCAGTGTATCAAAGCAGACACTAAGACTCATAACCAAACCCTCGGCAGAGTGCAGGGAATCATATGAAAGAAGGGGAGTTAGTATGATATGGAAAGGATAGGAGCTCTACAAGGACCAAATATATCCGGGCTCAGGGTCTTTTCTGAGACTGACACTCAACCAAGGACCATCTATGGATATAACCTAGAACTTCTGCTCAGATGTGGTCCATGGTAGCTCAGTAGCCAAGTACTTTTCCAAAGTAAGGGGAACAAGGATTATTTCTAACAGGATCTCAAGGGCAGGCTCTTTGACCTCCCCCCCCCACCCAGGGGAGGAGCAGTCCTGTTAGGCCACAGAGGAGGACTTTGCAGCCAGCCCTGAAGATACCTGATAAAACAGGGTCAAATGAAAGGGGAGGAGGTCCTCCCCTATCAGTGGACTTAGAAAGGGGCAGGGAGGAGACCAGGGAGGAAGTGTGGGGTTGGAGAAGGAATGAAGGAGCGGGATACAGCTGGGACACAGAGTTAACAAAATGTAACCAAAAAGAAAAATAAAATTAAAAAAAAAAAAAAAGGAAAAAATATTTATATTAATTCTTTGACGATTTCATGTTTGTATACAAAGTATTTCTGAGGGAATGTTAAATCCTGTAGTAATGATAGGCTTTTAAATCATTCATTATTAGTTCAAAAATACTTTTCAAGACCTATATTACTCAAGTTGGTCACAAAAGCTAAGGATCAGCAATTCTGTGCTCAGGAATTACACACTAACAGAGAAATAGTTGAGCATCTGGCAGAAATACTGACAAGTGGAATAGGCTGAAGGGTGTGAAAATTCCTTTCTTAAAGTTTCTCATTTCTCAGTATAATTTGAAACCCAGGAAAATGTAAAAATTGTTTAGATATATGAAGATTAACTGTGTATCTGAGAACTAATAATTCACAAAGATGAAGAAAGCAAAAAGAATGGCTGAAAATCAAAACCAGAATAATTATTTCATACAGGACAAGACAGGTTTTGAGAAGAGAATTATGAGAAATAAAGACAATGTATTTACTGTTTTTTCTGGCAGCATAGCCAGGCCACAGTACCCCGACAATTACTCTAACACTCGGCTAAATCTTACTGTGAAATAGGTGGATCTCATATGATCCTTTGGAGGATTTAAGAAAAATGCTAGTGATTCACACCTTTAATCTCAACACTTGGGAAGCAGAGGAGGGCAGATCTCTGTGAATTTGAGGCCAGCCTGGTCTACAAAGAGAGTTCCATGACAGCCAAGGTTATAGAAAGAAACCCTGTCTCAAATTAAAATAAAGGAAAAAGAAAAGAAAGGAGAGAGAGAGAGAGAGAGCAGTTTCCCCCAACAGAAGACATTCTGTTGGCTTGTGAAGAAGGTGACCTGTCTTCTGAACAATGAGTGTCCCCTTCATCTCTCCACACTGCTGCTACACCCGAGTCCCTGTTCTTCCTTCTTCTCCTTGAGAATTAGGTGAGGCATGTTTGCTAGGGCTACTTTCCCTTAACAAAGACTCCTGTAATGGGGACACAGAGCCGTCTTCTGTAGCCAGGCAAGGCCTCAAGTGGAGGGACTAAGACACCAGCCTAGCCACAAAGCCTTAGACCTATAGTTTGTCCTTTCTGCAGAGTGTTCTGGGACTGGAACTTGCAAGAATCTTCATCAAAGGGACCAGAGAGACTGTATCCAGCAACTGCTGGGAGCAGATACAGATTCCCACAACCAAACATTAGGCAGAGCTCCTGGAGTCTTGTGGAGGAGGGAGAGGGGGAGAGGAAAGATTGGTGGAAACAGAGGGGTCAGCCCACAGAATCAACTGACTCATGGGCTGACGCAGGGGACTCATAGGTGCTTGCAGGAATCATGGAGCCAGGAGGGGTCTGCTCTCTCTCCCTTTGTATATGTTCTGGCTGAGTATCTTGGTGTTCTTGTGGGATTCCTAACAGTAGGTGTGGAAGCTGCCCCTGACTCTTTGGCCTACTTATGGGACCATTTTCCTCCTACTGGGTAGCCTTGTCTAGCCTTGATGTGATGATAAATTTATGTTTTTTTTTAATTTTTTATTAGTTACATTTTATTAACTCTGTATCCCAGCTGTATCCCACTCCGTCATTCCCTCCCAAACCCTCCCTCCCTCCCTCATCTCCTCCCTGCCCCTTTCCAAATCCACTGATTGGGGAGGACCTCCTCCCCTTTCATATGACCTTGTTTTGTCAGGTATCTTCAGGACTGGCTGGAAAGTCCTCCTCTTTGGCCTAGCAGGACTGCTCCTCCCTTGGGGAGTGGAGAAATCAAGGAGCCTGCTATACCATGCCTAGTCATATATCTAAAAGATGCTCAAGTACACAACAAGGACATTTGCTCAACCATGTTTGTAGCAGCTTTATTTGTAATAGCCAGGATCTGGAAACAAGCCAGATGTCCCTCAACAGAGGAATGGATACAGAAATTGTGGTATTTTTATACAATGGAATACTACTCAGCAATCAAAAACAAGGAAATCATGAAATTTGCAGTCAAATGGTGGGATCTAGAAAAGATCATTCTGAGTGAGGTATCCCAGAAAGAGAAAGACAAACACGGTATATACTCACTTATATAGACCTACAAGATATGATAAACATAATGAAATCTATACACCTAAAGAAGTTAAAAAAAAAAAAGAGGACCTCGGGGTAAGATGATCAGTCCTCACTTAGAAAGACAAATGGAAGGTGCATTGGACATAGGAGAAAACAAGTAACAGGACAGGAGCCTACCACAGAGGGCCCCTGAAAGACTCTACCTAGCAGTGTATCAAAGCAGATACTAAGACTCATAACCAAACCTCCAGCAGAGTGCAGGGATTATATGCAAGAAGGGGGAGTTTGTATGATGTGAGGATATGAGCTCCACAAGGACCAAATGTATCTGGGCACAGGGGTCTTTTCTGAGACTGACACTCCACCAAGGACCATGTATGGATATAACCTAGAACCTCTGCCCTGATGAAGCCCATGGTAGCTCAGTAACCAATTGGTTCCTTCTAGTAAGGGGAACAGGGACTATTTCTGACAGGAAATTTCTGGTCTTGTTGTAACTTGTATTATCATGTTTGGTTGCTGTCCCTGGGAGGCCTGGTATTTTCTGAGGAGAAACAGGGCTGATGGTTCAGGGAGAGTGGGTCTGGCGGGGGGGGGGGGGGTGTTGGTGGCAGAGACTGGTGGGAGGAGGGGAAATTGCGGTTGGGTTTTATATGTGAGAGAAAAAGAAAGAATTCCACAGAGCTTTCTTAGGGAATGATTGCCATTTTCTGCCACCTTTCTTCCAGGCTCTGTTAGGTCACATTATGTATACGTCACTTTCTCCAGCACATTTGATTACCTGAAGACAGATAAGGTTTAAAATGTGCCTCACTGGTAGACCACTTGTCTGGCATGCGCGGGGCTCTGGGTTTAATCCCCAGTGCTGAGAGAACATGGCTTAAATGAGTTACAGCCATGACCCCGGAGCAGTCTTCATTCTACTGATTTGTGAGGTTAATGTGGCCTGGCATGCGGACATTTCTGTGATTTTCACCAGCAGAGACATGGAAGGCCTCACAGGAGCTGTGCTGAAGTCAGTGATTTCAGAGGCAGGTGCGCAGCAGCCAGGCCACCTGTTTCCTCTCGGTTTGTGCTCAGCTCCCCCGGCAGTGTCTGCCACTGTGCCACCCAGAGCACAGTAGTACACAGCCGAGTCTGACTCCTGCACCGAGGCTTTCTGCAAGTGGAAGGAGGTGGTTCCTCTATCATATGTGGCTTCAAACCCTCTGCTGCTTCCCTTCTCACCAGCTGTGTTGACTTTCAGGAGGAGATGCGGGCCTTCTCCATGATATTGGACATACCAGAAAAGAGCAGGATATGCTATACTTGTGGTTGAATACGTGCAATTTATTGTCAGGAACTTGCCTTCTGAGATGGTCACTTGGCCTCCTGTTTGAGTCACAGAGTCTCCGTGGGTCCTTCCTAGAGTGCAAGGAAAGGAGAGAAAAGCAGAGAGAGAGAGAGAGAGAGAGAGAGAGAGAGAGAGAGAGAGAAAGAGCTCTCAGCGTCCCCTTGAGAATAATGTTCTTAAGTAAATTCCAGCTAAAGACTTTGCTGTTTAAAGTCACTTTAATTTACCTAGTAGGAGAATCAGCGCAGCCACGAAGCCTGGAGAAAAGTCCATCTTTACTGTCATCTAGAAAACGGTCTTGATGTTTAGCATGAAGAGGTGTTAACTCAGAGAAACTATGAGGTGGTTTAGTTATAAATGACACAGAAATGAGCCTGTGTTAGGAGACTGCGCCCCCTGCTGCACAGAAACTGAACTGAGGATGGATGTTAACCTGAGCCTTTCTCTGACTTTGTAAATGATGCAGATGTCAGTCTTTCCACCCTTCACATTTAAGCACAGCTATTACGGCCTACATCAGCCATAGGAGAGCATCTCAAGGTTCTTTTTACTTAAGATCGAAGCTAGACCCTTGAACATAGGCCTTTATATGTCCATGCATCTATTGTGAGTAAGCCTGCGGCAACCCATAGAAATTCCATGAAAGTGCTTCAGGGTAAAACCTCAGAAAGCAGTAAGAAGTCAACTCATGAAGGAGAATTCTCTCCATGAGAACGCTTTCCAACCTGTAAGGCAGAGATTGACATGTGCAAGATGGCAATTTGTATTTGAGAAAGGAAATACCAATGAGGAAGAGCTGGTTCAGGGAGCAGAGTCATTACTTGAACAGCCATAAAAACAACAATATTTTAAGACCATCATCTTTCTATAGAAGTTTTCCTCACTCCATAATCTATATACAAGTTCTACTGATATTTCAGAGTCACTGAAAACTGGAAAGTATGAATTCTAGACAGAACAAACTCCATAACATAAACAACTGAATCCTTATCCAATGATCTGATCTTGATGCCTTATTGACTCACCTCTTCCTTGTCCTCAGTGTAGGTCTGACAACCATGAGGTGCTGATGCTGTGCTCTAGTGGCAGTCCAGTAGGAAGGATGCTTTCCACACTGATTAGAGCATGGGCCAGGCTGGCACCAACTCTCCACAGATAAAGAAGCTCATCAGCACAGAATCAACCTGTGTGTACTTCCTCAGATGCAGACACAAGGAACAAAGCCAAGGCCTGATACTGTCTGAGTTCATGTTTCCCTTCTTCTTTTCTTCTCTTCTTCTCTTCTCTTTACAAGTCACATCATCAGAACTTTTCACAGAACTATCCTAAACGGAAACTCTGTAAACATCAGATATGAAATTTATTCTTATACATAGACAATAGCTGAAAATTGAATGACAATGGGTTGTTTGAAAAGTACAAAGTTTTATTTTATTAATCCACATGGCAGCAATGGATGCTTATTCAGAAGAATGTTGTGCAGGGCAAGGGTGGAAAAAACGAACATATATTCTGTCATTTACTATGAAAATGAACTTCCAAAAAATGACTATGATTATAAAGGTGTGTAAGATGATGACACAAGCAATTTTATACATAATACATTTTAAAGATTTATTTATTTTTATGTGCACTGGCATGTTGAATGAAGGTCCTGCCAACTGTATTTTAAGTCAATACAGGATGGTAAAGATATCAAGTCATCTTGAAGTTGACCTTCTTCTAGAAAGTAGTTGATGGGGCTGGTTAGATTTCTCATCTTGGAAAAGTATGTGCTGCCAGGCCATGTGAACTGAGAGAAAGGAGAGTTAAAACCCTACAAGTTGTCCTCTAACTTCACATTGGAACCATGGCATGTGTGTGTCCATGTATGTGTTCACGTGTACATACAAAGAGGCATAAACTCATACAGAAACAATTATGTAAAATAAATTAGAAAGGACTTGAAAATTCTAATGCTGAAAAAAATTAAGTTGTTCCTTCTAGAGATGGCTGGAGAAAGCAGGTATGCTCCAGCCTTCAGGTAACAATATATGCAAAATTGTATTTGACACTGCCCCGAATACATAAAATTTTCTTTTCTGACACAAGGTCCATGCAGAGTCACGGGTCAGTGGCTCAGCATTAGTGCACACGCCAAGCATGCAAAAGGCTTTAGGTTCCATCTCCAGCACAAAACCCAAAATGAACACAAAACATCCAGTGGACAACTGGAAGCTCATACAGTAGCTGACCAGCACTGCCCACCATTCTCGAGGTAGGAGCCTCCTCATTCATTTCCCCCTAATAATGCCACTTGACTGCCAGGCCTTCCAGTCAGAGAAAAAGAGGTGAACCTGACCTTTAACAGTCAACAAAATGGGTGTCTCCATAGACACTTTAAATCCTCCACACTTCAACTCAACACCAGTCCCTCCATTGTCTCCACTAGGTAACATGTATTTTCACTAAGGCGAGCTTTCTTTCTTAGTGGACAAGGAATCTGTTCTTACCAATGAAGTATAGATACATGTATAGAGAATATAAATACAGATTATGTGGCCTATAAAACACCTTGATTCAGGTGATTGCCTTGAGAGATGATGCCAAGCTTATGGAACTGAGTTCCTCCAAGAGACCCACATGTTAGAACAAACCTTCCCCAAACTGTTCTCTGACCTTCATGTGTGTGTGTGCATGTGCACCTGTGGAACTACTGAAACTTTTCAATGTGATGCTAAAAACTACTGTCAAGCAGTCCTGCAGACTTTTTCCCTTTCTGGTGAACAATGAAATGCTGAGCCATTTCATCTATGCCCTGAAATGTGACAGTGTGGCTGTTCTCAGTGAGGTCATGGTGTACATCAACACCATGGAGAACAGCAAGAGGTCCATGTACTGCACATTGCAGTCCCCAAGGTGAGGCAAATTCTCCTCTCATGGAGCAGCTATTAGGAGTAGGACCTGTGATAGAGGTCCCTATTGAGGGCAAGGTACATACCCCTTTAGGACCATATTGTTAAATGATTGGACAGGTGTTTGCCTCTGTTCTCACATCCCAACTCAGCTCATTAAGTTTCTGTGTGTTCTCTCATCAATGTGATTGTAAATGGTTCCAGTTCCCTGAGCTGCATTTCTCCATGACCCAGACAGCGCACAAACACTCCGAGGTTAACTGAAATGCTAGTAGTCACTGCTGTTAATGTATTCATGTACATTGTGTCGCCAGGACTTATAGACACTGACACCCACAAGGAGCCTCCTGATGTGTCCTTCTGGCAAAATAGTTCAGGTCAAAGTCCATTCTTGGATTTGGCTTTTGACTGAAGTCATTGTTTGCACCCCAAGGAATAAGAGTCACACATCAGCTGTGTCTAGAGCTCTTCTTATCCTTAAATGCATGTCAGAAGTTGATCTGAGTATTGCATGTTCTCTGTTGTACTAGAGAGAACACTACTTTCTCAGATATTACTGGACATTGTTTTGTAAAAATATATCACAGTCAACAGGATCTGAGCGATATCTATGTTATTCATGATGAGCTGCTGATGTATCACATCGTTTTATAGATAGGCATAATATACCCATGCTACCAGCTCACCTGAACAAGATCAGGAAACTAGCTCCGTTTTCCTTCTCTGATGGCACCTTGCACCCAAGCATCATGCAAGATAGAGCCTGGCATGCAGGAGCAGCATATCCTGAGTTGTATGCCTGAGGGAAACAGCACTGCACAGGCTCAGGCACCGAACAGGAACCTCAATTTCCTTAGGAATAGAGCTAGCAACTGCATGCTGGCTTTCTATGTGAGTGTGTTTCAGAGGACTTCAGTGATAGATCTGATCATCCCTACAGCAGAGGCATCTGCCTGAAATTCCTTAACCTATTCAATGCTAGGCAGTCATTCTGCCAAGTGAGCTATAAATAACATATATTCATACCCACTCCAGGTGACTTTTCTCTTTCTTGAGACGATATCTCACTATGGAAGTCACAGAAGTCCTGTAACCAAAAGGGCTTTGGTATCTGTGGTAGACAGAGAGCACCACACTCAGCCTGAAGACCTTTTCTCTTGGTGCCTCCACTGTATAAGTTTCTTTACCAACAGTGCACTATGATGGTTACACTCTCCATTGGCTAAGGCATCTGGAGGCAAATTTCAAAGGCAAGGCACATGGTTTCTGTGATTGTGCTCTCTAAAAAACATCCCACATTGTAACCAGCACTGTAGGCTCTTCCTAGAAGTTCTCACAGACACTTGTACACATAAGGTAAGAGACCATTCCTCTGCCACATTCATCCTGTTATGAGATTTCACTACTGTTTTATTTCTCATATTGCTAAAAAGGAGGTTTTGAGGAAAGAATGAGACTTTGCTAGGCATGGTTGGAAAGTTAAAACTCAGTTCTTCACATGGCAAAAGCTAACATGATTCTAATCATGGCTAGAGCTATCTGTAGCTTTGAAAGAGGTGGTGGTCAATGGCAATGTCCCAAGAGAGTCTCCTGGAAAGGGCCCCTCAGCTAATGGTAAGCATAAAGTGAACATCAGCAGGGTTCCCCGTGACATCAGCCGTCCATTTCTCTACATTCTATTGTATCCTGGTGGGCTCTTGGCAACGCCGTGATGTCACTAGTGTTGTAGCAACACCAACTGCTCTTAGGGCAGTTGCCTATAGGTCTCATCAGCAGCCATGTGGGCGAGACTGAGAAGTATCTTTGGGAAAGAGAATATGGACAGTCGAAAAATCAAAGAGAGGCAGAAGGCAGATGACCTTCCATCTCATTTTAAAATATCAAGAAAGAAGTTGTCCTGGGGAAGGCACAGTGAGTCCTGGGCAGAGAAGATGGGCTTGAGGTGGGAGCTACAAAAGTAAGGCAGTGGAACAGGAACCTCTGGGAAACAAACGGATGTTCCTGCTTAACATAGGTCATGAAAGTTGAAAGTTCCAGAACATTATTTTGTCTGTCCCCAAAACCAGGAGCTGGCAAGGCCAAAGCTGTTTCATTGGAAGTTCTTAGCTTTACACTTATTGGGCATTTGTGGTTCAACATGAAGACAAAAGGAGACCATCAAGGGTCAAGGGGTTTAATTAACATTTCCCAGTTTTTGGCAGGGCATCACTGCACTTCACTCTCACAGGTTTAGTTTAGGTGCTATCTGACAGTAGTTACAGGGACAGAAATGTGCATGTACTAATAACATCTCTGAAAACCTCTTCCTGACAGTGGTGCCCTTAGGATACTGAATCAGTAGTTGTGGGTGGAAGGCATTTCTCTACTACAGGCAAAATGTCAGAGGCAGTAGACCAGATAGAGAATGAGTCTTTACTGCCAGCTGTGTGGTGTTTTGGTGTGTCTCTGGGCAGAACTATTCAGTCTCTTGATCATGTTCTGCTGCTGCTGGACTGTCTAAACCACAATCATGGTCATAGAGTGGAAAGGCAGGAGCATTGTATATCTCTAAAGCACCTGAATGTTTGTGAACTCTGCCATTATTCTCTTGGGTTCTGTAACCACAGGCCTGAGGCCTCAAAAACCAATCTGCATCTTGTGGGTTTGTGAAGAAGCCTGAAATGTCCATCTCTGTACTCATCTGAAGCACATGTAGAGAAGCAACAGAAATACCTGGCTGCTTAGATACCCACTTCTTAACAGAGTGATGGCGGATCTGAGATACAGAGAGCAGGCATCTCAGCCTGAAGCCACAATCTGTAAAATCTTGTCACTGGGTTCTAGGCATGCTCTATTTGTCTCCATCCACTGTGCCTTCTCACTATGCAAGTTCACTTTTGTTCTCCCTACAGGGGCCAGTGGGGAGACACCATGTCCCACAAAGCTCCCCTCCAAGAAGCAGCTGAAGAAGGAAATGGACAGGTTGACCACTCAGCTGAAGCTGATGACCAGGGAGAGAAATGAGCTGCAAGATCGCCTCATGCTCCTCACAGAAGGATCCTTGGACAATCGGTATCCATTTTTTTTCCACCCCCATGGTATCAGTCTTGGCTGTGCAAAGTCATCTAATCCTTTTAAGGACACCTCCAGGGTGTCATGTTCCTAAATGCTGCTCGGAGGAGAGGCAGGAAATTAAGCTTTGGCAGCAGTGATATCTGGAAAAAACACATATGCTTCTTCCAAATGAAACCCTGAGCCTGTTCTCTGAGTCACACAAAACAGGGATTGAGGCAGTAGAGAGTGAGTTCCCAGCATGCATTTGGAAAGGTCTTCATATGTGGGGGATAGTGTGAGACAATAGCTACTGTGGGTTTAGCATAAGATATTTACTTGCCTGGCAGGAGATTTAATGCAGGAAGCTCCTGGTAGCTGCTGCAGGGACCTGCTCCCTCTTGGTTTATCTCAGTGGAGGATAGGAAGGACTGGAGCTCAACAATGTTTATCTCTCTCCTTGTGCCTTATAATCTTTAGACAGTACATGGGATGCAATTTTTTCAGCATCCCAATGTTCATTTCATCACTGACTGTCTTTATCTATTTCTGTCACCTCTCTCTCACTCTATCTCTGTCTCCTCTATATATAACTGTCTCTCTAATATATCCCCCCTATTTCTCTCTCACTCTCTCATTCTCTCTCTTTCTGTCTCTCTGTCTATCTGTTTGTGTACATAAATATTTGCATGTTTGTGTATCCCTTTAGAGTCTTGGTGCCAGTGGTGTGAGGTGGGGCCTGTGAGTCTCAGTCTTAATGTGATGCCAGTTCTGAGTTTTGGGTGTGCCAGTTTAAGCAGTACTTAGCCTATGTGGCCAGATAGGAGGCACAGTAGAATCCCTTGGGCAGTTTTTAAGGCTGCTCGACGCTGGGTCTCAATCCCAGAATTATGTCCAACTCTGTAGAAATAGTCACCAAGGATCACGAATCATTGTTCTGAAAACAGGAGGAATGAAATCACAGATCTTTGGTGGACCAACACTTGTGGAATGACACCCCTTAACTGTAACGGGATAGACAGCCCCTCCACACTTACTGAGTGAGCTTATGCAACCAGGGTGCTTTTCAGCTGAATAACTATAGCCTCTGCTGGTCCTGGGCCAGGATAACAAGTAGTATAAGCAGCAGAATGAACCAGTCTAGAGGGTACACAATGTGGTATCTTCTGTGCATGGATAGTTTAGGTCACAGCCAGGATTCACAAGTTCCTTGAATCCTGTATTCATGGGCTTCTTTTATTTGGGGGCATGCCCTACCCCAGGTCAAATCCTTTCTATGAAATACTCAAGACTCAGCACAAGCGGGTGATATTGAAGCTGAAGACGGTAGAGCAGGAGCATGCTGAAGCCTCACAGAACCTCAAGGATCTTGACAAGGAGACTGGCTTCTATCGGTAAGTGCCTGTCATGGACCCCAAAAGTTGTGAAATGGTGTTTCTGTTTGCCTTTATTCTGGACTGGGAGTCCCCAGTACTAGTTCTATCCCTTCTGCCTCTGAGCCATCTGCCTACATGTTCCTTTTGGACTCAGATTTGCTAAGTATGAAAGAGACTGTTAGCCTTCCCAGGATTTTCATTTGAACCTCAGGAGACACTAGATAGAAATCAATTTATAGCATCACAGGCAGCCCTGGGTATCTGGGAATCAGGCAGGGTTTTACAGAGCTGGGTGTTATGGAACAGATAGATAGACAGAATGTGCTCCCCTTGGTTCTCCTTTCCTACCTTGAGGGCATTTATTCATACTTTTTTATGTTTCTGCATCACTTGCAGCAATAAAGGACACATGGAGACTTCTACTTCTTTCTGAGGGACAGGGAACCCTATCAGTGTTGGGGACTTTTGTAGTTGATATTCTTTTGTGAATTAGCTGTTCTCTCTATGGTCTGCTGAGTGCAGCAGGCATGGTTGTATTGGGCTCTTTCCTAGATCCTCATGGAAACCTTAGTCCTTGTTGTGTTGATAGGCCCTGAAGGTAGGGATGGCAAATGCATGCTGGCGGGGGGGGGGGGCATGAGGAGGTTGGCAGAGGCTTATTCTTTAGAGGATGTTTCCAGCAACCTCCACAGCCGGCTCCTGATGGAACAGATTCAGCTGAAAAAGAAGATGGACATGATGAAGCAGGACAATGAGATGGCCCAAGAGAATTGGGTCCTGTTAAAGCACCAGTTGGCAGAAATGCAGGAGATGTGTAAGGACCAAGAGGAGAACACCAGTGACCACCAGACACCGCAACTGGACAAGGTCTGGAACCATTTGCCCACTGGACTCTTTGTCTGCTCATCTACATACCTGAGCTCTCACCCATCACCCTCCTTACTAATTTATACTTGGCACCATCTGCCCACATCATGCCATCTGACTTCTTTTCTCTGCCACTGCATAAGTATTCTGGAAAATTAACCCCTTGTGAGAAACTCTATTATTGGCAAGCATACCCTTCTCTTCTGCTTGAAGGTGCATTACAAAACGCAGAGTTGGGGAATATGATAACCCACAATTACATGGTCCCTGGATAGCTGGGCTGTAATGTAAACTGATTATTGGTACCTTCTGGGTCCTGTGACTATTTTGCGTGGTAGGGTCATGTGACTTCAAGGTAGGAAGGAGCTTGCAAAGGAAGAGCCTAGTGCTATTGTTCAAATTTTGTCATCAATGCCAATGTCATGTGTCCTGCCCCATTCTTCGTCACTGCAATGGGTCGTTTCTATTTGGCCAGCTCTTAATTCACACTGATACATGCCTGATTTCTAGTTTCTTAGCCCTGTTTCCTTTGGGTTTTGCGGGAGTGTGTATAGTCTGGAGCTGACTGGACATCAAGGGACATGGGAAGGACTTTTGACAGACAATTTGTGGAGGTCAGAATCTTGAGACTTCAGAGGGAAAAAGTAACTAACCACCTCAACATAGTCTAGCCAAGCAGAGCAAGCTCTTCACAGCTAACTTAGCTCCCAAATGGATGATAGCAGAGTTGTGAGACCATTGAAAAATTGCTTGTGTGCTATGTCTCAACTCCATGTTCTTCTAGCAGGAAGCCCATGATCTTTGTGGACAATCATGCATGTGGTCATTGTCCACAGGAGGCCATTGGGTTTCTTTCATGTCAGTTTCAACCTTGGAACAGGGTTCTTACTTCCCTTGAAGCTGGATCTTCTGGCTAGGGTGGCTGTCCTGCCAGCTCTTGGGTCTTCTATGTATGCTTGCTCTTGTAAGACAGTGTGTGCAAGCCAGTGTGCAGCCCTCCACTGAGAACACCATCTTGTCATGAACAGGAGCGGGAAAGACTAGAGAAACTCCTGCAGTATTTGAGGAAGCAGACTCAGCTGGCCATCCAGCAAAGGGACTTAGCCATAAAGATGCAGCATCAATTTGAAGACCTCCAGATGAGGTAGGAACCCAGGCTGGGAGGAGAAGTTGAAGACATCTGGGGACCCTGTTCCTAGATTCTCTGTCTTTAATGGGCTTTTGCTCTCCAGCAAGGCTAAGAGCCCCTCCTGGGAAAGAACACCTCAAAGAGTTGTGCTGACCCAGTTTACAGGAACTTCTGTCAAGGAAACAATGTGATTGGCACCTTATGTGTCTAGAGCATTGTGACCCCCTCCTAGTTCTTTACAATATCCTTAGCAGACTGTGTTTAAAGTCACAAGATCTGCCAACATCTGCCTCCCAAGTGATGGGAACTCAAGATGTGCACACCACACCAGGCTGAAATTATACTTTTGTTTAAGAGCAACCCGTGTAGTGATCAGATTCTCCCCTTTAGCCCTAATCTCTGCAGTGTTTACTCATTTCTGTGAGAAGGGTTCTCTGGAAAGAATAGGTTAAGGAGTTTCCAGAAGCCAGGCAGATGTCTCTGAAGCAGGGACTATCAGACATTCAAGGAGTGTTCTGTAACTCACTCCCATAATGAGCCAGGATGTGGTCTGCCAGCTCTAGTTCTTAGGAAAACACAGCTTTCAGTCTGGTACCTCAGCCTGTGCAGGACTATTATTGGCAGGCACACAACACACGAAACGCTGCTCCAGCATGCCAGGCTCCATCATGCATGGTATTTGGGTACAAGGAGCCTCCTGAGCAGGAGAAATGAGCTAGCCTCATGACATTGTTCAGTGGCCCAGGTTGCAAGGATGTATTTCTATCTATTTAAATGACGTGATCCATCAGTGAGTCATCATGAATAACTTACATTTTGGTCATTTTTGGGTAGGTTCTTTTATATAATGATGTTCCTGGGCTGTAGGAGAAAGGGCTAGTCTTTGTAGTAGAACAGAGAACATACAGTTCCTAGATGTAATTCTGACATGCGTTTAATAGCAGAAAGATTTTGTAGGCACAGATACTGTGTGACCCTCATGTCTTGAATTACAAACACTGACTTCAATGAAGAGATCAGTGTTGATTGTGGAGCACAGCTGAAGTGGTGGGTGGGAGCAGCTTGAAGGCTGAGATGAGGTGTTGCAACCAGGACTGTGTCTTAACTACCTTCCTCTCCCAGGTCTGAAAAGCTGCACCTTCAAATGGAAGTGGCCACAGCCCATGAGGAGAAACTCCTGCAGAAGGAGCTGCTGCATCAGGAGCCACCTGCTGTTCCCCAGCCCCAAGAAACACTGAATTCCTGTGAGGGATTGTATTATGCAGAATTGGTTTCCTCTGTATGAACAGGCCCTAATTTTATCTAGCCAGTGAGCCAGCTAGGCTGCTTTGGCCTCTCATTCCCTTCTCTTTTCTGACAACTCCCCTTGAGAAAACTTCTGTCTCTCTTGCCACTAAGTGTTCAAGATAAGCCACAGGCTGTGGCACCGTCTTGCTAAATCTTCACTGAGAGAAGACTGATAAGCATAATTTTCTGTGCAAATTTCAGTTTTTTGTTTTGCTGTCTTGGTTGTGGTAGTTGTTATTTTGGCTGTTTTGGTTTTTGAATTTCTTATTTTGACTTATATATTCTTCTTATTGTTTTATAAACTTTCGTTAGATTACTCACTATTTTATTGACTACCCTGTTAATAACTGTTTTTAAAATGTATTTCCTTATGATTAAAAATGCAGATTCCTGTATTGAAAATTCTCTGTTTAGCTCTGTAACCCATTTTTAAGTGGATTACTTCTTTGGTGCTGTTTAACTTCTTGAGTTCTATATATGTACTGGATATTAGCTCTCTGTCAGATATAGGGTTGATGAATGGCAGAGAAACACTTAAAGAAATGTTCAATGTCTTTAGTCATCAGGAAAATGCAAATTGAAACAACCATGATATTTTACCTTATACCCTTCAGAATGGCTAAGATCAAAAAGTCAAGTGACAACACATACTGGAGATGATGTGGAGAAAGGGGAACCCTCCTCCACTGCTGGTGGGAATGTGAACTTGTACAACTACTTTGGTAATCAATCTGGTCCTTTCTCAGACAATTAGGAAAAGCGCTTCCTCAAGATCCAGCTATACTACTCCTAGTATATCCAAAAGATGCTCAAGTATACAACAAGGACATTTGCTTAACCATGTTTGTAGCAGCCTTATTTGTAATAGCCACAAGCTAGAAACAGCCCAGATGCCCCTCAACTGAGGAATGGATACAGAAATTGTAATATATATATATATATATATATATATATATATATATATATATATAAATTATTCTTCAGTGATAAAAAAACAAGGAAACCATGAAATTTGCAGATAAATGGTGGGAACTGGAAAAGATCATCCTGAGAGGTGTCCCAGAAGCAGAAAGACACACAGGGTATATACTCATTCATAAGTGGATGTTAAACATATAGTATAGGATAAACATATTAAAACCTGTACACCTAAGGCAGCTAATCAAGAAGGAAGGACTCTGGCTAAGATGCTCAATCCTCATTCAGATAGGCACAGTGAATGGACATCAGAAGAGAGAGAAAACAGGGAACAGGACAGTAGCCTACCACAGAGGGCCTCTGAAAGTCTCTACCCTTCAGGGTATCAAAGCAGATGGTCAGACTTATGGCCAAACTTTGGGCAGAGTGCAGGGAATCTTATGAAAGAAGTGGGAGATAGTAAGACCTGGAGAGGAAAGGAGCTCCACAAGGGGAGCAACAGATTCAAAAGTCTGGGCACAGGGGTATTTTCTGAGAGTGATACTCCAGCCAAGGATCACTCACGGAGATGCCTGGAACCCCTGCACAGAGGTAGCCCATGGCAGTTCAGTGTCCAAAATGTTCATAGTAATGGGGACAGGGACTGTCTCACACAGAAACTGATTGCCTGCTCTTTGATCACCTCACTCTGAGGGAGGAGCAGCCTTACCAGAAAGAGTAAGATAATGCAGCCACTCCTGATGAGACCTGATAGATAGGATCAGATGGAAAGGGAGGAGAACCTCCCTTATCAGTGTACTGGGGAAGGGTCATGGGTGAGGAAGAGGTAGGGAGGGTAGGATTGGGAGGGGATGTGGGAAGGAACGACCGTGGGATACTAAGTGAATAAACTGTAATTAATAAAAAAATAATAAAAAATAATTCATTTATCAAAACATTAAAAAGGCAGATTCCATCTCTTCACACATTGTAAAATTTTATTTGTTTAATCACTTTACACTCCAATCCCACTCCTCTCCCTCCTCTCCTTCCCTTCCCCACTTGGTTTCTCATTAAAGAGGAGGCCCTCCTCAGGGTTCCAGGATGGTTACCTGTATTCTACCTCTCTGAGCCTCCTTTATTCTGGGAGGCAGCTGCTCCCTCCCTGGAATGACTTCTCCCCAGCACTGCCCTCCTCTTCATCAACAGACAAGAGCAAAGGGACCTGAAATCTCAGTGTGGAGTCCATTGCATCCCAGGCTCCTTAGCTTCCCATCACTCAGTCCTCAGAGTCACCCTCTGACATACATAACATTATTAGTCTTTCTACTGAGCAAATGGGAAAGCTTGAGTTATGGAGGAACCAACTCATGTGGCAAAGAAGAAAGGGGATTAATATTCACACCCATTGCAGAGAGCAGCCTGGCATACTCAAATCACTGGGTTCAGCATTCAGCATTGAAAACAATATCCTAACAACCTGAAACACACAGAGGTGTGCACACACACACACACACACACACATCTGTGCAAGCCACAAATTTCCAAACCAGTTCTACCTCTTTTCTATCTCAGTGTACCTTCCAGGAATGTTTTTAAAGGAATGTGCAAGTAGACTCTTTGGAGTACTCCTGAGTTGAAGGACTCATTTGAATTTCATAGGAATGTGATTCCTCTTCTATTCTTAGCTTTTTTTAGTCTCAGAAACATGTGGGATTCCCAGACAATACGATGTGCAGGAGTCCCTGAAGGATACATGTCCAGAAGCCGAAGGATCCAGGGAGAGACAAGAAACAGTTTTGCTTGAATTAGCTGTCCATAAAGGGTTCATACTTTTAGAGTCTGACATGAGGTCCTTTGTTTTAGCCATATTTAAACATACCACCAGCTTTGAAAAAGAATTAGCTCAATCTGTGTCTATGACAAAGCTTAAGACATGTTTACATGGAATCTCTTTTCAAAGTCCATATGGAATCTCCCTGACAGATGGTTAGTGTTGATGCAAAAACAGTGCTCAAAATTTAAGGTCTGGGGAGAATCACTGAGGTAAGCATAATGCCAATTGTAACCCAGATGGACCAGGCCCTAAAAACACATAAAATGGACTTAGGTTACTATAAACTACAAGTGACATCTCTCATGAGGAAGGATTTAATAAACTTAGAGGCAATGCTCCAGATTCCGGTGAGAAGCATACAGGACAAAAAATCATTTCTGAGTGATACGGGCCATACAATTCTCTTCAAATTGGAAATGCTCATCAGACTTTAAACTACAGTCTTTCCCACCATTCCTGGAGGGGGGGGGGTGGAGACTAGTAAACATCTCCTTTCTTTGTAGGTTAATTCTCTGTGTTAACTTCCCTGGATTCTCCAGTATTCATCTGTGTTCACAAGGTCATTTGCTCTCTAAAATTCCTATTTTAGCACAGAGCAGTTATAACCCTAGACTATGCATGAGACACTAGAGGGACATGTTGACTTCCAGATTCCTGGGCTTTGGCACAGACACTCAGGCCAGGCCTTCTGGATACTAAACCTGCATGTGCACCATAGAGACCCTTATCAGTAAGACTCCAGTGAACCAGAACCCCATGAAGTCCCCTCCAAGAAAAGCCAAATACTTATGTAACTGTGCTTGCATTTAAGCTGGGGGAGTCTCCTCTGGGTGATACTTAAGACTTTCATAACTCCAGGCCCAAGCAATTGTCTCCATGCTCTTGGCTATGCTCAGGGAGGGGTCTGCCTGCTCTGAGAAACCTAGGCTGGGTTGTAAGACAAGCCAAGCTTTCACCCCCCCCCCTAATTCTGTCTCTTCTGGGTGATAGGTCCTGAGAACAAAAAGGGCCAACTCAGGTCATATTTGTACAGATAGCTCTGTCAACCTTTCCACCAAAGTGAAGTCAAGACGCTAAGGGGGGGCAAGCTCGAGCCAGCTGTACTTCTCATGCTATTTTTTCCTAAGAAGAAGCCCATTATTTTTTCACTATTCTTATTATACTTTTAATACTAAATGTAATTCATTACTTCTCTTAAAACTACTTTTCTTCTGCCCTATTCTTGTTAAAGCTTTTGGTAAACTATCAAAAATATATTTCCTTGAATAGTTAACTGTACTGTTTCAGGAATCATAGAGAAAAATCAAAAAACTCATTAACCCAGCCCCATAACCATGACCAAAAAAGCATAGAGACCCTAGACTGCGTCTTTTTGACTTAGGTGGTCAGGAAGACCTGCTATTGACCTCCAGGGAGCAAATTTCTGAAGAAAGCATATCTCCTGCCCTGTATGTTACAGTTTCCAATAGACAATATGGCAAATGCTTGGTTGCAAGACACAGGATGTGCAAGGGTCTCCACCCCCATAGCAAGTTTGAGGACAGGCTGCAAGTGCCTGGGAACCAGTGTGTGCTTGCTGCACAGAAGTACACGGCTGAGTCTCCAGGCTGAGCGTCTGTGATGTGCAGGGAGAAGCATTTGGCTTTCTTATCCAAGAAAATGGTGAGCCTTTGGTTCTGCTTTCTGTCCACATTTCCATGAATGTCTATCCCAAGGTGGGGACCCTTTCCAGCTTCTTGTTTGTACCAAGGGAAGTATAAGGAAGCACTGTCTGTGTAAGTGCAGTTGATGACAGCGCTGCCTCCCTCGTGAACACTCAGGGAAGAAGGGTGCTGCTCCACCTGCTCTCCGAGGCTCTCCCCTACACAGAAAGAAAAACAGAAAGGAGGAGGACAGTCAGCAGCACTCTGCTGAATTCTTTGTCTAGGATACCTAGAGGGAACTGTGTGAAGTGGATTTCCCATGGAAGCCTAAGAAATATCCACCACATATTTTCTCTTGCCCCCAGAACTTCAACTCACAGTTCATCCACAGCCACAAGAAAGGGACTACAGTAGGAATGGATGGCTTCATTGCTCTTCCTGCCTGGGTCAATGCAGACTTGCAATCTCTTGACAAGCAAGCTATTTGTGTCTCCAGGTTGTCCCCTTTTCTTCTTATGTTATTTAACCAGCCAATAAGAAAACATATGCTTCTCTCTCATCTATTCCTTCAGAATGCAATGACAAGAGCTTGCTGCACACTTTTCATCAGCTGCGGCCTCCTGCCACCTTGTGGACACATCCCTAATTACCTCATGTTGTGAGTAAATTTGCAGAGATTGGGAGTGGTTGAATTTCTGAGTCATTACTAGCAAACTAGAGAGAGGTACATTCTCTTGTAGCCATTGAATAACAAGCTGAGTTAAAACATTTTAAATCAAAATGTCACTATGATTCATCCTTATGGAGAAAGGAAAGAAAAATTTTAATTTTCAGTCAATATCAAGTTTTCTGGACAACAGAATGTTAAATTTGGAGGGGGTGAGTATAGCAGAAAGGACAGGTGGGGGGAGGGACAGCTAACATAGAGGATGTTTGAAAATTGTATTTTTGTGAGTGTGTGTGTGTGTGTGAGAGAGAGAGAGAGAGAGAGAGAGAGACTAAGTAAATTATTCTACACAAAGCCTAATACTTCCCCCAGGAGCAATAGATTGCCAAATAAAAAGTCTGGTACCAGGTATGGGACACATCCCCTAAAACTGTTGGTCTAGGCAGTCATAGAGACCCTAAAACAATAACCTGTTGCCACTGCTCTTTGTTACCCTCCAGAACTTGATTACAGGATCATGTTGTTGAAGACAGGACACATTTTGGTCACAGGACTTAGAGACATCAAGCCAGTTTGACTCAGGAGACTTCCTTCCTGCTGGCTACATTTTATAGTGTTAAGAAGTGCTACTCAGGCTGCTAGGGGAGAAAAGTCAACAACAGCCTTAACCAGCTGTGAGCACTGAGAGCTTCAATAATGACCAGCATAGCAAGATACAGATCTGCCCATGGGTGCAGGAGTGGACTAAATGTTATGGGATGGCCAACCACGTTCTGATTAGATTGCAGGCTCTTCACAGCAGAAACATGCATGGCTGCTACTGTAAACCTGGCCAAGAACCTATGCCTATGGAGCTAATAGGCCCCGAGGGGAAGCTACTGATATCATTTTTGCTAAATGGATGAAGTATCAAACTTCCCTCTACTTTCACCATATCCATAGGTCAGTGTGGCAGTCAGTCCTAATTAGAGAAACGTTTGTGTGTGCTGTAGATGGTGGCTAATACATATACTAGCAACTAGTCGCAGTGTTAAGATTAAATGTCTACGGAGTGCACAGCTATAATCCTCGCATCTATATAACAGCACTTCCTCCAGAAGGCTCAGAAAATATCAGAAAAGGTTGTGTAGGATGGTTCTAAGAGCCACAGATCAGGAATGAAATAGTGACATCAGGATATGACAGAACTGTTGCACTCAGAATGCTATGAGTGCCTGAACAGACCTGAATGTGACTAAGCCAGTCAGCATTGCAGCATGGAGGAGGGGCTCATGAGTCCCCACACCCTGATGAGGAGCTATTAGCAGTTGTTAGCTGCTAGGGGAGAAAGTCAGGTTTTCTTCAGTAGTGTGATATGGTGTAGCTTCATCATGTTTAAGTAAACGGAAATTAACACAGAGACCCACAACCAGCCAAGATACAGAGACAAGACACTGCAAAGTGACCAGCCAAAAACTGGACATCTGTGTTACATCCTTCCTCCCGAGGCTCAGGAGTTATTGCAGAAGAGAAAGTGGAAAATGCAAGAGTGGAGGTGGTGGGTGACTACAAAGCATTTTCCAAACACAGCGGGAAGTTATACATGTGAACCCAGAGTGGCTGGTACAGCATGCTCGAGACCTGTGCACGTTCATGGCAGACACAAAGTCCAGCATGGAGATTGATCGGGACAGGCATTACTGCTTATATATAACACGGTCTTCTATCTCCTTTTCCTTTTTTGTATCTTTTTTTTAGTTTTCTTCTCATCTGTTTATTTTTGTTTCTTGCACTCTCTGGGAAAATATTGGATATATGGGAAATTGAACTACTTTCATGATCTGTGAAATTTGACAGCTTTTACTTAAAGACATTAAAACTTCTGAACTTCATATACGCAGGAGGTGAAAATGGAAGTTGATAAAGGATCTGACTGGGAGAGAGGGTGCAATCATGTTCTCAGTATTGCATGCTGGCCTTGTTTTTGTTACTTCTCATCTGTGCGCTATAACTACAGTTTATCAGTCAAACTGATGAACTCTGAATTCTATCAGATATACAGCTGGTATGTATCTTTCAACAAGCCAGTGAGATTGAGTTAAAAAATAGTAACTCAAGAAAAGAAGACATACCAGAGGAAGTGAAAAAGATATGGAATATTTTTAGAACAATCTTGTGGAAAGGAGAAAAGAAGAACATGGAATGTAGAAAAAAATATTTACACAATAATATAAACACACATATATATAGATATCTTATATAACAACAGTGTTCTTCTAAGAACAAAAAGTATATCTTTCCTTAAGTGTTCAATGAAAATATGACATATTGCAATGCAACAGAAGACAGACCGAAAAAAAAAAAAAAAGAGAATATCATCATAGGCATCAAGAACACCAGAATTTTAGAACTGAAAACATCTTAATTTAAGTAATACATGTATTACTTACATGATTGGCAAACGTTTCCTTCAACTTTGGGATTCTCTTTTTGCTTTATTAATGGTATACTTTAAATCATAAACATTTAAAAACTAAGCCTATAGCTCAGAAGAACACTTGCCTAGCATTCATTTAGGCCTAAGTTCAACCCTAGCATTGAAAAAAGTAAAAATTAAATGTTTCTTCAGACATACAGCTTGATCCTCATATGGAAACTCTAAGAGCAGGAGCAGGCACTATCTCTGACTCTGTTGCCTGTCTTTAGATCTCTCTCCTCTATCTGGACTGCTTTGTCTAGCCTCAAGAGAAGAAGATGAGCCCTGTTCTACTTGATCTGCCAAGGTGGGTTGATACCCCCAGGAGGTCTCCCCTTCTCTGAGAAGAACAGAAGTAGGCATAGGTGGTGGGGAGGGGAGAACTGAGGGAGGGGCTTAGAGGAGAAGACAGAGGGGAAGTTTCAACCAGAATTTAGGGTTAATCAATTTATTAATTAAAAAATTAAATGTTTCTCACATCGGTGAGGACCAACTATTTTATCTTCAGTTTATATTTTATCTTCAGTTTATATTTTATATTCACTGTTTTCTTGCCCTTTCATTGTCATAACCTAGACACATTTGCCCAAATCATGTCATGAAAGTTTACCTCTGTTACTTAAACATGTTATGCTGGGGCTTGAGAGATGGCTCAGTAGCTTGGAGCACTAACTGTTCTTGCAGTTTGGCTCCCAGCTGTGAGATGCCTGTAACTTACAGCTCTAGGACACTTGATGTGTCCTCTCTCTCTCTCCCTTTCTCTCTCTTCCCCCTCCCTTCACACACACACAGAGACACCATCCAAACTGAATACATTTTTGGAAAATGATTCATAAGTTGGTTGTTACATTTTGGGTCTGGGATCCATTTTGTCTTTTGGAATATCCTACAGAAAGAAGGAATATTCCTTCCATCAACTTGTGAATGTCCATCTATTTGTCCCTAGATTTCCTGGACGTCTATGAATCTCTTTGGAATAGTTGTCTATACCACTTTATCTAATTCTTGCCCTCTGTTATCTTCTAAGTGCACCACAATCCAAGTTTATTTCTCCTAACAAGGTCACCTCTGAATTGCCCAGTGCTTGATTCAGTATTTCTCTCTTTGACCTGTAAACAGAACTGAGTCCTCTCATCTCTTCATCTTACTCTACTTTTCCCCCAGGACCAAAGCACCCAAGATGCATCACCTTTTTAGTCCATGCATATCACGACTGCTGACAGATTACACTGAAAAAGAACACACTAGAAACATAAGGAAGAAGCTACAGAATGTGCTAGATTTTGGCCAAAAGAACAAAGAAAGCCAAATAAAAATGGGAGGAATGTATTTTCACAAGACATAAATTGTTTCCACTGAGAGCTTCTACTTCTAAATTCAGTCAAACATAAGAATCTTTACAAGTAACAAATACATTATCAGACTTTGAGAGGAAATAAAGAATTAACCCTTTATCTCTGCAGTTTACAATGAAGATGTGAAGGAACATGCAACCTCATAAGTCTTGGCTTGTCTCTACACATAATAATTCCATGAATGACATGAGTCATGTTCCACAGGTTAGAATTATAGAGGATGATGAGCATACAGACAGTTTCATTCAACAAAAGAGTTTGTATTTAAGAAATCACACATTCTGCCTTGATGGTGATTCATGCCTATAACTCTAGATCACTAGGGGTGCAGGAGAAGAGTTCAAGGCCAACCTCAGCTTCACAAGTTGTCCAAGGCCAGCTTGGGTTACCTGAAATCCCATCTCATAAAATAAAAACAAAACAAAAAAAAAAAAAAAAGGGAAATCACTGTGTGTGTGACTGCTTTCACTCATCCTGATAAAATCTAAAGTAAGTCATGCTTCCTTCCTAATTTGTTCTTAACGTTAGTTTGGATGCTTTTGTACTCTAGAAGTACCTAGGTGTGTGGTGATTATCAACAATAGAAGACCTGCCTGTGGTCCCTAAAAGAGTGATCTCAGAACACTCAGCAGCCAGTCTCTTCCTCTTCAGAGTCTGTGCTCAGCTCCCCCTGCGGTTTCTGTCACTGTGTCACTCAGAGCACAGTAGTACACAGCCGAGTCGGACTCTTGCACTGAGGCTTTCTGCAAGTGGAAGGATTTGGTTTCCTCATCATGTGTGGCTTCAAACCCTCTGCTGCTTCCCTTGTCATTAGCCTTTGAGACTCTAAAGAGGAGCTGTGGACCTTCTCCAGGAAACTGCACATACCAGAACAGGGAGGGGTACTGTTTAGTTTCATAGGAACAATTCACCGTCATAGAACTCCCTTTAGAGTGTCACTTGGCCTTCTGTTTGAGTAACCGAGTCTCCATTGCTTTCTCCTAAAAAGAGAAATTAATAACAGTTCAGTACAGCTATGATCTGGGTTCTGCTTCATAGGAAAAAGAGTTTTAAAAGTTTACATCAATAGCATGGGGCAAGACAGAAGCTCAATGAGTCATTCCACTTACCAAGCACTAAGAAGAGTATAATCATCAGGCCAAGGAAGGAGTTCATTTTCTGAGCTACTGGATGATGTGGACCCTAACCTTTTACGTTAGGAAAGATTACAGTTATAGTGAAAAGATGATTGTGAGCTCAGAATTAAACAGGAAATGGCTATGTGTTGGGTAGACACACCGCATACACATGTGGGCAATGTGTGAACCTTGGAAGATTGTTGACCTATATTCTCAGAAGTCAATGACAGTGTGCTGTTCTTGGCTCTTTTATTTTGCCTACGACACCTGTAGCTATGGGATGGTATTTCTGTAATTCTGAATAGTAGTTGTGACAGGTTTAATTGCACCTTGTGTGTTGTATTACCTGGTAATACATTTCCATGTCATTTCTAAGTGTCTCATGTAGCCAGTTTTGTACATGTTGTAATCCACTGGAAAAAAAAATGACACAAGCAAGGAATGTTAACACATATTTAACCACTACCAAATTACTTTTGAGGAAAGAAACAAACTTTCTCAATTGTGTTATCCCCATACTTGGACAAATGGAATAAGCCTAAAAAAATAGCTAAAACATTTATTTAATTAATACATGAATGAATGTTATATTGTTAAAGGAATGCCACTACTTAAAATACCAATTTTTTTTCACATTAGAAACATTCATCATTAGAAACTAAGCCTAATAAAATTTTGCAAAGAAAAACGACAATTTTCTATTACATATATATAATTTATTTTTAAATAGCATAGGTATTATTTACTGATACAGCACTTAGCTTATCATGCATGAGGCCTTAGGGTCAGTCTCCATCACTTCAAGAATAATAATAATAGCAGTATAGATTTTAGTATGTTTATCCTATATTATATGGCTAATATCCACTTCTAAGTGACCATATACCATGTTCTTCTTTCTGCCTTCAGGTTGCAAACAACAAGAAGTCCCTAGGGAAGATGTTCAGTCCTCACTCAGAAGGACAAATGTGATCGATATTGGAAGCAGAAGAAGACAGGGAACAGGAGAGGAGCTTACCACAGAGGGCCTCTGAAAGACTACTGATTGAAATAACGAAGCAGAGGTGAGACACGTACCCAAATTTTGAGCAGAGTGCATGAAATTTTATGAAAGAAGGGGGAGATAGAAAGAACTGGAGGGGACAGGAGCTCCAAACCATAGGCTGAGTCTCCAAGTGGGTGCCCTAGTAAGGGGAGCAGGGGCTTTGTCTGGCATGAACTCAATGACAGTCTCTCTGATCACCTACCCCTGGAGGTGGTGAAGCCTTGCAAGGCCACAGAGGAAGACAATGCAACCAGTCCTGATGAGACCTGATAGGCTAGGGTCAAATAGAAATGGAGGATGACCTCCCCTATCAGTGGACTAGGAGAGGAGCATAATGGGAGAAGAGGGAAGGAGGGTGGGATTGGGAGGAGATGAGGGAGGGGGCGACAACAGTGATACAAATTAAATAAACTTTAATAAATGATAATTTTTAAAAGATAAAAAAAATAATAAACACTATGGTCCTTTTCCATGATAATGGTCTCTATAGGTTCAAGAATGCTTGGTTCCCAGCTGATAAAACTGGGTAGAGTTACTAGGCATGGTCTGTTTTGAGGTTTGAAAAGATTTGAGAAATTTCAAGTGTCACTTTCCCTGCCTTGTGCTGTGTCTCAAGATGTATGGTCTCGGGGCTGCTCCAGTACCATGCACCCCTGCCTGCTGCCATGCTCCCTACCATGAAGCTCATGGTAGGGACTCAACTGTCTGAAACTGTAAGGCCCAAATGAACTTTTTTCTATATGTTGTCTAGACCATGGTGTCTCTTCACAGAAATATAAATTTAACTAAGAATAACCCGTATAACTCACATTATAAGAGAAATATGGAAATTGTAAATACTTAAAAATAATCCTAGTGGCTTTTGAAATGTAACAGTATCAGTGCCTGATTGTGGCATGCTTCTTCTAAGTCTGGGTGGTCTGTTTGGTCATGTTCCCTCATAGCTGTGCACTTGACTTGGGAGGAGAGGTGGCAAGGGCTGATACAGGCAGACTGAACTGTGCAGAGGGCTGAAGATGACTGCTAGTGACCTATTGATCTTTGTGAACCTGACTTCTGATTGAGACTGCCATTACTTCTGCTGGCACTGCCCTGACCAAAGGCCCTTTGAAAGTGACACATTGTTTCTTCTTGAATTAAGATGATTCATAGCAATTCAAAACTTTGAAATAGATTATTACAAAGTTTCCGTGCTTTCAAATTATTTTAGTGAAAACATCAACCTTGGCAATCATGCTTACAATGAGTTATTATTGGCATATATTTTAAAAACAAAGAGCTGCACACTGGCTTTTGTTGTTGATGGTGATGGTGGTGGTGGTTTGGTTTGGATTGGTTTGGTTTTTCATGACAGGGTTTCTCTGTGGAGCCTTTGCTATCCTGAACTCACTTTGCAGATCAGCCTGGTCTTGAACTTATAGAGATCTACCTGCTCCTGCCTCTCTGCGTGCTGGGATTAAAGCCATGCGCCACCGTGCCAGGATACACTGCACACTGTTAACAAACACATATACATTACAAATGCAAAATACAAACTAGGGAAGCAAAGTTTGTAATCTTTGTTGTCAGATAATGAAAGAGAGTAACACTGAGAAGAAAAGCAAGAGCAATGACAACATTATTAGTAAATATTTGAATTTTTAATTGAAGCTTTATATTTGAGCAAAAGTATATTTATTTAGAAAATAAACTTAAAGGATGTTGTAATTTGTTCAAATAGCATATATAACTGCCTAAAGCTTTGAGGTTTTCCACATCCTCATTTGTAGATTTACAAAACTTTTGCCACACTTATAGAAGAATAAATAATACTGTATTGGTCACATATGATCTCATGCTCAGCTGTACAAACAAAATCCCTATAAGGTTAGAGCTGTCCTTGCTCTGGCCCCAGCGATCCCCAGAAAGGAAAAGTTTTGGTGAGAGAGGCTGCTTCCCAAGACAGTCTGTCTCAAATGAGCAGACGACACCAGGACTGAGAGGCTGCAGACCTGTACCTGGCCCCTTGCAACTGCACACGATTCTCATCACAATCCCCTTTGGAACTACAAGTATTTCCCTCTTTCATTGCAGACCGCCATTACCCACAAAAGAGTGTCCTTCACTGTTTGAAATCATCTCATCTGCTGAGGTCATACTCTAGTCACTTGCCTCCTATCTATTTACTCTGTGTGCTTACGTCTGCTGGAGTAAGGATGGCGTCCTACTTCCCTATCCAGTTGCTATGACAAATGAGTCTGACAAAGATCACTTAGAAGGAAGAGAATTTATGTGACCTAACAATTCCAGGTTACAATCCATCTTAGAATGGAAGTCACAGCAACAGAAGCTTGGAAGAACTTGTCACATCCCTCCATAATCAAGAACAGAGAGCATAGGATGTTGGCATGGCATGTTCTGCTCACTCTCTCCATTTCATTCAGGGCTGAGGACCCAAACTCGGAATGGTGCTGCCCAAGTTCAGGCAGTGTCTTCCCACAGTGGTCATTGTAATCTGACACAGACATGTTCACACCCCAACCTGATCCACATAAGTCCTTGCTGAGATGCTACACTGTGATTCTACACTGAGTCAAGGGGACCAAATCAACCATCACAGGTGGAGAGTGTCTCTGAGGCTCTTGAGGCATCGAGTGCAAGCAGTTACCCTTCCTGACACTAGCCTGACCCTGAGGAACACCTCTCCCTCTGGTCCACACTATGGAAACACCCATTGCAGTCATTCTCAGGAGGAACTGACTTGTACCTTCAAGTCTCATGGAGATAATCTGTCAGTAGAAAAAACAGTCTACAAAACAGCCATTAAGGAAGCAATCGTGTCTCAGGAATCATTTAGTGCTTTTTACCCTGCTATGTCACTTTTCCTTGGAGACATGACCAAATGCCTGTATACCCCAGATACAGAGAAAAGTAACAATTCCAGAGAAGTCCAACTTGGAGAGCCAGGGAGGTTATTTGAATTCCTTACAGGAGTGTGGATGATTTAAGATCACTCAGCTGTGCTAGCTTCACAGGTTCTTGCAGGTTTGTGTTCAGCTCCCCTGCAGCCCCAGACACTGTGCGCTCAGAGCACAGAAGTACACAGCTGAGTCTCTCCAGTGCACAGGGGCCTTCCTCAGGTTGAAGGAAGAGTCCTTCTTGCTAAACTCAGCCTCAAAACCGTTCATGCCGTGAACCACTGAGTCTCCTGAGTAGTACCTGAGGAGAAGCTGGGGGCCGTGGCCACGGTGCTGGATGTACCAGAAGAGGTAAGGGGCTCCAACATACGAGTAGTTGCATTTCAGCTCCGCCGACTCTCCTTCAAAGACAGTGACTTGGGCATCAGACTGGGTAACTGACTGTGTCTGGACAGCTCCTGAGAAATCAATGATAAATCGGTAAATGCGATGAGGACTTTATGATGAAAAATTATCTTCCTTGAGTTTAAGTAAGAAAAACAGCGAATTGTGTGCATCTACAAACAATAATTATACTCACCCAGGAAAAACTGTATCCCCAGGAAGGAGGTGAGGATCCAGAGCATGGCTTATTACAGGAAACACCGCTGATGCCTGTATGGAAAAGCTTGGTTCAAGCAGGATAGTGGCTGCGGTTCCCAGTTCTTGGGGACAGGTGGCACAAGGTTTACAAAATAGCTTCCTTGTTTAGGTGAAATTCTAAAGAAAAAGAAAAACCTGAAGATGTGTTCCTGGTCCTGACTTTCTGGACTCTTGAGTGTCTTCAATTGGCAGGTACTCTGCACGATGCAGGGGAAGACTGAGTTGACAGTTAACATCAGAAATGGAGACCTCTAGTCTGTGCAATATCGCCCTCTCTCGGCCAGTGCAGGATGATGACTTTCCCCCTCTTTTTCTTTTCTTTCTTTTTTCACCATTTATTTATTAATTTAATCTCCTTACAGCCTGATCCCAGCTCCCTTTCCTCCCAGTCCTGCCTTCACACTCCCTGCCCCCAATCCCTGCCCCCACTCTCCCCTCTTGTTTTTCTCAAAGAAGGGGAGGCCCCCAAGTGTTATCAACCCACCCAGGCACCTCAAGTCACAGAGGGACTAAATGCATTCTCTCCCACTGGGGCCTAAAAAGGCAGCCAAACTAGGGCAAAGGGATCCAGCGGCAGGCAACAGAGTCAGAGACAGCCCCTGCTCCCATTGTTAGGGGAAACACAGATGAAGACTTTTTGAAACAAAATAGTGCATTATTTCTGTCTAAAGTGCAATTTGTGTTTCTAAACTAATCTATATTGTGTCAAATCCTAACCTAAAGAAAAACAAGCTGTGAAGGATAATTGTATTGATGTATTTACATAAGAAAATGATCTGTGGGTCTCACATTCTATCCATTTTCTCTCTCTCTCTGTCTCTGTGTGTGTGTGTGTGTGTGTGTGTGTGTGTTTGTGTGTGTGTGTGTGTGATTCCTCCTTTTCAGACTGGGTCATGTCAATTGACCTTCAATTTTAAGAATCCTTTATTTTGTGTGATAAAAATGTTGTTTACTCATTCTAGTGCATTTTTAAAGTATTTCCCTCCACAAAGTGACTCCTCTGCCTTGGTAGAATCCTTGGTTACAGGAAATACACTCAGTTTCTTTGGGTTGCTCCTTCAGAGAGACACCTGAAAGGCCTAGGCAATCAAGCACTGTTCTTTGATAAGAAGTTTCACTTTGATAATACCAAACCACTGCATAGGCCCTATATAGTTTAAGGACTGTCAGAGCCAGCGAAGGGGGAGGGAATATAAGGAGAGAGAGAGAAATAGCTAAAGAACTTTAAAGACTATTTGAGGAGTGCTGTAGAAACCTAATATAGTAGAAGCTTCATAACATGTATACATATATGAAGTTGATCTAAATTAAATTGCCAAATAATGGGGGAGAAAGAGTTCCAACTGGACATCACTTGTCACCAATGAAGCTTCCATTACTGTGATTGGGTTATATCTAATTGAGTTGTTGACCAAAGAGGTCCCATGAGATTCCCCAAACAACCCAAGCTGTTGTCAGGACTATATGCTGCTCTCCACAAACTAATGGCAAGGCCCCATTGCTGAAGACATCATTTACACAATTCATTTATCATGTAAACTTGAGCTGGTGCCTATACAGAGCTTTTGCCTCTAGGTTCTAGCATCTTTGATATAGAAAAATATTCTGCACACTACCAAAACACAAATGTAAGCACCAACTCAGCTACAAGCCCTTTGATCTTCGATGGTGCCTTGTGTGCAAGATGTACTAAGGAAATGGTGGCAAAGGTTGTGGCAATAACCAATCAATATCAGGTTTGACTAAGGCCCACTCCATGATATGGAGCTCCTACCTGACACTGCTTGGGTGACCAAGAACCTGATAGTAGATATCTTGGGGACCTAGAGATCTTGGGGGCAAAAGAAAACACTATTATTCTTTAAAAATGTAACAATTAAATTATTTTTAATGGCATTCTGCCAAACTCATAGATCAGTTTCTTGCTTAGCCATCAGCAGATAGGAACAAATACAGAGACTAACAGACAGATGTTATACAGAAAGTGAGAGACCTTAGAACCTTCAGCCATAAATGAGATATCTTCATCAAATCTCTTCACTTGTCTTCTTAGAGTTTAGGGAAGCCTGCTTAAGAGAAAGCAGGAAGAATATAAGTGCCAGAAGGGATGGAGGACACCAAGAAAACAAGGCCCTCTAAATCAACATGATCAAAGCTCATATGAATTCAGAGAGACTGAGGCAGAATGCATAGTCTTTCACACATTGGTTTCAGGTCCTTTGGATATATACATATAAATATGGCTTCCAGGTTGGAACATATATGGGATTCCTGGATGTATGAACAAGTGGGTCTGTTCTTTTGTGCCTTTTCTTAGGCTTTTTCCTTTGAATTGTTTGTTTTGTCCAACTCCAAAATGTTAGTTCTGTTTTGTTTTATTTTTTATCTTTAAGAACTCTGATTCTTTTTCTTTTTTGAGATATGTTTTCTCTATGTAGTCTTGGCAGTCCTGGACTCACTTTGTTTACCAGGCTGGCCTTGAACTCACTGAGATCTGCTTGCCTCTGCCTCCCTGAGTTCTGGACTACAGGTATATGCCACTGTACCTAGCTCTTGGTTGTTTTCTAATGAGAGACAGAAATGTGTTAGATCCAGATGAGAGCAGAGACAGGAGAAAATGGAAGGAGTAGAGGTCATGGCTATTGTATTCAATATATATTATGTGAGAAAAAAATCTATTTTCAATAAAAGGAAACATAAAGAAACATGGAGCAGAAATAAGAAAATACATCTTTCAATTACTTTTATTGTTAGTTCTTGTGCAGTCAGATTTTATCGGCTTTTTGGCTACTATAGATGGGTCAGCTGCCCTAATAACAGGATTTTCTTAACATGAGAGCATCTGGCTGAAGGCAACATGATTTTCATGAGACTTTACTGAGTATGCAAATGTGTGAGAGAGAGAGAGAGAGAGAGAGAGCCTACTCACTGTTCCAATTTGTTTTCTTATGCATGACAGGATAAGGTTGTGAAACAAACAAACAAAAAGCCAGAATATTCACCAGTCTATCATCCCTCAAGTCAAAAGCTCCAGAGTGTGTCTGGCCCTTCTTTGTTCCTCTGAAGATTTCTTGTGTTTATGGAGATTGTTGTTGTTGATTTGGATAGTGTTTTCAAAATTTCAGACAATATGTTGATTATGCTTTTACCCTCACACAACTCCTCCTAGATTCTATCCATCTTCCTACACATCCAAATTTATGTCCTTTCACTCTCACTCTCTTTCTCTCTCTCTCTCTCACTCTCTCTCTGGCTCACTTGCTTATTTGGGCTCACTCTTGCTCTCATGCTCTCTCTCTTAAGCCATAAATAAACCCAAAACAACAAAAATAAAAACAAACAAACAACAAAAAAAAAAAACAAGACAAAACCTGCCAAAACAAAGAGCTCCTCACAGACATATTTTTTAAAAAACAAAATAAAAATAAACAACAGCAACAAAAACCATGGAGTTCATTCTATGTTGACCAACTTCTCCTTGTTATGGGAAAATGGTGTTTGGTTTGTCTACTCAGTGAGAAATCTAGTGCAAAAAAAAAAAATTGTTTTCTCTTTCCCAGCAGGTATCCATTTCAAAGAGCTTCATTATTATGAGTAGGACCAACTATCCTACCCCTACTCTTTCTATCAGTTCTGGGACGCTGTCTGGTTTGAACCTATGCAGGTCTAGTGCATGGTAACATTTCTAAGCGTGTAACTCTGGTGCAATCCTTTTATCTGGGGCACAAGAGTGTGGCAGTGGCTGCCCTCTGTGCACAGATGCATGTCTCAGGCTCCCAAATTATTTTTCTTGACATTCTTGGCTTCCTAGCTGTTCTTTGACCTCTGTGCTTAACTGAAAGGCTAAGGTTTTTCCATCTCCCCACCTCATGGTAACTCCCAGGATATTCTGCTTTCCTATGCTGTTGTCTTTCTCTCAAAAATCTATTAAAAAATCCTCAAGCTTGCTTTTCAGTCTATTTTAAAGTTGTCTTTCTAATGATACTAATAACCCCAAAAGCGAAATTCAGTTCCCCAGTACAGGGTTAGAAAGACTTCTCTATCACCTCTGCCTCCCTGAAGCCTCCAGGAGCAGGTTTTGGTACTGGCTGTAAGTATCTGTGGAGCACGGTGCACCCACCACACAGATGTAGGAGGCCGTGTCTTCCAGCAGGGAGGCTGTGATATGCAGGGTGCTGTGCTTAGCATCTGCATCCAGAATTGCTGAGTACCTTCCATTTGACCTTTTCTTCTCTGTGTAAGTCATGATTGCCAGAGACACAGGACCTCTGCCTGTGTCTTGTTTGTACCACCTTAAGTTGTTAAAGGGGCTCACACTGTAGTTGCACTGAAGGACACAGCTCTCTCCCTCCAGTACGACCAAGGACTCGGGACTCTGCTCCACTTGGGTCTTGCCAGCCACCCCTGTTCAGAAAACAATGTGAAGTTCCAGACATCGACCATCCACACTTAGCACTTGTAGTTAGCATCTTTCCTTACCCTATATAAGCATCTCAGGTTATCTAGAAATAGGTCGATTTTCTTCCCTCCTTCCACCCCAAGGTATTTCATCTTTTCCCCAAATCCTACGAAATGTTCTTTGCCCCTGCCTAACACTTCCACTCACTTACTCTGAAAATACAGCCACAAAAGCACCCAGCAGGCACTCAGGTGCTTCTCCATTTTTACTGCAGAAGTGTACTCCAAAACTGCTGCCTCATTTCCTCAGCTCTTTTTTCTACATTAAATGAGAACTCTCAAGAAGTATCACCAGCCAATCAGAGACCCGATGCTCACTCACATCAGCTCCTGGAGACTGGACCAATGCCAACACTGCCATCTCGCGGTCAGAGCTATAGTTGCTCAAAACCGTAGAGTAAGCATTTTGTGGTTGCTTTTTACTGTTTGAGATGTGATGCAGAATGTAAATTCTTATGGATATATAGAAACCACAGTAGAGTGTCAATTCGACTGTATTTCAGGATCTCAGTTCAACTCTGGCTCTACATAAAACAGCTAATATCTACTTTCCTTCTCAGAAAGTAGATGCCTAAGGACTTCTGAAAGTTTGAATAGAAATGATTCACAGTAGGAGCTAATGATCATGACTAGCCTGAACTAGGCCCTCACCTAAAATGTACATTCCTTTATAATGTGACTTTTCCTCCGTTCTATTTGCAACTATGTCACCAGTTTCAAAAAATATGTTTTGTCATAAACGGGTACATTAAAATTCTGTTTAAAAATATTTGTATTTGTGCTCCCTGATCACCTCTCCCTGACGGGGAAGCATCCTTACCATGCCACAGAAGATGACAATGCAGCCACTGCTGATGTGATCTGATAGACTAAGATCAGAAGGAAGGAGAGGAGGACCTCCCCTATCAGTGGACTTGGGGAGGGGCATGCGTGAAGAAAGGGGAGGGAGGGGCTAATGGGGGGACACAAAGTGAATAAAGTGTAATTAATAAAATAAATTAAATTTTAAAAAGAGTGATACTTACATTGTTCACTTAAAGGTTGTTTAAACAGAGAGGCTGAGTACATTGTAGGATATCAGGCTAAGTCAGATAGACTTCAAGTTGTATTATTTACCTGCTGTGAGGTGCAGCCAAGTTCCAGTCCCTTAAAATACGAAATGTTTTCATAAAAATGTAAAAAAAAAATTGTATTAATTCTTTGACAATTTCATGTTTGTATACAAAGTATTTCTGAGGGAATGTTAAATCCTGTAGTAATGATAGGCTTTTAAATCATTCATTATTAGTTCAAAAATACTTTTCAAGACCTATATTACTCAAGTTGGTCACAAATGCTAAGGATCAGCAATTCTGTACTCAGGAATTACACACTAACAGAGAAATAGTTGAGCATCTGGCACAAATACTGACAAGTGGAATATGCTAAAGGGTGTGAAAATTCCTTTCTTAAAGCTTCTTATTTCTCAGTGAAATTTGGAACTCCACTGATAGGGGAGGTCCTCCTCTCCTTCCTTCTGATCTTACTCTATCAGAACACATCAGGAGTGGCTGCATTGTCATCTTCTGTGGCCTGGTAAAAATGCTACCCCCTCAGGGGGAGGTGGTCAAAGAGCACAAATACAAAATGTAAAAATTGTTTAGATATTTAAGATTAACTGTATATTAGAACTAATAATTCACAGAGATGAAGAAAGCAAAAAGAATGCCTGAAAATCAAAGCTAGAATACTTCTTTCATACAGGACAAGACAGGTTTTGAGAAGAGAATTATGAGAAGTAAAGACAATGTGATCACTAGTTTTTCTGGCAGCATAGCCAGGCCACAGTACCCAGACAATTAATCTAACACTCGGCTAAATCTCACTGTGAAATAGGTGTATCTCATATGATCCTTTGGAGGATTTAAGAAAAATGCTAGTGATTCACACCTTTAATCTCAACACTTGGGAGGCAGAGGAGGGCAGATCTCTGTGAGTTTGAGGCCAGCCTGGTCTACAAAGAGAGTTCCATGACAGCCAAGGCTATAGAAAGAAACCCTGTCTCGAATTAAAATTATGGAAAAAGAAAAGAAAGGGGGGGAGAGAGAGAGAGAGAGAGAGAGAGAGAGAGAGAGAGAGAGAGAGAGCAGTTTCCCTCAACAGAAGACATTCTCTTGGCTTGTGAAGGTGACCTTCCTTCCGCACAATGAGTGTCTCCTTCATCTCTTCATGCTGCAGCACCTGAGTCCCTGCTTTTCCTTCTTCTCCTTGAGAATTAGGTGAAGCATGTTTGCTAGGGTTACTTTCCCCTAGCAAAGACTCCTATAATGGGGCCACAGAGCCATCTTCTGTAGCCAGGCAAGGCCTCAAGTGGAGGGACTTAGACACCACCTTGCCACAAAGCCTTAGACCTACAGTTTCTCCTTTCTGCAGAGTGTTCTGGGAGTAGAGCCTGGCAGAATCTTCATCAAAGGGACCAGAGAGACTGCATCCAGCAACTGCTGGGAGCAGATACCGAATCCTACAGCCAAACATTAGGCTGAGACCCTGGAGTTTTGTGGAGGAGGGAGAGAGGGAGAGGAAGGATTGGAGGAACCAGAGGGGTCAGCCCACAGAATCAACTGACTAATGGGCTGACCCAGGGGACTCATGGGTGCTTGAAGGGATCAGGAAGCCAGGAGGGGTCTGCTCTCTCTCCTCTGTGTATATGTTATGGCTGAGTAGCTTGGTGTTCTTGTAGGATTCCTAACAATAGGAGATGAGGCTGCTGCTGACTCTTTTGCCTACTTGTGGACCATTTTCCTACTGGGTAGCGTTATCCAGCCTTGATGTGATTATAAATTTCTGGTTTGTTTGTTTTTGTTTTATTTTGTTTGGTTTGGTTAGAAGATTTTTTTTATTTTTATTTTTTATTATTCCTCCCTCCCTCATCTCCTCCCTGTCCCTTTCCAAGTCCACTGATTCTGAACCTGCTACTAATTAGTGAGTGGAAGGCCAGGGGCTATCATGGCCCTCTGAACCAAGTTGGCTAAAGATTTACAACCCCCACTAGAGTTAAGCATTGTGGGGAATTCCTCATGTTCCTCTTGCTAAGGATTTACAATCTTTCCTTAGAGATAAGCTAAGTAGCAGGTTTATCAGGTATCTTCAGGACTGGCTGCAAAGTCCTCCTCTGTGACCTAGCAGGACTGCTCCTCCCTTGGAGGATGGGGAGGTCAAAGAGCCTGCTATACCACTCCTAGGCATATATTCAAAATTTGCTCAAGTACACAACAAGGACATTTGCTCAACCGTGTTTGTAGCAGCTTTATTTGTAATAGCCAGAACCTGGAAACAACCCAGATGTCCATCAATGGAGGAATGGATACAGAAATTGTGGTATTTTTACACAATGGAATACTACTCAGCAATCAAAAATGAGGAAATCATGAAATTTGCAGGCAAATGGTAGGATCTAGAAAAAATCATTCTGAGTGAGGTATCCCAGAAGAAGAAAGACACAGATGGTATATACTCATTCATAGTCCTATAAGATATGATAAACATAATGAAATCTATACACCTAAAGAAGATAAATAAGAAAGAGGACCCAGGGTAAGATGATCAATCCTCACTTAGAAAGACAAATGGGAGTTGCATTGGATGTAGGAGAAAACAAGTAACAGGACAGGAGCCTACCACAGAGGGCCCCTGAAAGACACGGCCTAGCAGTGTATCAAACCAGATACTAAGACTCATAACCAAACCTTCAGCAGAGTGCAGGGAATTATATGAAAGAAAGGGGAGTTTCTATGGCGTGGAAAGGATAGGACCTCCACAAGGACCAAATATATCTGGGCACAGGGGTCTTTTCTGAGACTGACACTCCACCAAGGACCATGTATGGATATAACCTAGAACCTCTGCTCAGATGAAGTCTGTGGTAGCTCAGTAACCAATTGGTTTCCTATAGTAAGGGGAACAGGGACTATTTCTGACAGGAAATTTCTGGTCTTATTGTAAGTTGTATTATCGTGTTTGATTGTTGTCTCTGGGAGGCTTGCTATTTTCTGAGGAGAAACAGAGGGCTGATGGTTCAGGGAGAGTGGGTGTGGGGGTAGGGACAGAGACTGGTGGGAGGAGGGGAAATTGCAGTTGGGATTTATATGTGAGAGAAAAAGAAAGAATTCCACAGTGCTTTGCTAGGGAATCATTGCCATTTTCTGCTACACTAACTCCAGTATCGTCAGTGTAGCATATCAATAGATTGTGCTACAAGACAGAAGACACATTTCCTAAGGGAATCAGCTTCCTGGAAGTCCCTAGCAAGAACCCTAACATGGCCATCTAAGCCAAAAGACATGTTCTAAGTCCCACACTTGCTTGATGCAGGATTAAATTGATGAGTTTCTTGCTGTTTCTCTATGATTCTTGAAACAGTACAATTAATTATTCAAGGAAACATTTCTAAAAGATCACGAAAAAGCTTTAGCAAATAAGAGTAGAAGGAAAATAAAATTTTAGGAGAGGTTATAAATCAGATTCAGCATCAGGAATTGTTTGTGGAAAACCAAACTTTGTAGGTAATAAAGGGACAAGAGTTTTAGGGTTTTCTAAAGAAAATATTTAATCAGGTTCTGTTAGGATAAATGCTCTGAATATTCCCACTGCAGTAAAACTATTTCAAAACCATTACCAAACACAGATGTTTATGATAAGGCAAAAGGAAGATAGGCAAACATAGAAGGTCAGAGAGTTTTGTTACTATAAGTTTTACAGACAGGCTAGCTCAAGCAGCTTATCTCTAAGGAAAGATTGTAAATCCTTAGCAAGAGGAACATGAGGAATTCCCCACAATGCTTAACTCTAGTGGGGGTTGTAAATCTTTAGCCAACTTGGTTCAGAGGGCCATGATAGCCCCTGGCCTTCCACTCACTAATTAGTAGCAGTAAACTGCATAAACGCCACTAGTTCTATGTTTGCTCTGCTTAAGAGGCTGTTAGGCCAAGATTTTTTGTAGACACTGCTTCCACCAGGTTACTCTTTCAGTTGAAATGTAAACTTTGTATCGTTGGTAAAAAGTCTGAATGCTCCGGGAAATATGTCAACTTTAAGGTTCTTCTTTGTAAGATTACTATAAAAGTGTTGGCTTGACTTCAGTAAAGGGCAGAAGATCCAAACCAACTACCTGGTGTGGTCTGTGTCATTTTGCCTATCTGTGCCTTCCTGATATATGAATTCTCTGATTCTCCCAAGAATGTGGGGCACAAGACAGGGCCAGTCTGTGGCAATTTTCTGCCACCTTTCTTCCAGACTCTGTTAGGTCACATTATGTAAACATCACTTTCTCCGGCACATTTGATTACCTGAAGACAGATAAGGTTTAAAATGTGGCTCACTGGTAGACCACTTGTCTGGCATGTGCGGGGCTCTGGTTTTGATCCCCAACACTGCGAGAACATGGATTAAATGAGTTACAGCCATGACCACGGAGCCGTCTTCATTCTACTGATTTGTGAGGTTAATGTGGCCTGGCATGCGGACATTTCTGTGATTTTCACCAGCAGAGACATGGAAGGACTCACAGGGACGGCTGTGCTGAAGTTAGTGATTTCAGAGGCAGGTGTGCAGCAGCCAGACCACCTGTTTCCTCTCGGTTTGTGCTCAGCTCCCCCGGCAGTGTCTGCCACTGTGTCACCCAGAGCACAGTAGTACACAGCCGAGTCTGACTCCTGCACCGAGGCTTTCTGTAAGTGGAAGGAGGTGGTTCCTTTATCATATGTGGCTTCAAACCCTCTGCTGCTTCCCTTCTCGCCAGCTGTGATGACTTTCAGGAGGAGCTGGGGGCCTTCTCCAGGATATCGGACATACCAGAAAAGAACAGGGAACGTTATGCTTGTGGTTGAATACGTGCAATTTATTGTCAGGAACTTGCCTTCTGAGATGGTCACTTGGCCTCCTGTTTGAATCACAGAGTCTCCGTGGGTCCTTCCTAGAGTGCAAGGAAAGGAGAGAAAAGGAGAGAGAGAGAGAGAGAGAGAGAGAGAGAGAGAGAGAGAGAGAGAGAGAGAGAGAGAGAGAGAGAGAGAGAGAGAGCTCAGCATCCCCTTGAGAATAATGTTCTTAAGTAAATTCCAGCTAAAGACTTTGCTGTTTAAAGTCACTTTACTTACCTAGTATGAGAATCAGCGAAGCCACGAAGCCTGGAGAAAAGTCCATCTTTACTGTCATCTAGAAAACGGTCTTGATGTTTAGCATGAAGAGGTGTTAACTCAGAGAAACTATGAGTTGATTTAGTTATACATGACACAGAAATGAGCCTGTGTTAGGAGACTGCGCCCCCTGCTGTACAGAAACTGAACTGAGGATGAATGTTAACCTGATCCTCTCCCTGACTTTGTTAATGATGCAGATGTCAGTCTTTCCACCCTTTACATTTAAGCAAGGCTATTACGGCCTACATCAGCCATAGGAGAGCATCTCAAGGTTCTTTTACTTAAGATCGAGGCTGGACCCTTGAACATAGGCCTTTATATGTCCATCATCTATTGTGAGTCAGCCGGCAACCCACAGAAATCCCATGAAAATGCTTCTGGTTAAAACCACAGAAAGCAGTAAGAAGTCAACTCAAGGTGGAGAATTCTCTCCATCAGAACGCTTTCCAACCTCTAAGGCAGAGATTGACATGTGCAAGATGGCAATTTGTATTTGAGAAAGGAAATACCAATGAGGAAGAGCTCGTTTGGGGAGCAGAGTCATTACTTGAACAGCCATAAAAACAATAATATTTTAAGACTGTCATCTTTCCATAGAAGTTTTCCTCACTCCATAATCTATATACAAGTTCTACTGATATTTCAGTCACTGAAAACTGGAAAGTATGAATTCTAGATAGAACAAGCTCCATAACATAAACAACTGAATCCTTATCCAATGATCTGATCTTGATGCCTTATTGACTCACCTCTTCCTTGTCCTCAGCATAGGGCTGACAACCATGAGGCATGTGCTGAAGCTGTACTCCAGTGGCAGTCTAGCAGGAAGGATGCTTTCCACACTGATTAGAGCATGGGCCAAGCTGGCACCCACTCTCCACAGATAAAGAAGCTCATCAGCACAGAATCAACCTGTGTGTACATCCTCAGATGCAGACACAAGGAACAAAGCCAAGGCCTGATACTGTCTCAGTTCATGTATCCCTTCTTCTTCTCTTCTCTTCTCTTCTCTTCTCTTCTCTTCTCTTCTCTTCTCTTCTCTTCTCTTCTCTTCTCTTCTCTTCTCTTCTCTTCTTTCTCTTCTCTTCTTTCTCTTCTCTTCTTTCTCTTCTTCTCTTCTCTTTACAAGTCATATCTTCAGAACTTTTCAGAGAACTATCCTAAACAGAAACTCTGTAAACATCAGATATGAAATTTATTCTTATACACAGACAATAGCTGAAATTGAATGACAATGGGTTGTTTGAAAAGTACAAAGTTTTATTTTCATAGAAGGAAGAGTTCTAGAGATGGCTGGTTACATAATATGAATGTCTTAATAATACTTACCATTGTACTGATTTTTTAATTTATCACTAGAGAATTTCATACATTGTACATGATGTGTTTTGATCACAAACACATACCATCCTCCCTTCTACTTCTGCCAGGCCCCCACCTTAAAATGTCTGAGGGGATAAGCTTTCTATGTGAACACCTACCACACCTAAGCACACTTACAAGAATTGCAAAAGCTGCTTCCTTTGAAGGCTTCTAAGCCCCACCTTGGCATTCCACCTGCAAGGAAAAGATGGAATTACAATACAGGGTAATTTAGTAGCCAAACACCACCATTTTGCCTTTGGACAGATATAAAAAAGTAAGGTGAGAGTGGAAGGAGGGAATCACAGTGAATGAGAATTTGGGATTGAAGAGACATTTTTATAGCAGCAAACCTGGGGCTGTACAGATTAATTCACATGGCAGCATCGGATGCTTATTCAGAAGGATGTTGTGCAGGGCAAGGGTGGAGAAAATGAACATATATTCTGCCGATTTCTAAGAAAATGAACTTCTAAGAACTGACTATGATTATAAAGGTGTATAAGATGATGACATAAGCATTTTATACATAATATATTTTTAAGCTTTATTTATTTTTATATGCACTGGCATGTTGAAGGTCTTGCCAACTGTATTTTAAGTCAATACAGGATGGTAAAGATATCAAGTCATCTTGAATTTGACCTAGAAAGTAGTTGATGGGGCTGGTTAGATTTCTCATCTTGGAAAAGTATGTATTGCCAGGCCATGTGACCTGAGAGAAAGGAGAGTTAAAACCCTACAAGTTGTCCTCTAACTTCTCATTGGAACCATGGCATGTGTGTGTCCATGTATGTGTTCACATGTACACACAAAGAGGCATAAACTCATACAGAAATAATTATGTAAAATAAATTAGAAAGGACTTGAAAATTCTAATAATGACAAAAAATGAGTTTTTCATTCTAGAGATCGCGGAGAAAGCAGGTATGCTCCAGCCTTCAGGTAACAAGATATGCAAACTTGTAGTAGACAGTGCCCTGAATACATAAGATTTTCTTTTCTGACACAAGGTCCATGCAGAGTCATAGGTCAGTGGCTCAGGAGTAGTATACAAGCCAAGCTTGCAAAAGGCTTTGGTTCCATCTCCAGCACAAAACCCAAAATTAAAACAAAACATCCAGTGGACAATTGGAAGCTCATACAGTAGCTGACCAGCCCTAACCACCATTCTTGATGTAGGAGCCTCTTCATTCATTTCCACCTAATAAAGCCACTTGACTGCCAGGCCTTCCAGTCACAGGAAAAGAAAGGTGAACCTGACCTTTAACAGTCAACAAAAGGGGTGTTTCCATAGTTACTTTAAATCCTCCACACTTCAACTCAACACCAGTCCCTCCATTGTGTCCACTAGGTAATATGTGTTTTCACTAAGGCGAGCTTTCTTTCTTAGTGGACAAGGAATCTGTTCTTACCAATGAAGTAGAGATACATATATAGAGAACATAAATCGATACGTGGCTTATAAAATACCTTGACTGAGGTGATTGCCTTGAGAGATGACTCAGCATGTCAAAGTACTTGTTGCAAGACTACAGAACTGAGTTCCTCCAAGAGATCCACATGTTAGAACAAAACCTCCCCAAACTGTTCTGTGACCTTCATGTCTGTGTGCATGTGCACCTATGAAACTACTGAAACCTTTCAATCTGATGCTAAAAAGTATTGTCAGGCAGTTCTGCAGACTTTTGTGCCTTTCTGGTAAACAATGAAATGCAGAGTCATTTCATCTATGCCCTGAAATGTGACAGTGTGGCTGTTCTCAGTGAGGTCAGGGTGTACATCAACACCATGGAGAACATCAAGAGGTCCATGTACTGCACATTGCAGTCCCCAAGGTGAGGCAAATTCTCCTCTCATGGAGTAGCTATCAGGAGTAGGACCTGCGATAAGGGTCACTATTGAGCGCAAGGAGCACACTCCTTCATGACCATATTGATAAATGATTGGCCAGGTGTTTGCCTCTGCTCCCACACCCCAACTCAGCCCATTAATTTTGTTCTGTGTTCTCTCATCAATGTGATTGTAAATGGTTCCAGTTCCCTGAGCTGCATTTCTCCATGACCCAGACAGCGCACAAGCACTCCTAGGTTAACTGAAATGCTAGTGGTCACTGCTGTCAATGTATTCATGTACATTGTGTCTCCAGGTCTTATAGACAGTGACACCCACAAGGAGCCTCCTGATGTGTCCTTCTGGCAAAATAGTTCAGTTCAAAGTCCATTCTTGAATTTGGCTTTTGACTGAAGTCATTGATTGCACCCCAAGGAATAAGAATCACACATTAGCTGTGTCTAGAGCTCTTCTTATCCTTAAATGCATGTCAGAAGTTGATCTGAGTGTTGCATATTCTCTTCTCTATTAGAGAGAACACTACTTTCTCCGATATTACTGGACATTGTTTTGTAAAAATATCATATCATAATCAACAGGATCTGAGCGATATCTATGTTATTCATGATGAGCTGCTGATGTATCACATCGTTTTATAGATAGGCATAATATACCCATGCTACCAGCTCACCTGAACAAGATCAGGAAACTAGCTCAGTTTTCCTTCTCTGATGGCACCTTGCACCCAAGCATCATGCAAGATAGAGCCTGGCATGCAGGAGCAGCATATCCTCAGTTGTATGCCTGAGGGAAACAGCACTGCACAGGCTCAGGCACCGAACAGGAACCTGAATTTCCTTAGGAACAGAGCTAGCAACTGCATGCTGGATTTCTATGTGAGTGTGTTTCAGAAGACTTCAGTGATGGATCTGATCATCCCTACAGCAGAGGCATCTGCCTGAAATTTCTTAACCTATTCAATGCTAGGCAGTCATTCTGCCAAGTGAGCTATAAATAACATATATTCATACCCACTCCTGGTGACTTTTCTCTTTCTTGAGACAATATCTCACTATGTAAGTCACAGAAATCCTGTAACCAAAAGGGCTTTGGTATCTGTGGTAGATAGAGAGCACCACACTCAGCCTGAAGACCTTTTCTCTTGGTGCCTCCACTGTATAAGTTTCTTTACCAACAGTGCATCACACTGATGCCAGCACACTGATGGCTACATTCTCCATTGGCTAAGGCATCTGGAGGCAAATTTCAAAGGCCAGGCACATGGCTTCTGTGACTGTGCCCTCTAGCAAACATCCCACATTGTAACCAGCACTGTAGGCTCTTCCTGGAAGTTCTCACAGACACTTGTACACATAAGGTAAGAGACCATTCCTCTGCCACATTCATCCTGTTATGAGATTTCGCTACTGTTTAATTTCTCATATTGCTAAAAAGGAGGTTTTGAGGAAAGAATGAGACTTTGCTAGGCATGGTTGGAAAGTTAAAACTTAGTTCTTCACATGGCAAAAGCTAACATGTTTCTAATCATGGCTAGAGCTATTTGTAGCTTTGAAAGAGGTGGTGGTCAATGGCAATATCCCAGGAGAGTCTCCTAAAAAGGACCCCTCAGCTAATGGTGAGCATAAAGTGAACATCAGCAGGGTTCCCCGTGACATCAGCTGTCCGTTTCTCTACATTCTATTGTATCCTGGAGAGCTCTTGGCAACGCCGTGTTGTCACTAGTGTTGTGACAACACCAACTGCTCTTAGGGCAGTTGCCTATAGGTCTCATCAACAGCTATGTGGGTGAGACTGAGAAGTTTCTTTGGGAAAGAGAATGTGGACAGTCGAAAAAATCAAAGAGAGGCAGAAGGCAGATGGCCTTCCATCTCATTTTAAAATATCAAGAAAGAAGTTGTCCTGGGGAAGGCACGGTGAGTCCTGGTCAGAGGAGATGGGCTTGAGGTGGAAGCTTCAAAAGGAAGGCAGTGGAACAAGAACCTCTGGGAAACAAATGGATGTTCCTGCTTAACATAGGTCATGAAAGTTAAGGATTCCAGAACATTATTTTGTCTGTCCCCAAAGCCAGGAGCTGGCAAGGCCAAAGCTGTTTCACTGGAAGTTCTTAGCTTTACACTTATTGGGCATTTGTGGTTTAACATGAGGACAAAAGGTGACCATCAGGGGTCAAGGGGTTTAATTAACATTTCCTAGTTTATGGCAGGGCATCATTGCACTTCACTCTCACAGGTTTAGTTTAGGTGCTGTGGATATCTGACAGTAGTTACAGGGACAGAAATGTGCATGTACTTATAATGCCTCTAAAAACCTCTCCCTGACAGTGGTGCCCTTAGGATACTGAATCAGTAGTTGTGGGTGGAAGGCATTTCTCTTCTAAGGGCAAAATGTCAGAGGCAGTAGACCAGATAGAAAATGAATCTTTACTGCCAGCTCTGTGGTGTTTTGGTGTGTCTCTGGGCAGAACTATTCAGTCTCTTGATCATCTTCTGCTGCTGCTGGACTGTCTAAACCACAATCGCGGTCATAGAGTGGCAAGGCAGGAGCACTGTATGTCTCTAAAGCACCTGAGTGCTTGTGAAATCTGCCATTATTCTCTTGGGTTCTGTAACCACAGGCTTGAGGCCTCAGAAACCAATCTGCATCTTGTGGGTTTGTGAAGAAGCCTGAAGCGTCCATCTCTGTAGTCATCTGAAGCACATGTAGAGAAGCAGCAGAAATACCTAGCTGCTTACATACCCACTTCTTAACAGAGTAATGGCAGTTCTGAGAGAGCAGGCATCTCAGCCTTAGGCCACTGCCACACCCACGCTAGTGTCCCATAGTAGCATGTGCTACAGGGCGGGAGACAGGCTGTCTTCAGAAATTCGCTCCCTGGAAGGTCCCTGGCAGATTCATCCCACTTGGAAACACACATATTTTGAGATTTCTGTGCTTTTTGTGCACGGTCTGGGGAATAGAATTTTGAATTCTTTGATTTTTCTCTGTGAGTCCTGAAACAGCACAGCTAATTTTATGAAGAAATTTATTATTAGTAGATTATTAAAGGCTTTAATAAAAATAATATGTAAAAGGAATATGTTTAAGAAAAGTAATGAATTAGATTTAGTATTAATAGACATTAAGAATAGTGAAAAAATAATAGGCTCCTTCTTAAGAAAAAATAGCATGGGAGGTACAGCTGGCGGGAGTTTCCCCTCCCTTCAGTGCCTTGTTTCTAAGGAAGATTATGAATCTTTAGCAGGACATATGGGAGGATGGTTAACAAAGGTGTAATTAGATTTTGATATAGAGAAAGATTTTGGCAGGCATCTGACTTAGCTCCTGACTTTCCTCTTCACTGGTTAGCAATAATGACACTGCATTTGAGGTTTCTTTTTCTTTGTTTCTTTTGATCAAAAAGTCTTTAGGCCAAGATTTCTTGTGGGCACTGCTTTATGTTTGACTACATTTTGAGTTAAAATGTAAACTTTGTATTCTTGGTAAAAGTCTAAATGTTCTGGGAAGTATGCCAACTTTAACGTACCTTTTGTGAAATCATTATAAAAATACTAGCTTGATTTCAGTAAAGTGCAGCAGAACCAAAACCATTAAAGTGTCTCTGTCTGTCAATTCATCACAAAAACCTTGTCTTCCTGTCCAAAGCCTTGTTCTCCCTTGGACGCTGGGAGCCCGACTGGGCCGGTCAGTGGCAGGCCATAATCTGTAAAATCTTGTCACTGGGTTCTAGGCATGCTCTATTTGTCTCCATCCACTGTGCCTTCTCACTATGCAAGTTCACTTTTGTTCTCCCTACAGGGGCCAGTGGGGAAACACCATGTCCCACAAAGCTCCCCTCCAAGAAGCAGCTGAAGAAGGAAATGGACAGGTTGACCACTCAGCTGAAGCTGATGACCAGGGAGAGAAATGAGCTACAAGATCGCCTCCTGCTCCTCACAGAAGGATCCTTGGAAAATCGGTATCCATTTTTTTTCCACCCCCATGGTATCAGTGTTGGCTGTGCAAAGTCATCTAATCCTTTTAAGGACACCTCCAGGGTGTCATGTTCCTAAATGCTGCTCAGAGGAGAGGCAGGAAATTAAGCTTTGGCAGCAGGGATATCTGGAAAAAACACATATGCTTCTTCCAAATGAAACCCCGAGCCTGTTCTCTGAATCACACAAAACAGGGATTGAGGCAGTAGAGAGTGAGTTCCCAGCATGCATTTGGAAAGGGGCCTAGCGTGAGACAATAGCTACTGTGGGTTTAGCATGAGATATTTACTTGCCTGGCAGGAGATTTAATGCAGGAAGCTCCTGGTAGCTGCTGCAGGGACCTGCTCCCTCTTGGTTTATCTCAGTGGAGGACAGGAAGTACTGGAGCTCAACAATGTTTATCTCTCTCCTTGTGCCTTGTAATCTTTAGACAGTACATGGGATGCAATTTTTTTTCAGCTTCCCATTGTTCATTCCAACCCTGACTGTCTTTATCTATTTCTGTCACCTCTCTCACACTCTCTCTCTGTCTCCTCTCTCTCTATATATATCTGTCTCTCTAACATATCCCCCTCTCTTTCTCTCTCACTCTCTCATTCTCTCTCTTTCTGTCTCTCTGTCTATCTGTTTGTGTATATAAATATTTGCATGTTTGTGTATCCCTTTAAAGTCTTGGAGCCAGTGGTGTGAGGTGGGCCTGTGAGTCTCAGTCATACTATGATGCCAGTTCTGAGTTCTGGGTGTGCCAGTTTAAGCAGTACTTAGCCTATGTGGCAGATTGGAGGCACAGTAGAATACCTTGGGCAGTTTTTAAGGCTTCTCTACGCTGGGTCTCAATCCCAATATTATGTTCAACTATGTAGAAATAGTCACCAAGGAACAAGAATCATTGTTCTGAAAACAGGAGGAATGAAATCACAGATCTTTGGTGGACCAACACTTGTGGAATGACACCCCTTAAATGTAATGGAGTAGACAGCCCCTCCATGTTACTGAGTGAATTATGCAGCCAGGGCACCTTTCAGCTGGACACCTATAACTTCTGCTGGCCTGGGGCCAGGATAACAAGTAGTATAAGCCGCAGAATGAACCAGTCTAGAGGGTCCACAATGTGGTATCTTCTGTGCATGGATATTTTAGGTCACAGCCAGGGTTCACAAGTTCCTTGAGACCTATATTCATGGGCTTCTTTGATTTTGGGGGCCAGACACTACCACAGGTCAAATCCTTTCTATGAAAGACTCAAGGTTCAGCACAAGCAGGTAATATTGGAGCTGTAGACCTTGGAGCAGGAGCACGCTGAAGTCTCACAGAACCTCAAGGATCTTGACAAGGAGACTGGCTTCTATCGCTAAGTGCCTGTCATGGACCCCAACAGTTGTGAAATGGTGTTTCTGTTTGCCTTTATTCTGGACTGGGAGTCCCCAGTACTGGTTCTATCACTTCTGCCTCTGAGCCATCTGCCTACATGTTCCTTTTGGACTCAGATTTGCTAAGTATGAAAGAGACTGTTAGCCTTCCCAGGATTTTCATTCTAACCTCAGGAGACTCTAGATAGAAATCAATTCATAGCATCACAGGAAGCCCTGGGTATCTGGGAATCAGGCAGGGTTTTACAGAGCTGGGTGTTATGGAACAGATAGATAGACATAATGTGCTCCCCTTGATTCTCCTTTCCTACCTTGAGGGCATTTATTCATATTTTTGATGTTTCCGCATTACTTGCAACAATAAAGGACACGTGAAGACTCCTAGTTCTTTCTGAGGGACAGAGGACCCTATTAGTGTTGGGGACTTTTGTAGTTGATATTCTTTTGTGAATTAGCTGTTCTCTCTATGGTCTGCTTAGTGCAGCAGGCATGGTTGTATTGGGCTCTTTCCTAGATCCTCATGGAAACCTTAGTCCTTGTGGTGTTGATAGGCCCTGAAGGTAGGGATGGCAAATGCATGCTGGCGGGTGGGGGGCATGAGGAGGCTGGCAGAGGCTTATTCTTCAGAGGATGTTTCCAGTAACCTCCACAGCCGGCTCCTGATGGAACAGATTCAGCTGAAAAAGAAGATGGACATGATGAAGAAGAACAATGAGATGGCGCAAGAGGATTGGGTCTTGTTAAAACACCAGTTGGCGGAAAAGCAGGAGATGTGTAAGGACCAAGAGGAGAACACCAGTGATCACCAGACACCACAAATGGACAAGGTCTGGAACCATTTGCCCACTAGACTCTTTGTCTGCTCATCTACACACCTGAGCTCTAACCTATCACCCTCCTTACTAATTTATACTTGCCACCATCTGCCTGCCTCATGCCATCTGACTACTTTTTTCGGCCACTGCCTAAGTATTCTAGGAAATTAGGCTCTTGTGAGAAACTCTATTATTGGCAGGCATACCCTTCTCTTCTGCTTGAAGGTGAATTCCAAAACGCAGAGTTGGGGAATATGATAACCCAAAATCACATGGTCCTTGGATAGCTGAGCTGTAATGTAAACGGATTATTGGTGCCTTCTAGGTCCTGTGACTATTTTGCATGGCAGGGTCATGTGACTTCAAGGTAGGAAGAAGCTTACAAAGGAAGAGCCTAGTGCTATTGTCATCAAAGCCAATGTCATTTGGCCTGGCCCATTCTTCGTCACTGCAATGGGTCTTTTCCTTTTGGCCAGCTCTTAATTCACACTGATACATGCTTGATTTCTAATTTCTTAGCCCTGTTTCCTTTGGGTTTTGCGGGAGTGTGTATAGTCTGGAGCTGACTGGACGAAGGACATGGGAAAGACTTTGACAATTTGTGGAGGTCAGAATCTTGAGACTTCAGAGGGAAAAAGTCACTAACCACCTCAACATATTCTAGCCAAGCAGAGCAAGCTCTTCACAGCTAACTTAGCTCCCAAATGGACGATAGTAGAGCTGTGAAAGTGCTTGTGTGCTATGTCTCCATGTTCTTCTAGCAGGAATCCTATGAGGTTTGTAGTCCATCATGCATGCGTGCATTGTCCACAGAAGGCCATTGGGTCACTTTCATGTCAGTTTCTACCTTGGAGCAGGGTTTCTTGCATCCCTTGAAGCTGGATGTTCTGGCTTGCCTGACTGTCCAGCCAGCTCTTGGGTCCTCTATCTGTGCTTGCTCTTGTAAGACACTGTGTGCAAGCCAGTGTGCAGCCCTCCACTGAGAACACATCTTGTCATGAACAGGAGGAGGAAAGACTGGAGAAACTCCTGCAGTCTCTGAGGAAGCAGACTCAGCTGGCCATCCAGCAAAGGGATTTAGCCATAAAGATGCAACATCAATTTGAGGACCTCCGGATGAGGTAGGAGCCCAGGCTGGGAGGAGAAGTTGAAGACATCTGGGGACCCTGTTCCTGGATTCCTGTCTTTTATAGGCTTTTGCTCTCCAGCACGGCTAAGAGCCCCTCCTGGGAAAGAACACCTCAAAGAGTTGTGCTGACCCAGTCTACAGGAACTTCTGTGAAGGAAACAATGTGATTGGCACCTTATGTGTCCTGAGCATTGTGACCCCCCTCCTGAGTTCTTTACAATATTCTTAGCAGGCTGTGTTTAAAATCACAAGATCTGCCAACAACTGCCTCCCAAGTGATGGGAAATCAAGATGTGCACACCACACCAGGATGAAATTATACTTTTGTTTAAGAGCAACCAGTGTAGTGATCAGATTCTCTCCTTTAGCCCTAATCTCTGCAGTATTTACCCATTTCTGTGAGAAGGGTTCTCTGGAAAGAATAGGTTAAGGGGTTTCCAGAAGCCAGACAGGTGTCTCTGAAGCAGGGACTATCAGACATTCAAGGAGTTGTCTATAACTCACTCCCATAATGAGCCAGGATGTGGTCTGCCAGTGCTAGTTCTTAGGAAAACACAGCTTTCAGTCTGGTACCTCAGCCTGTGCAGGACTATTGTTGGCAGGCACACAACTCATGAAAGGCTGCTCCAGCATGCCAGGCTCCATCATGCATGGTGCTTGAGTACAAGGAGCCTCCTGAGCAGGAGAAATGAGCTGGCCTCATGACATTGTTCAGTGGCCCAGGTTGCAAGGGTGTATTTCTAGCTATTTAAATGATGTGATCCATCAGTGAGTCATCATGAATAACTTATATTGTGTTCATATTTGGGTAGGTTCTTTTATATAATGATGTTCCTGGGCTGTAGGAGAAAGGGCTAGTCTTTGTAGTAGAACAGAGAACATCCGTTCCTAGATCTAATTCTGACATGCATTTAATAGCAGAAACATTTTGTAGGCACAGATACTGTGTGACCCTCTTGTCTTGAATTACAAATAATGACTGCAGCAAAGTGATCAGTATTGACTGTGGAGCACAGCTGAGGTGGTGGGAGGGAGCAGCTTGAAAGCTGACATGGCATGTTGCAACCAGGCCTGTGTCTTAACTGCCTTCCTCTCCCAGGTCTGAAAAGCTGCACCTTCAAATGGAAGTGGCCACAGCCCATGAGAAGAGCCTCCTGCAGAAGGAGCTGCTGCATCAGGAGCCACCTGCTGAGACCTAGCCCCAGGAAACACTGAATTACTGGGAGGAATTGTCCTATACAGAATGGGTTTCCTCTGTATTAACAGGCCCTAATTTTATCTAGCCAGTGAGCCAGCCAGGCTTCTTTGGCCTCTCATTCCCTTTTCTTTTCTGACAACACCCCTTGAGAAAACTGCTGTCTCCCATGCCACTAAGTGTTCAAGATTTTAGCCACAGGCTGTGAAGCTGTCTTGCTAAATCTATACTGAGAGAAAACTGATGAGCATAATTTTCTGTGTAAATTTTAGTTTGTTGTTTTGCTTTCTTGGATATGGTTGTTGTTATTTTGGCTGTTTTGGTTTTTGAATTTTTTATTTTGACTTATATATTTTTGTTATTGTTTTATGAACTTTGGTTAGATTACTGACTATTTTATTGACTACCCTATTAATAACTGTTTTTAAAATGTATTTTCAAATGATTAAAAATGCAGATTCCTGTATTGAAAATTCTCTGTTTAGCTCTGTACCCCATTTTTAAGGGGATTACTTCATTTGTTGCTATTTAACTTCTTGAGTTCTTTATATGTACTGGATATTAGCCCTCTGTCAGATATAGGGTTGATGAATGTCCGAGAAACACTTAAAGAAAAGTTCAACGTCTTTAGTCACCAGGAAAATACAAACTGAAACAACCATGTTATTTCACCTTACACCCTTCAAAATGGCTAAGATCAAAAAGACAAGTGAAAACACATACTGGAGAGGGTGTGGAGAAAGGGGAACCCTCCTCCACTGCTGGTGGGAATGTAAAATTTTACAACCACGTTGTTAATCAATCTGGCACTTTCTCAGACAATTAGGAATAGCGCTTCCTCAAGATCCAGCTATACTACTCCTAGGCATATATCCAAAATATGATCAAGTATACAACAAGGACATTTGCTCAACCATGTTTGTAGCAGCTTTATTTGTAATAGCCACAAGCTTGAAACAGCCCAGATGCCCCTCAGTTGAGGAATGGATACAGAAATTGTGGTACATATATAAATGGAATATTATTCAGTGATTAAAAAAAAAAGAAATCAGGAAATTTGCAAATAATTGGTGGGAACTGGAAAAGATCATCCTGAGAGGTGTCCCAGAAGCAGCAAGACACACAGGGTATATACTCATTCATAAGTGCAAATTAAACATGTAGTATAGGATAAACATACTAAAACCTGTACACCTAAGGGAGCTAATCAAGAAGGAAGGACTCTGGCTAAGATGCTCAATCCCCATTCAGAAAGGTACAGTGAATGGACATTGGAGGAGAGAGAAAAAAGGGAACAGGACAGTAGCCTACCACAGAGGGCCTCTGAAAATCTCTACTCTGCAGGGTATCAAAGCAGATGGTCACACTTATGGCCAAACTTTGGGCTGCGTGTAGGTAATCTTATGAAAGAAGTGGGAGATAGTAAGATCTGGAGAGGACAGGAGCTCCACAAGGGGAGAAACAGATACAAAAAGTCTGGGCACAGTGGTCTTTTCTGAGACTGATACTCAGCCAATGACCACTCATGAAGATGGCCTGGAACCCCTGCACAGATGTAGCCCATGGCAATTCAGTGTCCAATGAGTTCATAGGAATGGGGACAGGGACTGTCTCACACAGAAACTGATTGGAGCAGCCTTACCAGGAAGAGGAAGACAATGCAGCTACTCCTGATGAGACCTGATAGACTAGGATCAGAGGGAAAGGGAGGAGAACCTCCCTTATCAGTGTACTGTGGGAGGGTCATGGGTGAGGAAGAGGTAGGGAAGGTAGGATTTGGAGGAAACATGGGAGGGAGCTACATAGGGATACTAAGTGAATAAACTGTAATTAATAAAAATATTAAAAAATAATTCATTAATCAAAACTTTAAAAATGCAGATTCCAACTCTTCACACATTTTAAATTTTTATTTGTTTAATCACTTTACACTCCAGTCCCACTCTTCTCCCTCCTCTCCTTCCCTTTCTCTCTTGGTTTCTCAGGAAAGAGGAGGCCCTCCTCAGTGTTCCAGGATTGTTACCTGTATTCTACCTCTCTGAGCCTCCTTTTTTTCTGGGAGGCAGCTGCTCCCTCCCTGCAATGACTTGTCCCCAGCACTGCCCTCCTCTTCACCAGCAGACAAGAGCAAAGGGACCTGAAATCTCAGTGTGGAGTCCATTGCATCCCAGGCTCCTTAGCTTCCCATCACTCAGTCCTCAGAGTCACCCTCTGATATACATATCATTATTAGTCTTTCTACTAAGCAAACAGGAAAGCTTGAGTTATGGAGGATCCAACTCATGTGGCAAGAAGAAAGGGGGTTAATATTCATACCCATGGTAGAGAGCAGCCTGGCATACTCAAATCACTGGGTTCAGCATTCAGCATTGAAAACAATATCCTAACAACCTGAAACACACAGAGGCACACACACACACACACACACACACACACACGGGCACACACACACATAGAGGCACACATAGAGGCACAACACACATACACACCTGTGCAAGCCACAAATTTCCAAACCCAGGTCTGCCTCTTTTCCACCTCACTGTACCTTCCAGGTATGTTTTTAAAGGAATGTGCAAGTAGACTCTTTGAGGTACTCCTGAGTAGAAGGACTCATTTGAATTTCAGAGGAATGTGATTTCTCTTCTATACTTAGTTTTATTTAGTCTCAGAAATTTGTGAGATTCCCAAATAATAAGATGTGCAGGAGTCCCTGAAGGCTTCTTGGCCAGAAGCCAAAGGATCCAGGGAGAGACAAGAAACACTTTTGCTTGAATTACCTGTCCATAAAGGGTTCATACTTCTAGAGTCTGGCATCATGTTCTTTGTTTTAGTCATATTTAAACATACCACCAGTTTTGAAAAAAAAATGTATTCTGAAGACAATTAACTCATCCTGTGTCTACAACAAAGCTTAAGACATGTTTACACGGAACCTCTTTTCAAAGTCCATATGAATCTCCCTGAAAGATGGGTAATGTTGATGCAGAAACAGTGCTCAAAATTTAAGGTCTGAGGAGAATCACTGAGGTAAGCATAATGCCAGTTGTAACCCAGATGGACCAGGCCCTAAAATCACATAAAAGGGACTTAGGTTACTATAAACTACAAATGACATCTCTCATAAGGAAAGATTTAATAAACTTAGAGGCAATGCTCCAGAGTCCAGTGAGAAGCATACAGGACAAATATTCATCATTTCTGGTGATATGGGTCATACCATTCTCTACAAATTACAAATGCTCATCAGACTTTAAACCACACCCTGTCCCACCATTCCTGGAGGGAGACTAGTAAACATCTCCTCTCTTTGTGGGTTAAGTCTCTGTGTTGACTTCCCTGGATTCTCCAGTACTCATCTGTGTTCACAAGGACCTTTGCTCTCTAAAGTTCCTTTTTCATCACAGAACAGATATATCCCTAGACTATGCATGAGACACTAGAGGGACATGTTGACTTCCAGGTTCCTGGGCTTTGGCACAGACACTCAATTCAGGCCCTCTGGATACTAAACCTACATGTACACCATAGAGACCCTTATCAGTAAGGCTCCAGTGAGCCAGAACCCCATGAAGTCCACTCCAAGAAAAGCCAAATACTTTTGTGAATGTGCTTGCCTTTAAGCTGGGGGAGTCTCCTCTGAGTGATAACTGGGACTTTCATATCCCCAGGCCCAAGCAATTGTCTCCATGCTCTTGGCTGTGCTCAGGGGCAAGGGAGGGGGTCTGCCTGCTCTGAGAAACCTAGGCTGGGTTGTCAAACAGACCAAGCTTTCAGCCCCTCCCCCCAATCCTGTCCCTTTTGAGTGACAGGTCCTGAGAACACAAAGTGCCAACACATTTGTACAGATAGCTCTGTCAACCTTTCCACCACTCTGAAGAGAGAATTTTCTTTATTTTTGTTTTTATTAAGGTTTTTAATAGGGTCTCATGTACCTCATGCTGTACTGAGACTCCTATTCCGTCTGCTTCTGTTTTCCAACTTGTGGGGATCTGAGGCATGTCACCATACCCACAGAGCTGGTGAATCCTCTTTATTGGATATTCCTTTCAGTGATATCCCTTTCTGCATGCTGACACTTTAGGAACATTCCATAATTGTCAGCTAAATGAACAAATAAAGCGCAAAGGAAGACATACTTGTGAACTGCTAACAGTATTCCAAGCAGAAGGTCATGAGTGCTAAATGGTAGTGGGATGTGCCACAGCCAGCAGGAAAGGAAGGGGAAGGACATTGTCTCCCCTGTGCTGTCACAGCAGTGTCCATGCTTCTTCACTGCAGTGTCTGTCCATTCACAAAACACAAAAGCTGGTGGGCATATTGTCATATATATGGCCATGTCTTCCTCTTCCCACTGTGACCAATTAACCTTCCAGAATATCCGGAGCACTCTGTTGTCTCCTCCCTAGAAGTGTGCTGCTAGCCTTCCTTTTCTCATTGACCTTCTGTGTGACTCTGCAAGGAGCTCTGCCTTTTCTACATCATTTGGTCATGAGTGTCTATGTCATTAGACAATACAGTATTTAGACTTGCCTAGTTTGGGAATCTGTTTCCAAAGTATTTAGTAATGTATTTATTCGTGTGTGTGTGTGTGTGTGTGTGTGTGTGTGTGTGTGTGTGTGCATGCGCGCGCATGGGTGTACCATAGCTCGTGTGGGGGCCAGAAGACAGCTTGCAGAAGTTGGTTGGCCTCTCCCACTATGTGCATCCCAGTGGGCAAACTCATGTTGTCAAGCTTGGCAACAAGTGCCTTTACTCAGTGAGTCACTTCTTCTGGTTTTCAAGGTTCCATGCCTATGCTTTTTGTTCAATGGTTTGATTTCTGGTTTTTTGGTTTTGGTTTGGTTTCTTTTGGTTTGATATGGTTTGGGTTGTTTGGTTTATTGTTTTGTGTGTGCTTGTGTGACTGTGTGTGTGCGTGTGTGTGTGTGTGTGTGTGTGTGTGTGTGTGTAAATCCCTCCTTTTGGAATGGTGTGGGTATTGAACCTAGGGCCTCATATGTGTGAGAGAAACATTTTAATTTGTTTAAAATGTTTTTTTCCCTTCCTCCATCTCTTCTTTCCTACTTTTCCTTTATCTCTTTTTTGAAACAGGGTCTTATGAAGTTCAACTTTGCTTCTTACTCCTGCTCTCCCAGCTTCTGCCTTTTTAAAATTTCTTTCTTCTTCTTCTTTCTTTCTTTCTTTCTTTCTTTCTTTCTTTCTTTCGTTCTTTCTTTCGTTCTTTCTTTCTTTCTTTCTTTCTTTCTTTCTTTCTTTCTTTCTTTCTTTCTTTCTTTCTTTCTTTCTTTTGCTTTATTACATTTTATGCACTTTGTATCCTGACACTAGCCCCCTCCCTCATTCCATCCATAGCCCACACTCTGTCCCTCTTCTTCACCCATGCCCCTCCCCCAGTCCACTGATAGGGGAGTTCCTCCTCCCCTTCCATCTGATCCTAGTCTATCAAGTCTTATCAGGAATGGCTGTATCGTCTTCAGTGTGGCCTGGTAAGGTTACACCCTCTCAGGTGGATGTGAGCAGAGAGCAGGTCCCTAAGTTCATGTCAGAGACAGTCCCTGTTCTCATTATTAGGAAACCCACTTGGACACTGAGATACCATACAAACATGTGTGCAGGGGTTCGAGGTTATCTTTAAAAATGGTCCTTGTGTGGAGCATCAAACTCAGAAAAGATCCCTGTGCCCAGATATTTTGTTGTTTTGTTTTGTTTGTTTGTTTTGATTTGTATATATACTTTTATATAGTTTGTTGTTGTTTGTTAGTTTTGTTTTGGTTGTCTTTTTTTGTTTGTTTATTTGTTTTCCTCTCCTTGTGGAGCTCCGTTTCTCTTCAGGGCTTTCTATCTCCCCCTTCTTTAAAAAGATTCCCTGCACTCTGCCCAAAGTTTGGCTATGAGGCTCAGCCTCTGCTTTGATACACTGTAAGTTAGATTCTTTCAGAGTCCCTCTGTTGTAGGATCCTGTGCTGTTTTTTTTCCTCTTCTGATGTCCATCCCATTTGCCTTTCTGAATGAGGCAGGGTCCTCCCAGTGTCCTCCTTTTTGATTAGATTCTTTAGGTGCACAGTTTTTAGTATGATTATTCTATATTGTATGTCTAATATGTACTTATATGTAAGTATATACCATGTGTATCTTTCTGCTTCTGGGATACCTCACTCAGAATGACCTTTTCTAGTTACTGCCATTTGCATGAAAATTTCATAATTACCTTGTTTTTAATTGCTGAGTAGTATTCCATTGTGCAAATATACCAAAATCTCTGTATCCATTCCTCAATTGAGGGACAAAATGGCTGGTGGATCATGGGCATCAATTAGAAAAGAGCACACGGGTCTTTTCTGAAACTGACATTCCATCAAAGATCATATATGGATATAACCTAGAACCTCTACTCGGATGAAGCCCGTGGTAGCTCAGTAACCAATTGGTTTCCCACAGTAAGGGGAACAGGGACTATTTCTGACAGGAACTCAATGGCAGGCTCTTTGACCTCCCCACCCCCCAAGGAAGGAACAGTACTGATAGGCCACAGAAGAGGACTTTGCAGCCAGTCCTGAGGATACCTGATAAAACAGGGTCAGATGAAAGAGGAGGAGTTCCTCCCCAATCAGTAGACTTGGATAGGGAGAGGGAGGAGATGAGGGAGGAAGGGAGTGTTTGAGAGAGAATGAGGGAGCGGGATACAGTGGGGATACAGAGTTAATAAAATGTAACAAATAATAAAAAATAAAAATAAAAAAGAAGACCCAAAAATAAACCCACAGACTTATGGACACCTGATTTTTGACAAAGATGCTAAAATCATACAATGGAAAAAGATAACATCTTTAACAAATGGTGCTCATCTAACTGGATGTCTACATGTAGAAAAATGCAAATAGATCCATTCTTATTACCTTGCACAAAACTAAAGTCCAAGTGGATCAAAGACTTCAATATAAAAATGGACACACTAAGCTTGTTAGAAGGAAAAGTGGGGAAGAGCCTTGAACTCATTGTCACAGGAGACAACTTCCTGAACAGAACACCAACAGCACAGGCTATAAGCTCAACAATCATTAATTGGGACCTCAAGAAACTGAAAACTTCTGTAAAAAAAGGATATTGTTGTCAGAACAAAACAACAATCTATATCTGACACCAACCCTATATCTGACAGAGGGATAATATCCAGAATAAATGAAGAACACAAGAAGTTGAACAGTAACATATCAAGCAAGCCAATTAAAAAATGGGGTACAGCACTAAACAGAGAATTCTCAATAAAGGAATATCAAATGGCAGAAAAACCCTTAAAGAAATGTTCAACATCCTTAGCTATCAGGGAAATGCAAATCAAAATGACCCTGTTTATGGTTGTGAGCCTAGCCTTTAATAGCTGAGCCATCTCTCCAGTCCTAAGACTGTGTAGCCCAGGATGTCCTCGAACTCGTGATCCTTCTGCCTCTGCTTCCTTCAGCAAATCTTACTAGTGTGCTCCACTACAACCAAGTAATAAAATAAAACCACAATCAAGAAATAAAATTTAAAAATGGGGTACAGAGCTAAACAGATAATTCTCTGTAGAGGAATATAGAATGGTAGAGAAACACTTAAAGAAATGCTTAGGAGTGGTATAGCTGGATTTTGAGTGGTATAGCTGGATCAGACAACTATTCCTAATTGTCTGAGAAAGCGCCAGAATGATTTCCAAAGTGGTTGTACAAGCCATACCACATCTAAGCATATATACAAAAGATGCTCAAGTATACAAGGACAGTTGTTCCACCATGTTCAAAGCAGCTTTATTTGTTATAGCCAGAACCTGGAAACAACCCAGATGTCCCTCGATTGGTGCATGGATACAGAAATTGTTTCACATTTGCGCAATGGTACACCACTCAGCATTTAAAAACAAAGAAATCATGAAATTTTCAAGCAAATGTTCGGATCTAGAAAAGATCATCCTGAATGAGGTATCCCAGAAACAGAAAGATACACATGGTTTATACTCACTTATAAGTGGATATTAGACATATAGTAAAGGATAATCAAACTAAAATAAATACACCTAAAGAAGCTAAGCAAGAACGAAGACACTGGGTAAGATGCTCAATCCTCATTCAGAAAGGCAAGGAGGATAGACATTGGAAGAAGGAGAAAACAGGGAACAGGACAGAAGCCTACCACAGAGGGCTTCTGAAAGACTCTACCCAGCAGTGCATCTAAGCAGATGCTGAGACTCATAGCCAAACTTTGAGCAGAGCACAGGGAATATTATGAAATAAGGGGAAGACAGAAAGACCTAGGAGCTCCACAAGAAGAGCAACAGAACAAAATATCTGGGCCCAGGGGTCTTTTCTGAGACTGATACTCCAACCAAGAACCATGCATGAAGATAACCTAGAACTACTGCACAGATGTAGCCCATGGCAGCTCAGTCTCCAAGTGGTTTCCCTAGTAAAGGGAAAAGGACTGTCTCTGACATGAACTCAGTGGCTGGCTCTTTGATAAAATATTTTTTAAAGGATGGACAAAACTGTCCTAAGTTGTCTGAGGGAGTTGAAGCTATCTTTCTTATTTTGTGTTTTTAATGTCTAGATTATACTTGGCACTTGCAAACTAGTAACTGGCAAATGAGGCCCTGGAAGGCCCGTGACACAGGATGTGGACAGGGCCCCATGGTTTGAGGACAGGCTGCAGGTGCCAGTGGAGCAGTGTGCACTCGCGGCACAGAAGTACGTGGCTGAGTCTCCAGGCTGAGTGTCTGTGATGTGCAGGGAGAAGTGTTTGGCTTTCTTATCCAGTAAAACTGTGAGTCTTTGGTTCTGCTTTCTGTCCACATTTGAACGAATGTCCATGATGAACTGAAGAGCCTTCCCAGGTTCTTGTTTGTACCAAGGGAAGTACTCTGAGACACTGTCTGTGTAAGTGCAGTTGATGACAGCGCTGGCTCCCTCCTGAACTCTCAGGATGGAAGGGTGCTGCTCCACCTGCTCTCCTTGGCTTATCCCTGTGCAGAACGATGGAGAGAAAGGAGGAAGGTTGTCAGGTCATCACTTTCCAGAAATCTCTTTTCTACAGTAACTAGAGAAAACCTGAATAAAATATTGATTCCCCTAGATGACTCAGTAATGCCTACTGATTATTTTGTGGCCCTAAAATATTAACTTACCATCCATCTGCAGCCACAGAAACATGAATAAAGTAGGAACATATGACTTCATCATTCTTCCCAGTGAAATTGAAATCCAGTGTCAATCGTGCTGGCTGGCAAGTCAGCTACAGCTACCAGGGTGTTGTTCTATCTCAGTAACAATTCTAGCTCTGGAGTCTTCCCCTCAGCCACTGAGGAAAGGGCTTAGCTTCTGCACAGTCAGTACACAAGGAAGTGAATTCTCTGCATCCTCCCCAGCAGTTGAGAATTACTACCACCTTGTGGTGAATCTCTAACCAGCAAAGAGTCTGGTTAAGTGTTCTCTGACCCTATGTGACTCAGACACATAAAACACAATGTGTCATATCACATGGCTTCTAGTACTGAGAGACCAAGGATGGTATTTGTACATACTAGTGAAGCTGTTTCTTTTCTTTACATGTAGTATAGGACATGTATGATGCTTCATATACAAATGTATATCCATAATATGTCCATATATAAATGCATATATATGGCGTATATATGGGTGTGTTTGTGAGTGTGTGTCTGTGTGTGTGTAACATTTGTTCTGTGTAGAACTGTTTTTACCTTTCCACTCTCAAACTGCAGAATTCTTGAATCACTCATCAAGTATTCTCCCATTTCTTGGAGAAATATGCTTAGGTTTGTAGTTGTGCTTGTGAATTATAGCACTCAAGAAAATGTTTTTCAAGTCTCTCATGGGCTTTCAGTAGCAAGAAGACAAGGTTTATTCTATTTCAGTGAGTCTTTGCTGATAATATAACTGTGGCGTTTTTATGCTTTCATCTTGCCCTCCATAGGAACCAGCCTGGAATCACAAATGCACATAGCTACTCTTAGAAAAGGTCTCAGAAGTCATTTGGTCATCAGAGCGGCAACATCCATGTGGCTTATTCTCACAGCATCCAGTGTTGTAGACTGAATAACTGGTAGAAAAGTAGTGTGGATCCCCTGCAGAATCTGCCAAATACTGCAACAAACCCAGCTTTCCTCCTTCCTTGGTTCCTTTGTAGCACCCCTCTGATTCTAGCCCATGCCCTTTCCTTTGTGTCAAATACAAATATCTAAAAACACCATCTAGCTGGAAATCTAGTGTATGTGGGCTTAAGAAGCAGGTAGGACAGAGTTACTGAGAAATGGGACCATCCCAAATTAGAAATAAAAACAACTGGACCTTGAATAAGGGCCAGCTAAGAAAGAAAAACAAGTCAGGCAATTAAGGGCTACTAAATCTTGAGCAGGGGCCAGACCAGATGACCCCCCTCAAAAGACTGGACAAGCTTGTTTTAAGATAAGGGACCCGGGACTGGGAAGACTGTCCTTGGAGCTGTAAGCTGCCAGCCGCGAAACCGGGAGATGGGAGAGATGGGAGGACTGTCCTTGAGAAACTGTAAGCTGCCAGCTGCATAACTGCTATCTTTTCTGCTAACTAGTCAATGTAAAGGCCTGATTTTTAGGTATGTATGCTCCGGGTTGCCTCCTGCTTTGAAGGGACGACCCCCATCGCGATTGGAATAAACTGCCTCTTGCTTTTGCATCAAACCACGGTCTGTGAGTCTCTTTGGGGGAGGGAGCAGTACGGAGACCCTGCACCAGGAGTGCAGGTTTTGCATTACTGTCCTCCATTTCAATTCCCTGGTACCATCCCCAGTCCTGTAACAGACCACCTGCATGGACCTTTCCTTTCACTCTTCCTCCATTCTCTGGAATTCAGCTGAACTTCTCTGTATTTCCTCTCCTCCCTCACCCCTATTACTTTGCATCAAATACCAAAAGAGACACTCCCTCCTGGGAACCTGAAGGCCACCCCTGCCTGGGAAACAGGTACTCCATCCTCACTCAACATCATGCCCTACAGTGAAATGTCCCCAGTTTCAACCCTACCCATGAAGCAGACCACTTGAATGGGCCTGTCCTTCTCTGTTTCCATATCTCATGTATTCCACCAAACATTGCAGAAGACCGAGCTTGGCTTATTCTTGTGGATCCTCTTAGAACTCCCTCTAATTAACCTCCTTTCCTTTATGTCATCCTCCAATACAAAAAAAAAAAAAAACAAAAACATAACAACAACAACAAAACCATTGGTAAGCCGCAGAGGTAAGCTTCACCAACACAGTACAAGACATGGAATCTCAGGCTTTGAAGATAAGGTGGAAGAAATGGACAGATGTCTTAGTCAAAGAAAATGTTAAATCAAAACAAAGACAAAAACAAAACAATAATAAAACAAACAAACAAACCCTGGGAGAAAATATCCATGAAAGCAAGGACACCATAAAGAGATTGAATCTACAAATGATATAAATAAAGGAGAAGAAACCTGTCATTCCTGTTGGCAGAGGCTTGGATTGTAGCTGGAGTCCTGGAACTCAGCTCTGAGACAGAGACAATGGGTTCCATTTCCCTCAGGGGCAGCTATAGCACCTTAGGATGAGGCATAAGGATGCTAAGCCAGCGTGTGTAAAAGATTTTCCACAAAAATGTTACAGTTTAGGTCTCTTAGCATGAAATTGCCAGTGGCAATGGAAGCAGGCCATTCCAAACTTATGGTGGTAGAAAGTGTTACAGCTCTTGGTCAAGTTGCTGTGCTTAGTACAGCAGAGGTGCAGGACAATGCTCTTGCCTGGTGGGCTTGCAGCCAAGTCACAGGCCTGGTGAGGCACAGGCCCAGCAAGGTCTAGGCCCCGCATGCTAGAGGACAAACCCTATGAGACTCAGCCCATAGGAGGACAAATGACAAATCTTAGATGGTTTTGATGTGGAAAAGCTCCTGTGTAGTCAAAGGCAATATAAACCCTGAGCAGAGGGAGGGATTTTGAAGGTGAATGTGTTTGATTCAATGGGGCCAGTGGTTCAGGAGGTCAGGGGTACTTAAGGTCCTATGACAAGAAGGAAAATACCGTACTTAATTATTCTATCGGGGAGGGCATCCCCAAGTACAATTGCAGGTCACTGCTGGAATAACATCCTTAGCAGGGTGGGGTGTTTTGGGGAATTCCTAGATGCTTCCTAGAGCACTTTCCTTATTAGGGAAAAGTCTGTCCTGTAATCTGTGCTGAGGGCTATGTGACAATTTTTAGCTCCTTACAATACCTGGGGTCACCTAGATCAGGGGAGACTTTTAGAAACCCTCTAGAAAAGGGAGTTTACCATCATAGAGTGAGCACAGTTAAATGGCTATCCAGTTGCAACCTACTCTAAAAGCACAAAATGGCAACCAACAGAATAGGAAAGGATTTTTACCAACCCAAATCTGATAGAGGGCTAACATTTAACATAGATGAAGAATCCAAGAGACTAGACATGAACAATACAAATCAACTATTTCCTAAAAATGTGGTTTAGATATAAATGGAATTCTCAACCGAGAAATCTCAAACAGCCCAGAAGCACTTTAAGAACCTGCAACAGAGGGCCTCTGAAAGGCTCTGCCCTGCCGAATATCAAAGCAGATACTGAAACTTATGGCCAACTGTTGAGCAGAATGCATGGAATCTTATGAAAGAAGTGGGAAATAGTAAGATCTGTAGAGGACAGGAACTCCACAAGGAGAGCAACAGAACCAGAAAACTTGAACACAGGGGTCTTTCCAGAGACTCATATTCCAACCAAGTACCATGCATGGAGATAAACTAGAACCTCTGGACAGATGTAGCCCATGGCAGCTCAATGTCCAAGTGGGTTCTGTAGTAATGGGAAGAGGGACTGCCTCTGACATAAACTGATTGGCCTGCTCTTTGATCACCTCCCCCTGATGTGACAACAGCCTTACCAGACCACAGAAGTTGACAATGCAGCCACTCCTGATGAAATATGATAGACTAAGATCAGAAGGAAGCAGAGGGGGACCTCCACTATCAGTGCACTTGGGGAAGGGCATGCGTGAAGAAGGGGAAAGGAAGGTGGGATTAGGAGGAGAGGAAAGAGGGGGTTATGGGAGGATAGAAAGTGAATGAAGTGTAATTAATAAAAGTTAAAAAAAGAAATGTCCAACATCCTTAGCCATCAGAGAAATGTAAATCAAAATGACTCTGAGATTCCATCTTACACCTGTCAGGATGCCTAAGATCAAAAACACAAGTGACAGTTCATACTCACGAGGGATGTGGAGCATGGAGAACACTCCTCCATTGCTAATAGGAGTGCAAACATGTTCAATCACTTTGGAAATCAATATGGTAGTTTTTCAGAAAAATTCAAATCATTCTATCTCAAAACACAGCCATACCACACCTGGACATATACTCAAAGATTCTGAATTCTACCACCAGGGCACTTGTTCTCCTATGTTCACAGCAGCTTTATTCATAATAGACAGAAACTGGAAACAACCTAGAAGTCCTCAACTGAAGAATAGATAAAAAAATATGGTACAATTATACAATGGGATAATTTTTATTTTAGTTTATTATTTATACTTTATTCACTTTATATCCCCCATAAGCCCCTGCTTCCTCCCCTACTGGTCCCACCCTCCCTCCCCCTTCTTCACACATGCCCTTCCCCAAGTTCACTGATAGGGGAGGTCCTCCTCTCCTTCCTTCTGATCTTAGTCTATCAGATCACATCAGGAGTGGCTGCATTGTCATCTTCTGTGGCCTGGTAAGGCTGCTCCCTTATCAGGGGAGGTGCTGTTATGGCCAACTGTTGGGCAGAGTGCATTGAATCTTATGTAAGAAGTGGGAAATAGTAAGATCTGGAGAGGACAGCAGCTCCACAAGGAGAGTAACAGAACCAGAAAATTTGAACACAGGGGTCTTCCCAGAGACTCATACTCCAACCAAGTAACAGGCACGGAGATAACCTAGAACCCCTGCACAGATGTAGCCCATGGCAGTTTAGTGTCCAGGTGGGTTACATAGTAATGGGAAGACAGTGGGATAATTTTAAGCTGTTAAAAATTACATTATGAAATTCACAGGCAAATGGCTGGAACTAGAAAAGAATCATCCTGAGTGAGGTAACCCAGACTCAGAAAGGCAAACTGGGTATGTACTCACTTAGAAGTAAATATTAGCTGTAAAATACATGATAATCATGCTAAATACACTCCACAGACCCAGAAGCAAAGTAACAAGGTGGAATTTAGGCGGGTGGCACAGATCTCAATGGGAAGGGCAAATAAGATAGATTCTGTGGACTAGGAGTGGGTAGAGATGGAAATAGGAGTGAAGGAAGGGAGAGAGGGAGAGAGTGCTGGGAGAGATGACTGGATTTGGGAGCATTTCAGAGCAAAATAGAAACCTAGTGCCATAAAAACTCCCAGCAATCTACAAGAATAACCCTAGAAAAAAAATCCTAGTATTGGTGGATTACGAGCCCATGTTGACCATCTTCTAAAACCAGACAAGGCTCCCAGTGGAGGAACTAGGACACCAACCCAGCAACTAAACTTTTAACCTAAAAATTGTCCTTCCTCTAAGATGTAGTGGGGTAAGGGTGAAGTAAAAATTGTGGGAGTAGCCAAACAGTTGTTGATCCAAGTTGACACCCGAGCTATGAGAAGGAGCCAATGTGATGCTTCCTGGAGAGCCAGGTACCAGGGGCTGAATAGCCCAGAGACCTAGGATAGAACCTAACATGACCTGGAAAACAATCAATGAAATGATTCCAAGTACAGTCTGGTATACTTGTAAACCAGAGTTTAGCATACTCACCATTGGAGAGGATTCATAAAGCAACTGGACACACAGCCATATATTAGTTGGAGTTAAGGGAATTATGAGGAAAGGGGGGTAGAAGGATTGTAGGAGCCAGAGCAGTCAAGGATTCCACAAAACAAACAAACAAATAACCCAGTGCACAGTATTCAATAACCAGAGCTGGAGAGGATGTGGAGAAAAGGGAATCCTCCTTCATTGCTAAAGGGTAGGTAAACTTGTATAACCACTTGGAAAATCAATCTGGCACTTTCTCAGACAATTAGGAATAATGCTTCCTCAAGATCCAGCTATACCACTCTTAGGCATATATCCAAAACATGCTCAAGTAGACAGCAAGGTCATTTGTTCAACCATTTTTGTAGTAGTTTTATTCATAATAGGCAGAATATGGAAATAACCCAGATGTTCCTCAATTGAGGAATGGAAACAGAAATTCTGGTACATTTTTTAAATTTAATTTTTATTATTTTAATTCTTTATTAATTATACTTTATTCACTTTGTATCCCCCCTGTGGTTCCCTCTCTCCTCCTGTCCAAATCCCTCCCTTTCCTTCCTCCACCCTCTGCATGCATGCCCCTCCCCAAGTCCATTGATAGGGGAGATCTTCTTTTCATTCCTTCTGATCCTAGTCAATTAGGTCTCATCAGGAGTGGCTGCATTGTCTTCTTCTGTGTCCTGGTAATACTGCTTCTCCCTCGGGGGGAGGTAATTAAAGAGCAGACCAATCAGTTCATGTCAGAGACAGTCCCTGTTCCTATTACAATGGAACCCACTTAGATACTGAACTGCTATGTGTTACATCTGTACAGAGGTCTTAGGTTATCTCCATGCATAGTCCTTGGTTGGAGTATCAGTCTCAGGAAAGACCCCTGTGCTCAGATTTTTTGGTTCTGTTGTTCTCCTTGTTGATTTCCTGTCCTCTCCAGATCTTACTGTTTCCCACTTCTTTCATAAGATTCCCTGCACTCTGCCCAAAGGTTGCCCATACGTCTCAGCATCTGCATTGATAGTCTGCAGGGCAGAGCCTTTCAGAGATCCTCTGTGTCAGGCTCCTGACTTGTTTCCTCTTTTATCCTTATTCTGATGTCCAGCCTGTTTGCCTTTCTGGATAGGAATTGAGCATAATCAAGAGTCCTCCCTCTTGATTAGTTTCTTTATGTGTACAAATTTTAGTAGGTTTATCCTACATCATATGTTTATATGAGTGAGTATATACCGTGTGCATCTTTCTGTTTCTGGGATAGCTCACTCAGGATGATCTTTTCCAGATCCCACCATTTACCTGCAATTTTCATGATTTCCTTGTTTTTATTGCTGAGTAATATTCTATTGTGTAGATGTACCACAATTTCTATATCCTTTCCTCCACTGAGGGGCACCTGGGCTGTTTCCAGCTTCTGGATATTACAAATAAGGCTGCTACAAACATGGCTGAGCAAATGTCCTCATTGTGTACTTGAGACTCTTTTGGGTATATGCCTATGAGAGGTATAGCTGGATCTTGAGGAAGCACTATTCCTAGTTGTCTGAGAAAGTGCCAGATTGCTTTCCAGAGTGGTTGTACAAGTTTGCATTCACACCAGCAGCGGAGGAAGGTTCCCCTTTCTCCACAACCTCTCCATCATGTGTTGTCTCTTGAATTTTTGATCTTATCCTTTCTGATGGGTGTAAGATAAAATCTTAGAGTCCTTTTGATTTGCATTTCTGTGATGGCTAATGAAGTTGAGCATTTCTTTAAGTGTTTCTTTGCCATTCGATATTCCTCTATTGAGAATTCTCTGTTTAGCTCTGTACTCCATTTTTTAATTGGATTACTTGATTTTTTATTTTTAATTATACTTTATTTACTTTGTATCCCCCCTCTAGTTCCCTTCCTCCTCCCCTCCCAATCCTTCCCTTCCTCCCCCTTCTCCACACACTACCCTACCAAGTAGACTGGTAGGGGAGGGTTTCTTTTTCTTCCTTCTGGTCCTAGTCTGTTAGGTCTCCTCAGGAGTGGCTGCATTATCTTCCTCTGTAGCATGGTAAGGCTCTTTCCCCCTCAGAGGGAGGTGAACAAAGAGCAGGCCAATCATTTCATGTCAGAAACAGTCCCTGTTCCAATTACTTTGGAACCCACTTGGACACTGAACTGCCATGGGCTACATCTGTGCAGGGGTTCTAGGTTACTTCCATGCATGGTACTTGCTTGGTTGGCGTATGAGTCTCTAGAAAGACCCTTGTGTTCAAATTTTCTGGTTCTGTTGCTCTCCTTGTGGAGTTGCTGTCATATCCAGATCTTACTATTTTCCACTTCTTTCATAAGATTCCATGCACTCTGCCCAACAGTTGGCCATGAGTCTCAACATCTACTTTGATAGTCTGCAGGGCAGAGCCTTTCAGAGCCCTTTGTGGGAAGCTCCTAACTTGTTTCCTGTTTTCTACTTTTTCCTGGTACAACCAATCTGGAAATCAATCTGGTACTTTCTCAGACATCAAGGAATAGCACTTCCTCAAGATCCAGCTTTACCACTCCTAGGCATATTTCCAAAAGAGGCTCAAGTACACAATAAGGACATTTGCTCAACCATATTTGTAGTAGCTCTATTTGTGATAGCTAGAAGCTGAAAACATCCCAGATGCCCCTCAACTGAAGAATGAATACAGAAATTGTGGTACATCTACATAATGGAATATTACTCAGCAATGAAAAACAAGGAATTCACGAAATTTGCAGGTAAATGGTGGGATCTGGAAAGGATCATCCTGAGTGAGCTGTCCCAGAAGCAGAAAGACACATACTGTATATACTCACTCATATAGACATATAATATAGGATAAACCTACTAAAATCTGTAGACCTAAAGAAACTAATCAAGAGGGAGGACTCTGGCTAAAATGCTCAATCCCCACTCAGAAAGGATTACTTGATTGTTTGCTGTTTTACTTCTTTAGTTCTTTATATATACCGGATATTAGTCCTCTGTCAGATATAGTGTTGGGGAAGATCTTTTCCCAATCTGTAGGCATTCTTTTTGTTTTGATGACGGTGTCCTTTGCTTTACAGAAGCTTTTCAGTTTCATGAGGTCCCATTTATTGATTGTTGCTCTTAGAGCCTGTGCTGTTGGTGTTCTGTTCAAGAAGTTTTCTCCTGTGCCAATGAGTTCAAGACTTCCCCACTTTTTCTTCTAAGCAGTTTAGTGTGTCTGGTTTTACATTGAGGTCTTTGCTCCACTTGGACTTTAGTTTTGTGCAGGGTGATGAATATGGATCTATTTGCATTTTTCTACATATAGACTTCCAGTTAGACCAGCACCATTTGTTGAAGATGCTGTCTTTTTTCCATTGAATGGATTTGGCATCTTTGTCAAAAATCAGGTGTCCATAAGTGTGTGGATTTATGTCAGGGTCTTCTATTCGATTCCATTGATCCACCAGTCTGTTTCTATGCCATTACCATGCAGTTTTTAGTATTGTTGCTCTATAGTACAGCTTGAGATCAGGGATGGAGATACCTCCTGAAGATCTTTTAATGTAGAGAATTGTTTTAGCAATTCTGGGTTTCTCGGTGTTCCATATGAAGGTGAGAATTTTTCTTTCAAGGTCTGTAAAGAATTGTGTTGGTAATTTGATGGGAATTGCATTGAATCTGTAGACTGCGTTTGGTAAGATGGCCATTTTTACTATATTAATCCTGCCAAGCCATGAGCATGGGAGATCTTTCCATCTTCTGATATCTTCTTCTAATTCTTTCTTTAGAGACTGGAAATTTTTTCATACAAGTCTTTGACTTGCTTGCTTAGGGTCACACCAAGGTACTTTTTGTCCTTTGTGGCTATTGTGAAAACTTTTGTTTCCCTAATTTCATTCTCGGCCTGTTTGTCTTTTGTATACAGGAGGCTACTAATTTTTTGGAGTTAATTTTCTATCCAGCCTCTTTGCTGTAGGTGTTAATTAGCTGTAGGAGTTCCATGGTAGAATTTTTGGGGTCACTCAGTTATACTATCATATTATCTGCAAATAGTGATACTTTGACTTCTTCCTTTCCAATTTGTATCCCCTTGATCTCCCTCAATTGTCTTATTGCTTTAGCAAGGACTTCAAGAACAATGTTGAAGAGATATGGAGAGAGTGGGCAGTCTTGCCACTGATTTCTGTGGGAATAATTTAAATTTCTCTCCATTGAGTTTGATATTGGATATAGGCTTGCTGTATATTGCCTTTACTATGTTCAGGTATGTGCCATGTATCCTTGATCTCTCCAAGACTTTAAACATGAATGGATATTGGATTTTTTCAAATGCCTTTTTATTATCTAAGGAAATGATCACATGGTTTTTCTCCTTCAGTTTTTTTATATGGTGGATCACATTCATGGATTTCCATATATTGAACCACCCCTGCATGCCTGGGATGAAGCCTACTTGGTCATAGTGGATGATATCTTTGATGGGTTCTTGGATTCAGTTTGCAAGTATTTTGTTGAGTATTTTTGCATCAATGTTCATGAGAGAGATTGGCCTGAAATTTTCTTTCTTTGTTGGTCTTTGTGAGGTTTAGGTACCAAGATGATTGTGGCTTCATAGAATGAGTTTGGTAATATGTTTCTATATTGTGTAATAATTTGAAGAGTATTGGTGTTAGCTCTTCTTGGAAGGTCTGGTGAAATTCTGCACTGAAACCATCTGGACCTGGGCTTTTTTTGTATGGCAGACTTTTGATGACAGCTTCTATTTCCTTAGGGGACATAGGACTATTTAATTGGTTTACCTGGTCTTGATTCAGCTTTGGCATGTAGAATCGGTCAAGAAAATTGTCCATTTCATTTAGATTTTCAAATTTTGTGGCATATAGACTTTGGAAGTAAGACCTAATTATTTTATGGATTTCTTCAGTGTCTGTGGTTATGCCCCCCTTTTCGTTTCTGATTTTGTTGATTTGGATAGTTTCTCTCTCCCTTTTAGTTAGTTTGTCTAAGGGTTTGTCCATCTTGTTGATTTTCTCAAAAACCAGCTCTTGGTTTCATTGATTCTTTGAATTGTTTTATTTGTTTCTAGTTGGTTGATCTCAGCCCTCAGTTTCATTATTTCCAGCCATCTACTCTTCTTTGGTGTGTCTGCTTCTTTTTTTTCTAGGGCTTTTAAGTGAGCCATTAAGTTGCTTGCATGAGATGTTTTGATTTTCTTCTTGAAAGCACTTAGTGCTATGAACTTTCCGCTTAGCACTGCTTTCATTGTGTCCCATAAGTTTGGGTATGTTGTTCCTTCATTTTCATTGAATTCTAGGAAGACTTTAATTTCTTTTTTTATTTCTTCTCTGACCCAGCTGTCATTTAGTAGCAAGTTGTTCAGTTTCCATGTGTGTGTAACCCTTTTGTTATTTTTGTCATTGAGGTCCAGCTTTAGTCCATGGTGATCAGATAGGATAAAAGGGACTATTTCAATCTTCATGTAACTGTTGAGTCTTGCTTTGTGACCAACTATATGGTCTATTTTGGAGAAGGTTCCATGAGGTGCTGAGAAGAAGGTAAATTCTTTTGTGTTTGGGTGTAAGGTTCTGTAAATGTCTGTCAGGTTCATTTGATTCGTGACCTCTGTTAGAGACATTGTTTCTTTGTTTAATTTCTGTTTTGTTGACCGGTCCTTTTTTTTTTTTTTTTTTTCATCAATTACACTTTATTCATTCTGCATCCCCCCATAAGCCCCTCCCTCCTCCCATCCCAATCCCACCCTCCCTCCTCCCTCTGCTTGCATGTCACTCCCCAAGTCCACTAATAGGGGAGGTTCTCCTCTCCTTTCTGATCTTAGTCTGTCAGTTCACATCAAAAGTGGCTGTATTGTCCTCTACTGTGGCCTGGTAAGGCTGCTCCCCCCCCCCAGAGGGAGGTGATCAAAGAGCAGGCCAATCAGATTATGTCAGAGGCAGTCCCTCTTCACATTACTATGTAACCCAATTGGACTCTGAACTGCCCTGGGCTACATCTGTGCAGGGGTTCTAGGTTATCTCCATGAATAGTCCTTGGTTGGAGTATGAGTCTCTGGGAAGTTCCCTATGTTCAAATTTTCTTGTTCTGTTGCTCTCCTTGTGGAGACCCTGTCCTCTCCAGCTCTTACTATTTCCCAGTTATTACCTAAAATTCCGTTCACTCTGCCCAACAGTTGCCCATCAGGCTCAGCATCTGCTTTGATAGTCTGAAGGGCAGAGGCTTTCAGAGGCCCTCTGTGGTAGGTTCCTAGGTTGTTTCCTGTTTTCTTCTTCTTCTGATGTCCATCCTCTTTGCCTTTCTGGATGGGGTTTGGACGTTTTAGTTGGGGTCCTCTCTCTTGCTTAGTTTCTTTAGATGCACAGGTTTTAGTGGGTTTGTCCTATGTTGTATGTATATATGAGTGAGTATATACCATGTGTGTCTTTTTGCTTCTGAGACAACTCACTCAGGATGATCCTTTCCAGATCCCACCATTTACCTGCAAATTTCATGATTTCCTTATTTTTCATTGCTGAGTAATATTCCATTGTGTAGATGTACCACAATTTCTGCATCCATTCTTCAGTTGAGGGGCATCTGGGTTGTTTCCAGCTTCTGGCTATTACAAATAAAGCTGCTACAAACATGGTTGAGCAAATGTCCTTTTTGTGTACTTGAGCCTCTTTTGGATATATGCCCAGTAGTGGTATGGCTGGATCTTGAGGAAGCGCTATTCCTAGTTGTCTGAGAAAGCGCCAGATTGATTTCCAGAGTGGTTGTACAAGTTTACATTCCCACCAGCAGTGGAGAAGGGTTCCCCTTTCTCCACAACCTCTCCAGCATGTGTTGTCACTTGAGTTTTTGATCTTGGCCATTCTCATGGGTGTAAGGTGAAATCTCAGGGTTGTTTTGATTTGCATTTCCCTAATGGCTAATGAGGTTGAGCATTTCTTTAAGTGCTTCTCTGCCATTCGGTATTCCTCTACAGAAAATTCTCTGTTTAGCTCTGTTCCCCATTTTTTAAGTGGATTACTTGGTTTGCTGCTTTTCAGCTTCTTTAGTTCTTTATATATACTGGATATGAGTCCTCTGTCAGATAAAGGGTTGGTGAAGATTCTTTCCCAATCTGTAGGTGGTCGCTTTGTTTTGATGACGGTGTCCTTTGCTTTACAGAAGCTTTTCAGTTTCATGAGGTCCCATTTATTGGTTGTTGCTCTTAGAGCCTGTGCTGTTGGTGTTCTGTTCAGGAAGTTTCCCCCTGTACCAATGAGTTCTAGGGTATTTCCCACTTTTTTTTCAAGCTGATTTAATGTGTCTGGTTTTATGTTGAGGTCTTTGATCCACTTGGACTTCAGTTTTGTGCAGGGTGACAAGTATGGATCTATTTTCATTTTTCTACATGTAGACATCCAGTTAGACCAGCACCATTTGTTGAAGATGCTATCTTTTTTCCATTGTATGGTTTTGGCGTCTTTGTCAAAGATCAGGTGTCCATAAGTGTGTGGGTTTATTTCTGGGTCCTCTGTTCGGTTCCATTGATCCACCATTCTGTTTCTATGCCAGTACCATGCAGTTTTTAAAACTGTTGCTCTATAGTACAACTTAAGATCAGGGATGGAGATACCTCCAGAAGATCTTTTATTGTAGAGGATTGTTTTAGCAATTCTGGGTTTCTTGTTTTACCATATGAAGTTGAGAATTTTCCTTTCCAGGTCTGTAAAGAATTGTGTTGGTAATTTGATGGGCATTGCATTGAATCTGTAGATTGCTTTTGGTAAGATGGCCATTTTTACTATGTTAATCCTACCAAGCCATGAGCATGGGAGATCTTTCCATCTTCTCATATCTTCTTCTAATTCTTTCTTCAGAGATTTGAAATTTTTTTCATACAAGTCTTTGACTTCCTTGGTTAGGGTTACTCCAAGGTACCTTATGTCATTTGTGGCTATTGTGAAGGGTGTTGTTTCCTTAATTTCTTTCTCAGCCCTTTTGTCTTTTGTATACAGGAGGGCTACTGATTTTTTTGAGTTAATTTTGTATCCTGCCACTTTGCTGAAGGTGTTTATCAGCTGTAGGAGTTCCCTGGTAGAGTTTTTGGGGTCACTCAAGTATACTATCATATCATCTGCAAATAGTGATAATTTGACTTCTTCCTTTCCTGACCGGTCCTTTTTTAAGAGTGGTGTGTTGAAGTCTCCCACTCTTAATGTGTGTGGGTCTAAGTGTGGTTTAAGTTTTATTAAAGTTTCTTTTACGAATGTGGGTGCCCTTGCATTTGGGGCATATTGTTCAGGATTGTGATGTCTTCTTGGTGGAATTTTCCCTTCATGATTATGAAGTGTCCTTCTCTATCTCCTTTGATTAATTTTGGTTGAAAATGTATATTATTAGATATTAGAATGGCTACCCCTGCTTGCTTCTTGGGTCCCTTTGCTTGGAAAACCGTCTTCCATCCCTTTATTCTCAGGTAATGTCTACCTTTGTGATTTATGTGTGTTTCTTGTGTTCCTGGGTCTTGTTTACACATCCATTCTGTTAGTCTGTGTCTTTTTATTAGAGAATTGAGTCCATTGATGTTGAGGGAGATTAATGACCAGTGGCTGTTAGATCCTTTGATATTGATCTTGGCTATGGTAGTGTGTTTGGCTACTTTTTGTTTTGTTGTAGTGAGGTTATTTATTTCCTGTGTTTTCTTGAAAGTAGCTAGTTTTCTTGGATTGTATTTTTTCCTTCTAGTACCTTCTGAAACACTGTATTTGTGTGTAGGTACTGTTGAAATTTGTTTTTGTTGTTGAATAACTTGTTTTCTCCGTATATGAGGCCTGAGAGTTTTGCTGGGTACAGTAGCCTAGGCTGACATCTATGTTCTCTTAGGGTCTGCATGATCTCCACCCAGGCTCTTCTGGCTTTCATAGTTTCTGTTGAGAAGTCGGGTGTGATTCTGATGGGTTTGCCATTATATGTTACTTGGCCTTTTTCCCTTACAGCTTTTAGTATTTTTTCTTTGTTCTGTATACTTACTGTTTTGATTTTTGTGTGGCAGGAGGATTTTCTTTTCTGGTCTAATGTATTAGGTGTTCTGCATGCCTCTTGTATTCTTATAGGCCTCCTCTTTATGTCGAGGAAATTTTCTTCAATGATTTTGTTGAAAATATTTTCTGGGCCTTAGAGCAGGGAATCTTCTTTTGCCTCTATTCCTATTATTCTTAGGTTTTGTCTTTTTATGTTGTCTTGGATTTCTTGGACGGTTTGTGTCAGTAATTTTTTAGATTTATTATTTTCTTTGACAGATACATCGATTTCTTCCATTGTATTTTCCACACCTGAGATTCTGCCATCTCTCATAGTCTATTGGTTATGCTTACCTCTGTATGTAGTTCCTGTTTTCTTTCCTAGGTTCTCCTTCTCCATGATTTCCTCCATTTGTATTTTCTTTAATTTTTCCAATTCTATCTTCAGATCTTGAACCGTTTTGTTGATTTCTTTCATCTGTCTGACTGTATTTTCCTGTTTTTCCTTCAATTCCTTCAGCTGTTGGTTTGAACATTCCTTTGTTTCTTTTATTTCTTTCAGTGATTTAATCACTTCCTCTCTGAACGCCACAAACTGTTTGGCTGCATATTTCTATATTTCTTTATAGATGACCATAATCTGTTTTATTATATCTTCCCCTAATTCTACACACATTTTATTTGCTTCTTCCATTAACCTCTTCATAAGCATGGATGTAAGGTCATCTTCTTGAATTTCACTTATGTTAGGGTGTCCAGGACTATTTGCCCCCGGATAACTGGGTCTGAGCATGCCATATTGCTTTGCCTTTTGTTGGTTGTGCTTTTTCCCTGGCCTCTACCCATCTCTCTGTCCCAGGTATTGTCTGTTAATTTCTGGTGCCTGTTGGGTCCTGGGGTATAGAGAATCCACTTGGCAGGGTTCTGAAGTTCTCCTCTGCTTTTTGGGTATGGTCAACTGAATGGTGGTGCTTCTCAGGAATTGTCTCAGTTCACTTCAGATGTATGAACCTGTATGGTAACTGTGATGTTCAGGAAGGCTCTCCTTTCATCAGGAGAGGTCCTGGTGATGGCTGCCCTGCTGCTGGGTTTCTTGTTCTGCATTTAGTGAGCAGCAGCTGTTGCTCTTAAGGTGTAATTGTTGGGTGCAGCCTTCTTGAAGAACTAGGGATTCCCACAGTTTTGTCAGTTTAGCTAGGGATAACTGGTTGATCCTTGGAGCAGTATCTGGGGGCTGCTGTAATGGCTCTCTGGCTTTTGTAGGTCTGAGGATGCAGCTGTGTGCCCCAGTGCCCTAGCAGTACTTAATGATGGGGGGGGGGGGGTGAGTACAGCACTCATTCCTACAATACAATGCTAGAGCCCAGAGTCTGCATGAATCCAGAAAATCTTTTGGAGCTAGGTGTTCAGAGCATTGGACCTGATAATCCCCCTGCTGTGGGGCTTTTTCCTGACAGGGACACCCAGTCTTTGCTTTGGGGACAGCCTTTCTGCCTGTGATGGCGAGTAGAAGCCTCAGGCACAGACTTATGTGGATCCGCCTTTCTGCCTTTCTAGGGATTGGGTGCCTGGGTGTCTGCCAAAACTGAGTAATTTTTCCCAAGACCTTTTCGGGGTGGTGGTATTGGCTGAGTGCTCTGAGATCAGACCAGCTGTTCTCCTCCCTGTGGGTTTGCAACCAACAGAGAAACTCAGTCTCTGGTGCCCCAGGGCCCCAAGTTCTATCTAGGGCAACAAGTCAGGTTCACAGGCAGGACTCTGTCCTGGAGACTGGGTCCCTAGCTCTGGCTCTGGGCTGGCTCCTGGGCAGTGCCCTCGGAACCCTGAGTCTTTTCCAGGGAATGTCTGGGTGACCTAAGGTTGGTCCCAATCATTTCCTGTAACGTAGGGTTACCTCTCAACTGGAAATCGCAGTCTCTGATGTTATTGTGCCCATAGTTTAGTCTGGGACAGTGATCAGAGCACACTGGCCTGTGGCTCTGGGCTAGCAACCAAGTGCCTGGTAGAAATGGGAGCTCTTCTGCGGTTTAGCTGGGTGAGATGAAGCTGATTGAATCCCCCACCGTGGGGTATCTTCTCACCTGGGAAACACAACCACTTATGTTTTAAGGCTGCGAGTTCTGACTGCTGGTCACTGTGCCAATCCTGCTGTGCTGCTGGTCAGAACTAGAGTCATCCACGTGCTGCCATCTTGCTGAATCCTGCAAATTCTGGTACATTTACACGGTGGAATACTACTCAGCAATTAAAACAAGGAAATCCTGAAATTTGCAGGCAAGTGGTGGGATCTAGAAAAGATCATCCTGAGTGAGGTATCCCAGAATCAGAAAGACACACAAGGTATATACTCACTTATATGTAGATATTAGAAATATAATATAGAACAAATATACTAAAATCTGTACACCTAAAGAAACTAAGCAAGAAGGAGGACCCTGGGTAAGATGATCAATCCACACTCAGAAAGGCAAACAAGACAGACATTGGAAGAGGGACTAAACAGGGAAAAGGACAGGAGTCTACCACAGAGTGTCTCTGAAAGACTCTACCCAGCAAGGTATCAAAGCAGATGCTGAGACTCATAGCCAAACTTTGGGCAGAGTGCAGGGACTCTTATGAAAGAAGGGGCAGATAGGAAAAGCTGGAAAGGACAGAGCTCCACAAGGAGAGGAGCAGAACCAAAAAATATGGCCCAGGTGTCTTTTCTGAGACTTATACCCCAACAAGGACCATTCATGGTGATAACTTAGAAGCCCTGCATACAGGTAGCCCATGGCAGTTCAGTCTCTAAGTGGGTACCCTAGTAAGGGGAACAGGGACTGTCTCTGACATGAACTCATTGGCTGGCTCTTTGATCACATCCTCCTGGTGGGGGCAGCTTTACCAGGCTACAGAGGAAAACTATGCAGACAGTCTTGATGAGACCTAATAGGCTAGGGTCAGATGGAAGTGGAGGAGGACCTCACCTATCAGTAGAATAAGTGAGGGGCATGGAAGGATAAAAGGAAGGGAGGGTAGGATTGGGAGGAGATGAGGGAGGGAGCTACAGCTGGGATACCAAGTGAATAAATTGTAAAAATTTAAAAATAAAATAAAATATAACCATAGCTCAAGGTACTCAATAAGGACTCACAGAGGCTGAACCAACATTCAGGGAGCCTGTATGGATCTGACCTACTGGGAAGTAATGTGAATATCACCAGAGGAGAAAGGTAAGTACCAATACACCTATAAATCATCGGATCTACAATTGTGACCTGCCTGCATGATACACTGGTGTGATAATGGCACAAATGAATTTGGAGTAACCAACCACACTTAGAGGCCTGATTCATGAAAAGGAACACAATCCTGATACTGGTCCAGTGGCCAAAAACCTGAGGCTAGATAGGCCATAGACCTAGGAAAAACCACATTGCTAAAAATATTGTAGCAATGTGATGACTTCTGATGACTTACTGCTATACACATAGATGAGTGTCTTATTCAGCCATCATCAGAAAAGCTTCCACTTGCAGTAGATGGGAACAAACAGAAAGACCTAAAACTCCACAACTAGAAATTATGCATGGAACAGGAGACCTTGGAACACTCAGTCCTAAATAGAATGTGTCTATCGAACTTCTCCTTTCAGGATTCAAGAACTTTTGCAACAGCAGCAGCAGAAAAAGAAGAAGAACAACAACAACAATAAGAAAAACAAGAACAAGAGGAAGAAGATGAAGAAGGAGGAGGAGGAGAAGAAGAAAGACTGTCGGAGCTAGTGGGGATGGAAAGTACAAGGAAATAACGCCCTCAGCACAATAACACTGGCTCAGTATGAATGCTCAGAAGATGGCAGCAGCATACACAGGGCTTCCACAGCTCCAATGCAGAAGGGGTTCCGGTGTTGAGTGTGGGAAATGACATGCTTTCCCTTCCAAATCAAGAAGCTATTTCCAAATTAAAGCTGCTCATGGAGGAAAATTTAGTTTTTGCCAACAGTGTCTCACTTAAGTCTCTCTTTATACAAATCACACTTAAGGGCAGGCCTCACACCCAGTAGTACATGACCAAGTCAAAATGAACTCAGTGATATTTTAAAAGATGTGTGTGTGTGTGTGTGTGTGTGTGTGTGCACATGTCTATGTCTCTGCATGCATGCGTGCTCCATATGCTATTTATTGGTTTTGGTTTTTTGTTTTGTTTTGTTTCTATTTGCTGTGATCTATTTTGGCTAGATTGTTGACATGACTGTTTGTTTTCTAAAAAAGAGAGAGTGAACTACAGCATGAAGTTAGATGTGTGGGAAAGATATGGAAGTAGATGTGGGAGGAGAAACCCTGAGCAGAATATACTGCATGAAAAATCCATTTTCAATTTAACCCAAAAGAAGAATCACAGTGGTGCACCCTGAGTCTTTCTTGGTCAAATGTCCATGTTCACACAGATTGGAGTTCATGATTCTTATTGTCAGACAGAATGGAACATGTCTTTTAGACCAAACTTGCATAGATGAAAGAGGCTGATTTTCCATGAAGTGAGGTGGAGACACAATGCAGAGAGGAAATCTGGTATAATGGCATATATAGTTCATAAACTTTCTGCCTTGTAATGATATTGTATAAGAGACTTGTATGAACTCTTCTGACTTTTTTTGTGCTACTAAACATAGAACATCCTATAGAAGGCAGTGTCAGGCATAGAATGAATTGGGACTGGGAGAAATTGTCTCATAGAATAAAAACCTAGGACCACCAAAATTCTCAGGTATCACATACGCCTGTCATTTCCTTGACAGATCTTTGAGCCCTGGAGAAACTTGATAGGATTCTATCTGGGTTTCATCTGACCCATAACACAAATGGACTGATAGTGGATCATGGGCTGTTTATACTTATAGCCAAATAAAATAAGACTGTAGTTTGCTAAATATGATGATTCTATGTGGTGTGATACAGTGGTAGTCTGGACAGCCTAGGAAAAGATAGGCAGGATGCTCATTTATGAGGCTCTGTTTTTATCATTAAATCTAACACTCCTTTCTTCTAAGAAATACATGTACCCTGGATCTTGAAGAAGCTGAGAACTGCAGATAGTTTATTAATATATGAAGCAAAAGTCACAAGGTCAGCCTCGCCTTGATGGCTTTCTGGAGTTAATTACTCTCTTTCTAGGGGTAACTGGAAGGCTTACATGCTCAACAGAGGTTGTGATAAAGTTGATGAGACCTAATGTAAAACATAAAATTGTTTTTTATTTTTATTAATTACAATTTATTCACTTTGTATCCCCCTGTATCTTCCTCCCTCTTCCTCTCCCAAATCCACCCTCCCTCCTCCTTCTCCACCCATGTGCCTTCCCAAGTCCACTGATAGGGGAGGTCTTCCTACCCTTCCTTCTGAACCTAGACTATCAGGTTTCATCAGGAGTGGCTGCATTGTCTTCCTCTGTGTCCTGGTAAGGCTGATCCCCACTCAGGACGAAGTGATAAAAGAGCAGGACAACCAGTTCATGTCAGAGACAGTCCCTGTTCCCATTACTATGAAACCCACTTGGACACAGAACTACTTGGGCTACATTTGTGCAGAGGTTCTAGGTTATCTCCATGAATTGTCCTTGGTTGGAGTATCAGTCTCAGATACTCATTTTTATGTGATGAAATTTGCCAAATTAAAAACTCATTAGAAAAATATAAAATAAAAAAGAATGAAGTTAATGAAAAAATGGCTCTTCAAAATGAGGAGGTAGAAAATTAAACAGCAAATTCAGAAGAGAACTGCTTTGTCAGGACATTGCTGATAGCCAGAAGCAAACAGATTCATAAAGTAATCACTTTGATCAGGAACAGAAGACAATGACAACTAATCACAGTTTTCTAAAATGAGCTGTGAACTTGTTCAATATCCTGATAAAATTCAGAAATCAACGTAAACCAATGAGAAAATTGAGCTTCAGAACCAAGAAGTGAGAGAAAATCTCTAGGAGAGTCTTACAAGAAATGGAGCAGAGACTGTTGACTGTAGCAGGATGGAGTTTATTGTGCATCACACAGAGACTACCAGACCTAGAAGGAGGAGGGGCATTATCAAAGTACAAAAGTTCACAGACCTTCTGAGAGCCTGGATGAAGATGATCCACCCATTCATGGTGCTGTCAGTGCAAATACTGAAGAATGGAAGGTGCTTTTATCAGTTGATACTTTTTTCCATTTTGTATTTTGATTTCACTTGAATTTTGATTTTCAGGATTTACAGCAGACAATAACATTTATATTACTTTAAAAATGTTTACTATATGTCTTATCTAGAAAACATCCAAAACTGCTGTCTGTAGTCATCAAACTCAGTTGTTTATTAAACAGTGCTTTCAAGTCCAGATTTATCAGGAATGGGCTTAGAAAACAGTGATCTATTTTTTTTCAATTCTTTTTTTTTATTAATAACAGTTTATTCACTTTGTATCTCACCTGTAGCTCCCTCCCCCACCCCTTCCAATTCCACCCTCCCTCCATTTTCTTCTCCTATGCCCCTCCCCTAGCCCAATGATATGGAAAGTCTTCCTCCCCTTCCACCTGACCATAGTCTGTCAGGTCTCATTAGGACTGTCTTCTTTTTCTTCCTTTGTTTCCTGGCAAGGCTGATCCCTTAGGTGGAGGTGATTCTAGAGCCAGCCCATGGGTTCATGTCAGAGATGGTCCCTGGTCCTATTATTGGGGAACCCTCTTGGATACTGAGCTGCCTTGGGCGGCTTCTGTGCAGGGGTTTTAAGTTATCTCCATGCATGGTCCTTGTTTGGAGTATCAGAAAAGTCCCCTGTGCCCAGATTTTTTGGTTCTGTTGTTCCCTTTGTGGAGCTCCTGTTCCTTCCAGGTCTTTCTATCTCCACCTTCTTTCATAAGATTCCATGCATTCTGCCCCAAATTTCGCAATGCATGTCAGCATATGTTTTGATACCATTCTGAGTGAAGTCTTTCAGAGGCCACCTGTGATAGGCTACTGTCCTGTTCCCTGTTTTGTCCCTCTTCTGATGTCCATCTTATTTGCCTTTCTGAATAAAGATTGAGCATCTCACCAATGTCCTCCTTGCTTAGCTTCCTTAGGTGTATGGATTTTAGCATGATTATTCTATATTATATGTCTAATATCCATTTATAAGTGTGTATATACCATGTGTGTCTTTCTGCTTCTGGGATACCTCACTCAGGATGATCTTTTCTAGATGTCACCATTTGCCTACAAATTTCATGATTTCTTTGCTTTTAATTGCTGAATAGTATTCCATTGTGTAAATGGATCACAATTTCTGTATCCATTTTTCAATTGAGAAGCATCTGGGTCATTTCAAGATTCTAGCTATTACAAATAAAGCTGCTACTAACATGTTTGAGCAAATGTCCTTGTATGCCTGAGCATCTTTTGGATATATGCCTAGCAGTGGTACAGCTGGGTCTTAAGGTAGCACTATTCCTATTTTTCTGAGAAAGCCCAGACTTGAACTCATTGGCACAGGAGACAACTTCCTGAACAGAACACCAAGAGCACAGGTTCTAAGATCAACAATTAATAAATGAAACCTCATGAAACTGAAAACGTTCTGTAAAGCAACGGACACTGTCATCAGAACAAAACTACAGACTACAGATTGAGAAATGATTTTCACCAACCATATTTCTGATAGAGGGCTAATATCCAGAATATATAAAGAAGTCAAGAAGTTAAACAGCAACTAATCAAATAACCCAATTTAAAAATGGGGTACAGAGTTAAACAGAGATTTCTCAATAGAGGAACATCGAATGACAAAGAAACAATTAAAGATGTCCTCATCATCCTTAGTCATCAGGGAAATGCAAATCAAAACGACCCTGAGATTTCACCTTACACCAATCAGAATGGCTAAGATCAAAAACTCTCGTGACAACACATGCTGGGGGGAATGTGGAGAAAGGGGAACCCTCCTCCACTGCTGGGAATATAAACTTGTATAACCACTCTGGAAATCAGTCTGGTGCTTTCTCAGAAAATTAGGAATAGAGCTTCCTCAAGATCCAGCTATACCCATCCTAGGCATATATCCAAAGATGCTCAAGTACACAATAAGGACATTTGCACAACCATGTTTGTAGCAGCTTTATTTGTAATAGCTAGAAGTTGGAAACAACCCAAATGCTCCCTAACTGAGGAATGAATACAGAAATTGCGGTACATCTCCACAATGGAATATTACTCAGCAATAAAAAAAACTAAGGAAATTATGAAATTTGCAGGTAAGTGGTGGGACCTAGAAAAGATCATCTGAGTGAAGTATCCCAGATGCAGAAAGACACACGGGATATATACTCATTCATAAGTGGATATTAGACAGATAATATAGGATAAACCTACTAAAATCTGTAGACCTAAAGAAACTAATCAAGAAGGAGGACTCTTGCTAAATGTTCAATCCCCATTTAGAAAGGCAAAGAGGATGGACATCAGAAGAAGGAGAAAATAGGGAACAGGACAGGAGCCTACCACAGAGGGCCTCTGAAAGGCTCTACCCTGCAGGGAATCAGAGCAGATGCTGAGACTTATGGACAAACTTTGGGCAGAGTGCAGGGAAACTTATGAAAGCAGTGGGAAATAGTAATACCTAGAGAGGGCAGGAGCTCCACAAGGAGAGCAACAGAACCAAAAAATATGGGCACAGGGATCTTTTCTGAGACTGATACTCCAACCAAGGACCATTCATGGAGATAACCTAGAACCCCTGCACAGATGTAGCCCATGGCAGTTCAGTGTCCAAGTACGTTCCATAGTATTGGGAACAGGGGCTGTCTCTGACATGAACTGATTCACCTGCTCTTTGATCACCTCCTTATGAGGAGGGGATCAGCCTTATCAAGACACAGCGTAAGACAATGCAGTCACTCCTGATGAGACCTCATACACTAGGATCAGAAGGAAGGGGAGGAAGACCTCCCCTATCAATGGACTGGGGGAGGGTCATGGGTGGAGAAGGGGAAAGGAGGGTGGGATTGGTAGGGGAGGGGGGAGGGAGATACAACAAAGATACAACAAAGTGAATAAATTGTAATTAATAAAAAATAAAATTAAAAAAAACCCTCAAGTGACAACATATGCTGGAGAGGATGTGGAGAAAGAGGAACCCTCCTCCATTGCTGGTGGGAATGTAAAGTTATATAACCACTTTGGAAATCAATCTGGCGCTTTTTCAAACTAAAGTGATCTATTGAGATCAATTAGAAAACCTTTTCAAAGTACCCATTTCTGTGCTTAAGCCATGTTCCAATATCAGCTAATTTCACAACTGCACCCTACCAAGAAGCTAAGGTTTGGATGGTTGCTATATGTGAACAGTCTAAATGACTGAATAAATCATTATTATTGTAAAAGATGTCTCTCATACTGTCTTCACTTCTAGCCATGCTCATGTAAATGTTTTTGGCAATTACTAATTGTTTATTATCTGGGAAGCTTAGATTACCTATATTTTATAGGAATGTAGTTGCAGTGGGATAAAGAATGAATCACAAGGGGCAGGGTCGGTTAGTTTGTGGAGCTCTAGAAAGAAAGTGTTTTGGCCAATCCAGTGGCTGTTGCAGGCATTCAGCTGCAGTTTCAAGCTGAAACCCTCAATGGACAGACATGACGTGGGGGAATGGCTGCTTTCCAGTTCCATTCAGAAACAAGTGACAGTCCAGAGTTTTCCACCTGTGGAATGTGATTGCCAACCCTTGGGTAAAGGCAGTTTTTGGGTCACATTTAAATATTATAAAATGAATTAGCGACCCCCTATTGTGTGACATTTAGGAGGTTTCCAGTTTTTCTTTTGAAAGCAGTATGTTAATAAGCAGTTTGGTAAATATATATTCCACTGTTCTCATTTTTATGTGAAATATTTGTTTTACATTACATAATGAAATGCATTATGCATTGTAAATATAATGTTTTAATTTGATAATAAAGATACTTTCTATTATTTTTCTACACCTTAATTTACTAGATTTCTGAAATTAATTCTTTCATCAACTTCATATTCAGCAGATTACCTAGAAGTTTGTCAGGTGCTCTCTAAACAAAGGATGAAAACAGTTGCTCTCTGTTTCTGATTGTGAGAAATGGTTTTAATGATTCTGGAGTGTGTAAGAGGGGTTTTTATTTTATGACATCAGCAAAAGCATTTGTTAAAATGAAGTGTATATTTTACTAATGTGGGCTGATGGTTCTGGCATCTAACATTCTAGAAGTCAGTGTCAGTCAGTCTGAACTGTCATATCAGTGTGAACTTCTTGAGGTATTTTTATGTCTCCTCACACTTCCTTTGTAATTGGTAGAGATCTGATAAAGCCACAGCTGGGCAAAGCCTCCTGCTGTGTCCCTGTGTCAGGGGCTGGAACTGCACACCCAGCTGCAGTTTGGGGCCAGGCTCAGGCTTGCTGGAAGCACTGTGCCTCAGCAGCACAGAGGTAGGTGCCTGAGTCCTCCAGCTGGGCGTCCCTGAGGTGCAGGGCGCTGTAGCTCTCCTTAAAATGAAATGTTGACTTTAACCTCCCATTCTCCTTTGTTCCTGCAGCCACATAAAGCAGACTGATGAGGCTGCCCTGGGGATTCTGTCTGAACCACTGCACACTCTTCATGGTGGTGGAAAAGTTGCATCTCAGTGCAGAACTGGTTCCCTCCTGAAGACTCAGGACTGAGGGACTCTGCTCCACTCCAGCTCCTCTCACCCCTGCTTGGAAACAGATAAGCAAACCAGAATCAGAGAGAGGTTTCACCCACACCTGTCAGATATCCCAGGTGACTTCCAGGAGGATGAATGCACAGGAGCTGTGTGTTGGCTTTCTCCCACTCCACCATTTCTGGAGAATCCCTAAAGCAACTTAGCTGAGCTCAACTCACAGCAAATCTGCACCCACAGAATCCCCAGCAGAGCTCCCAGGTTCCTCTCCATGCCCCTGTCTAGTTGCTGGGATTCTTCTCTCCAGCTCTGAAGGGTGTCAAATGTTGTGCACAGACACATTGTGCTTACAGACAACAGGTTCTCAGAATCACTGAGCTTCCTCCTTCATCTGAACAGGAAACCCCACCCAGCTCAATGTCAGTATGCAGCACTGTACTTGCTTTAGGACTAAAGGACTATGATGCAGAGCCCAGAACTCTGTGTTTCCAATGTAACATCGTAAGGGAGTGTGGGGAAAATGTGAGAGGATGGGGAGGCATGAATGCAGAGAGCTGGTGGGAAAATACATATCTACTAGTGAGTATATATATACATGTGTGTATGCGTGTGTGTGTGTGTGTGTGTGTGTGTGTGTGTCTGTGTCTGTGTGTGTGTGTGTGTGTGTGTGTGTGTGATATAAACGGTATGGGAATAGTTTCTATTTCATTGAATTTGGGGAATTTTAGATATAAAACTATTTTTTTTTTTTAATAAAAAGAGTGGAGATGTTTTCTCTTGTGTGTCGATTGTCATAATGCCCCGTGAGGTCATATTTTGTTTTTATCTATTGAGAGAATTGTTCTTAAAATATATTTATAGACACATGAGATAGGTGAACAGGTTCTAGATATCTGTGGTTATACATAAAATGGTTGAGGACTAAGGCTCCAGGTGAACTCCACATCCATCAGCCCTACAACTTGCTCAGTGACTGTATTGCCTGCTCTCATCTCAACTCCTCCAACCTTCAACTATCTTGAGGAAAAGTAATTTCCAGAGATTTCCCCCACCACTGATTTACATTCTGTCTCCCAGTCCTTCCCCCAAACCCCACCCTCTCTCCCCATACCTGATCCCCACCCCTGTTAACCTCCTCCCCTCTTCTTCCACCAAGTACCCTTCCTCCATCACGTCAGATGTTAATTGTATTTTCCCTTATGAGTGAGATTAAAGCAGCTTTCCTTGGCTTCTTTGGGTCAGGGGATTGTAGTATGGTTATGTTGTACTCTATGACTAATAACCATTCATATGTGACTAAATACCATGTGTGTCTTTCTGGATCTGGGTTATCTCACTCTGTATGATCTTTTCTGGTTTTATCCATTTACCTGTCCCAAGGAGTCTGCTTGAGTGACTCTAGCTGAGACTCCGAGCAGTGGGAGTTAAGGAGCCTGAAGTTGCCACCTCCTGTAGCTAGCTGGAAATTCCAGTGGAGGGAGGGGGACAACAGCCCACCCATAAAACCTTTGACCTAAAATTTGTCTTGCCTACAAGAAGTGTAGGGATAAAGATGGAGCAGAGATTGAAGGAATGGCAAAGCAATGACTAGCCCAACTGGGGACCTACCCCATGGAAGAGAGCCAATCCCTGACACTATTAAAGATACTCTGCTATGCATGCAGACAAGACCCTAGCATAACTATCTTCTCAGATGCTTCATCTAGCAGCTGATTGAAACTTATACAGAGACTCACAGCCAAACAAAGAATAGACCAAGCTCAGGGAGTTTTGTGGAAGAGTGGGAGGAAGAATAGAGGGAGCTTGGAGGGGTCAAGGACACCACAAGAAGAACTACAGTGGGCCATGTGGGCTCACAGAGGCTGAACCAACAACCAAAGAGCATGCATGGGCCAGACCTAGACCCCCTACACATATGTAGCCTATGTGCAACTTGGTCAACATGTGTGTCCCCGAACAATGGGAGGATGGACTGTCTATGAATTTGTAGCCTTCCATTGAATCTTTTTTGCCCTAGCTGGGCTGCCTTGTCTGGCCTCAGTGGGAGAGGATACTTAAGAGTCCTGCTTACAAAGCCAGGGTGTGTTGGTACCACTTAGGGGCCTCACCTCTGAGAAGAAGGGGGAGATTGGGAGAGGGTATGAAGGTGGGGCTGGGAGGAGAGAAGGGTAGGAGCTGGAATCAGGCTGTAAAGAGTTTATATAAATAAATGGGGGCAGGAAGAAAGAAAAGTAATTTTCGGAAATCCTGCAGTGCCCCCTAGTGGACTGATACCACCAACAGTGACTTCAAGCTATCTCCACAAGCCTCAGTAAACCAGCCCTACTCATTCCATCACCTCCTGGTGAAGGAAGTGCAGATGGTCAGAAGACAAGACTAGCTACATAGACCTCTCAAAAGAAGAAATAAAAATGCCTAAGAACTATCTCAAAACTTTTCCTTGTCCTTATCAATTAGGAAAATGTAAATTAAAACAACTTTGAGATTTCATCTTACCCTAGTCAAAACATATAAAATCACTAAAACACCTGACAACAAATACTGAGAACATTGTGTTTCAGGAAAGGAACCTGTATTCGTTCTCTGGGGAATGCAAATCGGTGTGTCTACTCTGGAAATCAGTGTGGAGAATCTTCAAAACACTAAAGATAAATCTACCACACAAACCATCAGTGACACTTCTTGGTATATGTTCAAAGAATTCTATATCCTACTCCACAGATACTTGCTTAGTTATCTTCATCGCTGTTCTACTCAAAGTAACTAGGAAATGAAAACAACTTAAATCTCCTTCACTCGATGAACGGATAATAAAATTGTGGCAATTTATTTCTAATATCAGAGATCAGACCTCTACTCTTGCCTGATGCGTCTAAAACAAAAAGGGGGAACTGTAGAGAGCTGCGGAATGCTATGCCTTAAAGATGGAGCTGGTTTCCGCCTTCCACCTTCCCGATGGTGAGTGCTCTCTGTCAGGAACAACTCCACATTTGGCTAAGGCCGAGGATCTGGCTTGCTTCCATGTATGTGGACCTATCTGCATTGCCCCCGTGGCACGCCTGGGTTGGCTACCCAGAGGCTATTTAAGCTGTGGGCTGGCTTTCCCCGGGGTCCGAGGATTGTTCAATGTTCCTGAATAAACTGCATTGAAAAAAAAAATTGTGGCACGTATACATTATGGAATATTCTTCAATATAGAGAAAAATTGCACCATAAACTTTGAAGGTAGAAAGATGGGACTAGAAAGATGATTTTTGATAAGTTGATTGAGACATGCCTGGAAAAACAAATGCCACATATCTGCCACTGAGCTCCTAACTCCTGTGGAAAACATACAGGCTCCTAACTGAAGCTATTCAGATATAAATATGTAATTGGTTTAACCACAGAAGCCAAAAAGATACAAATGGGAACATGTTGTTGAGGAGAATCACTTAAGAGGAGAATAGAAGGTAAGCATAATTTAATGGAAGAAATAGGAAAAACAAAGGGAGAGTAGTGGTTGGCAGGGGAAGGGAGGTCAGTATAGAGGAAGACAGATGGAGGAATGTGAAAACACAGTGACTATGTCAAAAACAAAGTCATAAGAAAGCATATTAGTATCTATTTACCTAAAACACATGAAATGTATATATGTATATAAAAGCAAGTATAGTTTAAATTAAATGTTTTCATCTGTTCTGAAAATACTCTGACAAAGAACCATAACACATAAAACAGACAAACAAACAAACAAACAAACAAAACAAAACAAAATGAAAAACTGTCAATACCAGTAATGAGAATTCCTCATTCAAGTTAATGGTTGGGAATTTTCAAGAAAGTCCTAAATATTATAGACTACTTTTTTTAAATTTTTTTTTCAATGCAGTTTATTCAGGAACCTTGAACAATCATCTGACCCTGGGGAAAGCTAGCCCACAGCTTAAATAGCCTCTGGATAGCCAACCCCAGCATGCCACGTGGGTATTATAGACTATTAATCTTGTCTTTGGCAAGAAAGTTCTAAAATATTATAGATTGTCACCCTTGACTTTGGGTACATCCCAGAGTATGTCAGTGAGTCCCTATTGGTGATGATATCACACATTTTGAACACAGGACCCAAAGGATCCTTGCTTTGAACTGAAGTCCTCCTTCCTGATGACTAAATTTCATGGTAGCAGAGGGTGACATGCAGTTTCCAAGGGAGAGAAGCAATGAATTATTCTACATAGCTATCTACAAGCTTTCTATAAGCTATAATGACCAATATGGTATGGAAACCTAAGGATGAATTAGTAACACTCATATATTGGTAGCAACCAACAACTCTCTAAATGGATTTGATAAGTAACTCAACAAGAGGAAAATCATGCCTGGAACTGAAAACCTAGCCAACTCTGCAGGGCTTGAGAGTCTATAGATGTTGGAGAAGAACCGACAACTGTCACCTTCCTGAACCATCAAATCCCTAATTGCATCATAAACATCTCCTGTTTTAGACACAGGTAGGTGTAGAACTCACCCCTCACCAAACAGCTACAATGAATCAAATACAGAGAACAAGTGACCATGTGGTGTTCTCTCTCAGCTTGTCTATCTGCAACACAGCTCCTACAACTAACATGCAGGAAACATTCAGAAGAAGGGACAAAAGAATGGCCAGAAACAGAGAAATATGAAGTTTTCTGTGCAATTCCATCTCTTAGACATGTCATGGAAACTATAACCATGAAGTCTCAATACCATGGTTGCCTAAAGATGATGTGAACAACATGGCACTAATGGACATGCTAATATGGAAAAAGGAAATCTCGCAGATCCTCTCTTTAGACAAAGAACCACAGTCATCTAAGAAATGCTGAGAACAGAAGAAATATGCTTACCCAAGGAAAAATCTCTAAGTTTGTTCTTGAATACCATGTGGTCAGTCCTTAAATTATACCCATTCATATAAGTTATGTCATATATTTTGACCAGGTTGCATTAGTTGGGATCTGTAAGCAGGCATCTCTATGGCCAGCCCCAAGGAACCTGACAAACTGGTTATCTGGCATCTGTGAGGCCACCTAGAAGACCACTCGCTGCTCACCTGGAACCAACTGAGCAAGCTCTGGGTCAACTTATAATTAACCATGAGCTCTTCCTGTCTCTTTCTTTCTCTCCTGCCTCATCCAGAGATGCTTTCTGTGACCCCTTTTCCTTCCCCTAATACACCTCCCACTTGGAACCAATTCTGTGGTGTGGTTTGTGAACCTGCTGTGTAACTCTCATCCAGCACGAATTCAAACATTGATGTGTTGGCTGGGAATAGGTTCACTCCAGCAGGCACACAGCTTGGGGAGTGCTGGCACCCCACCGGGGCTGCTGGAGACCTAATTTGTTCCAAATCCGCCCGTGACCCCCACATTCCTGCAACCAGATTGCTACCAAGGCATCCAACATCGCTAAATTGGTGAGTTCTTCTGTTGGTCAGCATAAATGTTTCTCTGTGCAAGGGAGGAGTGACCTGACCTGACCGTTGAGAGTCCAGCACCTTCACACTGCCCTTTGAAGCAGGGACCCCCCAATGAAGGTCTTAACTGGCCATGATTGACCCCCTTTGCTGCACCTCCATCTCCATGAGGGCCGCACTTTCCCTTGGGGAAACCTCCCATTCCTACATGGTCTGTTCTCCCCATCTCTCGATCATGGGAAGTCCTAGCACTAGGTGGGCTATCATACACTTGGGCTGTGCCCCCCTGGCATCGGTGCCCAGTTATCTGGCCAAAAGCTGATGAGCTATTGGATCAGGTAGGACCTCTCGTTTGAGTCACACCTTGCCTTTGGGATGCCTCTGGCAGGTCACTGACTTCTCTACCTCCCAATGGGAAACACCCAGACGTCCTTTCCTCCAGCATCCCCACCGGGGTGTCTTCTGGAGGATTCTAAAACCTTACACAGGGATCCTGAGTTAAAGGCTTCTAAACTCATAAGCCTCTGTAATAAGACTTGGCCTACATACTCTTTAGGTAAGGGTTCAAATTGGCTGATTAACGGAACATTAAATCCCAATATTTTATGGGATTTTCTTAATTACTGCCAGCAATCTGGTAAATGGAAGGAGGAACCCTATGTTCAAACTTTCTCTCTTTTCTGCTTTAAACCTCCTCTCTGCTCTTCCTGTCCTCCTAAAGGAGGACAGCTCTAACGTCTCAGCCCCAGGAGTTTTCTACCTTTGACCCTACAGATGAACCTCCATCTTGCTGCTCTCAACCCCCAGCTTCTCTGGAATCCTCACACCCTCTGGTGCCTCCTCCCTCCTCTCCTATTCCAGCCTCTTCCCCTCTAGCTTCTCTGGAATCATCACAACCTCTGGCACCTTCCCCCTCCCCTTCTACCCCCTCCTTTTCTCCTTTGGTTTCTCCAAAATCCTCATTCCCTTTCCCAGCAACAGACTGTCCTAGTCACCTCACTCTGTCACCCACTTTCACCTCACCAACAACTATTAGCCCCCCTGCTACTCATTCTCACTCTATAGCAAAGTCCACTCCCTCTACTCAGCAGAAGCCAGCCTCAGTTCTTCCCTTGAGGGAAGTAGCTGGTATAGACAGCTTAATTAGGGTACACATTCCCTTCTCATTAACTGAATTTTCTCAATTTTCTCAAGTAGAATAGAGATTAGGATTCTATACCTCTAATTCTTATACTTTTATTAAAGAATTTCAATATCTCACTCAATCTTATAGTCTCACCTTTCATGATATATATATATATATATCATGATATCATATATATATATATATATATATGATTCCTACCAATAACCTATTACCTGAGGAACGCAGGTGAGTTTGGGAACAGGCTAGAACACATACAGATGAGGTGCACCAAACAAAAGCTTTACACCCAGTTGGAACTGAGGCGGTACCTGACCAGGATCCACAATGGAATTACAATACTCCAGGAGACATTTTAGCTAGAGATCAGTTCACGACCTGCTTCCTGGCTCGTCTCTACAAGGCTTCCCTTAAACCAGTTCATTATGAAAAGCTCCAGGAGGTCATTCAGGACAGAAAACTCATCTCAATTCCTAGAGCACTTTACAAAGGCCCTTTTACAACACACTAATCTAGACCCTGAAAATACAGAGGGCAGACAACTCTTAATGACCTATTTTTTTCTCCCAAAGTTACCCTGACATCAAGGCTAAGCTTAAATCCTTGGAGAAGGGACCTCTGACTCCACAGGCAGAAGTCTTAGCGCTGGCCTTTAAGGTATACCATGGAAGAGATTAAAAAAAAGCCCGAAAGCAAAAATACCAAATGCTGACCAAGGTTTTCTGACCACCCTCAGCCACTACACAGGCTCCCTTGCCTTCTAAGGCACAAGGTTCCTGTCTCAAATATGGTCAAACAGGGTATTTGGGCCTGGGCTTGTCCTATGCGAGATCCACCATGCTCCTGCCCCAAATGTGGTCAGTAGGATTACTGGGCCAGGGCTTTTCCTAACCCCTGTAAGCCATTGGGGCTGCACCCAAAATGCCACCAAGAGGGACATTGGGGTGTTTACTGCCACCGTTTTTCCCATGATATGGGGGTATCACTCCCAGATCACCCTCCAGTCGATATCCTAGGCCTGGCTATGGATGACTGAAGATGCTTGGGTTCCCTTGACCTGACCACTGCCATCACTAACAGGGAGCCATTGGTAATCATCATGGTATCAGGGTGGGCCAACTCCTTCCTTGTGGACACCGGAGCCACTTACTCAGTCCTAACGGAGTACTGGGGACAAACTTTTCCTTGTAGTTCCTGTGTTGTTGGGGTAGGGGGTCAACCATGCCAGCCTTACCAGACTGCACCACTTAATTGTATTTTAAGGGGCGTTTCCTTGACTCATTCCTTTTTAGTAATGCCAGCCTGCCCAGTTCCCCTAATGGGAAGGGACTTTTTAGCCAAAGTGGGAGCCTCTCTTTCCTTTATTCCACCCATTTGCTTGACCCCAAACTCCCCCGTGTCCTCTCTCCTCCCTTTCCTAGCTACCCTACCTACCAGTTCTGACATGCTGCTTCCTTTACCAGCCTCTCAAGTGGACCCCCAAGTCTGGGATGTCCAAAACCCCTCTGTGGTAAGACACTATTCCCCTGTATTCATTCAGCTACAGGATCCCGGTATATTGCCCAGGCTCAATACCCACTTCTTCTCAAGAGTCTTAGGGGACTTAAGCCTATTATCACTGACCTTCTAAGAAAAAAACTTCTTTGCCTCAGTTCCTCTTCTTTTAACACCCCTATACTTGCAGTTAGAAAGCCCAATGGAGCCTATTGCCTGGTTCAAGACCTCTGGCTTCTCAACTCTGCAGTCGTCCCCCTTCACCCTGTTGTAGCCAATTCCTATACCCTCCACTCCACTATCCCCTCAGGAACTTCCCATTTCTCAGTTCTGGATCTCAAGGATGCATTTTTCTCTATTCCTTTAGACACCCAGTCACTAAATACCTCTGCCTTCACCTGGACTGACCCTGACACCCTTATCTCTACTCAGCTTATCTGGACCGTTCTACCCTGGGGATTCTGGGACAGCCCACATCTTTTTGGCGAAGCTCTAGCTTCTGATCTACTCTCCTATCTCTCCCTAAATATAAACTTATACAGTATGTAGATGACCTTCTCTTCTGCAGTCCATCCCTACAAGTTAGCCAAACTAACACTTCTGCTCTTCTAAATTTCCTATCTAGAAGGTGCTATTGGGTCTCACCCTCCAAGGTCCAATTACTCATCTCTGAGTTCACTTACCTGGGACTAACAATAACCCAACCCACAAGGGCATCTCCCTAGACAGAAAAGACCTAATACGGTCTCTGGCAGATCCCTCTAATAAAGAAAAAATTTTACCGTTTCTGGGAATGGCTGGTTTCTTACAGTCCTGGGTCCCCTCTTTTTCCCTTCTCATTCACCCCTTATATGAGGCAGCCTTAGGCCCTTTGCATGAACCCCTTCTTGAGCCCATTACTAAGCCCTTTCAGAAGCTCCAACAGGCTCTTCTTGAAGCTCCAGCCCTTCATCTTCCAGACGAACCCATCCCTTCTCCCTCTATGTAACAGAAAAAGAGGGATATGCCCTTGGAGCTCTGGGTCACCAATTGGGACCCTCCTTTGCACCTGTAGCATACCTATCAAAAAAATTTGACCTGACAATCCAGGGATGGTCTCCCTGCATTCGTGCCCTAGAGGCTGTGGAATTCCTTATTCCAGAGTCAAAAAACAAAACAAAACAAAAGAAACCAAACAAAACAAAACAAAACAAAACAAAACAAAAAAACTAACTTTGAGTCACTGTCTTCTCTTCTCACAATCTGTCTCACCTTTTAACATATATAAAGGCTTACAAACTTTACCTCCTTCCAGAGTCCTTTCCCTTCAGGTGGTGCTAATAGAAGACTCTACCCTCACTTTTCAACCAAGCCCACCTCTTAATATTTCAAGCCTTCTTCCTCGACCTAACTCTGACTATTCCCCATCTCACTCTTGTACTAAAACTTTAGAGGAACTGTTGCCCCACCCCTCACACATACAGGAGGGCACATTACCTCAGGCTGTCTACACCTGGAATACAGATGGCAGCTCCTTTGTACATCTCCTTCTTCATATTCTGACCTCGGCCTACAAGTTCCTTAATGTGACTCAACTGGGCCATTTTAAAGCTTGCTGGCTGTGTGTACCACAAGGGACCAACTCAGAAGTACCACTGACAGCTTCTGCAGTGACTCTGTCAAGTAATCTCACGTCACCATTTACTAACCTCCCTGACTCTGATGTTGCTAAAACCCCCTACATTTTTCATATCACCCTCTTTGGCATGGCAAGCTGTTTCAAGGCATCTGGGACACACTCTGTAGGAATGCTAAGTTCCTTAGAATGTAATGAAACTATAATCCTTGATACATCATCTTAACCCCAATGTCCTACTGCTAATAGTATCTCGATTCTTTGTGGCACTCAGGTCTACCATCATCTGCCTGCTCGTTGGTCAGGAGTTTGCACTCTGGAACTCCTTTTTCCTGAGCTGGGGATGATAAACTAAAAGGAGCCCCTACCAATGCCTGTCATGGACTCAATAGCTGCCCAGCAGGATAAGAGGGCAATTCAAATCCTGCCCCTGCTGGCTGTTGCAGGAATCACAGCAGCTCTCAGGACCAGGAGAACAAGACTAGCAACTTCCCTAAATTTGTATTATCAGCTTTCTTCCCAGTTCATCCAGGACTTTCAACAAGTGGCTCAGACAATACTAACCCTCCAAGGACAGATTGACTTGCTGGCATCAGTAGTAATTCAAGACCAACATGGACTGGATATCATCACAGCTAAAGAAGGTGGCCTTTGCATCTTCCTCCAGGAAGAATGCTGTCTCTATGTTAACCAGTTGGATATAATAAAAGACAAAATCCAACAGTTCCAGACAGATTTACAAAAATGAAGGAATAGCTTGAGGGCTCTAGCTCTTGGGCCTTTGACAGTCCCATATGGAAATGGATTCTACCCTTTGTCACACCTCTCCTGCTCATCTTTCTGCTTTTGATTTTTGCACACTGCTTAATTAACTTCTTCTGTATATTCTTCCAACAACAAATGCAAAAAAAAAAAATCTCTAACCAAACCATTAATCAGTTACTCCTACAGGATTATCAGGCTCTGCCCACAGAACCAGATGACAATGACCCTGATGGTGGGGACCAGCTGTACCCTGAGAATGACAATGCTCCTAATCAGGAAGAAGTAGTTTGAAGAGCAAAAGTCTTCCCTGTGCCCCCCCCCATCACTACTTCCTAGCTCCTCACATTTTAATAAAACAAAAAGGGAGGAATGTTGGGATCCTTAAGCAGGCATCACTATGGCCAACCCCAAGGGACCTGACAAACTGGTTATCTGGCATCTGTGAGGCAACCTAGAAGACCAACCGCTGCTCACCTGGAACCACCTGCACATGCTCTGGGTCACCTTATAATTGAACTCGAGCTCCTACCCTCTCTTTCTCTCCTGCCTCATCCAGAGATGCTCTCTGCGACCGCTTCCCCTAATAAACCTCCCACATGGAACCAGTCATGTGGTGTGATTTGTGAACACCGTGTAACTCTTATCCTGCATGATTTCTAAAAGCATCTATATATTTATGAATCTATACTTAACAATAATTAAATAAAAAGCAACAAAGGCTATGAGATGGAGGGGGAATGTCTGTGTAGGAGAGGTTGAAGTGAGAAAGGGAAAGGGGAAATGAAGTATTTATATATATATTTTTTAATTCAACCATTAAGTGTTTATTCTAGTTCCAAATAATGATATCATTGATCCAAACTTTTTTTTTTTCAATGCAGTTTATTCAGGAACCTTGAACAATCATCTGACCCTGAGGAAAGCCAGCCCACAGCTTAAATAGCCTCTGGGTAGCCGACCCCAGCATGCCACGTGGGCAATGCAGATAGGTCCACATACATGGAAGCAAGCCAGATCCTCAGCCTTAGCCAAATGTGGAGTTGTTTGTGACAGAGAGCACTCACCATCAGGAAGGTGGAAGTCGGAAACCAGCTCCATCTTTAAGGCACGGCATTACGCAACTCTCTACAGTTCCCCCTTTTTGTTTTAGACGCATCAGGCAAGAGTAGAGGTCTGATCTCTGGTATTAGAAATAAATTGGGACTTTGTACCGATGTTCATTTAGGTGTCATCCACCCAAAGAGCATCAGACCCGTCTGATACCTTTTTCTCAGAGGTGGGACCTGGGGCATCAACCAGCATGCAATCAGACTTGCTCTTCTCTGGGTCGAAAGCGGCTGACCCTGAGTGCAGTGCTTAGCCTCACATCCTGAGCATAACATTTTAGCTCCCATGCTTGGGGAGACTGTCCTGCTTCAATGGCTGTAAAGGCCTGAATGGTCATGGCTGCATTATGCTGTTGTGAGACTCTAATCTTGCATATATACCACAGGCAAACCAAGGAGACCAACACCAGAAAGCCTGCTAACACTCTCATGCCCGCCCATTCCTTCAGATGATTCATGGCTGCAGCAATCCGTGATGATAATCCTGTGGCTAGTCCTGTGTCTACTCTGGTAGAATTTACTGTGACAATGGCCACTCTCAGCTGCTCCATCGTAGTATCGAATTCTCCAGTCCAATTACCTAAAATATAGCGTTGCTCTGATGTCCTTTGTGCGGCCATTTTCAGGAGAGACTGTTTGACGGGGATTTCCTTGCATTCTGGCTTTTAAAATCTTCCATGGTGTCCCTAAGCCACAGAGGCAGTATCTGTGACACAGATATCCACTGTGTCTGGGATCAGCATCTTCCACTGACCTCTGTAGTGTGACCAGTTGTAGTTTTCTGTAATGGTCTCCATCTGCTGTGTTTGATGAGTAGCAATAGCTACACTTATCTGGGAAACACGATTGATGTAGTTTCAGGGCCCAGATTCAGTCTCCTGGTCTCTGCACAGAGAGTGTTGTCCTGCTTCTCAAACGCAGTGCTCTCCCGGCGCCGCCATCTTGGCTCCTCCCCGAAGTATTTATATTTTAATTTCAAAGATATTTTTTAAACAGAGCACAAGTGGTACAAGACACTAGTTTTCAATTAAAGGAAGATGCAAATAGACCTATCTACAGTATAATGTCAGAATAGGACTTGTGAACTGCTGGAGCTTGCCAGCAGAGTTGAACAGTTCTTGATTCGACAGTGAGGATTAAAATTAATAAACTATCACACAACACATGGGACCTTTCCAAGAGGCTCTAGTGGAAACTAGACTAGCCCCCTGGCTTTATTTTAGACTGCTTTTAAGCCAGAATAAAAACAGCTCCACACAATGAGTTAAATTCACAAGGAGGTGAAACAAGAGGTATGATTTTGACAAGCTCTCCAACCTACTGTCACAAACAAAAGGAGATGGACTTGGAAATTCTTCCCTGACTTCAGTGAAGGCCTGGTAAAAGCAGCCTTTCCGCTGAGATTTAAATATCAAAGCAGCTGTTAGAACCGTGACTCCCAACAGGTCTCCCTTTTTTATTTTTTTTAAAAAAATGACCATAACGTAAGAGTTATGGAGCAGATGATTGTGCCTCTCTTAGGCTGTTTCTCTCATAAGATATATTCTTATCTGTCATTAGTACATGAATTCTATCATTCATACTTTGTCATGGATTGAATATATCCCAGAGAATCATTATCAGTCATTGACTACCAACGTCTGCTAGGGTAGACACTGGATCTGCATAATCTTATGCAGATCAGCTCAGCTTTGACATCCTAAAAGGCCTTCAGGAAGGTTTTAATTGTCACCAATAAGAATGCATCTCCTATCACAAGCCAAGTCCAAAATAACACCCCATAAATGTGTCGTAGCAAATGACTCCTTGTGTAAATACCAAGTCTGAGAAACATTCACAGGAACCATAGTAAAAGGCTGTTGAACAATTAGAACCATTTGAAAGCTTACAAATACATTTGTTAGTTTACATTGATGGCAGGAAACATTAGAGTTTGAATCTTGTTAACGTTTCCAAACAACAAAGCAAAAGGAGAGTTTACACAGGCAGTTACAGGGCCTCCCAAGAGTTTTTGAAGCAAGCTTGTTTTGGTCTGCTGAAAACCAGAATCAGACCAAAGTTTCATAGTCAGCTATTTTTCATTCTTCTTGATTTTGTTGAGAATTGTCCTCATGAACAGAACAATCAAGTCCAGTCCAATGTATAAGAGGTTTCTCTGCATGATGTCTTCTCCCAGGAGCAGAATGAAACAAAGGCAGGTCAGGAGTTTAAATCCAATGTAGCTTATTGTTCTCAGTCAGGACAGAATTTAAGATTGTCTGCAGCAGGAACACCCTCCTTCTGGGGAACAATTCCTGTAAATTGCACCAGCCTTTCTGGGATCTACCTGACTTCTTCTGTGTCCTGTGGAAAAAGCACAAACATAACCACTTCCCTATATTAATACAGGGTCGGGGTCCTGCCATATTTCAATAATTGGATCTTTCCATTTTACTTGGGCATAATAATCTTTGGTATTAGGATGCCACAATCGATCAGCCGCAGAATGGCCTTGTATATCCAAGTTCAAAAATTTAAAATAAAGACAACATGATTAAGATTTGGGGATATGACTCCCCCTTTTTTAGTTTTTGCAATTGATTTTTAATAGAACCATGGGTAGGCTCCATAATTTTTTAGCCTTAAGGATTATATGGTATACCTGTTTTATGATTTTTAAAATTTTTGAAAAGCTTGGCTTTTCAATATGTAGTACCATTATTTGTCTTTATAATGGAAGAAATACCAATTATAGCAAAATATTTTAGGTTTTTAAATTTTGGGATAAGAGTAATGTTTATTTGTTGTTTAGAATGGTTTTATATCTTTAAAACAGATAAAATACATTGTTATTTGTTGAATTTAATTTTGTTATGACCATTGAAGCTTTGTAGCAGAATTAACTATTAGCTTTCTTACTGGAAAAACTGAGAAGCTGCCACTTTAATAGTTTTTCCTTGTAGGGTCGCAGTCATAGCTACTCCTTGAGTATAAGTCGACCCAATGTTAGAACATAACCTAATATAATCAGAAATATCACCTTTCTTCCTAAAGGGTCCCAAAGCTGCTTGGCAGGCACTGTTAGCATTCCCATAAGCCAATTGTTTTACTAATAATAATCCACACATTTCATCTCTTATAAGTCTGTTTGCTGCTTGCATTAATCTTGCACAAAATCTTGAAATAACTCATCAGGTCTCTGACAGATTTTAGACAAATCCTCCACTTGTCTACCTGCTTGTGGAAGTTTATTCCAGGCCCTTTGAGCAGCAGCATTTACCTGAGCATAAACGGCCACATCAAAGTCTAACTGTTGTCCTATTTCCCTGTAGATTCCTTCTCCAGCAAGCATGTCATAAGTTATAGGAATTCCCTGAGCTCGATTAAGTTCAACTGTAACTTGACAATGCTCTCAAATTCTGACTTCTGAAATAAATGATCTCCTCCTGATAAGCATGCCCTTGTTAATTGTTTCCAGTCCCCTGGGCAGAGGGCCTCAATAGACAAGGACTCCAATAGAGCTTGAGTAAATGTTGCTGTAGGACCATATTGAGAGCATGCAGCTTTCAATTCTTTTAATTGTTTAAAAGGTATAGGAGCATGGACTCTCGCCATATTACCTTGTCCATCAGGCTGCTCTAGAACTGGAAAACCATAAAACTCAGTTCTGTCTTCTCCATTCTGCCTAGCTTCCTGTAAAAAAGCTTGTAAGGCAGATACAGTTGCCCATACAGTGGACAAAGGAAAAGGTCTCCTTGTCTTTTGAGCCACTGCTACTCTAGCAGTCCCAGGAGGAGGGTCCAAACCTGCAACCAATGATAGAGTTGGAGTAGGAGGTTGAGCCTAATTTTCCTTAGTAGTCAATTCTCCAATTTGTCTATTTATTTCCTCCAAGTCCCATTCCAACCTTTTAATTTCTTTTTGCCCAGGCTTATGCTTTTTAACATGCATAGCCTGAATCGGAGGATATCTCTCAGAATAATACTGATCTGGTTCTTCCTCCAACTCTACAACCTCATCAGGATCTAAGTCATCCTCAAAGTCCTCTTCTGACAAGAAATTACTGTCATCAGGAGGGAAATACAACTCCTCTGGAGGAGCTGATGGTCTAACAACATTTTGTCTTGAAGCCTATCATCTTTCTAATCTCCTTCTGTCTGAGCCTGAAAGTTTAACTTTCTCAGCTTCCTGCTGCATTTACAGGCTACCTTTAATTAAATTCCATACCAAAAAAAACAGTAGGCTACTGACTTGTCCCATTTATATTCTTGGATTTACTCACCATATGCCCTTTTTACTTAATGATTCAAGCTAGCCAAAACCCGCATTGTCCTTCACTGGGCACCAACAACTGGGCGCCAATCTGCCAGAGCCTGCCAGCAGAGTCGAATGGTTCTTGAGTTGGGAGTGAGAATTAAAATTAATAAACTATCACACAACACATGGGACCTTTCCAAGCAGCTCTGGTGGAAACTAGATTAGCCTCCTAGTCCTCTGAAACGTAAAGCCCTCCTACCTACACATCTGACCCCAACCAATCAAGTCTCATCAGGACTGCCTGTATCCTCTTCTTCTGTGGCCTGGCAAAGCTGCCCCACCAAGGGGAAGTGATCCAGTAGCGGGCGAGCAATAGAGTCCATGTCAGCAACTGCTCCTTCTCCCCATTCTAGGGACCTACTTGGAGACTGAGCTGCCTATTGGATCCATCTGAGAAGGGGCCTAGGTCTTCTACATGCTCTGTGGTTGCTGCATCAGTCTCTGCAGTAGACCTGTAGCCCCAAATTTGTTGGCTCTGGGGGTCTTTTTGGGGAGCTTCTGTTCCCTCCAGGTCTTTCTTATCCGTACTCTTCCATAAGACTCTGGGTGTTCTGCCCAAAGTTTGGCTTTGAGTTTCAGCATCTGCTTGGAACCTCTGGTGGGTGGAGTCTTTCAGAGGCATTTGTATTAGGCTCCAGTGCTGTTCTCTCTCTTCAATGGCTTCCTGTGTCTATTCTATTTGCTTTTCTTAATGAGAATGAGGATTAAGCATCCTCCTTAGGGTCCTCCTTGTTACTTAGCTTCTTTAGGTCTGTGGATTATAGAATGGTTATCCTGTATTATATGGCTAATATCTGCTCATAAATGAGTATATACCATGTGTGTCTTTCTAGGTCTGGGTTAGCTCACTCAGGGTGATCTTTTCTAGGCATCCATTTGCCTGCAAATTTCATGATTTCCTTGTTTTTAATAGCTGAGAAGTAATCCATTGTGTAAATAAGCCACATTTCTTTATCAAATCTTCAGTTGAGGGGCCTCTTTCACTGATGTATCTTTTGAGTATTCTATCATATCTTCTATGCAGGAGATTCTCTCTTCCATCTGTTGTATTCTGTTGGTGATGCTTGCACCTGTAGTTCCTGTTTTTATTCCCTAGGTTTTCCATTTCCAGGATTGTCTCAGACTGTGTTTTCTTTATTGCTTTTATTTCCTTTTTCAGGTCTTTACATTTTCGATCATTTCCTTCTTCTGATTTCTTGTTTTTCCTGTACTGCTTTATTCACTTCCTTCATCTGTTTGATTGTATTTTCTTTTATTTCTTTGAGGGATTTATTTTCATCTTTCAAGAGTTCTATCATTTTAATAGCTTCAGATTTAAGATAGTTATCCTGTGCCTTGAGTGTGTTAGGATATCCAGGGTTTGTTGGAGTATGATAGTGGTTTCTGGTGGTACTGTATTTCCCTGGTTTTGTTGAGTGTATTCTTACACTGTTCTCTAGACATCTGGCTGTCCCTGGTGTTGGCAGACTTGACAGTTCATGGTAGTCCTTGATAGTTTTCACCTTCTGTAGATGCTGATGTTTGATGCCTCTCTGATAGCAGTCTTCAATGGTAGCTGTCCCTAGAACCACAGGCAGTGAAGGTGCCCAGAAACCAGTACTGAGAGGACTCAGGGCTGACCTCCTGTCTGTTGTCAGTCTCCAATTTCTGCTGTCCCTGTCACTGCAGGCTGAGCTGGACCACTGGAGGTTGTACACAGAGGTAAAGGAACAGACCTCAGCTCTTCAGGGAGTCTTCAATAGCAGCCAACCCTGGAACTGCAGGCAGAGCCAGCCTCCTCTTTTATTTTTAATGTTGCTAGAACTGACATAATTATAATAGATTTCTAAGCCTTTGTGGTTCTTGAGAAACCTTATATCAACTCAAAACTTATCAGATTCTTTCCTAAGTGGAAGCGTTTAGTATTATGACCTGTTTGATCAGTATACTTAGCACCAAAATGAGAATTTATAGGAGCATCAGCATGAAAGACTAAGTAGAGAAGGAAAACTTCAGGACAAACCCTGAAGAGTACACCTTTCACCTTCTGTGTAGATGACACATAAAATGACAAATGGAAGTCCAGCTTCTGGTTTTCCCCCACAGAGAATTAGCTACTTAATGTAGGCACTGTCCAAGCAATGTCGGCTCAGGAGATGATTCCCACATATAACAGCACAGTCTGTTTCTTTCTAAAGAATTACCATTGAGCATTAGATAATTTTGAAAATACACAAAGAGCTTCTGAGACAAAGTCAGACACTGCATATTTTACCTGGAAAGGAGTTATGGAAAGGCAGCTGGGACTGAGCAACTCTTCTACCCTTGCTGTTAACTCGAAAGAGATTCTTCAAAGACCACAAAGAGAGACAGTGAGTCTGAGCACCCACTGCCATGGGTGTTTGTGTTCAGCGCCCGCTGCAGCCCAGAAACTGTGCGCTCAGAGCACAAAAGTACACAGCCGAGTCGCTCCAATGCACATGGGCCTTCCTCAGGTGGAAGGAAGAGTCACTCTTGCTAAACTCAGCCTCAAAGCCATTCATGCCATGAACCACGGGGTCTCCTGAGTAGTACCTGAGGAGTAGCAGCAGCCCCTGCCGTGGGTACTGGATATACTAGAACAGGCGAGGTGCCACAGAGGAGGAAAAGTTGCATCTTATCTGCAGAGAGGCGTCTTCAGAGACAGTGACTTGAGCATCAGGCTGAGTCACTGACTGAGCACTGGTGTCTCCTGGAAGGGAATAGTAGGCAGTAATTACAGTGCAGACTTCATTGAGGATAGTCAGAATCGTAGGATGCAGAGACCACAAGACAGCTGTACTCACTCAGGATAAAGTGTACTGCCAGCAATGGGAGGATGGCCAGGCGCATGACTGAGCCTTGTGAAAACTGCAGCTCTGATTTGGAACAGGATTACAAGAAAGTTGCTAAAGAACACAAGAGCTTTCTTACAAGTACTTCCAGGAGACGGGAGGAGTTAGAATCATACTGAAAGAAGCACATCTAAAACAAAGATCAGCAGTCCATGCTGGCTTTCAGTTTACTGTGGTGATTTGTTAGAGACCAGCAAGTGTGAAATCCAACGGCACCATACTGCCTGGTGCTTGGAGTTGTGCAGACTTTCTGTCACTGGTAAGAAATAGCAGAATTCTCCACTTCTCTATGTTGACAGACTCCATCTCCCATAGTTGAGCAACATCAGACACTCACATGAATAAAAATGATCATATTCCTATTTAAGAATACTAGTAATTCAGCTAGGAGGTGGCTCACTGTTTGACAGCACTTAGCACACAACAAGAAGGCCTGAATTCAGATGTCTGGTGCTCACGTAAGGCTGGACATGGCAGCACATGTCTGTAATGCTATTTCTTCTACAGCAGCAGTTCTCAGCAAGTGGGTCATAACTCCTTTATGACCCCTTTTGAGGGTTGAATGACTGAATCACAGGAGTCTTCTAAGGAATATCAGATGTTTACATTACAATTCATAATAGTAGTAAAATTACAGTTATAAAGTATCAGTGAAAATAATTTTATGGTTGACAGTCACCACAACTTGAGGAACTGTATATAAGGTTAGCAGCATTGGGAAGGTTGAGGAGGGTCTAGAGCAGGATGAGAGGTGAAGACAGAATAAACAGCCAGGAAGCTCTGGGAGGCAGATGGTTACAACTGCTGAAGAAGAAACCTGTCTCAAACAAGCTTGAATGTGACCACACTGAAGATGTTTCTCTGACCATCATACATGCACCAGAGCACACGAATACCTTCACTCACACAGATGAACATACACAGGAATTACACACTCTCACACCACACACTCACATACATACAGTGACACACTGAATGTATACAGCACACATACATACACATCACACAATGTATTATATGTTGTATATACACATTACACACACACACATCCTACACACAAAAATCAGACACAAACACAACATACCTCAAACACACAGATACACCACATTGGGACACACACATATACAATATAGGAGACCAGAGTTGAAAAATTGGACTTTTAAAGAGACATTGAATATTTAAGTAAACTTAAAAGTGTAAAGTTATGCCAAATTTTATATTCTAGAATTCATATTACATATCAGGGACAATTAAGAAATGGAAGGTTAGGAATTTAGTACTGATGGTTTGTGAATCAAGAAGTAAAAGGATCAACTTTTAATAAAGCTTAAATCATGCATTCAACAACCCATGCTCTCCAATAGACAGATCATTGAGACCAAAACTAAATGGAGAAACAAAGAAACTAACAGATATCATGAATCAAATGGACTTAACAGATAGCCACAGAATATTTCATTCAAACACAAAAGAATATACCTTCTTCGCAGCACCTCACGGAACCTTCTCCAAAACTGACCATATACTTGATCACAAAGCGAGCCTTAATAGACATAAGAAGATTGAAATAACCCCTTACATCTTCTCAGAGCACCATGGATTAAAACTGGAACTCAGCAACAACAGAAACACCGGAAAGCCTAAAAATTCATGAAAACTGAATAACTCCCTACTCAATGACCCCGGAGTCAGGAAATAAATAGTGAAAGATATTAAAGACTTTCTAGTATTCAATAAAAATGAACATACAACATGCCTACACTACGGGGCACAATGAAAGCAGTGCTAAGAGGAAAGTTCATAACACTAAGCCGCTTCATAAATTGGAGAGATCACACACTAGTAGCTTAGAAGAACACCTAAAGCTCTAGAAGAGAAGGAAGCAGACACACAAAAGAGGAGCAGATGACAGGAAGAGAGGAAAAAAAAATTATTTTAGCTTATAGTTTCAGATCACAGTCTATCACTGAGGGAGGTCAGTGCAGAAACTTGAATGAACCTTACTTCCTGGTCTATACAGCATGACCTCTGGCCCAGCAACACATTTTGCAGCCAAAGAGATGCAGTAGGGGAACAGGAGAATGGTGCTTACTATCTGGCTTGCAGGTCAGATTATATTGATCTCCTTCTTATACAGTTTAGGACCACCTGCCTAAGGATGGCCTGGCCCATAGTGAGCTGGACCTCACGGCAGTAGTTAACAGCCAAGACAATCCCCAAAGAAAAACCTATGAGCATCCCCCTCCCCCACAGGCCAAAAATCCACAAGAGCTCAAAATACAAAGAATAAGTGTCTCTACAGTGCAAAATCCAACTGAAATATCTACAATGCAACCCCAACACCTAAGACTCAAGGAAGACACATAGGAGGTGGCAGAAAGATTGTGAGAGCCAGAGGACTAGAATCTCTGCTGCTATACCCATTCCCCTAGAAATGACAAGGAAATGCAATCAGGCATCTCAAAAATATGGTTGCTTGAGCAAAACTAACATCATGATAACATCAGTTGGCACAGCAACATGGGTAAGGGAGAGTCCACATGCTTCAGCTCCTACATGAAGATGTTCAGGTCATAAATGCTGAGACAGAGGTAAGATCAGCTTCCTCCAGGGACAAGGTTCCACACAGATTTTCCAAACCCACCTTCTCAGTCCTGAACACATATCCAAATGGACAGAATAAAATGGAATCGCTAGGTTGCATGGCTACAAATACATACATACATACATACATACATACATACATACATATACACATATAGATGGAGAGAGAATGTAGAGTGAAAATCCTTAGAGAAAGAGAAGATTGGCAGAAGTGGAGTTAGAACAAGGTATGGTGATGAGTTAAGATTTTCTTAGTAACTTCAATCTCTTCCCCTGTGAGAATTCTACTGAACAGATCATTTAAAGGGATGCAGGCAAGCACAGGATGGCAGGCTCTAAATAGCAGCACAGAAAACCTGCTGTGAGAGGCTTGTTGTGGCACTGGGTAAGGTATTCACTTACACACACACACACATGCAACACACATACACACTGTTTCCCTTTCTGCAAATAATGTTTTACACTTTTGGTGTGGTTTACTAAGCACTAGAAGCCATCATTTTGTCTAGTGAACTTTATAGCAGATATTTCCAATAATCAACAGCAGTTATGAGCAAAATGAAGCTCAAATATTACACAGCAGTCTGCCCAAATTCCCCGCAGCTAATAAGTGGTAGATCTGGAGCTTCATGTCAAGTCCTAGTCCTCAGGAGGGAATATTCAAGAACTGTGGCATGTCCATTTTGTACTAAGCAAGAAAGCACATGGAATTTACCCGGCACCTTCCCTCACACAGTGGGTCCAATTCTCCTGTACTCCATAAAGACCAGCTGCACACTCTGAGGTTGCAGTGTCTCCCACACGACAAAGTTCATGGAGTCTTCTGAGGTATACTGACAGTGTGGTCCTAATGACAGCTCTCATGGCTTCTCACAGGCATCCGTGGTCTGTCACATGTCTTACTGCCAATGGGAACACTGTGTGTTATGATGGGAGGGTGGAAGGCAGAGAGAGGACAGCCAGAGCTCACTGTGCCATGTTCCCTACAGCAGCTTCTTCCCATCAGTGCCTTGTTTCTACATCTCATGACATTTCTGCAGTTCTAAAAGGGCAGAATATAGAGCCAAGTTTCACTTAGAAAAAAAAAAAATTCCACCTTGCCAACAAGGCTGAGGATGGTATCTTAGGCAGTCTTCTGTTCTCCAGCCCAGAACACCCCTGAATCATATTTGACATTCTTTCAGGAACCACTGTCACATCTGACATCTGTAGATCAAACACCACAGTGATCTTCCTGAATGCTCCCTGCCACGATTATCATCACAAAGTTCTAATTTCAGATCAGTAAGGATAATTCCTGCTACCACCAAGCCTTCTAGACATTCTACTCATGAGCACTAGAGGGCAGCAAAGAGCACAGCTCAAATTTCAAAGTACTTCAAGAGACTGAAATAGAGATGAGCTAGAGATTCAGTCAAAACTTTTGTTTTAATTTTATTTTCTTTTCCTTTTTATATTTTCAGTGTCAAAATGCAAATATTTCATGTTTTCCTTCATATGAGGTCCCAGATTTTAATGCTTATACATATATAGCTAAGTGGAGGAATGTCATTCTCCATGGAAATATAAAAAGGTAATTAGTAAGGGAATAAAAGATCTTAAGGAAAGGCAGAAAAAAGAAAATAAAAAGGGAAAGAAGCAGAAAACACTAAGAGTAATAAAATACAGGTGATACAAAACTAGAAAGGGCTCAATGGGGGAGTCAGGGAGCCAGAAGAAAGGACACAGAGAAGGGGGTGCAGAAGTAACGCTGATGGTCATCTAGGGTTTTCAGAGTCCATTCCCTGGACAGACATAGGACTGGATGTCAGGGACAGACAGATGCACCTCAGCGGAGGAGGAAGTAAAGCTTCATCCCTTGGGAATAGGAGATACCAGAAGACTGAGAGTTCAGTAAACTGGTTCTGAGCTGAGTCTTTTGTAGCCCTCTTGGTCCTCTTTCCTATGTTCATCTGTTTAGACACCCACATCCTTACCTTCCAGCCACTTCTCTACAAGTGTCTTCTAGGACCTAGAAGCCTCCACCTCAGGGTCTGCTTATGCTTTCCCATCCACCCCATCCCTCCTTTAACTCTTTCAGAAGTTCATTTGCATTCTGTTTTTTTTTAATTTAATTTCATTTTATTAATTACACTTTATTCACTTTGTATCTCCCCAAACATCCTTCCTCCTCCACTCCAGGTCCCACTCTCCCTCCCCCTTCTTCACGAATGCCCCTCCCCAAGTCCACTGATAGGGGAGGTTCTCCTCTCCTTCCTTCTGGTCTTAGTCTATCAGATCACATCAGGAGTGGCGGCATTGTCTTCCTCTGTGGCCTGGTAAGGATCTCCCCCCTCAGGAGGAGGTGATCAAAGAGCAGGCCAATCAGATTATGTCAGAGGCAGACCCTCTTCCCATTACTATGGAACCCACTTGGAGACTAAACTGCCATGTGCTACATCTGTGCAGTGGTTCTAGGTTATCTCCATGCATGGTACTTGGTTGGAGTATGAGTCTCCGGGAAGATCCCTGTGTTCAAATTTCTGGTTCTGTTGCTCTCCTTGTGGGGTTCCTGTCCTCTCCAGATCTTACTATTTCCCACTTCTTACATAAGATTCCATGCACTCTGCCCAATACCTGGCCATAAGTCTCAGCGTCTGCTTTGATAGTTGGCAGGGCAGAGCCTTTCAGAGGCCCTCTGTGGCAGGTTCCTAGGTTGTTTCCTGTTTTCTTCTTCTTCTGATGTCTCAAGTACATAAAAAGGACATTTGCTCAACCATGTTTGTAGCAGCTTTATTTGTAATAGCCAGAAGCTGGAAACAGCCCAGATGCCCCTCAACTGAAGAATGGATGCAGAAATTGTGGTACATCTACACAATGGAGTATTACTCTGCAATTAAAAATAAGGAAATCATGAAATTTGCAGGTAAATGGTAGGACCTGGAAAGGATCATCCTGAGTAAGCTGTCCCAGAAGCAGGAAGACACACATGGTATATCCTCACTCATATAGACATATAACATAAGATAAACCTAAAATCTGTACATCTAAAGAAGTTAAACAAGAGAGAGGACCCTGACTAAGATGCTCAATCCCCATCCTGAAAGGATTCTGTTTTTTGAGCCAATAAAGCATTTAAGACATAATAATTTTGTAATGAACTACTTTCCTTTTCCTCACTTGGAAATGTGTGTGCTAGAGCCTGATCTTCATGGAAGGAAAATGGAAAGATTTAGACCACGTCTTCCCCGGTGGCTGCCTTTGAGTAAAGACTCCCAGGAAGTGCAGGGCATCACCTGGCTGGGACGTGATGGGACAGCACTGTGGGCAGACAGGGCAAAGGACAGGGACACAGGCTCTGAAGGGGGAATGTGCCCTGTGTGCTTCTGGGAAAATCTTTCCCTCTGGATCCTTATACATCACAGCACGGGACTGCAGAGAGCTTTGCTGAGAAACTCAGCACTGTTAACAGCTGAGTTAATGATTTTTTAATCTGTTGCTCCTTGGGCCATGTGTATTTAGGCTTGTCATCCTTTTCTCCTTCCCTTAGGTCAGATGCAACCAGTAATCTCACCATAACTGAAGCATCCAGCCACCCTGCTCCAAGCTACTGCTCCTCATCAGAAACAAAGAAACAAAAAACAAAGCAGAAGAAAAACCCCTACACATTAGGCACTGCTCTTGTGCTACATTCTGGCTGATATTAAAGAAAGATGCTATTGAGTTAGAAAAAGCTGTGTCTCAATCCTGAACACCAAAAATGAGAAAAGTAAGAGCCTTCATACAAGGTTATCATGTCTGAGTTGGATTGTGAAATATGTAGTCTTTCATATATGTTAACAGTAATGAAAAGTAAGTCAACCATCTTTTTCTCAGTAAAACCTTTCTTTTCTTCTATATGGGGTTCATATAGGCTTTTTCTTCATTGCAAAAATATTTTTTAGTGTGCCAGTGAACTTCCCAGTGTAGAAAATTTGTTGTTGTTTTGTTTTAGGCAGAATGTAGCTGTTATGTTGAGTGAATTCAAACTGGCAATCCTCTGTCTCACGTGCATACACAGCAGACAGATGCCACTGAATCCAACTGAGAAACTTTTAACAAGGACAATTGCAAAGAAGTTCATAGGATGTTAGTGATATGTATTTACCTTTCCTTAAAATTTGTTTCCCTTGCTGACTTTTCTGGCTTTTAGTGAAATACCAGCCTTTTTTTTTTTCAGAGTAGAGAATTTTAATTTTACATTTGTTAACAGATTTTGTTTTTTTTTTTTTTTGTATTTAGTGAGTTCTCTAAGTATTTCCCAAGCCTTGCCTTGCCTGCCTGGATTTCTCCCTCCAAAATCAGAGAGATGAACTTGCAGAAGCCGTTATTAGTTTTGAAGATTCGTTTGCTGGGTTTTTTATGTAGGAGGGTTTGATAAAATCACAGTGAGGCAATGCAGTCTCAGATCCTTACGGATTAGGGGTCCATGGGAAATTTCATGTCATTTAGTGATTATTTTGTTGAACTGGGAGCGCCATAGTGCCATGCACTAACATATCAAAGGTCTACTCTCTATTGCTATGTAGTTGTTCTCTTCATCTTTCTGTCTGGCTGTGGTCTGAAATCTCCTCTTTCAGATATGAGACTTGCTGTGTCATGTTTACAGCTTTCATTTATTTGGCATGTTGATCTCTAACCTTTGACTACCAGTTTTAGATGTTCTTCTTTATGAAAGATGCTTCCTGGAAACACAAATAGTTGGCATTGTTTGTTAAACTAGACAGTTATTCTGTGACGTCTAATTGATGGGTCAAAGAGATTTCTTTGAAATGGGGGCTGGAACTTAGACACAATACTTAGAATCATTTGCTATATTTGCAAAAGAATCAGATTCAGTTCCTGGCATTCCATAGTAACTCATTCCCTTCAATAACTCCAATGTCAGGGAATCTAATGCCCCTTCTAGCCTCCATGAAAACCAGACATGCACACAGTACACACTTGTACATGCTGTACACTCATGTTATTAAAAATCTTTACATACACATTCAGAAACACATTTCTCAGAATTTCTTTCCCCATGTCATTTTGTTTTGGGGTGAACATAGAAAAAGCAACATTAGAAGACTTAAAGCATAGGTGATTTTTTTATATTATATATTGTATAATTTATATCATAGCTCTACAGATTCAGGCTCCAAGCACATGTGATGTCAATGAGGTGCCAGATCCATTTACCATTAACCCTCTTCTCCTCACTTATATAGCTTCTGTTTGTCTTGGGTCAAGTCTGTGTGTATCTTGTTGGCAAATGTGATGGCTTCTAAATTTCCCCAAAACTAGAGAGATTGAGGTGTGGTGGATCATCCTTCTAGACATCAATTTTCTTCTGGGTCTCGCTGTATTTTCACAAGTCCCAGTACATCCATGTGCTGCCCTCATGCAACTGTCCTTCCCAATTGCTGCTCTAGCTGACCTCAGTACCTCAGGCTCAGTACCAGATACAAAGACAAAGATTTGTGTGGATAACCCAAGAACCTCCAGTATTTCACATATGAAGTTCTTATCAGATGTCTCTGACCACTTTACTCATGATGGCTCTGCTTCTCTGAGTGTAACTTCACAAGAAAATTGTGTTCTTTACTCTTTCAGATAACTCCTCTCAGATGTGTGCTGTTGCCAATATGAATTGAAACTAACACTTTAAATTGTTGTGATGCCATATTCCCAACTGTAGGAAGCACTACACATCTTCTCTGTGATCTATTTTTAACTAAATGCTTTCAAGACAAAGTATTAAAAGAAAACCACTCATCATAACTGTCTCTGAATTGCCTAGGATGAGGTTTTACTTAGAAACTCACTACTGATGCAGACCACAGAGGAAGCATCCACAGTGAGACTTCCTGTTCAGCATGTGCAGGTGTGCTTCTAGGCTGGGCTCCTCCGATGGGCAATGCTTAAGGAGACCCAGTTTTTGTTCAGCTTGTGCTGTTACTTCAAACACTGTGGGTCACCTCCTGGAGGGCACAGAAATACATCCCCAAATCTTCTAGCTGTGAGGCTGAAATGACAAGGCTGATGGACTTGGCTGATTTCTTCAGTGTGAAAGAATAGTGGCCGTTCCTTTCATTCTGAATAGAAGAAGAACTCTGGCAAATAAGGAAAATCATCTCTCCAGTAACAAGCTGCTTATACCAAAAGAGATGGTAATAGTAATAACTTGTCTCATATGAACAGTCCAGGGTGACTTCTCTGTACTGACTGCTTGTAGTTGACTGGACCTGAGTGACTTTCTGGGCCACATTGAATCCTGCAGAACAACCAGAGGAAAGAATAAAAAGCCTATTCTATGATAGTGTACACAAAGCAGTGTAGGAAAAGGGCCCCTTAAAATCCAAAGACAAACTTAACTTAAGACATTTCTGCTCACTTTTCTCCAATCCATTTCCACCCTCATGTCAATGTAAATGGCCATTTGCTTGGGACAATACTTCCTACAAAATATCCTCAGATATATATGAAATGTCCATACCAGAGAAGGTCAAGGCCACCAACACACAGAGCAGGCTGCAGGGAGGCATGTGTCACAGGGCCCTCTGTGTGAGTGTGTCAGCTCTGCCTCAGCTCAGTGTTCAGTGTCTGAGGGCCAGGCAGTGAGCACGTGTACCTCCTGTGTTTCTTACAATGCCTTAAGCAGGAAATGTGGTTTTGTGTGATCATAAGCTACAACCTCCATGTACAGAGAGAAAAGGGTAGCTCACCACAGGCCTCTACTTGCTTCCTTGTCTGATCAGGAGCTTGAGAAAATCGATCCCTGCTGAGGGGGAAGTAGCTTTGCACACATGGGTGTTATTCAGGGAGATGATTTTGGGAACCAAAGTAAAATTCATCATGAGCTATGTGTGATATGTAGTTCACTGCAGACCATTGTCTTCTGTTATCTTCTCTCCATCCATTGTCTAATTGTCTATTTAAGCTTAATAAAAAAAAAATAATTAAGTCCTCTTGGACCCATGAATTTCCCTTTGAAACACTGGTATCTGAAAGAGTCTTCCTCCTTTGCTCAATGCCAGGGTCTATCCAAATTCTGTCCCATCAGCATTCCAGAAGATCCCCATCACATTTGCTTATGCCCTGGCAAATTGTAACAGGAATAAAATAATAGTCTTCAGGGACTAAGAAGATGTTTAGTGTGTCGGTTGACAGCTGTACATCATTAGTCCCTTTGTGTGGATCTCCAGGACCCATGTAAGAATCCAGAAGCTATGGCTGCCCCTGCAGTCAGGGCTCTGAGAAGCATAGACACGAGGATCTTGGGGTCTCACTAGTCAGTCATTGATGAGCTTCAGTTTAAGTAAGAGTTCCAACAAAAAGAAATAAATAAACAAATGTGACAAAAAATGAGAGTGGTAACCATTGATGACCACTGGTTCACACACACACACACACACACACACACACACACACACACACATTCATACACAGTTGGTTGGGAAGTTACAATAATTTTTAAACCCACTGCTAAAAAAAAACTTACTCTCTTTTAAAAGTTTACCATTAAGTTGTACTCACAGGATGTGTTCTGTTCTCTCCACACAGAGAAATCTCCTTGTTACATGTCCTAGAAGTTTCTGTAACATTATACTGTCATATTCCATCTCACTTGTAAACTTTCTGTATTTTAATTTAGAAACCAGTCTCATGATAAGCATGGCAGGTCTCCCTGTGACTTGAGCATATTATATGTCTAAGATACATATAACCAGCAAGCATTAGAGTCATGTTACCACATGGGTTAGTGGTTGAATGTTTTTGTGTGTACAGCTATATCACCATTTAGAATATAGCTCTTAATCCTTGAACTGCTCTCATTATCCCAATGGAGGAAATTACCCAAAAGGCAATCAGAAGAGAAGATACAAACAAGGTCTCTGTAAGAGCTCCAGTTCTTTCTATAAGAAAAAATAGCAGGTCAACATGTACTTCAGGGAATAGTTTCTGGGATCAGAGTCACAAAACAAGAGGTAGTAGAAGAGTTCATTGGTCATATAAATTCCCAATGACGTGGTTATCAAAGGAGATTAATGTAGAAGGAAAGACTATGTGATTTCTATCCCAGAGGCCAAAGTCAAGGTCTCCTGACACTGGCTGTAACAACCACACATGAACAACTTCACTGACAAGAGTGTAGGGAACAGGGCCTTCATAATTTGTAGTTGCTGCAAACCAAACACACAGAGAACTATTTCTATAACCATGGAATAAAAGAATCCTCTAGGGACTGGGGAAGATGGATCAGAGGATAAGAGCACTGACTGCCCTTGCAAAGTTCCTGAGTTCAATTCCCAGCGACCACATGGTGGCTCACAACCATCTATAGTGAGATCTGGTGCCCTCTGCTGGTCTGCAGGCATACATGCAGACATAATACTGTATCAGTAATAAATTTTAAAAAATGAAAAAACAAATCCTCTAAACCAGTTAAGGAAATGGATCTGAAACTCCAGCTGTTCTTGAGGAGCAAACAGAGAATGTAGAAAATGCTGAGACTTCATCTTGATCTGTCTCTGGGCTGAGGGAGTCTAACCCTTAGACTCACAGTGCCCCCTGTCACCTGGTCCTGCATACCCTCTAGGCTCAGCCCCGCTGCAGGCTTTGCTGGAGCCTCAGCTGCAGGTTTGGGTCTGGGCTGCAGGTGTCTGCGAAGCACTGTGCACTTGCTGCACAGAAGTAGGTGGCTGAGTCTCCAGGCTGAGAGTCTGCGATGTGCAAGGAGAGCTGTTTGTCGCTCTTACTGAAGAAGACTGTGAATCGTCCTTCTTCCTTTTTATTGGACACTGAACGTATGGCTATCAGGAGAGCAGGGCCTTCACCAGGGAACTGCTGGTACCATGGGAAGTAGTCAAATGCGCTGTTCTCATAAGTGCAGTTCAGAACTGTGGTCCCTCCTTCCCAGACTGTCAGAGATTTCAGACTTTGTCTCACCTGCTGCTGATCGTGTCTTTCCTTCTGCTGGCCACTCACCCCTGTGCAAGGAAACAGCAAATGGTGTTAGGTTCCTGAGGATGTACTGTCTGCTGATGGTTTCAAGACTAATGACTTGTCTGGTGCCCCAATTCCCTCCTGCCTCCAAATCAACCACATATGTGGTTTCTCCTCCATGACTCACCAGCTAGGTGAAGGCCTAGGACTAAAAATAATGCTTTCAGGACCTTGTCCATTCCTCCTAGACTGAAGATTGGGGAGAACTCAGGTGGCCTTTTCTCTCCCACAGAACACTGACTCCAACTTCACAGGCACCTCAGTTCTTTCAGCTGGCTCCACCCTTCACAAGCACTCCCTAAAGCTATTTCTCACAGAGGAAGCACTTCTCCTTTGATTTCAAATTTGGTATTGCTAAAAATAGAGTCATGAGAATCACAAATCTCCTCATTATAATTCTTCCATCACACACTGATAGAAATGTGGGTTAATATAGACACCCAGAATAGTGTGGATTTTCTGATAGAAAAAAGAAGAGAGTGGGAGGAAGGCAAGGAGGAAGAAAAGACAGAAAGCAGAAAGGAAGCAAGGAAGCAAGGAAGGAAGAAAGACCAATGATCCAACTAATATCACTTATGGGCATTTATCCAGGAGAAAGAGGTCGTTTCATGAGAGAGACACCTGCACATGCATGTGTGTTATAGCACCATTCGTGACTGGCAAGATGTAGACACAGCCTAGGGACCACCTGTCAACCAATGAATGGACAGAATATTGTACCTGAAGGTACAGAGTCATATTCAGCTGCAAGGAAATATGAGTTTCTGCCATCTGTAGGAAAGTGGATAGTATTGAAGGACACAATGTTAAGCAAAATAAAGCAGACCTGTAGACATACACAATATGTATGTGTTCTCATTTGTAAAAACAAATGAACTATCAAAAACAAAAGAAAAAAGGAGTAAAGAAAAAGAAAGTAGTATTTGAAAGTAGAAGTTAGACAAACCAGTAAGGGAAGTGTAACGGGGACAAAGGGAAAGGAGGGAACAACAGAGAGTGACGACAAGATGAATACAAGGAAATTGTCACATAGGCATACATTAAAATTTCACAACAAACCCAGTAATTTGTACAATTAATGTGTCTTGATAATTTTGATAATGTCATATGCCCTATGGGAGAACTGACTATAGTAGTCTACTGAATGCTTATAGTATGAATCCAACTCCTAATGTCTTCCCATCATGTCCACATAGATGAACGGAGCTCTCAGTCCTCATTAGAAACTCACTGGACTAGTCAATGGTTAGCCCTGCGCCTACTGTCAGCCACCGTGCAGAGAAGAGAGTGTGGGATGGTCAGTCCTCATGGCACATATCTACCACATGCTCTCCTCCCAAGGTTAAGGGATCATTGCAGAAGAAAAATCAGTGTTGGGACCAGAATGGTGGATGACTACAGGAAACAGTGTCTTCTGGATACAGCAGGGCAGCTGAACTTATGAAGGAGCAGTTGTGTGACAGTCTGCACAAGGCCTGTGCAAACTTAAGGCAGACAGAATCCTAGCATGGAGAGCAAGATTAGCATGAATACATCAAGCATGCTTAATCACTGAGCTGTCTTTTCAGTTCCAGATCATTTAGGGTTTATTGGATACATTAACAAAGTTCATTGAAAACAGACAATGAATTATACTATCCCATTGCCAGCTAAGGTTGTGAGTAAATGAACCAAGAAGCATATATGCTCCATTCGCTTAAGAAAAATTTCAAATTTCTTATAATCATTTGTATGTGTCCACTTACATAAGTCCATTTACAGAGATAAGTTTATTAAAATTTCATTATATTCTTATAAAAATAAACACCAGGTTAACTAAATGTAGGTAAGACTATACCTGTAAAAAGAAAGTAAAATTTAGTAGAAAGATCTACTCTGGAAAGGCTTTGGTCTTCAGATCAGTGAGGAAAGGTAGAAAATATTCTGCATCCTAGACAGGACACAGTCAAGAATGCAGCATTTCGACTACTCTCATAGCCAGTCTACATAAACATTGAGTATCTTCCTTATATGTAATATCATAGATAAAATACGAATATTAAAATCAGTTCAGCTTTCTCTGTTGATATCATCAAGGCATAGAAGTGGAAGCATAGAATAAATGAGAAAGCATTTCCTAAAGTAGAGAACCTCTGTTCTATAACAAGAGAAGTTAAAAGAATATAAGGAAGTTATATCACAGAAAGAACTTTGTTATATATGTTATATATATATCATCACAGACCCAATTAAAAAATAAAAATATCAAAGTCCAACAGCAGACAATTGTCCATGCTCCACAGTCTCAGAGAAAGAACTGGGGATGTAGTTCAGTCAGTAGATTTTGCACCTCCAAGACCCTGGCATTGGTTGCCAGCAGGTATAAAGTGGGCATGGTGCACATACCTGAATTCCAGCTCTCAGAAGGTAGAATGGAAAGATCTGAAAATGAAGGACATTTTAATTACAAAGCAAGACTGGTGTTTGTGTCAACACCTAAAACTCTCCCCCAAAATAAAACAAAAAATAAAAATCTGTCCAAACATGTTATTCTTAAACATGCATAGGGGAGGAGTTGTTGCTTTGTTATATTTTTTCTTATTTTCTCTTTTTCCTCTCCTTTCAGCCACACATCTACCCCACATAAACTATATCCATTATCTGTAGGAGAAACATTCCATGATGCCCTGAGTGTCTCAAATCACAAATAGTTCTGAAACACACACCCACACACCCACACCCACACCCACACCCCCCCCACACCCCCACCCCCACCCCCACCCCCACACCCACACCCACACACACCCACCCACACACACACACACACACACACACACACACACATATATATATATATATATATATATATATATTGAGCTTTCACCTGTACCTATTAAAAACTTTAACAGTTTCAATGAAAACAAGGATATATTCTTTTCTTTGGCATATCTACATTGTAGCACCAACCAGCACTGAACAGTCTTTCTAATGACACAGATGGCTGCTTGGTGAAAACAGGTCTGTGGCAAGGACAGGAGAGAGATGCTGGACAAAGATGCCCACAATCACTGGTGAGGGAGTTCTGACAGCACCAAAAATAATTTAGTTTTGTTTTGTTTTGATTTTTAATAAATGAACTGTGTGTTCCTTAATTGTTTGCTTGACGTTTTAAAGACTGTGACTGAATACAAAGACATGAAAGCTGAAAAAAACTAAAAAGAGATATAGAAGAAGTGCTATGTATTTGCTGAATGCTTGGGTGTCTTTCACACCAGGAACAGTTTCTATCTTCAACATAGACTCAGCACTCAAGAACTGAAAACTGAAGCATACCAAAGGCACCTGTCTGTCTAGACAAGATGGTGAAGAAAAGGGTGTGGACACTGCTCCCAACCCAGCCAGAGAATATCCTGGTGGAGAAGAAGATTGAACTGGCTTCAATCGTGAGTAGACTTCACAGTAGAAAGGACACATAACATACATTTAGACACAGGTTTTATCAATAAAGCTGGAGAGTGAACCTAGTGAAGGTGATAAACTCAGAAATGTACACTAAAAGAGGTAATCATGGCCTTGAAGGATAGTGTGCATCTTGTAAAGTGTTCACTTGCAAATTCTTATTTTTCAACACTATGGGCCATTTACCTATACTATATCTGTTTATCCTGGGCACATAGTGTTGACAAATATCTTCCATCATGATCTCTAATTAAACTTAAGCAGCATAGACAATAATGCTTGACTTATTTAAATAGTTTTAAATCCTAGCTCTCTGAGGAGTCTGTGGAAGAGCCACAGCCTTCACCTGCTCTGAAGCAGCACTGCCCCTCAGTGGCTAAATAGGAAGGTTTTCACTCTACAGTGTCCTGAGCTTAAAAGGTGGGGGGGGGGTGAACTCTTCCTGAGAGCATTAGAGCAGGAGAGCTGACCATGCCTCCTGCCAATGGTGGCATAGAGTGGTCTAACCTGAGCAGTGCAGGAGAGCTCCCCCTGGGTATGCTGATAAGGTAGAGCCAGTATGCTGACAGCTTAGCTACCGCAAGCCCAGATCAAGGACTTTGAATTGGCGCACCCCAAAATCTATATCATCTTGGAACTGATAGGATATTTAAAAGGGCTTGTCCTGCTGATCTAAAGCTTCAGGGTCTCCATTACACAGGACAACAAGACAACTGGGAGGATCCAATACTGATGGTGTCACAGAGAAGCCAGAGATCTCAATCCAGACCAAATGCTCACATGAACATTTGTCCGCGCAGATGTGTGGAAAGAGGGGTGTACTATGGGACACACTGTGACACACTGTACAGCTGCCATGATGAGATGTCTTCTATGCATTGTTTTCTTTTGTTTATTTTTTGTTTCCTTGCTTTTTATTCTGTGTGGGAGGTTGCAAGGGCAGAGGGTAGATATGAGGAGAGAGGAAGATGAGGAAAATTGGGCTACATGATGTGAAACTCAAGAAGAATCAGTTTAAAAAAAAAAAACCTCAGGCCTTGAAGAGATGCATTGAATCTTTCTCTGGAGCCAATACTTTTGAGATGGAAAGAGATTTTTTGTTTGTTGAGGTCAGCTATAGCATGATTTCTATCCTTCCCTTCTAGCATTTCCTCCATGCATCATCATGATTCCCTATCTCTCTATCTTGCCTAAAACCACTTCACTCTGGAAAATGAGAGAAGCCAATCATAAGACATAATGAAATGACAATGTTGTTATTTACAATACAGCTTTATGAAATGAATAAATGGTTAGATTTGACATAAGGTATGTTTTATTTGCCCCTTATATAAACCACTTGTACACATGATGATTATTAAGTCACAAAAAATATTTTCACTACATTTTCAATATTTCTACTATTTTGAGATTATAACATAATCTCATTTTATAAAGAGATTATATAGTTATAATATAAATTTTCCTTTTTTTTATAGAACTGCCCAACTATTCCTCCTTGCTCTCCTTCAAACTTGTGGCCTCCTCTTTCATTAATTATGTTACATATGTATGTATGTATATACATGTTTATTCATAAATACACATGTAAAACATGTTCAGTCTTGATGCTGTTACGTGTAAGTATGTTTTCAGGACTGACGGATCAGTGTTGGATTACCAGTTGCTGTGTTCATCTCTGGGAAAGACTCTTTCTCTCCCTATCAGTTTTCCTTAGTTGCCAATAGTTCACTGTCTACGACAGAGGCTTTGAGCACTTTCCCCACCCACATTGGCATGGCTATGGTGACATTCCTAAAAGAAACAATTTCACAGCAAACTCTGATCCTCTGGCCCTTAACATCTTTCCTCCTGTCTACTTCAGGGTGTCCAGAGCCTGAGCAGGTGCAGGACTTACATTGCAGATATGTTCTTTGTGACTAGAACCCACAGCTCTGCATCCTGATTGGTTGTGGTTTTCTGCAATGGCCTCCATCTTTTAGTAAAGTCATGGATCTTGAAAAGGAACCTACAACCACCACTTTAGTAAACCAGATAGTCATAAACTCACTCAAAATATTTCTCCTTTTCCCATACACGTTCATTTAGACAGTCTTTTTTTTATGTTCTTTTCTATTTTAATTTTTTCTTCACAACTTAATCATTAAATTTCCCAATTGAAACCACCTCCCTCAACTCTCCCCCTCTTCCCCCTATTAAAACATGCAGGGATTCTGTGGTGGCTTGAATTTTTGTGAGTGTAAAGGGCCACATCCACCCAGCAGAAGGTTTGCATACAGGCTGCAGGTGTGTGGGGAGCACTGTGGATGACAGCACAGAGATAAGTGCCTGAGTCTGTGCTCTGGGAGGAGGAAATGTACAAAGAGCTGCGACGCTTCACAGGGACTGTCGTGGATGTCAGTCTTCCACTGTGCTTTGTTCCAGAAGGATTGGAAAGCAGGCTGAGGAGAGGTCCCCCAGGACTTTGGTGAAACCACTGCACTTGCGTTATAGCCGTGGAGGAGTTGCACTGCAGTGTTGCACTCTCTCCCTCCTGCAGAACCAAGGACACTGGACTCTGCTCCACTTGCTGCCCTTTCACCCCTGATTGGAAATCGAAAGAGAGACACAGGTGGCTGTCATTGCAGTGTCCCTTGAGCCCTGAATGCACCCCCATGTCCTCTGAGATGGTGGGAGCTCTGCAGGACCCCTGACCTGCTTTCCCCACCCCTCCATGTGCAATATCCCCTCAGGTGCCCTGAATGTGGACAGCCAGACTCACAGCAAACCTGGGTGCACAGAAGCCCCAGCAGAAAGCATAGCAGCCTCTTCATGGTGCTGGTGGGGCTGCTGGAGACAGAAGCAAGCAACCCACTCCTGGGCTGTGGGGGCTGTTGAAGTGTCCCTTCTCCTGCAGTCAGCTCCACCCAGGAACCCTGCCAAGCCAGACCCTGCTGAGTTCCCTCACAGCCTTCAGAGCCTGAAGCTCCTCCCACACCAGACCTGCCTGAGAGTCTGGGTGGAGCACAGTGGAGAAGAGGGACATTTTGACATGAGCCTGGGGTTGTGTTGTGTTAGGGAACCTGGAGCAGGAGAGGACCAAGGAGAACATTCCTCAGCTGCACACAGACCCTGGAAACTCAGGGTAACATGAGCTGATTCCCTGAACAGGTGCATGCTCAAAGAAGATCCTTGATTGGGCCCTGAAGGATGGCTCAGCAGACAAGGGTATCTGTTCTCTTTCCACGAGGCCTTAGCTCCCTTCCTAGCATGACATCAGGTGGCTCGCAGCTGCCTGTCACTCCAGCTCCAGGGCATCTGATGCTCTCCTCTGTCCTCTTCAGAACCTGTGCACAAGTGCCAAAATTTACACAGACCCACTCTCTCTATATATATAAAAAAATCTTCATCTGTGAAATAAATTAAGTGAAATCACTGCAATAAAAAATAAAAATAAACAGGATAATATTGATAAAGTATAAGTTCATGGTTTCCTGCTTCTGAACAGTCAAGGTTTGTTCTAACTGCTGTTTAAAAACGTGACCCCATAAGGAGGAAGTAAATTGGGGAACTAGTGTGGAGGGCTGCATTGCAGAGGAGCAGGTCAAGAGCACTGTGTGCTCTGCACTTGGTGACTGCCAGGAACAAGGCACGGTGTGATCATATCAAAAGAGGAATGCAGCTTAAGTTTTCAGCAAAAGAAGATTGCTTGAGAGATGAGACCAGTGATGAAAAGGAAAGACACAATCTCCTCAAAAAGAGCTCACAGCCAACACTATGCCCTCTAAGCCTGTCATTGTCTCAAACAGTAGTAGAGCAAGGAATGATCTCCTGCTTGGTCAACATCCTGTAGTGTAACTTGGGTAGAATTTTTACTCCTCGGTAAAAGGTTTTTCAACAATGAGATCTTTTCAATGAGAAACAAATGGCAACCAAGATCTATTCCAAAGGAATGAAGCACTTCCCAAGATTCCACCCTCTCTCTGCGCTGTAGCCTTCACAGAACATGCCAGCTCCCTGACAGTACCTGAGGCTGGGACTCTGGTCTTACTCTGCAGGCCTCAGGTGGTTTGTGTCCAGCACTGCACTTGTGACTCAGGGTAGAGATTCCCCCAGCTTCCTCAGTCCCATTGTCAGAGGATTTTCAGGTGGAAAGATTTCCACCCTTCTGTACTCAGTCTGAAAATCCTCCATGCCTGTCAGGCTGACTACCTGCTGTGACCTTCAGGAGAGGCTGAGACCCAGGTGAGGGTGTAACACACACAGGAAAGGAGCCTGATGGGTAAGGGAATGTTGTAGAATATTTGATCACACTGTGAACCCCAAGATGGTGTCATTTAGTGTAAACCTTGTTTCTAGTTGTGGTATGGCTCAGCCATAGCACACACCTTTAATCTCAGAGAGGATTAAATAAAGTCGACCACAAGACAAGGGGCAGAGTAAGCAAGCAGATGACAAAGAGTGAATATAGAGAGATAAAACAGAGAGTAAGAGGAAGTCAGGAGGATAGGTAGAGAGATGCACAGGAAGGAGAGAGAAGGGAATCTCAGTTTTGGGGGTTTTGAGACAGCATGGATAATTATTATTTTTTTTCTCTCTTGGGATGTTGGCTGAGGAGAAAGGTCAGCTGGGTGCTTTCTCTGCCTCTCTTAGGTAGCAGACTTTCATCCAGGCATTTTCCTCCTGATTATTCATTAATAACATGAAGCCTTTGAGATTTTCTTTAAAACAACAGGATGAGCAGCTGCCCCTCAGCCCCAGAGTGGCTGCAGCACATGCGCAGATTCAGCCATCTGGTTGGGCAGCCCTGGGCTCTGCATCCTCCTGCTGCGTCAGGGCTGTGTGGACTCAGCCACAGGTGGGTTTCTGTACTGAGTGAGGCCACACATTACTCTTTCTGTGGAGATGAACTAAAGCAGAGACACACTCACAGAGTACTCCACCCTCAGGATGCTCAGTAAGGTCAGCAAGGTGAGCAGGAAGCAGCTCCCTCCTTCTGGAGATTCCCAGGAAGCAAATAAAGCCTAAAGAGTGGGAGAGGAAGACAGAGGTTGCTCTGAGCTTCAGGAGGCTTAGATACCTTCATCCTAGGGATAGCGGAGGGACAGTTAGCAAGAAATATTTTGTTTTCCTTGGCCTACCTACACCATCTGTGAAATATGTTCTGTCAGAAAACCTACTGAAACCTTGGAGGTTTTAAAAAATAACTATTGATAATTTCATACATGACCATAATGTATTCAGATCAAATCCAACACCACCACCCTGCTTCTCCTACACTTCTCCTGGAACCCATTATACACCAGTGCCCCTGCAGAATTCAGAGAACTAAAAATGTGGCTTCAGGGCTAATAGAGGAAAGAGCTTAAGAGATAGAGTGGTAGAGCAAAGGTAGTACAATGTCAACAGGGGGACTGGCTAAGTGGAGAGGAGGATGGCAGGTTGAGGCTGAGAAGGAAGGTTCATGAGTCTATACTGCTCTATGGAAAAGCCATTAATTCTTTAGAAAGGAGTGTCCTCTAGAGGCCCAACTGAGAAATGAAAAGTTCACAATTGTAATAACTTCCCACTGTCCTTGTTGCCTTCCCAGGGTGAATTCCAAGGCTTTCTGACCACGCACAGTAGAAGGTTTATGTTTAAGTGTAAAACTTGTGAGATTTTTTTTTTAATACAAAGTTGTGAGCAGAAATGGTTGAAAATATTTTAGTGAAAAAAATTACAGAACCTTTACACATTTCAAAACAAGTGTGAGGAACTTAGTATTCAGAGCACTGTGCAGTTGCTACAGTTCTACACAACAACATGACAATGCCTGGGAAAATGATGTGATTGATGCTTCTGGGAAGTATAGATTCAAATAAACATTGTAAAAGTGCATTTTAGGAAAACATGCATGTCATGGACAATCCTCATTTGATGAACTCCAAGTCAAATTTAAGGTATGGTGAACTAAGGAATAGACTGAATTGCCTGTGCAATCTGTTGGTCTTTTTCATAAAATAAAACACAATTAAGAGTTACACACCTGCCCTATTCTAGATTCTGAACACAAGAGTAGATTATGCCATGTATGGACACCAGGGGGCAGAAGTTAGGCTCATCACCTTGCAAATCCACTACCACAGTTCTCATCCTAGCAAGGTACTTAAGAGTCAACTTCTAGCAATAAGTGCAAGTTTCTCCCTTTCTCGTGTGTGTGTGTGTGTGTGTGTGTGTGTGTGTGTGTGTGTGTGTGTGTAAATTAAAATGAAGTCACTGAGCCTCTTAACAAGTACCATTCAATGAGGCAGTTTTTAGTCCAAATGCAGAACACAAAGGACAGAACCCCTTTCACACAGATCAAAGTGCACAGCAATGAACATGGAAGAGCAAGTATCTCTGTAGAAAGATGTAGAATCTGTTGGTTAAATCCTCAAAAGTGTAACATCTAGATCTTGTGGTAGATCTATGTTCAGCATTTGGAGAAGCTTCATACTGATTTCCTTATTGGTTGTCCCCATTTGTATTCACATTAGCAATGAAAAAGTATTCTCCCTCATGCAACATTCTCAGTTTGTACCCTTGTCCTCCGTTTTTACAGCCCCTCCCTGCTCCTCTTCTGTGATAAAATCTGAGCCTTGTATATAGGAACTGCATTCTGGATGTGTTAACTAGCACTAGAAAAGTTGAGACCAGGTACTCTTTGAATTTTGACCATTTGCCCATTACTGTACTATCCTCTATTTGCTTCAAAAGGAAGCTTCTTTGATGAGAAGTGAGAACTACACCTATCTTTGAATAATTATACAGAGTTAAAATCCAGTTAGAAGCCATATTGATTTAGTAAAATGGCCACAACTGGTTCTCCTCTAGTGTTTATGACATCTCCAGCCATGGGTAGTTAACTAGGCTTACAGTATTGGGCCTTAATTCCTTCCTATTGAGCAGGCCTTATGTCCAGTAAAGTGCATAATAGTTTCCCTAAAACGAAAGTGCTACCATTGCACCTCTGTGAGCGTTCTTGCCATTGGGATCAGTGTTTTTTTTAAATTAAATTTTAATTTCTTTTTATAAATTACAGATTTTTCACTTTGTATCCCAGCTGTAGCCCTCTCCCTCATTCCCTCCCAATTGCACCCACTCTCCTTCATCTCCTCCCTTCCTCTCTCTAAGTCCACTGATAGGGAAGATCCTTCTTCCATTCCATCTGACCCTAGTTTATTAAGTCTCATCAGGACTGTCCGCATTGTCTTCCTCTGTGGCCTAACAAGGCTGTGTCTCCCTCAGGGGTCGGGGGAGGTCAGAGCCAGCCACTGAGTTCATATCAGAGACAGTCTCTGTTCCCCTTGCTAGGGAAACCCACTCAGATACTGAGCTGCCGTGGGCTTCATCTGAGCAGGGGTTCTAGGTTATATCCATGCATGTCCTTGGTTTGAGAATCAGTTTAAGACAAGCCCCTGTGCGCAGATATATTTTGTCCTTGTGGAGCTCCTGTCCTCTCCAGTTCTTACGAACTCTCTCTTCTTTCATATGATTCCCTGCACTCTGCCCAAAGTTTGGCCATGAGTCTCAGCATCTGCTTTGAAACACTGCTAGGTAGAGTCTTTCAGAGGCCCTCTATGGTAGGCTCCTGTCCTGTTTCTTGTTTTCTCCTACTTCCAAGTCCATCCCATTTGTCTTTCTAAGTAAGAATTGATCATCTTACCCCAAGTCCTCTTTCTTGTTTAGTTTCTTTAGGTGTACAGATTTTAGTATGTTTATTCTATCTTATAGGTCTAGTATCCACTTATAAGTGAGTATATACCATGTGTGTGTTTCTGCTTCTTGGATACCTCACTAAGGATGATCTTTTCTAGGTCCTACCTTTTGTCTGCAAATTTCATGATTTCCTTGTTTTTAATTGCTGAGTAAGTATTCCATTGGGGGAATGTACCACAATACCTGTATCCATTCTTCAAACGAGGGACATCTGGATTGTTTCCAGGTTCTGGTTATTATGAATAAAGCTGTTATGAACATGGTTGAGCAAATGTCCTTGTTGTGTATTTAAGCATATTTTGGATATATGCCTAGGAATGCTCTCTTGAGGGAGCAGTATTCCTAGTTGTCTGAGAAAGCAACAAATTTATTCCCAAAGTGGTTGTACAAGTTCACATTCTTGCCGGCAATGGAGCATGGTTCCCCTTTTACCATAACCTTTCCAGCATGTGTTGTTACTTGAGGATTTTATCTTAGCCATTCTGAGGGGTGTAAGGTGAAATCTCAGGGTCGTTTTGATTTGCATCTCCCTGGTGGTTAAGGACATTGAGCATTTCTTTAGGTATTTCTCTGCCATTCTATATTTATCTACAGAGAATTCTCTGTTTAGCTCTGTGGGGTCATTGTTTTGATTCACAATCTTTCTATTGCTTGGTAAGATTTTCTATTGCTTTTCTCCTTTGAACTCTTGCATGAAACCTTTGGATACTGTGAGAACCTGTCATCAGAGAGGAGTCTTCAGGTCAGTTTTAGCTAAATTCCCAGAAGTCCTTGTCTAAAGTAAGTGGTATCCCTAGAAATAGGGTCTTATCTTCAAATTCTGTGCGGATAACCAAGCCAATGGCAATTATTTGGAGGAGTCTTTTGAAGCACCTAACTAACAACTTAAAAGAAGGGTTCCCAAGTCTGGAACTCATGTGAAGTAGAAGTTTCTGGTTTCCTTGAAGACTCAGCTTTGTCATGTGATGTTTTGCTTTAAGCTGCACACGATGTTTACTGGAGGTGGGCTTGTGAAAGGGTACATGATGTTTTGCTATGAGCCCTCTCATGCAAAGGGACTGACTTTGGCCAGCTGAGAACATCCCTTGGTGGGGGGAGGACTCTGGGTAGAGAAGATAAATAAAAGGCCCCATGGAGGCATCCCTTTTTGGATTGACATCACAGTGTTGATCTTCATGCTTCACAAAGATAAATGTTCCAGAGTACGTCTTGGGTTAATCCATCCAAGTCTTGTGGCTTTTGCTGATTTCATGTTGCTGTTTAATATTGGCCTTTGGATTGGACTGCTGGTAACTTGAAGGCTAAGTTTGGTAATCCCCTAAAGACCCATGGACCCTTATCAGCAGGAAGGGGATAAAAAAGGCCTACAGCCCTTTTCCATACTAATCTCCTACTGAGGTTGGGGGTTGGATGGGAGGTAAAGTTGTTTAAGAACCATAAATAAAATACATTTGGTTAAATATAAGTCTACATTCTGGCTTTTATTGGATTTGACAAGCTCTCACCTAAGAGATTCTATTCTATGCTATGCCATTAGAAGTAGTTTTGGGTGTTTGGAGAAGCAATTTGACATCCCCTGGTGCTTTCTAACCAGTAAGAAAATGTGTAATTTATTGCTGATCATTGTGTATATAAACATGAATATTTCTTGAAAGGCAATGTGGTTTATTATTATTATTATTTCAGCTCTTTCTTTATGTGCAGAGAGATAAGTATAAGTACTAGAGCATTTTATTTTAAACCAACATTTTGTTTACAAAGTGAGATGAATCAAAACGTTGGTCTCCTTTCTCATGTTTCAGAAAAAATATGAGAGAACCCAATTCTAATCCCAGGTGAGTGCAAACACCACATCATCGGGATTGAAGCAAAGTGCACTGGCAGACAAGAATAGACTTTAAGGGGAAGGGATTTTTGGACAGAGTCTTTTATGACTAGGCTGTTTCAGACATGGTGTGTAGGAAATGGAAGGACTTGCCAACAACTGTATTTTTTGAGCAGCTTCACTAAGTGAAGGCTGTCAGGGAGCATTGTGGTTTGAATGAGAATGGCCACCATAAGCTCATTTATCAATGTTTGGCTCCCACTTTGTGGACTATTGAGGAAGGATCAGGATGTATGGCCGTGCCTGAGGAGGTATATCACTGGTGTTGGGCTTTGGAATCCCAAAGCCAAAGTCAAGCCCAGCTTCTCCCTCTCTCTGTCTCTTGCTTGTGATCAGATGTAAGCTCTCAGCTACTACTCCAGGGCCATCCTGCCTGCCTGCCTTCTCCTACACTCCCTACCATGATGATCACCTCTGAAACTGTGGTCAAGCCTCCAATGAAATGCTTTCTTTCACTAGCTGTCTTGATTATCCATGGTGTCTCTTCAAAGCAGCAGACAAATAACTAAGAGTAGAAGTTGGGGGATGCTCTGCAAAATGGATCAAGGAAAGGAAGAATCTTAATAATTTGTAGAATGAGACTGAAGCAATATTTTAAAGACTAGAGTCTATGTTTCTCATTTAAATCATAAATTTGAGGGTAATAACAAAAGATTGTTAGAGAATTTGAGTTCCTAGATTCTGTAAGACATCTTGGTAGAGATAAATCCTATGTCAGGCATTTCCTGGAGATGTTTGCTGTTAAGACTTGCAGTTAGGGAGAGAACTTTATTTCAAGGGATCACAGCCTGGGTTGTCTCTAGCACTGTCTTCCATCCTGTCCTGTCAGAATATCCACAGATCCTAGGTTTCTAGATATTTGACCTGAGACTTGATGCTGTTTTTCAGGAAGCTGGTGAGCAACACTTGGAGAAAGCACACAGCCTCCCTCACAGGGCCGCTCCCCTAGGCCTCCTGCACCTGTGGTTTGTGTGCAGCTTCTCCTGAAGTCTCCCTCACTGTGTCACCCAGAGCACAGTAGTACAGGGCAGAGTCTGACAGCTGCGCTGAGGACGTCTGCAGGTGGAAGGAGCTGCTGCTCTTGTGGAGAGTGGCGTGGAACCCTCGGTGCTCTGTCCTCTTGTTGTCTGTGGAGCTCCTCAGGAGTAGCTGAGGGGCTTCATTGAGATATTGCATGTACCAGAAGAGGTAAACACCTAAGTAAGTAGTCTGATAGGTGCAGTTCAGCATCACAGGCATCCCCTCTGTGAGAGTGACCAAGCCTTCTGTCTGGGTCACTGAGTCTCCATTGCTCCTTTCTAAAAAACAAACAAGGAGGAATTACTGTTCTATGTGAGGAGGAAGGATAAAGACTGCCATAGTTGTACAACAAAGACATCATTAACTCTTAGGGTAAAATGTAACTTACTGAGCATGAAGAGGAGCACAAGAACTGAACAGGTGACAGGAAGCATGTTCATAGAAGAAATGACACTTGGTCCTTGACTGCACCAGTCTCGCAGGGCAAGTCTTCTTCAGGACCTCATCAAACTCCTCACTCATGGGCAAGGACCTCTGTCTGCACAGTGAGTCTGTCATGCTAAGACACTTGAAGGAGATGTAACCCACATCTCCACATCTAAGAAAGCAACGCCCTCTGCTGATCTCCTTAAACCTGCACCACAGGTGGCTGCACAAGACACTGTGAATAAACTTGAAACCTCACCCTAAGCAGACAGGTCTCTAGCTGACACCTGTGTTATGAACCATATGTATCCTATGGTATTTAACGGGGTGGGTGTACGTAAAAGTGTACACACCCATACCTCTGATAAAATTCATCTATTTTTCTCATTATATTGGTTCTTTAGAGAATGTTATGCAATAAAATTTTATTATACTCATCTACTCTCTCCAATTGTAACAGATCCATCCAACTTCCCTACCAACCACATTTTGTCCCTCTCTTTTTTTAAATAAGACACTTCAATTTTTGTCTTTCCAGCTGTTCTTCTCATATACTCTTAGCTTTGTTCCCTCAGTAGAGGGTGGTCTATGAAGCAGGAGCTGCATTTTTAAACTGCATCTCTCTCTCTCAGCAGATACAAACTGCCAACAGCTCCATAGCTAAGGGAGGGAATGCCCACTGTCCCCATTTGTCTGATCCTTTGCTAGTCTTATGCCTGCTGCCAACCTCTGTAAGTTCATATGAGAAGCTGCATTTTTAACTGCTTCTCAGCTATTCGAGATTCCTCTGTTGTGAATTCTCTCTTTAGCTCTTTATCCCATTTATTAATTGGATTACTTGATTGTTGGTATTTAATTTCTTAAGTTCTTTGTATATTTTGGATATTAGCCCTCTGTCTGATGTACTGTTCTTGAAGAACTTTTACCCATCTCTAGGCTGCCATTTTGTTCTATTGACAGTGTTCTTGGACTTACAGAAGCTTCTCAGTTTCATGAGATCCCATTTATTAACTGTTGATCTCAGAGTCTGTGCTGTTGCTGTTCTGTTCAGGAACTTGTCTCCTATGCCAATGAGTTCCAGAATTTCCCCCACTTTGTCTTTGAATAGATCTGGAATCTCTGGTTTTCTGTCAAGATCTTTGATCCACTTGGGCTTGAGTTTTGTGCAGAGTAAGGAATATAGGTGTATTTGCACTTTTCTAAATGCAGACATCCAGTACGACCAGCACCGTTTATTGAAGATACTTTCTGTTTTCCAGTGTATGGTTTTGGCTTTTGGTAAAAAATCAAGTGGCCTTAGGAGTGTGGATTTATTTCCATTGATCAGTTCCATTGATCAGCCTGTCTGTTTCTATGCAAGTATCTTGCATTTTTTAATACTATTGCTTGCAGTATAGCTTGAAATCAGGGATGCTGATACCACCACATGTTCTTTTATTGTACAGAATTTTTTGGGCTATCCTGAATCTTTTATTTTTCCATATAAAGATAATGGTTGCTCTTTCTCAGTCTGTAAAGAATTGTGCTAGGATTTTAATGGGTATTACAATGAATCTGTACATGGCTTTGGGCATAATGGCCATTTTTACTATGTTAATCCTACTGATACATGAACATGGGAGATCTTTCCATCTTCTAAAATGTTCAATTTCTTTCTTCAAATACTTAAAATTCTTGTCATACAGGGCTTTCATTTCCTTGGTTAGGGTTACACCAAGATATTTTATATTATGTGTGGCTATTATGAAGGGTGTTGTTTCTCTAATTTCTTTCTCAGCCCTTTTGTCACTTTTATAAAGGAGGGCTTCTGACATTTTGAGTTAATTTTTTATTCAGACACGTTACTGAAGGTGTTTATCAGCTGTAGGTGTTTTCTGGTAGAATCACGGGGTCACTTATGTATTCTATCTTATCACCTAAGAATAGTGATACTTTGACTTCTGTTTTTTTTTAATTTGCATCCTTTTTATCTCCTTTACTTGTATTATTACTCTATCTAGAACTTCAACTACCATTGTTGTAGGAGACAATTAATATTGTCTAATAATTATCTTTTAGTAAAGCTGTTCTCCTAAACAGCTGTATAACCAAATCACCTCACAGAGACTAGATTTATTTAGTTAACCTAGAACACAATGCTGGGCAATAGTTACTCCCTCCTAAACCTCCAAGCCCTCATAGTCTCCTAACATTTAGATTTTCCACATTATATTTGCTTTTTTGTGAAATCTTAGGTCTGGTTCATACTCCAAGTCCCCCAAGATCTATCCTCCTGCTCTGCCTTCAAACTTGCCTGTTCTCCTCTCACTCATTTCCTGCCCTCTAGCTCCTCCCCTCTTTCCTGTCCTCTGGCTCCTCCCAGCTCAACATTGTGCCTAGTTGCTTTATTTAGGCCTGTTTACACAAGAGTTGAGACAGGATGCTTAGAATAAGTATCACAATGCAATATCTGGATTGAAACCAGAGAATGGGTGGGGGAATCAGTATTTGAATGAACAAGGGTAAGGTGTATACATTTTAAAAGAACATTATACCAACATACCATATTGAAGAGCTATGGTGAAAGCAGGCAACCTAGTGTTATCCTTGATTTTAGTGGGAATACTTTAAGTTTCTCTCCATTTAACTTGATTTTGCCTATTTGCTTGCTATATATTGTGTTTATTGTGTTTAGATATGTGGCTTGTATCCTTGATCTCTCTAAGACTTTAAACATGAAGGAGTATTGGATTTTGTTAAAGATCTTTTCAGCATCTAATGAAATAATCATGTGGGTTTTTTTCTAGTCTGTTTATATGGTGTATTATGTTGATGGATTTTTCAAATGTTGAATCCGTGCATTCCTGGGATGAAGTTTGCTTGATCATGGTGGATGGTATTTTTGATGTGTCCCCAGATTTAGTTTGCAAGTATTCTGTTGAGTATTTTTGCATCAATATTCATGAGATTGGTTTGAAATTTTCTTTCTTTGTTGAGTCTTTGTGTATTTTATGTATCAGGGTGACTGTGTTCTCATAGAATGAGTTTGGCAATATTCCTTCTGTTTCTATATTATGGAATAGTTTGAGGTGTATTAATTTTTCTTTGAAAGTCTAGTAGAATTCTGTACTAAAACCACAGAGACATAACAAAACCAAAGGCTGTTTTTTGAGCAAATCAACAAGATAAACAAACCCTTTGCCAATCTAACTAAAAGACAAAGGAAGAGTGTCCAAATTAATAAAATTAGAAATAAAAAAGGGGATGTGACAACAGACACTAAAGAAATACAAAGAACCATTAGATCATACTTCAAAAACCTGTGCACCACAACATTGGAAAATTTAAATGAAATGGTTGATTTTCTTATAGATACCACTTACCAGAGTTAAACCAAAATCGATTAAGAATTTAAATAAACTATAACCCTTAATGAAATAGAAGCAGTCATCAAAAGCCTCTCAACTGTAATTATTAAAGAGATTTTTGCTATTGTAGAGAATACCTGTTACTTTTCACTTGAACAAGAGAAATGGTGCCTGGAAGGTAAGATTCCCCAGAGTATGAAGAGAGAAGACATTCACTTAAAGAAAAAGTTCTTAGGGAAATAGTCTCTTTGGGCACACTCTAGAAAGAGGCCATGCTGGAAAGTGTTTTCCTCAGTTTACCCTTCACACTGTTCCTCTCACTGCAGTGATAAACAGGGGCAGGCTGCAGGGAAAGCTGGCAGCAGAAGTCAGTGTCATCTGCATGGTGCTTGTTTTGAAGACATGAAGAATAGAACAGCCCTGCATCAGCAAGGCCTGCACTGAGGCTCAGAAAAAAAGCGAAGGATGCCAGATGCTGTGGGGCAGAGCAGAGTCCCTGAAAACCTTGAGAGGTCGATGAGTGACATAGTGAGGATGAAACATGAGTTACAATGGGAGGAATGGATGTTTGAGATTCCAGGAAGAGTAAATGTAAGCTGAAAAAAGCTGAGGGATTTGAAAACTATAGTGCATGTGTTTGCTAGAAGCAAGGATGACTAGATACTAGACATAATTCCTCATAGAAATACCTACTTTCAAAACATATCATTTTAAAAACCTACTCAGTATAACACGTGATGAACCACCACTTCCTGGAATTCGAAGAATATAAGACTCATCTCAGTGTTTCAAAGAACTATCTAGGCCTTGGGGCTGCACATGAATCCTTTAGGACCTTTCAGTAGTACTGGGCAGTCCTTCTTCATGATCTGCAAGGATACAAGACTCCTTATTGTGATATCAGAGCTTGAGGAATCTTTTGTGATTGGTAATCTGAATCCTTCCTTTCAAGGGAAGAAATACAAAGTCACTACACTTGAAGGCATGTATGTAAGAATGCCCAGAAATGAACCTGGTGTTTTGTTGTTTGAATCTATGCACATGGTATTTTACTTCAATCAAAGATAGTTTGAAAAGTCAGAAGTTTTTAAAGGGTTGATAATGGGCCTTTCTTCATGAGAAGAGGTAAGTACAGCCTCCATCCATAGGTAGGGTATGTAGGAATCAGCGCTGAGAGTTGGCATTACAGCAACAGGCACATGGGCACTCTGTCTGCAGCACAGAAATAAGCAGCAGTGTGCAGCCAGGACAGGGACAAGAAACTGCTTTGAGTGGAGGACTGTGACCATCTGGGGGCCTTGATAAATTTCTTTACTCTGCTAGCTAAAGTACAAGGCAAGAAAAATATTGACTACAGCACACAGAAGCAGGGAAATCACAGTAGACAGAACCAACTGATGGAGAAAGCTAAACACACACACACACAAGCACATGCAAAGAGAGACAGAGAAAAATAAAGAGAAGGAAACAGAGAGAGAGAGAGAGAGAGAGAGAGAGAGAGAGAGAGAGAGAGAGAGAGAGAAACAGGGAACACAGAGAGGACATTCAGGAACACAAAATTCTCATGTCTTCTCCAAGACTAAAGTTTGTAAGAGTCTTTAAAAGATTTTTCTTCCCTCATTTAGGGTTGCTCAGTCTGAATAAACACAAGATGGATGATTGACCCACAGCTTTGACATAAACATGTGCTGAGCAGGCCTAGAACTTGTTCAGTTCCAACAGCAGCAGGGGGTCTACTGATGGAGAGAAGCTTCACCAGGCCTCTGTTTTACACTGCTAAGCTTGTCTCAGGTCAAGAGGCTGATGAAAAAGCCAATCATCTTGAAGTCCAACATTGATGTTAACTCTATGGCCCCTCTGACTGCCTGTCTGCACAACAGTCAATCTATTTAACCCTTATTCCCACTGCATCAGTGGTGACTCTTAGTCATCCACTATTTCTTTCTCACTGTTAAATTTATTAAGCTTAGCAGGGTAGCTTCTATCTGTGCTCTGCCTGTGCCTCTGCAGTACAGCTATGGAAGTTTTTTGCCTGCAGATATTGTTGACATGTCTAGCCTCCTAGATGTTTGGGCATGGAATAATCTTCTCCTTGTAGGTTGTTCACTGCTAGACAGAAACATGGGCTAGAGATCAGAACTCAGCAGATACATTTTTCAAGTAAATTTACAAATAATCAAGAAGACCTGGCCTCTTCAATGATGCACCTTCTGAACTTAGGCGTCCCTGTTCCCATTATCGATAGATTGACCTCACCAGCTGGTTGTAGGCTTACACCCCCCATAACTCCCAGAGTTTATCCATGCTCTCCTTTATCACAGGGAATACAGATCAGACCCAGATTTGGAACTAGGTTCCTAAGAAAGAAGAGTTAGTTCCATCTATTGAGTATGTATCAAGGCTGTTTTCTAGAGCCCTTGGCTTTTAACCTAACCAGGTAGAGGAAAGCTCAGTCTACACACACACACACACACACACACACACACACACACACACACACAGTGATAATGGCTTAAAACCAAGACATAGGAACAGAAGTACTGCCATCCTATCATCTGCCATTTGGTGCTTGCCACCTGGACCTCATCCTGTCACTAGAATACACTGGGAGATGCCTGAGTGTCCAGAGGTGATTAAGAAGAAATTTCAAAGACATGCATTCTCTGACTTTTCCTAGAACAGATTAAAAGGTAACAGTTTAATTCAATAACACATGAATGCAGAAAGAGATATATAGAGCCCATGGATGTCAAGGTAAATGACCAAAAGACCCAGTGCCAGACACTCATACTCACCAAAGTTTAACCTGGGATAGTGGCTCTGAGTTTGTGATTTCATATTAGTGTATGGAAGAAATGTGGGCTCGTGTGAGTGTGTGTGTGTGTGTGTGTGTGTACAAAGAAATCTTTATTAAAACATGAGAAATTAAGGAAAAGTGAGAGAAACCTCCAAAAGAACACCATTTCAGAGAGGAAAGAGCTGTCAGTCTCCTTGTATATGGTCCTCATAAGGCTATGGAAGATACTGGACATGTGCCGATGTAATAATGTTGCCATTACTTAATCATCTGGGTGATCATTCTTCATGCATGTTCCAACTTGGGATATGGTCATTGGGTCATATAACCTTTACATACTGCCTCTGACATGCACTAAAATGGATGCTGATCTTGACTGCGTGACAGCAATAGTCACTAGCTGCTGTTGACACTTCTGCCTTTCATGTGTGTCTAGTGTTGTGAAATATGTTAAGCTTTTTATTCTCTTTACTAATAAAAATAGCTGCATGGGACAAGAGAATACTGTGAGACTGCAGAAAGCCAACTGAATTGATATGTACAAAATTCACCAGGGTGAATTTGAAATTTTTTGGCATGCACTGAACAGAAGCAGGGCCAGTGTTTACACCTGGATCTCTGAAGAAATTCACAGAGGTATGACCCTATCTGAGACTCCATTTATGAACCAGCATTGATGATAGATCGTCCAAAGGAAGAGACAAGGTGTGTCTCCCAGCTGCAAGGAATAAATTATGCTGATGTCAAACAAGAGCCAACAATAGGAATATTCTTGCTCTCAACCTTGGTCAAAGAAGCTTTCTATTCAGTGACGTAATTCAGAGATGCATAACTACCTAGGGCAATGAGAGTAAGTGTTGAGAACTCAAACCTAAATGGGGTATCTATATCAGAACTTCCATGGCCAGGAAAATACCACAGAAGAAGGAGTTGGAACACTGTAGCATCCCAATGATAGGAAGAATGCTCCCAGTGCTGAGAAAAGGAGAATGTGAGTGAAGAGCCACAGGGGAAACCTCTCTACCTACTCCTCATCACAGTGAAGCCTAGGGAACATCTTGGAAGAGAAGTGGAAAAAAATGTTGAAGAAAGGGAGGAGAGCTTCAAAATGTCCTCTGGACATGACGTGGATGTTGCACATCATGAACTCACAGGACCTGTGATTTCCTTCACCAGACATACACAAAACCAAAACAGCTAGAAATTCAAGTATGGAGGGCAACAGGACTCCTGAGGCCCCTCTTTCCTTACTGGGGAGATATTGGTAATTGATAGATGGTGGGTGAGGAAAGTCATTTTTTTTAGGAAGGTGGACACTTGTAGGTTCCCATGCATCAGGGGATGATCCCAGTGGATGGCACCACTAAATAGATTCAGTGGGTTATGAGAAAAAAGGAGGAATAGGGGACATGAAGCTTAGGGCACTATGTGTTCACAGTGAGGTGTTCTCATAAAGCAAATACTTTCAAAATCAAGCATGCTTGAGCTCAGAACTTGTGGCATAGTATGTTTGTGTTCAGGCTGCAGGTGCCTGGGGAGCACTGTATGCTTACTGCGCAGAGGTAGACAGCAGAGTCACTGGGCTGGGAGTCTCTGATGTGCAGGGAAACATGCATGCTGGCTTTATTGAGGTGAGCTGTGAATCTGCCTTCTTCCTTGTCACCATTGGAGAAGATGGACACCAGCAACTCGAGGCCTTTCCCGTACTGCTGTCTGTACCAACTGAAGATGTTGGAAGCACTATCACTGAAAGTGCAGTTTAAAGGGGCCATGGCTCCCTCTGGGACACTGAGGGATTCTGGGTTCTGCTGCACCTTCTGCTGGCTGCTCATCCCTGTGCAGAAAGACAAAGGTCAGGCAAGCAGGAATGGGGGCATATGGATGCTAACACTGTAGAATGCTGACAATTGCCCATGGGCCTCCCACCCCTTAAATAAACACTTAAAACATTGGTGTTTTTACCATTATTCTAGAGTAATAGAAACAACTTTTTATATACAAAAAATAAATGTCCATACTCACAATTAATCTGAAGCCACAGGACCACCAGCAAAATGCTAAAAGATTTTATCATTCTCTCTTCCTCTCTCATCACTGAAGATTCATACTTTAAGCCCTCACCCCTCAAATTAGTTTCAAGTTTCTAATGTTTCTTCTTCAGGAAACATTAAGATATTCTTCCACCAAGTAGAGAAAAAAAACACAGTTCACCACCTCTTTTTTTTTAATCATCAAACCCTTCCCCTTCTTCATTTCCCCTCTTCTCCCCCTCCCTTTCCCCCACCACTTTCTCACTCAAAATCACTTGAGACTTTTCCCCAGTCTTTGAGAAGAGCCTGCCATCTTGTGGATACTGACAGTGACCAAAGAATTGCTAAAAGTAAACATTTTTCTTATGTGAGTTTCTAAAATTAAAAATCTGCTGTCTTAGTTAAACACAAATAAGAGACATTTGTTCCAAGTCAGTGTGGGGGAACATGCATGTTTTTGTGCATTTCAAGTTAAGTTTGAAATACATCCTGTTACCTCAAGCAGCCACTTTCCTGTGGTTAATGGTCCACACTATTTCTGTCCCCAACTCTTGAGTGAGGTTCTTGTAGAATAGGAGTCTTTCACACGCCACAGCTGCTCTATGGGTCAGACCGCACACCTGCATAAAACATTTCACCTTTGACTTTTGAAGCAATGTCATCTAATTAAAGGAATTCTGGAAAAACTATAAATGGGTAAAAGCATTACTTACTAAAAATGGGTTCTTCTTTAAATCTAAAGAACACATTTTTTTTTTTTGAGGCAGGGTCTGCTATGGCAGTTTGAATTAGAATGCCTCTGTTAGGCATACATTTCTGTTTGTTCACTAGTTGGTGAAATATTTGGTAAGAATTAAAAGGAGTGGCCTTCTTGGAGGATGTATGTTACTGGTGATGGGTTTAGAGGTTTCAAAACCCTAAGCCACTTCCAGAGAGCCCTTTCTCTCTGTCCTTCATTTGTGGACCAGGTTGAAAGCTCTCAACTACGGATCCAGCACTATGCATGCCTGCCATTCTACCTGCCATGATGATTATAGACTTACCACTTGAACTATAAGCCCCCATTATCTCTTTCTTCTACAAGTTATCTTGACCATTGTGTCTCATCATAATGGTAGAAAATTAAGACAGGGTGTGGTGGTGGTATAAATGAAAATGCCTCCCACATAGGTTTATTGCAAGTGGCACTACTAGGAAGTGTGGCCTTTTAGAGAAAGTGTCATTCGGAGTGGGCCTTAAGTTTTTAAGCGCTCAAGCCAGGCCCAGGTACTCTTTCTATCTGCTGCCTGTAGAAATGGATGTAGAACTCTCAGCTCCTTCTCCACCATGTCTGCCAGCATGCTGTCATATTTCCTGACAGGCTGACAATGGACTAAATTTCTGAACTGTAATGTAGCCACAATTAAATGCTTCTCTTTATTAGAGGTGCAGCTGTCATAGCATTTCTTCACAGCAATACAAACCCTGACTAAGACCTAAAGTCTCTTTTTGTAGTACTGCGTGGCCCAGAACCCACTGTATGAATCAAGCTGTCCTACGAATGCTTTTCATTTTCTATAATAATTTCATTTATTTATTTTAATTATCTTTATTTTAAATTAAAATGACTTTTAACAAATATAGAGTTCAGATTCCCTTACAATACAGCATTGTATTTTGCATTAATGACACACCTCTGTTCAACTAATGAGCCAGAACTATCTGATGTGTATAGCACAAGCCAAGAAACCCATTGTAAAATCCTTTCCCTATGAACACCTTGCTCTTTAAAAACGAAACAAAGAGAGTTCTCAATAATGAGTGACAAAAGAGGCATAGCAATAGCATAAGAAAACACCCATCATGCCTTAGAAAATGTCTGAAAATTCAATATAAATCATTAAAGACAAATTGTGGCCATCACTGAACAGTAAGGGCATATCTCAGAAAGAAAGAGAAAGAAAGAAAGAAAGAAAGAAAGAAAGAAAGAAAGAAAGAAAGAAAGAAAGAAAGAAGGAAGGAAGGAAGGAAGGAAGGAAGGAAGGAAGGAAGGAAACAAAGAAAGAGGGAAGGAAAGGAAAATTGGCACTTCTAGTCCCAGAAGCCATCAACAGTCTGTAGTCTCTATGATTTCCCTTAATGAGAGTCCACAAGAGATGGACAATCTAGTTCTTATTTACCTTAGGAAGTCTCAGTATTTCCTTTATAAGTGAATTTACCAAGTACACAGTCACTAATGGGCAGTATCTTTCTCTTTTATATCTTTAGATATCTCATCCCACCACCTTCAGGCTGACACAGTTTCATAGGAAAAATTACTGAACTTGCTAACTCTCCTGTGTTGGGCATTCTCTGGATCAGCTTTATGGACTGTTCTTTCCTCAGCAATGCCATTCTAGAGAAGTTCGGGGCAGGTTTCCTTGCCATTGTCCTCTGGGTTGGTACTGAGCTTCTTGGACATGCGCCTTTTTACCTTCCATCAAATTTGAGATTTGTGGTCAAGGTTTGTTCAACCATTCCTCCTTTTTCTCAGTCTTTCTCCTACGATAATTGTATTGATGTCTTTACATGAGAAAACGTTCTGTGGGTCTCACATTCTATCCATTCTCTCTCTCTCTCTCTCTCTCTCTCTCTCTCTCTCTCTCTCTCTCTCTGTGTGTGTGTGTGTGTGTGTGTGTGTGTGTGTGTGTGTGTGTGATTCCTACTTTTCAGATTGGGTCATGGCAATTGACATTCAATTTTAAGAATCTTTTATTTCGTGTGATAAAATATGTTGTTAAATCATTCTAGTGCATTTTTAAAGTATTTCCCTCCACAAAGTAACTCCTCTGCCTTGGTAGAATCCTGGGTTATAGGAAATACACTCAGGTTCTTTGGGTCGATCCTTAGGGAGGCACCTGTTTGATAACAAGTTTCACTTTGATAACAATCCACTACATAGGCATTATACAGTTTAAAAACTGTCTGAACCTGAGAATGGGGAAGGGAATATAAGGAGAGAGAGAGAAAGAGCTAAAGAACTTTAAAGACTACTTGAGGAGTGCTGTAGAAACCTAATATAGTAGAAACTTCATAAAATGTAAGCATATATGAAGTTGATCTAAATTAAATTGCCAAATAATGGGGAAGATAGAGTCCCAACTGGACATCACTTGTCACCAAATGAAGCTTCCATTACTTCTGATTGGGTTATATCTAATTGAGTTCTTGGTGAAAGAGGTCCCATGAGATTCCCCAAACAACCCAAGCTGTTGTCAGGACTATACATTGCTCTCCACAAATTAATGGCAAAGTCCCATTGCGGAAATCAACACTTACACAACTCATTTATCAAGTAAAGCTTGAGTTGGTGCCTATACAGAGCTTTTGCCTCTACGTTCTAGCATCTTCGATATAGAAAAATATTCTGCACACTACCAAAAGACATATGTAAGCACCAACTCAGCTACAAGACCTTTGATCTTTGATGGTGCCTTATGTGCAAGATGTACTAAGGAAATGGTGGCAGTAACCAATCAATATCAGGACTAAGGCCCACGCCATGATATGGAGCTTCTACCTGACACTGCTTGGGTGACCAAGAACCTGATAGTAGATATCCCGGAGACCTAGAGCAAAAGAAAACATTATTATTCTTTAAAAATGTAATAATTAAATTATTTTTAATGACATTCTGCCAAACTCATAAATCAGTGTCTTGGTTAACCATCAGCAGATGGCAACAAATACAGAGACTCACATACAGATGTTATACAGAAAGTGAGAGACCTTGGAACCTTCAGCCATAAATGAGATATCTTCATCAAATCTCTTCACTCTACTTCTTAGAGTTTAGGGAAGCCTGCTTAAGAGAAAGCAGAAAGAATATAAGGGACAGAAGGGATGGAGGACACCAAGTAAACAAGGACCTCTAAATCAACATGATCAAAGCTCATATAAATTCAGAGAGACTGAGGCAGCATGCATAGTCTTGCACACATCTGTTTCAGGTCCTTTGGATATATACATATAATTATGGCTTCCAGTTTAGAGTATATATGGGATTCCTGGATGTATGAACAAGTGGGTCTGGCTTTTTTGTGCCTTTTTTGGGCTCTTTCTTTTGAATTGTTTTTGTCCAATTCCAAAATGTTAGCTCTGTTTTGTTTTATTTTTTATCTTTTTGAACGCTGTTTCTTTTTGTTTTTTGAGATAGATTTTCTCTGTGTAGTCTTGGTAGTCCTAGACTCACTTTGTTTACTAGGTTGGCCTTGAACTCACTGAGATCTGCTTGCCTCTGCCTCCCTGAGAGCTGGACTTCAAGTATATGCCACTGTACCTAGCTCTTGGTTGTTTTCTAATGAGAGACAGAAATGTGTTAGATCCAGATAAGAGCAGAGACAGGAGAAAATGGAAGGAGTAGAGGTCATGGAAACTGTATTCAGGATATATTATGTGAGAAAAAAAAACTATTTTCAATAAAAGGAAAAATAAAGAAACATGGAGCAGAAATAAGAAAATATAACTTTCATTACTTTTATTGTTAGTTCTTGTGCATGCAAATTTTATCTGCTTTTTGGCTACTATAGATGGGTCAGCTGCCCTAATAATAGGATTTTCTTAACATGAGCCTCTGACTGAAGGCAACATGATTTTCATGAGACTTTAGTGAGTATGAAAGTGAGAGAGAGAGAGAGCCTATTCCCTGTTCCAATTCATTATCTTATGCATGACAGGATAGGGGTTGTGAAACAAACAAACAAACAAACAAAAAGCCAGAAGATTCACCAGTCTATCATTCCTCAAGTCAAAAGCACCAGAGTGTGTCTAGCCCTTCTTTGTTCCTCTGAAGACTTCTGGTGTTTATTGAAAATTGTTGTCGTTGTTTTGGAGAGGGTTTTCAAAATTTCAGACAATATGTTGATTATGCTTTTACCCTCACTCAACTCCTCCTAGATTCTATCCATCTTCCTACCCATCCAAATTTTTGTCCTCTCACTCTCACTCTCTCTCTTTCTCTCTCAATCTCTCTGGCTCACATGCTCATTTGGGCTCACTCTTGCTCTCATGCTCTCTCTCTTGAGCCCTAAATAAACCCAAAACAACAAAAATAAAAACAACAACAACAACAAAAACAACAACAAATGAGACAAAACCCGCCAAAACAAAGAGCTCCTCACATACATGTTTTTTAAGAAACAAAATAAAAATAAACAACAGCAACAAAAACCATGGAGTTCATTCTATGTTGAACAACTCCTTGTTATGGGAAAATGGTGTGTGGTTTGTCTACTCAGTGAGAAATCTACTGCAAAAACAAAATTCGTTTTCTCTTTCCGAGCAGATATACATTTCAAATAGCTTCATTATTATGAGTAGGACCAACTATCCTACCCCTATTCTTTCTATCAGTTCTGGGACACTGTCTGGTTTGAACCTATGCAGGTCTAGTGGATGGTACAATTTCTAAGCGTGTATCTCTGGTGCAATCCTTTTATCTGTGACACAAGAGTGTGGTACTGGTTGCCCTCTGTGCACAGATGCATGGCTCAGCCTCCTAAATTATTTTTCTTGACATTCTTGGCTTCCTAGATGTTCCTTTGACCTCTGTGCTTAACTGAAAAGGCTAAGGTTTTTCCATCTCCCCACCTCATGGTAAATGCCAGGATATTCTGCTTTCCTATGCTGTTGTCTTTCTCTCAAAAATCTATTTAAAAAATCCTCCAGCTTGCTTTTCAGTCTATTTTAAAGTTGTCTTTCTAATGATACTAATAACCCCAAAAGCAAAATTCAGTTTCCCCAATACAATGTTAGAAAGACTTCTCTATTACCTCTGCCTCCCTGAAGCCTCCAGGAGCAGGTTTTGGTACTGGCTGTAAGTACCTGGGGAGCATGGTGCACCCACCACACAGATGTAGGAGGCCGTGTCTTCCAGCAGGGAGGCTGTGAAATGCAGGGTGCTGTGCTTAGCAACTGCATCCAGAATTGCTGAGTACCTTCCATTTGACCTTTTGTTCTCTGCATATGTCATGATTGCCAGAGACACAGGACCTCTGCCTGTGTCTTGTTTGTACCACCTTAAGTTGTTAAAGGGGCTCACACTGTATTTGCACTGAAGGACACAGCTCTCTCCCTCAAGTACGACCAAGGATTCGGGACTCTGCTCCACATGGGTCTTGCCAGCCACCCCTGTTCAGGAAACAGTGTGAAGTTCCAGACATCGATTATCCACACTTAGCACTTGTAGTTAGCATCTTTCCTTACCCTATACAAGCATCTCAGGTTATCTAGAAATAGGTTGATTTTCTTCCCTCCTTCCACCCCAAGGTATTACATCTTTCCCCCAAATCCTACGGAAGTGTTCTTTGCCCATGGCTAACACCTCCACTCACTTACACTGAAAACATGGCCACAAAAGCACCCAGCAGGCACGCAGGTGCTTCTCCATTTTTACTGCAGAAGTGTGCTCCAAAGCTGCTGCCTCATTTCCTCAGCTCTTTCTTGTACATTAAATGAGAACTCTCAAGAAGTACCACCAGGCAATCAGAGACCTGATGCTCACATCAGCAACTGGAGACAGGACCAATGCCAACACTGGCATCTCGCGATCAGAGCTACAGTTGCTCAAAACCTTAGAGTAAGCATTTTGTGGTTGCTTTTTATGGTTAGCGAGGTGATGCAGAATGTAAATTCTTATGGATGTATAGAAACCACAGTAGAGTGTCAATACGATTGTATTTCAGGGCCTCAGTTCAACTCTGGCTCTACATAAGACAGCTAATATCTACTTTCCTTCTCTGAAAGTAGATGCCTAAGAACTTTTGAAAGTTTGAATAGAAAGGATTCACAGTAGAGGCTAATGATCATGACTAGCCTGAACTAGGTCCTCACTTAAAATGTAAATTCCTTTAGAATGTGATTTTTCCTCCATTCTATTTGCAACTATGTCACCAGTTTCAAAAAATGTGTTTTGTCATAAATGGGTATATTAAAATTCTGTTTAAAAATATTTATATTTTGTCGGGGGCGGAGCAAAGATGGCGACTAACACACATAGTTTCTGAGCGGTGGAATGGCTAAACAACTGAGTTGGTGAGTGGAAGGACCTCTAACCCAGGAAAACAACGGTGAAGCTTTCTAAACAACAGGGAACATCGCAGGAGGTGAAAACTTTAGTCTAGGTTCACCCGAGGACTTGTGTGGGGAAGGTGAGAAATGACCCTTTGATCTCCCGGCACTTCCCTCCCCCAGACCTCCTTCCTCCTCGGCACAGTGGACTCTGGACTCATCTTTCTCAGTGCAGACCTAACTGCCTGGGGTCTGCAGCCGCTGAGGCGGAGCTCCAAGCCCTTTATTTGCAAAGGCCAGCAGTACGTGTCTCCGAGTCCCAGATTCGTGCAGTGGCTGCACCCTTCTCCCAGGGCCCGAGTCTGCTAGATGCCATACTAGCTCTGCAGGATCTCAATCACTGACAGTTGGACGGTACGGCATGCCCAATCCCACAGTGACAGAGAATATGCTATATACTCACCAAAACCAGGCAGAAACACCATACAAGCTAGGCACACCAGGCGCTAGGCCTCCCAAGCTTGGAGAGCACAGTGAAGAGACCCCAGGACTTCCCAGAAAGCATCTGGACTAGCAACCCAGTCTCCAGTTACAGAGGGACTTTCTAACCTGGCTGTGGAGCAGCACTGAGCTGGCGGGGCACATCAGCCCTCCAGTTTAAGACTAACCAGTGCCAAACCAGAGAACAGAGAGCCTGGCTGCCCCAATCCCTACCAACGTGACCACGCTGAAATCTCCAGCTGCAGCAAGACCTCATAACCTTGCAGTGACAGCAGCACGGAGCTGGCAGGGGGACATAAAAGAAGTAGGGACAAACCAGAGAGCAGAGAGCCTGGATACCCTGATCTCTGCCAACTGACCTGCATGTAAGTGAGTGCACCCTTGAGAATTTGCAGATCCCCAGATCCTGGGTCCTTCTAAAACAGAAGCCAGGCATCGAACCCCCTCTCACCCATATACCCACTTTGGGAAAGAGAGGGGCACTTGGGACATTGAAGTTCCTGCTCTGTGGGTCTAATTGAGGAGTTAAGGCAGTTAATGCCAGAAATTGCACTGCAATCATCACTAGCGCCTGCAACATATACAGTGCAGAGCTCCTCCCACACACCCAAGGGTTCAACATTAGCCATCACTCTGTCCCTCGAGACACACGTTCACGCACACTTACACGCACACATGCGCACGCATGCACGCTTGCATTTGCCCCTTTTGCACCTGCGTACTTCTCTCCCACAGGTACAGCTAGTCCTCAGCACACGCTAAGGACACGGAACCTCTCTCAGCTTCCTGAAGAACTCTCCAGACACCAGAGAGAGACAGTACCAGTCTGATCTGCAGAATCCAAAAACAAACAGGGAAGGTTTCAGATAAGCCAATGGCCAAGGGAAGGCGAAAGAACACTTCCAACATAAATCAAGACATCATGACTTCACCAGCAAACCCCAAAATCGATGGATACTCCAATTCAGTAGAAGCACAGGAAAATGATTTTAAAGCCATAATTGCCAAATTATTTGAGGCTCATAAGGAGGAAATGAACAAATCTTTCAAAGAGTTGGCCAGTCAATTGGAGCTAAAGAAAGAAGAAATAGACAAAATCCTTAAAGAAACACAGGCAAACATAGCCAAACAAATAGAGGCACAAGTAGAGATAAAATTAGTGGCATATAAAAAAGAAATGAACAAAGAAATAGAGACCATCGTAGAGAGACAGGAATCCAAATTCAAACACATGAAAGAAATGGTGCAAGGCATGAAAACAGAATTAGAATTAATAAAGAAAACACAAACTGAGAAAACCCTTGAGCTGGTGAACTTGGAGAAAAGATCAGGAACCACAAAAGTAAGCATCACCAATAGAATACAAGAGATGGAAGAGAGAATCTCTGGAGATGAAGACACACTTGCAGAAATTGATACTTCTCTCAAAGAAAAAGTAAAATCAGAAAAGTTCCAATCACAAAATATCCAAGAAATCAAGGATGCTATGAAAAGACAAAATCTAAGAATAATAGGAATTGATGAAAAAGAAGACTGCAGGCTCCAAGGTCCAGAAAATATTTTCAAGAAAACCATAGAAGAAAATTTTCCCAACTTAAAGAAAAAGATGTCCAAAAATATACAAGAGGCCTACAGAACACCAAATAGACTAGACCAGAAAAGAAACATATCATGTCACATCATAGTCAAAACACTAAATCTACAGAACAAAGAAAAGATATTAAAAGCAGCAAGGGAAAAAGGCCAAGTAACATATGAAGGTAGACCTATCAGAATCACACCGGACTTCTCATCAGAAACTATGAAAGCCAGAAGGGCCTGGGCAAGTATCATGGAGACTCTAAGAGATCACAAATGTCAACCCAGACTACTATACCCTGCAAAGCTTTCAATCAACATAGATGGAGAAAACAAACTATTTTTTGACAAAACTAAATTTATGCAATATCTATATATATTCTGTAGCAAACCAATGCTACAGAAGATACTAGAAGGAAAACTCCAATCCAACAAAAACAACTTCACCCAAGAAAACAGGGCATACAGATAATATCCCAACAAAAATGAAAAGAAAACAAGCAATGAAACAGGGTAAGATCACCGACTCCATTACAAAAGGAACTAACATGCATTGGTCACTATTATCTATCAGCATCAATGGACTCAACTCACCAATAAAAAGACATAGGCTAACAGAATGGTTAAGGAAACAGGATCCAATATTCTGTTGCATCCAAGAAACACACCTATGCAACAAAGATAAACACTGCCTCAGAGTAAAGGGCTGGAAAAATGTTTTTCAAGCAAATGGTTCCAGAAAACAAGCTGGAGTAGCCATCCTAATATCTAATAAAATAGACTTTCAACCCAAGTTAATCAAAAAAGATAAGGAGGGCCACTATATTCTCATCAAAGGAAAAATCCACCAAGAGGACATCACAATCTTGAATATCTATGCCCCAAATACAAGAGCACCGACATTCGTAAATGAAACATTATTAAAGCTTAAATCATACATTGATCCTAATACCTTAATAGTGGGAGACTTCAACACCCAACTCTCATCAAGGGACAGATCAACTAGACAGACACCAAATAGGGAAATAAAAGCACTCACAGAATCCCTCAATCAAATGAACCTAATAGACATTTACAGATTTTTTCACCCAAACTCAAAAGAGTATGCCTTCTTTTCAGCACCACATGGAACCTTCTCCAAAATAGACCATATAGTGGGTGACAAAGCAAGCCTCAACAGATACAAAAGGATTGAAATAATCCCTTGTATACAATCTGACCACCGTGGACTAAAGCTGGACATCAACAACAACAGAAACAACAAAAAGCCGACACATACATGGAAACTGAACAACTTACTACACAATGACATCTGGGTTAAGGAAGAAATGAAGAAAAAAATAAAGATTTCCTAGAATTCAATGAAAAGGAAGGCACAACATACCCAAATTTATGGGACACATTGAAAGCAGTGCTCAAAGGAAAATTTATAGCACTAAGTGCCTGCAAGAAGAAATTTGTAACATCCCATACAAACAATTTAATGGCCCAACTGAAAACCCTAGAAAAAAAAGAAGCAGATACACTCAAGAGGAGCAGACGGCTGGAAATAATCAAACTGAGGGCTGAAATCAATGAATTAGAAACAAATAAAACTATCCAAAGAATCAATGAAACAAAAAGCTGGTTCTTTGAGAAAATCAACAAGATAGACAAACCCTTAGCCAAACTAACTAAAAAGCAGAGAGAAACTATCCAGATCAGCAAAATCAGAAATGAAAATGGGGACATAACTACAGACACTGAGGAAATGCAAACAATTATTAGGTCATACTACAAAAGCCTATATGCCATAAAATTTGAAAATCTAAATGAAATGGATAATTTTCTTGACAGATTCCAACTACCAAAATTAAGTCAAGATCAGGTAGAAAGACTGAATAGCCCTATATCTCCCAAGGAAATTGAAGCAGTCATTAACCGTCTCCCCTCCAAAAAAAGCCCTGGAGCAGATGGCTTCAATGCAGAATTCTATAAGACCTTCAAAGAAGTGCTAACACCAATTCTCCTCAAACTATTCCACAAAATAGAAACAGAAGGAATACTACCAAGCTCATTCTATGAAGCCACAGTCACCTTGATACCTAAACCACACAATGATACAACAACAACAAAAAAAAAAAAGAGAACTTCAGGCCTATGTCTCTTATGAACATTGATGCAAAAATACTCAATAAAATACTTGCAAACTGAATCCAAGAACTCATCAAAGATATCATCCACCATGACCAAGTAGGCTTCATCCCAGGCATGAAAGGGTGGTTCAACATACAGAAATCCATCAATATAACCCACCACATAAACAAACTGAAAGAGAAAAACCACATGATCATCTCCTTTGATGCTGAAAAAGCATTTGACAAAGTCCAACACCCATTCAGGTTTAAAGTCTTGGAGAGATCAGGGATACAAGGCACATACCTAAAGATAGTAAAGGCAATATACAGCAAGGCTATAGCCAGCATCAAACTCAATGGAGAGAAACTTAAATAAATTCCACTGAAATCAGGGACAAGACAAGGCTGCCCACTGTCTCCATATCTCTTCAACATAGTACTTGAAGTCCTAGCCAGAGCAGTAAGACAACTAAAGGAGATCAAAGGGATACAAATAGGAAAGGAAGAGGTCAAATTGTCACTATTTGAAGATGATATGATAGTATATATGAGTGACCCCAAAAATTCAACCAGAGGACTCCTCCAGCTGATAAACACCTTCAGCAAAGTGGCAGGATACAAAATCAACTCAAAAAAATCAGAAGTCCTCCTGTATACCAAAGACAAAAGGACTGAGAAAGAAATTAGGGAAACAACACCCTTCACAATAGACACTAATAATATAAAGTACCTTGGGGTGACACTAACCAAGCAAGTGAAAGACCTGTTTGAGAAAAACTTCAAGTCTCTGAAGAAAGAAATTGAAGAAGCTATCAGAAGATGGAAAGATCTCCCGTGCTCATGGATTGGTAGGATTAACATTGTGAAAATGGCCATCCTGCCGAAAGCAATCTACAGATTCAATGCAATTCCCATCAAAATACCAACTCAATTCTTTACAGACCTTGAAAAAAAGATTCTCAGCTTCATCTGGCGAAACAAAAAACCCAGAATCTCCAAAATGATCATGTACAATAACAGATCATCTGGAGGTATCTGCATCCCCGATCTCAAGCTGTACTACAGGGCAACAGTAATAAAAACTACATGATGTTGGCTTAGAAACAGAAAGGAGGATCAATGGAACCACATAGAAGACCCAGAAATAAATCCACACACCTATGAATACTCGATATTTGTCAAAGAAGCCAAATCCATTCAATGGAAAAAAGATAGCATCTTCAACAAATGGTGCGGGACCAACTGGATGACTACATGCAGAAAAATGAAAATAGATCCATATTTATCACCCTGCACAAAACTAAAGTCAAAGTGGATCAAGGACCTCAACATAAAACCAGATACTCTAAATCAGTCGAAAAAAAAAAAAAGTGGGGAACAGCCTAGAACTCATTGGCACAGGAGACAACTTCCTGAACACAACACCAACAGCACAGGCTCTAAGAGCAAATAATCAATAAATGGGACCTCATGAAACTGAAAAGCTTCTGTAAAGCAAAAGACACTGTCAACAAAATGACTGCCTACAGATTGGGAAAGAATCTTCACCAACCCTTTATCTGTCACAGAGCTAATAACCAGTATATATAAAGAACTAAAGAAGCAAAAAAGCAACAAACCAAGAAACCCCATTAAAAAATGGGGAATGGAGCTAAACAGAGAATTCTCGAAAGAGCAACATCAAATGGCAGAGAAACACTTAAAGAAATGCTCAACTTCATTAGCCATTAGGGAAATGCAAATCAAAAGGACCCTGAGATTTCACCTTACACCCATCAGAATGGCCAAGATCAAAAACTCAAGTGACAACACATGCTGCAGAGGTTGTGGTGAAAGGGGAACCCTCCTCCATTGCTGGTGGGAATGTAAACTGGTACAACCACTTTGGAAGTCAATCTGGTGCTTTCTCAGACAATTAGGAGTAGTGCTACCTCAAGACTCAGCTATACCACTCCTAGGTATATACTCAAAATTTGCTCAAGGACATTTGTTCAACCATGTTTGTAGCAGCTTTATTTGTAATAGCCAGAACCTGGAAACAACCCAGATGTCCATCAATGGAGGGATGGATACAGAAATTGTGGTATTTTTACACAATGGAATACTACTCAGCAATCAAAAAGGAGGAAATCATGAAATTTGCAGGTAAATGGTGGGATCTAGAAAAGATCATTCTGAGTGAAGTATCCCAGAAGGAGAAAGACAAACACGGTATATACTCACTTATATAGACCTACAAGATATGATAAACATAATGAAATCTACACACCTAAAGAAGATAATCAAGAAAGTGGACATGGGCGAAGATGATCAATCCTCATTTAGAAAGACAAATGGGATGTGCATTCAATGTATGACATGAGTCTACCGCAAAAGGCATCTGAAAGACTCTACCTAGCAGTGTATCAAAGCAGACACTAAGACTCATAACCAAACCCTCGGCAGAGTGCAGGGAATCATATGAAAGAAGGGGAGTTAGTATGATATGGAAAGGATAGGAGCTCTAAAAGGACCAAATATATCCAGGCTCAGGGTCTTTTCTGAGACTGACACTCAACCAAGGACCATCTATAGATATAACCTAGAACTTCTGCTCAGATGTGGTCCGTGGTAGCTCAGTAACCAAGTACTTTTCCAAAGTAAGGGGAACAAGGACTATTTCTAACAGGATCTCAAGGGCAGGCTCTTTGACCCCCCCCCCCACCCAGGGGAGGAGCAGTCCTGTTAGGCCACAGAGGAGGACTTTGCAGCCAGCCCTGAAGATACTTGATAAAACAGGGTCAAATGAAAGGGGAGGAGGTCCTCCCCTATCAGTGGACTTAGAAAGGGGCAGGGAGGAGACCAGGGAGGAAGTGTGGGGTTGGGGAAGGAATGAAGGAGCGGGATACAGCTGGGACACAGAGTTAACAAAATGTAACAAAAAGAAAAATAAAATTTAAAAAAAAGGAAAAAATATTTATATTAATTCTTTGACGATTTCATGTTTGTATACAAAGTATTTCTGAGGGAATGTTAAATCCTGTAGTAATGATAGGCTTTTAAATCATTCATTATTAGGTCAAAAATACTTTTCAAGACCTATATTACTCAAGTTGGTCACAAAGCTAAGGATCAGCAATTCTGTGCTCATGAATTACACACTAACAGAGAAATAGTTGAGCATCTGGCAGAAATACTGACAGGTGGAATATGCTGAAGGGTGTGAAAATTCCTTTCTTAAAGTTTCTCATTTCTCAGTATAATTTGAAACCCAGGAAAATGTAAAAATTGTTTAGATATATGAAGATTAACTGTATATCTGAGAACTAATAATTCATAAAGATGAAGAAAGCAAAAAGAATGGCTGAAAATCAAAACCAGAATAATTATTTCATACAGGACAAGACAGGTTTTGAGAAGAGAATTATGAGAAATAAAGACAATGTATTTACTGGTTTTTCTGGCAGCATAGCCAGGCCACAGAACCCAGACAATTAATCTAACACTCGGCTAAATCTCACTGTGAAATAGGTGGATCTCATATGATCCTTTGGAGGATTTAAGAAAAATGCTAGTGATTCACACCTTTAATCTCAACACTTGGGAAGCAGAGGAGGGCAGATCTCTGTGAGTTTGAGGCCAGCCTGGTCTACAAAGAGAGTTCCATGACAGCCAAGGTTATAGAAAGAAACCCTGTCTCAAATTAAAATAAAGGAAAAAGAAAAGAAAGGAGAGAGAGAGAGAGAGAGAGAGAGAGAGAGAGAGAGAGAGAGAGAGAGCAGTTTCCCCCAACAGAAGACATTCTGTTGGCTTGTGAAGAAGGTGACCTGTCTTCCGAACAATGAGTGTCCCCTTCATCTCTCCACACTGCTGCTACACCCGAGTCCCTGTTCTTCCTTCTTCTCCTTGAGAATTAGGTGAGGCATGTTTGCTAGGGCTACTTTCCCTTAACAAAGACTCCTGTAATGGGGACACAGAGCCATCTTCTGTAGCCAGGCAAGGCCTCAAGTGGAGGGACTAAGACACCAGCCTAGCCACAAAGCCTTAGACCTACATTTTGTCCTTTCTGCAGAGTGTTCTGGGACTGGAACTTGCCAGAATCTTCATCAAAGGAACCAGAGAGACTGCATCCAGCAACTGCTGGGAGCAGATACGGAGTCCCACAACCAAACATTAAGCAGAGCTCCTGGAGTCTTGTGGAGGAGGGAGAGGGGGAGAGGAAAGATTGGTGGAAACAGAGGGTTTCCACAGAATCAACTGACTCATGGGCTGACGCAGGGGACTCATAGGTGCTTGCAGGAATCAGGGAGCCAGGAGGGGTCTGCTCTCTCTCCCTTTGTACATGTTCTGGCTGAGTATCTTGGTATTCTTGTGGGATTCCTAACAGTAGGAGTGGAAGCTGCCCCTGACTCTTTTGCCTACTTATGGGACCATTTTCCTCCTACTGGGTAGCCTTGTCTAGCCTTGATGTGATGATAAATTTATGTTTTTTTATTTTTTATTAGTTACATTTTATTAACTCTGTATCCCAGCTGTATCCCACTCCGTCATTCCCTCCCAAACCCTCCCTCCCTCCCTCATCTCCTCCCTGCCCCTTTCCAAATCCACTGATTGGGGAGGACCTCCTCCCCTTTCATCTGACCCTGTTTTATCAGGTATCTTCAGGACTGGCTGCAAAGTCCTCCTCTTTGGCCTAGCAGGACTGCTCCTCCCTTGGGGAGTGGAGAAATCAAAGAGCCTGCTATACCATGCCTAGTCATATATCTAAAAGATGCTCAAGTACACAACAAGGACATTTGCTCAACCATGTTTGTAGCAGCTTTATTTGTAATAGCCAGGATCTGGAAACAAGCCAGATGTCCCTCAACAGAGGAATGCATACAGAAATTGTGGTATTTTTATACAATGGAATACTACTCAGCAATCAAAAACAAGGAAATCATGAAATTTGCAGTCAAATGGTGGGATCTAGAAAAGATCATTCTGAGTGAGGTATCCCAGAAAGAGAAAGACAAACACGGTATATACTCACTTATATAGACCTACAAGATATGATAAACATAATGAAATCTATACACCTAAAGAAGTTAAAAAAAAAAGAGGACCTCGGGGTAAGATGATCAGTCCTCACTTAGAAAGACAAATGGAAGGTGCATTGGACATAGGAGAAAACAAGTAACAGGACAGGAGCCTACCACAGAGGGCCCCTGAAAGACTCTACCTAGCAGTGTATCAAAGCAGATACTAAGACTCATAACCAAACCTCCAGCAGAGTGCAGGGATTATATGCAAGAAGGGGGAGTTTGTATGACGTGAGGATATGAGCTCCACAAGGACCAAATATATCTGGGCACAGGGGTCTTTTCTGAGACTGACACTCCACCAAGGACCATGTATGGATATAACCTAGAACCTCTGCCCTGATGAAGCCCATGGTAGCTCAGTAACCAATTGGTTCCTTCTAGTAAGGGGAACAGGGACTATTTCTGACAGGAAATTTCTGGTCTTTTTGTAACTTGTATTATCATGTTTGGTTGCTGTCCCTGGGAGGACTGGTATTTTCTGAGGAGAAACAGGGCTAATGGTTCAGGGAGAGTGGATCTGGCGGGGGGGGGGGGGGGGGTGTTGGTGGCAGAGACTGGTGGGAGGAGGGGAAATTGCGGTTGGGTTTTATATGTGAGAGAAAAAGAAAGAATTCCACAGAGCTTTCTTAGGGAATGATTGCCATTTTCTGCCACCTTTCTTCCAGGCTCTGTTAGGTCACATTATGTATACGTCACTTTCTCCAGCACATTTGATTACCTGAAGACAGATAAGGTTTAAAATGTGCCTCACTGGTAGACCACTTGTCTGGCATGCGCGGGGCTCTGGGTTTAATCCCCAGTGCTGAGAGAACATGGCTTAAATGAGTTACAGCCATGACCCCGGAGCAGTCTTCATTCTACTGATTTGTGAGGTTAATGTGGCCTGGCATGCGGACATTTCTGTGATTTTCACCAGCAGAGACATGGAAGGCCTCACAGGGACTGTGCTGAAGTCAGTGATTTCAGAGGCAGGTGCGCAGCAGCCAGGCCACCTGTTTCCTCTCGGTTTGTGCTCAGCTCCCCCGGCAGTGTCTGCCACTCTGTCACCCAGAGCACAGTAGTACACAGCCGAGTCTGACTCCTGCACCGAGGCTCTCTGCAAGTGGAAGGAGGTGGTTCCTCTATCATACGTGGCTCCAAACCCTCTGCTGCTTCCCTTCTCGCCAGCTGTGATGACTTTCAGGAGGAGCTGGGGGCCTTCTCCAGGATATTGGACATACCAGAAAAGAGCAGCATATGCTATACTTGTGGTTGAATACGTGCAATTTATTGTCAGGAACTTGCCTTCTGAGATGGTCACTTGGCCTCCTGTTTGAGTCACAGAGTCTCCGTGGGTCCTTCCTAGAGTGCAAGGAAAGGAGAGAAAAGCAGAGAGAGAGAGAGAGAGAGAGAGAGAGAGAGAGAGAGAGAGAGAGAGAGAGAGAGAGAGAAAGAGCTCTCAGCGTCCCCTTGAGAATAATGTTCTTAAGTAAATTCCAGCTAAAGACTTTGCTGTTTAAAGTCACTTTAATTTACCTAGTAGGAGAATCAGCGCAGCCACGAAGCCTGGAGAAAAGTCCATCTTTACTGTCATCTAGAAAACGGTCTTGATGTTTAGCATGAAGAGGTGTTAACTCAGAGAAACTATGAGGTGGTTTAGTTATAAATGACACAGAAATGAGCCTGTGTTAGGAGACTGCGCCCCCTGCTGCACAGAAACTGAACTGAGGATGGATGTTAACCTGAGCCTTTCTCTGACTTTGTTAATGATGCAGATGTCAGTCTTTCCACCTTTCACATTTAAGCACAGCTATTACGGCCTACATCAGCCATAGGAGAGCATCTCAAGGTTCTTTTTACTTAAGATCGAAGCTAGACCCTTGAACATAGGCCTTTATATGTCCATGCATCTATTGTGAGTAAGCCTGCGGCAACCCATAGAAATTCCATGAAAGTGCTTCAGGGTAAAACCTCAGAAAGCAGTAAGAAGTCAACTCATGAAGGAGAATTCTCTCCATGAGAACGCTTTCCAACCTGTAAAGCAGAGATTGACATGTGCAAGATGGCAATTTGTATTTGAGAAAGGAAATACCAATGAGGAAGAGCTGGTTCAGGGAGCAGAGTCATTACTTGAACAGCCATAAAAACAACAATATTTTAAGACCATCATCTTTCTATAGAAGTTTTCCTCACTCCATAATCTATATACAAGTTCTACTGATATTTCAGAGTCACTGAAAACTGGAAAGTATGAATTCTAGACAGAACAAACTCCATAACATAAACAACTGAATCCTTATCCAATGATCTGATCTTGATGCCTTATTGACTCACCTCTTCCTTGTCCTCAGTGTAGGTCTGACAACCATGAGGTGCTGATGCTGTGCTCTAGTGGCAGTCCAGTAGGAAGGATGCTTTCCACACTGATTAGAGCATGGGCCAGGCTGGCACCAACTCTCCACAGATAAAGAAGCTCATCAGCACAGAATCAACCTGTGTGTACTTCCTCAGATGCAGACACAAGGAACAAAGCCAAGGCCTGATACTGTCTGAGTTCATGTTTCCCTTCTTCTTTTCTTCTCTTCTTCTCTTCTCTTTACAAGTCACATCATCAGAACTTTTCACAGAACTATCCTAAACGGAAACTCTGTAAACATCAGATATGAAATTTATTCTTATACATAGACAATAGCTGAAAATTGAATGACAATGGGTTGTTTGAAAAGTACAAAGTTTTATTTTATTAATCCACATGGCAGCAATGGATGCTTATTCAGAAGAATGTTGTGCAGGGCAAGGGTGGAAAAAAACGAACATATATTCTGTCATTTTCTATGAAAATGAACTTCCAAAAAATGACTATGATTATAAAGGTGTGTACGATGATGACACAAGCAATTTTATACATAATACATTTTAAAGATTTATTTATTTTTATGTGCACTGGCATGTTGAATGAAGGTCCTGCCAACTGTATTTTAAGTCAATACAGGATGGTAAAGATATCAAGTCATCTTGAAGTTGACCTTCTTCTAGAAAGTAGTTGATGGGGCTGGTTAGATTTCTCATCTTGGAAAAGTATGTGCTGCCAGGCCATGTGAACTGAGAGAAAGGAGAGTTAAAACCCTACAAGTTGTCCTCTAACTTCACATTGGAACCATGGCATGTGTGTGTCCATATATGTGTTCACGTGTACATACAAAGAGGCATAAACTCATACAGAAACAATTATGTAAAATAAATTAGAAAGGACTTGAAAATTCTAATGCTGAAAAAAATTAAGTTGTTCCTTCTAGAGATGGCTGCAGAAAGCAGGTATGCTCCAGCCTTCAGGTAACAATATATGCAAAATTGTATTTGACACAGCCCTGAATACATAAGATTTTCTTTTCTGACACAAGGTCCATGCAGAGTCATGGGTCAGTGGCTCAGCATTAGTGCACACGTCAAGCATGCAAAAGGCTTTTGGTTCCATCTCCAGCACAAAACCCAAAATGAAAACAAAACATCCAGTGGACAGTTGGAAGCTCATACAGTAGCTGACCAGCACTGCCCACCATTCTCGAGGTTGGAGCCTCCTCATTCATTTCCACCTAATAAAGCCACTTGACTGCCAGGCCTTCCAGTCAGAGAAAAAGAGGTGAACCTGACCTTTAACAGTCAACAAAATGGGTGTCTCCATAGACACTTTAAATCCTCCACACTGACAAACATCACTCCCTCCATTGTCTCCACTAGGTAACATGTATTTTCACTAAGGCGAGCTTTCTTTCTTAGTGGACAAGGAATCTGTTCTTACCAATGAAGTATAGATACATGTATAGAGAACATAAATACAGATTGTGTGGCTTATAAAACACCTTGATTCAGGTGATTGCCTTGAGAGATGATGCCAAGCTTATGGAACTGAGTTCCTCCAAGAGACCCACATGTTAGAACAAACCTTCCCCAAACTGTTCTCTGACCTTCATGTGTGTGTGTGCATGTGCACCTGTGGAACTACTGAAACTTTTCAATGTGATGCTAAAAACTACTGTCAAGCAGTCCTGCAGACTTTTTCCCTTTCTGGTGAACAATGAAATGCTGAGCCATTTCATCTATGCCCTGAAATGTGACAGTGTGGCTGTTCTCATTGAGGTCATGGTATACATCAACACCATGGAGAACAGCAAGAGGTCTGTGTACTACACATTGCAGTCCCCAAGGTGAGGCAAATTCTCCTCTCATGGAGTAGTTATCAGGAGTAGGACCTGTGATAGGGGTCCCTATTGAGGGCAAGGTGCATACCCCTTTAGGACCATATTGTTAAATGATTGGCCAGGTGTTTGCTCTGCTCTCACATCCCAACTAAGCCCATTAAGTTTCTGTGTGTTCTCTCATCAATGTGATTGTAAATGGTTCCAGTACCCTGAGCTGCATTTCTCCATGACCCAGACAGTGCACAAACACTCCGAGGTTAACTGAAATGCTAGTAGTCACTGCTGTCAATGTATTCATGTACATTGTGTCGCCAGGTCTTATAAACACTGACACCCACAAGGAGCATCCTGATGTGTCCTTCTGGCAAAATAGCTCAGGTCAAAGTCCATTCTTGAATTTGGCTTTTGACTGAAGTCATTGTTTGCACCCCAAGGAATAAGAGTCACACATCAGCTGTGTCTAGAACTCTTCTTATCCTTAAATGCATGTCAGAAGTTGATCTGAGTATTGCATGTTCTCTGCTGTACTAGAGAGAACACTACTTTCTCAGTAGTATTGTTTTGTAAAAATATCATATCGCAGTCAACAGGGTCTGAGTGATATCTATGTTATTCATGATGAGCTGCTGATGTATCACATGGTTTTGTAGATAGGCATAATATACCCATGCTACCAGCTCACCTGAACAAGATCAGGAAACTAGCTCCGTTTTCCTTCTCTGATGGCACCTTGCACCCAAGCATCATGCAAGATAGAGCCTGGCATGCAGGAGCAGCATATCCTGAGTTGTATGCCTGAGGGAAACAGCACTGCACAGGCTCAGGCACTGAACAGGAACCTCAATTTCCTTAGGAATAGAGCTAGCAACTGCATCCTGGCTTTCTATGTGAGTGTGTCTCAGAGGACTTCAGTGATGGATCTGATCATCCCTACAGCAGAGGCATCTGCCTGAAATTCCTTAACCTATTCAATGCTAGGCAGTCATTCTGCCAAGTGAGCTATAAATAACATATATTCATACCCACTCCTGGTGACTTTTCTCTTTCTTGAGACAATATCTCACTATGTAAGTCACAGAAATCCTGTAACCAAAAGAGCTTTGGTATCTGTGGTAGACAGAGAGCACCACACTCTGCCTGAAGACCTTTTCTCTTGGTGCTTCCACTGTATAAGTTTCTTTACCAACAGTGCACTATGATGGCTACATTCTCCATTGGCTAAGGCATCTGGAGGCAAATTTCAAAGGCAAGGCACATGACTTCTGTGACTGTGCCTTCTAGCAAACATCCCACATTGTAACCAGCACTGTAGGCTCTTCCTGGAAGTTCTCACAGACATTTGTACACATAAGGTAAGAGACCATTCCTCTGCCACATTCATCCTGTTCTGAGATTTCACTACTGTTTTATTTCTCATATTGCTAAAAAGGAGGTTTTGAGGAAAGAATGAGACTTTGCTAGGCATGGTTGGAAAGTTAAAACTCAGTTCTTCACATGGCAAAAGCTAACATGTTTCTAATCATGGCTAGAGTTATCTGTAGCTCTGAAAGAGGTGGTGGTCAATGGCAATGTCCCAGGAGAGTCTCCTGGAAAGGGCCCCACAGCTAATGGTAAGCATAAAGTGAACATCAGCAGGGTTCCCCGTGACATCAGCAGTCCATTTCTCTACATTCTATTGTATCCTGGTGGGCTCTTGGCAACGCCGTGATGTCACTAGTGTTGTGGCAACACCAACTGCTCTTAGGGCAGTTGCCTATAGGTCTCATCAACAGCCATGTGGGCGAGACTGAGAAGTATCTTTGGGAAAGAGAATGTGGACACTCGAAAAATCAAAGAGAGGCAGAAGGCAGATGGCCTTCCATTTCATTTTAAAATATCAAGAAAGAAGTTGTCCTGGGGAAGGCACAGTGAGTCCTGGGCAGAGAAGATGGGCTTGAGGTGGGAGCTACAAAAGTAAGGCAGTGGAACAGGAACCTCTGGAAACAAATGGATGTTCCTGCTTAACATAGGTCATGAAAGTTGAAAGTTCCAGAACATTATTTTGTCTGTCCCCAAAACCAGGAGCTGGCAAGGTCAAAGCTGTTTCATTGGAAGTTCTTAGCTTTACACTTATTGGGCATTTGTGGTTCAACATGAGGACAAAAGGAGACCATCAAGGGTCAAGGGGTTTAATTAACATTTCCCAGTTTATGGCAGGGCATCACTGTACTTCACTCTCACAGGTTTAGTTTAGGTGCTATCAAATAGTAGTTACAGGGACAGAAATATGCATGTACTAATAACACCTCTGAAAACCTCTTCCTGACAGTGGTGACCTTAGGATACTGAATCAGTAGTTGTGGGTGGAAGGAATTTCTCTAATACAGGCAAAATGTCAGAGGCAGTAGACCAGATAGAGAATGAATCTTTACTACCAGCTGTGTGGTGTTTTGGTGTGTCTCTGGGCAGAACTATTCAGTCTCTTGATCATGTTCTGCTGCTGCTGGACTGTCTAAACCACAATCGTGGTCATAGCATGGCAAGGCAGGAGCATTGTATGTCTCTAAAGCACCTAAATGCTTGTGAACTCTGCCATTATTCTCTTGGGTTCTGTAACCACAGACCTGAGCCTCAGAAACCAATCTGCATCTTGTGGGTTTGTGAAGAAGCCTGAAGCATCCATCTCTGTAGTCATCTGAAGCACATGTAGAGAAGCAACAGAAATACCTGGCTGCTTAGATACCCACTTCTTAACAGAGTGATGGCATATCTGAGATACAGAGAGGAGGCATCTCAGCCTTAAGCCACAATCTGAAAAATCTTGTCACTGGGTTCTAGGCATGCTCTATTTGTCTCCATCCACTGTGCCTTCTCACTATGCAAGTTCACTTTTGTTCTCCCTACAGAGGCCAGTGGGGAGACACCATGTCCCACAAAGCTCCCCTCCAAGAAGCAGCTGAAGAAGGAAATGGACAGGTTGACCACTCAGCTGAAGCTGATGACCAGGGAGAGAAATGAGCTGCAAGATCGCCTCCTGCTCCTCACAGAAGGATTCTTGGACAATCGGTATCCATTTTTTTCCACCCCCATGGTATCAGTCTTGGCTCTGCAAAGTCATCTAATCCTTTTAAGGACACCTCCAGGGTGTCATGTTCCTAAATGCTGCTCGGAGGAGAGGCAGGAAATTAAGCTTTGGCAGCAGTGATATCTGGAAAAAACACATATGCTTCTTCCAAATGAAACCCTGAGCCTGTTCTCTGAGTCACACAAAACAGGGATTGAGGCAGTAGAGAGTGAGTTCCCAGCATGCATTTGGAATGGTCTTCATATGTGGGAGACAGTGTGAGACAATAGCTACTGTGGGTTTAGCATGAGATATTTACTTGACTGACAGGAGAGTTAATGCAGGAAGCTCCTGGTAGCTGCTGCAGGGACCTGCTCCCTCTTGGTTTATCTCAGTGGAGGACAGGAAGGACTGGAGCTCAACAATGTTTATCTCTCTCCTTGTGCCTTATAATCTTTAGACAGTACATGGGATACAATTTTTTTCAGCATCCCAATGTTCATTCCATCCCTGACTGTCTTTATCTATTTCTGTCACCTCTCTCTCACTCTGTCTCCTTTATATATATCTGTCTGTCTAATATATCCCCCTCTTTCTCTCTCACTCTCTCATTCTCTCTCTTTCTGTCTCTCTGTCTATCTGTTTGTGTACATAAATATTTACATGTTTGTGTATCCCTTTAGAGTCTTGGAGCCAGTGGTGTCAGGTGGGGCCTGTGAGTCTCAGTCTTAATGTGATGCCAGTTCTGAGTTCTGGGTATGCCAGTTTAAGCAGTACGTAGCTTATGTGGCCAGATAGGAGGCACAGTAGAATCCCTTGGGCAGTTTTTAAGGCTGCTCTACTCTGGGTCTCAATCCCAGAATTATGTCCAACTCTGTAGAAATAGTCACCAAGGATCAAGAATCATTGTTCTGAAAACAGGAGGAATGAAATCACAGATCTTTGGTGGACCAATACTTGTGGAATGACACCCCTTAACTGTAATGGGGTAGGCAGCTCCTCCACACTTACTGAGTGAGCTTATGCAGCCAGGGCGTCTTTTAGCTGGACACCTATAGCCTCTGCTGGTCTGGGGCCAGGAAAACAAGTAGTATAAGCAGCGGATTGAACCAGTCTAGAGGGTCCACAATGTGGTATCTTCTGTGCATGGATAGTTTAGGTCACAGCCAGGATTCACAAGTTCCTTGAGTCCTGTATTCATGGGCTTCTTTTATTTGGGGGCATGCCCTACCCCAGGTCAAATCCTTTCTATGAAATACTCAAGACTCAGCACAAGCGGGTGATATTGAAGCTGAAGACAGTGGAGCAGGAGCATGCTGAAGCCTCACAGAACCTCAAGGATCTTGACAAGGAGACTGGCTTCTATTGGTAAGTGCCTGTCATGGACCCCAACAGTTGTGAAATGCTGTCTCTGTTTGCCTTTATTCTGAACTGGGAGTCCCCAGTACTGGTTTTATCCCTTCTGCCTCTGAGCCATCTGCCTACATGTTTCTTTTGGACTCAGATTTGCTAAGTATGAAAGAGACTGTTAGCCTCTCCCAGGATTTTTGTTTTGAACCTCAGGAGACTCTACATAGAAATCAATTCATAGCATCACAGGCAGTACTGGGTTTCTGGGAATCAGGCATTGTTTTATGAAGCTGAGTGTTCTGGAACAGGTAGATAGACAGGATGTGCTCCCCTTGTTTCTCCTTTCCTACCCTGAGGGCATTTATTCACATTTTTTGATGTTTCAGCATTACTTGCAACAATAAAGGACACATGGAGACTTCTATTTCTTTCTGAGGGACAGGGAACCCTATCAGTGTTGGGGACTTTTGTAGTTGATATTCTTTTGTGAATTAGCTGTTCTCTCTATGGTCTGCTTAGTACAGCAGGCATGGTTGTATTGGGCTCTTTCCTAGATCCTCATGGAAACCTTAGTCCTTGTGGTGTTGATAGGCCCTGAAGGTAGAGATGGCAAATGCATGCTGGCGGGGGGGGGGAGGCATGAGGAGGCTGGCAGAGGCTTATTCTTCAGAGGATGTTTCCAGCAACCTCCACAGCCGGCTCCTGATGGAACAGATTCAGCTGAAAAAGAAGATGGACATGATGAAGCAGGACAATGAGATGGCCCAAGAGAATTGGGTCCTGTTAAAGCACCAGTTGGCAGAAATGCAGGAGATGTGTAAGGACCAAGAGGAGAACACCAGTGACCACCAGACACCGCAACTGGACAAGTTCTGGAACCATTTGCCCACTGGACTCTTTGTCTGCTCATCTACATACCTGAGCTCTCACCCATTACCCTCCTTACTAATTTATACTTGCCACCATCTGCCCACATCATGCCATCTGACTTCTTTTCTCTGCCACTGCATAAGTCTTCTGGAAAATTAACCCCTTGTGAGAAACTCTATTATTGGCAAGCATACCCTTCTCTTCTGCTTGAAGGTGCATTCCAAAACGCAGAGTTGGGGAATATGATAACCCACAATTACATGGTCCCTGGATAGCTGGGCTGTAATGTAAACTGATTATTGGTACCTTCTGGGTCCTGTGACTATTTTGCGTGGTAGGGTCATGTGACTTCAAGGTAGGAAGGAGCTTGCAAAGGAAGAGCCTAGTGCTATTGTTCAAATTTTGTCATCAATGCCAATGTCATGTGTCCTGCCCCATTCTACGTCACTGCAATGGGTTGTTTCTATTTGGCCAGCTCTTAATTCACACTGATACATGCCTGATTTCTAGTTTCTTAGCCCTGTTTCCTGTGGGTTTTGCGGGAGTGTGTATAGTCTGGAGCTGACTGGACATCAAGGGACATGGGAAGGACTTTTGACAGACAATTTGTGGAGGTCAGAATCTTGAGACTTCAGAGGGAAAAAGTAACTAACCACCTCAACATAGTCTAGCCAAGCAGAGCAAGCTCTTCACAGCTAACTTAGCTCCCAAATGGATGATAGCAGAGTTGTGAGACCATTGAAAAATTGCTTGTGTGCTATGTCTCAACTCCATGTTCTTCTAGCAGGAAGCCCATGATCTTTGTGGACAATCATGCATGTGGTCATTGTCCACAGGAGGCCATTGGGTTTCTTTCATGTCAGTTTCTACCTTGGAACAGGGTTCTTACTTCCCTTGAAGCTGGATCTTCTGGCTAGGGTGGTTGTCCTGCCAGCTCGTGGGTCCTCTATGTATGCTTGCTCTTGTAAGACAGTGTGTGCAAGCCAGTGTGCAGCACTCCACTGAGAACACCATCTTGTCATGAACAGGAGCGGGAAAGACTGGAGAAACTCCTGCAGTATTTGAGGAAGCAGACTCAGCTGGCCATACAGGAAAGGGACTTAGCCATAAAGATGCAGCATCAATTTGAAGACCTCCAGATGAGGTAGGAACCCAGGCTGGGAGGAGAAGTTGAAGACATCTGGGGACCCTGTTCCTAGATTCTCTGTCTTTAATGGGCTATTGCTCTCCAGCAAGGCTAAGAGCCCCTCCTGGGAAAGAACACCTCAAAGAGTTGTGCTGACCCAGTTTACAGGAACTTCTGTCAAGGAAACAATGTGATTGGCACCTTATGTGTCTAGAGCATTGTGACCCCCTCCTAGTTCTTTACAATATCCTTAGCAGACTGTGTTTAAAGTCACAAGATCTGCCAACATCTGCCTCCCAAGTGATGGGAACTCAAGATGTGCACACCACACCAGGCTGAAATTATACTTTTGTTTAAGAGCAACCCGTGTAGTGATCAGATTCTCCCCTTAAGCCCTAATCTCTGCAGTGTTTACCCATTTCTGTGAGAAGGGTTCTCGGGAAAGAATAGGTTAAGGAGTTTCCAGAAGCCAGGCAGATGTCTCTGAAGCAGGGACTATCAGACATTCAAGGAGTGTTCTGTAACTCACTCCCATAATGAGCCAGGATGTGGTCAGCCAGCTCTAGTTCTTAGGAAAACACAGCTTTCAGTCTGGTACCTCAGCCTGTGCAGGACTATTGTTGGCAGGCACACAACACACAAAACGCTGCTCCAGCATGCCAGGCTCCATCATGCATGGTAGTTGGGTACAAGGAGCCTCCTGAGCAGGAGAAATGAGCCAGCCTCATGACATTGTTCAGTGGCCCAGGTTGCAAGGATGTATTTCTATCTATTTAAATGCTGTGATCCATCAGTGAGTCATCATGAATAACTTATATTTTTGGGTAGGTTCTTTTATATAATGATGTTCCTGGAGCGTAGGAGAAAGGGCTAGTCTCTGTAGTAGAACAGAGAACATCCGTTCCTAGATCTAATTCTGACATGCATTTAATAGCGGAAACATTTTGTAGGCACAGATACTGTGTGACCCTCTTGTCTTGAATTACAAACAATGACTTCAATGAAGAGATCAGTGTTGACTGTGGAGCACAGCTGAAGTGGTGGGAGGGAGCAGCTTGAAGGCTGAGATGGGGTGTTGCAACCAGGCCTGTGTCTTAACTGCCTTCCTCTCCCAGGTCTGAAAAGCTGCACCTTGACATGGAAGTGGCCACAGCCCATGAGAAGAGCCTCCTGCAGAAGGAGCTGCTGCATCAGGAGCCACCTGCTGAACCCAAGCCCCAGGAAACACTGAATTCCTGTGAGGGATTGTATTATGCAGAATTGGTTTCCTCTGTATGAACAGGCCCTAATTTTATCTAGCCAGTGAGCCAGCTAGGCTGCTTTGGCCTCTCATTCCCTTCTCTTTTCTGACAACACCCCTTGAGAAAACTGCTGTCTCCCTTGCCACTAAGTGTTCAAGATAAGCCACAGGCTGTGGCACTGTCTTGCTAAATCTTCACTGAGAGAAGACTGATAAGCATAATTTTCTGTGTAAATTTTAGTTTTTTGTTTTGCTGTCTTGGTTGTGGTAGTTGTTATTTTGGCTGTTTTGGTTTTTGAATTTCTTATTTTGACTTATATATTCTTCTTATTGTTTTATAAACTTTGGTTAGATTACTCACTATTTTATTGACTACTCTGTTAATAACTGTTTTTAAAATGTATTTCCTTATGATTAAAAATGCAGATTCCTGTATTGAAAATTCTCTGTTTAGCTCTGTACCCCATTTTTAAATGGATTACTTCTTTGGTGCTGTTTAACCGCTTGAGTTCTTTATATGTACTGGATATTAGCCCTCTGTCAGATATAGGGTTGATGAATGGCAGAGAAACACTTAAAGAAATGTTCAATGTCTTTAGTCATCAGGAAAATGCAAATTGAAACAACCATGATATTTCACCTTACACCCTTCAGAATGGCTAAGATCAAAAAGTCAAGTGACAACACATACTGGAGATGATGTGGAGAAAGGGGAACCCTCCTCCACTGCTGGTGGGAATGTGAACTTGTACAACTACTTTGGTAATCAATCTGGTACTTTCTCAGACAATTAGGAAAAGCGCTTCCTCAAGATCCAGCTATACTACTCCTAGGCATATATCCAAAAGATGCTCAAGTATACAACAAGGACATTTGCTCAACCATGTTTGTAGCAGCCTTATTTGTAATAGCCACAAGCTAGAAACAGCCCAGATGCCCCTCAACTGAGGAATGGATACAGAAATTGTAATATATATATAAATTAATTATTCTTCAGTGATAAAAAACAAGGAAACCATGAAATTTGCAGATAAATGGTGGGAACTGGAAAAGATCATCCTGAGAGGTGTCCCAGAAGCAGAAAGACACACAGGGTATATACTCATTCATAAGTGGATGTTAAACATATAGTATAGGATAAACATATTAAAACCTGTACACCTAAGGCAGCTAATCAAGAAGGAAGGACTCTGGCTAAGATGCTCAATCCCCATTCAGATAGGCACAGTGAATGGACATCAGAAGAGAGAGAAAACAGGGAACAGGACAGTAGCCTACCACAGAGGGCCTCTGAAAGTCTCTACCCTTCACGGTATCAAAGCAGATGGTCAGACTTATGGCCAAACTTTGGGCAGAGTGCAGGGAATCTTATGAAAGAAGTGGGAGATAGTAAGACCTGGAGAGGACAGGAGCTCCACAAGGGGAGCAACAGATTCAAAAGTCTGGGCACAGGGGACTTTTCTGAGATTGATACTCCAGCCAAGGATCACTCACGGAGATGCCTGGAACCCCTGCACAGAGGTAGCCCATGGCAGTTCAGTGTCCAATATGTTCATAGTAATGGGGACAGGGACTGTCTCACACAGAAACTGATTGCCTGCTCTTTGATCACCTCACTCTGAGGGAGGAGCAGCCTTACCAGAAAGAGGAAGATAATGCAGCCACTCCTGATGAGACCTGATAGATAGGATCAGATGGAAAGGGAGGAGAACCTCCCTTATCAGTGTACTGGGGAAGGGTCATGGGTGAGGAAGAGGTAGGGAGGGTAGGATTGGGAGGGGACATGGGAAGGAACGACCGTGGGATACTAAGTGAATAAACTGTAATTAATAAAAAAAATAATAAAAAATAATTCATTTATCAAAACATTAAAAATGCAGATTCCATCTCTTCACACATTGTAAAATTTTATTTGTTTAATCACTTTACACTCCAATCCCACTCTTCTCCCTCCTCTCCTTCCCTTCCCTTCTTGGTTTCCAGGAAAGAGGAGGCCCTCCTCAGGGTTCCAGGATGGTTACCTGTATTCTACCTCTCTGAGCCTCCTTTATTCTGGGAGGCAGCTGCTCCCTCCCTGGAATGACTTCTCCCCAGCACTGCCCTCCTCTTCACCAACAGACAAGAGCAAAGGGACCTGAAATCTCAGTGTGGAGTCCATTGCATCCCAGGCTCCTTAGCTTCCCATCACTCAGTCCTCAGAGTCACCCTCTGACATACATAACATTATTAGTCTTTCTACTGAGCAAATGGGAAAGCTTGAGTTATGGAGGAACCAACTCATGTGGCAAAGAAGAAAGGGGATTAATATTCACACCCATGGTAGAGAGCAGCCTGGCATACTCAAATCACTGGGTTCAGCATTCAGCATTGAAAACAATATCCTAACAACCTGAAACACACAGAGGTGAACACACACACACACACACACGCACACACACACACACACACACACACACACACACACACACACACATCTGTGCAAGCCACAAATTTCCAAACCAGTTCTATCTCTTTTCTACTGCAGTGTATCTTCCAGGAATGTTTCTAAAGGAATGTGCAAGTAGACTCTTTGGAGTACTCCTGAGTTGAAGGACTCATTTGAATTTTATAGGAATGTGATTCCTCTTCTATTCTTAGCTTTTTTTAGTCTCAGAAACATGTGGGATTCCCAGACAATACGATGTGCAGGAGTCCCTGAAGGATACATGTCCAGAAGCCGAAGGATCCAGGGAGAGACAAGAAACAGTTTTGCTTGAATTAGCTGTCCATAAAGGGTTCATACTTTTAGAGTCTGACATGAGGTCCTTTGTTTTAGCCATATTTAAACATACCACCAGCTTTGAAAAAGAATTAGCTCAATCTGTGTCTATGACAAAGCTTAAGACATGTTTACATGGAATCTCTTTTCAAAGTCCATATGGAATCTCCCTGACAGATGGTTAGTGTTGATGCAAAAACAGTGCTCAAAATTTAAGGTCTGGGGAGAATCACTGAGGTAAGCATAACGCCAATTGTAACCCAGATGGACCAGGCCCTAAAAACACATAAAATGGACTTAGGTTACTATAAACTACAAGTGACATCTCTCATGAGGAAGGATTTAATAAACTTAGAGGCAATGCTCCAGATTCTGGTGAGAAGCATACAGGACAAAAAAATCATTTCTGAGTGATATGGGCCATACAATTCTCTTCAAATTGGAAATGCTCATCAGACTTTAAACTACACCCTTTCCCACCATTCCTGGAGGGGGGGTGGAGACTAGTAAACATCTCCTTTCTTTGTAGGTTAAGTCTCTGTGTTAACTTCCCTGGATTCTCCAGTATTCATCTGTGTTCACAAGGTCATTTGCTCTCTAAAATTCCTATTTTAGCACAGAGCAGTTATAACCCTAGACTATGCATGAGACACTAGAGGGACATGTTGACTTCCAGATTCCTGGGCTTTGGCACAGACACTCAGGCCAGGCCTTCTGGATACTAAACCTGCATGTGCACCATAGAGACCCTTATCAGTAAGACTCCAGTGAACCAGAACCCCATGAAGTCCCCTCCAAGAAAAGCCAAATACTTTTGTGACTGTGCTTGCATTTAAGCTGGGGGAGTCTCCTCTGAGTGATACTTAAGACTTTCATAACCCCAGGCCCAAGCAATTGTCTCCATGCTCTTGGCTGTGCTCAGGGACACATCCCCTAAAACTGTTGGTCTAGGCAGTCATAAAGACCCTAAAACAATAACCTGTTGCCATTGCTCTTTGTTACCCTCCAGAACTTGATAACAGGATCACATTGTTGAAGATACCACAAGTTTTAATCACAAGACATACAGACATCAAGCCAGTATGACTCAGGAGACTTCCTCCGTGCTGGCTACATTTTATAGTGTTAGGAAGTGCGACTCAGGCTGCTAGGGGAGAAAAGTCAACAACAGTCTTAACCAGCTGTGTGCACTGAGAGCTGCAGTAATGACCAAGACACAGATCTGCCTTGGGTGCAGGAGTGGACTAAATGTTATGGGATGGTCAACCACGTTCTGATTAGATTGGAGGCTCTTCACAGCAGAAACATACATGGCTGCTACTGTAAACCTGGCCAAGAACCTATGCCTATGGAGCTAATAGGCCCCGAGGGGAAGCTACTGCTATCATTTTTGCTAAATGGATGAAGTATCAAACTTCCCTCTACTTTCACCATATCCATAGGTCAGTGTGGCAGCCAATCCTAATTAGAGAAACATTTGTGTGTGCTGAAGATGGTGGCTAATACATATACTCACAACTGGTCGCAGTGCTAAGATTAAATGTCTGCAGAGTGCACAGCTATAATCCTCACATCTATATAACAGCACTTCCTCCAGAAGGCTCAGAAAATATCAGAAAAGGTTGTGTAGGATGGTTCTAAGAGCCACAGGTCAGGAATGAAATAGTGACATCAGGATATGACAGAACTGTTGCACTCAGAATGCTGTGATTGCCTGAACAAGAAGACCTGAATGTGACTAAGCCAGTCAGCTTAGTCACATGGAGGAGCATGGAGGAGGGGCTCATGAGTCCCCACACCCTGCTGAGGAGCTATTAGCAGTTGTTAGCTGCTAGGGGAGAAAGTCAGGTTTTCTTTAGTAGTGTGATATGGTGTAGCTTCATCATGTTTAAGTAAACGGAAATTAACACAGAGACCCACAACCAGCCAAGATATAGAGACAAGACACTGCAAAGTGACCAGCCAAAAACTGGACATCTGTGTTACATCCTTCCTCCCGAGGCTCAGGAGTTATTGGAGAAGAGAAAGTGGAAAATGCAAGAGTGGAGGTGGTGGGTGACTACAAAGCGTTTTCCAAACACAGTGGGAAGTTATACATGTGAACCCAGAGTGGCTGGTACAGCATGCACGAGACCTGTGCACGTTCATGGCAGACACAAATTCCAGCATGGAGATTGATCGGGACAGGCATTACTGCTTATATATAACACGGTCTTCTATCTTCTTTTCCTTTTTTGTATCTTTTTTTTAGTTTTCTTCTCATCTGTTTATTTTTGTTTCTTGCACTCTCTGGGAAAATATTGGATATATGGGAAATTGAACTACTTTCATGATCTGTGAAATTTGACAGCTTTTACTTAAAGACATTAAAACTTCTGAACTTCATATACGCAGGAGGTGAAAATGGAAGTTGATAAAGGATCTGACTGGGGGAGAGGGTGCAATCATGTTCTCAGTATTGCATGCTGGCCTTGTTTTTGTTACTTCTCATCTGTGCGCTATAACTACAGTTTATCAGTCAAACTGATGAACTCTGAATTCTATCAGATATACAGCTGGTATGTATCTTTCAACAAGCCAGTGAGATTGAGTTAAAAAATAGTAACTCAAGAAAAGAAGACACACCAGAGGAAGTGAAAAAGATATGGAATATTTTTAGAACAATCTTTTTTTTTTTTTTCTAGGATTTCTTTTTTTTTTTTCTTTTTTTTTTTTAATTTTATTTTTATCAGTTACATTTTATTAACTCTGTATCCCAGCCGTGTCCCGATCCCTCATTCCCTCCCTCCCTCCCTCCCTCATCTCCACCGTGCCCCTTTCCAAGTCCACTGATGGGGGGACCTCCTCCCCATTCATCTGATCCTGTTTTATCAGGTATCTTCAGGACTGGCTGCAAAGCCCTCCTCTGTGGCCTAACAGGACTGCTCCTCCCTTCGGGGGTGGGGAGACCAAAGAGCCAGTCATTGAGTTCTTGTTAGAAATAGTCCCTGTTCCCCTCACTTTGGGAAACCAATTGGTTACTGAGCTACCACAGGCTACATCTGAATGGAGGTTCTAGTTTATATCCATACATGGTCCTTGGTTGAATGTCAGTCTCAGAAAAGACCCTGTGCCCAGATATATTTGGTCCTTGTGGAGCTCCTATCCTTTCCCCATCAGACTAACTCCCCTTCTTTCTTATGATTCCCTGTACTCTGCCAAAGGTTTGGTCATGAGTCTTTGCTTTGAACACACTGCTAGTTAGAGTCTTTCAGATGCGCTCAGTAGACTCCTGTCATACGTTCAATGCACATCCCATCTGTCTTTCTAACTGAGGATTGATCATCTTACCCCATGTCTGCTCAATTGATTATCTTTTTTAGGTGTATAGATTTCATTATGTTTATCATATCTTATAGGTCTATATAAGTGAGTATATCCCATGTTTGTCTTTCTCCTTCTGGGATATTTCACTCAGAATGATCTTTTCTAGATCCCACCATTTGCCTGCAAATTTCATGATTTCCTCCTTTTTGATTGCTGAGTAGTATTCCATTGTATAAAAATACCACAATTTCTGTACCCATTCCACCGTTGATGGACATCTGGGTTGTTTCCATGTTCTGGCTATTACAAATAGAGCTGCTATAAACATGGTTGAGCAAGTGTCCTTTTTGTGTACTTGAACAAACTTTGGGTATATACCTAGCAGTGGTATAGCTGGGTCTGGAGGAAGCACTATTCCTATTTGTCTTAGAAAGCGCCAGATAGCTTTCCAGAGTGGTTGTACCAGTTTACATTCCCACCAGCAGTGGAGGAGGGTTCCCCTTGCTCCACAACCTCTCCAGCATGTGTTATCGCTTGAGTTTTTCATGTTGGCCATTCTGATGGGTGTAAGGTGATATCTCAGGGTCGTTTTGATTTGCATTCCCCTGATGGCTAATGAGGATGAGCATTTCTTTAAGTGTTTTTCTGCCATTCGATATTCCTCTGTTGAGAATTCTCTGTTTAGCTCTGTTCCCCATTTTTTAATTGGATTACTTGGTTTGCTGCTTTTCAGCTTCTTTAGTTCTTTGTATATACTGGATATTAGTCCTCTGTCAGATAAAGGGTTAGTGAAGATTCTTTCCCAATCTGTAGGCAGTCGTTTTGTTTTGATGACGGTATCCTTTGCTTTACAGAAACTTTTCAGTTTCATAAGGTCCCATTTATTGATTGTTGCTCTTAGAGCCTGTGCTGTTGGTGTTCTGTTCAGGAAGTTGTCTCCTGTGCCAATGAGTTCTAGGCTGTTCCCCACTTTTTTTTCCAATTGATTTAGAGTATCTGGTTTTATGTTGAGGTCCTTGATCCACTTTGACTTTAGTTTTGTGCAGGGTGATAAATATGGATCTATTTTCATTTTTCTGCATGTAGACATCCAGTTGGTCCAGCACCATTTGTTGAAGATGCTGTCTTTTTTCCATTGAATGGAATTGGCTTCTTTGTCGAATATCGAGTATTCATAGGTGTGTGGGTGGCGTCGGTCCGCCCGTCCACCCTCTCCCTCCGGGAGCTCCTCCCACACACTCAAGGGTTCAACATTAGCCATCACTCTGTCCCTCGAGAAACTCATCCACGCACACTTGCACACACAGACACACACGCGCGCGCACACACACACGCTTGCATTTGCCCCGTTTGCGCCTGCGTACTTTCCTCCCACAGGTACAGCTAGTCCTCAGCACACGCTCAGAGTGCTCAGCTTCCTGAAGAACTCTCCAGACACCAGAGAGAGACAGCACCAGTCTGATCTGCAGAATCCAAAAACAAACAGAGAAGGTTTCAGATAAGCCAATGGCCAGAGGTAGGCGAAAGAACACTTCCAACATAAATCAGGACATCATGACTTCACCAGCAAACCCCAAAATCGATGGATACACCAATTCAGCAGAAGCACAGGAAAATGATTTTAAAGCCATGCTTGCCCAATTATTTGAGGCTCATAAGGAGGAAATGAACAAGTCTTTCAAAGAGATGGCCAGTCAATTGGAGGCAAAGAAAGAAGAAATAGACAATATCCTTAAAGAAACACAGGCAAACATAGCCAAACAAATAGATACACAAGTAGAGGAAAAATTAGTGGCATATAAGAAGGAAATTAAAAAAGAAATAGAGGCCATCGTAGAGAGACAGGAATCCAAATTCAAACACATGAAAGAAATGGTGCAAGGCATGAAAACAGAATTAGAATCAATAAAGAAAACACAAAATGAGAAAACCCTTGAGCTGGAGAACTTGGAGAAAAGATCAGGAACCACAAAAGTAAGCATCACCAACAGAATACAAGAGATGGAAGAGAGAATCTCTGGAGCGGAAGACACACTTGCAGAAATGGATACTTCTCTCAAAGAAAAAGTAAAATCAGAAAAGTTCCAATCACAAAATATCCAAGAAATCAAGGATGCTATGAAAAGACAAAATCTAAGAATAATAGGAATTCACGAAAAAGAAGACTCCAGACTCCAAGGTCCAGAAAATATTTTCAAGAAAATCATAGAAGAAAATTTTCCCAACTTAAAGAAAGAGATGTCCATAAATATACAAGAGGCCTACAGAACTCCAAATAGACTAGACCAGAAAAGAAACACATCACGTCACATCATAGTCAAAACACTAAATCTACAGAACAAAGAAAGGATATTAAAAGCAGCAAGGGAAAAAGGCCAAGTAACATATGAAGGTAGACCTATCAGAATCACGCCGGACTTCTCATCAGAAACTATGAAAGCCAGAAGGGCCTGGGCAAGTATCATGGAGACTCTAAGAGATCACAAATGTCAACCCAGACTACTATACCCTGCAAAGCTTTCAATCAACATAGATGGAGAAAACAAAATATTCCATGACAAAACTAAATTTATACAATATGTACATAGCAAACCATCCCTACAGAAGATACTAGAAGGAAAACTCCAATCCAGTGAAAACAAATTCACCCAAGAAAACAGGGCATACAGATAATGTCCAAACAAAAATGAAAAGAAAACAAGCAATGAAACAGGGTTAGTTCATCGACTCCATTACAAAAGGAACTAACATGCATTGGTCACTATTATCTATCAATATCAATGGACTCAACTCACCAATAGAACAATCTTGTGGAAAGGATAAAAGAAGAACATGGAATGTAGAAAAAAATATTTACACAATAATGTAAACACACACATATATATAGATATCTTATATAACAACAGTGTTCTTCTAAGAACAAAAAGTATATCTTTCCTTAAGTGTTCAATGAAAATATGACATATTGCAATGCAACAGAAGACAGACCGAAAAAAAAAAAAAAGAGAATATCATCATAGGCATCAAGAACACCAGAATTTTAGAACTGAAAACATCTTAATTTAAGTAATACATGTATTACTTACATGATTGGCAAACGTTTCCTTCAACTTTGGGATTATCTTTTTGCTTTATTAATGGTATACTTTAAATCATAAACATTTAAAAACTAAGCCTATAGCTCAGAAGAACACTTGCCTAGCATTCATTGAGGCCTAAGTTCAACCCTAGCATTGAAAAAAGTAAAAATTAAATGTTTCTTCAGACATACAGCTTGATCCTCATATGGAAACTCTAAGAGCAGGAGCAGGCACTATCTCTGACTCTGTTGCCTGTCTTTAGATCTCTCTCCTCTATCTGGACTGCTTTGTCTAGCCTCAAGAGAAGAAGATGAGCCCTGTTCTACTTGATCTGCCAAGGTGGGTTGATACCCCCAGGAGGTCTCCCCTTCTCTGAGAAGAACAGAAGTAGGCATAGGTGGTGGGGAGGGGAGAACTGAGGGAGGGGCTTAGAGGGGAAGACAGAGGGAAGTTTCAACCAGAATTTAGGGTTAATCAATTTATTAATTAAAAAATTAAATGTTTCTCACATCGGTGAGGACCAACTATTTTATCTTCAGTTTATATTTTATCTTCAGTTTATATTTTATATTCACTGTTTTCTTGCCCTTTCATTGTCATAACCTAGACACATTTGCCCAAATCATGTCATGAAAGTTTACCTCTGTTACTTAAACATGTTATGCTGGGGCTTGAGAGATGGCTCAGTAGCTTGGAGCACTAACTGTTCTTGCAGTTTGGCTCCCAGCTGTGAGATGCCTGTAACTTACAGCTCTAGGACACTTGATGTGTCCTCTCTCTCTCTCTCTCCCTCTCTCTCTCTCCCTTTCCCTCTGTTCCCCCTACCTTCACACACACACAGAGACACCATCCAAACTGAATAAATTTTTGGAAAATGATTCATAAGTTGGTTGTTACATTTTGGGTCTGGGATCCATTTTGTCTTTTGGAATATCCTACAGAAAGAAGGAATATTCCTTCCATTGACTTGTGAATGTCCATCTATTTGTCCCTAGATTTCCTGGACGTCTATGAATCTCTTTGGAATAGTTGTCTATACCACTTTATCTAATTCTTGCCCTCTGTTATCTTCTAAGTGCACCACAATCCAAGTTTATTTCTCCTAACAAGGTCACCTCTGAATTGCCCAGTGCTTGATTCAGTATTTCTCTCTTTGACCTGTAAACAGAACTGAGTCCTCTCATCTCTTCATCTTACTCCACTTTTCCCCCAGGACCAAAGCACCCAAGATGCATCACCTTTTTAGTCCATGCATATCATGACTGCTGACAGATTACACTGAAAAAGAACACACTAGAAACATAAGGAAGAAGCTACAGAATGTGCTAGATTTTGGCCAAAAGAACAAAGAAAGCCAAATAAAAATGGGAGGAATGTATTTTCACAAGACATAAATTGTTTCCACTGAGAGCTTCTACTTCTAAATTCAGTCAAACATAAGAATCTTTACAAGTAACAAATACATTATCAGACTTTGAGAGGAAATAAAGAATTAACCCTTTATCTCTGCAGTTTACAATGAAGATGTGAAGGAACATGCAACCTCATAAGTCTTGGCTTGTCTCTACACATGATAATTCCATGAATGACATGAGTCATGTTCCACAGGTTAGAATTATAGAGGATGATGAGCATACAGACAGTTTCATTCAACAAAAGATTTTGTATTTAAGAAATCACACATTCTGCCTTGATGGTGATTCATGCCTATAACTCTAGATCACTAGGGGTGCAGGTGAGAAGAAGAGTTCAAGGCCAACCTCAGCTTCACAAGTTGTCCAAGGCCAGCTTGGGTTACCTGAAATCCCATCTCATAAAATAAAAACAAAACAAAACAAAAAAAAGGGAAATCACTGTGTGTGTGACTGCTTTCACTCATCCTGATAAAGTCTAAAGTAAGGCATGCTTCCTTCCTAATTTGTTCTTAACGTTAGTTTGGATGCTTTTATACTCTAGAAGTACCTAGGTGTGTGGTGATTATCAACAATAGAAGACCTGCCTGTGGTCCCTAAAAGAGTGATCTCAGAACACTCAGCAGCCAGTCTCTTCCTCTTCAGAGTCTGTGCTCAGCTCCCCCTGTGGTTTCTGTCACTGTGTCACTCAGAGCACAGTAGTACACAGCCGAGTCGGACTCTTGCACTGAGGCTTTCTGCAAGTGGAAGGATTTGGTTTCCTTATCATGTGTGGCTTCAAACCCTCTGCTGCTTCCCTTGTCATTAGCCTTTGAGACTCTAAAGAGGAGCTGTGGACCTTCTCCGGGATACTGCACATACCAGAACAGGGAGGGGTACTGTTTAGTTTCATAGGAACAATTCACAGTCATAGAACTCCCTTCAGAGAGTGTCACTTGGCCTTCTGTCTGAGTAACCGAGTCTCCATTGCTTTCTCCTAAAAAGAGAAATTAATAACAGTTCAGTACAGCTATGATCTGGGTTCTGCTTCATAGGAAAAAGAGTTTTAAAAGTTTACATCAATAGCATGGGGCAAGACAGAAGCTCAATGAGTCATTCCACTTACCAAGCACTAAGAAGAGTATAATCATCAGGCCAAGGAAGGAGTTCATTTTCTGAGCTACTGGATGATGTGGACCCTAACCTCTTATGTTAGGAAAGATTACAGTTATAGTGAAAAGATGATTGTGAGCTCAGAATTAAACAGGAAATGGCTATGTGTTGGGTAGACACACCCCAAACACATGTGGGCAATGTGTGAACCTTGGAAGATTGTTGACCTATATTCTCAGAAGTCAATGACATTTCTTGGCTCTTTTATTATGCCTACAACACCTGTAGCCATGGGATGGTATTTCTGTAATTCTGAATAGTAGTTGTGACAGGTTTAATTGCACCTTGTGTGTTGTATTACCTGGTAATACATTTCCATGTCATTTCTAAGTGTCTCATGTAGCCAGTTTTGTACATGTTGTAATCCACTGGAAAAAAAATGACACAAGCAAGGAATGTTAACACATATTTAACCACTACCAAATTACTTTTGAGGAAAGAAACAAACTTTCTCAATTGTGTTATCCCCATACTTGGACAAATGGAATAAGCCTAAAAAATAGCTAAAATATTTATTTAATTAATACATGAATGAATGTTATATTGTTAAAGGAATGCCACTACTTAAAATACCAATTTTTTTTCACATTAGAAACATTCATCATTAGAAACTAAGCCTAATAAAATTTTGCAAAGAAAAATGACAATTTTCTATTACATATATATAATTTATTTTTAAATAGCATAGGTATTATTTACTGATACAGCACTTAGCTTATCATGCATGAGGCCTTAGGGTCAGTCTCCATCACTTCAAGAATAATAATAATATCAGTATAGATTTTAGTATGTTTATCCTATATTATATGGCTAATATCCACTTCTAAGTGACCATATACCATGTTCTTCTTTCTGCCTTCAGGTTGCAAACAACAAGAAGTCCCTAGGGAAGATGTTCAGTCCTCACTCAGAAGGACAAATATGATCGATATTGGAAGCAGAAGAAGACAGGGAACAGGAGAGGAGCTTACCACAGAGGGCCTCTGAAAGACTACTGATTGAAATAAAGAAACAGAGGTGAGACACGTACCCAAATTTTGAGCAGAGTGCATGAAATTTTATGAAAGAAGGGGGAGATAGAAAGAACTGGAGGGGACAGGAGCTCCAAACCATAGGCTGAGTCTCCAAGTGGGTGCCCTAGTAAGGGGAGCAGGGGCTTTGTCTGGCATGAACTCAATGACAGTCTCTCTGATCACCTACCCCTGGAGGTGGTGCAGCCTTGCAAGGCCACAGAGGAAGACAATGCAACCAGTCCTGATGAGACCTGATAGGCTAGGGTCAAATAGAAGTGGAGGATGACCTCCCCTATCAGTGGACTAGGAGAGGAGCATAATGGGAGAAGAGGGAAGGAGGGTGGGATTGGGAGGAGATGAGGGAGGGGGCGACAACAGTGATACAAATTAAATAAACTGTAATAAATGATAATTTTTAAAAGATAAAAAAAATAATAAACACTATGGATGATAATGGTCTCTATAGGTTCAAGAATGCTTGGTTCCCAGCTGATAAAACTGGGTAGAGTTACTAGGCATGGTCTGTTTTGAGGTTTGAAAAGATTTGAGAAATTTCAAGTGTCACTTTCCCTGCCTTGTGCTGTGTCTCAAGATGTATGGTCTCGGGGCTGCTCCAGTACCATGCACCCCTGCCTGCTGCCATGCTCCCTACCATGAAGCTCATGGTAGGGACTCAACTGTCTGAAACTGTAAGGCCCAAATGAACTTTTTCCTATATGTTGTCTAGGCCATGGTGTCTCTTCACAGAAATATAAATTTAACTAAGAATAACCCGTATAACTCACATTATAAGAGAAATATGGAAATTGTAAATACTTAAAAATACCTAGTGGCTTTTGAAATGTAACAGTATCAGTGCCTGATTGTGGCATGCTTCTTCTAAGTCTGGGTGGTCTGTTTGGTCATGTTCCCTCATAGCTGTGCACTTGACTTGGGAGGAGAGGTGGCAAGGGCTGATACAGGCAGACTGAACTGTGCAGAGGGCTGAAGATGACTGCTAGTGACCTATTGATCTTTGTAAACCTGACTTCTGATTGAGACTGCCATTACTTCTGCTGGCACTGCCCTGACCAAAGGCCCTTTGAAAGTGACACATTGTTTCTTCTTGAATTAAGATGATTCATAGCAGTTCAAAACTTTGAAATAGGTTATTACAAAGTTTCCGTGCTTTCAAATTATTTTAGTGAAAACATCAACCTTGGCAATCATGCTTACAATGAGTTATTATTGGCATATATTTTAAAAACACAGAGCTGCACACTGGCTTTTGTTGTTGATGGTGATGGTGGTGGTGGTTTGGTTTGGATTGGTTTGGTTTTTCATGACAGGGTTTCTCTGTGGAGCCTTCGCTATCCTGAACTCACTTTGCAGATCAGCCTGCTCTTGAACTTATAGAGTTCTACCTGCTCCTGCCTCCCTGCGTGCTGGGATTAAAGCCATGTGCCACCGTGCCAGGAAACACTGCACACTGTTAACAAACACATATACATTACAAATGCAAAACACAAACTAGGGAAGCAAAGTTTGTAATCTTTGTTGTCAGATAATGAAAGAGAGTAACACTGAGAAGAAAAGCAAGAGCAATGACAACATTATTGGTAAATATTTGAATTTTAATTGAAGCTTTATATTTGAGCAAAAGTATATTTATTTAGAAAATAAACTTAAAGGATGTTGTAATTTGTTCAAATAGCATATATAACTGCCTAAAGCTTTGAGGTTTTCCACTTCCTCATTTGTAGATTTACAAAACTTTTGCCACACTTATAGAAGAATAAATAATACTGTATTGGTCACATATGATCTCATGCTCAGCTGTACAAACAAAATCCCTATAAGGTTAGAGCTGTCCTTGCGATCCCCAGAAAGGAAAAGATTTGGTGAGAGAGGCTGCTTCCCAAGACAGTCTGTCTCAAATGATCAGACAACACCAGGACTGAGAGGCTGCAGACCTGTACCTGGCCCCTTGCAACTGCACACGATTCTCATCACAATCCCCTTTGGAACTACAAGTATTTCCCTCTTTCCTTGCCGACCCCCATTACCCACAAAAGAGTGTCCTTCACTGTTTGAAATCATCTCATCTGCTGAGGTCATACTCTAGTCACTTGCCTCCTATCTATTTGCTCTGTGTTCTTACGTCTGCTGGAGTAAGGATGGCGTCCTACTTCCCTATCCAGTTGCTATGACAAATGAGACTGACAAAGATCACTTAGAAGGAAGAGAATTTATGTGACCTAACAATTCCAGGTTACAGTCTATCTTAGAATGGAAGTCACAGCAACAGAAGCTTGGAAGAATTTGTCATATCCCTCCATAATCAAGAACAAAGAGCATAGGATGTTGGCATGGCATGCTCTGCTCACTCTCTCCATTTCATTCAGGGCTGAGGGCCCAAACTCGGAATGGTGCTGCGCAAGTTCAGGCTGTGTCTTCCCACAGTGGTCATTGGAATCTTACACAGACATGTTCACACGCCAACCTGATCCACATAAGTCCTTGCTGAGATGCTACACTGTGATTCTACACTGAGTCAAGGGGACCAAATCAACCATCACAGGTGGAGAGTGTCTCTGAGGCTCTTGAGGCATCGAGTGCAAGCAGTTACCCTTCCTGACACTAGCCTGACGCTGAGGAACACCTCTCCCTCTGGTCCACACTATGGAAACACCCATTGAAGTCATTCTCAGGAGGAACTGACTTGTACCTTCAAGTCTCATGGAGATAATCTGTCAGTAGAAAAAACAGTCTACAAAACAGCCATTAAGGAAGCAATCGTGTCTCAGGAATCATTTAGTGCTTTTTACCCTGCTATGTCACTTTTCCTTGGAGCAATGACCAAATGCCGGTATACCCCAGATACAGAAAAAAGTAACAATTCCAGAGAAGTCCATCTTGGAGAGCCAGGGAGGTTATCTGAATTCTTTACAGGAGTGTGGATGATTTAAAGTCACTCAGCCATGCTATCTTCACAGGTTCTTGCAGGTTTGTGTTCAGCTCCCCCTGCAGCTGCAGACACTGTGCGCTCAGAGCACAGAAGTACACAGCCGAGTCGCTCCAGTGCACAGGGGCTTTCCTCAGGTTGAAGGAAGAGTCCTTCTTGCTAAACTCAGCCTCAAAACTGTTCATGCCGTGAACCACTGAGTCTCCTGAGTAGTACCTGAGGAGAAGCTGGGGGCCGTGGCCACGGTGCTGGATGTACCAGAAGAGGTAAGGGGTTCCACCATACGAGTAGTTGCATTTCAGCTCCAACGACTCCCCTTCAAAGACAGTGACTTGGGCATCAGACTGGGTAACTGACTGTGTTTGGACAGCTCCTGAGAAATCAATGATAAATCGGTAAATGTGATGAGGACTTTATGATGAAAAATGATCTTCCTGAAGTTTAAGTAAGAAAAACAGCGATTTGTGTGCATCTACAAACAATAATTATACTCACCCAGGAAAAACTGTATCCCCAGGAAGGCGGTGAGGACCCAGAGCATGGCTTATTACAGGAAACACCACTGATGCCTGTATGGAAAAGCTTGGTTCAAGCAGGATAGTGGCTGCAGTTCCCAGTTCTTGTGGACAGGTGGCGCACGGTTGACAAAACAGCTTTCTTGTTTAGGTGAAATTCTAAAGAAAAAGAAAAACCAGAAGATGTGTTCCTGGTCCTGACTTTCTGGACTCTTGAGTTTCTTCAATTGGCAGGTACTCTCCAAGATGCAGGGGAAGACTGAGTTGAAAGTTAAGACCACAAATGGAGACCTCTAGTCTGTGCAATGTCGCCCTCTCTCGGCCAGTGCAGGATGATGACTTTCCCCCTCTTTGTCTTTTCTTTCTTTTTTCACCATTTATTTATTAATTTAATCTCCTTACAGCCTGATCCTAACTCCCTTTCCTCCCAGTCCTGCCTTCACACTCCCTGCCCCCAATCCCTGCCCCCACTCTCCCCTCTTGTTTTTCTCAAAAAAGGGGAGGGCCCCCAAGTGTTATCAACCCACCCAGGGACCTCAAGTCACAGAGGGACTAAATGCATTCTCTCCCACTGGGGCCTAAAAAGGCAGCCAAACTAGGGCAAAGGGATCTAGTGGCAGGCAACAGAGTCAGAGACAGCCCCTGCTCCCATTGTTAGGGGACACACAGATGAAGACTTTTTGAAACAAAATAGTGCATTATTTCTGTCTAGAGTGCAATTTGTGTTTCTAAACTAATCTATATTGTGTCAAATCCTAACCTAAAGAAAAACGAGCTGTGAAGGATAATTTTCTTTAGGAAAAAAAAATGTTCATATGATGGAGCCATTAAATTTGGGGCTCATTGGTTATAAAAGCAGTAAGTTGCAAGAGCCTGTCACATAGTCAAAACCCAGAGACTGAAGCTTTAAGCTGTGCTTTTTTTCAATGTGGGCAGCCAGAGAAAATTCTGCCTTCCCCACCATTTTCTCATTAGCATTTTTGTAGAGAACCAGAACAAAGGAAATCAGTTTGACATTCAGTCTTATCCCATCTATGGCCAGATTGCTCTTAGATTTAAGATTTTCTCTCTCTCCTTCTCTCTCTCCCTTTCTGTGTGTATGTGTCTGTCTCTCTCTCTCTGTATCTCTTTGTGTGTGTGTCTCTCTCTGTCTCTATGTGTGTGTGTGCCTGTGTGTGCACATGTGTGTGTGTGTATGCACGTGCTTGATTCTCTCCCATTCTCAGTGTATTGGGGAGGATTTACAGAAACAAGGCCAATATGACAGAGTCTTGTAAGCCTTCTCAACTCTAATGCTCTCTCTCCCACCATCTCTCCCACTTTTTCCTCACCTCCACACACCCAACCCTTGTTTGGCTCACAACAAACAATTCATTAGTGGTGTTTGCCTGCAGATTCCTTCTTACAGAATGAAGGCCACAAATGCTCTTACAATTCAGATGCAGTGCTCTCTCACTATGCCCATATCATAGCCATTACTTATGCAGAAACATTCAAGTTAATCTTCTTAGGCTGGCCTTTATAAGCCTTTGGGGGCAGTGAGCATCCGATCAAGGAAAGTTCTGGTAGATATAAAGATAGTTACATTGATGCAAGGGCCTGTGGGACATGCATGTAATATAGTAGTCTAACATGTGAACCCTTGCCTCAGAATTAAACAAACGTATCTATTTTAATCAGACTTGTGAAGACCCAGTGGCTTTAGATAAGCAATAATGATAACACAATACTGAGAAGAGACAGCAAAATGCCAGTATCAATTGGTCTGGCCAGTTCGAGGATGATTCACCATCAAAGAAACAAGAGACTGATGAAGCTTCTTATAACACACACACACACACACACACACACACAGACCTTGAGAGGTTTTAGAATTAAGAAATGAGTAAAAGAAGATTTGCAAGAGCCATGGACTCCTTAGGGGAGCACCAATGAAGCAGAGTCCAGAGAAATAGAAACTGTTAGTATTTTGGAACACAACCTGCTTCTGGGTTACCTAGCAACTTATGATGTCATTATGTGTCACTGGCCAGGTGGCCACACCTGGAAGGCTTGGTTACCTTGCCTCTTAAAGGGACAACCCGACATGTGGTTGCTCTCTTACTCCTCTCTCTTACTCTCTCTCTCTCTCTGTACCCCTCCCCTTTTCTCTCTCTCTCCCCATCATGTCCTGTTCCCCCCTTCCCTCATACCCACCTAATAAACCTCTAGCATCAGTAGACAGACTTATCTTTTAATAATCTAACATTGGTGCGTGGCTGGGAAAGGGTCTCCCTGGCTTTGCTAGGACCCCTTTTGGACTCCTTTAATCTAATAGGGCCATGAATGGTTGCAACCTATTTTCTCTGCTCTATACCTAAAAACCTCCACTTTTCTCTCAACTGCCCTCATGCTTGTGCATGGCTGCGCTGCACTCTCTGCCCTCCCTGGTTTCCCGGGCTGCCTCCACTCTCCCCAGGCTTGGATCCCTGTGCATAGGACCCAGCTGTCTGCTGCAGCTGCCTGAGACATGGTGGCGGTTTCTGGACCCTTTGGCCCCAGCAGAGTAGAGTGTTTGGCAGTGATGGTAGGAGCTATGCCCGGGTCCTCTGTGCGGAGAACCAAAGGGACCCTGTGTGTTGCTATTCCTGTGCCAAACTTGGCAAGCCTAAGGAACCATGCGTTGCTATCCCAGTGCCAAACTCCCACCACACCATGGTAATAGCCCTGCCCCGGCAAGTGCTCCGAGCCTCAGCATAAAAAAATAAGCTTGCAAAACTTGACACGCTGCTTTAGGTAAGGAATTTCTAAAAAAACAACGTAACCGCAGAGATTTTAAAATTTCCCACGATATCTCTGAAGCCATGTTGGTTTGGGAAGGAAATGGGCAGAAACATAGCCTCATCATAGACTTTCACATGGGTGTGTTGCCAACATTTTGAGTTCAGGCAACGGGGCTCCGCCTTTCCATGAGCTCGCCCCTTCCCCACCAAGCTGCTTTCCTTTTGCTCCTGGCTCCATGCTTTCTTCTAAGAGGCTATTCAGTGCCCAAGTGGGTTACATAGTAATGGGAAGAGGGATTGCCTCTGACATAATCTGATTGGCCTGCTCTTTGATCACTTCCCCCTGAGGGGAGAGCAGCCTTACCAGGTCACAAAAGATGACAATGCAGCCACTCCTGATGTGATTTGATAGACTAAGATCAGAAGGAAGGAGAGGAGGACCTCCCCTATCAGTGGACTTGGGGAGGAGCATGCGTGAAGAAGGGGTAGGGAGGGTGGGACTGAGAGGGGAGGAGGGAGGGGCTTATGGGGGGGATACAAAGTGAATAAAGTGTAAGTAATAAATAAATAAATAAATAAAAATTTAAAAAAGAGGCTATTTCCAAGCTTTTTTTCTTCCTGATTTCTGAACACTCTACTCTTATATTTTAAAATGTTTTAAATTCTTAATCTAATGCTTTATATGATTTTCTCATTGGGTTTACATTTATAAGTCTTAATCATAATTAATTGTTTATTTTATCTTTTAAACTAGGCTACAACGACAAGCCTCATTTTAAATTGGTGTGGACTTTTATAAAAATTCAAAGTTACATTTTACTATCTATGATTCAACCCTGCTTCAAAAGAAATTTTATATAATAATAAAAAAATTCAAGGTTATAAATGTCTATTCAAATTAAGTTGGTTATTACAAATTATTACAATCTGCAGCTTGGGCTCACACCCCCTACCACCAAAGTGGTGAGAGCAGAGAGCCCCATGCTCAGGTTAGTTGGGTGATTTAAAGATTCTGATCCCTCCCAGCATGCCCAAAGCAGGGGTGATTCCTGCCTGGCAAGCATGTATTGGTCAAAACGCAAAAGGGATGTTGTATTTTGAATTAATTAGCTATAGGAAAATCCCCAAACCTTTATGATCTGGTGTTCCTCCTAGGTGGATGGGCCAATGTTCTAATAACTTTATCTCTAATGGGCAGGAAAAGCATGCAGTAAGACTAGTTTTCCCCTCAGGGAATTAAGGCTGGACATATCTCCACCCAGCTAGCCTTAGTTCAGGCCTGTGCATTAAACTTTAAAATAATAGCCACTGATTTTTAATCTTTTGGTCTCTCAGGCACTAGCATGGTAAACAATTTTTTTCTATGTTTTCATTTGTCAGTCTGTCTTGTCAGTGAAAAGGGTTTTGTTTTGTTGCTTTGTTTTGTTTTTAAAGAATTGTGTATTGCCTGGTGGTATTAACTAACTTCATGGTTCTTCTCTTTTGATTGAAATGTTTTGCTGCTTATATTTAATGTAATTATTTTAAGTTGTAGATTGAAACAAAAGAAACTCTGATACTTGTATTCCTTTTGAGGGATTTTGTTATTGTTGTTTTGCTTTCTCTTTTACTCTTTATGCCAATATCTCTGTATTTCTGAGTTTTGGGTGTTGCGTGAGATTATAATTCAGAAAATTTTAGTATCACCATTTTTGTTATTATACAAAACCTCAGTGCCATATGTGATACACCCTCTCTGTAAGTTCTTGGTCAAGAAGGGCCCAGAGGTCCCCTAAAGATTGAAATCTACCCCAGTTCTATAGTGTCAAACTCTCTATCACACCACATCCCTGGGAGGAGTTGCTAAAACCTTAAGGAACTCCAAAGAGAATGCACATAAAAAGTCTAGAATAATAACTCCTCATCTTGGGCATTCAATATGATGTACTTGACATATAAAGTAAAAAAGACACATATGAAATTGATTCATAAACTAAGTTCATAATATCCTTCTGTGGTGTACTTTTCCATTTACATAGCATATTTCACAGAGCACCATAGAGATTCCTGGCCTAATAAATATCTTACTTGAGAAATTACTGTATTGTAATATTACATTGGGATACTGGGAGGTACTATAAATAAAATAAAGAAAACTTTCTGCTGTATAAACATCCTTAAATGACACGTTTACTCCATCTACACTCACTTCCACTCCTCATAATATTTCTACAATGCAGTGAGGGACATAGCTGCAGACACAATTCCTTTTACCAGGAAGAGAAGGAAAAGTTAAAAGTTCTCCCACCAGCATAGCAATGCCAAGTATGGTTTCCAAACATAGCACTAACCCCCCATCCCTGTGAATTTATTTCAAATCAAGCTCAAGCAGACCTGGGAAAGAAACAGATAGAAGAGCCTGTTCTCCTGATTTTTTTCTGGCATTAGTGCTACAACAGGAATTTGACTTCAGTTTAGCGCTGGACTCCCTTATTGCACTAGGCTTTCTCATAATTTAGCACATGAACACTGTAGGGCAGCAATGAAGGCAGTATAACCAGCATAAATATTTTAGCTGGACACCAGATGGCACTGCTTCAATGATACACTACCGCCCCCTCCATGGAGAGCATTGAGAGACTGATTTTCAATAAAGAAAAACAGATTCAGACATTCTCACACTGTGGTGAGCCTTGTCTGAATGCATATAGGATGGTACTGTAAATCTCACCAAAACTCTATGGCTGGGAGATCATACACCTTATGGATAAACCCATTCTTTTCCTACATAAACATAGTATCAAATTACATTTTACACATGAATCTCATAAAAAAAGGAGGGAAATTGTGAACTTATAATGTATATTATTAATCAAGGTGACAGAAGCTAAAAAAAATGTTCTCTGTCATATGACCATCATAGACAGAAGCTACAAAACATGTTCTCTGTCATATGATGATCATAGACAGGTATGTATGTATAAACATGCAAACTAAAGTACAGACCTCAACAGAGAAGCTTCTCTATGTAATGGAGAACCATTCATGAAGAAACTCAAAACTGGACAAAACACAGAGAAATAATCTCTGTGGATTGCATAACCATAAACGGTTCATCTATAACAGACACCACACACACACACACACACACACACAAACCTCAATACCCTTCTTGGAAGAGAGAGTGGAACATGTGAAAATAATGGCTTCTGGACTTGACAAAACTATTGTTCTTGTGAACTCACAAAATCTGCACTTGCCTGCACAAGACCTGCACAATATCAAGCCAGCATTCCAACATGGATGGGAGAGATTCAGGACTCCCATGACTAGCTATGGAATTGTTGACAGTTGATGACTGTTAGAAGAAGGAGAACACTGTTCTTTGTTTCTCTCTCTCTCTCTCTCTCTCTCTCTCTCTCTCTCTCTCTCTCTCATTGTTTTTTTTTATTTCAGCCAAGATTTCTGTCTGTACCCTTACTTGTGTTGGACTTGCTTTGCAGAGCAGGCTGGCTTTGAACTCACAGTGACTAGCCTGCCTCTGACACCCTGAGTGCTAGGATTAAAGGCATACATCACCATATCTAGATATGAATCAGTTTTCTTTTGGGGGCAGAACCTGGTGGGTTTTTCCTGTTCCAGGTGGTGCCATGTCCACTTATAAATGGGCAGCAGTAATTGGACTTAGACGGTTTCTTAAAAGAGAAAGTTGGGAGATGGGAGGGTCTGATAAATATGGGAGGGATGGGCAGGTTACTTAAATCAGATGGTGACTGAGTAGATAACTCATTACCTCACACATGGTAACATCAATATATCAACTTCTGTCCTAGTGAGACCCTTTCTTTCCCAATATGAGGCTCATTTATTTGTTCTTCCATCTATATGGGTTTTTTGAGGAAGCTTCCAGAAAACTTAACTACCACTTTCCCTGCTGGTAGTCACATATTTATCTACCCTGTTTGACTACAGTAACACAGAGGATACTTTAAAAATGCACATGAAACACACAATGAAGTGTCACTATTTTTTTCCTAACCAGTAAGTTTGGAAATGGCTCCATTTTCATATTTTTATTTTATTTTATTTTATTTTATTTTATTTTATTTTATTAATTCCACTTTATTCATTTTGTATCCCCCATAAGTCCCTCCCTCCTCCCCTCCCATTCCCACCCTCATTCCCCTTTCTGCATGCATGCCACTCCCCAAGTCCACTGATAGGGGAGGTTGTCCTCTCCTTTCTGATCTTAGTCTATCAGTTCACATCAAAAGTGGCTGCATTGTACTCTACTGTCGCCTGGTAAGGCTGCTCCCCCCTCAGGGAGAGGTGATCAAAGAGCAGGACAATCAGATTATGTCAGAGGCAGTCCCTCTTCCTATTACTATGTAACCCACTTAGACACTGAACTGCCATGGGCTACATCTGTGCAGGGGCTCTAGGTTATCTCCATGAATAGTCCTTGGTTGGAGTATGAGTCTCTGGGAAGTTCCCTGTGTTCAAATTTTCTTGTTCTGTTGCTCTCCTTGTGGAGACCCTGTCCTCTCCAGCTCTTACTATTTCCCACTTCTTACATAAAATTGCATTCACTTTGCCCAACAGTTGACTATCAGGCTCAGCATCTGCTTTGATAGTCTGTAGGGTAGAGGCTTTCAGAGGCCCTCTGTGGTAGGTTCCTAGGTTGTTTCCTGTTTTCTTCTTCTTCTGATGTCCATCCTCTTTGCCTTTTAGGATGGGGATTGACCGTTTTAGTTAGGGTCCTTTCTCTTGCTAAGTTTCTTTAGATGCACAGATTTTAGTGAGTTTGTCCTATGTTGTATGTCTATATGAGTGAGTATATACCGTGTGTGTCTTTTTGCTTCTGGGACAACTCACTAAGGATGATCCTTTCCAGGTCCCACCATTTACCTGCAAATTTCATGATTTCCTTATTTTCATTGCTGAGTAATATTCCATTGTATAGATGTACCACAGTTTCTGCATCCATTCTTCAGTTGAGGGGCATCTGGGCTGATTCCAGCTTCTGGCTATTACAAATAAAGCTGCTACAAACATGGTTGAGCAAATGTCCTTTTTGTGTACTTGAGCCTCTTTTGGATATATGCCCAGGAGTGGTATGGCTGGATCTTGCGGAAGCACTGTTCCTAGTTGTCTGAGAAAGCGCCAGATTGATTTCCAGAGTGGTTGTACAAGTTTACATTCCCACCAGCAGTGGAGAAGGCTTCCTCTTTCTCCACAACCTCTGCAGCATGTGTTGTCACTTGGGTTTTTGATCTTGGCCATTCTCATGGATGTAAGGTGAAATCTCAGGGTTGTTTTGATTTTCATTTCCCTAATGGCTAATGAGGTTGAGCATTTCTTTAAGTGCTTCTCTGCCATTTGATATTCCTCTCCAGAGAATTCTCTGTTTAGCTCTGTTCCCCATTTTTTAAGTGGATAACTTGGTTTGCTGCTTTTCAGCTTCTTTAGTTCTTTATATACACTGGATATGAGTCCTCTATCAGATAAAGGGTTGGTGAAGATTCTTTCCCAATCTGTAGGCAGTCGCTTTGTTTTGATGATGGTGTCCTTTGCTTTGGAGAAGCTTTTCAGTTTCATGAGGTCCTATTTATTGATTGTTGGTCTTAGAGCCTGTGCTGTTGGTGTTCTGTTCAGGAAGTTTTCTCCTGTACCAATGAGTTCTACTGTATTCCCCATTTTTTTATCTAGCCGATTTAATGTGTCTGGTTTTATGTCGAGGTTTTTGATCCACTTGGACTTCAGTTTTGTGCAGGGTGATAAGTATGGATCTATTTTCATTTTTCTACATGTAGACATCCAGTTGGACCAGCAACATTTGTTGAAGATGCTATCTTTTTTCCACTGTATGGTTTTGGCATCTTTGTCAAAGATCAGGTGTCCATAAGTGTGTGGGTTTATTTCTGGGTCCTCTGTTCCGTTCCAATGATCCACCATTTTGTTTCTATGCCAGTACCATGCAGTTTTTAAAACTATTGCTCTACAGTACAACTTAAGATCCCGGATGGAGATACCTCCAGAAGATCTTTTATTGTAGAGGACTGTTTTAGCAATTCTGGGTTTCTTGTTATTCCATATGAAGTTGAGAATTTTTCTTTCCAGGTCTGTAAAGAATTGTGTTGGTAATTTGATGGGAATTGGATTGAATCTGTAGATTGCTTTTGGTAAGATGGCCATTTTTACTATGTTAATCCTGTCAAGCCATCAGCATGGGAGATCATTCCATCTTCTGATATCTTCTTCTAATTCTTTCTTCAGAGAATTGAAATTTTTTTCACAGAAGTCTTTGACTTCCTTGGATAGGTTTACTCCAAGGTACCTTATGTCATTTGTGGCTATTGTGAAGGGTGTTGTTTCCCTAATTTCTTTCTCAGCCCTTTTGTCTTTTGTATACAGGAGGACTACTGATTTTTTTGAGTTAATTTTGTATCCGGCCACTTTGCTGAAGGTGTTTATCAGCTGTAGGAGTTCCCTGGTAGAGTTTTTGGGGTCACTCATGTATACTATCATATCATCTGCAAATAGTGATAATTTGACTTTTTCCTTTCCAATTTGTATCCCCTTGATCTCCTTCAACTGTCTTATTGCTCTAGCAAGGACTTCCAGCACTATGTTGAAGAGATATGGAGAGAGTGGGCAACCTTGACTTTTCCCTGATTTTAGTGGGATTGCTTTAAGTTTCTCTCCGTTCAGTTTGATGTTGGCTATAGGCTTGCTGTATATCGCCTTTACTATATTTAGATATGAGCCTTGTATCCCTGATCTCTCCAATACTTTAAACATGAATGGATGTTCGATTTTGTCAAATGCTTTTTCAGCATCTAGGGAGATTATCATGTGGTTTTTTTCTTTCAGTTTGTTAATATGGTGGATCACATTGATGGATTTCCGTATATTGAACCACACCTGCATACCTGGGATGAAGCCTACTTGGTCATGGTGGATGATATCTTTGATGTGTTCTTGTATTCGGTTTGTGAGTATTTTGTTGAGTATTTTTATATCAATGTTTATAAGGGAGATTGGTCTGAAGTTCTCTTTTTTTGTTTGGTCTTTGTGAGGTTTAGGTACCAAGGAGACTGTGGCTTCATAGAATGAGTTTGGTAATGTTCCTTCTGTTTCTATTTTGTGGAATAGTTTGAAGAGAATTGGTGTTAGCTCTTCTTTGAAGGTCTGGTAGAATTCTGTGCTGATACTATCAGGTCCTGGGCTTTCTTTGGATGGGAGACTTTCGATGACTGCTTCTATTTTTTTGGGTGATATACAACTATTTAATTGATTTACCTGGTCCTGATTTAGCTTTGGTAAGTGGAATCGATCAAGAAAATTGTCCATTTCATTTAAATTTTCAAATTTTGTTGCGTATAGACTTTTGAAATAAGTCCTAATTATTGTTTGAATTTCATCAGTGTCTGTAGTTATGTCCCCCTTTTCATTTCTGATTTTGTTTACTTGGATGGTGTCTCTCTGCCTTTTAGTTAGCTTGGCTAAGGGTTTGTCTATCCTGTTGATTTTCCTCAAAGAACCAGCTTTTGATTTCATTGATTCTTTGAATTGTTTTATTTGTTTCCAATTGATTGATTTCAGCCCTGAGTTTGATTATTTCCAGGCATCTACTTCTTTTTGGTGTGTCTGCTTCTTCTTTTTCTAGGGTTTTTAAGTGAGCCATTAAGTTGCTTGAATGCGCTGTCTCAAATTTCTTCTTGAAGGCACTTAGTGCTGTGAACTTTCCTCTTAGCACTGCCTTCATTGTGTCCCACAAGTTTGGGTATGTTGTGTCTTCATTTTCATTGAGTTCTAGGAAGATTTTAATTTCTTTCTTTATTTCTTCCCTGACCCAGCTATCTTTTAGTAGCAAGTTGTTCAGTTTCCATGTATGTGTAGGCTTTTTGCTATTTCTGTTGTTATTGAGGTCCAGCTTTATTCCATGGTGATCAGACAGGATACAAGGGATTATTTCAATCTTCTTGTATCTCTTGAGGCTTGCTTTGTGACCAACTATGAGGTCTATTGGAGAAGGTTCCATGAGGTCCTGTGAAGAACGTAAATTCTTTTGTGTTTGGGTATAAGGTTCTGTAAATGTCTGTTAGGTCCATTTGATTCATGACCTCTGTTAGAGATATTGTTTCTTTGTTTAATTTCTGTTTAGTTTTCCTGTCCTTTGTTGAGAGTGGGATGTTGAAATCTCCCACTATTAGTGTGTGGGGATCTATGTGTGGTTTAAATTTTATCAATGTTTCTTTCACAAATGTGGGGGCCCTCGTATTTGGGGCATAGATGTTCAGGATTGTGATGTCTTCCTGGTAGAATTTTCCCTTGATGAGTATGAAGTGTTCTTCCCCATCTCTTTTGATTAATTTTGGTTGAAAGTCTATTTTATCAGATATTAGAATGGCTACTCTTGCTTGCTTCTTGCATCCATTTGCTTGGAAAGCTGTCCTCCATCCCTTTACCCTCAGGTAATGTCTATCTTTGTGACTTAGGTGTGTTTCTTGTATACTACAGATTGCTGGGTTTTGTTTACATATCCATTTTGTTAGTCTGTGTCTTTTTATTGGAGAATTAAGTCCATTGATATTGAGAGAAATTAATGACCAGTGGCTGTTAAATCCTTTGACTTTGATGTTGCCTGTTGCCATAAGGTTGTGTGCTTCGTTGCTTTTTTTTTTTTTTTTTTTTTTTACTGTAGTGGGGTTATTTATTTCCTGTGTTTTCTTGAATGTAGCTAGTTTTCTTGGGTTGTATTTTCCCTTCTAGTGGCTTCTGTAATGGTGGATTTGTTTGTAGGTATTGTTGAAATTTGTTTTTGTCGTTGAATATCTTGCTTTATCCGTCTATGAGGACTGAGAGTTTTGCAGGATATAGTAGCCTGGGCTGACATCTGTGTTCTCTTAGGGTCTGCATGATATCTGTCCAGGCCCTTCTCGCTTTCATAGTCTCTGTTGAAAAGTCAGGTGTGATTCTAATGGGTTTGCCATTATATGTTACTTGGCCTTTTTCTCTTGCAGCTTTTAGTATTTTTTCTTTGTTCTGTATACTTACAGTTTTGATTATCATGTGGCGGGAGGATTTTCTTTTCTGGTCTAATTTATTGGGTGTTCTATAGGCCTCTTGTATTCTTATTGGCCTCTCCTTTAAGTTGGGGAAATTTTCTTCAATGATTTTGTTGAAGATTTTTCTGGGCCTTGGTGCAAGGAATCTTCTTTTTCCTCTATTCCTATTTTTCTTAGGTTTTGTCTTTTTATGTTGTCTTGAATTTCTTGGATGGTCTGTGTCAGGAATTTTTTAGATTTAACATTTTCTTTGACATATACATCTATTTCTTCCATTGTATCTTCCACACCTGAGATTCTTTCTTCCATTTCTTGTAGCCTATTGGTTATGCTAACCTCTGTATGTAGTTCCTGCTTTCTTCCCTAAGTTCTTTCTCTCCACAATTTCTTCCATTTGTGTTTTTTTTTTTTTTAATTTTTCCAATTCTATCTTCAGGTATTGAGCTATTTTGTTGGTTTCCTTCACATGTCTGACTGTATTTTCCTGTTTTTCCATCAATTCCTTCAGCTGTTTGTTTGAACAATCCACTGTTTCTTTTATTTCATTCAGTGATTTAAGCATTTCCTCTCTAAAGGCCACACACTGTTTGGCTGCACCTTCCTCTATTTCTTTTTGTATTTTATTTGTTTCCTCTGTTATCTTCTTCATGACCATAGATGTTAGGTCATCTCCTAGAATTTCAATTATGCTGGGGTGTCTAGGGCTATTTGCCCCTGGATAACTGGGTTCTGGAGACGCCATATTGCTCTGGCTTTTGTTGGTTGAATTTTTATGCTGTCCTCTACCCATTGGGCTATCTTAGTTGTGTGAATTTAGTTTCTGGTTGTTCCTGGACTCTTGTAGTGGAGAGAATTCCTTTGGCAGGAAGATGGTTTTTCCTGAAGGAAGCTTTCTCAGCTTTTTGGGTATAGTCACTGGATGGCCAGTGTTTTTCAGGAGTTGTTACAGCTCACCTCAGGCATAGAGACCTGGGTGGTAACTGTGGTCCTGATTAGTCAAGAGGGCTCTCCTCTCACCGGGAGAAGTCCTGGAGACAGCTGCCCTCCTTCTGGGTTTCTTGCTGTAAATTTAGTGATCAGCTGCTGTAACCTGTGTGTCCCATGGTTCGGTCGGTTTTGTTAGGGATAAGTGGTTGCCCCTTGGAGCAGTAGCTGGGGCTTGATCTCAGGGTTCCCAGTCTTTTGTAGGTCTGAGGTTGGGGCTCTGTGCCCCAGAACCCAAGAGATAATCTGTGGCGGGTGAGTACTGTTCTCCTGCTGTGAGTAACAGCAGGATATCTGGGGCACAGCAGTTCCTTGGGTTGGGCCAGTCTGTGAGACCTTTTCTGGGGATATACTGGGTTGCCTAAGTCTGTCCCCTTTGCTTCGTTCCTTGTTCTTTGTGAGGGTTTCTCCAGACAGTGACTCTAAGACTCTGGTGTCTTGGGGCACACAGTTCTGTCTGTAAGGAGTAGTTGGTACAAAGCAGGCCTCTGGGCTGGCGGAGCATGTGCCTGCCTGTTAGTCTGCGGGGGCTAGGTTCCCAATATCTCTGTGCTCCCTGCTTGGGCCCAGATCTGTGATGCCTGGGCATACTTGCCTGTTTGCAATCTGTGTTCTGTGTGACTTTCCCCAGGCACAGCCTAGGTGACCCCAGCAGCACAGTTTCTTCCTTCCCTGTGGGGCCATCTCCAGACAGGGGTTCCCAGTCCCTGTTGTACTGGGGCACGCAGCTCTTCCATACTGATGAGCTGGGCACTTAGCTCTCAGCAGGGAGGGAGCTCAGTTGCAATGGCGGCGGGTACCTGCGGTCAGTGAGACCTTCCAGGGAAATACTGGGTGACCCGTGATCAGACCACAACTTTGCTTCCCCGTGGGGTTTTCTTGCGACTGGGACTCCCAGTCTCAGGCACCCTTGTGCCCACTGATCAGCCTGGGAAAGTGATCCGGACCCGCAGGCTTGCGGCTCCAGCCCAGAGAGCCAAAGCCCACGTTACCTGGGTTCTCTTCTGGGTTCTGGCTGGGCAGCTGAGAGTTGACCCGACCTATTCCCAAGCCGTTGGAGCCTCCCCTCACCTGGGAAACACGATCGCTGCAGTTTTAGGGCCCAGAGTTCAGTCTCCTGGTCGCTGCAAGGAGAGTGCTGTCCCTCTCAGACACAGTGATCTCCCGGCGCCGCCATCTTGGCTCCCCCCCATTTTCATATTTTATAGCTTATTTTTCTTACGGCTCCATGAAATTTTATAAATTCTGAAAGTTAGCCTTTTCATAAATATGTGTCCCAGAGATGGATACAAGGGCACATCTTTATAGTCCCAGTTACTTAGGAAGAATAAAACCGGAAAACTATGAATCCAGTAGTTTCTGGCTTGCCTAAGCAACATAGAATAAACCTTGTTCTAAAAAAAAAAAAAAAAAAAAAAACAAAACAAAACAAAAAAAAAAAACTAAAAGCAATCCATCTGAATACATGGCCAGGTCATGTGCCCATGTGGTCAGCATCACTTGTTGCTACTGCCATATGGAGTCTCAGTTCTGCATGTTAAAATGTCTTTAATATTTTAAACAACAAGATCATGTCATGTAATCTAATCATAAGTAATAATTTGGAATCACAACTTTATAATTTTCTGTATTTACATAAATTTATATAGATGTGTTTTATATATATATATATATGTTACATATGCTTGTTAAAATTCTGAAATATTAGGAGTGGGTTTGAATGTTAATTGTCTCTCGGTTAGCAGAAATACTCCTCAGCTTTGAAAAAACCCTATGAGAATGAGTGTAATACCCAACACTTGAATTGTGAGGGTGGAGGTTTGCTTTGCTGCTACCTTTGTTAATGTGTAATAAGATTTAAGAAGCTATTTTAATTTTTTCTTTTATTAAATTTTTCTTTGACTTAAATGTGGTCTCCTTTGTAGAAAGTTACCTGAGATGCCAAGAATAATATGTACTTTGTGGCCATTCATTGAAATATTCTATAGACGTCCCATAAGCCATTTTGTCTATGTGAGGTTTATCTCTAAGGCTTCATGGCTAACTTTTTGTGTGGATTATTTACCTATTGGCCAGGATAAGAGTGATGTCACCCACTATTATGCTCCTTATTACATCTGGGTGTGTCTGTTTCTGTCTAGTGTAGTTTTCTTTACAAACTATCACTGGCACATATAATTACAAATGCTCTGTTTTTGCTGGACTGTTCCCTTTGTTCATGTACCTTTGTGCCTTCTGACTGTTTATGGCTTGAAATCTGCTTTTCAGATAATGAGCACAGCTACTTCTGCTTTCTCTTGAGTTCCAACTTCTTAGAATGATATATTTCATCCTTTCACTTTCAGTATGTACATACCTTTGTCAGTGAAGTGAGTTTCTTGAAGACAGCATACTGATAAGTATGTGGTTTTAGGGTGAGCAAAAGTCTTTTAATTGATGAACTTATACCATTTACACTTGGGGTTATTGTGAAGGTATGCCATTTTATTCTTTCTGATTATTTCCATTCCTTTTATTCTTCATCCTTTGCTCATCTTAAAATCTTACTGGTTTACTGAGATAATGTCTTTATTGTTGAGTAATTTGTCTATTCTTTCCAGAAGTCTCAGGATTCTTGAATAATATGAATTCCTCATTTGTGTGCAATATTCCTTTAGAATCTCTGAGGTGCAGTTCATGATCTGGAAGATAAGGCTGAATCAATACAAGAGTTGTACCTTTTCCAAGCCCAGCCTCTTCGATGTCATCTTATTTATTCAATTGTTCATGGGCAAAAAAAAAAAAAGTATTTCATTTAATCCTAAAACAAGCATTGAAATTGTTATCATAGTAGACTCCATAGCAAATGACCCTAAATCAGTTACTTTTCGTGACTGTGATAAAATACTGAAGCAAAAATAAAGTTATGGAAGACTTTATTTTGGCTTAAAGTTCCAGAGGGATAAGAGTCCATCTTGGTGGGAGACAGACAGGACAGTGAGCAGCAGGCATGGCAGCTGGAGCAGGAAGCAGAGAGATCACATCTTCAACCAAGAGCTGGAAGCAGAGAGAGTGTTAGCTGGAAATGGGGTGAGGCTGTAACTCTCAAAGACCAGCCCCAGGGACTAGCTTCATCAGCAAGACCTCATCTCTGTGTGTTCCCACAGACAGTGCTACCACCTGGGCACCAGGTCTTCAGTGTGTGAGAACATGAGGACCATTCTCATTAAACCACCATGGACCTCTTAGTAACACAGGCCATACTCAGATTGGAACACTACCCTGGATTCTTGCCAAAATGCCACAAACCCAGAGGTTACACAATACAAAACTGAGCACAGTTTTAAATATTTTTACTGTATATCAATCTTTTACTCTTCCTCAATGCCTTTTCAATATTTTTGAAAATGCCACACAGATACACAATAAAATATTGCATCTACCCCCAGTTTTCCAGTAAAATATACATATATATTTATATTATATAATACATCCTGTATATATTATATAATCATATATCAATATTACATAATATATTTCTATATTAATTAAAGTAAACACAGAAAAGCAGTGAGACAGTTATCTGAGCAAAGAGATAAACTACAAATATATAACATAATTATATATGTATATAGATAGATAGATAGATAGATAGATAGATAGATTTCTCCCTAACAAGCTCCTCTCCAGATTCATGTCCTTTTTTTCCCTATAACATACTATGTCCATTTAGTGTGTTACCCATATGTCCATTATGGGGCCATACCCTGGAGCATGTGGAACTCACCAGGGGCTATATTTTAATTAAGAATGATTATCCCATGGGGTGGGAGAGATAGATGATTCAGGAGTTAAGTGCACTGGCTGCTTTTCCAAATGACCTATGTTCAATTTCCAGCACCTACATGGAGCTCACATCTATTTGTAACCTTAGTTCCAAGGACAGATATCCTTGCAGGAAAAGGGCCAATGCACATAAAGTAAAATAATGATAATGATAATAGTAATAATAATGAAAAAGATTTACTATATCGCTGTTTATATCTACCTATCATGGTAAAATATATTATCTTTTAAATACATGCTTTGGAGTGTTTCACATTATTCTTCCACGATCTGGAAATATTCGTTCAGTCTCCACTTCTAAACACTGAGAATGTATAGAAAATCCTGATTCTGTTGCATCCTTTTAGTAAGTAGGTGTGTCTGTGAACACACCTAACCAAATATCCAGTCCCTGCTATCCAGGTTTTCCGTAGACTATAGAAACAGGGTTTTGAGAGACTAAGATAAAGGAAGTACATTACTTTCTCCCAGGGAGATCTGTTATATAACATTTTCATGTATCCATGAATGATAAAATCCAGAGCTACAGCACTGACTTGTGGTATATCTTCAGTGAGCACCCACATGAATATACCAAGTGAGGGGACATTTTCAGCATTTTAAATAGTAATAAATGGAGGTTCTTATGGTGACACAAGCCTGTAATCCCATACCTTGGGGTGAAACAGAAGGATCAAGAGTTTTAGGCTCCACAACAAAATCTTATCCAAAAATAAATGAATTAATGAAAGTAAAATACAGGAAATCAATGGATTAGACAGTTAACAAATCTAAGAGACAAACTACAAATGAGAGAAAATCTTGCCAGCTACTCAACTGAGAGAAGATAAAACCACACATACAAAAAACCTAAACAATAAAAACAATCAATCAAAAAATGGGTTTGGGCACAGAGAATTATCAAAAGAAAAAATGCAAATGGCCAATAATGAAAGCATTGAACATCCTTAGTCATCAGTGAAATTAAGTTAAACTGATTTGAGACTTCATCACATCCCATTCAGAACAGCTATCCTCAAGAAATCAAATGATAACAAATGCTGATGCGGATGTTGAAAAACAGGATTTTATTCACCGTTGCTGGAAGCATAGACTGATGTGACACCTGTGATAATAAGCATAAAATGGCCTCAGAAACCTAAAAGAGGTAGTGTTATGTGGCCTAACTCTGTAATTTCTTGTTATATACTTGAAGTACTCTATATCTTACTACAGAAATACTCACTCAATCCTGTTTATTTCTGCTCTGTTCAAAATTCTTTGGGAATGAAGGTATTCTATGTGTTATCAACAAAACAATGAATAATAACTTGGTGTATATGTATACCTATCTAACAGAAGATAGATAGATACATCTATAGATACATAGGTAGTTGTTAAATAGATAAATAGAGATAAATAATAGATAGATAGATAGATAGATAGATAGATAGATAGATAGACACATAGACAGATGAGTATTGCTCAGAAATATAAAACTATGGAATTGGTATGAAAATGGACACAACTGAAATATACTACAGTGAGTTATTTAGATTTGGAGAGATAAATACATGCAAATCTTAGCTTCTAATTTTTATTTTTGTGTATTCACATGAATATGAGTGTGTGTAGACACCACACAACTAGAAAGCAGCCAATGAGAAGGGACAATTGAAGCATTAAGATAGATGAGTGGGATGTAATAGAACCCATGATATGGAAGTGGAAGCAGGGATACCAGGAGCAAGAAGGACTGAGTGGGAATGGGGAACCGGGAGATGGCAAAGAGGATAAAATGGAAGAAGAGACAATTAGAAGTAAATATGTATGAACCTGACATACAGAAACCTGTGACTTTCTAAGCTGTTTTTAAAAATTAAAAAACAAGAAGGTTTTATTTAAAGCTCTTAAAATCAAGGAAGCTAGAGTGTTGTAGTGGTGATTGTGGTCTTCATAGCACAGCATGTGGTGAGTGTCATGGCCATATATTTGTTTCCAACATTGTTACATAACCATCAGCATGTGAGAAGAGAAAAGTGGAAAATGTTTCAAATGAACCAATAGTTTGCCTTTCTCTTCAGGACTACTTCTTTTCAAAATGTTAAAATACCTTCCCAATCAACCCCAAGCCCTTGCTGCTCCTGCTATTAATTCCCATTGCATATAGAATAGAAACAGAATTTCTCCACTGTGTGGTCTGAGCTCTCTATAAGGCATTTTGTGACCCAGTATGTTTGTGTGCAGGCTGCAGGTGCCAGGGGAGCACTGTGTCCTCACTGCACAGAGGTAGACAGCAGAGTCACTGGGCTGGGAGTCTCTGATGTGCAGGGAAACGTGCAGGCTGCCTTTATTGAGGTGAGCTGTGAATCTGCCTTCCTCCTTGTCACCATTGGAGAAGATGGACATCAGCACCTCAAGGCCTTTCCCAGAATGCTGTCTGTACCACCAGAAGTACACAGAATTACGATCACTGAAAGTGCAGTTGAGAGAAGCCATGGCTCCCTCTGGGACACTGAGGGATTCTGGGATCTGCTCCACCTTCAGCTGGCTACTCACCCCTGTGTAGAAAGACAAAAGTCAGACAAACAGACCTGGAGGAATAGGGATGCTAACACTCCAGAATGCTTTTTCAATAGCCCACCCACCCCTAACTAGAGATTAAAAACCTATGTGTTTTCTACCATTAGCCTGGAGCAGGCAACAACTTTATATACCACACCTGGATCCCAAAGAAATTCCCAAACTTACAGCTTAATTGAAGCCACAGGACCACTAGTGAAACACTCAAGGATTTCATCTCTCCTCCCTCTTCACTTAGGATTCAGATTCTCAACTCTAAACTCATATGGTCACATTCAAAAGTTTCCACATCTCTTGCTTCAGGAAACATGAAAAGCCGCTTTGCTAGCTATGAGAAAAGGGACTCTCTTCACCACCTCTGCAGCACCAAGCCTTTCCTCCAGCCCTTTCTCCCCCCCTCCCTCTACTTCCTGCCCTCCCCTTTCTCCCACTTGAGAACTCTACTTAGGATCCCTAAGAAGACACTGCCATCTTGTGGACTTACAATAGCGAGAAAAGAAATAATCAAACTGTAAATTCTTCTAATGTAATTATTAAAAGTAAAGTTCTTGAGAGAACAATTGGCATTTTAAAGAAACATTTGCCCCCCGAGTGTGGGTGGGGAGTGAGATTGAGAGTGTGTGTGTGTGTGTGTGTGTGTGTGTACACTCTGCAGATGTCGTCTTCTTTCTCAGTAATAATCAGTGTCACACACAGGCGTTCACCTGCACTGGAAAACCACCTAGACATGACAGCCACAGAAATCTGAGTGAGGCTTTTCACACAGCATAAATCTAACCCTTGTCACTCCCATTCAAATACATCTACAGGCTTTACAGATGGCCTAGTCAGGCTGCTTATCTAGGTTAAAGTCTAGAAAGGTCTGGAATTATTCATTTTATTTAGAGCCAGGAACATATTTGTGTGCTTGGTGCAGAACAGATGGAACTGTTTCTAGCAACTCAACAAGAAATAAAACTCGGGAACTTTTTAATTTCTCTATTTTTCTTATTCTCTCTTCTTGAATAAAGTCCTTTGAGTAGGGATTGATCATGAAGTTGTAAATATGGTTTCTCTCCCCCTCCCTCTTTTTGACTCTCCCTCCCCTCTCCACTCCTCCCCTTTCTTCCTTATCTCTCTTCTTCCCTAACACTTCTACTTTCTCTAACTCTCCATTCCTAACATAGACATGAAGTCATCTGAACCAGGGGAATGTCTGTGCCAGAGCTGAACTGGGTCCACATAGAACAAGGCAGGAAACAACTGTCCTGCAGGAGTCTGTGAGAGCTCCACAGCCAGCAGAGTAAAGATCTGTGGAGGCATGGAGGTAGTAGGATCAACATAGCCAAGTAGTTGGTTCGTGCTTACAGTCAACTGATACTGTGTTGTGTATTTTCAGGTCACTTGAATTTTGACAAAGGAGCCAAAACCATACAAGGAATAAAGAAAGCATTTTTTCTTTTTTTTTTTTAAGTTACAGTTTGTTCACTTTGTATCCCAACTCTACCCCCCTCCTCAATCCCCTCCCAATCTCACCCTCCCTCCCTTTTCTACTCTTATACCCCTGCCACAATCCAATGATAGGGGAGGTCCTCCTCCCCTACTATCTGACCCTAGCCTATAATCAGGTCTCATCAGGACAGTCTAGATCATTTTTCTCTGTGGCCTAGTAAGGCAACCTCTCCAAGGGGAGGTGATCAAAGAGCAGGTAACTGAGTTCATGCTAGTGACTACCCCTGCTCCCCTTACTAGTGAACCCCTGTGGAGACTGAGCTGCCCATAAACAACATTTTATCAGGGGTTTAGGTCCTCTCCATGCATGGCCCTTGGGTGATTCATCAGTCTCTACAGGCCCTCCTGGGCCCATATTTTTTTGCTCATTGATTTCTTTAATGAATATATTCACTTTCTCTTTCAAGACCTCTAACTTAGTCATAAAGGGTAATTTGAAATTCTTGTCATGTGCATCAGCTATCTTGTGTTTCGTGGGGCCTACTGGAGTAGGGTTTTGGGGCTTTAATGAAGACATATCATTCTCAGTGTTATTGTTTTTATGCAGGAATCTAAACATCTAGTTTTGTGGTCATTGTAATTCTCTGCGCTGGTGTGTGTTCTTACCTTTGTCAGATGTGCACTCTCTTCTTTGGATTCTATTCTTCTCCTTGGTTCTAAGAACAGGGTGTTGTCTGCTAGGGAATCTTTCTGATATCCTGCCCCATGTGGACACTGGATTTCAGACAGAATGTTTCTTTACAGTTGGGTGCTAACACTTAGGCAAAGGGGTGGGCTAAAAGATGTAGGGTGAGGAGATCCATGGTAGGGAAGAGATCAGGGTGTGCCATCAGGATCAGTCTAGTGTTCTGGGAATGTGGACAAATGTATGAGGACCACAGCAGACAGTCTACTACAGGGCTGAGGATGAGACTGGGGATTGGATTTAGAGGAGATGGGGGACATTGAAATTCTGAAGATCATCTGCCTGCTCTGGGTTCCCTTTCTCCTGTCTTTTCGACCTATGTATCTTTATTACAAATCTTCAGGTATACAAAGCCTGTAGCCCTCTAATAACCTGTCTTTCCAATGTATTAGATATACATTATCTAGATAACACCTTTCCTGGCATATGTTGTTCTGCATGAAGAAAATGACCTGTAGGTAGGTGGAGATGAAGAAAAATGACCACTACATGGTAGCCACAGCTTTCCTGTGAAATCAATCTGACACTCCATGAGTAACCACTGATATTGTAGGGTTTCAGTTTCCCCTATGAAAATCCAGCTGTGATAACATCTTCCTCTTGTTCTGCTCTGACCATTTGTATAACTTTCACCAACCAGATAAACTTTGGGGCACACACAGACTGGTGGAAAACAGCATGATCTAAAAGACAGATGATCAGAAGTCAGGTTTTCTTTTCCTTCTCAGGGTTTGTGCTCACCCCCCCCCCCCCGCAGTGTCTGCCACTGTGTCAGTCAGAGCACAGTAGTACACAGCCGAGTCTGACTCCTGCACCGAGGCTTTCTGCAAATGGAAGGAGGTGGTTCCTTTATCATATGTGGCTCCAAACCCTCTGCTGCTTCCCTTCTCGCCAGCTGTGATGACTTTCAGGAGGAGATGTGGGCCTTCTCCAGGATATCGAACATACCAGAAAAGAGTTGGGAACCCTGTGGCTGAGAACATGCAGTTTATAAATAGAAAATTGCCTTCTGAGAGGGTCACTTGACCTTGTTTCTGTGTCACGGAGTCTCCATGGATCCTCCCTGGAGCAAGAACAGGATATCTGTCTTACATTAACAACAAAGCTCATGGATGATTAACTATTTTTCTGACATCATAGGAGAAAAAGTGCAAATGAGAAGTCACTGACTTACCAAGCATGAACAATATCATAGTCACTAAAGCTGGAGGAGGGTTCATCTTCAGTGTCACCCAGCTACTGTTCTTGACTCTTCACACAAAGAAATGATGAAACAACATCAAATGATGAACCTGTGAAGCTTATAATTCACATAGATGATCATCTTGTGTTAGGAAACTCCACCCTCTGGTAGACAGAAATTTAACAACAGTCTCTGGCAATCCTCCTAGAGGCAGAAATGTACTCTCACCATCTACATCAATTGTAGGGCACATGTCAGACTTCAAGAGGCTCTTGACAATGTAAAGAACATAAACAGTGGCCAAGAACACATTGACTGTCATCATTCTGAGAATTATACCTGACATGAAAGTAGAGTACATGTTATAGTAGAGCAACTAATGGGCCTTCTGTTTTGGTCTTTACCAAATGATAAACTGAATGGCAAAAAGGAGGTTTTTACAATTTACTTTCACTGATCCAAACTTGTAGAAAGATACTCTGCAGGCCTGGAGTCATGGCTCAGCAATAAAGAGCACTTGGTACACTTGCAGAGAACCCAGGTTGGATTCTCAGAACACGCACTGGTTCACAACAACTGTAACTCCAGCTCTAGGGGAACTGATTCTCTCTTCTCACCTCTGTTGGCACCAGGTACACACGGAAGAAAAACACAAATGCAGGAAAAACACTCATGTACCTAAAGTAGAATAAAAAACAGTTTTTAAAATTTTACAAACATTTTATAAAATTATTATAAATTGACCCTAAGAGTGTGTAATCACTACTATTTGCTCTTTTTTTTCTTCTGGCAGATTTTAAAGAATGGGATTGTGCTGCCCATTTACTTAGGATGTCATTGGTGTCTTGAAACAACGCTTGAACATTAACTGTACAGAACAGCTACAAGAAAGGAAGCAGTTGAGAGTGGCACAACTGATATAACACATGTGTTACACCACACTCTGCATCAATGTAGACTATGACCTTTCTTAGCTCTTTTCTGTAAATGTCATTGTGACCAGTGGTGGCTGTTGTTAGGAAACACGAAGCAGACGATCATTTGGGATTGGTGAGGCATTTGTGGCTCTTTCTTGAGTATCTGCAGACAGCATCCCAAGCAGCCAGCTCACAAACGTGTCTTCAGAAAAGCTTCTTCCTTCAAGTTCAAAGCTTCCACTCATGAGGCTACCTTTCATGGCTGCCTTGAGTCTGTGGAAGCTCCTTCTATCATTTAATTTTGTCTCAGTAATTTTTCCCTCTGACAGAATTGGTCTCCTCACAAAATTGTTCTTTCTCACCTTTGTGCACCTTTTTCTTAATTCTTGCTTTGAGGTTACAAATGTGATCTTTAAGCAACAGCCTGTGGCTCAGAAACTTGGTCTCTAACAGTTCAAGATAATGAATATAGAGACATTCTAGCGACATTTGGAGTTCAGAATGTGCGCTCATGCTGCCCTTCTATACAAATGGGAATCATCTATTAAAACAGCATTTCTTTCCTGTTTCCTTTTTATCTTTACATTTTCATAGCTGTAGGCTTCTGAATGGGTAACAAATGGAAATGTACCTCCTTATCAGAGCACATCTCAAGTCCAATGAGAAAGAAGTTGTTTGACCCTAAAAACAATCACGTCACTGTTGCACCGGTAGACACATCTTTCTAATTAGGTTGGTCATTTAACACACAGGATGCACAGAGGATAACTCCAATGATGTTGTATCTCCTCTAACTAGAAGAGCACACTGTAGGTCAGTTCTGATTTTATTTTTCTGTATGTAACATCATAGTATGTGTTTTCTTCATCGATACAACCATTTCAATTAAATATGTTACAAAACCAAGACTAAGAAAGGTATCATATATTGTGTGAAGACCTGTGAGGCCTTCTGGAAAATAACTCACATGGAAATATCACACACATGGCTCTGAGTACGTGACTAGGTTTCCATACCAGGCATGGTATCCCTCCTCTTGAGCAGATCATAAGTTCAAATAGGGTGTGTGAGCCACTACTGCTCCCAGGGAGTTATTGTGGCATGCTGGACATTGATATAGGTAATGACTGCAAATACTCTTTACTCCATTATAAAATATAACCCTTGAAGAGAAGAAAAATTAATTCATGCTGCTAAACTAATGGTTCCTTTTTGGATATGCCAAATTACAAAAATGTGCAATGATAGGATAAACACTTTGATGTCTAAAACTTTCATGTATTATAGTAACAGTGATATTTTCTAATCTTCTTGAAGATGTGTAGCACATGTATTCCTATTGTCAACAGGCAATGAATGAATTGTTTGAAATCTTAATACTACAAAGTAGAATTATGAAAAAAGTAGGGTTATTGAGAACATCACCTACAACATAGGAGACATTATTGAAACTAGTGCAGTGTTTGAGAAGATGATCACTGTAAATTATACATGTCTTTCTGACTCACATCTTAGAATGGATAACTTAAAAAAAATGAAGGCACGGGTGGGATCATTAGTCCATTTAAGTGCAGAAAAACCTGCATCTAACATAGTTCACAGTGTTGTAAAGAAACATGACAAGGACTGATTTGTTTCTTCAATGAAAAAAAAAATATGATCAAAGCTAGAAATGTAGTCTACTGTACTGAGATGATGTCCAATGAGCACTTGATAAGTCCAGCACAGGCAGCTCATCATGGCATGGGTATAAAGGCTGCAACTTAATAGTTTGTAGGAAATGTTTTTTTTTTTCAATTAATTAACTTGTTTATTCACTTTACATCCCAATGGCAGCCCCTTCCTCCTCTTCTCCTGGTCCCACCTCTTCCTACTTTTCCCCTCCACTTCTCTGCAGAAAAGAGAAGACCCAAGCAACCAACCCTGCCCTGCACATCCAGTCTCAACAGGACTAGGTGCATCCTCTTTCACTGAGCCCAGACAAGGTAACCCGGCTAAGAGGAAGTGATCCAAAATCAGGCAACAGAGTCTATGTCAGAGAGGGCCCCCACTCCCATTATTAGTGAACCCTCATGAAGACCAAGCTTCCCATGAGCTACATGTGTGTACGGAGTCTAGTTTCAGTCCTGGCTTGGTCTTTGGTTCGTGGTTCCGTCTCTGTGAGGGCCCATTGGCCTACATTAGTTGACTCTGTTAGTCTTTTTGTGGAGTTCTTGTACCCTCCTAGTGTCTCTATCTTTCCCCCAAATCTTCCCTTAGTTCAGCCTAGTGTTTGGTTTGGGTCTCAGCATCTATTTTATTCTGCTTCTGTGTGAAGCCTTTCAGAGGTTAGTTATGTTAGATTCCTCTCTGCATAGCAAACTATTATTAATGGTGTCCCAGGGTACGGAATGTTTTTTTTAGAATAGATGCATATGTGCAGTTCTATCTTTTTTTAAAATGACAAAAAACTGACAGAAACTGAAAGCCTGCTGTTCTCACAAGAACTCCAGCCAATTGGATCATTTAAATATCTCCACAGTGAATTTAAAAATTGTATTCTTGTTTGAATTCTAAGTATGTATTAACAAGAGCATGTATTTTTGTTTTCTACAGGATTAGAGGCATCTCATCCAAAATACAGATAATGGTAAAAATTCAGTTTCATTTTGTGTTCTCTACCTGTATTCGTAATAATTATGAAGAGAAGTTTCCTGGAACAGTGAGGGTATACCTTCTCCTACCTCAGAAATTTCACTGTTTCATCACCTGTTATCCTCTGAAAAAAGTAGAACCCAGGAATGATATGCTAAAACTGAAGTTAATTGTTGTATTATGTTTGAACATGACACAATGATAGAACACTTGTTGAGTACTTTCAAGACTCTAAACTCAATCCCAAGAACCAAAAGCAAAGGATGTGACCAATCACTGTGTTTGTCCTTGAACCACAAGGGCCGTGCAAAGCACTCAACAAGTGGTGACAGGTTTGAGGACAGGCTGCAGGTGTCTAGGGAGCAGTGTGTATCTGCTGTGCAGAAGTAGATGGCTGAGTCTCCAGGCTGAGTGGCTGTGACATGCAGGGACAGGTGTTTCTCTTTCTTATCCAACAAAAGGCTGAGTCTTTGGTTCTGCTTTCTTTCCATATTTGAACGGATGTCAATGATGAACTGAGGACCCTTCCCAGGCTCTTGCTTATACCAAGAGAAGTAGGCTGAGGCACTGTCAGTGTAAGTGCAGTTGATGACAGCACTGTCTCCCTCCTGGACACTCAGGGAAGAAGGGTACTGTTTCACCTGCTCACCTCGGCTTTCCCCTATGCAGAAAGATGGAGAGAACGGTTTTCAAGTAATTTCTCTTCCTTAATTACTGCTATAGTAAGCAGAAAAAACTGAATGAAGCCATTTTCTGGACATCTAAGGATCATCCACTAACACACTCTATCCCCCCAGCCCCACAAACACCCCATCCTCAACTCACAGTCCATCTGCAGCCAGAGGAAAATGAATAAAGCATGAACAGCTGTCTTCATGGTGCTTCCTATTCAGATCAATTGCAGATGCTCAGTCTCCAGCCAGCTGAGCCACTTGCAAGTCTAGATTGGTCCTTGTGACAATCAGACCTGCTGAGTTAATTGCCCAGCCAATGGGAAGCAAGCCTGTTGATTGAGAATTCTCTGAGATCGCCTTTCACTGCATCAGCTGAGGTGCACTGCCACCCTGTGGTCAGATTTCTAACTCCTGGACTCTAGTTTCTTTCCTAGTATTCTAAGTTACATTAGATAGATAGATAGATAGATAGATAGATAGATAGATAGATAGATAGATAGATAGACAGACAAACTTCAAAAGAGACTCCAGCCCACTTGTACCATCCCTACTCTTCCAAACAGCTGTGCTCATGTAGACTGTGAACCAGCCTAACCAGGTGGGGGGTTGTTTTATGTTCTTATTCACCCTGTGAGTAGCACATTCTCAGACCTAGCTGGGCTCCTGGCCTGTGAACCAGTGTAACCAGAAGAGTGTTTCAGGTCCCCACTCGCCCACTCCATCCCCACACTCACAGGCCTAGCTGTGTTTCCTCCACTGTAAAGCAACACCTCCAATTGGAAAGCCCAGATCTCCATCCACTCACATCTCCCCACAACCAGAAAGCATATTTTAGATCCTGTCGCTTGCAAAGTGACCTAGACTGGTAAATTTCCCAGAAACTGCCTGTGCCATCTCCACACTCACAGGCATAACTTAGCTTGGAAAGCTTTTGCACAAAGCGCAGAGACCCAGACCTGAGTCACATTCACATGCTTTCTTAATTAACACGGAAATAGAGTCACTTTCATCCCTGCAATCGATAACGAGTATCTGTATCTGAAGAACTACCAACTCTTAGCACCTGATCTGAATGCAAGCAAGCTTGAGGAACATCAAAAACAGGAACAAAATGCTACTCAGCAGAGGCAGGCTACAGTATCAGACACAATGAAAGAAGTCAGCGTGCTGAGATCATATAACAAACAGAAAATATGAAAGGCCAAGACAACCCCACTCCCACACAACCTCACTATAGAAATGTTTTCCAATAAGAATTGCCAAAGGGAATACCAGGACACAAATGCAGGTGATCCTATACTAATATGGCACAAAAATTTAGGGTTTAAACTAAAATTAATAAGAACGGATAAGGAGGAACCCTTAAAGACTTTCTAGTATTCAAAAAAAAAAAAATGAAGGCCCTACATACCCAAAGTTGTGGGGCACAATGAAAGCAATGCTAAGAGGAAAGTTCATAGCACTAAGCGCCTTCAGAAATTGGAGAGATATCATACCAGCAACACACCTGAAAGTTCAAAAGAGAAATAAGCAGACACACAAAAGAGGAGTAGATGACAGGAAAATAGGAAAAATTTATTTTAGCTTATACTTTCAGAGCACAGTCCACTGAGCATAGACACTGAGGGAGGTCAGTGCAGAAACTTGAAATCAGTCTTGCTTCCAGGCCTATACAGCAGTACATCTGAACAAGCAATACACTTTACAGCCAAAGAGGTGCAGCAGGAGAACAGGAGAATGGTGCTTACCATCTGGCTTGCAGGTCAGTTTACGCTCATCTCCTTCTTATACAGTTTAGGACCACCTGCCTGGTGATGGCCTAGCCCTTAGTGAGCTGGACCTCACTGCAGCAGTTAACAGCCAAGACAATCCCCAAAGACAAATCTATGAGCATCCTCCTCCTTCACAGGCCAGAAATCTACAATTGTTCATAATACAAGGAATAAGTGTCTCTATGGTGCAAAATCCAACTGAAATATCTGCACCTAAGACTCGAGGAAGTCACAGAGGAGGTGGCAGAGAGATTGGGGGAGCCAGAGGTCTAGAATTCCTGCTGCTAGGTACATTCCCCCAAAAATGACAAGGAAATGCAATCAGGCATCTCAAAAATATGTTTGCTTGAGCAAAATAAATATCATGATAACATCACTTGGCATGCTAACATGGGTAAGAGAGAGTCCACATGCTTCAACTACTACAGGAACACATTCAGCTTGTAACAACAGCTGACAGAGGAAGGATCAGGTTCCTCCAGGGACAAGCTCCCATACATATTTTTCAATCTCACCTTCTCAGTCCTGAACAAATGTCCATATGTCCATGGACAAAATTAAATGGAATCAGTAAGTTGCATGGCTGCAAATACTTGTGTGTGTGTGTGTGTGTGTGTGTGTGTGTGTGTGTGTGTTGAGAAAGAAAGTAGAGTGGTAGAGAAAGTAGAGAAAGAGAAGACTGGTAGAAGTGGAATTAGAAAAAGGTATGGTGATTGGTTTGATAAGAACAAAGGATGATACGTTTGGATGGAATATCATAAAGAAACACATTATTGTGCACATTGCAGGCCTTCTGGTGTTGGTCTCCTTGGTTTGCCTGTGGTGTATTTGCAAGATTAGAGTCTCACAACAGCGTAATGCAGCCATGACCATTCAGGCCTTTAAAGACTGTCCAGCCATTGAAGCAGGACAGTCTCCCCAAGCATGGGAGCTAAAATGTTACGCTCAGGATCCGAGGCTAAGCACTGCACTCAGGGTCAGCTGCTTTCGACCCAGAGAAGAGCATGTCTGATTGCATGCGGGTTGATGCCCCAGGTCCCGCCTCTGAGAAAAAGGTATCGGACGGGTCTGATGCTCTTTGGGTGGATGACACCTAAATGAACATCAGTACAAAGTCCCAATTTATTTCTAATACCAGAGATCAGACCTCAACTCTTGCCTGATGCATCTAAAACAAAAAGGGGGAACTGTAGAGAGCTGCGTAATGCCGCTCCTTAAAGATGGAGCTGGTTTCCGCCTTCTACCTTCCCAATGGTGAGTGCTCTCTGTCACAAACAACTCCATATTTGGCTAAGGCTGAGGATCTGGCTTGCTTCCGTGTATGTGGACCTATCTGCATTGCCCACGAGGGTTGGCTACCCAGAGGCTATTTAAGCTGTGGGCTGGCTTTCCGCAAGGTCAGATGATTGTTCAAGGTTCCTGAATAAAATGCATTGAAAAAAAAATAAAAAATAAATAAATAAATATTTTTTAGTAACTTCAATCTCTTCTGCTGTGAGGATTCTACTGAACAGATCATTTAAAGGGGTGCAGGCAAGCACAGGATGGCAGGCTCTATTGAGTTAGAAAAAGCTGTGTCTCAATCCTGAAAACCAAAAATGGGAAAAGTAAAAGCCTTTATACAAAGTTATCATGTCTGAGTTGGATTGTGAAATATGTAGTCTTTCATATATGTTAACAGTAACTAAAAGTAAGTCAACCATCTTTTTCTCAGTAAAACCTTTCTTTTCTTCTATATGGGGTTCATTTGGGCTTTTTCTTCATTGCAAAAATATTTTCTAGTGTGCCAGTGAACTTCCCAGTGTAGAAAATTTTTTGATGTTTTGTTTTAGGCAGAATGTAGCTGTTATATTGAGTGAATTCAAACTGGCAATCCTCTGTCTCACATGCATAGACAGCATGCAGATGCCGTTGAATCCAACTGAGGAACTTTTAACAAGGACAATTGCAAAGGAGTTCATAGGATGTTAGTGATATGTATTTACCTTTCCTTAAAATTTGTTTCCCATGCTGACTTTTCTGGCTTTTAATGAAGTACCAGGCTTTTTTTTTTCCTCAGAGTAGAGACTTTAAATTTTACATTTGTTAACAGATTTTTTTTTTTTTTTTTGCATTTAGTGAGTTCTCTAAGTTCTTCCCAAGCCTTGCCTTGACTGCCTGGAATTCTCCTTCCAAAATCAGAGAGGTGAACTTGCAGAAGTCCTTAGTAACTTTGAAGATTCTTTTGCTGGGTTTTTTATGTAGGAGGGTTTGTTAAAATCACAGTTAGGCAATGCAGTCTCAGATCCTTAGTGATTAGGGGCCCATGTGATATTTCATGTCATTTAGTGTTTAGTTTGTTGAACTGGGAGCGCCATTTTGCCATGCACTAACATTTTCAGGGTCTACTCTCTATTTTTATGTAATTGTTCTCTTCATCTTCCTGTCTGGCTTTGGTCAGAAATCTCCTCTTTTAGATATGAGACTTGCTGTGTCATGTTTACAGCTTTCATTTATTTGGCATGTTGATCTCTCACCTTTGATTACCAGTTTTAGATGTTCTTCTTTATGAAATATGCTTCCTGGAAACACAAATAATTGGCATTGTTTGTTAACCCAGACAGTTATTCTGTGACTTTTATTTGGTGAGTTAAAGAGATTTCTTTGAAATGGGGGCTGGAACTTAGACACACTACTTAGAATCACTTGCTATATTTGCAGAAGAATCAGATTCAGTTCCTGGCATTCCATAGTAACTCATTCCCTTCAATAACTCCAATGTCAGGGAATCTAATGCCCCTTCTAGCTTCCATGAAAACCAGACACAGTACACACTTGTACATGCTGGCAAAACAGTTTACACTCATGTTATAAAAAATCTTTAAATACACATTCAGAAACACATTTCTCAGAATTACTTTCCCTGTGTCATTCTGTTTTGGGGTGAACATGGAAAAAGCACCATTAGAAGACTTAAAGCATAGGTGATTTTTATATTATATATTGTATAATTTAGTTTATAGCTCTACAGATTCAGGCTCCAAGCACATTTGATGTCAATGAGGTGCCAGCTCCATTTACCATTAACCCTCTACTCCTCACTTCTATAGCTTCTATTTGTCTTGGGTCAAGTCTGTGTGCTTCTATCGTGTTGACAAATGCGATGGCTTCTGAATTTCCCCAAAACTAGAGAGATTGAGGTGTGGTGGGTCATCCTTCTAGACATCAATTATCTCCTGGGTCTCCCTGTATTTTCACAAGTCTCTGTTCACCCATGTGCTGCCCTCATGCAACTGTCCTTCCCAATTGCTGCTCTAGCTGACCTTAGTACCTCATGCTCAGTACCAGATACAAAGACAAAGATCTGTGGGGATAACCCAGGAACCTCCAGTATTTCATTGATGAAGTCCTTATGATCTGTCTCTGACCACTTTACTCATGATGTCTCTGCTTCTCTGAATGTAACTTCACAAGAAAATTATGTTCTTTGCTCTTCCAAACAACTCTTTTGATGTGTGTGCTGTTGCCAATATGGAGAGAAACTAACACTTTAAATTGTTGTGGTGCCATATTCTCAACTGTAGAATATACTACACATTTTCTCTATCATCTATTTTTAAATAAATACTTTCAAGACAAAGTATTAAAAGAAAACCACTCATCATAACTGTCTCTGAATTGCCTGGGATGTGGTTTTACTTAGAAACACACTACTGATGCAGATCACAGAGGAAGCATCCACAGTAAGACTTCCTGTTCAGCATGTGCAGGTGTGCTTCTCAGCTGAGCTCCTGCGATGGGCAACTCTTAAGGAGCCCCAGTTTTTGTTCAACTTCTGCTGTCACTTCAAACACTGTGGGTCAATTCTCGGAGCGCACAGAAATATGTCCCTGAATCTTCTAGCTGTGAGGCTGAAATGACAAGGCTGATGGAGTTGGCTGATTTCTGCCATGTGACAGAATAGTGGCCATTCCTCTCATTCTCAGTAGAAGAAGAAACTTGGCTAATAAGGAAAATCATCTCTCCAGTAACAAGCTGCTTATACCAAAAGAGTTGGTAATAGTAATAACTTGCCTCATATGAACAGTCCAGGGTGACTTCTTCTCCATACTGACTGCTTGCAGTTGACTGGACCTGAGTGACTTTCTGGGCCACATTGCATCCTGCAGAACAACCAGAGGAAAGAATAAAAAGCTTATCCTATGGTAATGTACACAAAGCAGTGTTGGAAGAGGGCCTCGTAAGACCCAAAGGCAAACTTAACTGAAGACATTTCTGCTTACTTTTCTCCAATCCCTCTTCCCCCTCATGTCCATGTAAAAGGCCATAATATCCTCAGCTATATGTGAGATGTCCATACCAGAGAAGGCCAAGGCCACCAATACACAGAGCAGGTTGCAGGGAGGCATGTGTCCCAGGTCCCTCTGTATGAGTGTGTCAGCTCTGCTTCAGCTCAGTGTTCAGTGTCTGAGGGCCAGGCACTGAGCATGTTTACCTCCTGTGTTTCTGACATTGCCTCAAGCAGGAAATGTGGTTTGGTGTGATCATATGCACATACAGAGAGAAAAGGGTAGCTCACCACAGGCCTCTACTTGCTTCCTTGTCTGAAAATGGAGTTTGAGAAAATCCATTCCGGCTGAGGGGGAAGTTGCTTTGCATCCCTGAGTGTTATTCAGGGAGATGATTTTGGGAACGAAAGTAAAATTTATCATCATCTATGTTTGATATGTAATTCACTTGCTGACCATTATTTCCCTCCATCTATTGTCTGATTATCTATTTAAGCTTAATAAAAAAATAAAATTGTCTCAGATCCATCAATTTCCCTGTGAAACAATGGTATCTGAGTCTTCCTCCTTTGCTCAGTGCAAGGGTCTACCTAAATTCTGCAATTACAAAGCTAGTTTTAGAACATGTTGTAAAGAGCATCCCATCACATTCCAGAAGATCCCCATTTGCTTATGCCCTGGCAAATTGTAACAGGAATAAAATAATAGTCTTCAGAGGTTAAGAAGATGTTCATTATGTAAGTTGACTGCTGTACATCATAAATCCCTATGTGTGGATTTCCAGGATCCCCAAAAGAATCTAGATTCAGCGGCTGCCCCTGCAGTCTGAGGTCAGGGAAGCATAGACAGGAGAATCTTGGGGTCTCACTAGTCAGTCATTGATGAGCTTCAGTTTAAGTAAGAGTTCCTACAAAAATAAATAAATAAACAAATGTGGCATATATAGAGAGATAACCAGTAATGACCACTGGTTCACATGCACACACAGACACATTCATACACAGTTGGGTGAGGAGTTACAATAATTTTAAAATCCACTGCTAAAAAACTGACTTGCTTTTAAAAGTTTACCATCAGGTTGTACTCACAGGATGTGTTCTGTTCTCTCCACACAGAGAACTCTTGCTTGTTACATGTCCTAGAAGTTTCTGTAACATTTTACTGTCATATTCTATCTCACTTGTTAAAGTCTGTGTATTTTAATTTAGAAACCAGTCTCATGATAAGCATGGCAGGATTCTCTGTGATTTAAGCATATTACATGTCCAAGATACATATAACCTGCAAGCATTGGAGTCATGTTACTACATGGGTTTATGGTTGAATATTTGTGTACAGCTATATCACTATTTAGAATATAGCTCTTAATCCTTGATCTGCTCTCATTATCCCAATGGAGGAAATTACCCTAAAGGCACTCAGAAGAGAAAATGCAAAAAGGTCTCTGAAAGAGCTCCAGTTTTATGAGGAAAAAAAAAGCAGATCAACATGTACTTCAGGGACTAGTTGCTGGGATCAGAGTCACATTCTTCTGCCCATTTCACTGCTTAGTGCTGAGAGCCCATGCCCTGGATTTCTCTCTGTGGCTATAAGGAGACCATGGGAGCCACAGCAGCATGGGCAGCACAGGGTGGCAGGGCTGTGCCCCTGCTCTAGATCTCCAGATCTTGCAGAGCTCTGCAAGCTGTATAGACACAGCCTCTGAGACATGGCTTTGGAATACACTGGGTTTAAGTGCTGAAGTGGACAGTTGGTCAAATTCTAAATACTGCTTTGACTTTCCTGTGATTTAATTGATAAACAATGCTTCCCAGTGAAGATAAACCTTAAGGTTGGTGGACAGATAGTTCAACGATTAAAAGATCCAGTTGCTAATGATAAATACTGAAGTTAATGTCTCAGGACACATTTAATAAGTTATGTTTTCTGAAAAACCTGAAACTTTACCTTTGAGTGCATGGACACCAACTTTTGGCTTTTTCGTACATACAGATATGTCTACCCATGTATGTATACAAGGTTCTGTATACTCACACAGACCTGTGTGCTTCCACCCAGCTCACACACATAAAAATAAATAAATAAATAACATTAAACATTTAAAAAGAATGAAACTAAGTATTTAAAGAACTACAATTAGAGATCTGTTGTTGAGGAAAATGAGGATAATGGTGGGCTTCATTTGGAAGATGGCAAAGAGGTCAATACAGAAGAAGAAAGAGAGAAGATAAATACCACTGAGGATGTTTGAAATACCCTTAATGATATTTATTGCTTCATGTTTACCTTTATATGTCATATATATTTTTAATGAAGTTATTCCACTTGGTCTGGCAATATCCCCCTCAAAATAAGGATCATCAAACAGGAAACCAAGTACGAGGCATGGGAAACCTTTTTTCACTATGTTGATCAAGGGATCCAAGAGGCTCTTGGAAGAATGCTGACTATTGCTGTTGTGCTAGGTTGCCTCTCAGAGATCAAGAGCAAGTCTCAACTGAGGATGCCATATACTTTGGACTGAGACGTGGAAGACTACCTCTCATGCCTCTCAAGAAAGCTCTTCTTGTCCGCAGGTGAAGACCATCACAGAAAATCACAACTGATTAAAAAAAAAAAGAGAGAACAACTGATTATGGGAGCCCCCCCCCAGACAAGTACATCTACAACAAGATTCCTACAATGAAGGCTCAAAAAACATTGAAGAAAACAAGGCACAAGAAAGTATAAGAACAAGAAGACCAGGAAGTGTGCTGCAAGAAGTTCTGTTAGAAATGATGGGGGAGCAATAGCCTTGACACCACAAAAGTATGTCTGCACAACAAGTACTGAACAATGATGATACCACTAGCCATGAAAAGTTATAGCTGGATGTTTCTACATTTTGGGTTTCTTTTTTTCTTCTTTACTCTTCACCATCCCATGTTCTTCATTTCTTATAGAGAAAAACCAATAAAGGTGAAAGTGGGCAATGTTATCATTAGGCTACTTCTTGCTTATCTGTGGTGTCAGGTTTCCTTGGGTAAATTTGATCTACTCCATCAGGATACCTAACTTCTAATTGATTCTTTGTATACAACTACTTGACAAACAGCATCCAACCAACAACCACCCAAGAACAGCAACTCTGCTACTTGGGTCTCTAGCATTTAAAGATCCTCTGAAAAGTTCCCAGAATTCCAAGTTGAGACAATCACAGAAACTATCTGCAGCTAGCAGAAACACACTCTTGTTAGATCATGAGGGAAATCATAGTCACCTGCTATGATTCAGTCGCGTATCTACACACCTGACTAAAACAATAACATATACCTATAATGTTTTTGTGTGTTTTAAGGAAATTTTTTTTTTACTACAGAAATGACATGGGGCCTTCTGTAGCTATACAAGGAACTACAGACACCTCAGTAATGCTTTGAGCCATAAATGGTCATCCCTAGGGATACAATAGCAAATGGTCAGAACTGAAGTCATGTACACGGAACCAACTCAAAACAGACTCAGTAGGTTGTATTTACATAATAGTGTGTATGTTTGTGTGTGTGTGCATCTGTGTAAAACAACAATAATCATAGAAAAAGAGGCCATGGATTGGCAGTTATTATTGGAGAGCTTGGGAGAGGCTGGAGATAAAGGACACAGAAGGGGTTTCAGGGATATAATGTTATATGTAAAAAATGATGTAATTCTATTTTAACCAAAATAAAGCAATAAATTAAAAATATCAAAGTCAATAAATCAATCTGTGATAAGGCCTGAGTGGCCTTCTCAAGACAAGCCAGTATTTAGTCTTTAGATTTTCATTGTCATAGGAACTTTTTAACATTTGTTTTGACAGTACATAGTAGGTATTTCAGGCACAATATGACATTTAACTTTAACTTTTGCCTTCTTAAACTATTTTAATTCATGTTTAGTTTGTACAAATATTACTTACTTTGGTCAATATGTCTGGACCAAGGTCAGGGTGAAGGAAATACCAAATGTGTTGCTAAGGCAGACTTGACTGAGAAGTGTCTAAGAAGAAACAAAATGGAGTCAGGACAGGATGGCATTACCTTGGTTGTGTCGTGGTTGGTAAATTTGGTGTCTCTATATTGAAGAAAAGAGATTTTCCCTTTCTAAAGAGGTAGCAATTGCTACCTGTTAAATTAATACTTTTTAATACAATATTTTTAATCAGAATTTTCCTCTTCTCTAACTCCTGCTAGATGAGTTTTGTTTGGTTTTGGAATTTTTAATTTAATTGAACTTTTGGTTTTGTTTTGTGGGTGTATAGTTTTTGTTGTATGGGGTATTTTGTTTTTGTTTTTTGAAAGTGAGATGAAGAGAAAGAACATGAAATTGGTGGACAGGATGAAGGAATGGGAAGACAACAAGAATTCTTAATGTATTGCTTGTAGTCACTCAACTTCCAACTGTTCTGACTCTGGTTTGATTGACAATGAAATATGATCACATCAGTCCTGGCCTCTTTTCAAAGACAAACCATGAATCCTCACACCAGACCACTGGGACTTCAACATGCACAAAGCATCAGCTCAGAAAAATGAAATCAAAACAGACTTGTGAGTCTGAAGTCTCTGTTTGGGTTCTGGAGAGCCATTGACCCAAACAAAGGATTATTGTGATGACACAACTCTATGGCACTCTTCTCAGAAGTCTGGGAAGGAGAAGAATGAGAGTGAGGAGCGTCTGTGACCAGATTTTTGGCAATGTCATTCACTGGCACTGAAGCATGCCCATGTTTGATGCTATTCCATAGTTGTTATAGTTTTCATGAAAACAAACCCCCTTTCTAAATGATCTTTCACTCACACATCTGTGTATATGTGAGCAATGCCCAATATAAACGTTTTTGTCTTCAGACCCTGAAGGAATGAAGACTCTCCTTGACTGTATGCTGAAAATGCATTTGATGAAGAAATTTATATCAAACCTCAATCTCTAAAAGTAGAATTTGCTTGATAACTGTATGAAGACACCCACGTGGTGATGACTGGGTTATTCTAAGTCAACTTGCCCTCACCTTCCCTCAGTACTCTTGAAGTTATTTCCAGCCTTTTATTCCCTAGGATGCTCAGGGTGTGTCTTGAGGTACACAGAGTTTCCAAGTTTTCTGTTGCACATCCTTAAATATGCCTTCACTCTTCTGCTGACTTCCAAGCTAGGTTGTTATATTCAATGAAGCCTATTTCAATCAGATAGATATTCTGGTGTTTTTGTTTGTTTGTTTGTTTGTTTGTTTGTTTAGATTCAAGTTTAAAACTTGACAGGGATAGAAGACCTTGAAAACCAGGAGGAGTTCACTTATTGGTATTGTGAGATCTATCTCCTACTGCTAAGAGCCAACTGACTTTATTTTCCTATGTGACTGTTCTGTTTTCATACTGAAAAACTATTCACTGTAGATGAGAAAAAGAACTTGTAGGCTTTAGATGTTTATGTATAATGTCTTCCATGATGTTTTTGTTGGTTTTGGTTTTCTGAGACAGAGTTTTACTCTGTTGTTCAGGCTAGCTTACCAAATCTAGCATCAAAAATTCCTCCTGGTAAGGATCCCATAGAAGTTAGGGCTTCCAAAGCCATTAACAATGTGTCATAAAAACGAATTTAAATTTTTCTCGATTGGAAAGCTTTTTGGATTTTATTTAGCATTAAGTGAGCAATCCTTGCCAACTATTAGGCAGTGAAAGAATCTTTAATTCTGTGTTTTGCTGATGTCTACAAATACTGCAGCAGCTTCTATTGACTAAGCCTTTATGTTCATTTTTATATTTTGTTCATTTATGAAATACACATGTAAAATAATTTCTTCAATTAACGTTGTGTAATTTTATTATATGATTAATTCGCATTCTTTCCTCCCCACTGATGTCATTCATCTATTTTAAACACACCTGCATCCTTGTGAGGGCCTCCTGGGTTACATACCTGAATTTCTTGAAGGCAGATGAAGACATAAGAGGCAAAAGAAGAGGAAGTAGAAGAGTTCATTGGTCATAGAAATTCCCAATGCCCTAGTTATCAAGGAGATTAATGTAGAAGAAAAGACTATGTGATTTCTATCCCAGAGGCCAAAGTCAAGGTCTCCTGACACTGGGCTGTAACAACTATACATGAACAGCGTTCAGACAAGAGTGTAGGGAACAGGGCCTTCATAATTCATAGTTGCTACAAACCAAACACACAGGAAACTATTTCTACAACAAAGGAGGAAAAAAAATCTTCTAGACTACTTAAGAAAATGGATCTAAAACTCCAGCTGTTCTTGAAGAGCAAACAGAGAATGTAGAAAAGCATGCTGAGACTTAATCTTGGTCTGTCTCTGGGCTGAGGGAGTCTAACCCTTACACTCACAGTGCCCCCTGTCACCTGGTCCTGCACACCCTCCAGGCTTAGCCCCATTGCAGGCTTTGCTGGAGCCTTAGCTGCAGGTTTGGGTCTGGGCTGCAGGTGTCTGTGAAGCACTGTGCCCTTGCTGCACAGAAGTAGGTGGCCGAGTCTCCAGGCTGAGAGACTGTGATGTGCAAGGAGAACTGTTTGTCGCTTTTACTGAAGAAGACTGTGAATTGTCCTTCCTTTTTATTGGACACTGAACTTATGGCTATCAGGAGAGCAGGGCCTTCAGCAGGGAACTGCCGGTACCATGAGAAGTAGTCAAATGCGCTGTTCTCGTAAGTGCAGTTCAGAACTGTGGTCCCTCCTTCCCAGACTGTCAGAGATTGGGGACTTTGTCTCACCTACTGCTGGTCATGTCTTTCCTTCTGCTGGCCACTCACCCCTGTGTAGGGAAACACAGCAAATGGTGTTAGGTTCCTAAGATCTGCTGATGGTTTCAAGAAGGATGACTTTGTCTGGTGCCGCAGTTCCCTCCTGCCTCTGAATCAATCACATATCCTGGGATATGTGGTTTCTCTTCCATGACTTACCAGCTAGGTGAAGGCCTAGGACTAAAAACAATGCTTTCAGGACCTTGCCCATTTCTCCTAGACCGAAGATTGGGGAGAACTCAGGTGGCCTTTTATCCCCCACAGAACACTGACTCCAACTTCACAGGCACCTCAGTTCTTTCAGCTGGCTCCACCCTTCACTAACACTACCTAAAGCTATTTCTGACAGAGGAAGCACTTCTCCATTATTCTCAAATTTGGTATTGCTGAAAATAGAGCCATGAGAATCAGAAATCCCCTCATTACCATTCTACCATCATACACTGTTGCTAGAAATGTGTCTTGATATAGACATCTAGAATAATGTGGTTTTTCTGAAAGAAAGAAAGAAAGAAAGAAAGAAAGAAAGAAAGAAAGAAAGAAAGAAAGGAAGAAAGGAAGAAAGGAAGAAAGGAAGAAAGGAAGAAAGGAAGGAAGGAAGGAAGGAAGGAAGAAAGAAAGAAAGAAAGAAAGAAAGAAAGAAAGAAAGAAAGAAAGAAAGAAAGAAAGAACGGAGGGAGGGAGGGAGGGAAGGAGGAAGGCAAGGAGGAAGAAAAGACAGAAAGCAGAAAGGAAGAAAGAAAGCAAGGAAGGAAGAAAGACCAGTAATCTAACTAATACCACTTATGGGCATTTATCCAGGAGAAAGAGGTCATTTCATGAGAGACACTTGCATATGCCTGTGTGTTACAGCACCATTCATGACTTGCAAGATGTAGACACAGCCTAGGGACCACCTGTCAACCAATGAATGGACAGAATATTGTCCCTGAAACTACAGAGTAATGGTCAGCCACTAGGAAAAAATAAGCTCCTGCCATCTGTAGGAAAGTGGATAGTATTTAAGGACAAGGTGTTAAGCAAAATAAGCAGACCTGTAGACATACACAATATGTATTTGTTCTCATCTGTATAAACAAATGAACAATCAAAAACAAAAGCAAAAGAGGAGTAAAGAAAAAGAAAATAAATATGATCTGAAAGCAGAAGTTAGACAAATGAGTAAGAGAAGGGGAAGAGGGACAAAGGGAAAGGAGAGGACAACAGAGAGTGAAGACAAGATGAATATGAGGAAATTGTCACATAAGCATACATTAAAAATTCACAACAAACCCACTAATTTGTACAATTAATGTGTGTTGATAATTTTGGTAATATCATATGCCCTATGGGAGAACTGACTATAGTAGTTTTCTGAATGGTTATAGTATGAATCCAACTCCTAATGTCTTTGCATCATGTACATATAGATTGATGGAGCTCTCCGTGCTCGTTAGAAACTCACTACACTGGTCAATGATTAGCCCTGCGCCCACTGTCAGCCAATGTGCAGAGAAGAGACTGTGGAATGGTCAGCCCTCATGGCACATGTCTACCACATGCTCTCCTCTCGAGATTCAGGGATCATTGCAGAAGAAAAGTCAGTGTTGGAGCCAGAGATGGTGGATGACTACAGGAAACAATGTCTTCTGGACACATCATGGCAGCTGAACTTATGAAGGAGCAGTTTTGTGACAGTCTGCACAAGGCCTGTGCAAGCTTAAGAAAGACAAAAATCCTAACATGGACAACAAGATTAGCATTGATACATCAAGTGTGCTTATTCGCCGAGCTGTCTTTTCAGGTCCAGATCATTTGGGGTTTATTGCAAATATTAACAAAATGTGTTGAAAACATGCAGTGAATTATACTATCCTATTACCAGGTAAGGTTATGAGTAAATGAACCAAGAAGCATATAGGTTCCATTCACTTAAGAAAAAATTAAATTTTATTCTAATTATTTTCATGTGTCCTGTTACATAAGTCCATTTACAGACTGCTCTATGGAGAAGCCATTAACTCTTTAGAATGGACTGTCCTCTAGAGTCCCATCTGAGAAATAAAACATTTACAATTGTAATGGACTTCCCACTGTCCTTGCTGCCTTTGCATGAGGAATCCCAAGGCTTTCTGACCATGCACAGAGGAAGGTGTATGCTTTCTAACTGTAAAACTCATGCCTTTTTTTAAAGAATATAAAGTTATGAGCTGAAATGGCTGAAAATAATTTAGCGATAAAATTACAAAATCTTTACACATTTCAAAACAAGTGCGAGGAACTTAGCATTCAGAACACTGCACAGTTGCATGAGTTCTACACAATGCCACCAAAACATGTGGGAAAATGTTATAATTGATGTTACTGGGAAGTATAGATACAAACAATTATTGTAAAATTGCATTTTGGAAAAACATGCATGTCATGGACAATCCTCATTTGATGAACTCCAAGTCAAATTCAGGGTGTGGTGAACTAAGGAGAAACTGGATTGCCTGTGCAATCTGTTGGTCTTTTTCATAAAATAAAACACAATTTAGGAGTTACACCTGCCATAGTCTAGATTCTGAACACAGGAGGAGACTATGCTGTGTGTAGACACCAGGGAGCAGGAGTTAGGATCATCACCTAGCAAATCCACTACCACAGTTCTCATTCTAGCAAGGTACTTAAGGGTTAACTACTACCCAGAAGTGTAAGTTTTTCCCTTTCGTGTGTGTGTGTGTGTGTGTGTGTGTGTGTGTGTATGTGTGAAAATTAAAATAAAGTCACCTGGAATCTTAACAGGTACCATGCACTAAGGTAGGTTTTAGGCCAAATGCAGAACACAAAGGACAGAACCCTCTTCACACAGATCAAAGTGCACAGCAATGAACATGGAAGAGCAAGTATCTCTGTAGAAAGATGTAGAATCTGCTGGTTAAATCCTCAAGAGTGGAACATCTAGATCTTGTGTTAGCTCTATGTTTACCAATGTCTTCTTTGAAAGACATTGTGGGTTTTCTCTTATTATTATTTCAGCTCTTTATTTATTACAGAGAGATAAGTGTAAGTCGTAGAGCTTTTTACTTTAAACCAGCATTTTGTTTACAGCATTTTGTTCATACTGATTTTTTTATTGGTTGTACCCATTTGTATTCACATCAGCAATGAAGAAGTATTCTCCCTCCAGTTCTTACTACTCCTTCCCACTCCTCTTCTGTGCTAATCCCTGAGCCTTGTATATAGGAATGGCATTCTGGATGTATTAACTACACTAGATAACTTGAGGCCAGGTACTCTTTGAATTTTGCCCATTTGCCCATTACTGTACTATCCTCTACTTGTTTCAAAAGGAAGCTTCTTTTGATGAGAGGTGAGAAATACACTTCTTTTTGAGTAATTATACATATTTAAAATGCAGTTAGAAGCTATGTTGATTTAGAAAAATGGCCATAACTGTTTCTCCTCTAGTGTCTATGACATCTCCAGCCATGGGAGTTAACTAGGCTTACAGTATTGTGCCTGAATTCCTTCCTGTTGAACAGGCCTTATGTCCAATGAAGCATATATTAGTTCCCCCAAGATGAAAGTGCTACCATTGCATTTCTGTGGGTTTTCTTGCCATTTTGGTCATTGTTTTGATTCATAGTCTTTCTATAGCTTGGTAGGATTATCTATTGCTTTTCTCCCTTGGGATCTTGATGATACCTTTGGATACTGTGAGAACCTGTCATTAGGGAGGAGTTGTCAGGTCAGTTTTAGTTAAGTCCTCACAAGTCCTTGTCGAAGGTATGTGGTATTCTTAGAACTATGATCTTATCTTCAAATTCTGTGGGGGTAACAATGGGTAATGGCAATTATTTGGAGCAGTTTCTTGAACCACCTAAGAACTTGGAAGAAGGGTTCCCACTCCTGGAACTCATGTGAAGTGCAAGTTTCTGGTTTCCCTGAAGACTCAGTTTTATCATGTGATGTTTTCTTGCAAACTGCACACTTGATGTTTTGCTGGAGGTGGTCTTGCGAAAGGGCATGTGGTGTTTTGCTGTCATCTCTCTCATGCAAGGCGAATGATGTTGGCCAGCTGAGAACATCCATGGGTGGACTCTGAGTAGAAAAGATAAATGAAAGACCACAGAGAGGCATCCCTTTTTGGATCCACATCACTGAGCTGATCTTCATTCTTTGCAAAGAGAACTGTCCCAGAGAACTTGTTGGGGCCAACCACCTAAGTCTTCTGGCTTTCACTGACTTCATGGTGCTGCATGGTTTTGGCCTTTGGAGTGGACTGAGTTTGGTAATCCCTTAAAGACCCATGGATCCTAACCAGTAGGAAGTAGATAAAAGAGGTCTACAACCCTTTTTCCTATTAATCTCCTAACTAAATTTGGGGGTTGGATGGGAGGTAAAGGTGTTTAAGTAAAATCTAAGCCTACATTCAGGCTTTTATTAGATTTCACAAGCTCTCATAAAAGGGATTCTATTCTATGCTATGCCATTATAAGTAGTTTTGGGGGTTTAGAAAAGCAATTTGACGTCTCATCATTCTCCTTAACCAATAATAGAATGTGTAATTTTTTTCTGACCTTTGTATATACAAACATGAGTCTTCTTTGAAAGACATTGTGGGTTTTCTCTTATTATTATTTCAGCTCTTTATTTATTACAGAGAGATAAGTGTAAGTCTTAGAGCTTTTTACTTTAAACCAGCATTTTGTTTACAGAATTGAGATGAATCAAAAACATTGGCCTCCTTTCTCATGTTTCAGAAAAATTATGAGAGAACCCAACTCTAATCCCAGGTGAGTGTGTCCACCACATCATTGGGATTGAAGCACAGCACAATGGCAAACAAGAATAGACTTTAAGGGGAAGGGATTTTTGGACAGAGACTTTCATGACCTGGCTGTTACATACAACGTGTGTAAGAAAAGGTGGAAGAACCTTTGAAAGAAATGGAAATGCCATTCTGGGCATGATCTTCAGACCTACAACAGCTGTATAGCTTCACTAAGTGAAGGCTGACAGGGAGCATGGTGGTTTGAATGAGAATGACCTCCATAGGCTACTATATGGGAATGTTTGGCTCTCGGTTTATGTTGTATTTAGGAAGGATCAGGATGTGTGGCCTTGTGAGAGGAGGTGTGTCACTGGTGCTGGACTTTGGAACCTCAAAGCCAAAGCTAGGCCCAGCTTCACTCTCTCTTTTCCTCTTGCTTGTACTCAGATGTAAGCTCTTAGCTACTACTCCAGGGTCATGCCAGCCTGCCTGCCTGCTGCTGCACTCCCTACCATGATAATAACCCTCTGAAACTGTGGTCAAGCCTCCAATGAAATGCTTTCTTTCATGAGTTGTCTTGATCATCCATGGTATCTCTTCAAAGCAATAGACAAGTAACTAAGAGTAGAGGTTGGGGAACATTCTGTAACATGGACCAAGGTAAGTTGTAATCTAAATAATTTATAGAATGAGACTGAAGCCCAATTTTAATGACTAGAGTCTAGCTTTCTTATTTAAATCGTAAATTTGTGGGGTAATAACAGAAGATTGCTGGAGAATTTAAGTCCCTAGGTTTTGTAAGACATCTTGGTAAAGATAAAGCCTATGTCAGGGTTTTACTGGAGAAGTTTGCTATTAAGACTTCCAGTTAGGGAGAAAACATTATTTCAAGGGATCACAGCCTAGGTTGTCTCTACCACTGACTTCCATCCTGTCAGTGAGAATTTCCACAGATTCCTAGGTTTCTAGATATTTGACCTGAGACTTGGTGCTGTTTTTCAGGAAGCTGGTGAGAGCACGTGGAGAAAGCACGCAGCCTCCCTCACAGGGCTGCTCCCCTAGGCCTCCTGCACCTATGGTTTGTGTGCAGCTTCCCCTGCACTCTCCCTCACTGTGTCACTCACAGCACAGTAGTACAGGGCAGAGTCTGACAGCTGCACTGAGGACGCCTGCAGGTGGAAGGAGCTGCTGTTCTTGTGGAGAGTGGCGTGGAACCCTAGGTGCTCTGTCCTCTTGTTGTCTGTGATGCTCTTCAGGAGTAGCTGAGGGGCTTCTTTGAGATATTGCACATACCAGAAGAGGAAAGTATTTGTGTAAGTAGTCTGATAGGTGCAGTTCAGCATCACAGGCATCCCCTCTGTGACAGTGACCAAGCCTTCTGTTTGGGTCTCTGAGTCTCCATTGCTACTTCCTAAAAAACAAACAAACAATGAGGAATTACTATTCTATGTGAGGAGGAAGGTTAAAGACTGCCATAGTTGTAAGACAAAGACATCATTAACGCTTAGGGTAAAAAATAACTTACTGAGCATGAAGAGGAGCACAAGAACTGAGCAGGTGACAGGAAGCATGTTCATAGAAGAAATGACAGTTGGTCCTTGAGTGCATCAACCTCACAGGGCAAGTTTTCAGCAGGACCTCATGCAACCCCTCACTCATGGACAAGGACCTTTGTCTGCACAGTGAGTCTGTCATGTTAAGCCACCTGAAGGAGATGTAACCCACATCTAAGGAATCAGCGCCCTCTGCTGATTTCCCTTCAACCTGCACCACAGGTGGCTTAACAAGTCATTGTGAAGAAACTTGAAACCTCACCCTAAGCAGACAGGTCTCTAGTTGACACCTGTGTTACTGAAGCACATGTATCCTATGGTATTTAATGTGGTGAGTGTACATAAAAGTGTACACACACCCATACCTCTTATAAAATTCATCCATTTTTCTCTTTTTATTAGTTCTTAGAGAATGTTGTGCAGTGAACTATTATTATACTCATCTGTTCCCTCCAGTTCTGACAAATACATCCAACTTCCCTACCAACAACATTTTGTGGCCTCTCTTTTTAAAATAAGGCGCATAAATTTTTGCGTTTCAGGATGTTCTTCCCATATACTCTTAGCTTTGTTTCTTCAGTAGAGGATGGTTTATGAACCAGGGAAAATTCTATGGGTTAATGTTTTGTCAGCTTCACACAAACTACAGTCAGCTTGTATGAGGGAACCCCCAAAAAAAGTATTTTCTTCCTTCAGCTTAGCCTCTGGGCATCTTTGTAGATGATCAGTCTCATGATTGGTGATTGATCTGGAAGTTCCCAGATCACTCTGGACATTTCTGCTCCTGAGCAGATATCTGGTCCTGTCTTGTATGAGAGAGCAAGTTGAGCAGGCCAGAAAGCAGCACTCCCTCCTGCCTGGAGTTCCTGCCCAAGATTGTAAGCTAAAATAAACCCTTTCATCCCAGACTTCCTTCTGGTTCATAGTTTGTTACAGCAAAAGGAAAAGTAGCTAGAACAGTCATATATCAAGAAAAAGTTAGGTTTTCTAAACTTTAGAAACCTGAAGTGTTAGAATTTAAAATATTATAGACAAAAAAAATTTAGAGGGCAAAAAATGCAGTATCTTAACATATTTTAAAGGAACCTACCAGAAATATCACTGTTCAGAAAACTATATAATATTTTATTGTTAAAGCTCTAAGTATCATCAAAATACATCATGAGTAGAAATTTTGATGATGTTGCTAGGAATATTCTTTCTTTCTTTTCTCTCTTCATGGGAAACATTATAAATGTGATGCCATAAGAAGACCCAATTAAAAATTATTGAGCCAGAAAATAATTACAAAAGTAAATTGAGTAAATAAAACTATTATAACAGGCCTGAAACTTACAATTTCCAGTTTGTTGTGCTAATTCAAAGTCAAATTCAGCATGTGTCAAACTGATTGAGGACTTTGTTACTCCTTGACTTTCTTATGAAATGTAACCTAATCCTAGGAGTGACACCTGTCATATTGTAGGTGATTGCAGCAAGAGATTATGCTGGTCTTGCACACCAGGAATAATAAGCATCACCTCCCAACGCTCCTACAATTCTAGTTCTAGCCAGGTAATGTAAGAATTAAATTTTACAAATAAACCTATCAATGAATCAAAGATAATTACTGTAAGCCTTAACAGGTACCATTCAGTGAGACAATTTTGTACCACCAGAAGGAACACAAAAGACAGAATCTCTTTAGACAGATCAGAGTGCAGTGTGGTAGCAGTGAGCTGTGAGATTAGAAAAGAATATTGGATGCAGTCACAATGTAAAATGACTGCAGCTAACGGCTGTAAAATCTTGGTGGCAACACCTACATGTACAATGAAAAAAATGTTGAATGAACAATCTACTCTAACTGAATTATTCACTTCAGCGAAACCCAAAATATGTGTATGGTCACTTTTATCAATACCTGGAAAAGTAAAGTTGGCATTAGCCAATTCTAAGTGTATAAAAGTTCATTAAGTTGTATAGACTTGGGGTCTAGTTAATTTTTACTTCCCCTTACATCTGGATCTACTCCTTTACTGTCTCTCATCAGAAAAGAATAGACTTCTCAGAGATACGAACAGAACATTAAAATAAAAATAAAACCTATCACCTCAAACCAACAGAAGCACAAAAGCCCAAGAGAAGGCACAAGAATCAGAGACTTACTTGCTCACACACTCAGGAATCCCACAAAAACACTTAACTGGAAGTCATAGTAGATGATATGATATGATTGATATGATATGTTATGATATGATATGATATGTATGTGTATACACATATATAATGGTATCTACACACAGGTACTACTGCATCTGCCTGTCAGCTTCTCTTCACTTCCCCTTTCATTTGGATCCACTTCTTTTCTGTCTCTCATTCTATGCAGAGGACCTGGTGCAGGACCTCTGCAGGACCCACACAGGCCCTGAACATGCACACTTCAGGTAAGTTATAAAGATAGACAGACATTCACACGAACTGAACTGAGGTCTATTGCCAAAGCCTATCTTGTACGTGTGTGGCCACAGCCCTGCCTCTTCCTGCCTGTGAAGTCTTTCCTCAGAACCTCTATCTCTGGTTGAGGTTTTTGTGGGGCCCTTGTAAAAGTCCCTGCTACTGTGCCCTCTCTCATGGCACAGAAATACACTGCTGAGTCCTCAATCTGTGTGGCTGAGATGATGAGTCCGATGGAGCTTTCTGACTTCTGGAAGTTCAGAGAATAGTGACCTTCTGTTGCATTTTCCTTTTGGTAAGAGTCCTGACGAATAAGGAAGACCATTTCCCCACTTGTTGTTTGCTTGTACCAGAATAAGGAGTAAGCGCTTTCCCTGGTTTCATACACACAGTCCAATGTCACAGTCTTCTCCTCCATCACAGAAACTGAAGTCTGAGCCTGAGTTACCTTCTGGGCCATGCTGGTTGCTGATGGAAAGAGCACAGAGACATCAGCCTCTAAAGGAAGAAGTAGTTTATGAGCCAGAATCCTGATAATCCCTCCCTTCTGGGCCTCAGCAGAAAACAATGGCCTCTTCCCCCAGTGAGCTTCAGGGATAAGAGCCTGATCCTGTGCTAGGAAACATCCTTACCAAAACAAAAGAAGCTGAGGGTTGCTCCCAGCAGGCTCAGCATCAGCATGTTGTTAGCTCTTGTCTGCAGTGAAATATTCTATGTTTTGTCTCAACCCAGATCTTAATCTATATGGCGTGCTTAAGAGGAACAGGCAAGGTTACTGCTCTGTGTGGTGCAACCGCCCCAACAGGAAATGTATTGAAAGTTATGGGGCAAGTTTAATTGTGCCCTGTCTTGCCTTCCTGTATGGGCATGGGAGAATGCTAGTCTGCCTTGAGGACCTGTTGATCTCATTATAACGAACTGGAAACCATCAGTAATAACATGGGCTAAATTTCAGATCTTTTTTTTTTAATGGACAACACAGCACATGCAATTTATTATGAAACCTAGTAATACATGGATGACTTTCCATGTCCTTTTTAGTTTTATCAATGCAGTCTTTTTTCCTAGAAGAAAACAAAAGATTGAAAATTTAATAAGAATGCAAAACTTTGCATCAGTTTTTCTGCCTACATTTCTAGTGAAAGGATTTTTACAAATTTATATGAAAAATATTTGATTCTTAATGAAAACATTCACATCATGTCCCCTGAATAACAGAATCTGTTGTCAGGGCCATGGGGGGAAGCAGCACATCTATAGTCTTTCATATGTGTGTCATGCCAAATAATGGAAAGAAAGAAAGCACACACACACACACACACACACACACACACACACAGTGTTTATCTACATTGTGTGTTTCCTACTCACAAGAATGAACAAAAGTAAATTCACAAAATTTTATTCAATGGCAAGTTGGCATGGGTTTCTCTTAATCAAAGACTCTTAAAAACACCATCTCTTATAAAATCAGCACATCAGCTGTTGTTTTCACTTTCTCTCTTCTGGTGCCCCTTTCTATAGAATAGTATATTAAAAACTGTTTCACTCTCATAAAGTGGAAGTAACATATTCTCCTCTACAATCTTTGACCTCACTAACCCTGGGTAGTTGATTAAGTTTCTAGTACCAGGCAAAATTTCCTTCTCATTGAGCAGGTCTTAAGGCCCACTAAACTGCTTTGGTATCCACGAAGCTTTTAATACCACTATTTCAAGGTAGGGATATCTTGTTATGCTGTTTATTATTGTGATTCATAGGTGTCACCCCTGGATGAAAGTGTTATTTGCTGCCCTCTCTTGGTAGCTTACAGAACAGGCTTTTGTACCATGAATGGTAGACTGCAGGGAGGAGATGATCAGGTTGGATCCATTTAGTCTTTTGAGTCAGGTGTCCAAAGTGTGCTGTTTTCAGCAAGAGGGATTTCCCTTCCAGCTGAGAAGTAACTATGAGCAGCAGCAATAGCTTGTTTAGTTTTCAGAGACACAGTATTGGGGTTTTTGTTAGTCTATGGTTCTTATGAAGAGCATTGTCAGATCAGCAGACATATATATATATACATATATATATGTATATATGTATATATATCATATATGTACATATTACCTTTCATCAAAGAAGCTTCTTTTTTCAGAAATATAGTCTCTTGAAGACAAAAAAGTCACCAAATCATTTACAAGATTTTTTTATTAATTACACTTTATTCACTTTGTATTCCCCTATAAGCCGCTCCCTCCCTGGTCCCAATCCCACCCTCCCTCCTTCTTCTTCACACATGCCCCTACCCATGTCCACTGATCATCCTCTCCTTCCTGCTGATCTTACTCTATCAGATCTCATCAGGAGTGGCTACATCGTCATCTTCTGTGGGCTGGTAAGGCTACTCTCCACTCAGGGACAGGTGATCAAAGAGCAGGCCAATCAGATTATGTCATAGGCAGTTCCTTTTCCCATTCTTCTTCTTCTGATGTTCTTCCTCTTTGTCTTTCGGGATGGGGATTCAGCATTTTAGTCAGGGTCCTCTCTCTTGATTAGTGTCTTTAGATGGACAGATTTTAGTAGGTTTATCCTATATTGCATGGTACTGGCATAGAAACAGAATGGTGGATAAATGGAACCAAACAGAAGACCCAGAAATAAACCCACAAACCTAAAGACACCTGATCTTTGACAAAGATGCCAAAACCATACAATGGAAAAAAAGATAGCATCTTCAACAAATGGTTTTGGTCTAACTGGATGTTGACATGTAGAAAAATTAAAATAAATCCATACTTATCACCCTGCACAAAACTAAAGTCCAAGTGGATCAAAGACCTCAACATAAAACCAGACACATTAAATCGATTAGAAGAAAAAGTGGGGAAGGCCCTAGAACTCATTAGTACATCAGACAACTTCCTGAACAGAACACCAACAAACACAGGCTCTAATCGCAACAATCAATAAACGGGTCCTCATGAAACTAAAAAGCTTCTGTAAAGGAAAGGACACCATCATCAAAGCAAAATGACTGCCTATAGATTGGGAAAGAATCTTCACCAACTCTTTATCTGACAGAGGGCTAATATCTAGTATATATAAAGGACAAAATAAGCTGAAAAGCAGCAAACCAAGTAATCCAATTAAAAAATGGGGAACAGAGCTAAACAGAGAACTCTCTGTAGAGGAATATCGAAGGGCAGAAAAACACTTAAAGAAATGTTCAACATCATTAGCCATTAGGGAAATGCAAATCAACCCTGAGATTTCACCTTACACCTATCAGAATTGTCACAATGAAAAACTCAAGTGACAACATGTGCTGGAGGGGCTGTGGAGAAAGGGGAACCCTCCTCCACTGCTGGTGGGAATGTAAACTTTTACAACCACTCTGGAAATCAATCTGACACTTTCTCAGACAACTAGGAATAGCACTACCTCAAGATCCAACCATACCACTCCTAGGTATATATCCAAAAGAGGCTCAAGTACACAATAAGGACATTTGCTCAACCATGTTTGTAGCAGCTTTATTTGTAATAGCCAGGAGCTGGAAACAGCCCAGATGCCCCTCAACTGAAGAATGGATGCAGAAATTGTGGTACATCTACACAATGGAGTATTACTCTGCAATGAAAAATAAGGAAATCTTGAAATTTGCAGGTAAAAGGTGGAACCTGGAAAGGATCATCCTGAGTGAGCTACCCAGAAGCAGAAAGACACACACGGTATATACTCACTCATATAGACATGTAATATAAGATTTTTAAAAGAAAACAAAATCTGTCTCACATATTAAGCAAGACAAACACTTACCTCCAAGATCATGGCACTGTGCTGAGATAGGAGGATGGAAGGTATGTTTAGAAGCATTGGGTGAGTTTGTATTTATCAATAGCATAAAGGGGAACCTTCCTCTTGTGGTTCCTGTCTGTATTGCAGCATATTTTTTGTTTTTGTTTTTGTTTTGTGTTTTTTTTTTCTTTCTTTTTTTTGTTTTTTTTTTTGTTGTTGTTTGTTTGTTTTTGTCCTGGTAATTTATTCTGTATCTTAGGCTGTAAACAGGGTAACACTGTCATCTGGATGGGAATGAAAGGATACATAAAAAGCTTTCTGTAGAGTTTAAAGGGTATCTCAGGTGCAAAAGTGGCTGTTATCTTTCTCATCACTTTGACAAGTGGGGGCAAAAGAGCTCTCTATGTTTCCCCTCTGAATGTAATGTCTATCCTCCCTCTCTTGTGAAAATTTGTGTCTTGCAGTTTGCTGTGAGCACGACAAAGCACGCTTTGAGATCTCCCCTTAATGTATGGTCACTGTACCATACACTAAGCATGTACCTCTTGATTAGACACTTCCACACCTGCCCCTTGTCTTGCCTGGACTACCTCATTCTTTCTTTAAGAACTGATGAGAACTCCTGACCTCAAGATGCAAGAGCTTATTCATTACTTTAGAGGGAGTCCATGCCCACATCTCCCACCACACATGGACACATATCAGCTCTTGCCCTTACCATGTCATAGAAACACACTGGCATCCCCATTTCTCAATCTTTTTCTAAAAAAAAAAAAAAAAAAGAGATAAAATCAATAAAAATTCAAATTAAGTTGTTAGTTTGAAAAATGTTGAAACTACTAAGTTTGTCTTCAGTTATAGGAAAGTTACGGACAGGTTGTTAAAGTAACTGCCAAAGTTACTCGGTGATAGCTACTATTTTCTGTGCTCTGATTAATAGTCAGTAGGTTTGTTTGTCTGTATCTTTATTGTTTCAGATTTTCAAAGTTGTGGCAATTTAAATTAGATGGGAATCTGAAGGCAGGAGCTAATACAGAAGCCAGGAAGGAGTGCTGCCTACTGGCTTGCTCCCCATGGCTTGCTCAGCCTGCTTTCTTTTAGGATCCCAGAACCACCATTCCAGAATTAGCCCTGCCCACATTGAGCTGGACATTCCCATGTCAATCATTGATTAAGAAAAAGCCCTGCAGGAGCCTACAGGAGTCTTACCAACACGGAGCATGATCTTATGAAGCAAATTTCTGGAGTGATGTTTCTTCCTCTGAGATAATTCCAGCTGTGTCAAATTGACACAAGATTAGCCAACTCGTTCTCCATTTGCTTGCAGAATAAAACAAACAAGTTTTATGACAAGGGGTGAGAGCTACACCTTTCTGTGGTGTAAGAACAAAAGTTTAGAATGTAGATAGGGATGGTGTTGGTTCAGGAAAGTGGCTGTGGTAGGTTCTCTAGGGTCAATGACTTCAACAAAGCATTAGCCAGGTTTACAGTGTTAGGCATAAATCCCATTCTACTGAATGTGCCTTAAATTCAATTGGACAGCTGTTGATTACTCCCAAGATGTAAGTACCACTGTTGCACTTGGGTGTTTTGGGGGTGTTTTTTGTCATGTTTTGGTTTGCTGGCTTTAGAACTGTGCAAGGTTATTGGTTGCTTTTCTCTTCTGCCAGGTTGCATGACACCTTTGAATACCATGAGAGCTGGTCAGCTGTAGCTTGATTCTGATAGGTCCTGTGCCCAAGGTGTTTTTAGCAGTAGGATCTTATCTTCATTTTCTGGTCTGCCACCAGAGACAACATTATTAAATTATATTATTTTTAGTCTCTTGGAGGTTTTTTTTTTTTTTGTCTTTCTTTCCTTCTTTCTTTTTTTTTTTTTTTTTTTTTTTTTTTTTTTTTTGCCTGGTGCTGGAGCTTTTGTTACCCCATGGCATTACCAATCCAAGTGGAATAACATCATTTAAAACTCTCTCTAGCCCTCTGTGTGTATATATAATAAGTAATTTTAATTAAGTATAGAATAATATGGTTCCTCTGGCTTTTCTGAACATCTTGGTGTTACTTATTTTTCTTCCATTGTTTTTTTCTTTCTCTCACTCAATATCACTCAGCCCCAATTTGAGACCTCTGCCATTTTAATTTCCTCCTTTGTAGCAATTCTCTTCTTTAGTGCTCCTCCTCCCCTGCCTTGTTCACACTTTTCTGGTTTCTAAGTTTATTCCAAGTTGCATACTACCATCTGAAAAATCAGAACTAGAAGCCACAAAAGAGAGGGCATATAGTATTGATTTTTCCCTGAATCTGTGTTTCCTCACTTACTATAATATTTCCAGTTCCATTTATTTACCTGCAATGCAAAGTTCCTGATTTTATTTTTTTCACAGCTGAATAATATTTTTTCCATACTGCATATGTACCACCTTTTCATGATCCATTCATCAATTGCAGGATATTTAGGTAATTTCCATTTAATTGCTATTGTGTTACATAGAGAAACAATGAACATGGCTGAGCAAGTAGCTATAGAATAGGGTATCTAGGTTTGGATGTATGCAAAGCAGGTAGAGCTGGGTCATATGGGAGACTTATTTATCTATTTATTTTGAGAATTCTTTACCCTTATTTCCAATTTATAATTCCACCATCAGTGAATGAGGATTCCTGCTTCTCCACACCCTCTCTAGAATTTTTGTCAGTTGTTTTCTACATTTTAAGCATTCTGATTTCATTTGCATGTGTCTAATTATTAAGGATGTTGAACACTTTTTGAGCTTTTTCTTAGTCATTTTTATTTCATTTTTTAAGCTCTATTCAGACAGTCACTTTTTAAATGGGGTTATTTGTTTTCCTATCTGTTTTTTTGAATGTGTGTGTGTGTATACACATATATGATATCAGCCCTCTGCTATATTTGTCTCAGCCACTGCTTTATTGCTGCAAAGGATCACCATGACCAAGGCAACTCTTATAAGAAAAACATTTAATTGGGGGTTAAAAAACATTTAACCCCGTTTCAAAGGTTTAGTCCATTATCATCATGGTGGGGTTTGGTTATGAATCTTAATTCATAAGGGTTTATTTGGCTTATGTTCCACATCCATACTCTATCACCAAAGAAAGTCAGTACAGAAACTCAAGCAAGGTGGGAACCTGGCTTCAAGAGCCTAAGCAGGAGCCATGGAGGATGCTGCTTACTGAGTTGCTCCACATGGCTTTCTCTGACTGCTTTTTTTTTTTAAAATAGAACTTAGACCTCCACCGTGGGCTGGGCCTACCCACATCAATCACTAACTAAGAAAATGCCCAACAGCCTTGCCTACAGCCTATCTTATGGAGACATTTTCTCAATTGAGGCTCCCTCCTCTCTGATGACTCTATCTTGTTTCAAGGTAACATAACTAGCTAGCACAGGAGATGCGGTCATGTGGAAGGAAGTGTGTCATGAAGGGGGGCTAGACTTTGAGCTCTCAAAAGACTTGTGGTCTTTTAAGCTACTCTATCTCTCCTCCTGTTTGCGGGTTGAAATATAAGCTCTCATCCATACTTACTGCCATTCCTTCACTTTTCCATCATGGACCATAACCCTCTGGATCCATAAGCTCAATTAAATGATTTCTTATATAAATTGCCTCGGTCATGGTGTTTTACCACAGTAACAGAAAAGTAACTAATAGAGTGACTTGGGTTTTGTAAATTGCCTTAACTTGTGCTTGTCCTGTAATAATGTAATTTCTCTATCAATTCGAAGAGATAACTTTGCCAATTATAACAATGTTGGTTGATAGCTATTTACTTCCAGAGTTTAAAGCATATTATTCAATAGTTTCCTAACTTTTAAGGTTGCTTACAATTAATCTCATTTTATTCTTATGTTTGTGCCTTTGAATGTGAGGTAATTTTTCGCTTATAGCTTTTTGGGGTAATATTTTTAAAATAATTTAATTAAAATAAAATATATTCCTTTCCTCCCTTTACTTCTTCCAATTACTCCATGTTTTCTCCATCCAACCCATTTACCTGTCAGTAACAACTTTCCAGTTTTTGATGGCTATCAGGATGTTGTGACAGTTTCCACAGAACATTCCTGTGTTGTGGTATGATCATGGGATATTCTATGTACCTATATATGTATGAACATAGGGATTTGGATGATGATGTTCTCCAGGGCCCAGATATTTAAGCATGTAGTTCCTAGTCGGACTCGCTGTAAGGAGTATGTCACTGAGGGCAGGCTTGAGTGTTTATAGTTTCTCACCACATCCAGCTCTCTCTCTGCTTCTTGCTTGCAGTTTGAAGGTGTGTGCTCTTAAGAGTCCTGCTCCAACTACCATCCCTGCTGCTTGCTACCATATCTTCATGCCATTGTGGACTCTTATCCACTGGAACCACAAGCTAAAGTAAATTCTTTCTTCTATAACTTTCTTAGATATGATATTTCATTATAGCAACAGCAAAGTAGCAGATACACTGGCAAACATCCATCAACCTCAGCTTCAGTCTTCTGTGCCACAGTCATGCTCCCCTGTCCATCACCTGCACAGCTACTGCTGACTTTGCCTGCATGCCAACACAGCCTGTGGCTGCATGACCATATCCTGAATTTCTCCCTGTCAGAGTCCTCACCTGGGGAAACATTGCTAGTAGCTAGAGCTGGTGATGGTGGCAAAAGCAGTATGTTTTTGCTGGGCTGATTAGCCATTTTTTTTTCAATGCAGTTTATTCAGGAACTTTGAACAATCATCTGACCCTGGGGAAAGCCAGCCCACAGCTTAAATAGCCTCTGGGTAGCCAACCCCAGCATGCCACGTGGGCAATGCAGATAGGTCCACATACATGGAAGCAAGCCAGATCCTCAGCCTTAGCCAAATGTGGAGTTGTTTGTGACAGAGAGCATTCACCATCAGGAAGGTGGAAGGCAGAAACCAGCTCCATCTTTAAGGTGTGGCATTACGCAGCTCTCTACAGTTCCCCCTTTTTGTTTTAGACGCATCAGGCAAGAGTAGAGGTCTGATTTCTGATATTAGAAATAAATTGGGACTTTGTACCAATGTTCATTTAGGTGTCATCCACCCAAAGAGCATTAGACCTGTCCAATACCTTTTTGTCAGAGGTGGGACCTGGGGCATCAACCCACATGCAATAAGACTTGCTCTTCTCTGGGTCGAAAGCGGCTGACCCTGAGTGCAGTACTTAGCCTCACATCCTGAGCGTAACATTTTAGCTTTTTATGGTAGCCAACCATGCTGGGGGAGACTGTCCTGCTTCAATGGCTGTAAAGGCCTGAATGATCATGGCTGCATTACGCTGTTGTGAGACTCTAATCTTGCATATACACTACAGGCAAACCAAGGAGACCAACACCAGAAGGCTTGCTAACGCTCCCATGCCTGCCCATTCCTTCAGATGATTCATGGCTGCAGTAATCCATGGTGATAATCCTGTGGCTAGTCCTGCGTCCACTCTGGTAGAATTTACCGTAACAATGGCCACTCTCAGCTGCTCCATCATAGTATCGAATTCTCCAGTCCAATTACCTAAAATATAGCTAGACAATTGTTTAGACAGATTTGCAGCACAGGAAAAATTCCCATGTTGTATGCTAGTGACACAAAGTCCAGCATACTTTCATTGACAGCCAAGTTGAGCGATTTGCCATAGGGTATCAATTTGCTCCTGCACGAGGTCAATCCTCTGATTGAACGCCATCAAGCCTCCTTTTAGTTGAGTATTAATTCCTTTTTGTACATCTAAGGCATGAGTTGCATTGGCTAAAAGATTATTCAGGGTCTGAGCAGTCTGCACTGTATGACTCATGGCTACTGCCGCGGTGGTAGCTCCAACAGCCGCCAATGAGATGGCAGTAACAATGGTGGCTGTAGTTCCAAGATCCCTTTTCTGTCTGAAGAGAGTCATAGCATGAGGGGCATCAACGGGCACAGGCACCCAGCGAGGCATGCGAGTAACCAGCTAGTAAATTTACTAGCATTCCAGCATTGGGCAAAAAAGCAAGTATCATTACCATAATTACTTGGCTCTATCTGGCTAATAATGAATAGAAATGGGGGATATAAACAAACAGGTGTGGGCTTATAGGAAATATTATGAGAAGCCTTAACCCCCTCGTTGGAACATCTTTCATCAGTTCTAGAACTAGCAGTGGTGGTGTCTGAGGTCTGAGTAGGTTCAGGAGACCATTGCCCCCAGGGGCGAGACGTGCTCCATGTAAATTGACTAACTCCATATTTCCTCCACTTTTGAAAGTCATTTAAGGTTCTTAAATTATTTTCCCCCTTTTTTTAAATTTTTCATCAATTACACTTTATTCATTCTGCATCCCACCATAAGCCCCTGCCTCCTCCCCTCTCAATTCCCCCCTCCCTCCTCCCTCTGCATGCATGCCACTCCCAAAGTCCACTGATAGGGGAGGTTCTCCTCTCCTTTCTAATCTTAGTCCATCAGTTCACATCAAAAGTGGATGCATTCTCCTCTACTATGGCCTGGTAAGGCTGCTCGCCCCCAGGGGGAGGTGATCAAAGAGCAGGCCAATCAGATTATTTCAAAGGCAGTCCCTCTTCACATTACTATGTAACCCAATTGGACTCTGAACTGCCCTGGGCTACATCTGTGCAGGGGTTCTGGGTTATCTCCATGAATAGTCCTTGGTTGGAGTATGAGTCTCTGGGAAGTTCCTTGTGTTCCAATTTTCTTGTTCTGTTGCTCTCCTTGTGGAGACCCTGTCCTCTCCAGCTCTTGCTATTTCCCAGTTCTTACATAAAATTCCATTCACTCTGCCCAACAGTTGGCCATCAGGCTCAGCATCTGCTTTGATAGTCTGTAGGGCAGAGGCTTTCAGAGGCCCTCTGTGGTAGGTTCCTAGGTTGTTTCCTGTTTTCTTCTTCTTCTGATGTCCATCCTCTTTGCCTTTCCGGATGGGGACTGGACATTTTAGTTAGAGTCCTCTCTCTTGCTTAGTTTCTTTAGATGCACAGGTTTTAGTGGGTTTATCCTATGTTGTATGTCTATATGAGTGAGTATATACCGTGTGTGTCTTTTTGTTTCTGGGACAACTCACTAAGGATGATCCTTTCCAGATCCCACCATTTACCTGCAAATTTCATGATTTACTTATTTTTCATTGCTGAGTAATATTTCATTGTGTAGATGTACCACAATTTCTGCATCCATTCTTCAGTTGAGGGGCATCTGGGTTGTTTCCAGCTTCTGGCTATTACAAATAAAGCTGCTACAAACATGGTTGAGCAAATGTCCTTTTTGTGTACTTGAGCCTCTTTTGGATATATGCCCAGGAGTGGTATGGCTGGATCTTGAGGAAGCACTATTCCTAGTTGTCTGAGAAAGCGCCAGATTGATTTCCAGAGTGGTTGTACAAGTTTACACTCCCACCAGCAGTGGAGAAGGGTTCCCCTTTCTCCACAACCTCTCCAGCATGTGTTGTCACTTGAGTTTTTGATCTTGGCCATTCTCATGGGTGTAAGGTAAAATCTCAGGGTTGTTTTGATTTGCATTTCCCTAATGGCTAGTGAGTTTGAGCATTTCTTTAAGTGCTTCTCTGCCATTCGATATTCCTCTACAGAGAATTCTCTGTTTAGCTCTGTTCCTCATTTTTTAAATGGATTACTTGGTTTGCTGATTTTCAGCTTCTTTAGTTCTTTATATATACTGGATATGAGTCCTCTGTCAGATAAAGGGTGGGTGAAGATTCTTTCCCAATCTGTAGGCAGTAGCTTACGTTTGGTGATGGTCTCCTTTGCTTTGCAGAAGCTTTTCAGTTTCATGAGGTCCCATTTATTGATTGTTGCTCTTAGAGCCTGTGCTGTTGGTTTTCTCTTCAGGAAGTTTTCTCCTGTACCAATGAGTTCTAGTGTATTCCCCACTTTTTTTTTCTAGCCGATTTAATGTGTCAGGTTTTATGTTGAGGTCTTTGATCCACTTGGACTTCAGTTTTGTGCAGGGTGATAAGTATGGATCTATTTTCATTTTTCTACATGTAGACATCTAGTTGGACCAGCACCATTTGTTGAAGATGCTATCTTTTTTTCCATTGTATGGTTTTGGAGTTTTTGACAAAGAACAGGTGTCCATAAGTGTGTAGGTTTATTTCTGGGTCCTCTTTTTGGTTCCATTGATCCACTATTCTGTTTCTATGCCAGTACCATGCAGTTTTTAAAACTGTTGCTCTATAGTACAACTTAAGATCAGGGATGGAGATACCTCCAGAAGATCTTTTATTGCAGAGGATTGTTTTACCAATTCTGGGTTTCTTGTTATTCCATATGAAGTTGAGAATTTTTCTTTCCAGGTCTGTAAAGAATTGTGTTGGTAATTTGATGGGCATTGCATTGAATCTGTAGATTGCTTTTGGTAAAATGGCCATTTTTACTACGTTAATCCTGCCAAGCCATGAACATGGGAGATCTTTCCATCTTCTCATATCTTCTTCTAATTCTTTCTTCAGAGACCTGAAATTTTTTTCATACAAGTCTTTGACTTCCTTGGTAAGGGTTACTCCGAGGTACCTTATGTCATTTGTGTTTATTGTGAAGGGTGTTGTTTCCCTAATTTATTTCTCAGCCCTTTTGTCTATTGTATACAGGAGGCCTACTGATTTTTTTGAGCTAATTTTGTATCCGGTCACTTTGCTGAAGGTGTTTATCAGCTGTAGGAGTTCCCTGGTAGAGTTTTTGGGGTCACTCACGTATACTATCATATCATCTGCAAATAGTGATAATTTGACTTCTTCCTTACCAATTTGTATCCCCTTGATCTCCTTCAACTGTCTTATTGCTCTAGCACAGACTTCCAGAACTATGTTGAAGAGATATGGAGAGAGTGGGCAGCCTTGTCTTGTCCCTGATTTCAGTGGGATTGCTTTAAGTTTCTCTCCGTTCAGTTTGATGTTGGGTATAGGTTTGCTGTATATTGCCTTTACTATGTTTAGATATGTGCCTTGTATCCCTGATCTCTCCAATACTTTAAACATGAATGGATGTTGGATTTTCTCAAATGCTTTTTCAGCATCTAGGGAGATTATCATGTGGTTTTTTTTTTTTTCTTTCAGTTTGTTAATATGGTGGATCACATTGATGGATTTCCGTATATTGAACCACTCCTGCATACCTGGGATGAAGCCTACTTGGTCATGGTGGATGATATCTTTGATGTGTTCTTGTATTCGGTTTGTGAGTATTTTGTTGAATATTTTTGCATCCATGTTCATAAGGGAGATTGGCCTGAAGTTCTCTTTTTTTTTTTTGCCTCTTTGTGAGGTTTAGGTACCAAGGTGACTGTGGCTTCATAGAATGAGTTTGGTAATGTTGCTTCTGTTTCGATTTTGTGGAATAGTTTGAAGAGAATTGGAGTTACCTCTTTTTTGAATGTTTGGTAGAATTCTGCGCTGAAACCTTCAGGTCCTGGGCTTTTTTTGAATGGGAGACTTTCGATGACTGCTTCTATTTCCTTGGGGGATATAGGACTATTTAATTGATTTACCTGGTCCTGATTTAGCTTTTTTAAGTGGAATCGATCAAGAAAATTGTCCATTTCATTTAAATTTTCAAATTTTGTTGCATATAGACTTTTGAAGTAAGTCCTAATGATTGCTTGGATTTCCTCAGTGTCTGTAGTTATGTCTCCCTTTTCATTTCTGATTTTGTTGATTTGGATGGTGTCTTGCTGCCTTTTAGTTAGCTTGGCTAAGGGTTTGTCTATCTTGTTGATTTTCTCAAAGTACCAGCTCTTGGTTTCATTGATTCTTTGAATTGTTTTATTTGTTTCTAGTTGATTGATTTAAGCCCTGAATTTGATTATTTCCAGCTGTCTGCTCCTTCTTGGTGTGTCTGCTTCTTCTTTTTCTAAGGTTTTTAAGTGAGCCATTAATTTGCTTGAATTCGCTGTCTCAAATTTCTTCTTGAAGGCACTTAGTGGTATGAACTTTCCTCTTAGCACTGCTTTCTTTGTGTCCCACAAGTTTGGGTATGTTGTGTCTTCATTTTCATTGAGTTCTAGGAAGATTTTAATTTCTTTCCTTATTTTTTCCCTCACCCAGCTGTCTTTTATTAGCAAGTTGTTCAGTTTCCATGTATGTGTAGGCTTTTTGCTATTTCTGTTGTTACTGAGGTCCAGCTTTATTCCATGGTGATCAGACAGGATACAAGGGATTATTTCCATCTTCTTGTATCTGTTGAGGCTTGCTTTGTGACCAACTATGTGGTCTATTTTGGAGAAGGTTCCATGAGGTGCTGAGAAGAAGGTAAATTCTTTTGTGTTTGGTGTAAGGTTCTGTAAATGTCTGTGAGGTCCATTTGATTCATGACCTCTGTTAGAGATATTGTTTCTTTGTTTAATTTCTGTTTTGTTGACCTGTCCTTTGTTGAGAGTGGCATGTTGAAGTCTCCCACTATTAGTGTGTGGGAATCTATGTGTGGTTTAAGTTTTATCAATGTTTCTTTCACAAATGTGTGTGCCCTTGTATTTGGGGCATAGATGTTCAGGATTGCGATGTCTTCTTGGTGGAATTTTCCCTTGATGAGTATGAAGTGTCCTTCCCCATCTCTTTTGATTAATTTTGGTTGAAAGTTTATTTTATCAGATATTAGAATGGCTACTCCTGCTTGCTTCTTGCATCCATTTGCTTAAAAAGTCGTCTTCCATCCCTTTACCCTCAGGTAATGTCTATCTTTGTGACTTAGGTGTGTTTCTTGTATACAACAGATTGCTGGGTTTTGTTTATGCATCCATTCTGTTAGTCTGTGTCTTTTTATTGGAGAATTAAGTCCATTGATATTGAGAGATTAATGACCAGTGGCTGTTAGATCCTTTGAATTTGATGTTGGCTGTGGTCATACAGTTCTGTGCTTGGTTGCTTTTTGTTTTACTTTAGTGGGGTTATTTTTTTCCTGTGTTTTCTTGAATGTAGCTAGATTTCTTGGGTTGTATTTTCCCTTCCAGTGTCTTCTGTAATGCTGGATTTGTGTGTAGGTATTGTTGAAATTTGTTTTTGTCATTGAATATCTTGTTTTCTCCGTCTATGAGGACTGAGAGTTTTGCAGGGTATAGTAGCCTGGGCTGACATCTGTGTTCTCTTAGGGTCTGCTTGATATCAGTCCAGGCCCTTCTGGTTTTCATAGTTTCTGTTGAAAAGTCAGGTGTGATTCTAGTGGGTTTGCCATTATATGTTACTTGGCCTTTTTCTCTTGCAGCTTTTAGTATTTTTTCTTTGTTCTGTATACTTACAGTTTTGATTATTATGTGGCGGAGGATTTTCTTTTCTGGTCTAATTTATTGGATGTTCTATAGGCCTCTTGTATTCTTATTGGCCTCTCCTTTAAGTTGGGGAAATTTTCTTCAATGATTTTGTTGAAAATATTTTCTGGGCCTTGGTGCAGGGAATCTTCTTTTTTCTCTATTCCTATTATTCTTAGGTTTTGTCTTTTTATGTTGTCTTGAATTTTTTGGATGGTCTGTGTCAGGAATTTTTTAGATTTAACATTTTCTTTGACAGATACATCTATTTCTTCCATTGTATCTTCCACACCTGAGATTCTTTCTTCCATTTCTTGTAGTCTATTGGTTATGCTAACCTCTGTAGTTCATGCTTTCTTCCCTAAGTTCTTTCTCTCCACAATTTCTTCCATTTGTGTTTTTTTTAATTTTTCCAATTCTATCTTCAGGTCTTGAGTTATTTTGTTTGTTTCCTTCCCCTCTCTGACTGTATTTTTCATGTTTTTCCATCAATTCCTTCAGCTGTTTGTTTGAACAATCCACTATTTCTTTTATTTCATTCAGTGATTTAAGCATTTCCTCTCTAAAGGCCACACACTGTTTGGCTGCAGCTTCCCGTATTTCTTCACGAATGGTCATAATCTACTTGTCTTTAATTTCCTCCAATTTTTTTATGGATAGCCATAATCTGTTTGTTTTTATCTTCCTCTAATTCTTTTCGTATTTTATTTGTTTCCTCTGTTATCTTCTTCATGAGCATAGATGTTAGGTCATCTCCTTGAATTTCATTTATGCTGGGGTTTCTAGGGCTATTTGCCCCTGGATAACTGGGTTCTGGAAGTGCCATATTGCTCTGGCTTTTGTTGGATGAACTTTTACGCTGTCCTCTACCCATTGGGCTATCTTAGTTGTTTGAATTTAGTTTCTGGTTGTTCCTGGACTCTTGTAGTGGAGAGAATCCCTTGGGCAGGAAGATGGTTTTTCTTGAAGGAAGCCTTCCCAGCTTTTTGGGTATAGTCACTGGATGTCCGGTGTTTTTCAGGAGTTGCTACCGCTCACCTCAGGCATAGAGACCTGGGTAGTAACTGTGGTCCTGATTAGTCAAGAGGGCTCTCTTCTCACTGGGAGAAGTCATGGAGACAGCTGCCCTCCTTCTGGGTTTCTTGCTGTCAATTTAGTTATCAACTTCTGTAACCTGTGTGTCTCGTGGTTTGGTCGGTTTTGTTAGGGATAACTAGTTGCCCCTTAGAGCAGTATCTGGGGGTTGATCTCAGGGTTCTCGGTCTTTTGTAGGTCTGAGGTTGGGGCTCTGTGCCCCAGAACCCAAGAGGTAGTCTGTGGTAGGTGAGTACTGCTGTGGTGTCTTGGGGCACACAGTTCTGCCTTTAAGGTGTAGTTGGTACAAAGCAGGCCTCTGGGCTGGTGGAGTGTGCGCCCACCTGCCAGTCTGTGGGAGCTGAGTTTCCAATCACTCTGTGCTCCCTGTTTGGGCCCAGATCTGTGATGGCTGGGCGTACTCACCTGTTTGCGGTCTGCAGGCTGCTAGACTTTCCCTAGGTGACCCCAGCAGCACGGTTTCTTCCTTCCCTGTGGGGTCCTCTCTGGACAGGGGTTCCCAGTCCCTGTTGTACTGGGGCACGCAGCTTGTCTGTACTGCTGAGCTGAGCGCGGCATGAGCTCAGTTGTGTTGGTGGTGGGTACGCGCCATCCTAGAGACCTTCTGGGGAAAGTCTGGGTGACCCGTGATCAGACTGGCAACTTTGCTTCCCCGTGGGGTTTTCTTGCGACTGGGACTCCCAGTCTCAGGTACCCTTGTGCCCAGGGATCAGCCTGGGAAAGTGATTGGGACACGCACGCTTGCGGCTCCAGCCTGGAGACACAAAGCTCGCGTTACCCGGGATTTCTTCTGGGTTCTGGCTGTGTATCTGTGAGTGGACCCAACCGATTCCCACACTGTGTTGAGCCTCCCCTCACCTGGGAAACACAATAGATGTAGTTTCAGGGCCCAGAGTTCAGTCTCCTGGTCTCTGCACAGAGAGTACTGTCCTGCTTCTCAAAAGCGGTGCTCTCCCGTCGCTGCCATTTTGGCTCCCCCAAAAATGCTCTGATTAGCCATTTTTAATTCACAACTTAGCTAACTTCCATTTTCTTTAGCTCATTCCTGAGTTTTCATCTGATCACATAAACACAGTTTTTAATATTATATTTTATCTATAATTCCTGTAGTAGCTTGATCTGGGAAAAGGAAACAGAATTTCCTTCCCAGTCTTACTCTGTTTCAAAGTCTGTCATTGAAAAAGAAACTGTATGGATTGGAGAACTGATGTGATATTTACTTTTGATAGTGTTGTACACATTCAGGCCCTAGACATTGGGATGGCTCATATCTGTTGATGATCTGCCAGCTACACTTCTTGCTGATTCCTTCTTTCTTATTTCCTTTTTTTAAATTTTTATTTTGGTCTTGTGTTAAGTATCAATGTAGTATGTTAGCAAATGACACTGTTTCTTCTGAAGTTCTTCTAAGAAGTGAGATTTAGGAGGGAATATTGTGTGACATTATTTCTGGTGAGATGTAGACAAATGTATATTCACTCCAGATAGGGAACTAACAACAGTGTACATAATGGATACCACCGAAGGCCAACTTGATGAGACAGAGAGTGTTTTGGGGGCTAACCTACAAGAATATCAGAGTGCTTACTTGCAAGAGCAGAAATGTCTCAATGGCAGCTGCATCGTAAAAACCTATTTAAGTAAGGGTGGCAGCTCATAAAAGCTGGAAGCTTGAAGTGCACTATAGAACCTGCAGCCAATTCATCAGGTGAGAGAGTGCCATTTCCACTTAGTTCCATTGGTCTAAACCTCTTTCCAAACCACTCAGGTGATGTCTCCTTTGTCTAGACAGCTCAGCGTATCTAAGAGTGTCTCCTTACATTTGTTACTGCTTTACTTATACACGCCTATGGAGGGAGAAGCCTACTGAGTATAGTCAGTTTTGGGGACTTCCTCAAACTTCTGAGTTGCTCGCTTTTCTGAGCACAAAACATGTCTTTTGGGATAGGATGTTTCACTTCTGTTCAAGACATCCAGTTGTTTCACCTCCCCTCCAACACCCTGCCTTAAAATAGTCTATTATCCTAATTAAGACTACCTCCATTTTTGAAGGTTTACATTTCAAAGAAACTGCTGTAAAACAGACAGGCTTGTTCTCCTAGGTTCCAAGTAGTCTTATGGACTCACTGTATCTTCACAAGTCATGGTGCATCCATGTGCTACCCTCATATAGCCATCCTTCCCCACTGCTGGTCTAGCTGACTGTGGTGATTCAGACTGAGCACCAGACACAAAGACAAAGATTTGCAACTTCAAGTGTCTTTGACTGCTTCATTTGTGATGGCTCTGCCTCTCTGAGTTTAACTTTCATGAAGAAATTATGTTCTTTTCTTTTTAGCCCAGATACACAGACCTAGGTGTATGTTGTTATCATGTATCTTTAAGAGAAAACAACAGTTAAAGTCATTCCAGTGTAAGATTTTTGATTATAGAAATATTTTTCATAGATTTTATGACCATTTTTTTGCTTAAAAGTTTTAAGAAATATTAGGAGAAAACAATGACTGTTTCCAAATTTCATAGGAGTGTGTTTTAGTTAGACACTTCTTATGCATACTGCAGGTTGGAACCTTCCTGTTCATCATGTGCAGGTGTTCTTCTCAACTGGGCTCCTGCGATGCGCTGTGCTTAAGGAGCTCCAGTTTTTGTTCAGCTTGTGCTGTTACTTCAGACACTGAACTGGTTCCTCGTGCGCACAGAAATATTTCATTGAATCTCCCACCCGTGAGGCTGAAATGATGAGGCTGATGGACTTGGCTGACTTCTGGAAGATGACAGAATAGCGGCCACTGCTTTCATTGTGATGATAAGATGAAACTTGATGAATAAGGAAAATCATGTCTCCACTAGGACGTTGTTTGTACCAATAAAGTTGGTAAAATCTCATACTTGTCTCATAGGAACAGTCCATGATGACCTGTTCCCCTTCCTGCTTGTTTATAGCTGGTTGTACTTGAGTCACTTTTTGGGCTATAGAGAAGTCTGTGGGAACAATTAGAGAACAGAGATGAGCCTGTAAATTTGAGAATAAAAACTTATAGGAATTCGATTAACCTAAGACCAAGAGATAACTTCTGCTTGTTTTCCCCAATCCCTATGCCGTTGGCCTTAAAAAAAAAAAAAAACACCATATGCCTAGAGCATCCTGCTTAGGATCCTTAGCTATATGTAAACATCTATACCAGAGAAGGCCAAGGCCACCAACAGGAGACAAGGATTCGGAGAGGCATGTGACACAGGTCCCTCTGCATCAGTGTGTCTGGCTGCTCTGTTCTGCTCAGCATCCAATGTCTGAGTGCCTGGCAATTGTATGTGTGTTCTCGCCTGTGTTCTTACACTGCACCCCAACCAGGAAACGGGGTTTTGTATGATCACAAGTTCTAAGTACAAAGAGAAAAAAAATGCAGCTCACCACAGACTTTTACTTGCTGGCTTGTCTTTTCTGGTAATTAGAAGAGACAGCACTTAAAAGGAAGCTTGAGAATATCTGTCCCTGCTGAGCAGTGATGTTGAGCAGAAATACTTACTAAGTGTTAACATGTATTTAATTTTCTCCATTCAGAATCTAATATAATTTGATGTTATAAAACCTCACAGTTTTGTGTTTTCTGTGAAAATGCTGTTATTGAAAACAATGTTAACACCTTTTTCTTCCTTACAGGGTAATTAGGACTTATTTAAATTCTGCAACTAACAAAGCTGCTTCTAAACCTCAGGATTAAAGTCCACCCATCAGAATTTTGGCAGTTGTTCATTGATTTATGTCTTGTGAAATTATAAGAGGAATAAATGTTGGCTGTTAGAAGCAGTAGAGATTTTGTTTCAGTGTGTAAATTGTTTGCTGTACAACATGAGGTCTTATATTTGGGCTTAAGCATTGTGAGGTGCATCTGTAATCCAAGCACTCAGGAGCAGATACTGAAGGCTTGGAGACTCACTGGTTTGCCAGTCTAGTCTGATCAATGAGTTCAGGTTCTTTGGCTGCTTTTCCACCTCTTTCCAACCCCTCCTTTTCCCTTTGAGACTTGTCAAATTCCAGCCCAGTCTCTAGGGACTCAAGCCAAAACCCATGACCCAGAGGCCCTAATCCCTGTCACCTGCCATACTGAGATCTTCTAGTTGCCTTATAAAGCTTTGAGACACAGGAGGAGTTCATCCTGCCAGAAGGAACTTGCCCCAAACTCTTAGGAGAATGTAGTTGACAATTAAAAGATGTCTGTAGCCCTTGAAAGGGTTAGATTAACTTTGTAAACTGTATGTCTTCTAAAGCCTATAGCTTTGAATTTTCAGTTCAGGTTAAGCTAAAGCCTCTTAGTACCTTTCCAGAGAATGGAGGAATGTGACCATATCTGTGAGGACAGATATAAAAAAAGGCAAGCAAGCAATGACCTTCACTCAGCAAAAATAGGACCAGACCCTTGTCTTTGAGATAGCATTTCTTAGCAACGAACCCAGACTTCTTCTGAGTAGCTTTTGACCTGCAGCCAAAAGTCTGCAGCCCCTAATCTTCAATGATGAGCTAACCACCCCCACCTTAAATTGCATCTGCAGCCACACTTGGCAGGATTGGCCAAGCTTGAGCACCTAAGACTAACCAATTATATTACTTTATAGCTTCCTCATCCAATCCTAAATTGCCAAAACTAGAACTTCAAATCTCCCGCAATTTTTCTTTTAAAAACCTAAAGGCCTTTGTCTCCGGGTGCCACTCTTCGCTGACCAGCAGGGGTGACCCCATTGTGCAATGGTTAATAAACCTCTTGCTTTTGCAACGAGTCTTGGTCTGGGGAGTTTCTGGGAAGGGTGTGATCTTAAACTCCTGAGCTGTGAGACTCCAGGTCTTACACCCTCAAAAACCAAACTGAAGAAATCAAACAACTCAATCCCACTATGAATTAGCTTCTCCTGAACACTGTAAAGAACTCTGCTGAAACAACAAAGATGAAGTGAGTAAAAAGAAAAGAAAATTCCAACCAACAAATTAACTGCAGATGCTTAAGTAACAGGAATAAAGTGCAGAAATGAAAAGAATGAGTGAACCCAATATAACATATCTCCTCCCAAACCAACATATTCCATAGTAATAACATTTAATAAAAATGACATGAAATAACCTCTGGGCAATGGACCCAAAAGAATGACTATAGCTATGGTCAAACAACTCAAAAAAGATAAAGAGAACAATAACTGTATTTGATCTCTAATTTAACTTAAGCAAGGTGGGTGATACTAACTTAGTTTTTAGCAATAATCTTTTGCTTGTGATGAATATGAATGATAACATACAGGAGAGAAGCCTACCATAGATGTCCTCTAAAAGACTCCACCCAGCAGGGGATCGAAGCAGATGCTGAGACTCACAGCTAAACTTTGGGCAGAACACAGGGAGTCTTATGGAATAGTAGGGAACTGCAGGACCTGGAGGGGACAGGAGCTCCACAAGGACACCAACAGAGCCAACAAATCTGGGCCAAGGGTGGCATGCATGGAGAGAACCTAGACCCTCTGCTCAGATGTAGCTGATAGGCATCTCAGTCCCCATGTGGGTACCCTAATAAGGGGAGCAGAGGCTGTTTCTGACATTGACTCTGTTGCCTGCTCTTTGAACACTTTCTCCTGGCAGTGACTCCTTGCCAGGCCACAGAGGAAGAGGATGCAGGGAGTCCTGATGAGACTAAATAGGCTGCAGTCAGTTGGTAGGGGAGGAGGCCTCTCCTTTCTGAGGACTTGGCGATGGAGATTGGGGGAAGAAGGACACAAGGTGGGACCAGAGGAAATGAGGGAGAGAGCTACAATTAGGATGTAACAGGGAATATTTATAAAAATTTTAAATTAAATAAGTTTTTGGATAAGCTCAGCTAACATTTATGCTTCTATGGGAATATCATAAAATGTGAAATATTTTGGAAAAATAAGATTTTTAAAGTAATGTCTTTCTTAATTAGGGCTTTAACTCAGAACAAATAAACTATTGATTTTATTTTAAACTTAAACACTAATATTTAAATGCAAATAGCAAATGATTATAACATAGCTACTGCTGCTTCTTATCACAATCCAAGATTAGACTAAAAAGAACAAATGCTCAGAGATGTAGCTGACCTACATTTCATCACTATATTGTCCACTGAAAATTGTTAATAGCTTAATTTGAGGCCTGAATGAGAAACATCTCAATTTATTCCTTAACTATCATGAAACTAGTAGAAATTGTTCTTTTTTACACCCTTCTCACTAAACGTTACCTGTTTGTGCTTCCTAATCCTCGGTGATCTTTATTCTTCGTGAGCTCTGCTTCCATATAGTTTACTTTAATTGTCATCTAATTGTATATCCCAACAATTTTTCCTTCTTTTTCTTTTCCAATGAAATAAATAATAATAATAAAAAAGTTCATGTGCTTTGGTACAGCACTGCCCCTCTGTGGGCAAACATGGAATTCTTCACCAACAGTCAAGCTAAAAGTTCCTAAAAGTTTGTGTGCAGAAACCTCTGCATGAGTGAGTTTTCCTCCTGCACCAATATTCCTTCCAATAGAAAAGGCTTTGTCCTTGTTGAGAGCAGAGGTTTTGTGCTTTCTGTCCTGTACTGAGGTGTGCCTCACCGAGATCTGGCATACTTGCTTCGGATACCAGACACACTTGGGACCAACAATGTCTCTGCAGTGTGACATATGCACCACACCTGCCCTGAGGTCTTTGCAGAGCACACAGTGGGCTCTCAAGTTCTATCACTGTCTATGCTCCCTTTCCTCCCATGTTAAAATCAAGTCAGCATGAGCCATTCACACTGACAAAACATGGTCTTATAGAGACTTTAAATTTAGATAATTTTAAGTGATAATTTTAAGCACTCTATATAGTTCTTTTGTCCATGTTTTTTCTTTCAGAAAAATCTAAACAGTAGAAAGATGGCTAGAATTGAGAGGGGTTATATTTTGTTGACCCCTAAAGTAGAGTACCTTTTCAGGCAGTTATTAGTAAGCCACACTCATTATGAAAAAAATTTATCCTTTTCCAAACTGGTTCTTCTTTCTCTTTCAGTGAATTAGAACTTTGTACATATTATATCTAAAGTTATTTGAACAATATATTTCAAATTATTTCTCCTGATTGCTTGTTTGGCATTCTGTTTTCTCAAAGATCCCTATTCCTCTTCCCTCTCCCAAAATTCAAAACAATATTAACTAAAGTTGAACAAAGATAGGTAAATAGAAAGATAAATCACAATAATAAGTTAGAAGATTCAATAGCTTTAGTTTTCCCCAAGGCCTACTAAAAATTCAATGAAATATCAAAAGAATTCCCACAAAATTGTTTTCATAAGAAAATAATTAACTAGAGACTTATGAATAAGAAGGTAGACTAGAGGATTTTTGTTTGTGTGAGCTAGTAAGATAAAGTCAGATTAAGAAAAATGTAGAATTAATCTCAAAGACAAAATCAGAGGAAGAGCTTCAGAATCTACAAAACAATTAAATAGAAGTAGAATAGACAGTGGAAGAGGCAAAGGGGAAGGATCAAGACAGGAGCCTATCATAGCTGTCCTCCAGAGGCACCAACCATCAGTGGATTGAAACAGGTGCCGAGACTCAGAGCCAAACACTAGGCTTTGGGTGAAGCATCGGGAGTCTTATGGAAAATTGAGAGGAAGAAGGATCTGGAGGTGCCAGGATCTCCAGAAGAAGAGCATCAGAGCCAACTAACCAGGGCCCAGAGGGCTTTGTGAAGCACCAATGAAGGAACATGTGTAACAGGACCTAGGACCTCTACAGAGATGTAGCAGATGGGCAGCTCAGGCTTCATGTGGATTCCCTAGTAAGAAGATCAAGGGCTGTCTCTGACAGGACTCTGTTGCCTGCTTTCTGATCATGCCCCCCCACCCCCAGTTGGGGGCTGCCTCACCAGGCCACAGGGAAAGAGGATAAGCTCAATCCTGATCCCATTGAATTGAGCAGAAGTGAGGGAGGGAAGTGAATAAATAAATTAAAATATAAAACGGCTCCCTGCAAAGGGAAAAGGGGAACCCAATTAGGTCACCTGAACAACTTTGTCCATGAAATTCTCTGGTTGGGGTCAAAGGGCCCAGAGCAGGTGTTTATTTTACTTGAATATTTTTTTTCCACAATAAATTCTGATCATGGTTTCCCCTCTCCCAACTCCTCCCCAGAGCAGCTTCTAGAAGGTAAACAGCTCTATCATCTTGGGAAGCCCACAGCAGTAACAAGCCACAAGTACAGCTTATGGATATCCATGAGACAGTGACTCATCCAGTGAACAGGTGGTGGAGAGAAATCCCATTTTGTTATAACTTGGGGTAGAGGTCCAGTACTTCTTTAAAAGAGTCTATGATTTAATAGTGAACTACTTGGGATCATAACTAGCCAAGAAGCCATAATTTGGCCAAATGTTGGGTAAAGAAAGGTCCAGTGAAGAAGTTTTGAAGAGCAGAAAAGTTGGACACCAAGGAGCCAAAATGTGTAGGTGTCAGGAGAATCATAAAATGCATGTGGATTTTGGACCCCCTCTCCATGGCCGAGAAGAGACCTCATCATCTGAGAACAACATGGGGTTTGACAGCTCTAAGACTGGGGATATTCAGACTCTGGAGACACCAATCTATCATTCCTGGATACAGAGATCAAAGATTCTGAAGTTTCAGGAGAGATCAGGAGATCTCCATATGTCCCTCAAGCACGATTATTCTCAGGAGGTCTTGAAAGGACAAGGACCAATCCTGTGGTTGTAGGATCTCAAGGCTGTGCTGTTTCCCATGCTCCTAAGGCACTTGAGACATAGCCCCCAAACTAAACATTACGTGCCCCACATGGCACCCAACATGGGGAGACTTGAGAGAGTAAGAAAATCTGCCTAATCCACAGAACCCGAAGGCTAAATGCATACAGCAGAGGATCCTGGTACACAGAGCAGACCGATACACAAAGAAGCAATGAAGACCCCTCCATTGGGTATCAGACTCTTGCTTGCTCAGTGTGGGATCAGCAGCAGCATAAAGCGTAGGAAAGAGTGTGAGTCCACAAGTTCAGTGACCATCTGCCCATGGATACAACAGTCTCCACCTTTCTGGCTCCTGGAAGAGGCTGCTTCAGCACCTCCTCTTTTTCATCTTTCATTTATTTTAACCCTCATGACTTTCTTTTTCAATGAAACATTTATCAGGATCTTTCTTTATATTTCAAAAAGCTGGTATTTTCATTTCTTTTAAGGATTATTTTGTTATTCCTTGAAAATTTCACATACCTCCCACTTCCTTTTGCCATACCAAACATCTCTCCCTCTGACTTTATTGTTTCTCTTTCTCCTTTTCTTTCCCCCTAAGTCCAGTTCTTTCTGCTGACATTTGATGGGTGTGGGGCCATCCACTGGGACACTGGACATCTGCCGGGACCCATATCCTCAAAGAAGACTCTTCCTCCCTCATCATATATCAACAGACAATAGCTCCTCACTAAGGACTGGGACCTTTTCCCCACTTATGTATACATTTTGGTCGGCTTGGCTTTTCTAGCATCTGTGGAACCCTGGGTTGAATCCTCAGAAAAAAGAAAGAAGGTGATCTATGAGGAAAATGGAATGCTTTTAAACATAAGAACAGTGTTATACAGGGGTCCTAGCCCAGTGAAACTCCAAGAATATGAAGACACAAAGGAGGGAAAAATACACTGTAAGTACTGCTCACATCTGTTTAGCAGCATAGAAACATGTGGGGTGTTTCCGCATCAATAGGCCAGACACATGTGCCTGCCATTGCTGGCCTCCACCATGGTCAGGACTGAATGTGCTTGAGACAGCAGTGTCCACAGCAGAGTTTGCATGGATGACAGCTTTGGATTTTCATTTCTTCTGCTTTGCACATTTTGGGAGGTCAGGGCATTGTGGCTTAAATGTTCACATTGCCCCTGTGGGCTTTTCCCTGTCCAGTTTGGCATGTCCACTGACACCATGCTTGTTTAGCTCATGTTTGAGCACTCATATTGGTGAGACTTTATGTGTTCAGCTTTCTGGTGCTACCAATGCTACTAGAAGACACAGCAACCTTCTTCATCCTCTGGCTCTTGCAATCTTTCTGCCCTCTCTTCCACACTGTTACCTGAGCCTTAGCTGTGAGTGTGTGTGTGTGTGTGTGTGTGTGTGTGTGTGTGTTGTACATATATCCACCAGGGCTGGGCTCTACAGCTCTGTGTTTTAATTGGTTGTGGTCATCTATACTGGTCTCCATTTACTGTAAAGAGAATTTTCTTTGATGGGGGTGAAGAGTACACTTGTCTATGAGTATAAAGACAAATATTTGTAGGTTGAAGCTCAATACTGTGGTTGCCCAGTGCCAAATGATCAACCCTGAAAAGACATATAACATATATACAAACAACATTATATGGACAAAACAGGTTATATTTAGTAATAGACATACATATATACATATATATACATACATAATATACATGTATATTATTTTAAAAGAGGTCATGCCTCTGATGGATAAAAGAGAGGGTTATACGAGAGCCTTTGGAGGGAGGAAAGGGAAAGGAGAAATGTTGAAATTACATTATAATCCCTCCAAAAAGTTCATGTTTGTTTATTCTTCCCATAAGCTTCTCTGTTAGTCCCAAGTTGGACATGTACTTCAGGAGTGAGTATATATTGAGAAATGAAGATTAAGACCAAAGTCCTGAACCAGTGAGGCCAAAAGCTTAACTGAGGATGAAACACTGCCAGAACTGGAAAGAGACATTGAATTAGACAGATGTTCTTTTAGGCTTCCTGATTTCTTGTGAGTGGTAAGGGCCACACCCACCTAGCTGAAGGTTTGCGTACAAGCTGCAGGTGTGTGGGGAGCACTGTGGCTCCACAGCACAGAAATAAGTGCCTGAGTCTGTGGTCTGGGAGGAGGAAATGTACAAAGAGCTGCGAAGTTCCATAGTGACTGTCGTGGATGTTAGTCTTCCACTCTGCTTTGTTCCAGAAGGATTGTAAAACAGGCTGATGAGAGGTCCCCCAGGGCTTTGGTAAAACCACTGCAGCTGGGTTGCTGTGGAGGAAAAGTTGCACTGCAGTGTTGCGTTTTCTCCTTCCTGCAGAGCCAAGGTCGCAGGTCTCTGCTCCACTTGTTGCCCTTTTACCCCTGATTGGAAACAGAGACACAGATGGCTGTCATTGCAGTGTCCCCTGAGCCCTGAAGGCACCCCCATGTCCTCTGAGAAGGTGGGAGCTCTGCAGGACTCCTGAGCTGCTTTCCCCACCTCAGGTGCCCTGAATGTGGACAGCCAGACTCACAGCAAACCTGGGTGCACAGAAGCCCCAGCAGAGAGCACAGCAGCCTCTTCATGGTGCTGGTGGGACTGCTGGAGACAGAAGCAAGCAACCACCCCCTGGCTGTGGGGGCTGTTGAAGTGTCTGTCCTCCTGCAGTCAGCTCCACCCAGAACCCTGCCAAGCCAGACCCTGCTGAGTTCCCTCCCAGCCTTGAGAGTCTGAAGCTCCTCCCACACCAGACCTGCCTGAGAGTCTGGGTGGAACATAGTTGGAGGGGGGTGTGAACATTTGAAATGGCTGAGATTATAAGCATTGTGAATGATCTTTGAGGAAATTTGTCTTAACTGCAAAACAAGGATACTTTACACAAATCCTTAACAGAGTTTACAAAGGAGTAAGTCATTGGATGCAACCTACATGAAATGGAGAGCATTTTAATGGAGAACATTAAAAAGAGGAACAACTAAATTTTTTCACCTGGAAACTGATGCGTGTTCTGAAAGAATCTTTGTGACCTATGAGTTAAATAAAGTGAGGTATATTCCAATCATGCAAAGTAAAATGCTTCTAACCGTTTTTAATGATTCCCAGTCTTGGAAGAGATGAAATGTGTGTTGTGCCAAACACATCTAAAAATATCTCTTACACTCTAAGAGACTGAAACTTTTTCTGGACCTCACACAAGAGTTATTAACATACCTTATGGTTCCTTAAGACTTATAGCTATTATTCTAGAGTGTACTGAGCCTGTTTATTTAACCTCCCTTTAAGAGAACAATGTAACAACCAACATTACTTGCCTTGGATTCCACTGTAATCAAGTTTTACAACCTAAGTTAATGCATAGCTCTGATGTTAATTATGGATACTTCCATGCTTCCAACACAAAATAATGCATGTGTATGCATGTTATAAAAATAAATGCCAGAAACAGCAAACATAGGTTGAAATCAATCTTATAAAATAATAGCTGCCATATATGTTAAAGACAACATACAGATATTGTTTAATAATGTCTGTTTGCTTGTGATCTGGGGCATTTGGTGTAGGTTGGAATCAATGACTTATCCCTTTATAAAACTCTGCTAAAGATTTGTGTAAAGTATCCTTCATTCCTTCTCCATGTGATGCTTTTTGTGCTGTTCAATAAATATAGAACAGAACCCCTTTGTTGGAGACATACCTACACAGACACGAACTCAGGAACAAGCAAGGCAAGAAAGCATCTAGGGATAAACAGGTAGAGACTCATACAACAGACAGATACATGCATTATGGAATGATGGAAGTCACAGGGAGGGAGAAGCAGGGAGTTCAAATCCAGGTCTGGCCTTAAATTACACCATGGGGGTGCTTTTTAAATGTTTTTTCCTTAAGGCAGCATTGAAACATTTTGGGTAATCAGAGGCTATTTTATTAAAGTGTTCAAACAGATGCAATGTTTATCTGAAATGACATTTAACCTTTGCTATAATTTGAGTGTCAATTTGTCAAATGACTCCATAAGGAGGAAGAGGAAAACTAATGCAGGAGTGCTGTGTTCCAGAGTGACATCAGACAGTGCTGCTGTGCTATTGGTGCTTGGTGACTGCAGGGAATAATGTACTGTGCATTCACAGCAATAAAGAAGTATTTTTTAAAGTTCTTACTACAAATGTGATGGCTCAAGAAATGAAACTAATAAAGTAAAGGAAACCCAGAATTTGCTGTGAAACAACTCACAGCCAATCTTACACCATCTCAGCTCATCATTGCCACAAATGGTACTGGGACAACTCATGTGCTCAAGTTCAAAGAGAACTCTGTAGGATAATTGGGGTAGACTTTTGATATGGGTGTAAATGTCCTTCAGGAATAAGATCTTTTCTTTGCAAAATGAGAAAAAAGTAAGGGGCAACTAAGTTCTATCCTGTGGGAAGGAAGCAGTTCCCAAGATCCCAATCTGTCTGTACCGTCGCCCCCAGGGAACATGCCAACTCCCTGGAAGTGCTGATGCTGGTATCCTGGTGTCTTGCTCTGCAGGGGGGCGTTCAGGTGGTTTGCGTCCAGTCCAGGTGGTTGGTGTCCAGTTCTGCAGAGGATCACCTAGCTCTCTCATTCCCACTGTCTGGCGGTCCTCAGGTGGAAAGATTTTCATCCTTCCCGCGCTCAGTCTGAAAGCCCTCCACTACTGAGACAGGCTCACTTCCTGCTGTAAGCTTCAGGAGGCACTGGGGACCCAGGTGAGGTTGTCACACATTCAGGAAAGGATTCTGAGGGGCAAGAAATGAGCAGCTGCCCCTCAGCCCCAGAGCAGCTGCAGCACATGCGCAGATGCAGCCATCAGGTCGGGTAGCCCCTGGGCTCTGCATTCTCCTGCTGCATCAGTGCTGTGTGGACTCAGCCACAGGTGGGTCTCTGTCCTGAGTGAAGCCGCACCATGCTCTTTCTGTGAAGATGAACTACAGCAGAGACATACTCACAGAGCACTCCAAGCCCAGGATGCTCAGCAAGGTCAGCAAGGGGAGCAGGAAGCAGCTCCCTCCTCCTGGGAGAGTCCCAGGAAACAAAGCCAAAGAGTGAGAGAGGAAGACAGAGGGATTTAGATACCTTCTCTGCAGCAACATTGGTTGAACTATTATGAAATGTCATTCTTGGCCAGTCTGAGACCATTCTGTCACTGTTTAATATATGTTTAGTGAAAACAACCATTTGACTTGTACATACATTAGGTTTTGGTGTCTTTGATCTAATCTGCATAAAAGCCCTATCCTCTCCTTAGAATGCAGTGTTCCCTAGGGGCCAAATTGAGAAATACAATTTCACCATTTCTGTGTGTTTCTTTCTCACTGTCTTTCTAGGATTGAATTTCAAAGCTTCTTGATCATAAGCTGAACAAGAGCAGTTCTTTCTATGGCATAAAATCTGTGATTTTTTTTAAAAAAATAGAATATAAAGTTGCAAACTGAAAATGGAACAAACTGTTTTAGTTTGAGACAATTATAACACCTTTACATATTTTAAAGAAACTCTCAGAAAAACCCCAGTATTCAGAAAAATCACATGATGTTATACTGCTAAAGTCGAAATGACATAATCAAGGTGCTCCATGAGTACACAGTTTGACCGAAGCAAATAGAGACAGCATTTTCTCTTTCTCTCCACAGGGAACTTGAAAAAAATGTGTTGCCATAAGAAGAGCCAGCTAGGAACTGCGACAAAATCATTCACCTAAATGTCTCAAGAAAATAACATACTCAGATAGCCTGCCACAGATAATCTGCATTTTTGAGAAACTCAAAGTCAAATTCATCATGTATCAGGATGATTAGACTTATGCAAAATCTTGTTGCCTTTTTTTAATGAAATGTAACCCAATCTCAAGAGGGATGGCTGTCATATCTTAGGTCCTTCCAACTGCAGGAGACTGTGACATGAATGCACACTAGAGGGCAGGCACTGTGAGTATCTCCCTCCAATCTCACTACCACGTTTAGTGTCCTCATTCTTGGGATGTACTTTGAATGTTCCATTGTGCAAAAAAGTACATATATTCTAAGACTTAACAGGTACCTTTCAAATGAGGCAATTTTGTGCCCAAGGAAGAACACAAAGGACAGAATCCTCTTTAGACAGATCAGCGTGCATAGTGAGATAGCAGCGAACAGTGAGAGCAGAAAGAATATTGGAAGTAGGTGGACAGGAGAAAGGTCCCAACACCAAAACTGGAAATAAACCAACATAACTTTGAATTAAGGAACCAAGAAGCAAAAACTTATAATGTAAACCAGAGTTAGCTAAAGGCTGCGAAATCTTGGTGGCAACTCCTAAGTCTACAACAAAGAGGTGGTGAGTTACATGAATAAGTCCAACTCAGCCATTCACCCTGGCCATATCCAAATATGTTTAAGGCTGCTTTATCATCACCTGGCAAATAAAAATGTAATAGAGAGGAATGTGAAGGGGAAAATCCTTCAAAATGTTTCACTTTTTGAGAATGAAAACTTCAGACCATGTGAGCACACTTCTGGGCTCTTCTCAGGCCTTGGACCCTTTTGAGAAAAGGGTCTGATAGCTCACATTGAATGTCCAATCACAAGGAAGTATTCTGGGGAGCTTTTCACCTACATGTCCTAAAAAAGGTACCTTCTTTCATTAAATTAGTGTATTTCATCTATTTCCTTTTACAAAATCATTTAATCAAATATTTTCACATCCATATAAACGTGATTGGATCTAATCAACCCCCATCCTCATCTTTCATATTCCTGTCCTATTTACCACTTTTCCCTTCCAATTTGGCGCATACTCTCTCTCTCTTTCTACCAAGTTCATTTAGTGCTGTCAAGTATGTGCATGGCCATGTGGCCACCTAGTGTCTGAAGAAAAGTGACTTTTACCTTCCCAGTAGCCATTAATTGCCAATAGTTTCTCAAGTAGGGGGAGGCTCCATGAGCCCCACCCCGCTCACACAGGGATTTTGTGCATGAAATCCCAGCCACTGTGAGTTCATGTGAGCAGTTGTACTGTTGTGTGTTGGTATAATGTTCTTTTAAAATGTATATACCTTACCCTTGTTAATTCAAATGCTGATTTCCCCACCCCCAACTCTCTGGTTTCAATCTGGATATTGCATTGTGATACTCACTATAAGCATCCTGTCTCAACTCTTGTGTAAACAGGACACAAATAAAGCAACTAGATACAATGTTGTGCAATGGGAGGAGCCAGAGGACAGGAAAGAGGGGAGGAGCTAGAGAACAGGAAGGGGCGAGAAGGAGGAGGAGCAGGAGGAGAAGAGAGCAGGAGGAGAGCAGAGCTGGAGGAGAGAGCTTGGAGGACTTGGAGCATGAACCAGAACTAAGATTTCACAAAAAGCAAGTATCATGTGGGAAATATAAATGTTAGGAAACTGAGGGCTTGGAGGTTTAGGAGGGAGTAAATATTGCTCAGCATTGTGTTCTAGGTTAACTAAAAACCCAGTCTCTGTGTGGTGATTTGCTTATATAGCTGCTGAGGATTAACAGCAGCATTACTAGAAGATAAACCTATAGTAGATATTGATAATCAACTACAACAGTTGTGTCTTAGAAATAATGTTTCTCTACAGACATCTAATCTTCTGGCTCTTATACTTTTCCTTACTTCTCTGCTATGATACCTGAACTTCTGGGTGAAGTGTATGATACAGTTTCCCATTTACTGCTGAACACTCTACAATCTCTTATTCTATGCACCCCAAAGGACAGCTTGTTTCTGTATTAATAGCAACTACTGAAAAATAGAAGCTTCTCTGGTAAAGGTTGAGAGATGCACTAATCCATAGGTATCAGGTAAGAAGTTAAGGGAGAGTTTATTGCTAAGTCTATTTATAGCAGAATAGTAGTGTCCTAGGATCTCTCCTTGGGCTCTTTTCTGCTACTTTCCCTCCCAATTGCATGCACTGTCTCTCTTCCTAGCAAGTTCATTCAGTGCTGGCAAGTACGTGCATTGCCGGGGGACCACGGCCCCTCAGGGCCTCCATCTCTGAAGACATGACTCACCAAGTCATGGTACCAGGCAGAGATCCCATCTTGTGGATCAGGCTTTAAATGCAATCAGAAACCATCTGATTACTCCCATATAACATATGTGACACGGTGACTATAGTTGTGGTTTCTGGATAGCTAGAGCTGAAGAATCAGCTGTGGTTAACTTAACAAGAAACAAGAAAAAATGAAGTGAAAAATTTGCTTTACTGTGACAATTGATCCTTGTTATCTTGGGCTGCAAAATCAGTTGTGATTTAAAAGAGACCAGCATCACTGAGAAAAATAAAATCTGGGGAGTATTTCCTCTGTATGATGTCCTGGTCCAGAGAAAGCCAAGACCACACTAAAAACCAAACTTAGTAAAGTGTAAGAGCCTTCCATGTGGTGGTGTTTTTGGCAATATGGAAGGTGGTGGATTGAAGAGAAACAGGCTTAGAAAGATGTGGCATGGTTTAGGTCTCTGAAGAGGAAAGGAGAGGACACTGGTGAAGGTGCAGCCTAAGTTTTAGTGAAGACCCCAGTGTATTGGAGATGCCAGGACTGCAGGATGACTGCGGAGAACCAAGGCAGCTGTGTAGTGGAGCAGGCCTGAGCCTAACTGATAAGCTACCTGTATTGTGCATGGCAGAGCAGAACTTTGAGGCTAGCCAGACCCCTGGCAGCCCACGATCATGAGTGAGTCTTAGATACTGAGCACTGAGCTACAGAATTTGATTGTTACTGCTCGGCTTTAGTTCGCCGGCCCGTGTTTGTATCTTCAGCCTCTGTGAGCCCATGTGACCCCTGCTTAGTTGATTCAGTGGGCCATGTTCTCCTGGTGTTCTCCATTTCCTCAGATTCCAACAGTCTCCTCTCCTCCTATTCTGTGGGATTTCCAGAGCTCCTAGGAAAGAAACCTAATAGAGACCACCAATATAGACTCATTCTCTCATTAAAATGTCTGGCTGTGGGTCTTTGCACCCACTTCCATATGCTGCCAGAGGAAGGCCCTCTGATGATGACTAGACAAGGTACCATGGATATATCAGAATATCGTTAGGAATTATGTAATTGATTTTTTTTTTGCCAGTCATGTTTGCTTCTACTCTAGGTCTCTTGTCTATCCAGTCTCCAGTTCCTGGCCTTATACTTAGTGTAGGTCATGGACTCCCTTTCATGTCCTGGGCCTCAAGTCAAATGCAACAAGTAAATTTCTTGAATGTTTGCATCTTGAAAAAATATTCCAAGCAAATAAACCTAAGAAGCAAGACAGTGTAGATATTTTAATATCTGACAAAATAAACTTCAAACCAAAACTAATCAGAAGGGATGGAAGAACACTATATAGTCATCAAAGGAAAAATCCACCAAGAGGCTAGTGCAATTCTAAACACTATGTACCAGACACAAGGGCACCCACGTTCCTTAAAGAAACATCACTACAGTTAGAATCACACATTGACCCTCACATAGTTAGAGTTGGTAATTTCAATACCTCCCTCTCACCAATAGACAGAATAGCCAGACAAAAACTAAACCTAGAAACGCTGGAATTACATGACATTCTAGATCAGGTGGACTAGTAGATATTTACAGAAAACTTCACCTAAACACAAAAGAACATACATTCTTAGTACCTCATGGAATATTCTTCATAAATGACCACATACTTGGATGTGCAAGTCTCAACAGATATAAAAACAATTAAAGTAACACCCTCAATTCTAACTGTCCACCATGGGTTAAAGCTGGATACCAGCAACAGAATGTTTACAAACTCATAGAAACGGAGCAACTCACTACTGAATGAAAAATGGGTCAAGGCAGAAATTAAAATCTTTTAGAATTGAATAAAAATAAAAGCAAAAACCTATGGGACACAGTAAAAATGGTTCTATGAGGCAAGTTCATACCATTACAAATCTATATTAAAAATGATAATTGGGGAAATTTCATATTAGCAGTTTGTTGTCATACCTGAAATCCCTGGAACAAAAAGAAAAAATTACACCTGAAAAGAGTACTTGGCAAGAAATAATCAAAGTCAGTACTGAAGTCCATAAAATAGAAACAAAACAATAGAAAGAATTAACGAAGTGAAGAGTTAGTTTTTTGAGATTGATAGTCTTACCAAACAAACAAAAGACAGAGAAAATCGATCCAAATTAATAGTTTTAGAGGCAATTAAGAAGCATCATAACAGATACCAAGGAAATCCAAAGAAATATGATGACATACTTTAAAAATCTGTACTCCAAGAAGACAACTCAGCCACTCCTGATCAGACCTAATTGACTAGGATCAGAAGGAAGGAAAAGAAGTCCTCCCCTACCATTGGACTTGGGGAGGGGCATGCAGAGGGTGGAGGGAGAGAGCGATTGGGACGGAAGGAGGGAAAGACCCACATGGGGGATACAAAGTGAATAAAGTGTAGTTAATAAAGAAAAAAAAGCAGAAAAAATAAAATAAAATTTGGGGAAATTGTAAAAAAATTATGTACTCCACTAAACAAGAAAAATTAAATACATAAATACATTTCTTGATCTATATTAGATCTCAAAATCAAGATCAGATAAACAATTTAAAAAGACCCAGAACCCTGGTTAGATAGAAGCAGTAATTAAAAGTCTCCCAAACAAAAAAAGGCCTATGCCAGATGGATTCAGGTCAGAATTCTACCAGAGTTTAAAAGAATAATTAAATCCAATATTCCCCCAAATATTCTGTATAATAGAAAATTTTCTTTAAAAGCCCATATTTACCCTGATACCTAAACCACCAAAAGGTCCAACAAAAGAAAATTACAAATCAATATCACTTATAAACATAGATGATAAAAAATTTCAATAACATATTTCCAAACCAAATTCAAAAACGCATCAAGAAGATTATCTACTGTGATGAAGTAGGCTTTATCCAACAGGTGCAGGGATAGCACAACATACATAAATCAATAAACATAAGCACATAAACATGGTGGAAGACAAAAACATATGATCATTTCATTAGATGCAGAAATGGCCTATGACAAAATTCAACACCCTTTCATGATAAAAGTCTTAAAGAATCTAGGGGTACAAGGAACATACCTCAACACAAAAAAAAGCAGTTTACAGCAAGCCCATAACCAATATCAAACCAAAGGAGAGAAACTCAAAAGCATTTCCACTAAAACCTGAAGCAAGACAATGATGTTCACTCTCTTTGTATCTATTCAACATCATACTTGAATTCTTAGCTGGAGCAACAAGACAACTGAAGGAGGGCAAGGAGATAGAAATAGATCAAAGAAGATTTCTACGTATCTTTATTGAGAGATTGAAGGGACTCCAGTCAGCCCAAGTATGGGAAACATGGCTCTGGCAGGCCTTGCCCTTCTCTCCTACTCACTCTGCCTTGCTAAAACCCATTAGATTCCATGGGATGGATCTTAGGATTGGGCCTGGCATTGGTTGGACAGTCCCTCAATCTCTGCTCTATCTGTGCTATCTTTGTGCTAGCTGGTCTTGGAGGTATGGTAAGTTTTGGATTGAGGCTTTTTCCAGTGGGTTGGTGATCTCCTCCATCCATTAGGAGACTTGTCTAGATAAAGGGTGTCTCTTCAGTCTTAGGCACTAGGAGTCTTTGCTAGAATACTCTCATATTCTCCTAGAGGCCTCTTCTGATTTAGGTCTGCAGCTTGTCACAGAGATGCCCCCACCTACCTTTTTTTTTCTCTGCAGGTCCTCTGCCCTCCTGCCCCTATTCTCTCCAGGTCTGATCTCTACCCTTATTTCTCTCTGTGCTACCTTTTCTACCTGTTCCACTCTTTAACCACTACTCCTTTCTATTTTATTTTCCCTTTCTGGGTAAGATTTATGCATCCTCCCTTTGGTCCTCCTTGATACTTGTCTCCTTGGGGCTTGTGCATTGTGAAATGTCTATCCTCTAATATAGGAAAAAAAGCTGCTTATATGTATACATCTCAGTCATAGGCTTCTCCCTCCTCTCCTCCCAGTCCCACTCCCTTATCCCCCTATTCTTTAGAATAGGAGATCCCCCTACCATGTGTATATACAATGTGTGTCTCTCTGGGTCTGCGTTACCTCACTCAGGATGATCTTTTCTAGTTCCATCCATCTGTACTCAAATTTCATGATTTCCTTATTTTTAATGGTTGAGTAATATTCCATTGTATAAATGTACCACAGTTTCTTTAACCATTCTTTGGTTAAGGGACATCTACGTTGTTTCCAGTTTCTGGCTATTACAAATAAAGCTGTCATGAACATGGCTGACCAAATGTCTTTGTTATATCTTTCGGGTATATGCCCAGGAATGGTTAGTTAGGTCTTGAGATATGGCTATTCCCAGTTTTCTGAGAAAGCACCAGATTGATTTCCAAAGTGGTTATACAAGTTTGCACTCCCACAAGCAATGGAGGAGTGTTCTCCCTTTTCCACATCCTTGTCAGCATGTGAAGCCAACGTCTATTACTATTAACGATACTCTGGTATGCCTGCAGACAGGAGCCTACCAGAGTTGTCTTCTTAGAGCCTCCAACCAGCAATGACTCAAAACAGATACTGAGACTCAGAACCAAACATTGGGCAAAGCATGGGAAGTCTACTGGAAAAGAGAGGCGGGGGAGGGTGGGAGGAGAGATGGTCCTACAGGTGACAAAAGCTCCACAAGAGTATCATCAGAGCCAATCAACAGGACCCAGAGGAGCCCATGGAGTCTGAAGCACTAACCAAGTACAGTGCATGGGATGGTCCTAGGTCTTCTATATATAAGCAGCTGATGGGCATCATAGGCTTCATGTGGACCCACTAGTTAGGAGAGTGGGGAGTATCTCTGACATAGACTATGTTGCCTGATTTTTGATCACTTTCCCCTGATGGGAACACCCTACCAGGCCACAGGGGAGGAAGCTAAACTTAATCCTCAGGTTAAGAGATGAGCTGGGGTGTCTGGGTAGGGGGAATCTCCTATTCTAAGGAATAGGGGAGGGGGAATATGAGAAGGAGGGTGGGGCTAGAAGGAGAGGAGGTAGGAGCCTATGACTGAGATGTAAGTTGAATTAATTAATAAAAATGAAAAAAGAGCCATTAGATTACTTTCCTAAAGTTAACCACGAAGGTCCATTCCCTTATTTGGCCACTTTCTGCTCCTGAGGCTGATTACCAAGATCCAGCTATTAATGTATTGAAGTCCATCAGTCAAAAGCCTCCTTTGACTCACCTAATTAACGTGCCTAATTAAAATGAAACACATCATCCTAACATGGAGTTTTCTCTTTATAAACTGTCATTTGCCTATGGGCCAATTCTATTCTCTCTTTATCTAGAGACAGTCCTTTGTCCCCTCCCCCACAATCCCTCATCTGTCCTTTCTTTATCTCTTAATCCCTGATCTTTGTCCCTCTGGTGTAAATAAATCTTCTTTGTGTTCTGAACTTAGTCTTGGGGGTCCTTACAGAGATAATATAATTTTATACATAAAAGACCCTAAGAACTCCACAAACAACAACAACAAAAACTTCTACAGGTGATAAACACAAATGGTGCTGGCCAAATGAATGGCTGCATGTAGAAGAATGCAAATAGATCCATACCCATCACCCTGCACAAAACTCAACTCCACATGGATCAAGAACCTCAGAACCAACATAAAACTGCATATGCTGAACATGATAGAAGAGAAAGTCGGAATAGTCTTGAACTCTGTAGCACAGGAAAAAGACTTTCTGAAGAGGGCATTGATAGCACAGGCACTGAGACCAACCATGTTAATAATACATAAATAATATAAAAAATGGGACCTCATGAAACTGAAAAGCTTCTTAGCAGCAAACGTCTTAGAAATTCAGACAAAGGAGAGTGCCACAGAATGGGAAAATATCTTTACCAATTACACATATGACAGAGACTTAGTATCTAAAATATATAAAGAACTAAAAAGACTGAACATGGAAGAAAACAAATAATTAAATAAAAAAGCTACAGAACTAAACAGAGTTATCAAGAGATCCTTAAAGAAATGTTCAATAACCTTACCAATCATGGAAATGTAAATTAGAAAAATACTTTGAGGTTTCAACTTAGAACAGTTAGAATGGTCAAGGTCAATAAAACAAATGATAGCAAATGTTGTCAAGCAAACGGGGTATGGGGAACAATCATCCATTGGCGGGGGGAGTGCAAACCTTTATGTCTACTACAGAGTCAGTATATTGCTTCCTCTAAAAGCTGGAAACAGATCTTCCTCAAGATCCAGTTATACCACTCTTGATCATATACCCATAGGAATCTACAACTTACTACAGAAACACCTGCTCACCCATGCTCAAGGCTGCTCTATTAGTAATATTCAGAAACTGGAAACAGACTAGATATCCATCAACAGATGTATGGATAATGAAATGTGTTACATTTACACAATGGAATATTCAGCTGTTAACAAAGAACAATGAAATCATAAAATTTGTAAGTAAATGGATGTAGCTAGAAAAATCATCCTGAGTGAGGTAACCTAAATCCTAAATGATAAATGCATGCCTTCTCTTCTATGAGGATGTTAGTTCTTAAGCCTTTGATAGGCATGCTATAATCCACATGACCTCAGCGGTTAGGTACAGGATAAGGGACTAGCAAATAGGGGAAGGTCTGCCAATGAGGAGGAAATAGAATATATAGTTATGGAATATGGGGGTATTGTGGACTAGAGTGGAAGAACTAAATGGGAGGGAGATGAAAGAGAAGGAGAAGGGAGGGAATACAGGTTGGGACAACTAATACTAAGTGTAATTTGAAGAGTTCTATGAAAACCTACTATTGTAAGAGCTTCTTAAAATACATGCTATACAAAAGAAATTGAAATGGAGTCACCAAAAAGGGAGGAGACAAAGCTCCAACTGATGGTTCTTTTTTTCCCTTTAACTAAAACCTCTAATGCTAGGAATGGGTTACATCTAGCTGAACTGTTAAATAAAGAGGCCCCTTGTAAACTCCCAAATACCTCTGACTATTGCCAAGGCAGTTAGTTGCTCCACACAAACTGATAGTAAGGTCCTATTGCCAAAGACAACTATCTAAATATCTCATTGAACATGGAAAAAGGCGAGCTGGTGCCTAACTAGAGCTTTCACCTCCGTGGACTATCATTCAGGATACTGGAAGATACATTGGATACTACCAGAAGAAAAGATAGGCCCTATCAAGCAATAAACCCTCTAATCTTCAGTGCCTGCATAATATACTGCCATAATAGTTGCACAAAAATTGTGGAAGTAACCGACTACACTCTGGAATTAAAGCCCACTCCATGAGATGGAACTCATGCCTGACACTGCTCGGTCAGTGAACCTTAGTTTGGATAGACCATGGGCCCAGGGGAAAACCAAATACTATTGTTCTGCTAATGGAACATAACAACAAAATGACTCTTAATGACACTTTGCTGTTCTCCTAGATCGGTATCTCACTCAGCTATCACCACAGAAACTTCCTCGTAGAGTAGATAGAAAATAATACGGAAATCCACAACTGAAAAATATATGAGACTGAAAGGTTTTTGGAAGACTTAATCTTAAATGGACCATTTTCATCGAATCGCTCCAGCCAGTTCACAGGGAACCCTGTACAAGAGGAAATGGATAGAGCATAAGAGCCATAGCAGATGGATGACAACAGGGCTTGTTCACGTATGAACTCGGGAGACTGCGGCAGCATGTGCAGGGTCTGCACGTGTTCAGGGCTGAGAGTGGGACGTGGACAAAGGCTGCCATCCCTAACCAAGAAGATACCTCGAATTGACATGTGCTTGCAAAGGAAAAATTAAATTTCTCCAACAGAGTCTCACTGGGTACACAAACCACACTTGGTAATACGCTACACTCCTAGCCAACCCAAAACTAACTCAGTGGTAGTTTTGCAGATTTTTTTTTTGTCTCAGATTGCTTTGTTTGGGCATTTAAAAAATATTTTTTGTTCTTTGCTTGTATATTACAGTTTCCAAATTTGTGTTTTTATGGTTTTTGTTTTTATTTGTGTTTGTGTGTTTCTCCTTTCTTCTAAAATTTTTATTTTCCTGTTTGTCATCTAAAGACAGAGAGAGATAGCAAGTGTAGTATTTCTTGTGTGGGGAGGTGGGAAGGATCTGGAAGAAAATGGGGGAAGGAAAAACCATAATCAGAAGATTGTATATGAAATGGTTTCAATTAAATTTAAGTGAAAAATATTTCAGCCACACCAGTATGTGTATCACACATTCTCAGAATAATAAAGTATTTCCCCTATAAGTCAAACTCTCCTACTGTGGCTCTTAATTCCCATTGTATATGGGGGACAAGGAGAATAATCGGAATTTCTCCACCTTATGTTTGTTCTGCATTCTAGCTCAGACCTTGCTGTGGCCCAGTATGTTTGTGTGCAGGCTGCAGGTGCCTGGGGAGCACTGTGTGCTCACTGCACAGAGGTAGACAGCAGAGTCACTGGGCTGGGAGTCTCTGATGTGCAGGGAAACATGCAGACTGGCTCTATTGAGGTGAGCTGCGAATCTGCCTTCTTCCTTGTCACCATTGGAGAAGATGGACATCACCGCCTGGGGGCCTTTCCCGGAATGTTGTCTGTACCACCAGAAGGTCTGAGAAGCACTATCACTGAAAGTGCAGTTGAGAGAGGCCATGGCTCCCTCTGGGACACTGAGGAATTCTGGGTTCTGCTGCACCTTCTGTTGGCCGCTCACCCCTGTGCAGAAAGACAAAGGTCAGACAAACAGGACTGGAGGCATAGGGATGCTAACACTCCAGAATGCCTTTCCCTAGGCCTCCTGCCTACTTTTGTTACAGTATGAGAACACCAATATTTCTACTCTCCAGCCTCAAATAGGCAACATCTTCATATATTATATTTTTATGTTCCCATAAGCATAGTCAAACTCACCACTCAGTTGAAGCCAGAGGACCACTAGTGAAACCCTTAAAGGGGACATTATTGTTTCTGCAGAAGATTCTTACTTCAAGCATCACAGAAAAAGTGGCATTCAGGCAGTTTAAATTCTTATGCTCAAAGATGCATAAAAAGAAAAACCTCAGATGGTTCATCCAATTAGAAAGAAGGAGGGCTACATCAAAAGTCCTCTTCCTCCCTCTGAGCCCCACCCAAGCCCCACCAACACCCAAAGAACCACATGACAAATCACCTCTGGGTCTTTGAGAGGAGACTGCCATCCCGTGGATTCACCTTAGTGTCAAAGAAATATTGTAAGCACAGACTCTTCTTACCATCTGAAACCGAGTTGATGGTAGAGGGGAAGAGAGGAAATATTTTCTAGTTTAATCTCTCTGAACACATTAGAATACCCTTCAAGGATGGTTATTGAACAAACAGAAAGTTTGTTGCACCAGTCTGTACTTCTAACTACTGTGGTATATTTAGATAAAGATCTAGAAAAAGATCATCCTGAGTGAGGTATCCCAGAGGCAGAAACACACACATGGTATATACTCACTTATAGTGGATATTAGATATATAATATAGGATAAACTACTAAAATCTATACACTTAAAGAAGCTAAGCAAGAAGGAGGACCCTGGGTAAGATGACCAATCCTCCCTCAGAGAGGCAAATGGGATAGACTTCGGGAAAGGGAGAAAACAGGGAACAGGACAGGAGCCTACCACAGAGGGACTCTAAAAGACTCTACCCAAAAAGGTATCAAAGTAGATGCTGAGACTCATAGCCCAACTTTGAGCAGAGTGCAGGGAATTTTATAAAAGAATGAGGAGATAGAAAGACCTGGAGAGGACAGGAGCTCCACAAGAAGAGCAACAGAACCAGGAAATCTGGGCCCAGGGGTCTTTTCTGAGACTTAATGTGTTGGTATAATGTTCTTTTAAAATGTATATGCCTTACCCTTATTAATTCAAATGCTTATTTCCCCCCCCCCCAACTCTCTGGTTTCAATCTGGATATTGCATTGTGATACTCACTATAAGCATCCGGTCTCAACTCTTGTATAAACAGGACACAAATAAAGCAACTAGATACAATGTTGTGCAATGGGAGGAGCCAGAGGACAGGAAAGAGGGGAGGAGCTAGAGAGCAGGAAGGAGTGGGAGGAGGAGGAGTGAGAGAGGATCTTGAGGAGAGCAGACCAGGAGGAGAGAGCTTCGAGGACTTGAAGCATGAACCAGACTCAAGATTTCACAAAAACCAAGTATAATGTGGGAAATCTAAATGTTAGGAAACTGAGGGCTTGGAGGTTTAGGAGGGAGTAAATATTGCCCAGCATTGTGTTCTAGGTTAACTAAAAACCCAGTCTCTGTGTGGTGATTTGGTTATACAGCTGCAGAGGATTAACAGCAGCATTACAAGAAGATAAAACAATAGAAATATTAATAGTCGCCTACAACACTTGTGCTCCAGCCAAGAACCATTCATGGAGATAACCTAAAACCCCTGCACAAATGTAGCTCAGAGCAGCTCAGTATCCAAGTGGGTACCCTATGAAGGGGAACAGGGACTGTCTCTGACATGAACTCAGTGGCTGGCTCTTTGATCACCTCCCTCTGATGGGGGAGCAGCCTTACCAGGCCACAGAGGAAGACAATGCAGCCAGTCCTGATTAGATCTGATAGGCTAGGGTCAGAAGGAGGGGAGGAGAACCTCCTCTAGCAGTGGACTTGGAGAGAGGCATGGGAGGAGATGAGGAAGGGAGGGTAAGATTGGGAGGGATTCAGGGAGGGGACTACAGCTGGGATCCAGAGTGAATAAACTGTAGTTAATATGAAAATAAAAATTAAAAAGATAAAGATTGAACTTTGATAATACATGCATTTTTGTTCTTTAAGATGGTCCTCATAGTTGTTGTGGAAAGTAGACAAATAACTCTATTGATTTAAGCCAACAATATGTTGAACTTTGACCTTTTTCATACATCTTAAAATTTGCTTAGACCCTTGTAAATTGCTTACGATTTCCAGTTTCCTTTCTAGTCATTTCTGTTCCATCTTATTTTGTAAAATAACAGTAATAAATGAACAGTCAACAGGCCTAGCTGTGATGATCTTTTCAGGGTAGGCACAGCTGATGTCCAAGTCATTTGGCCTGGAAGATAGTACTATTAACATCAGCTTTATAAGAGATGGTTGAATCTAAAAATAATACAACCTGTGTAGATCCTGTCATAGTATGTGGTTTGAGAAGTTCCAAGGTTAACCTTATAGAAAACACAGGACAGGACAGACCACAGTATGCGGAACAATCTACTGTATCAGTGCTTTTGGTTTTGAATGTGCAGATAGAAATAGAGCTTTATACCATGAAATCAATAACACTCACAATGCCTATACCCTTCGACTGGTTTGTTGTTGTTGTTCTATTTTCTCCATGTTAGAGAGTTGGAAAACAAGCCTCATTCAGGAAAGAGAGCTTGAGATAACATTTTGAGATAAATATGCTTGTATCTGAAGTGGGAGGGCCAATTTCCATCTTCAGAGCCTACTTCTCAATGAGCTCAAACAGCACAGGACAATTTAATGTCCATGTATAAGGCATCTGTTTCTCTCCAAACTGAACCCAGCAGTTTCTTGTCAAGTATTGAGTTGAGCACTGGGAATAGGAATTGGCAAGTGCAGAAGGTTCTGGGTAGGTGAAAGTGAACACCTGTGACTTTGGAGGATCAAGCCAACAGAAATCTTGCACGCTCTCTCTCTCTCTAACTGATGTCTAATCTTGGATCTTCCCTACCTAGGCTTGTAATGATCAAGTGGGAAGACTGTAATCAATTTGTGCCGCCAAAAGGGGCAGAAAATGTGAAAATCTTAAAATTCTATGTTTTTCTTTAGGGTAGGCTAATGAAAAGGCTCAAGAACATAGGTGGGTCCAAACTCTTCTTCCCTCTCCTGCATGAAAAGCATCCCAGAGGATATTATGACCATGCTCTTTGGCAAAAGAAAATCAGCCACAGATGCCAAGAAAGGCATCACAAGCCCCATTTACTGAGTTTACTGCACCCAGAAAAATGCTTATAGTGATTAGTAACTTATCCATGTTCACAGAGATGATGAGAGAGCCAGATGGAGAATGGAAGCTGGTAGGCTTCAGTCTATTAGCCACCCCCCTTCGCAAATGATTTTAATTAACTCATTATCAGACACAGTTTTGCTCTCTTTAACAATTCACTGTATTATGTGAATATGTTTTTGTTTTACCCCCAAGTGTGGGATATGGGGCTGCTTTCAGTTTGTTCATACCTGTTAACTATGATTGCCTCTTATGGGCTCAGAGAGGGTGGTGTTCTTTGCCAGCTACAGAGAATTTAATTGTGAAAACTCTGAGAGGGTATAAATGCTAGAGCACTGAGAGAAAATGGAGTCCAAGGAGGAAAAAGGCTGCTGCTTCGTTTGCTGTTTGCTGGCTTGCTGGTTAGCTGAACTGCTGTATACCCTGGCTACGAAGATTGGAGTTGCCCTAAGGAACTAAGTGTGAAGAGGTCTACATTCCTTTCCCTGCTCATTCTCTCCTACATAGGGTTAGGGATTGGAAGGAAGGTAGAGGCTTAAGGAACGCAAATAAAATAGTTTAAAAAATAGCGCCTACACTGATGGGCAGGGTTGGCCTTCCCTCACAGGTTTGCTTCTGATGCCTACAATGTTCCCAGCTGGTTCCCAGACGAGTGTTTAAGGGATACAAACTGCACAACTGTGACTTGCTTCTGGGTCTACACTCATCCAACTGAAACAGGTCACAGGACACTTAGATGTTCAGACTCACTCAACAAGGTTCCAGATCCTCCCTGGGCCTGCATTCATACCATTGCTATTTTCTCAGTATTTGCACATTTTTCAGCAAGAACTAGACATTAATATCTACTTTCTTAACTACATCTACAAAGCTGTCTCAGAAAGACTGAATCCTCAATAGGGAGAAACCTGAAGTTACCCCTGGTAAGACAGGGGGGTTCAAATTGAGAATAAAAGGTGCTCATTGTCCCAGGATAGAAGGTCCACAGTGGGACCAGTGGACATCTACAACAATATTCTTGGCTACTAGGATAATAATATCCTCCTGAGATCCTTTAGCCATTGTAATCAGAAGAGGCAGGCTAAGGATGTGCTATCTAAGGTGGAAAAAGTAGCACTGTGAAGGGTAGGAAGTGACACTAGAAACTGGACCACCTTCTTACCCTTAGAAAATGAAAACCATGCATGGAGAGGACCTAGACCCCCTGCTCAGATGTAGCCCATGGGCAGCTCAGACTCCATGTGTAATTCCCTAGTAATGGGAAGAGGTGAAGTCTCTGGCATGAACTCTTTGCCTGCTCTTTGATCACCTCTCTCTGGCTAGGTGGCCTTACTAGGCCACAGAGAAAGAGGATCCAAGCAGTCCTGATGAGACCTGATAGGCTAGAGTCAGAGAGTAGGGAAGGAGAACCTCCCCTATCAGTGAACCAGGGAAGGGACACAGGGGGGAGAGAACAGGGAGGTAGGAATGGGAGGAAATGTTTGAGGAGGCTACAGGTGGGATACAAAGTGAATAAACCGTAATAATATTTTTTTAAAAAGATTTATCCATCAAAAAGCCAGGCTACTCAAATCTCAACTAAAGCAATGTCTGCTCATAGATGCAGAGACTTTCTACATTCTTGCTTTCTGTATACTCTGATGGGAATCTCCAAGCAGAGTCCACATTTTACCTTCTACTTTTTATTTAAGCAAAACCCAATGTGCAGAAAAATTTCTTGTAAAACATGCCCACTGGATCTGATTGAATTTAAGGAAGATAGAACCATACCTGTAACTCTCAATGAGGTCAAGAACATGTAACGAGGTAGGTCATAGTACCTGGAGAGAATCTAGTAGTATTACTAACTAAGTGGACTTGGCCTTTTTGAGGCTTAATGACATGTTGCTCTATCATGTTGGTACAAATCAGTACATCTCAGAACCTCATTAGAGAAGGTTCTCACAGTAGATAGCAATTAACATAGAGATCCACAAGTGGTCAATGTGCAGAAAATAAAAGACTTTGGGGTGCTCAGTCCCAAAAAGAACATCTATATCCTACAGTGTTCCATAAAGGCTCAGGGTTCTACACTGAGAAGGGAATGGAAGGATTGCCAGAGATGGTGTTTTCAGGAAACAGTGTTTTCTGAACAAAGTAAGGCTCATTTGAACTTACAGCAGTCGTGGTAGCATGCATAAAACGTGTGCCAGCTCAATACAGACAAAGATGAGAAGGGGCACTGATTACCATCCCTAGCTGAGAGAAACTAGCATGTCATAGCTGCTGGGAGAGGAGTTATTTTTCTTGACAAACACTAAATATTCTAAATTCTATTGTTCCTCTCCTTCTATGAAAAAGCCCCAGTCTCTGAAAGTTATGAATGCATACATCTCCCCTTGAGCTTTTCTTCATGTCTCTAATTGTAACCTAACTGGCAAAGTATCAGAGGCTCATCTAAACCAAAAGCTTAAATGGGTATTCAGAGAACTACGCACAGGAAATTTGTGTTCTTCCTTTGTCCTACAACATACTTCACATCTTTGCACATACTGGTAGCTGAGAGCCAGCATTCTATCAGACCTTTCTACCCAAAAGACATGAAATCAGCATTCACTAAATATTATCTCATCAGACTCTTCCCTTGCCCACTGACAACTGCATAAGGAATAGAATGCATGGGAAAATGCAAACAGATAAATCATGATCTTCAAAGGTACAGTGCACTTGACACAGCATAACAGCTGTTTCTTAGTACATTTGAAAACCAGAGGAGGCATGGCAGGAGCACACGATGGCAGCAACACCTCCTTGGCAAATATTTGGCAGCGAAGAAGAAAGCTTAAAGCAGTATGCTGGCCCAAAGCATGGCTTTGTAGGGCATACTTTCCCAGGTGGGTCTAGAGTCCACTGAATTGACAACTTTATACTAACCATCAAAGTGCTATTCCATTTCAGCTCAGAAGAACAAAGCAGCTTTTGTAGGGATTATCCTTAAGTAATGGGCACCCTTTTATCTCTTGAAATACCCTGTTTTATCCTTTAGAAAAAAGTTTAAAAATATAGAAACATTTATTGACACTTTCTGATTTGTCAGTGTTCATTCCTCTTCTAAAATTTTATTTTATCTGTTTTTTCATATATTCATAATATATTTAGATCATATCCACACCATGCTTCCTCCATCAAATTTTCTCAGATCTCACTTCTTGATGCTCTTCTGCATTTCTATTCTCTCCTTTTTGTTTTTTCCTTTGTAATACTCCGGAATCAATTACAGCTGCCCTTATACACATAAGTATAGGACCATTGACTGGAGGACAGACAACCTGCCAGGACACACATTCATGGAGAAAACTGACTCTGTCTTTCCCTTCATTTCTTGATGATCTATATCTCCCAGCTACTACTGGTGTCATATCAGCAGCTCTTTCACCCATCCTAGAATGCTCATTGGCTTGATCATGTTCGGGCAACTCCACCTGCTATGAGGTCATCAGTGCAACAACCCTCTCATACCCAGAAGACCCTATTTCATGGCAGTCTTCTCGGACTTCTGGCTCTTTCAAATTTCCATCACTTTATTCAGTGTTTGGAGCTGAGATTGCCATAGCCATTTTATTCTTTGACCCTTGACAAATAGTGAGTCTCTATGTTAACTCTTTCCCCTTAATAACAAGAAGTGTCTCTGATTAAGGATGAGAGATGCAATAATATGAAGGTATAAGGGTATTTGGGTGCTATGTCTACTTAGGAAAATAGTGGGGTCTTCCCTGAGGTGTACGACCTTCACAGCCACGGGGTTTTAGCCAGGTTTATAATACAAGATATGACACACCTCTTTTGGAGAGGGACTTAAATCCTGTTAAAAAGCTCTTGGTTACCCCCATTACACTGATGTGGCAACTGAACCAATAAGCACATCTTTCCAGGCTGGTGATTACAGATTTCAATGTTCACAGAAGGTTAATAATATTGATAACCATTGTCCACCAGCAGCTTTCAAAGACCTTTCAGAAATCTTAAAAGATAACCAGCAAGGTAGAAGAATTCAGGTCAGTACCAGCTTGATTTCTCCATGTCCTGTGACCTGAGCATGTGGTAGACAGTCAGGTCTTGCCAACAAGTTTTGGCAGTTGGTCAAGAGAAACAGCAATAGCCTCTATTATTTGCTGGGATCACTGGGATTCACCTGACCAACTAACTGAAGGGAGTTAGACCATACTTGACAATGATAACTTTATAGTTTGATCAACTATACATATAAACTATATATAGAGAGATAAACAACATATATGAACCTCATAAAATACTAGATTTCATGTGTTTTTAAACATACTCATTCCGTACTGTCTCATGCCCTTCCCTTCCATTTCTTTCCTCACATAAGGTTACCCCTTCTTTACATTCCTTTTTCATACCACCTGTGTTATATTGTACCCATCCTCAAGCTCTTTCTCCATTGCCTAATGGCTACTTTCTTTTTTCTTGGCTTCCATATATGTCACAAGACAAGCTCACAAATCTAAAGGTTTGATACTAGGATAAACATATAAGCTGAGATGCATGCTGCATTTATTTTTCTGGATCTGGTTTACAACATTCATTGTAATTTTTTTCAGTTTGGCCCATTTTTCTTCAAATTTCATGATTTAAATTTTTACTTTAGAACCTATTAAGTGTGTATAGACATTTTGCCTGCATGTGTGTCTGTGGTTCACATATGTTCAGTGCCCATGGAGGCCAGAGGAGAGCCTCAAATTCTCTAGAGGTGGAGTTACAGACAAGTTTTTAGCTGACTTTGCAAACAGAACTCCAAGTCATCTGCAAGAGAAGATACTGTTCTTACCTGCTAAGCCACCTCTCTAGCCCCAATTTCGTTACTCTTTAGAGCAGAAGAAAAAAATTCCATTATGTACTGTACCACACCATTATCCATTCATCAGTTGGTAATCACCGAGGCTGTTTCCATTTCCGAGGCATTATGATTGAAACGTCAGTGAACTGGAAGAGCAACTATCTTTAACAGGATGGATATAGAGTCTTTTAGGCAAATATCCCTGAGTTGTGTGTCTGTGTAATGTGTTGGATTAATTTTTTTAGCTTTCTGGGGATCCTAGATTCTAATTCTACTGCTACATGTGCCAGTATGGTGGTTTTGTTTTGTTAAGTTGAAACAAGTTAGGGTTATTTGGAAAGAGGAACCTTAATTTATAAAGTGTGGCCATCAGATTGACATGTCTACTTTCACAACATTGACATGATGACATGATTTCATTACTGTGACTGTAGTATAGCTTAGTGTTAGATATGGCGATCCCTCTTGTCATTATTCTTTTGCTTCAGAACCGTTTTGGGTATTGAAGTATGGGTTTCATCTTAAGGAGAAGGAGTTAAATCAAGTAGGAAAGTGTCTAATTACTCTCAATATGTTTGTGCTAATACTGAACCAGTGGACATCTCTTGCCAGGCAGTCACTGTTGTAGCTCCCAGGGTTGGGGTTGCAGTTAAGTAATATTGATGATTTCTTTTCCACTCCAGTAGCATTAATAGCCCCTTCCAGCACTGTGAAAGCTAGCCAGTAGGGATGAAGTTTCCAGGTCAGTGCCATATTGATTTCTCCATGTTCCATGACTTAAGTTTGGTATGTTCAGGAGTAGAGTTTTATTGCTAAGTTCTGGAATGTAACCAAGAGCATTGGCAATTGTCTGTACTCTGTGAGAGTCTTTGGGACCTCAGCGGACAACAAGTCCAGGATAACCCATTCTTTTAAAAATTTTATTATTATTATTATCATTTATTACAATTTATTCATTTTGTATCCGGGCTGTGTCCCCCTTTTTTCTCCTCCCAATCCTACCTTCCCTCCCTCTTCTCCCCCTATGCCCTTCCCATAGTCCAGAGGTAGGGGAGGTCTTCCTCCTCTTCTATTTGACCCTAGCCTATCAGGTCTCATCAGGACTGGTTGCATTGTCTTCCTCTGTGGCCTGGCAAGGCTGCACCTCCCCCAGGGGGAGGTGATCAGAGAGCCTGCACTGAGTTCATGCCAGAGAAAACCTCTGCTTTCCTTATTAGGGACCCCAGTTGGAGACTGAGCCTATGGGCTATTTCTGAGCCGGGTTTTAAGTCCTCTCCATGCATTGTCCTTGGTTGTGGTATCAGTGGGAACTAGAAAAGGTCATCTTGAGTGAGGTAACTAACAAAGCCAAAAAAAAAAAAAAAAGGAAAAAGAAAAACCTGAGCCCTGGGGGCCCTACAGAGACTGACACCCCAACCAAAGATAGCCCATTCTTACCACGGGGCTTTTAATTTATTAGCCTGCACTGCCTAGTAGTGCACTTATATGGTAACTCCATCTTAACTTTTTTTTGGTGCGTGGGTATGCAGATTTTTGGGAAGTTTCTACAGTAGTATATTTCTAGGTAACTTCTGGTGAAAAGCATTAAAAATTAAACATTTTAATTACCTATGAATTAAAATTCATTTTAATTTACCTACGAATAAATCCGCTGAATTTTTATTCAGTTTTTAAGCTTTTTACATCTAGCTTCAATTAATTTTAAAAAATAGGTTCTTCCTAAGGAGAGCAACAGAACAAGAAAATTTGAACACAGGGAACTTCCCAGAGACTCATACTCCAACCAAGGACTTTTCATGGAGATAACCTAGAACTCTGACAATGCAGCCATTTCTGATGAGAACTGATAGACTAAGATCAGAAAGGAGAGGAGGACCTCCCCTCTTGGGGAGGGGCATGGACTTGGGGAGGGACATGCATGCAGAAAGGGGGGGGAGGGTGGGACCAGGAGGAGAGGAGGGAGGGACTTATACAAAATGAATAAAGTGTAATTAATAAAAGTTAAATAAAAAAATTTCAAAAAATAGGTTCTTAATTAAAATAAAATTATACGACTTCACTCTCCTTTTCATCTCTCAAGCTTCTCAAATTTGAACTTTCTCAAACCTCTCCTGTGTCCTCCAACTCTCAAATTCACAGCATTTTCTTTTATTATTATTGTTACAAACATTTCATGTGTGTGCTTTCTATGTGTCACATGTGTAAACAAGCATATAGAAATAAAACATGCTGAGTCTATTTTGTTGTTTTTATGTGAGGAATGACCATCCTGCACTTGAAAACCAATAAAGGTTTTGTTCTTAATTCTCCTCTCCCAGCAACCTTTAGTTGTTTGTTTTCTATTTGAGGTGGGACCATGAGAAAATCTTCCCCATCTATGTTAACACATCTTTGATTCTGGCATCAGTCAGGTGTTGTTTATGCAGCCATTTCTAGGCAAAACTGTTCCAGAGCAGACTTTCTGGTACTCTGCCTCTTACAATCTTTCAGCCCCTCTTTGTTTATGTTCCCTAAACTATAGGGAACTGTGATGTAGGTGCATCTATTGGGACTGGACATACCACAATCCTTTGATCGTTGCTTTGTGTTCAGTTGTGGGTTTTGTTTGTTTGTTTACAATGGTCTCCATTTTCTTTAGAGAGGGGTTTCTTTGATGAAAAGAAGTAACTACACTTAGCTGTGAGTATAAAGATAAGATTTAGATTGTAGTAAGAACTTATGCTCATCTGGTAAAGCAGTGGTAATAAACTATTTTCTAAGGTCTATGATACCATCAGTCCCAGGAAGCTGGCTACGTTTCCGGTACTAGGCATGATTTTCCTCAAGAGTGGACCTTAACTTCAAAATAGACAGCAACTGGTTGCCAGTCACCTGTGAGTGCCATTTATTTCATCTTTATGGTTTTCTTGTCGTACTGGTAATTGTCATGGTTCACAGATGTTGCCCTGGGTAAGCAGGTTTGTCTCTTGGAAGCTTGCATAGTATTTTCTAAACTCAAAAGAGCTAGACCACAGGAAAGGGCTCTTCAGGTCAGATCCAGGAAGAATCTTTCAAGTTCCGAGTACAAAGTATAGGGTGGCTTTAGCAATAGCTCATCCTCAAACTTGAGAGGCAACCAAGGTCTACATCAATAATCTATATTGTTTTGGAAGTCACATGAACAAACTACCCTGGTAAGCAATTCAAACAGAGGTTTCTCATGCCTGATACTGTTGTTTTTCTTAGACTATGGCTCTTATGGGGAGAACTGTCAGCCCAAGTGGCTTAATGTCCTTTAAAATAAGGGTATCTTTAGATATAAAGGACTACATATCTTATTCCTTTACTGATAAGTATCATTGTATTAATATACATATTATATATTATCTTATTAAGATATCTTTATTACTAAAATAATAATATATTATTATCTATATTATTAAGATAATAATATAGATTGCTTAATAAGATAATGTATTAATTTAAGATATCTGTAACTAAAATATGTATATATTATAAATATATAATGCATATGCATATATTATATATTATTATTTTAGGTAAATTATAATTCCTTGAGCCATTATCAAACTATTTTGGTGTTGATGTTTCTCTTTTTTTAACATTATATTATTATTATTATTAATTACACTTTATTCATTTTATATCCCCCCATAAACCCCTCCCTACTCCCCTCCCTACCCCACCCTTCCCCCACTTTCTGCATGCATGCTCCTCCCCAAGTCCACTGATAGGGGAGGTCCTCCTCTCCTTCCTTCTGATCTTAGTCTATCAGATCACATCAGGAATGACTGCATTGTCTTTTTCTGTGGCCTGGTAAGGCTGCTCGCCCCTCAGGGGGAGGTAATCAAAGAGCAGGCCAATCAGTTTATGTCAGAGGCAGTCCTTCCCATCACTATGTAACCCACTTGGACACTAAACTGCCATGGGCTACATCTGTGCAGGGGTTCTAGGTTATCTCCATGAATAGTCCTTGGTTGGAGTATGAGTCTCTGGGAAGTTCCCTGTGTTCAAATTTTCTTGTTTAGTTGCTCTCCTTGTGGAGTTCCTGTCCTCTCCAGCTCTTGCTATTTCCCACTTCTTACATAAAATTGCATTCAATTTGCCCAACAGTTGGCCATCAGGCTCAGCATCTGCTTTGATAGTCTGCAGGGCAGAGGCTTTCAGAGGCCCTCTGTGGTAGGTTCCTAGGTTGTTTCCTGTTTTCTTCTTCTTCTGATGTCCATCCTCTTTGCCTTTCAGGATGGGGATTGAGCGTTTTAGGTAGGGTCCTCTCTTTTGCTTAGTTTGTTTAAATGTAACGATTTTAGTGGGTTCATCCTTTATTGTATGTTTATATGAGTGCATATATACCCTGTGTTTTTTTGCGTCTAGGAGAACTTACTCAGGATGATCCTTTCCAGGTCCCACCATTTACCTGCAAATTTCATGATTACCTTATTTTTCATTGCTGAGTAATACTCCATTGTATAGATGTACCACAATTTCTACATCCATTCGTCAGTTGAGGGGCATCTGGGCTGTTTCCAGCTTCTGGCTATTACAAATAAAGCTGCTACAAACATGGTTGAGCCAATGTCCTTTTGTGTACTTGAGCCTCTTTTGGATATATGCTTAGGAGCGGTATGGGTGGATCTTGAGGAAGCGCTATTCCTAGTTGTCTGAGAAAGCACCAGATTGATTTCCAGAGTGGTTGCACAAGTTTACATTCCCACCAGCAGTGGAGAAGGGTTCTGCTTTCTCCACAACCTCTCCAGCATGTGTTGTCACTTGAGTTTTTGACCTTGGCCATTCTGATGAGTGTAAGGTGAAATCTCAGGGTTGTTTTGATTTGCATTTCCCTAATGGCTAATAAGGTTGAACATTTCTTTAAAAGCTTCTCTGTCATTAGATATTCCTCTACAGAGAGTTCTCTGTTTAGCTCTGTTCCCCATTTTTAAGTGGATTACTTGGTTTGTTGCTTTTCAGCTTCTTTAGTTCTTTATATATACTGGATATTAGCCCTCTGTCAGATAGAGGGTTGGTAAAGATTCTTTCCCAATCTGTAGGCAGTCACTTTGTTTTGATGACAGTATCCTTTGCTTTACAGAAGCTTTTCAGTTTCATGAGGTCCCATTTATTGATTGTTACTCTTAGAGCCTGTGCTGTTGGTGTTCTGTTCAGGAAGTTCTCTACTTTTCTAGCCAATTTAATGTGTCTGGTTTTATGTTGAGGTCTTTGATCCACTTGGACTTCAGTTTTGTGCAGGGTGATAAGTATGGATCTATTTGCATTTTTCTGCATGTGCACATCCAGTTAGACTAGCACCATTTGATGAACATGCTATCTTTTTTCCATTGTATGGTTTTGGCATCTTTGTCAAAAATCAGGTGTCCATAAGTGTGCTATTTCTGGGTTTATTTCTGGGTCTTCTGTTCAGTTCCATTGATCCACCATTCTGTTTCTATGCCAGTACCATGCAGTTTTTATAACTGTTGCTCTATAGTACAGCTTGAGATCAGGGATGGAGATACCTCCAGAGGATCTTTTATTGTAGAGGATTGTTTTAGCAATTCTGGGTTTCTTGTTATTCCATATGAAGTTGAGAATTTTTCTTTCCAGGTCTGTAAAGAATTGTGTTGGCAATTGATGGGAATTGCATTAAATCTGTAGATTGCTTTTGGTAAGATGGCCATTTTTACTATGTTAATCCTGCCAAGCCATGAGCATGGGAGATCTTTCCATCTTCTGATATCTTCTAATTCTTTCTTCAGAGACTTGAAATTTTTTTCATACAAGTCTTTGACTTGCTTGGTTAGGGTTACACCAAGGTACTTTATGTCATTTGTGGCTATTGTGAAGGGTGTTGTTTCCCTAATTTCTTTCTCAGCCCTTTTGTCTTTTGTATACAGGAGTGCGACTGATTTTTTTGAGTTAATTTTGTATCTGGCCACTTTGCTGAAGGTGGTTATCAGCTGTAGGAATTCCCTGGTAGAGTTTTTGGTGTCACTCACGTATACTATCATATCATCTGCAAATAGCGATAATTTGACTTCATCTTTTCCAATCTGTATCCCCTTGATCTCCTTCAACTGTCGTATTGCTCTAGCAAGGACTTCCAGCACTGTGTTGAAGAGATATGGAGAGAGTGGGCAGCCTTGTCTTGTCCCTGATTTTTGTGGGATTGCTTTAAGTTTCACTCCGTTCAGTTTGATGTTGGCTATAGGCTTGCTTTATATCACCTTTACTATGTTTAGATATGTGCCTTGTATCCCTGATCTCTCTAATACTTTAAACATGAATGGATGTTGGATTTTGTCAGATGCTTTTTCAGCATCTAGGGAGATTATCATGTGATTTTTTTTCTTTCAGTTTGTTAAAATGGTGTATCACATTGATGGATTTCTGTATATTGAAATACCCCTGCATACCTGGGATGAAGCCTACTTGGTCATAGTGGATAATATCTTTGATGTGTTCTTGTATTCGTTTTGCAAGTATTTTGTTAAATATTTTTGCATCAATGTTCATAACCGAGATTGGCCTGAAATTCACTTTCTTTGATGGGTCTTTGTGAGGTTTAGGTACCAAGGTGACTGTGGCTTCATAGAATGAGTTTGGTAATGTTCCTTTTGTTTCTATTTTGTGGAATAGTTTGAAAAGAATTGGAATTAGCTCTTCTTTGAAGGTCTGGTAGAATTCTGCCCTGAAGCCATCTGGTCCTGGGCTTTTTTTGGATGGGAGACTTTTGATGAACGCTTCTATTTCCCTGGGGGATATAGGACTATTTAATTGATTAACCTGGTCCTGATTCAGCTTTGCTAAGTCAAATCTATCAAGAAAATTGTCCATTTCATTTAGATTTTCAAATTTTGTGGCATATAGACTTTTGAAGTAAGTCCTAATGATTGTTTGGATTTCCTCAGTGTCTGTAGTTATGTCCCCCTTTTCATTTCTGATTTTGTTTATTTGGATGGTGTCTCTCTGCCTTTTAGTTAGCTTGGCTAAGGGTTTGTCTATCTTGTTTTCTCAAAGAACCAGCTCTTGGTTTCATTGATTCTTTGAATTGTTTTATTTGTTTCCAATTGATTGATTTCAGCCATGCAGCCGTCTACTCCTTCTTGGTTTGTCTGTTTCTTATTTTTCTAGGGTTTTTAAGTGAGCTATTAAGTTGCTTGAATGAGCTGTCTTGAATTTCTTCTTGAAGGCAATTAGTGCTATGAACTTTCCTCTTAGCACTGCTTTCATTGTGTCCCACAAGTTTGGGTATGTTGTATCTTCATTTTCATTGATTTTTAGAAAGACTTTAATTTCTTTCTTTATTTCTTCCCTGACCCAGCTGTCATTTAGTAAAAAGTTGTTCAGTTTCCATGTGTGTGTAGGCTTTTTGCTATTTCTGTTATTATTGAGGTCCAGCTTTATTCCATGATGATCAGACAAGATACAAGGGATTATTTCAATCTTCTTGTATCTGTTGAGGCTTGCTTTGTGACATCTATATGTTCTATTTTAGGGAAGGTTCCATGAGGTGCTGAGAAGAACATAAATTCTTTCGTGTTTGGGTGTAAAATTCTGTAAATGTCTGTTAGGTCCATTTGATTCATGACCTCTGTCAGAGACATTGTTTCTTTGTTTAATTTCTGTTTTGTTGACCTGTCCTTTGTTGAGAATGGGGTATTGAAGTCTCCCACTATTATTATGTGGGGATCTATATGTGGTTTAAATTTTTTCAATGTTTCTTTAATAAATGTGGGTGCTCTTGTATTCGGGGCATAGATGTTCAGGATTGTGATGTCTTTCTCGTGGAATTTTCCTTTGATGAGTATGAAGTGTCCTTCCCCATCTTTTTTAATTCATTTTGGTTGAAAGTATATTTTATCAGATATTAGAATTGCTACTCTTTGCTTCTTGGGTCCGTTTGCTTGGAAAGTCATCTTCCAACCCTTTACCCTCAGGTAATGTCTATATTTGTGACTTAGGTGTGTTTCTTTTTTTTTCAATGCAGTTTATTCAGGAACCTTGAACAATCATCTGACCCTGGGGAAAGCCAGCCCACAGCTTAAATAGCCTCTGGGTAGCCAACCCCAGCATGCCACGTGGGAAATGCAGATAGGTCCACATACATGGAAGCAAGCCAGATCCTCCCCCGTAGCCAAATGTGGAGTTGTTCGTGACAGAGAGCACTCACCATCGGGAAGGTGGAAGGCAGAAAACAGCTCCATCTTTAAGGCGTGGCATTACGCAGCTCTCTACAGTTCCCCCTTTTTGTTTTAGACACATCAGGCAAGAGTAGAGGTCTGATCTTTGATATTAGAAATAAATTGGGATGTTCATTTAGATGTCATCCACCCAAAGAGCATTAGACCCGTCTGATACCTTTTTCTCAGAGGCAGGACCTGGGGCATCAACCCGCATGCAATCAGACATGCTCTTCTCTGGGTCGAAAGCAGCTGACCCTGAGTGCAGTGCTTAGACTCGCATCCTGAGGGTAACATTTTAGCTTTTTATGGTAGCCAACCATGCTTGGAGAGACTGTCCTGCTTCAATGGCTGTAAAGGCCTGAATGGTCATGGGTGCATTATGCTGTTGTGAGACTCTAATCTTGCATATACACCATAGGCAAACGAAGGAGACCAACACCAGAAGGCCTGCTAACACTCCCATGCCCACCCATTCCTTCAGATGATTCATGGCTGCAGCAATCCATGATGATAATCCTGTGGCTAGTCCTGCGTCCACTCTGGTAGAATTTACCATGACAATGGCCACTCTCAGCTGCTCCATCATAGTATCGAATTCTCCAGTCCAGTTACCTAAAATATAGCTAGACAATTATTTAGACAGATTTGCAGCACAGGAAAAATTCTCATGTTAGTTGTTTTTCTTGTATGCAACAGATTGCTGGGTTTGTTTACGTATCCATTCTGTTAATCTCTGTCTCTTTATTGGAGAGTTGAGTCCATTGATGTTGAGAGAGGTTAATGATCAGTGGCTGTTAGATCCTTTGATTTTGATGTTGGCTGTGGTCATCAGGTTGTGTGCTTGGTTGCTTTTTGTTTTACTGTAGTAAGGTTAATTATTTTCTGTGTTTTCTTGAAAGGAGCTAATTTTTTTGGGTTGTATTTTCCCTTCCAGTGTCTTCTGTAATGCTGGATTTGTGTGTAGGTATTGTTGAAATTTGTTTTTGCCATTGAATATCTTGTTTTCTCCATCTATGAGGACTGATAGCTCTGCAGGGTATAGTAGCCTGGGCTGACATTTGTGTTCTCTTAGGGTCTGCATGATATCTGTCCAGGCCCTTCTGGCTTTCATAGTCTCTGTTGAAAAGTCAGGTGTGATTCTAATGGGTTTGCTCTTATATGTTACTTGGCCTTTTTCCCTTGCAGCTTTTAGTATTTTTTCTTTTTTCTGTATACTTACTGTTTTGATTATTATGTGGCGGGAGGATTTTCTTTTCTGGTCAAATTTGTTGGGTGTTCTGTAGGCTTCATGTATTCTTATTGGCCTCTCCTTTAACTTGGGGAAATTTTCTTCAATGATTTTGTTGAAAATATTTTCTGGGCCTTGGAGAAGGAAATCTTCTTTTTCCTCTATACCTATTATTCTTAGGTTTTGTCTTTTCATATTGTCTTGCATTTCTTGGACAGTAAGTGTCAGGAATTTTTTGGATTTAATGTTTTCTTTGACAGATACATTGATTTCTTCCATTGTATCTTCTACACCTGAGATTCTTTCTTCCATCTCTTGTAGTCTGTTGTTTATGCTTACCTCTGTAGTTCCTGTTTTCTTCCCTAGGTTCTTCCTCTCCATTATTTCCTCCATTTGTGTTTTCTTAATTTTCCAATTCTATCTTCAGGTCTTGAGTTGTTTTGTTTACTTCCTTCACTTGTCTGATTGTACTTTCCTGTTTTTCTTTTAGTTCCTTCAATTCTGTTTCTTTTATTTCATTCAGTGATTTAAGCATTTCCTTTCTAAAGGCCATAAACTGTTTGGCTTCAGCTTCCTCTATTTCTTTACTGATGGCAATATTCTGTTTGAGTTTATCTTCCTCTATGTCTTTACGTATCTTATTTGTTTCCTGTGTTATCATCTTCTTGAACATAGTTGTTAGGTCATCTTCTTGGATTTCAGTTATGCTGGGGTGTCCAGGGCTACTTGCCCCTGGGTAACTGGGTTCTGTAGATGCCATATTGCTCTGTCTTTTTTTGCTTGAGCTTTTACACTGTCCTCTACCCATTGTGCTATCTTAGGTGTTTGGGGTTATTTTCTGGTGGTTCCTGGGGACCCTGTGGTAGAGAGAATCCCCTTTGCAGAAAGCTGGTTTTTCCTGAAGGATGTCTTCTCAGCTTTTTGGGTATAGTCCCTGGATGGCTGGCGTTTTTTCAAGAGTTGCTGCTGCTCACCTCAGGGATAGAGACCTGAGTGGTAACTGTGGTCTTTGTTAGTCGAGAGGGTTCTCCTCTCACCCAGGGAAGTCCTGAGGACAGCTGCCCTGTTTCTGGGTTTCTTGCTGTAAATTTAATGATCAGCTGCTGTGACTCAGTTGGACATCTGGTGCACAGCAACTGTTTGTGCCTGTGTCTGGAGCACAGCTGAGTGATGGTGGCTCGGCCCCGCTGGTCTGCTAGGCTTTTTCCAAGGAAGGATTGGGTGATTTAAGTCAGTACAGTTTCCTTCCTTTACTGTGGATTCTTTGGAGACAGGGACTCCCAGTCTTTTTGCCCTGGTGCGCACTGCTCAGTCTTCGCCCGCGGGCTGGCCATAGAAACTGCCTGTGTCTGGACCACAGCTGAGTGATGGTGGCTCAGTCTCTGCCAGCTGTCTGGTGTGCAGAAACTGCCTGTGTCTGTCTTTCTGGCCTTTGGGAGCCAGGGTGTTTCCCTAAGCTGGGTAATTTTCTGGGGACCTTTTCAGGCTGGGGGTGTCGGCTGAGTGCTCTGAGATCAGACCAGCTGTTTCCCTCCCTGTTTGTTTGCACTGGACAGTGAAACTCATTCACTGGTGCCCTGGTGCCCACAGTTCTATCTCAGGTGGTGAATCAGGCGCACAGGCAAGGCTCTGTGCAGAAGCCTGGGTCCCAGGCTCTGGCTCCGGGCTGGCACCTGGGGCGCCCTTGGAACCTGAGTCTTTTCCGGGGGAAGTCTGTGTGACCTAAGGTTGATCCCAATCGTTTCCTGCACTGTGAGGTTATCTCTCGACGGAAAATTCCAGTCTCTAATAGTGTGGTGCACACGGTTCAGTCTGGGACCGTGACCAGAGACACTGGCTTGTGGCTCTGGGCTGGGGCTGGTGCTGGCAGCAGGAAGACAAGTGTCAGGTGGAACCGGGATCTCTTCCGAGGTTTAGCCGGGTGAGTTAAAAGCTGATTGAATCCCCTAACGTGGGGTATCCTCTCACCTGGGAAACACAATCACAGTGTTTTATGGCCGTGAGTTCTGATTGCTGGTCACTATGCTGATCCTGCTGTGCTGCTGGTCAGAATGAGAGTCCTTCCGGTGCCGCCATCTTGCCCTGCCTCTTGATGTTTCTTATTATTTATTGAGTTCAAATCCTGGCTAGTCCACAGTATTTCATTCAGCCACTTATTTGTGTTTTCTTGAATCAATCAAGATTTCGTTTATGTCCACCATGAATTTTTTCAGTGTGTTTTCAGGAATTTGTAGATTCCTCTGTCATCTTCACTGTTATTTTTTGATTCAGTGTCTCCAGTTTCACATAAATTCCTCTCACTGGGGATGACTAGGACAAGTTGGTGATTTGGGGAGGCAGCATACTGTGCTGGGTTTTATTATTATTGTGTTTTGCCTATGAGATCTTCCATCTAGAATTAGGGTGATGGTTGTGTCTTTGATATAAGATTTTAGCTCACTGAATGCTGTATCCTGAGTTGAAGCTACAAGGTGATGAATTGGAGAGTTGAGAAATCACATAGGAATCACATAGGAGTGGAATCACATAGGAGCTTGCTCACTCTTACTGAGGAAGACCACAGGGACTGAGACTTTGAAGACAGAGTTCCTGGGTGGAAGGTGATGGGCTTGTGTGGTGTCTGGCTCTCCTATCCTGAGACCAACCCAGTGGACTGGGGCCCTGGCAGTAAAGGTCTTGCGATGTGAGCAGAAAGATACACTGGAAATATTGAACTGAAAGAGTTAAGGCTCTCAAGAGTGGTCTGCCTGGCCTGTTCATGAAGGTTAGAATATGTATTCACTTATGGACATTGCTTATCACTTTTGTTGACACACGTGTATAAACCTATGATTTACTACAATAATACAAACTCCTGTGAAATTAGTCCTGCACATTCAGATGACTAGTGAGTGTGGAAAGAGCCTAATATTCACAGCAGAGAGAGAGAGAGAGAGAGAGAGAGAGAGAGAAAAGAAGATAGTTTTAATCAGCCCACCTGCCATAATAGTAACCTTTAACCAAATACTTTTAAAATCATATCGCTAGAGTGAGGTTTTATGATCATTTGTAGGAGACACAATTTCATATCAACTTTCCTGGTCCTCTGGTGTCTTCAGTCCTTACACTTCGTCTTCCGTGCTGTTTCCTGAGACTTAAGCAAAGGAGTTAAGTTGGAAAGGTATTGATGATGACTGGGCACCTCACTTGTTTTCTGAACCTAAAAAAGACCTGAAGAAGTGCAACATCAATAGACTAGCTAACATGGAAAGGGGAATTCTCACGAAGCCCCAACCATAAACAAACAACTCCAGGCAAGTAAGAAGTGCTGAGAGTAAGAAACAAACCTCCACTGTATGGATCCCCTAATTGGTTACCATCAGCAAATAATCAGTCCTGAACCAGCTGCCCCCTTTGCTGGGATTAGACCTCTTTCAGATGTAAGGTGGGTGAAGATCTTTTCCCAGTCTGTAGGTTGTCATTTTGTTCTGATGACAGTGTCCTTTGCCTTATAGAAGCATTTCAGTTTTATGAGGTCCCATTTATTGATTGTTGATCTTAGAGCCTGTGCTGTTGTTATTTTGTTCAGGAAGTTGTCTCCTGTGCCAATGAGGTCAAGACTCTTCCTCACTTTTTCTTCTAACAAATTTAGTGTAATTGTTTTTATGTTACAGTCTTTGACCCAGTTGGAGTTTAGTTTTGTGCAGGGTGATAAATATGGGTCTATTTGCATTTTCTACATGTAGAACAGCACCATTTGTTGAAGATGCTGTTTTTTTTTTCCATTGTATGTTTTTTTTTTTTGTCAAAATTAAGTTTCTGTAGGTATGTGGGTTTATTTCTGGGTCTACAATTTTATACCATTGATCCACCAGTCTGTTTCTATGCCAGTACCATACTGTTTTAATTACTGTTGCTCTCTAGTACAGCTTGAGATCAGGGATGGAGATAACCTCCAGAAGATCTTTTATTGTACAGGATTGTTTTATCAATTCTGGGGATTTTGTTTTTCCATATGAAATTGAGCATTGTTTTTTCAAGGTCTGAAAATATGTTTGCCCTCCCCCAAGCACTGAAACTCTTCTGAGGCAAGCCAGAGAACCAGCTGCCCCCTTTGCTGCACAGAGTTCAACTTCCATTCCACCTATGTTCTCCTGTTCCAACTTTGCTTCTCCTCTTGTGTTTGAGCCTCAGCCTGATCCTATTAACAACAGAAAAGTGCTATTTTTATGCCCTGCAAGCCCCTTTGTTCTGCGTGCTTGCGCTACAGGCCTGGCTCTGTCCTCCTTTCTTCTTTTCCTTCCTTCTCAATAGGAATCCCAGGACTGAGGACACTGGGCTCTCCTGTCACTTCTCCCTCCATAGTTTCAGAAGAAATTATTTAGAAGCCTCTTTTCCTGGCACAAATAAAATACAGATAGTTCTACCAAAGAGCTGTGGAAGAACACATGGAGGACAAGCTTCCTTACCCACAGCTTTGCTGTGAGGCATGAGGCACATGCTCTTGCATCAGATTTTGGGTCAGTTCCAGTCTAGACTTGAATATGGAAGAGCCTACTTCTTGCTCTTCTGCTGTAGATATTTGTGTGATGTTTGTGCCAATTAGAGAAACATAGAGGCACACAACACAATGAAGAAACAAAGCGATTGGAGAGGCAGGAGCCCAGCATTCAGCTGCTGAGTTTGTGCTCAGCTCCCCCTGCAGTGTCTGCCACTGTGTCACCCAGAGCACAGTAGTACACAGCCGAGTCTGACTCCTGCACCGAGGCTTTCTGCAAGTGGAAGGAGGTGGTTCCTCTATCATATGTGGCTTCAAACCCTCTGCTGCTTCCCTTCTCACCAGCTGTGATGACTTTCAGGAGGAGCTGGGGGCCTTCTCCAGGATACTGCACATACCAGAACAGGGCTGGGTAACCTGAGGCTGAATAGTTGCAGTGTATAGTAAGAAATTCGTCTTCTGAGAGGACCATTTGACCTTCTGTCTGAGTCACTGAGTCTCCGTGGGTCCTTGCTGGGAAAAAAACAAAAAGAAAAACAAAACAGATATATGGATATATTCAGGGCTCCAGATTTTTTTTTTTTTTTCTGATATAAAAAAGGAAAAGGTTTAAGGTCACTTTACTTACTGAGCATGAGAAGTACCACAGTCACGAAGCCCGGAGAAGAGTTCAACTTTAGTGCCATCTCCTCAATGTTCTCAATTTGTGAAAACACTGAGAAACAGTCTAAACTTAAGTTCTCACAGGAAATGCTATAGCGTTAGGATGCTGCGCCCTCTGGTGGCCAGAGAGTAACCTAAGTTAAATGTAGCAAAATTTGCTGGAAGACACTAGAAAGAAGGAACAATTAGTTTGGGTTGAGGGATCTCTGGTAGGTCAACAGTCATATTTTCTCTGTTCTAAGAGAATGACAATTTTAAGAAAATTCTTATTAATGTTTTTTCAGAAAAGAAATCACACACTCCCCCCCCAAAAAAAAAATAGTCAATATTTCTAAATTTCAGGAAAAGTGAAGAAACACATAAGTTATTGAACTCTATGGAGTGACCTGAATTTTTGAAAATCGTTCTGCTTCATGATTTCCTTGTTTTTAATAGCCGAGTAGTATTCCACTGTGTAAATATGCCACAATTTCCGTATCCATTCATCCTTTGTGGGACATCTGGTTGCTTCCAGATTCTGTGCATTACAAATACAGCTGCTACGAACATAGTTGAGCAAAGGTCCTTGATGAATGGTGGGGCATCTTTTGGGCATATGTCCAGGAGTGATATAGCTAGATATTGAGGTAATTTGGGCAGAGCGTGGGGAAATGGATAGAAGCACATGGAGAGGGCAGGAGCCCCACAAGGAGACCAAAAAGGCTAAAAAACCTGAGCCCAGGGGAGACCTGCAGAGAATGATGCACCAACCAAGGACCATGCATGGAGAGGATCTTGACTTCCTGTTCAGATTGGCAGCTCAGTCTGCATGTGGGTTCCTGAGTAAGGAGAGCAGGGGTTGCCTCTGCCATGAACTCAGTTGCCTTCTTTTTGATCACTTGGCCCTGGTGACGCAGCCTTGGGAGACAACAGAGGAAGAGGATCTAGGCACTCCTGATGAGACTTGATAAGCTATGGGCAGAAGGCAGAGGAAGAGAACACTCCCTTTCAGTGGACTAGAGGAAGGGAATAGGAGATAAGAGGAAGAAAGGGTGGGACTGAGGAGTTAAGGGATGAGGCTTCAATCGGGATATATAATGAACAAACTTTAAAATTAAAAAAAAAAATTTAAATAGTTCTGCTTCTCCCTTAGAACATTTCCTGCTAGCATAAACTGACTTGCTCTCTGAGCTAAGTTTACATAACAGACTTCACTTTCTGTCTTCACTCACACTGAGCTTCTCCCAGTGTTCAGATTAAGCTCCATGTATTTAAAATATAAATCTCTTTCCTTGCTACTACTAAGAACATTCTGGGATTCAATGCAATAACAATACACATTCTTCCAGTTTCTTGTTACCATTTTTACAATTGTTTGCATATGATTGTTTAAACATCATTTGTGGCCATTGTTTTAATTGTCCTTATGGGTCATTTTATATCCTAAAACAGAACTAAATAACAAAATCTTTGTTACACATCACTTACATTTTCAACTTCTTTCAACATCACAGTGAAGTATACCAGGTAATGCCCATGAACATTACAACCTCTCTGCTTTAATAGAGAAATGGATTTAAGAAGTAAGCCATGTTTCTCTCTCATGGCATTATCAGTTGTGTGTGGGGAATGGACCATTCAGAATGGACTTGCTCTTTTAGGGCACGGGTACACAGAACCCCAGGGGAATAGGAAAAAAAAATTGCAGCTTGAGCTACCATCCTGGTCTTTCTAGTTCCGAATTTGGTTTGTTTGCTTATTGGTGTTTTGAGATTATTATGTAATCACAATAGGTCTCCCTTTCCATTCTTCCCTCCAAACACTCCCATGTGCCTACTCTTTCCACTCTCCTTCAAATCTGCAGCCTCTTTTTTTTCTTTTTTTAAAAAACTAATTGTTGTTGCATGCATTGTTGTAAGCGGTGATTAATATTTACTATTGGTTTATCTTCTAGTAATGCTGCTGTTAATCCTCAGCAGCTGTATAACCAAATCACCACACAGAGACTGGGTTTTTAGTTAACCTAGAACACAATGCTGGGCAATATTTACTCCCTCCTAAACTTCCAAGCCCTCAGTTTCCTAACATTTAGATTTCCCACATTATACTTGCTTTTTGTGAAATCTTAGTTCTGGTTTATGTTCAACATCCTCCAAGATCTCTCCTCCAGCTCTGCTCTCCTCACTCTCCCCTGCTCCTCCCACTCCTTTCCTGCTCTCTAGCTCCTCCCCTCTTTCCTATCCTCTGGCTCCTCCCATTGCACAACATTGTATCTAGTTGCTTTATTTTGTCCTGTTTACACAAGAGTTGAGACAGGATGCTTATAATGAGTATCACAATGTGATATCCGGATTGAAACCGGAGAGTTGGGGGTGGGGAAATCAGCATTTGAATTAACAAGGGTAAGGCATATACGTTTTAAAAGAACATTTTACCAACAATGCATATAAGGAGCTATTCCTAAATACAATATATGTTTGGTCCATCTAATGTTACGTGTGTGTATGTATGTTTTCAGAGGTGACTGTAAGACCTGGGGTCTCACAGCCCAGGAGTTCAATCGCGCCCTTCCCAGAAACTCCCCCAGACCAAGACTCGTTGCAAAAGCAAGAGGTTTATTAACCGTTGTACAACGGGGTCACCCCTGCTGGTCAGCAAAGAGTGGCACCGGGAGACAAAGGCCTTTAGGTTTTTAAAAGAAAAATTGCGGGAGATTTGAAGTTCTATTTTTGGCAATTTAGGATTGGATGAGGAAGCTATAAAGTAAGATAATTGGTTAGTCTTAGGTGTTCAAGCTTGGCCAGTCCTGCCAAGTATGGATGCAGCTGCAATTGAAGGTGGGGGTGGTTAGCTCATCCTTGAAAATTAGGGCTGCGGGCTCTTGGCTGGAGGTCAAAAGCTAATCATAAGAAGTCTAGGTTCGTTGCTAAGAAACGCTATCTCAAGGACAAGGGTCTGGTCCTTCTTTTGGTGAGTGAAGGACCATTGTTTGCTTGCCCTTTTTTTATATCTGTCCTCACGGATAGGGTCACATTTCTTCACTCTCTGGAAAGGTACTAAGAGGCTTTAGCTTAACCTGGACCTAAAACTCAAAACTATAGGCTTTAGAAGACATATAGGTTACAAAGTTAGCCTAACCCTTTCAGTGACCATTTGGCACTGGACAACCAAGTAGTGTGGTCTTCCTTGGGTAAGACCATCTCTCTCATTCTCAGCTTTCCTCAGTTACCTCTGCCTCTTTGTGTTGGGTTCAGTCTTCATGTGCTATTCCGTGTTGACTTTGGCATGTTCCTTAGTGTCACTCTTTTTCAGCTCACATTTCAATGGCCATGTTGATGAGATGTTACATGTTTAACTTCTGATATTAGTAGGACACAATTTTCAGCAAACTCCTGATTGTCATTTTCACAGTCATTCTATTTCCTCCTCTGCAATGTTCCCTGAGGCTCAGGTGCAGAGGTGGTTTTAGATGTATCCATTGGGACTGGGCTCCTCAACTCTTCATTTTCAATGGTGGTGGTATTCTTTAGTGGTTTCTATCTATGGGGTGAAGGCCACAACTCTAAGTGGATATAGGACAATTGTTTATAGATTACTGTTAGTAATTATGCTGGTTTCATAAAACAATGGTCATAGATTCTCCACTACTAACCACGACTTCACTTGCACTGAATAAGTTTCTAGTGCCAGATGCGGCTTCCTTATGGTGGAGTGGGTCTTCAGTCCAATTAGAGATCTTTTGGATCCTGCTAATGTGTGTACCATTACTGCAGTTGTAGGATCACTGTGCCATATTGATTGCTGATATGGCTCATAGGCATCATAGCTGAGTAGGACTCTTGGTTGCCTTTCTCCTCTGGAATCTTGAATGGAACTTTCTTGTACCAAGAAAAATAGTCCTCTGGAGAGGGCATTCAGGTCAGTTTTAGCTTAGTGGTTTCTGGAACCTGTGTGTGAAGTGACTGGTCTCTTCAGCAATAGGCACTCACTACCTTTGGGGGTAACCAAGGTCAACAGCAATGGGCTGTATGTTTTAGGAGTCCCTTGAAAATCCCTGGGCACCAACTTAAAACAGGGTTCTTATGTATGGCATTGGAGTTTTCCTTAGGTGGTGTTTGGCTCTTGAAGGAGGCACCATCAAACTATGTGGAAACAATTATTAAAACCATGTATATGCATGTTTATGTATATATAATACATTTTATATATTTATAATATATAATTATATAATATATGGACATCATAATTATATATTAAGTATATAAACATGTGTGAATATATATAGAATCATATATATATATATATATTACAGGGGTGATTTTTTTAGGCAAGTAGTTAATAATATCATTCCTTCTGGTATTTTCAGACAGTTTGCCTTTCTGGGTCTGAATTTCCTTAGTCAATATAATCTTTTTTTTTTCTTCTATTTACCTACAAAGTTCCTGATTTCATTTTTTCTTTACAGAGTGTCCCATAGTATTTTTGTACCACATGATCATTATCATTCGTGTGTTGTATATTTAGATTGTTTTCATTTTCTGCCTATTGTGAATAAAGCAACAATGAACATGACAGAATAAGTGTATGAGTGTATGTGGAGTGGTACATGAAGTCCTTTGGCACAAGCTGAAGCGTAGTGTGGCTGGGTCATATGAGATATTAATTTTCAGCCTTTTGATAATCATCCACACTGATTTTAATGGTGGATGCACCAATTTGCAATCCCATCCACAGTGAACAAGGATTGCCTTTTTCCAGTATCCACTCCAGCACTTGTTTTCAGTGTTTCCATGGATATTTGTTGAAATCTCAAAATTGTTTTGATTTGTCTTGCTGTGATTTCTAGGGGCGATTAACAGTCTTTTTTCTGGATAGTTTTAGTAATATTTTTGTTGTTTCTTTTGCGAAGTCCCTATTCAGGTTCCAGGTCCATTTTTCAAATATGTCTTTTGGGGAGGTTCCTTTGTATATTCTGGATATACAGCCTGTTAAATGTATATCTGGCAAAGATTCATTCCCATTTTATGTGGTGCCTCTTTACCCTGTTGGTTGTTTCTTAACTGTGCAGAAGCTTTTTAGTTTCACAAATTCCTACTTTTCAGTTGTAGGCTTTAATTCTTGGACAACTGGCATCATATCAGAAAGTCCTTTCCCCTACATCATGTAGGTACTGGCTATATTTTCTTCTAGCATTTTCAATATTTTGCTTTGCCATTTATGTCTTTGATCAATTTAGAACTTTTTTTTGTGCTAGGTGGTTTCATACAGGTCTACTTTCATTCTTCTGCATGTAGACATCCAATTTTACCAGCACCATTTGTTGAAGATGTCTCCTCCTCTGCATCAAGTGTTTTTGGCATCTTCATCAAACATCAAGTGGCTGAAGTTACATAGTCTCAGGAAGGACTTCAGTTTTGTTCCATTGGTCTACATATCTGTTTTTATGACACTACCATACTGTTTTTGTTACTATTGCTCTCTAATATATCTTAAGATCTGAAATTGTAATGTCCACCAGCATTTTTCTTTTTCCTCATGCTTGTTTTGAATCAGTTCTTTTATGATTCTATATGAATTTGAGGATAGTTTTTTACCTTTCTCTACAGAATGAGATGAGAATACTGACTGGGGAAACCTTGAATGTCTAAATAGGTTTTGATATAATAGTCACTATAACAATGTCATTTTTTTTCTTAAAATTATTTATTCATTTATTTAATTTTAAAATTTTTTTCTGTTTTCTTTAAATATTTTTTAACATCAAAGCAATTTTTTCTACTTTTTCAAAAGTGTATAATTAATTATTTTACTCGTTTTTCTTAATTTAATTTAATTTTATTAATTATACTTTATTCAGTTTGTATTCCCCATAAGCCCCTCCCTCCTCCCCTCCCCCTTCTTCATGCACGCCCCTCCCTTCCTGAGACAATGTCAGTTTTACCAATCCAGAAGCATGGGTGTCTTTCCACTTTCTAATGATTTTTTTTTCCTATCTCCTTTTCAGAGGTTTAAAATTTCCTTTGTAGAGTTCATTCACTTTCTCAGTTAGGTTTATTCACAGATACTTTATTTCTTTAAAGTTATTGTGAATTGGAGTATGGCCATGACTTTTTTTGCATGTTTGAGGGTGGCTTATAAAAATCTATTAATTTGTGCAAATTGATGTTGGATTTTTTTATAATTTCTTTAAGTTTTCTGGTAGAATTTTGTGATATCTAATATATAGTATCCTGTCCTTGGCAAATATAGTTTGACTTCTTCTTTCCATATTTGTATCTCTTTAATTTCCTTCATTTGACTTATTGCTTCAACTAGTACTTTAAGCACAATATTGAAAAAGAATAGGGCTAGTAGACATCCTTGACATTTCTGACATCAGTGGGATTAGTTCAAGGTTCTCTTCATTTAGGACAGTGGTTCTCAACTTTTCTAATACAGTGACCCTTTAACACAAATCCTCATGTTGTGGTGAGCTACCCCCATCATAAAATCAAAATTATAGCTTCATAAACTGTAATTTTGCTACTGTTATGCATCATAATGCAAATCTCTGTGTTTTCTTCGTCTTAGGCAAGACCGAGAGGTCAAGAGTCCATAGGTCAAAAGCTGCTAATTTGAGGTGTTGGCTGTGGGTTTCTCCTATAAAGCTTTTATTATGTTGAAGTATGCTCCTTCTAGCCCTACATTCTCTATGACTTTTATCATGAAGTCATGTTGGATTTGGTCAAAGGCATTTTTCTGCATCTCTTGAGACAATCATGGAATTTTTGTCTTTTAGTCTATTTGTGTGTTGAATTGACTTCTGTATATAAAAACTTCCCTGCATTTCAGAGATAAAAGCAATGTGCTTGTGGTATATAATCTTTTTTATACGTACCTGTATTCTGTTTACAATTGTTTTATTGAGTTTTTGAGTCTGTGTTCACCAGGGATATTGTCTTATAATTTTACATTTTGTTGTTGTGTCCATACCTGGTTTGGGCATTAGAATGATAGTGGCATCAGAAAAGTTTGGGAGTACTCCTTCTCTTTCTATTTTCTTTAATTTGTTTAAGAAAAACTAGCTTTAGATCTTTAAATGTGTGATGAAATTCTGCTATCAGTATATCTGGTCCTGGACTTGTTTCTAATCTTGAAGGTTTTTCATTACTATTTCAAATTCTTCATTCCTCTTTGGGTCTGTTTGGATTTGTTCTTTCTTAGTTAATTTTGCTGGTTTGGATAATCTAGAAATTCATGCATTTCTTTTATGTTTTCCAGCTTAACAGAGTATACATTTTAAAAAATATTTCCTTAAACTACTGTGAATTTCTTTGGTGTCTGTTGTAATGTTTTCCTGTTCATTTCTGATCTTGATAATTTAGGTTATCTCTTTATTTCCTTTGCTAATTAAGCCAAAGATCTCAGAGAACCATCTTTTAGATTCATTGATTTTTTTTAAAAAAACATTGTTTGCTTTGTTTCTATTTCAGTGATTTCTGGTCCTTTTTTTGCTATTTCTTGCCATCAATTGTTTTTAGATTTTGCTTGTGCTTACCATCTTTTTGAGTTCTATCAGTAAGCAATTTACTTGTGCTTAAAAATTTTAATGTAGGTAATTAGGGGTATAAATTTACCTCATAGGACTGCTTTCAAGGTGTCTCAAAAGGCTTTGTTGTACTGTGTTTCACTTTAATTTAGTTCAAGAAATTCTTTTATTTGTTTCTTGATTCTCCCTGATCCCTTCATCATTTAGCGATGAACTGTTAATCTCCATGAGTTTGTGTATTAGTAGAGGTGTTTTTTTTTCTTGTGTGTGTGTGTGTGTGTGTGTGTGTGTGTGTGTGTGCATGTGTCAGATTTTAGGATAGAAATGGCGGCTTACTTCCTTTTCCCATTTGACCAGAATAGTTTTGTCCATTTACTCTACAGTAGCGTCTAACTTTAAAACTAAGATGTTTCTTGTTGACAGAAGACAGATGGATTTTTGTCTCTTGATGCATTCAGTTACATTGTGTATTTTGAGTGAATAACTGAGCCCAGTTACATAATAATGAACTCGGGAGATGAAATACCAACAAACAAAATAACCCAATTAAAAATGTGGCACAGAACTAAACGGAGAGTTATCAACAAAGGAATCTCGAGTGGCCAAGAAGCCCTTTAAGAAATGCTCAAATACCTTAGTCATGAGGTAAATGTGAACCAGGACGACTCTGACATTCCATCTTACACCAGTCACAATAACTGAGAACAAGATGTCGGGCAACAGCACATGTTGATGAGTAAAGAAAAGGAAACACTGTTCAATTGCTGGTGGGATTGTAAACTTGTACAACCATTTTGGAAATCAATGTTTTTTTTTTCTCAGAAAATTGAGTATATTTTAATTTTTAAAAGAAATTTAGGGAGAAAAAAAAGAAAGAGAAAACTATCCTAAATTGTCTGAGGGAGTTGAAGCTAACTTTCTTATTTCGTGTTTTTAATGTCTACATTATACTTGGCACTTGCAAACTAGCAATTGGCAAATGCTGCCTTGAAAGGCCTGTGACACAGGATGTGGACACAGCCCCATGGTTTGAGGACAGGCTGCAGGTGCCAGTGGAGCAGTGTGTACTCGCGGCACAGAAGTACATAGCTGAGTCTCCAGGCTGAGTGTCTGTGATGTGCAGGGAGAAGTGCTTGGCTTTCTTATCCAGTAAAACTGTGAGCCTTTGGTTCTGCTTTCTGTCCACATTTCCACGAATGTCCATGATGTACTGAGGACCCTTCTCAGGTTCTTGTTTGTACCAAGGGAAGTAGACTGAGGCACTGTCTGTGTACGTGCAGTTGATGACAGCTCTGGCTCCCTCCTGGACTCTCAGGATGGAAGGGTGCTGCTCTATCTGTTCTCCTTGGCTCATCCCTGTGCAGAAAGATGGAGAGAAAGGAGAAAGGTTGTCAGGTCATCACTTTCCAGGATTCTCTTTTTCCACAGCAACTAGAGAAAACTTGAATAAAACATAGATTCCCCTAGATGACTCAGAAATGCCCACTGGTTATTCTGAGGCCCTAAAATATTAACTCACCATCCTTCTGCAGCCACAGAAACATGAATAAAGTAGGAACACATGTCTTCATTGTTCTTATCAATGAAATTGAAATCCAGTGTTAACCGTGATGGCCGGAAGGTCAGCTATAGCTGCCAGGGTGTTGTTCTTTCTCAGTAACAATTCTAGCTCTGGAGTCTTCCCCTCACCAATGAGAAAAAGGCTGTGCATGTGCTTTAAGCCTACAGAGCCCACATACAAAGAAGCGAATTCTCTGCATCCTCCCCAGCATTTGGGATCTACTGCCACCTTGTGGTTGTATCTCTAACCAGTAAGGTTAAGTGTTTTCTGACCCTATGAAGGATTCAGACACAGTGAACAGCATTATGCCATATCAAGTGGGTTCTAGTACTGAGAAATCAAGAATGGTATTTGTACTCACTAGTTAAGCTGTTTCTTTTCTTTAAATGTAGTATAGGATATGTATAATGCTTCTTACATAAATGTATATGCATAATACATACACACACATATATGTATATATATATGTATGTATACATGTGATGTGTTCCTATATAAGGCTGTGTGACAGAGGGTGAGGAGAGAGACGTTTATTATGTCTAGAGCTGTATTTACTAAGCCCCTGTCATACTTCAGAATGCACAGATCATTTGTCAAGCATTCTGCCTTATCTTGGAGATAGATACTTAGGTCTATCTTTGTCCTCGTGAGTTAGTTCACTCATAAGAATGTTTTTTTCAGGTCTCTTGTGGGCTTTCAGTTACAAGGGGACAATGTTCTTTTATTTCAGTGAGTTCCTGTTGACAATACTGATATGCTATTTCTATGCTTGCATCTTTCCTTCCAAAGAAGTCAGCCTGGAATCACAAATACATTCAGCTACTCTTTGAAAAGTTCTCAGAAGACATTTGGTCTTGAGGATGGCAACATCTATGTGGCTCACAGCATCCAGTGTTGTAGACTGAATTACTGATAGAAAAGTAGTGTGGATCCTGGAGAATTGGCCAAGCCTTGAAAAAAAAAAAACACCTCAGGTTTCCTCCTTCCTGTGTACCCTCCCAGCATACCCCAAGGCCTGTCTAAGAGATTTCCTTCTCTTTGTGTCAACTGTGAGTTGATACCCCCTGAGAACCCTGTGTCCACACAGGCTTAGAAGCCTGTAGGCTACCCTCACTGTCACTCTTGTCCATCATTTAGGTTTCTCTAGTACCATCCACATCTCCTTAACAGAAGAGTTGAGGGGCCTAACCTCTTATTCCTCCTCCATTTACTAGAAACTCAATCGTACCTTGCTGCATTTTCTTTTCGTTCTCAACCACATTCCTTTGTGTCAAAAGCCAATAAAGACACACTCCACCTGGGAACCTGGTAGCCACACCCACCTGGAAAGAAAATGGTCCATTTTCACTCACCTCCATGTCCTACAGTGCAGTTTCTCTGGTTTCACTGTAAGCCCTGCAGCAGAGCACCTCAGGGCCCTGTCCTTCCTCTTTGCTTCCATCACATAGGGTCTCCACCAAGCCTTGCAGAGAACCTAGCTTCCCTAGTTCCTGCATAACCTATCAGTAACCCCTCTAGCACATCAACTTTTCATCCTGTCACTTTTCAATGTAGAAAAACACTTTCTGCCCATACTGGCAGGGACACAAGCAGGTTACTCACACTGTCCTTCCTGCTCTCTGTCACACTCTCTCTATTCTGACCCGAAGCCTGATAATAACCTGCTTAGAGAGGAAAAGTTACCCCTGATTCCACCATCCTCCCTGTCTTTTTAACTATCTATTCTATTTTTCCCCATTCAGGAAACCCTTCCCTTTCCTTTAGCTACCTACTCCGTATCTATCTTCTGTAGGTATACAGATTGTAGCAAGCCTATAGAAGGCTTAAAATCTAACATCCAAAGGTAAGAGAATACACACCATATTTGTCTTTGTGAGTTTAGTTTTTACCAACAGAGTCTCACGTAGAGAAGGCCTCATTCTCAGTAGTAGACGGCCAACTCAATGGTGTATTTCAGGATTTTTATTTTTTGTATCATAATGCTTTGTCTGGGCATAGTTTGCCATATCAGCCATTTACCTACAGATTATGTTTTCCAATTTCGTGTTCTTATGGATTTTCTGTGTGCACATGTCTCTGTGTGTGTATGTGCTTCACATTTTATTTGTCTTGTTTTGTTTTTCTATTTGCTATGTTTGGTTTGCTTATTTGCCTGTTTTTTTCTAGAAGAAAGGGAGAGAGAGAGAGAGAGAGAGAGAGAGAGAGAGAGAGAGAGAGAGAGAGACTAAAGAATGAAATTGGATGTGTGGAGATGGGGAGGATCTGGAAGGAGATGAGGGAGGGGATACAGAGACTAGAATATATTGTGTGGAGAAAATCCATTTTCAATTTAAAACCAAAAGGGAACAGCAGTGCTGCAGCCTGATTAGTTCTTGCTCAAAGTGCCAGTGTTTACACAGATTGGAGCTGTTGATTTTTGTTATTACACAGACTGGCCCATGTCCTTTACAGCCCCCACATGCTGAGCTGCAAGGGTTGATTTCCCTTGAGGTGATTGTTTCTGCCTGACTGAGGCAGAGACACAATGTAAAGGAAGATATCTGGAAACAGAGTTTCTACCTAGTCATGTTCATTTATCACCTAATCATTTTATAATGGCAGCTTGCACATACTTTCTGCTTTGTAATGATATTGTACGAGGGACATGCATAAATTCTTAATTCTTCTGGCATTGAATTTTTTTGCTACTTACTGAACACAGAAAATATCTGTGAGCATTTTTGGGCATAATGAGACTGGGAACAATTGTTTTCAGCCTATGGAAACCTAAGACCATTCATATTCTCAGGCATCTAACATGCCTGCCGTTTCTCTGACAGATCCTAGGGCTTTAGAGAAATTAAATAGGATCTTATCAGTGTTTCCATACATCCCATAACACAATGAATTGGTAGTGGATCATGGTGAAGATTACACTTAAAGTCAAATAACATAAAATTGGACTTTGCTCAATATAGTGATCATTTGTGGTGTGATACTGTTGTATACTGGACAGCCTAGGCAGAGATAGGCAGGATACTCCTTTTTTGAGGCTCTCCTTTTAATCATTAAATATAGCACTCCTTTCTTGTAAGAAATATATATACACTGTAACTTGGAGAAACTGAGAATGGCCAGTGGTTTCTTAAGATATGAAGCAAAAGTCACATTGACAGCTTCATCTTGATGGATTTCTGGAGTTAAGAGTTACTCTCTTTCAGGGGTAACTAGAAAACTCAAATTCTCAACAGAGGTTGTGATACATTTTGTGAAACCTGACATAAAAAAGAAAATTGTTTCTCTCCCCAGATGTAAAAACAGTGCCCTCGATGACTTGAAAACACAACAGAGTTTTCACTGTTGTGATTTATATAAAAATATCAAGACACAAAGTGGTGTCACCTAGAAGTTACCATTATTGGGCTTGTTCAGGAAGAGCTGGTGGGAGCCTGGGTTTGTGAGGAAGGCTGTAGGAGAGAGAGGCCGGGCCAGGGATGAACAGGTTGGTGGTTGCTACAGATAAGCGATTGCCACTGCTTGCAAGGCTTAGGAGGTATAAGACAGTGAGCAAATTTAAGAAGCCACCTAAAGTAAACTGGACAGAATTAATCAAAGTTGATCCAGTTGACCTGCCACTTCAAGAAGCATTGGGAGATAATTTATGGATTTCCTCATCAAAGGTGGAAATAAGTGAAGTAAAAGGTGAACATGAAGAAAGCATGGTAAATTTATTCAGAGTTTCACAGATGTTGAAGAAGGTGACAGCTGAAGGTCAATGGAAGTATGCTGGACTTTGTGTCACTAGCATACAATATGAGAATTTTTCCCGTGCTGCAAATCTGTCTAAACAATTGTCGAGCTATATTTTAGGTAATTGGACTGGAGAATTCGATACTACGATGGAGCAGCTCAGAGTGGCCATTGTCACGGTAAATTCTACCAGAGTGGACGAAGGACTAGCCACAGGATTATCATCATGGATTGCTGCAGCCATGAATCATCTGAAGGAATGGGTGGGCATGGGAGCATTAGCAGGCCTTCTGGTGTTGGTCTCCTTGGTTTGCCTGTGGTGTATATGCAAGATTAGAGTCTCACAACAGCGTAATGCAGCCATGATCATTCAGGCCTTACAGCCATTGAAGCAGGACATTCTCCCCAAGCATGGTTGGCTACCATAAAAAGCTAAAATGTTATGCTCAGGATGCGAGGCTAAGCACTGCACTCAGGGTCAGCCGCTTTGGACCCAGAGAAGAGCATGTCTGATTGCATGCGGGTTGATGCCCCAGGTCCCGCCTTTGAGAAAAAGGTATCGGACGGGTCTGATGCTCTTTGAGTGGATGACACCTAAATGAACATCGGTACAAAGTCCCAATTTATTTGTAATATCAAAGATCAGACCTCTACTCTTGCCTGATGCGTCTAAAACAAAAAGGGGGAACTGTAGAGAGCTGCGTAATGCCGCGCCTTAAAGATGGAGCTGGTTTCTGCCTTCCACCTTCCTGATGGTGAGTGCTCTCTGTCCCGAACAACTCCACATTTGGCTAAGGCTGAGGATCTGGCTTGCTTCCATGTATGTGGACCTATCTGCATTGCCCACGAGGCACGATGGGGTTGGCTACCCAGAGGCTATTTTAAGCTGTGGGCTGGCTTTACCCAGGGTCAGAAGATTGTTCAATGTTCCTGAATAAACTGCATTGAGAAGAAAAAAAAAAAAAAGATCAGAAAGAAGGAGTGGAGGACCTCCCTTATCAGTGGACTTGGGGAGAGGCATACATGCAGAAAGGGGGGGGGAGGGTGGGATTGGGAGGGGAGGAGGGATGGGCTTATGGGGGGATACAAAAGGAATAAATGTAATTAATAAAAGTTAAATAAAAAATTAAAAAAAAATTAGAACATGAATTAAAACAAAACCCCAGTTTTCTTTTTAAAGATGGCTGTCAAGATGATTCTTTAGGTAAAGGCATTTGCCACTAAGCCTGACAACATGAGTTTCAGCTGCAGGTTTGAAGGACAGAACTGATTCCACAAGTTGCTTTTCGACTGCCACAGAAAGTGTAGCTTGCATGCATGTAAAAACACACAAATAGCCAATAAATTCACTAAAAGTTATTAAAACTCTTTTCAAAAAAAAAAAAGAAGAAGAAGTAGGCCTGGCTTTGGAAGAAATTGAAAAAGCTGGAGAAGGGCAAGCAAAATGTGAAAATCAACTAAGAACAAAAGTAAAGAAACTGGAAGATGAACTGGCAATGGTTCAGCAGTCTGTAGGTGGACAGGATACTCATTATATGGGACAAAATTCACCAGCTTGAAAACCAATTGGAACAAAAAATCATAAAGAATTAGAGAATGTGGATGGCATTTGGATAAAGAGAAGAAAGTTAATAAAAAAAATTGGCTCTTTGAATGAGGAGGCAGAACACTAAAACGGCAAATTAAGAAGAGAATGAACAGCTTTGTCAGGATATTACTGATAGCCAGAAACAAATAGATTCACAAAAGTAACCACTTTGATTACGATGAGGAAACAGTGGCAACTGATCACATCTGTCTTAAAAGAACTGTGAACTTGTTCAATATCTGGATGAAATTCAGACTTTAACATAAGCTAATAAAAACACTGAAGTTTAGAATCAAAAAATGAGGGAAAAAATCTCCAGAAGAGTCTTACAGGAAATGGAGCAGAAGCCTGATGACTGTAACAAGATGAAGTGTATTGTCCATCACACAGATACTATTGTGGACCAGACCTAAAGAGAATGAGCATTGTCACCCTCAAGTGTGACAGCTCACAGACCTTGTGAGGGCATGAGGTGAAGATGATCCAGCCATGATGCCTGTCAGTGCAAATGGAAAAGAATGCAAGGTGCTTTCCTCAATCGATACAACTTTTATCCTTTTGCATTTTGAGTTAACTTTAATTGTGATTTTGATTTTAAGGATTTATATCAAACAATATTGTTGATACTGCTTTTTTGTTTATTGTCTGTTTTAGCTAGAAAACTTCTAAAATTGCTTGCTAACTGTAGTCCTCAAGCTCATTTGTTTTTTTAAACAAGTGCATTCAAGTCCAGATTAATCAGGATTGGGGTTAGAAGAAAGATCTATCAGTATTGGTTACAAAGCCTTTTCGGAGTAACCTCTGTCTGTATCTAATTGCCATGTTCCATTCTCACCTAATTCCATAGCCCCACCCTACTGAGAAGCTAGAATTAGGATGGTTGCCATTTGTGAACCCTCTGAGATGAATTAATTCTTCCTGTAAATGCTCTCACTTGAGTGACACCAGTTCTAGACATGCTGAAGTAAATCTTCCTGGCAATCGGGAAATATTATCTGGGAAGCTGGGCAATCTATGCTGTAAGCAAGCGTAGGTGCAAAGGGGATGAATCACAAGATGGTCAGTTAATTTTGTGAAGCTTAGAAAGAAAATGTTTTAGCCTGTCCAGTGGCTGCTGTAACCACTCAGCTGCTGTATCAAAATGTCAATGGACAGACATTACATGGATGAATGACGTGGCTACCTTCTAGTTCTATGCAGAAACAAGTGACAGGCCACAGTTTTGCAGCTGCGGAATATAATCTGTCCACTCTTGGAGAAAAAGAGTTGTTTGGTTCACATTTAAATATAAATAATATAAATGTAAACATATATAAAATGAGTTAGTCCCCTATTGTATGGTAGTTAGGAAGTTTTCAGTTTTGTGGGATTTTTTTTTCTTTTTGAAAACAGTGTTTTAATGAGAAATTTTGTCTGTATACCTTGCAGATATATAAATATATCAGAAGAAACAACTGCTGTAATATTGTTTGACAGACTACAAAACTATCTATTCAGTCATTTATCTTTTGACTTTTATAATTTTTGATGTGAAATATTGGTTTCACATTTCATAATTAAATGTATAACACTTTTAAAAATATCAAGATATTGTTGAAATGATGTTTGGATTTAATAATGAGATTTGTTTGTCTTGAGTTTCTTCAACTTAATTTATTAGGTTTTCCAAATTTATCCTTTCTTTAACTTCATATTTAGCCAATTAGCTAAAAGTGTGGTCAGGTGCTCTCTGAACAAAGGATGAAAACAGTTGCTCTCAGTTTCCGATTTTGAGAAATGGCCCAAACAATTCTGGATTGTGTAAGAGGGGTTTTATTTTATGGCATTAGCATAAGCATTTAATAAATTAAATGTGTATTTTAATATTGTGATCTGATGTTTCTTAGCATTTAACATTCTAGAAGTCAGTGTCAGGTCAGTCTGAATTTAAGTGTGAACTTCTTGAGGTATTTTTATGTCTCCTCACACTTCCTTTGTAATTGGTGGAGATCTGATAAAGCCACAGCTGTGCAAAGCCTCCTGCAGTCTCCTTGTGTCAGGGGCTGGAGCTGCACACCCCGCTGCAGTTTGGGGCCAGGCTGCAAGCTTGCTGGGAGCACTGTGCCTCAGCAGCACAGAGGTAGGTGCCTGAGTCCTCCAGCTGGGTGTCCCTAATGTGCAGAGCGCTGTAGCTCTCCTTAGAATGAAATGTTGACTTTAACCTCCCATTCTCCTTTGTTCCTGCAGCCACGTAAAGCAGACTGATGAGGCTGCCCTGGGGATTCTGTCTGAACCACTGCATGCCCCTCATGGTGGTGGAAAAGTTGCATCTCAGAGCAGAACTGGTTCCCTCCTGGAGACTCAGGACTGAAGGACTCTGCTCCACCTCAGCTCCTCTCACACCTGCTTGGAAATAGAAAAACAAATGAGAATCAGACAAAGGTTTTCACCCACACCTGTCAGATATCCCAGGAGACTCCCATGAGGATGAATGCACAGGAGCTGTGTGTTGGCTTTCTCTCACTCCACCATTTCTGGAGAATGCCTAAAGCAACTTAGCTGAGCCCAACTCACAGCAAATCTGCACCCACAGAATCCCCAGCACAGCTCCCAGGTTCCTCTCCATGGCCCCTGTCCAGTTGCTGGGATTCTTCTCTCCAGGTCTGATGGGGTCGAGTCTTATGCACAGACACACTATGCTTACAGAGGACAGGTTCTCAGAATCATTGAGCTTCATCCTTCATCTGAACAGGAAACCCCGCCCACCTCTGTGTCATGATATTGCACTCCAACCACCTCCATGTCCTGATTGCGAACTGTACTTGCTTTAGGACTGTGCAGGAAATACCAGTCACAGTAGGGTCCAGGACACTGTATTTTCTTTGTAGCCCATCACGTAAGGGAGTCTGGGGAAATGTGTGAAGAAGTTGGGGTGGGGTGCATGAATGCAGAATGAGGGGGGAAAACTAGTGACTCCCATAGGATAAGCCGAGCCTTGCAGAACCTTTGCACGGCTTTTTGTTGTTCTTTAAATAGATCTATAGACAATTGGGATCCACTGACCAGGTTCTAGATATTTGTGCTTTTCCATAAGAACAACTGGGAGCTAAAGATCCACATGAACTCCACACCATCACTCCTGCTCTTTGCGTTGCGGATGTTATGTCCTGATGTCCTCTCAGCTCTTCAACCTCTAGAAAACTTAAGAAAAGCCTATTTCCAGGACACCTGCAGGGCCGCCTAGTGTACTGACAGCACAGACAACAAGAGTGACTTCAGGCCATCTCCACAAACCTCATTAAACCAGCCTTATTCATTCCATCAGTTCTAGTGATCAGTTCCTATAAATTACAAAGAAATGCAGATGGTCAGAAAACACTAGTGCCTAGATAGAGTTCTTAAAAGAAAAATAAAATGGCTGAGAAATAACTCAAAATTGTTATTAATCATCACAAGAAAATTAGACAAGTTACAGATTTTTTCTCACCTGTGTCTAAAACTCAATAAAACAACTGACCACAAATGCTGTGTGTGTGTGTGTGTGTGTGTGTGTGTGTACGTGTGTAACCTGCATTCACTATAGGGAGGAATGAAGAATGGCATTGTAAACTTTTCAGGTAGATGGGTGGAACTGGAAAAGACTGCTTTGAATGAGTTGACTGAGACACAGAAAGACAGATGGCACATGTTCTGCTGCTGGACTCCTAGTTCCAACGGAAAGTGTAGAGCCTCCTAAATAAAAATCTTCAGATGGACACGAATAACCTGGAGTAAGCACAGAGGTCAGAAAGGTACAAAAGGGAACATGAGGTTGTGGAGAAGCACTAAAGAAGGAAATAGCAAAGTAACCATAATTTAATATAAAAAATAGGAAAATGAAGGGAGGGTAGTTGGGATGGGAAAAGAGCTCAACACAGAAGGAAGGAAAGGGGGAGGGTGAAATAAAGTGACCATGGCTAAAAAAGTTATAAGGAATCATATTAGTATCTATTTACCTAAAATATGTATATACATATACACACATAGTTTAAATTAAACTATTTGGGCTGACAATGCTTCCCCAAGAGCTGCACACAGCTAACAAAATCCTCAATACCAGTCATGGAAATCCCTCATTCAAGCTGTTAGTGGGGAAATTAAAAAAGACTCCTAAAACATTATAGACTCTTATCTTCAAATACTATTCTTCACCACAAGTTCTCAGTGAGTACCTATTGCTGATGACATGATGCATTTTGACCAGATGATACAGATGAAGCCAGCTTGACCTGAATTGATGTCTTCCTCCTTGATGAGAGGAGACAAGCAGACAATTATCCTTCCCAGCTATGATGCCTATAAACTACAGTGGCCAATATTGTACTAAAATCTAAGGTTACAATAATGGTACTCATATTTTGGTGGCAACCAATAGCTCTCAAATTGGACACAAGAAATAACTCAACAAGAGGAAAATCTTGCCTGGTTCTGGAAACCTAGCCAAAGTATGCAGGACTAGTGAGGTTATAGATCTTTGAGATGAACCTGTAACTACCGTCTTACACAGCACAATCCCTAATTACATTCTAAATATCAATCATTGTTCCCAGGGATAAGTATATTTTTCTGTCCTCATCAAACACTTTCTTCTTTTCAAAAGACAGAGAACCATTCAGAAAACTACAACTAATCAAAATGCAGAGAAAAAGTGATCATGCAGTGTTCTGCCTGAACTGATCCATGCGCCTACAGCTCAGGGAGCACTGGGGAAGAGGGCACAGAAAATGTCTAAGCTCCAGAGGAACAGGAAGGTTTCTGTGAGATTGCATCTCTTAAACATGGCATAGAATACATACCTAAGAATTCTCAAGGTCATGGTTGCCTAAACAACACCTGAACATTGATGCACCAGTAGAATACTATCCTGGAAAAAGGAAATCTGATAGAGCTTCAAATCTAGACAGAGAAGTACAGGCACTGGAGAAATGCCAACAAGAGAAGCACTCTTACCAAAGGAAGAGCACTCCAATCTGATATTGAACACCATGGGGCAAGTCCTGAAATCATACACATACAAGGTACACTATATGGTCTGAGCAGGTTGTATCTATATTTAGGAATGTATGTAACAACAATTAAAGCAAAAGCAGGCAGAGGCAATGAATTTCGGTGAGAAATGTTTGCTATGTAGAAGAGGATGAGATAAGAAAATGAAAATGGGTAAATTAAGTAATTATATTTTTATTAAAACTATTTTTAAGAAAAAGCAGTAAATAGTACAAGACACAAGTTTCCAATCTGTAGAAGACATAAATACACATATATACAATATAATCAAAGAATAATACCTTGTGAGCTGGATGGTCTCAGGAAAGTAAAAGACTGACACATGGGGACTTTGGATAAAACTTCATAAAGAAGGTAGAGATGGGTCTGGAGGTAGAACGAGAGAATAAATATCTCTCACTGGCAAACCTCATGTGTCACCTGAGTATACATAGGGTATGGGGAGACATATAGGGACACCTTTTATATTATTTTATTTAAAAGATGCATATTTTCTTTTATCCCCTTTTCATTATGAAAAGTGAAAAGATGGGGAACACTTTATTGCCTGTTCAAACTTATTAGTCTTAATCATTGGATAAATTCATGAACATATAAATTATTTGAAAATTAATGGAACATAATATTCAGGGTAAAAAGCCCACATGCCTGAACATCCTGATTCATTCTGGGGATTCCATCACTCATTACCCTAAACTCCTCCTTCAGCTGCCATATTGGAGCTGATCCTGCATAGTGTTTTGTTGAAGAATCATAATCATATATTAAATATGTGGAGCAACAGGAAATATACAGCATTTCATGTCTTATTTTCTGTTTGAAACAAAATGTCATGTATTGTGAACACCTTTTTGTAGTTTTCTTTACAATCTCAAAATATTAGCTTGGGGTGGTGAGATGTGCCTGGGATCCCAGCGACTAGGAGGTGGAGGATAGAGCATAGGAAGCTCAGCATTATTCTCTGCTAAGTGGTGCCTTTGTCTGAAGTCAGCCTGAACCCCATGAAACTCCACAACAAACAGTCCAACAAAGAAAGCTGTCTTAGCAGCAACAGCAGCGTCTACTGATGTCCTGCACTGTATTTTGAACACATCTCAGGTTATACATCCCGTCCTCAGATAATTTAAGGTATAGAGAAACATCTTATTTATGTATAACAACATATGCGCATTTGTAGTTTCAATTGTGGTCCTCACAATAAGAATTGAAATACAGCTCTGTATTCTGAATGTTGTTATGTTCTGTATGCTGTTAAGGAGGGCAAAACAAAAGATGCCAACAGAAGTAAGAAAAACTTCAAGATTACCGAACGTTAATATATTAAAATTGTATAATTGTAAAATTTAAAAGTTAGAAAATTATATATATATAAATTACATATATATGTATACAGACATATGCACATAATCTTCTGGAAGAACAAAACTTTAATCCTTGGTACATAATTGGAAAAATCTAAATGAAAGGCAAGATTGCTGAAGACAGCATAGTGTAGGGTGTGTCCTGCTGCCCTTGTGTAAGGATTGAAGCCTCCTCTCTCACCCAGGAGCCATCACACCTACATAGCCTTCTCTAAAGCATGGCTATTCTGACCCCAGTGGAGAGAGGAGTGAGGAGAGTGGCAAGCTTGTCAGGTGACTCAGCTCAGGTGACACTGAAACAGAGAGAGGGTACAAGTGAAGGGTGACTTAACATTTAGACAGAAAGGGGAATGGGAAATGGGCAGAAGGAAAACAGCAAGAATAAATGAAGCAGAAAAGAATGAAGCTAAAACAGAGTACTGAGATTGTGAAGTACAACATAGACAGTTCTGGATAACACCCTTTCAGCTTCAGTTACTGTCACTGGTCCCTTTGCTTCCATTCCTTCATAATGAGCTGGTTTTATGAATGGTTTGTTATTTTTTCCAGTTCTTCTGGAAACATGAAAGTGATGGCAGGGAAAGGCAATAATCTAACTTACATGTGATCCTCACTGTACTCACTTTTGACAGGAACACACACTCACACTTACACACATACATACACACTAATACACACATAAACACACTTGTACATACACATATTAGAATCACATATAAAAGGCAGCTGTTCTGTTGAACCATCATTTTAAATTTTGCAACACACTACTTTAGAAAATATAAAAATAAACAACCCATGAGGTAGTAGTGCCCTACACTGTAATCCCTGCACCTGGGAGGCAGGGACAGGCAAATCTCTAACTTTGAGGCTAGCCTAGTCTAGCAGAACAGCCAGAGATACACAGAGAAACCCTGTATCAAAACACAAACAAGCCAGAAAACAAACAAAAAAGGAAGGAAGGGAGGGGAGAGAAGAGAAGGAAAAAGAAAGAAAGAAAGAGAGAGAGAGAGAAAGAAAGAAAGAAAGAAAGAAAGAAAGAAAGAAAGAAAAAGTAACCACCATACTATTGAGCATATATAATAGAATTCTTTTTTGGTGGGTGTGTGTGTGTGTGTGTGTGTGTGTGTGTGTGTTTGTGTGTGTGTGTGTGTTCATGTGCACAGCAGAAATCCATAGAATACTGGATTATGGAGATCTCAAAATCTTTATACAACTAGCATTAATCTTCTTAAAAGGATGTTAAGCACTGAACTGTGTCTATATAAAATACATATGCTGGGGCCCTAAAATGGCTTTGGGGTGACAATACTAGAAGATCAGACATGAAAAGGTAACTAAGGCAAAATAAATCAACACAGAGAGGCAGATCATAAGACAGATGATGAGCATAGACCCTCTTATCCTCTGAAAAGGACCATGAGAGGATTCACTAATGGCCACAAAGAGAGTGCTCTGGAAAAGCAGATCCTGCTCTCATCTCCATCTTGGACTTCTACCTCTAAAGCTAAAAACAAACAAACAAACAAACAAAACATTTGTGTTGCTTCAACCACAATATGTACTGTGTTGTGAAATCACAAAATGAACATGAGAATCCATTTTTAAATGTTATGAAGCACAGCCAAAAAATTTGAAGGCATAACTGTACAGACAAAAAATACTCAACATTGTATTATTCTCTCTTTATACTTTGTTTTAGAGCACCTGTCTCCCAAATTAAGTTTCCTGGTTCTTGCTCAATCCTCATGAAACTTGTACCTACAGATCTGATGATCCTAACAGTTTTGTTAAAGTGCTGGGAGTCTGCTTTTCATGTATTTGGCACCCAATGCGAATGGCAAATGAGTGAAGTCTCCCTGTACTTTCTTAGCAAAGCCTTAGAATTTTTTCAGATTCAGGGCGTGTACCACTACATCTTAAGTTTGCTTGGAACACTGACAGAGAAGGGGAGAATTGCATGACATGGGCCTTCATAGTTGCAGAAAATATTTTAAAAGCTCTTGTTGCATGTGTACACCAACCACTAAAAAACAGTGTACCTGTCATGTATCTGTACACTTGAGTTAAATAATTTCAGCTCATGGTTTCCGCCTTCCACCTTCCCGATGGTGAGTGCTCTCTGTCACAAACAACTCCACATTTGGCTAAGGCTGAGGATCTGGCTTGCTTCCATGTATGTGGACCTATCTGCATTGCCCACATGGCACGCTGGGGTTGGCTACCCAGAGACTATTTAAGCTGTGTGCTGGCTTTCCCCAGGGTCAGAAGATTGTTCAAGGTTCCTGAATAAACTGCATTGAAAAAAAAAAAAAAGAGGCGGTGGCAAGATGGCGGTGCCCGGAGGACTCTCACTCTGAGCAGCAGCACAGCAGGATCAGCACAGTGACCAGCAATCAGAACTCTCAGCCATAAAACACAGTCATTGTGTTTCCCAGGTGAGAGGATACCCCACAGTGGGGGATTCAATCAGCTTTTAACTCACCCGACGAAACCTAGGAAGAGATCCCGGTTCCACCAGATGCTTGGCTGCCGGCCGCCAGCCCCAGCCCCTGCCCAGAGCCACAAGCCAGTGTCTCTGGTCACGGTCCCAGACTGAACCGTGTGCACCACACTATCAGAGACTGGAATTTTCAGTCGAGAGATAACCCCAGGGTACAGGAAACCATTGGGAAGAGCCTTAGGTCACCCAGACATCCCCTGGAAAAGACTCGGGCGGTTCCACGGGCACCCCAGGAGCCAGCCCGGAGCCAGAGCCAGGGACCCAGGTTCCTGCACAGAGCCCTGCCTGTCTGCGCGCCTGATTTGACACCAGAAATAGAAACGGCGGGTCTGATCTCAGAGCACTCAGCTTACCCCCAACCTGAAAAGGTCCCCGGAAAATTACCCAGCTTAGGGAGGCACTCAGGCTCCCAAAAGCCACAAAGGCAGACACAGGCAGTTTCTGCGCACCAGACAGCTGGCAGAGACTGAGCTGCCATCACACAGCTGTGCTCCAGGCACAGGCAGCTTCTGCGGCCAGCCAGCTGGCGGACACTGAGCAGTGTGCACCAGGGCAAAAAAAGACACTGGGAGTCCCTGTCTCCAGAGAATCCACGGGGAAGGAAGGAAACTGTACTGACCTAAATCACCCAATCCTTCCCTAGAAAAATTCTAGCAGTCTAGTGGGGCCGAGGCGCCAGGACTCAGCTGTGCTCCAGACACAGGCACAAACAGTTGAGGCGCGCCTGATGTCCAACTGGGTCACAGCAGCTGATCATTAAATTTACAACAAGAAACACAGAAACAGGGCAGCTGCCCTCAAGACTTCCCTGGGTGAGAGGAGAACCCTCTCGACTAACAAAGACCACAGTTACCATTCAGGTCTATATCCCTGAGGTGAGCAACTCCTGAAAAGACACCAGCCATCCAGGGACTATACCCAAAAAGCTGAGAAGACATCCTTCAGGAAAAACCAGCTTTCTGCAAAGGGGATTCTCTCCACCACAGGATCCCCAGGAACCACCAGAAAATAACCCCAAACACCTAAGATAACACAATGGGTAGAGGCCAGCGTAAAAGCTCAAGCAACAAAGGACAGAGCAATATGGCATCTCCAGAACCCAGTTACCCAGGGGCAAGTAGCCCTGGACACCCCACCATAACTGAAATCCAAGAAGATGACCTAACAAGTATGCTCATGAAGATGATAATAGAGGAAACAAATAAGATTCGTAAAGATGTAGAGGAAGATAAACTCAAACAGAATATTGCCATCCTTAAAGTAATAGAGGAAGATGCAGCCAAACAGTTAATGGTCTTTAGAAAGGAAATGCTTAAAACACTGAATGAAATGATAGAAACAGAGTTGAAGGAACTAAAAGAAAAACAGGAAAGTACAATCAGACAGGTGAAGGAAGTAAACAAAACAACTCAAGACCTGAAGATAGAATTGGAAAACTTAAAGAAAACACAAATGGAAGAAATAATGGAAAGGAAGAATCTAGGAAAAAAAAACAGGAACTACAGAGGTAAGCATAACCAACAGACTACAAGAGATGGAAGAAAGAATCTCAGGTGTAGAAGATACAATGGAAGAAATCGATGTATCTGTCAAAGAAAATGTAAAATCCGAAAAATTCCTGACACAGACCGTCCAAGAAATGCAAGACAATATGAAAAGACAAAACCTAAGAATAATCGGTATAGAGGAAAAAGAAGACTCCCTTCTCCAAGGCCCAGAAAATATTTTCAACAAAATCATTGAAGAAAATTTCCCCAAGCTAAAGGAGAGGCCAATTAGAATACATGAGGCCTACAGAACACCCAACAAATTTGACCAGAAAAGAAAATCCTCCCGCCACATAATAATCAAAACAGTAAGTATACAGAACAAAGAAAAAATACTAAAAGCTGCAAGGGAAAAAGGCCAAGTAACATATAATGGCAAACCCATTAGAATCACACCTGACTTTTCAACAGAGACTATGAAAGCCAGAAGGGCCTGGACGGATATCATGCAGACCCTAAGAGAACACAGATGTCAGCCCAGGCTACTATACCCCGCAAAACTCTCAGTCCTCATAGATGGAGAAAACAAGATATTCAATGACAAAAACAAATTTCAACAATACCTACAAACAAATCCAGCATTATGGAAGACACTGGAAGGGAAAATACAACCCAAGAAAGCTGGCTACATTCAAGAAAACACAGGAAATAAATAACCTCACTTCAGTAAAACAAAAAGCAACCAAGCACACAACCTGATGACCACAGCCAACATCAAAATCAAGAGATCTAACAGCCACTGGTCATTAATCTCTCTCAACATCAATGGACTCAACTCTCGAATAAAAAGACACAGATTAACAGAATGGATACATAAACAAAACCCAGCAATCTGTTGCATACAAGAAACACACCTAAGACACAAAGATAGACATTACCTGAGGGTAAAGGGTTGGAAGACGACTTTCCAAGCAAACGGACCCAAGAAGCAAGCAGGAGTCGCCATTCTAATATCTGATAAAATAGACTTTCAACCAAAATTAATCAAAAGAGGTGGGGAAGGACACTTCATACTCATCAAGGGAAAATTCCACCAGGAAGACATCACAATCCTGAACATCTATGCCCCAAATACAAGGGCACCCACATTTGTGAAAGAAACATTGATAAAATTTAAAGCACATATAGATCCCCACACATTAATAGTGGGAGACTTCAACACCCCACTCTCAACAAAGGACAGGTCAACAAAACAGAAATTAAACAAAGAAACAATGTCTCTGACAGAGGTCATGAATCAAATGGACCTAACAGACATTTACAGAACTTTACACCCAAACACGAAAGAATTTACCTTCTTCTCAGCACCTCATGGAACCTTCTCCAAAATAGACCATATAGTGGGTCACAAAGCAAGCCTCAACAGATACAAGAAGATTGAAATAATCCCATGTATCTTGTCTGATCACCATGGAATAAAGCTGGACCTCAACAATAACAGAAATAAAAAAAGCCTACACACACATGGAAACTGAACAACTTGTTACTAAATGACAGCTGGGTCAGGGAAGGAATAAAGAAAGAAATTAAAGTCTTTCTAGAAATCAATGAAAATGAAGACACAACATACCCGAACCTGTGGGACACAATGAAAGCAGTGCTAAGACAAAAGTTCATAGCACTAAGTGCCTTCAAGAAGAAATTCGAGACAGCTCATTCAAGCACCCTAATGGCTCACTTAAAAACCCTAGATAAAGAAGAAGCAGACACACCAAGAAGGAGTAGACGGCTGGAAATAATCAAATTCAGGGCTGAAATCAATCAATTGGAAACAAATAAAACAATTCAAAGAATCAACGAAACCAAGAGCTGGTTCTTTGAGAAAATCAACAAGATCGACAAACCCTTAGCCAGGCTAACTAAAAGGCTGAGAGACACCACCCAAATCAACAAAATCAGAAATGAAAAGGGGGATATAACTACAGACACTGAGGAAATCCAAACAATCATTAGGACTTACTTCAAAAGTCTATATGCCACAAAATTTGAAAATCTAAATGAAATGGACAATTTTCTTGATCGATTTGACTTACCAAAGCTGAATCAGGACCAGGTAAATCAATTAAATAGTCCTATATCCCCCAAAGAAATAGAAGCGGTCATCAAAAGTCTCCCATCCAAAAAAAGGCCAGGACCAGATGGCTTCAGCGCAGAATTCTGCCAGACCTTCGAAGAAGAGCTAACACCAATTTTCTTCAAATTATTCCACAAAATAGAAACAGAAGGAATATTACCAAATACATTCTATGAAGCCACAGTCACCTTGGTACCTAAACCTCACAAAGACTCAACAAAAAAGAGAATTTCCGGCCAATCTCCCTTATGAACATTGATGCAAAAATACTTAATAAAATACTAGCAAACCGAATCCAAGAACACATCAAAGATATTATCCACTATGACCAAGTAGGCTTCATCCCAGGTATGCAGGGGTGGTTCAATATACGGAAATCCATCAATGTGATCCACCATATTAACAAACTGAAAGAAAAAAACCACAGGATAATCTCCCTAGATGCTGAAAAAGCCTTTGACAAAATCCAACATCCATTCATGTTCAAAGTATTGGAGAGATCAGGGATACAAGGCACATATCTAAACATAGTAAAGGCGATATACAGCAAGCCTATAGCCAACATCAAACTGAATGGAGAGAAACTTAAAGCAATCCCACTGAAATCAGGGTCAAGACAAGGCTGCCCACTCTCTCCATATCTCTTCAACATAGTGCTGGAAGTCCTTGCTAGAGCAATAAGACAGTTGAAGGAGATCAAGGGGATACAAATTGGAAAGGAAGAAGTCAAATTATCACTATTTGCAGATGATATGATAGTATACGTGAGTGACCCCAAAAACTCTACCAGGGAACTCCTACAGCTGATAAACACCTTCAGCAAAGTGGCCAGATACAAAATTAACTCAAAAAAATCAGTAGCCCTCCTGTATACAAAAGACAAAAGAGCTGAGAAAGAAATTAGGGAAACAACACGCTTCACAATAGCCACAAATGACATAAGGTACCTCAGAGTAACCCTAACCAAGGAAGTCAAAGACTTGTATGAAAAAAATTTCAAATCTCTGAAGAAAGAATTAGAAGAAGATATGAGAAGATGGAAAGATCTCCCATGCTCATGGCTTGGCAAGATTAACATAGTAAAAATGGCCATCTTACCAAAAGCAATCTACAGATTCAATGCAATGCCCATCAAAACAACACAATTCTTTACAGACCTGGAAAGAAAAATTCTCAACTTCATATAGAATAACAAGAAACCCAGAATTGCTAAAACAATACTCTACAATAAAAGATCTTCCGGAGGTATCTCCTTCCCTGATCTTAAGTTGTACTATAGAGCAACAGTTTTAAAAACTGCATGGTACTGGCATAGAAACAGAATGGTGGATCAATGGAACCGAACAGAGGACCCAGAAATAAACCCACACACTTATGGACACCTGATCTTTGACAAAGATGCCAAAATCACACAATGGAAAAAAGATAGCATCTTCAACAAATGGTGCTGGTCTAACTGGATGTCTACATGTAGAAAAATGAAAATAGATCCATACTTGTCACCCTGCACAAAACTGATGTCCAAGCGGATCAAAGACCTCAACATAAAACCAGACACATTAAATCAGCTTGAAAAAAAAGTGGGAAATACCCTAGAACTCATTGGTACAGGGGAAAACTTCCTGAACAGAACACCAACAGCACAGGCTCTAAGAGCAACAACCAATAAATGGGACCTCATGAAACTGAATAGCTTCTGTAAAGCAAAGGACACCATCATCAAAACAAAGCGACCACCTACAGATTGGGAAAGAATCTTCACCAACCCTTTATCTGACAGAGGACTCATATCCAGTATATATAAAGAACTAAAGAAGCTGAAAAGCAGCAAACCAAGTAATTCACTTAAAAAATGGGGAACAGAGGTAAACAGAGAATTCTCTGTAGAGGAATACCGAATGGCAAAGAAGCACTTAAAGAAATGCTCAACCTCACTAGCCATTAGGGAAATGCAAATCAAAACAACCCTGAAATTTTACCTTACACCCATGAGAATGGCCAAGATCAAAAACTCAAGTGACAACACATGCTGGAGAGGTTGTGGAGAAAGGGGAACCCTTCTCCACTGCTGGTGGGAATGTAAACTTGTACAACCACTCTGGAAATCAATCTGGCGCTTTCTCAGACAACTAGGAATAGCGCTTCCTCAAGATCCAGCCATACCACTACTGGGCATATATCCAAAAGAGGCTCAAGTACACAAAAAGGACATTTGCTCAACCATGTTTGTAGCAGCTTTATTTGTAATAGCCAGAAGCTGGAAACAACCCAGATGCCACTCAACTGAAGAATGGATGCAGAAATTGTGGAACATCTACACAATGGAATATTACTCAGCAATGAAAAATAAGGAAATCATGAAATTTGCAGGTAAATGGTGGGATCTGGAAAGGATCATCCTGAGTGAGTTGTCCCAGAAGCAAAAAGACACACATGGTATATACTCACTCATTTAGACATACAACATAGGACAAACCCACTAAAACCTGTGCATCTAAAGAAACTAAGCAAGAGAGAGGACCCTAACTAAAATGTCTAATCCCCATCCAGAAAGGCAAAGAGGATGGACATCAGAAGAAGAAGAAAACAGGAAACAACCTAGGAACCTACCACAGAGGGCCTCTGAAAGCCTCTGCCCTTCAGACTATCAAAGCAGATGCTGAACCTGATGGGCAACTGTTGGGCAGGTGAACGGAATTTTAGGTAAGAACTGGGAAATAGTAAGAGCTGGAGAGGACAGGGTCTCCACAAGGAGAGCAACAGAACAAGAAAATTTGAACACAGGGAACTTCCCAGAGACTCATACTCCAACCAAGGACTATTCATGGAAATAACCCAGAACCCCTGCACAGATGTAGCCCAGGGCAGTTCAGAGTCCAATTGGGTTACATAGTAACGTGAAGAGGGACTGCCTCTGACATAATCTGATTGGCCTGCTCTTTGATCACCTCCCTCTGGGGGGTAGCAGCCTTACCAGGCCATAGTAGAGGACAATGCAGCCCCTTTTGATGTGAACTGACAGACTAAGATCAGAAAGGAGAGGAGAACCTCCCCTATTATTGGACTTTTGGAGTGGCATGCAAGCAGAGGGCGGTAGGAGGGTGGGACTGGGAGGAGAGGAGGGAGGGGCTTATGGGGGGATGTAGAATGAATAAAGTGTAATTGATGAAAAAATTTTAAAAAAAGGTTAAAAAAATAATTTAAGAACCTTAAATGACTTTCAAAAGTGGAGGAAAACATGGAGTTAGTCAATTGGCATGGAGCATGTCTCGCCCCTGGGGGCAATGGTCTCTGAACCTACTCAGACCTCAGACACCACCACTGCTAGTTCTAGAACTGACGCAGGATGTTTCAACGAGGGGGTTAAGGCTTCTCATAATATTTCCTATAAGCCCACACCTGTTTGTCTATATCCCCCATTTTTATTCATTATTAGCCAGATAGAGCCAAGTAATTGTGGTAATGATACTTGCTTTTTTGCCCAATGCTGGAATGCTAGCAAATTTAGGTATGCCCTGGTTACTCGCATGCCTCACTGGGTGCCTGTGCCCGTTGATGCCCCTCATGCTATGACTCTCTTCAGACAGAAAAGGGATCTTGGAACTACAGCCACCATTGTTACTACCATCTCATTGGCGGCTGTTGGAGCTACCACCAGGGCATTAGCCATGAGTCATACTGGGCAGACTGCTCAGACCCTGAATAATCATTTAGCCAATGTAGCTCATGCATTAGTTGTACATAAAGGAATTAATGCTCAACTAAAAGGAAGCTTGATGGTGTTCAATCAGAGGATTGACCTCGTGCAGGAGCAAATTGATACCCTATGGCAAATCGCTCAACTTGGCTGTCAATGAAAATATGCTGGACTTTGAGTCACTAGCATATTACATGAGAATTTTTCCTGTGCTGCAAATCTGTCTAAACAATTGTCTAGCTATATTTTAGGTAATTGGACTGGAGAATTCGATACTATGATGGAGCAGCTGAGAGTGGCCATTGTCACAGTAAATTCTACCAGAGTGGACGCAGGACTAGCCACAGGATTATCATCATGGATTGCTGCAGCCATGAATCATCTGAAGGAATGGGTGGGCATGGGAGCGTTAGCAGGCCTTCTGGTGTTGGTCTCCTTGGTTTACCTGTGGTATATATGCAAGATTAGAGTCTCACAACAGTGTGATGCAGCCATGATCATTCAGGCCTTTACAGCAATTGAAGCAGGACATTCGCCCCAAGCATGGTTGGATACCATAAAAAGCTAAAATGTTATGCTCAGGATGCAAGGCTAAGCACTGCACTCAGGGTCAGCTGCTTTGGACCCAGAGAAGAGCATGTCTGATTGCATGCGGTTTGATACCCCAGGTCCTGCCTCTGAGAAAAAGGTATCGGTCAGGTCTGATGCTCTTTGGGTGGATGACACCTAAATGAACATCGGTACAAAGTCCCAATTTATTTCTAATATCAGAGATCAGAACTCTAATCTTGCCTGATGCCTCTAAAAAAAAAAGGGGTAACTGTAGAGAGCTGCGGAATGCTATGCCTTAAAGATGGAGCTGGTTTCCGCCATCCACCTTCCCGATGGTGAGTGCTCTCTGTCACGAACAATTCCACATTTGGCTAAGGCTGAGGATCTGGCTTGCTTCCATGTATGTGGACCTATCTGCATTGCCCACGTGGCATGCCTGGGTTGGCTACCAGAGGCTATTTAAGCTGTGGGCTGGCTTTCCCCAGGGTCAGAAGATTGTTCAAGGTTCCTGAATAAACTGCATTGAAAAAAAAAGAAAAGAAAAAAAAAAAAAAAAAGCAAAAGAACAGCAACGTTTCTGCAGATGTGATTTAGGGAAAGGTCAGGCTGCAGCCCAAGGGAGCAATCAAACTTGGCAGTGTGGTTTTAGAGAAAAGAGGTTGTGGCATCCTCCTCTATGAATAAAGAAAGGCCAGGCATGTAGCATTAGAGTCTCCGTACTTGACCCACTAAGAACCAAATATTTACTTTCTAAAAATTCATTGTCTATTTGTTGTGAGACACAGTAGAACTGAGTGTGCTAGTTTGTATATCAGGTACTGTCTGGTAATAACAGTACTGCATTGTGGTTCCCATAAGAACATGAGTATATCTCAATGTCATGTGTAGTAAAGAGAATGAGAAACAGTAGTGTGTAACTCCACAGACTTGAAGTTCTCACCAGGCCTAGTGTGAGTGACAACAATGGCTAACCCACTGCCTGATGAAGGTGAGTTGACTGGAAAGAAGTCCATGAAAATTCCTATGCTGACCTTGGTATTGTGTCTTAGGAGTGTTTACAAATAATTCTGCCTTCTCGTCTCATTATAAAGAAAATCAAAACTAAGAGATTAACACAGTAATACGTAAGATAGATCACTTGGTGTTAGAATCTCCAGGTAACATCTATCTGTGTCCATGTTATAATATTTATGTATGCGTGTGTATGTGAGTGTGTGCATGGGGAAAAGTAGAAGCACATGTGTACATATTTATGTGCATGTGTATGTGTTCATGAAGAGACATGAGATAACTGTGGGTGTTGTTTCTCAGGTTCTGGGGATCTTTAGTGTGTGTGTGTGTGTGTCTGTGTGCAAGTGTGTGTTTGGGTACACATATGTGCACATGTATGTGGAGGCCAGAGGACCATCTTGGGTGTCATTTTTCAGAAGCTATCTCTCTTGTTTATTGGATACAAGGTCTCTCATTGACCCTGGGCACTTCCAGGTAGCCTAGGCTGCTTGGGGACCAGGATTTAGGAACACATTTACCCTCACCTCCCCAGCACAGCCGCCATGCCCTCATGTGAGTGCTGGAAATTGTACTCAGGGCTCATGGTTCTGTGGCACCTACAGAGCTATATTTTCTGGTCAAGCAGCAGCTAGAAAATTCTCTCTTTCTTTTCCTCTTCATCCTGAGTATTGTCATCCTCCTTTGCTGTATGCACAAAAGTATAAAATCTTCTTTTACAGTTCTGCAAAACAGAAGGTAATGAACTAAAATTCCATACTGGAGCTGGTGATTTTCATTGTCCACTGGGATTCTTGACTGTATTTCAGCAGGATGTGATTATATTAGGATAAAATAGTAATTGATAGTAAACATTGATGTTCCTGCAGTAAAATCATTTGTGCCAGAGAGAAATCAACGAGCAGTAATAAAAGATGCAGAAGGAATCACATCACAAATTCTCAAGCATATCTGAAGAATTTAAGATGGAAACGAAAAACATAGCACTTTTATGGCTTTGAAGAATTCTTTGAAAAAAAATAGTGAGTTCCAATTCCTTATTCTCCTGTTTTATTTTTAATGGTTGCTAAAACTGACATATTTGTGACAGATTTCTAGGCTTTCCTGATTGTGGTGAATTCCTATAGCAACTAAATAAGCTTCAAGTTCTTTCCAAAATGAAGTATTTAATATTATGACCACTTCTGATCAGTACATTTAGCACCAAAAGAAAATTTATAGGAAAATCAGCATGAAAGACTGAGTAGACAAGGAAAACTTCAGGACAAACCTTGAAGCATGCACCTTTCACATTTTGTGTAGATGACACATAAAATGACAAATGGAAGTCCAGCTTTTGGTATTTCCCCATGGGAAGAATCATAGCCGCTGTCCAAGCATTGTCCACTCAGGAGATGATTCCCACAGATGATAACACAGTCTCCTTCATTCTACAAAATTATAATTGAGCATTAGATAATTTTGAAAATACTCAAAGAGCTTCTAAGACAAGTCAGGAGTCAATATTTTAGCTGGAAATGGATTGTGCAAAGGAGCTGGGCCTGCATAAATTGCCTTGTCTTGTCTTGTCTTGTCTTGTCTTGTCTTGTCTTGTCTTGTCTTATCTTCCTTCTTTTCTTGCTACCAGTTTGAAAGATGTGGGGCACATGGACCATGCCACCAGGAGAACTGGCATGGAACTGGCAAGGGGGAGCAAGTTCAAATCCAAGAAATCTCAAAATTGAGATTTAAAATCTCATCTTGAGACTAGCAGGAGTGGAATCAGAACCCTCCCTGTTACCATGCCCACCTCTTATCACGTAGCATTGAGACACCCCCACGGTGGTCAGGTATTCACATATCTGGCACCTAGATGAAAACAGAGCACTGCCAACACCTTAGCCAAAACCAATTAAATGCATTCACCCCCAAAACTTCTCAGTGCCCGAGGTCCACTCTTGTTCACTGTGGAATAAAGATGCATACACATAAGTTGTTACACACACACACACACATACATATGCATGAACACACGGGGACTTGAGCTGTTTTATCAATAAAGGCGAGCATAAGCTGTTTCACTAAATATCATCTAAGAGTAACTGATTTATCCTAGGAGAAAGTCTTCCCCTCTAGGCACTCCCAGCTGGAATGGAATCCTGCAGAGCCCACACTTTCCAGATTTAACACTCTCCTTCCTGGCTCGGCTACCCGTGCTGTCCAGGCATCCCAGAAAGAAGCAGAGCCACAGAAAAAGATGTTTCAAAGACCATGAAGGGAGATAGTGAGAATGAGTACCCACTGCCATGGGTGTTTGTGTTCAGCTCCCCCTGCAGCCCCAGACACTGTGCGCTCAGAGCACAGAAGTACACAGCTGAATCGCTCCAGTGCACACGGGCTTTCCTCAGGTGGAAGGAAGAGTCGCTCTTGCTAAACACAGCCTCAAAGCCGTTCATGCCGTGAACCACTGGGTCTCCTGAGTAGTACCTGAGGAGCAGCTGCAGCCCCTGCCGTGGGTACTGGACATACCAGAACAGGCTAGGTGGCACAGAGGAGGAATAGTTGCATCTTATCTGCAGAGAGGCGTCTTCAGAGACAGTGACTTGAGCATCAGGCTGAGTCACTGACTGAGCGCTGGTGTCTCCTGGAAGGGAATAGTAGGCAGTAATTATAGTGCAGACTTCACTGAGGACAGTCAGAATCCTAGGATGCAGAGACCATAAGGCAGCTGTACTCACTCAGGATAAAGTGTACCACCAGCAACGGGAGGATGGCCAGGCGCATGGCTGAGCCTTGGGAAGACTGCAGCTCTAATTTGGAACAGGATTGTAGGAAAGTGGCTGAAGAAAGAAAGAGCTTGAAAATAGGTGAGGAGAAGGGTCAGCTGGAGAAGTCTCCTGCTCAGGTAAAAACAGTGAAGCTGCTAACACAAGCCTGGAAGCTTTAGAGTGTCTGATCCTTGTCACTTGTCTTTGCTATAAACTCAGGCAGCAGCAAAGAAAGGATGAGATGCTAGCAGGTGGTGAAGACCTTCAAAGGAAGAAAGAACACTAGTGCGTGCTGCAGCGCCCTCTGGAGGGGAAACGAGGAACCAAATGTCCGGAGGGTCCACAGCCTGTCGCCTGCTGTGTTCTTATTTCACAGGCAAGCAAAACCTTCACAATGCAATTGCTTCTTTTTCTAATCTATTATGAGATATTAGTTATAGAACTCCCTGGAAATAGATGGCTTGTTAATATTCCTTGCAAAACCAGGTTATGAAATGATCCCCAGACTTCAGATGCAATTGTCTCAGGCTGGGTGTGAATGGCCACCACAGCCATGGTGATGATGCCTGATGGTACAGACATCGCCATTGGTGGATGCTCTGCAGCACTGAGGCAACAGGAAAACACATGATGTTAGATTACCTCTGCTCTCTATGACAAGTTTTGACTCCAGATGGGAAAGCTTTACATCTAGAGCTAAAGGAGCTAAAACCTGGAGAATTCCATGGCTGCTGACATTACTGTCCTCCAGTAAGGAAACCTGAGATTAAAACTTTTTCTGGGCCAATGGAATGCATTGACTAAATCAGAATGCACATTTTCTTTGACTCTAGGAAGAAAATCAGTTCTTCTCTTGGGTCTTCTCTCATCTGTTCCTTCCCCAGGGATTGTCTTTCCTGGAGATGGTTTATGTTCACTGTCAATTTTATAGTTTATGAATGAGCCTGTGGAGGATGAGTATATGTGTGTGTGAGTGTTCCTATTTCTCTCAATTTACCCCACAATTTAAAGGACAGCAGTATAAAGGAGAATAAACTCAAATCCACAAGTGTTAGAAGAATGAAGATCATCTCAGAACCCAGAGTTACCAGAACTTCCAGAAGAAGGGAGGAGGTAGAGTCATACTGAAGTTTGATTGAAGCAAGCACATCCAAAACCAAGACCAGCAATTCACATTCGTATTTAAGAACATTAGCAAGTCTGCTATGAGGTGGCTCAATGTTTGACAGCACTTAGCACACAAAAGGGAGGCCTGAGATCAGATGGCCAGAGCTCACGTAAGGCTGGACACAGCACATGGCAGCTATTTCTTCTACAACAACAGTTCTCAGCATGTGGGTCCTGACTTCTTTGGGGGATTGAGTGACTGAATCACAGGGGTTTTCTAAGGTCTGTCTGATAATTACATTACAATCCATAATAGTCAGAAAAATTACAGTTATTAAGTATCAGTGAAAATGATTTTATGGTTGACTGTCACCACAACTTGAGGAATTATATACAAGGGTAATAGCACTGGGAAGATTGAGAAGGTTCTACAGCAGCTTGGGAAGTAAAGACAGAATAGATGTCTGGAAGCTCTTCAGGGGGAAATTCCTTCAACTGCTGAAGAAGAAATCTATCTCAAACAATGAAGAATGTGACCCACACTTCAAGCTGTTCTGACCATCATACATGCACCCGGGCACATGAATACCCTCACTCACACAGATGAATATACAAATATACACACATTATATGGAAACACACACACATCCCTCACACAGATGAACATACACATATTATATACTCGCACATCACACACACACATCACACATGCTCACATCAGACTTATCACTGACACATATTGAATATACACTACACATACACACACACATACAATTCACACATAAGTACACACAAACACATTACATGCACACACAAATACAAAAGGTCATACAAACACATTACACACACACATGCTCACAACACTATATACACAAAAATCAGTAACACACAATTACCACACCACACCACAAAATAGGGGTCTACCGATGGGTGGGAAATATAAATATATACATGCATACATATATAAATATAAGTATATATGTAAATATATATATATATGATTTTTATAGGAGACCAGAATTGAAAACTTTTAAAGAGACATTGAACATTTTTTTATTTATTTATTTTTTATTTTTAATTATACTTTATTTACTTCGTATCCCCCCTCTAGTTCCCTCCTTCCTCTCCTTCCAATCCCTCCCATCCTCCCCCTTCTCCACACACTCCCTTCCCCAAAGTCCACTGGTAGGGGAGGGTTTCTTTTCCTTCCTTCTCATCCTAGTCTGTTAGGTATCATCAGGAGTGGCTGCATTGTCTTCCTCTGTGGCCTGGTAAGGCTGCTCCCCCCTCAGGGGGAGGTGATCAAAGAGCAGACCAATCAGTTCATGTCAGAAGCAGTTCCTGTTCCCATTATTATGGAACCCACTTGGACACTGAACTTCCATGGGCTACATCTGTGCAGGGGTTCTAGGTTATCTTCATGCATGGTACTTGGTTGGAGTATGAGTCTCAGGAAAGACTTCTGTGCTCAAATTTTTTGGTTCTGTTGCTCTCCTTGTGGACCTCCTGTCCTCTCCAGATCTTACTATTATTTACCACTTCTTTCATAAGATTGCCTGCATTCTCCCCAAAGTTTGGCCATAAGTCTCCACATCTGCTTTGATAGTCTGCAGGGCAGAGCCTTTCAGAAGCCCTCTGTGGGAGGCTCCTAAATTGTTTCCTGTTTTCTTCTTTTTCTGGTGTCCATCCTCTTTGCCATTCGGAGTGGGGACTGAGCAGTTTAGCCAAAGTCCTCCCTCTCGATTAGTTTATTTAGGTGTACAGATTTTAGTAGGTTTATCCTATATTATATGTCTATATGAGTGAGTATATACCATGTGTGTATTTCTGCTTCTGGAATAGCTCATTCAGGATGATCCTTTCCAGATCCCACCATTTACCTGCAAATTTCATGATTTCCTTGTTTTTCATTGCTCAGTAATATTCCATTGTGTAGATGTACGACAATTTTTGTATCCATTCTTCAGTTGAGGGGCATCTGGGATGTTTCCAGCTTCTGGCTATTACAAATAAGGCTGCTACAAACATGGTTGAGCAAATGTCCTTATTGTGTACTTGAGCCTCTTTTGGATATATTCCTAGGAGACATTGAACATTTTAAACTTGAACTAAATCTTATATGCTAAACTTTATGTTGTAGTATAAACATTGCATTTGGGGAACAAATAAAACATGGAAGGTTAGGGGTTTTGTGGTGATGGTTTATGAGTCAAGAAGACAAAGAGTCAACTTGTGCTAGTTTTTGTCTGCTTGACATAAGAAAAAGTCATCTGAAAAGAGGGAACCTCAATTAAGGATGGTTCTCTGCTCTTTGTATGAGTAGAAGAAAGATATCTGTAAATCTTCATTCATGCAACATAGCATGTAATATTAAGTCATGGTTATTCTGTAGCCAACAGGAATTGCTGGCTATGTGCAGGCATTCATGTCTGGGCCAGTCTCAGAGCTATTTTCTTATAGCAAGATTAGCAATATAAGTTACCTACTTGTTCTGTAGTTTGAAGTCATATAACTATAGACTGATTTAACTTAACAGTCTCTCCTTTACCTAGATCTGTTCCGTTTTGACTTCTCTCAAAGAGGATGTGTACTATTAGCATTGAACATACAATCATTATCATGTTGAAATCAAAACAATACTTTATAGATCCAAATATCCTCCTTTGGGTCCCAGTTGCATCACGCCAATCCTCCACCTGTTACCCCATCCCCACCCCACCCCATGGAAGAGCCTCACATCTGCCTGCCCCGCAGAGCAACAGAAAAGGCTTTTCCTTTTAAGCAAACTCTATATAAACTCCTTTCTACCTTGAATGCTTAAGCACTCCCCAGGCACCTTGTACCTGTTTAGAGGTTTGGGCCTGGTTTTCTACATTTGTTGCAGCTCTTTTCAACCCACTCTTTCCTCCACATGGATTGGAAGTTATGCCTCTCAAACATAGGAATTGTTGCCTTTGAGTTTGTGGACCTAATTAGGCTGCTGGTGTATGTATATTTTGCTGCCATCACTGGTCTCCTGCGTCTCTTTGTGCCAGGCATGACTGCCACCGGTCCCCCAAGAGAATGCCTGGGGGACATTGTCTGGAGGGATAAGCTGCAGCCAGCACAGTGAGGCTTCTCACCTCAATCAGCATTTAGTAGGTTTTGGCTGGAAGAGGTATGCAGCTTGCATGCTTTCTCCCAAAATAACTTTGGGACCTTATATCACCAAACAGAACCACTGACAGCAGTAACCCAGGAAAAGCCTGAGCTGGTGGCATCCAGCCTGTAAAAACATCAACCTGAGCTAATAGCAAGAGGAAAATTTAACCTGAAAACCTTTATTCCTGCATGCAGACCTGGGAAGTGGCTTCATTTTACCAGCAGGGGGTTCCCATCCTGATTTCATTTTGTAAATCAGGCTGATCTAGAATGTAGAGATCCCCCTGTCTCTGTATCCTTCCTGTTGGGATTTAAAGGCAGGGGCCATCACCCTTCTGCTCAAATATTTCATCTCAGTTTCATTTCAATGTAACGGAAAACTTTCAAACAAAACTCAGGCAAAGAAACAAGAAAATTCTAAGTTTAGGGACAGTCCTGCTATCTCAGGCTGCAAAGGTAGAGCCCTGTCCATCATTCCTTGGAATTTTGTTGGTGCTAAACAGTATCAGCCGGCTCTTCCCAGAAAGACTTGACAAACATCTTGCTCTGGGCTCCAGCTGCCATCATTTCTCATTCTCTATCAGGAACAGTCTCATTGTTTTCACCAGTTTTACTGCCATTAACTTAGCAATCCATCTCTTGGCTTTTTCCCCACTATCTCTCTGAACTTTCCTAAAGAGGGCATGGAAAAAACTGTGATCACCACTGAACACACTGCAATCAGGTCCAAGACAACAACCAACGTGAGAGTGACCCAGGTGAGGCTGACATCTATGCAGGAAAGACCCTGAGGGACAAGGGATGAGCAGCTGCTCCTCAGTGCCAGAGTGGTTGCAGCACATGCGCAGATGCAGCCATCAGGTTGGAGCATCCCTGGGCTCTGCATCCTTCTGCTACATCAGTGCTGTGTGGACTCAGCCACAGGTGGGTCTCTGTCCGGAGTGAAGCCACACTGTGCTCTTTCTGTGAAGATGGACTAAAGCAGAGACACACTCACAGAGCACTCGAGGCCCAGGATGCTCAGCAAGGTCAGCAAGGGGAGCAGGAAGCAGCTCCCTCCTCCTGGAGATTCCTAGGAAGCAAATAAAGCCTGAAGAGTGGGAGAGGAAGACAGAGGGTGCTCTGTGCTTCAGGAGGCTTTGATACCTTCATCCTACAAACATTGGAGAGATGTTTAGGAAGAGACACTTTCTTTCCTTTGGCGTACCTCTGCTATATGTGTGAATATGTTCTGTGAGAACACCTACTAAAACAGTGGAGGAGGTTTTAAAAAATAACTATTCAGTAATTTCATTCATTAACATAATGTATTCAGATCACAACTACCACCACCACTGTGCTCCTCCCAAAACCTAATATATCCTGTTCTCCCAAAAAAAGTCTAAAAACAAAAAAAACATAAAACAAAAAAATGGGGCTTTAGGGCAAGAGGAAGGAGCTTAAGAGAGAAGATAGTGTGACAGAACATGGGTATAATGTCAAAAGTGGTCACTGGATCAGGGTTGCATTAAGTGGAAGGAGGATGGCATGGTAGGACTGAGAAGGAAGGTTCCTGAGTTTATTCTAATCTATGGAAAAGCCATTTGCTTTTTGTTATGCCCAGATCTCAGGGTCCCTAAAGACCACCAGGAGCCGGGCCAAATATGCAAGAGCAAGGAGCTTTATTAGGGCTTATACTCACACTCCCAACTGTCACCAAGGCAGTGGATCAGGGAGGAGAGCCTCAAGCAGCTGAAAGGCAGGGTTTTCATTAGGGTTGGAACAAGGACTGGAAATTTCCAGCTTAGCAGTTACAAGATTGAGAGGCATTTAGCAAGGGGAGCCTGTTTCAAAGTGATTGGCTAACTAACATAACTAACATTGAGTGAGCTATCTACAGACCTCAGGAACATTAGATATTTTTCTGTACCATGAATGTTCTACTATAAGATAAAATAAGGTTGCCCAGTATAGATGCTCCATCCTGAGATGAGATACCTTCCCATTCTTGTGGTCATAGCCAAGCTGTTTCATGGGTGAGGAATTTTCTGGTTTTGTTCCTTGAATTGGTGACCCAGGGCATCGTTTTTCTTTTAAAGTGAGGCCTGATCCTAAAATGAAGCAAAAATGGAGTTTATGTAGCTCTTCCATTTTTTAGAAATGAGTGTCCTCTAGAAGCCCAGTTGAGAAATGAGAATTTCACAGTGGCAGTGGACTTCCCACTGTCCTTGCTGCCTTCCCAGGGTAAATTCCAAGGCGTTCTGGTCATAAACAGGAAACGGTTTATGCTTTCTAAGTGTAAAACTTGTGGGTTTTAAAAATAAGAATATAAAGTTATGAACTGAAATTGGAGAAAAATATTTTAGAATGAGAAAACTACACATTTCAAAACAAGTGCCAAGAACGTAGTATTCAGAATACAGAATAGTAATAGAGTTCTACACAATGACATCAAAACGTCTGAGAAAAAAATATGATTGGTGTTTCTAGAAGTATTGCAGATTTTCACAGGAAGAGGTAAATTAGGAAGTATGGATTTGAATAAATATTGTAAGAGTACAGTACACAAAACCAAGCCCATCACAGCCAAGATTCACTTTGATGAACTCAAAGTCAAATTCAGGAAAACACAAGGTGATGAGAGACTTAGTACTATGCAGTTCCTTGGAAGTTCTTATAAAATACTTCATATTTTTGAAGCCTCACCTGCCATAATCAAAGTCCTGCCCACAGGAGGAGATTATGCCATGCATGAACAACAGACAACAGGAGTGATTCCAATTCCACTCTCACACTTTTCACTGTAGCAGGATTCTGGGTGTTAACTTATACCAATTAGTCTCTTTCCCTCTCTATCTGCTTCTTCTTCACTCTCCCCTTCCCCTTTCCCCTTCTCTCCATCCCTCTGCCTTCTTTTCTCCACCCTCTTCTCTCACTCATGTGATCTGTCAAAAAGTGGTCATTGAGAACCTTAACAGAAGACCCAACAAAGAAAGAGAATTATAGGCTAATCTCCCTCATGAACATTGATGCAAAAATACTCAACAAAATACTTGCAAACCGAATCCAAGAACACATCAAAGACATCATCCACTATGACCAAGTAGGCTTCATCCCAGGCATGCAGGGGTGGTTCAATATATGGAAATCCATCAATGTGATCCACTGAATAAACAAACTGAAGGAGAAAAGCAACATGATCATCTCCTTAGATGCTGAAAAGGCATTTGACAAAATCCAATATCCATTCATGTTTAAAGTATTGGAGAGATCAGGGATACAAGGCACATACCTGAACATAGTAAAAGCGATATACTGCAAGCCTATAGCCAACATCAAACTCAATGGAGAGGAATTTAAATCATTCCCACTGAAATCAGGGACAAGGCAAGGCTGTCCACTCTCTCCATATCTTGTCAACATTGTGCTTGAAGTCCTAGCTAGAGCAATAAGACAATTGAAGGAGATCAAGGGGATACAAATTGGAAAGGAAGAAGTCAAAGTATCAATATTTGCAGATGATATGATAGTATAGAGTGATCCCAAAAAGTCTACCAGGGAACTCCTACAGCTGATTAACACCTTCAGCAAAGTGGCTGGATACAAAATTAACTAAAAAAAAAAAATCAGTAGCCTTCCTGTATACAAAGGACAAAAGGGCTGAGAAAGAAATTAGGGAAACAACACCTTTCACAATAGCCACAAAGGATATAAAGTACCTTGGTGTGAACCTAACCAAGCAAGTCAAAGACTTGTATGAAAAAACTTTCCAGTCTCTGAAGAAAGAATTAGAAAAAGATATGAGAAGATAGAAAGATCTCCCATGCTCATGGCTTAGCAGGATTAACATAGTAAAAATGGCCATCTTACCAAAAGCAATCTACAGATTCAATGCAATTCCCATCAAATTACCAACACAATTCTTTACAGACCTTGAAAGAAAAATTCTCACCTTCATATGGAACAACAAGACCCAGAATTGCTAAAACAATTCTCTACAGTAAAAGATCTTCAGGACTTATCTCCATCCCTGATTCAAGCTGTACTATAGAGCAACAATACTAAGAACTGCATGTTACTGGCATAGAAACAGACTGGTGGATTAATGGAATTGAATAGAAGACCCTGACATAAATCCACACACTTATGGACTCCTGATTTTTGACAAAGATGCTAAATCCACTCAATGGAAAAAAGACAGCATCTTCAACAAATGGTGCTGGTCTAACTGGAAGTCTGCATGTAGAAAAATGCAAATAGATCCATACTTATCACCCTGCACAAAACTAAAGTCCAAGTGGATCAAAGACCTCAACATAAAACTAGACACACTAAACCGCTTAGAAGAAAAAGTGGGGAAGAGTCTTGAACTCATTGGCACAGGAGACAACTTCCTGAACAGAACACCAACAGCACAGACTCTAAGAGCAACAATCAATAAATGGGATCTCATGAAACTGAAAAGCTTCTGTAAAGCAAAGGACACTGTCCTCAGAAGAAAACCACAGCCTACAGATTGGGAAAAGATCTTCACTAACCCTATATCTGACAGAGGGCTAATATCTAGTATATATAAAGAACTAAAGAAGTTAAACAGCAAAAAAATCAAGTAATTCAATTAAAAAATGGGGTACAGAGCTAAACAGAAAATTCTCTGTAGAGGAATATGGAATGGCAGAAAAACACTTAAACAAATGCTCAACCTCATTAGCCATCAGAGAAATGCAAATCAAAATGACCCTAAGATTTCACCTTACACCCATCAGAATGGCTAAGTTAAAAAACTCAAGAGACAACACATGCTGAAGAGGTTGTGGAGAAAGGGGAACCCTCCTCCACTGCTGGTGGGAATACAAACTTGTACAACCAGTCTGGAAAGCAATCTGGTGCTTTCTCAGACAACTAGGAATAGTGTTTCCTCAAGATCCAGCTATACCACTCCTAGGCATATATCCAAAAGATTCTCAAGTACACAATAAGGACATTTGCTTGACCATGTTTGTAGCAGCCTTATTTGTAATAGCCAGAATCTGGAAACAGCCCAGATGCCCCTCAGTGGAGGAATGGATGCACAAATTGTGGTATATCTACACAATGGAATATTACTCAGCAATAAAAAACAAGGAAATCATGAAATTTGCAGGTAAATGGTGTGACGTGGAAAAGATCATCCTGAGTGAGCTATCCCAGAAGCAGAACGATGCACATGGTATATACTTACTCACATAGACATATAATATAGGATGAATCTACTAAAATCTGTACACTTAAGAAACTAATTAAGAGGAAGGGAGGACTCTTGCTAAAATGTTCAATTCCTATCCAGAAAGGCAAAGAGGCTGAACATCAGAAGAAGGAGAAAAGAGGGAACAAGTCAGGAGCCTGACACAGAAGACCTCTGAAAAGCTCTGCCCTGCAGACTATCAATGTAGATGCTAAGACTTATGGGCAACCTTTGGGCAGAGTGCAGGGAATCTTAGGAAAGAAGTGGGAAACAGTAAGATCTGGAGAGGACAGGAACTCCACAAGGAGAGCAACAGAACCAAAAAATCTGAGCACAGGGGTCTTTCCTGAGACTGCTATTCCAACCAAGGACTATGCATGGAGATAACCTAAGACCCCTGCACAGATGTAGCCCAGGGCACTTCAGTATCCAAGTGGGTTCCTTTGTAATAGGAACAGGGACTGTCTCTGACATGAACTGATGGGCCTGCTCTTTAATTACCTCCCCCTGAGGGGGAAGCAGCATTACCAGGCCACAGAAGAAGACAATGCAGCCACTTCTGATGAGACCTGGTTGACTGGGATCAGAAGGAAGGAGGGGAAGTCCTCCCCTATCAGTGGACCTGGGGAGGGGCATGCATGCAGAGGGTGGAGGAAGGGAGGGATTGGGACTGGAGGAGGGAGGGAACCATGGGGGGATACAAAGTGAATAAAATTAAAAAAAAAAGAAATGGAAAAAAAAAAGAGAACCTTAACAGGTACCATTTAGTAAGGCATTTTTATGCCAAAAACAGAACACAAAGGACAGAATCTTCTTCAAATATTTAAGAGTACAAGTGTGGTAGCAGCAAACAATGAGAGCAGAAAAGAAGGTTGGAATCAGTTGGAGAGACACAGATTCCCACCAAATATGTTCTGAAAACAAACCAATATGGCCTTGAGTTAGGAAACCAAGAAGCAAATACTCAAAATGTAAACCAGCATTAACTAGGGTGGTAAAATGTCAATGGCAACATCTATGTGTTCAATGAAGAGTCATGGGTTTCATGAATAAGTCCAACTCAGTCATTCATCCTAGCCAGATCCAAAATATATTTATGGCAACTTTATTATCACCTGGCCAATAGAAATTGTAACTGATGGGTATATGGTAAAAAAACGATTTTTAAAATGTTTTACTTTTTGGATACAATGAAAAACTGAAGACTATGTCATGTGATCATCCCACTGGGTTCGGCTTAGACCTCGAGTCTACTTGGGTAAGGGACTCTGTTTTATAACTTGGACAGAGACCTCACAGCCACTTACTCTCTATCTAGACCAGTTGTCCATTACTGTAGAAGCCTATATATGCTTCAAAATAAAATTTCTTTGATGAGAGGGAAGAACTACCCTTATCTCAGTGTGGAATTATATAGATTTTGAATACTGTTAGAAGCTACACTGATTTAGGAAAGGGGCCATCATAGGTTCTCCTCTAGTGTTTATGGCCTCTCCATCCCGGGGTAGTTGACTGGATTTACAGTATTGGTGCAGAAACACTTCCTATAGAGCAGCCCTTAAGTCCAGTAGACATATGTTAGTTTCTCCCAAGATGAAAATGCTGCTATTCCACCCTTGTGCATATCTTCATGTTGGTCACTGTTTTGGTTCAAAGGTCTGCATTTTGGTAGAATTATTTATTGCTTTTCTTCTTTGGAATCTTACATAACACATTTAGATACTATGAGAATTTATCCTTAGCGAGGAGTCTTCAGGTCAGTTCTAGCTAAATTCCTCCAAGTCCTATGTCTGAAGTGTGTGATGTCCTAAGCAAAATATCTTACCTTCAAGTTCTATGAGGCAATCAAGGACAATGGTGATGAACTATTTCATTTGGAAGAAACTCTTGAAGCCCCTGACCAACACCTTGAGGGTGAATTGTTCATGCTTGGCACTGGGATTTTTTAGATTTAGTATTTGTTCTAAGTTTGACAAACTCTCATCTGAGATGTTCTATGCTATTCTCTGCCATTAGAAGTAGTTTTGGGGGATTAGAAATTGAATTTGGAATTCTATTGTGCTCCCCAACCAGTAAGACAGCATGGACTTCTATGCTATTTTTTTTTTCGTTTTGTTTTGTTTTGTTTTTTTCTGTACAGAAACATTAATCTTTTGAGAGAGACATTATTGTTTTTATTTCAGATCTCTTTTCCTTTACAGAGAAATAAATATGAGCACTAGAGAATTTTAATTTAAACCAGTATTTTGGTGACATAATTGAAATGAATAAAAACCTTGGCTTCCTTTTCCATGTTTCAGAAGAATTATCAGAGACCCCGACTCTAATTCCAGTGAGTGAGTACACCACATCATGAAGATCTAACATACCTGCAAAGGCAGACAAGAGTAGACTTTAAGGGGAAGGGATTTCTGGACAGTCTTTTGTGATCATGCTGTCTCCTACACAATGTGTAGGACAGAGAAGTACCTGCCTCTCAAAGACTCTTCTTAAGAGCTCCAACAGCTGTATTTCATGAGCAGCTTCACTAAGTAAAGACTGTCAGGAAGTGTGGTGGCTTGAATGAGAATGACCCCCAGAGGCTCAACATCTGAATGTCTGGTCCCCAGTTGGTGCACTGGTTAAGAAGTTTCAGGAGGTGTGGCCTTGTCAGAAGAGGAATATCACTGGTGGTAGGCTTTGTAATCTCAAAGCCAAAGCCAGGCTAAGTCAGTCTCCCCCCCCTCTTTCTCTCTCTCTCCCTCCCTTCCTCTCTCCCTTTCTTTCTCTCCCCCCTTCCTCCGTCCCTCCATCCCTCATGCGTGTGATCAGATGTAAAAGCTCAGCTATTGCTCCAGGACCATGCCTGCCTGCCTGCCTGACACTGTACTGGCCAACATGATAGTCGCCTTCTGAAACTGTGACCTAGCTCCCAAGTAAATGCTTTTAAATTGTCTTGGTCATGGTTTCTCTTTTCAGCAATCGGCTAGTAACTGAGATGGGAAGTTGATCTGAATTCTGTAGCCTGGACAAAAGAGAGGAAGGATGTAAATAACTTGTGGAGTGAGACTGAAGCAGATTTTTTAAAGACTACAGTCTATGTTTCTCATTTGCATCATAAATTTGTGGGGTAATGACAGAAGATTGCTGGAGAATACTTCATGACTTTTCTTGAGATTTTTGCTGTTAAGACTTCCAGTTAGGGAGAGAACTTTATTTCAAGGGATCACAGCCTGGGTTTTCTCAGCACTGTCTTCCATCCTGTCAGTCAGAATATCCACAGATCCTAGGTCTCTAGATATTTGACCTGGGACTTGTTTCTGTTTTTCAGGAAGTTGGTGAGCAGCACTTGGAGAAAGCACACAGCCTCCCTCACAGGGCTGCTCCCCTAGGCCTCCTGCACTGTGGTTTGTGTGCAGCTTCCCCTGCAGTCTCCTTCACTGTGTCACCCAGAGCACAGTAGTACAGGGCAGAGTCTGAGAGCTGCACTGAGGACGTCTGCAGGTGGAAGGAGCTGCTGCTCTTGTGGAGAGTGGCGTGGAACCCTCGGTGCTCTGTCCTCTTGTTGTCTGTGGAGCTCCTCAGGAGTAGCTGAGGGGCTTTCTTGAGATACTGCACATACCAGAAGAGGAAATGAGTTGAGTAAGTAGTCTGATAGGTGCAGTTCAGCATCACAGGCATCCCCTCTGTGAGAGTGACCAAGCCTTCTGTCTGCGTCACTGAGTCTCCATTGCTCCTTCCTAAAAAACAAACAAACAAGGAGGAATTACTGTTCTGTGTGAGGAGGAAGGTTAAAGGCTGTCATAGTTGTAAGACAAAGACATCATTAACACTCAGGGTAAAATGTAACTTACTGAGCATGAAGAGGAGCACAAGAACTGAGCAGGCGTCAGGAAGCATGTTCATAGAAGAAATGACACTTGGTCCTTGAGTGCACCAATCTCACAGGGCAAGTCTTCAGCAGGACCTTGTCAAACTCCTCACTCATGGACAAGGACCTCTGTCTGCACAGTGAGTCTGTCATGTTAAGACACCTGAAGGAGATGCTAACCACATCTGTAAAGGCAGCGCCCTCTGCTGATTTCCCTTGAAACCTCACCCTAAGGAGGCAGGCCTCAAGTCCCCAATGAAAGCCTGAAATCACCAATGGTCCTGATCTGTATGTATCCTATGTTATTTAATGTGATGAGTGCACATAAAAATACACACAATTGTGGTATCAGGATGACACTGGCTATGTACAAAGAATATGGAAATGTTCCTTCAAATTGTACATTTGATTGTTTTTGAGAAAGGATCTCACTTTCAAGCTGTGGAATGTCTGGAAATTGCTATGCAGACCAAATTGGCCTGGAACTCACAAAGATCCATCTGCCTCTGTCTCCGCCTCCACTGCCTCTGCTGCCCAAGGCTTGGATTAAATAAAAGCTTGTACTATCAAGAAAAAAAAAATACACACACACACAAATAGACCTCTGCAAACATTTGTCTAGGTTTTCTTACTATAGTTCTTAGAGAGTGTTATTCAAATGAATTTTGATTATACTCATCTACTTTTCCACTCCTGATATATCCATCCACTCTTCCCTACCTGCACCACGAGCTTCACCTTTAAAGAAAGTGGAATCTCTCTCCCAGTAGGCACAAATTGCCATCAGCTCCTTGGCTCCTTCCCTCTCTGTGATGGAGTTTTCTGGCCTGATCCTTTGCTAGTCTTCTGTCTGCTGCCAGCCTCTGTGAGTTCATATGGGCAGCTGTCTTGCTGTGCACAGAAAACACTGTTTCCTTGTGTTTGTCCACCACCTACGGCTCTTCTAGTCTTTCCACCTCCTCTTCCTCAATGACTGCTGAGCCTTGGGAGGAGGTGGTGGGATAGAGAGTCCCATCGTGGTGGCTGACATGTGGTCCCCCATCTTGGTGGCTGACATGTGGTCCCCCATCTTGGTGGCTGACATGTGGTCCCCCATCTTGGTGGCTGACACATAGTCTCTTCTCTTCGTCAGCACAGTGGGTTCCTGCTCTTTGATATTCCCCATGCGCTGCAACAAGGGGAGGATAATGAAAATATATTCCAATTGTTAAAATAGTTTAATTGCTTTTACATATTAAACTTTATATTCAATTTACTGTGACAATTACATTTTTGTTGAGTTAACATTGCAATTAATAACAGCACACACCTTATTAAAATAATATATTAATTTTGACATTATTGTTAATAAAGTTTTAACATTTAACATTCACCTCTTTTAAATAAATTATTTGTTTTAATATTTTAATTTAATTTTTGATAAGCTGAAGGTATACCTCATTAGTTTATTAATTAAAATTGATTTATTATTCTGAATAATTAATTAAACTAACAACATTTATACTGAGGTAAGAATAGACAAATTATCAACTTAATTTTTTTATTTTCTTGAAATTTAAATATTCTTTTTAAAATTTTATTTATTTTAAAATTAATTACAGTTTATTCACATGGTATCCCAGATGTAGCCCCCTCCAAATCTCACTCTTCCTCCAGCTTCTCCTCTCCCACCCCTTCTTTAGGCCACTGATAGGGGAGGTCCTCCTTGCCTTCCGTCTGACACTAGCCTATCAGGTCTCATCAGGGCTATCTACATTGTCTTCCTCTGTGTCCTGGTAAGGATGCCCCTACTCCTAAGGGACTTCATGAAACTGAAAAGCTTCCCTGAAACAAAAGACACTTTCATCAGAACAAAACGACAGTTCCAGACTGGAAAAGGGTCTTCACCAAAGCTATATCTGACAGAGGGCTAATATCCCAAATATATAAAGAAGTCAAGAAGTTAAACAGCAACAAACAAGTAATCCAATTAAAAAATGGGGTAGAGAGCTAAAAGGAGATCTTCAATAGAGCAATATTGAATGGCAGGGAAGCACTTAAAGAAATGCTCAACCTCCTTAGTTATCAGAGAAACGCAAATAAAAATGACCCTGAGATTTCACCTTGTACCCATCAGAGTGGCTAAGATCAAAAACTGTAGTGACAACACATGAAGGAGAAGATGTGGAAAAAGGGAAACCCTCCTCCATTGCTGGTGGGAATGTAAACTTGTATAACAACCACTTTGGAAATCAATCTGGCACTTTCTCAAACAATTAGGAATAGTGCTACTTCAAGATCCAGCTAAACCACTCCTAGGCATATATCCAAAATATGCTCAAGTATACAACAAAGGCATTTGCTCAACCATGTTTGTAGCAGCTTTATCGGTAATAGCCAGAAGCTGGAAACAACCCAGTTGTCCCTTAGTTAAGGAATGGATACAGAAATTGTGGTATACTTACACAATGGAATACTACTCAGCAATTAGAAACAAGTAAATCATGAAATTTACAGGCAAATGGTGGGATCTAGAAACAATCATCCTGAGTGAGATATCCCAGAAGCAGAAAGACATACATATACTCACTGACATACAGTATAGGATAATCAGGCTAAAATCTGTACACCTAAAGAAACTAAGCAAGAAGAAGGACTCTGGAAAAGATGATCAATCCTCACTCAGAAGGACTAAAGGCATGGACATTGGAAGAAGGAGAATACATGGCACAGGACAGGAGCCTACCACAGCAGGCCTCTGAAAGACTCTACCCAGCAGGGTATCAAAGCAGATGCTGAGACTCATAATCAAACTTTGGGCATAGCACAGGGAATCTTATAAAAAAGAGGGAGACAGAAAGACCTGGAGAGGACAGGAGTTCCACAAGGAGAGCAACAGAACCAAAAATCTGGGCCCAGGTGTCTATTCTGAGACTGATACTCCAACCAAGGACATGCATGGAGATAACCTAGAACCCGTGCTCAGATGTAGCCCATGGCAGCTCAGTCTCCAAGTGGATTCCCTAGTAAGGGGAAAAAGGACTGTCTCTTACATGAACTCAGTGGCTGGCTCTTTGTTGAAATATTTTTTTAAAGGATAGACAAAACTGTCCTAAATCGTCTGAGTGAGTTGAAGCTAACTTTCTTATTTTGTGTTTTTAATGTCTACATTATACTTGGCACTTGCAAACTAGCAACTGGCAAATGCTGCCCTGGAAGGCCCCTGACACAGGATGTGGACAAGGCCCCATGGTTTGAGGACAGGCTGCAGGTGCCCATGGAGCAGTGTGTACTTGCTGCACAGAAGTACATGGCTGAGTCTCCAGGCTGAGTGTCTGTGATGTGCAGGGAGAAGTGTTTGGCTTTCTTATCCAGTAAAACTGTGAGTCTTTGGTTCTGCTTTCTGTCCACATTTGAACGAATGTCCATGATGAACTGAAGACCCTTCCCAGGTTCTTGTTTGTACCAAGGGAAGTACTCTGAGGCACTGTCTGTGTAAGTGCAGTTGATGACAGCGCTGGCTCCCTCCTGGACTCTCAGGATGGAAGGGTGCTGCTCCACCTGCTCTCCTTGGCTCATCCCTATGCAGAAAGATGGAGAGAAAGGAGAAAGGATGTCAGGTCATCACTTTCCAGGATTCTCTTTTACTACAGTAACTAGAGAAAACCTGAATAAAATATCGATTCCCCTAGATGACTCAGTAATGCCCACTGGTTATTCTGTGGCCTTAAAATATTAACTCACCATCCTTCTGCAGCCACAGAAACATGAATAAAGTAGGAACATATGACTTCATCATTCTTCCCAGTGAAATTGAAATCCAGTGTTAATCGTGATGGCTGGCAAGTCAGCTACAGCTACCAGGGTGTTGTTCTTTCTCAGTAACAATTCTAGCTCTGGAGTCTTCCCCTCAGCCACTGAGGAAAGAGCTTAGCTTCTGCACAGTCAGGACATAAGGAAGTGAATTCTCTGCATCCTCCCAAGCAGTTGAGAACTACTGCCACCTTGTGGTGAATTTCTAACCAGCAAAGAATCTGGTTAAGTGTTCTCTGACCCTATGTGTCTCAGATACATAAAACACAATGTGTCATATCACGTGGCTTCTGGTACTGAGAGATCAAAGATGGTATTTGTACATAGTAGTGAAGCTGTTTCTTTTCTTTACATGTAGTATAGGACAAGTATGATGCTTCATATACAAATGTATATCCATAATATGTTCATATATAAATGCATACATAGGATGTATATATGGGTGTGTTTGTGAGTGTGTGTGTCTGTGTGTGTGTAACATTTGTTCTGTCTAGAACTGTTTTTACCTTTCCACTCTCAAACTGCAGAATTCTTGAATCACTCATCGAGTATTCTCCTGTTTCTTGGAGAAATATATTTAGGTTGTAGTTGTCCTTGTGAATTATAGCACTCAAGAAAATGCTTTTTCAAGTCTCTCATGGGCTTTCAGTAGCAAGAAGACAAGGTTTATTCTATTTCAGTGAGTCCTTGCTGATAATATAACTATGGCGTTTTTATGCTTTCTTCTTGCCCTCCATAGAAACCAGCCTGGAATCACAAATGCACATAGCTACTCTTAGAAAAGGTCTCAGAAGTCATTTGGTCATCAGAGCGGCAACATCCATGTGGGTTACTCTCACAGCATCCAGTGTTGTAGACTGGTAGAAAAGTAGTGTGGATCCCCTGGAGAATCTGCCAAATACTGCAACAAACCCAGCTTTCCTCCTTCCTGTGGTCCTTTGTAGCACCCCTCTGATTCTAGCCCATGCCCTTTCCTTTGTGTCAAATACAAATATCTAAAAACACCATCTATCTGGTAATCTAGTGTATGTGGGCTTAAGAAGCAGGTAGGACAAAGTTACTGTCCTACATTTCAATTCCCTGGTGCCATCCCCAGACCTGTAACAGACCACCTGCAGGGGCCTTTCCTTTCACTCTTCCTCCATTCTCTGGAATTCAGCTGAACTTCTCTGTATTTCCTCTCCTTCATCACCCCTATTATGTTGCATCAAATACCAAAAGATACACTTCCCCTGGGAACCTGGAGGCCACCACTGCCTGGGAAACAGGTAGCCCATCCTCACTCACCTTCATGCCCTACAGTGAAATGTCCCCAGTTTCAACCCTACCCATGAAGCAGACCACTTGAATGGGCCTGTCCTTCTCTGTTTCCATATCTCATGTACTCTACCAAACCTTGCAGAAGACCCAGCTTGGCTTATTCTTGTGGACCCTCTTAGAACTCCCTCTAATTAATCTCCTTTCCTTTATGTCATCCTCCAATACAAAAAAACAAAAAACAAAAAAAACCCTTTGGTAAGCCTCAAAGGTAAGCTTCACCAACAGAGTAGAAGACATGGAATCTCAGGCTTTGAAGATAAGGTGGAAGAAATGGACAGATAGTCAAAGAAAATGTTAAATCAAAACAAAAACAAAACAATAATAAAACAAACAAACAAACCCTGGGAGAAAATATCCATGAAAGCAAGGACACCATAAAGAGATTGAATCTACAAATTATATAAATAAAGGAGAAGAAACCTGTCATTCCTGTTGGCAGAGGCTTGGATTGTAGCTGGAGTCCTGGAACTCAGCTCTGAGACAGAGACAATGGGTTCCATTTCCCTCAGGGGCAGCTATAGCACCTTAGGATGAGGCATAAGGATGCTAAGCCAGCGTGTATAAAAGATTTTCCACAAAAATGTTACAGTTTAGGTCTTTTAGCATGAAATTGCCAGTGGCAATGGAAGCAGGCCATTCCAAACTTATGGTGGTAGAAAGTGTTACAGCTCTTGGTCAAGTTGCTGTGCTTAGTACAGCAGAGGTGCAGGACAATGCTCTTGCCTGGTGGGCTTGCAGCCAAGTCACAGGCCTGGTGAGGCACAGGCCCAGCAAGGTCTAGGCCCCGCATGCTAGAGGACAAACCCTATGAGACTCAGCCCGTAGGAGGATAAATGACAAATCTTAAATGGTTTTGCTGTGGAAAAGCTCCTGTGTAGTCAAGGGCAATATAAACCCTGAGCAGAGGGAGGGATTTTGAAAGTGAATGTGTTTGATTCAATGGGTCCAGTGGTTCAGGAGGTCAGGGATACTTAAGGTCCTATGGCAAGAAGGAAAATACAGTACTTAACTATTCTATGGGGGAGGGGATCTCCAAGTACAATTGCAGGTCACTGCTGGAATAACATCCTTAGCAGGGTGGGGTGTTTTTAGGAATTCCTAGATGCTTCCTAGAGCACTTTCCTTATTAGGGAAAAGTCTGTCCTGTAATCTGTCCTGAGGGCTATGTGACAATTTTTAGCTCCTTACAATACCTGGGGTCACCTAGATCAGGGGAGACTTTTAGAAACCCTCTAGAAAAGGGAGTTTACCATCATAGAGTGAGCACAGTTAAATGGCTATCCAGTTGCAACCTACTCTAAAAGCACAAAATAGCAACCAACAGAATAGGAAAGGATTTTTACCAACCCAAATCTGATAGAGGGCTAACATTTAACATAGATGAAGAATCCAAGAAACTAGACATGAACAATAAAAATCAACTAATTCCTAAAAATGTGGTTTAAATATAAATGGAATTCTCAACCGAGAAATCTCAAACAGCCCAGAAGCATTTTAGGAACCTGCCACAGAGGGCCTCTGAAAGGCTCTGCCTTGCCGACTATCAAAGCAGATACTGAGACTTATGGCCAACTGTTGAGCAGAATGCATGGAATCTTATGAAAGAAGTGGGAAATAGTAAGATCTGGAGAGGACAGGAACTCCACAAGGAGAGCAACAGAACCAGAAAACTTGAACACAGGGGTCTTTCCAGAGACTCATACTCCAACTAAGTACCATGCATGGAGATAAACTAGAACCCCTGCACAGATGTAGCCTATGGCAGCTCAATGTCCAAGTGGGTTCTGTAGTAATGGGAAGAGGGACTGCCTCTGACATAAACTGATTGGCTGCTCTTTGATCACCTCCCCCTGAGGAGGGAATAGTCTTTCTAGGCCACAGAATATGACAATGCAGCCACTCCCAATGAGATATGATAGACTAAGATCAGAAGGAAGCAGAGGGGGACCTCCACTATCAGTGGACTTGGGGACAGGCATGCGTGAAGAAGAGGAAAGGAAGGTGGGATTAGGAGGGGAGGAGAGAGGGGGTTATGGGGGGATACAAAGTGAATGAAGTGCAATTAATAAAACTTAAAAAAAAAGAAATGTCCAACATCCTTAGCCATCAGAGAAATGTAAATCAAAATGACTCTGAGATTCCATCTTACACCTGTCAGGATGCCTAAGATCAAAAACACAAGTGACAGTTCATACTCACAAGGGATGTGGAGCATGGAGAACACTCCTCCATTGCTAATAGTAGTGCAAACATGTTCAACCACTTTGGAAATCAATATGGTAGTTTTTCAGAAAAATTCAAATCATTCTATCTCAAAACACAGCCATACCACACCTGGACATATACTCAAAGATTCTGCATTCTACCACTAGGGCACTTGTTCTACTATGTTCAAAGCAGCTTTATTCATAATAGACAGAAACTGGAAACAACCTAGAAGTCCTCAACTGAAGAATAGATAAAAAAAATATGGTACAATTATACAATGGGATAATTTTTATTTTAGTTTATTAATTATATTTTATTCACTTTATATCCCCCATAAGCCCCTCCTTCCTCCCCTACTGGTCCCACCCTCCCCCCCCCTTCTTCACACATGCCCTTCCCCAAGTTCACTGATAGGGGAGGTCCTCCTCTCCTTTCTTCTGATCTTAGTCTATCAGATCACATCAGGAGTGGCTGCATTGTCATCTTCTGTGGCCTGGTAAGGCTGCTCCCTTATCAGGGGAGGTGCTGTTATGGCCAACTCTTGGGCAGAGTGCATGGAATCTTATGTAAGAAGTGGGAAATAGTAAGATCTGGAGAGGACAGCAACTCCACAAAGAGAGTAACAGAACCAGAAAATTTGAACACAGGGGTCTTCCCAGAGACTCATACTCCAACCAAGTAACAGGCACGGAGATAACCTAGAACCCCTGCACAGATATAGCCCATGGCAGTTTAGTGTCCAAGTGGGTTACATAGTAATGGGAAGACATGGGATAATTTTAAGCTGTTAAAAATTACATTATGAAATTCACAGTCAAATGGCTGGAACTAGAAAAGAATCATCCTGAGTGAGGTAACCCAGACTCAGAAAGGCAAACTGGGTATGTACTCACTTAGAAGTAAATATTAGCTGTAAAATACATGATAATCATGCTAAATACACTCCACAGACCCAGAAGCTAAGTAACAAGGAGGAATTTAGGCGGGTGGCATAGATCTCACTGGGAAGGACAAATAAGATAGATTCTGTGGACTAGGAGTGGGTAGAGATGGAAATAGGAGTGAAGGAAGGGAGAGAGGGAGAGAGTGCTGGGAGAGATTACTGGATTTGGGAGCATTTAAGAGCAAAATAGAAACCTAGTGCCATGAAAACTCCCAGAAATCTACAAGAATGACCCTAGGAAAAAAAATCCTAGTATTGGGGGATAACGAGCCCATGTTGACCATCTTCTAAAACCAGACAAGGCTCCCAGTGGAGGAACTAGGACACCAACCCAGCAACTTTCTGGAGTTGATTACTATCTTTCTAGGGGTAACTGGAAGGCTTACATGCTCAACAGAGGTTGTGATAAAGTTGATGAGACCTAATGTAGAACATAAAATTGTTTTTTATTTTTATTAATTACAATTTATTCACTTTGTATCCCCCTGCATCTTCCTCCTTCTTCCTCTCCCAAATCCACCCTCCCTCCTCCTTCTCCACCCATGCCCCTTCCCAAGTCCACTGATAGGGGAGGTCTTTCTCCCCTTCCTTCTGAACCTAGACTATCAGGTTTCATCAGGAGTGGCTGCATTGTCTTCCTCTGTGTCCTGGTAAGGCTGATCCCCACTCAGGGGGAAGTGATAAAAGAGCAGGACAACCAGTTCATGTCAGAGACAGTCCCTGTTCCCATTACTATGGAACCCACTTGGACACAGAACTACTTGGGCTACATTTGTGTAGGGGTTCTAGGTTATCTCCATGAATTGTCCTTGGTTGGAGTATCAGTCTCAGATACTCATTTTTTATGTGATGAAATTTGCCAAATTAAAAACTCATTAGAAAAATATAAAATAAAAAAGAATGAAGTTAATGAAAAATTGGCTCTTCAAAATGAGGAGGTAGAAATTTAAACAGCAAATTCAGAAGAGAACTGCTTTGTTAGGATGTTGCTGATAGCCAGAAGCAAACAGATTTATAAAGTAATCACTTTGATCAGGAACAGAAGACAATGACAACTAATCACAGTTTTCTAAAATGAACTGTGAACTTGTTCAATATCCTGATAAAATTCAGACATCAACATAAACCAATGAGAAAATTGAGCTTCAGAACCAAGAAGTGAGAGAAAATCTCTAGGAGAGTCTTACAGGAAATGGAGCAGAGACTGTTGACTGTAACAGGATGAAGTTTATTGTGCATCACACAGAGACTACCAGACTTAGAAGGAGGAGGAGCATTATCAAAGTGCAAAAGCTTACAGACCTTCTGAGAGCCTGGATGAAGATGATCCACCCAGTCATGGTGCTGTCAGTGCAAATACAGAAGAATGGAAGGTGCTTTTATCAGTTGATACTTTTTTTCCATTTTGTATTTTGATTTCACTTGAATTTTGATTTTAAGGATTTACAGCAGACAATATCATTTATATTGCTTTAAAAATGTTTACTATATGTCTTATCTAGAATACATCCAAAACTGCTGTCTGTAGTCCTCAAACTCATTTGTTTATTAAACAAGTGCTTTCAAGTCCAGATTTATCAGGAATGGGCTTAGAAAACAGTGATCTATTTTTTTTCATTTCTTTTTTTTATTAATAACAGTTTATTCACTTTGTATCCCACCTGTAGCCCCCTCCCCCACCCCTTCAAATTCCACCCTCCCTCCATTTTTTTCTCCTATGCTCCTCCCCTAGCCCAATGATATGGAAAGTCTTCCTCCCCTTCCACCTGACCATGGTCTATCAAGTCTCATCAGGACTGGCTTCTTTTTCTTCTTTTGTTTCCTGGCAAGGCTGATCCCCCTTAGGTGGAGGTGATTCTAGAGCCAGCCCATGGGTTCATGTCAGAGATGGTCCCTGGTCCTATTATTGGGGAACCCTCTTGGATACTGAGCTGCCTTGGGCTGCTTCTGTGCAGGGGTTTTAAGTTATCTCCATGCATGGTCCTTGTTTGGAGTATCTGTCTCAGAAAAGACCCCTGTGCCCAGATTTTTTGGTTCTGTTGTTCCCTTTGTGGAGCTCCTGTTCCTTCCAGGTCTTTCTATCTCCACCTTCTTTCATAAGATTCCATGCATTCTGCCCTAAATTTCGCAATGCATCTCAGCATATGTTTTGATACCATTCTGAGTGAAGTCTTTCAGAGGCCACCTGTGATAGGCTACTGTCCTGTTCCCTGTTTTGTCCCTCTTCTGATGTCCATCTTATTTGCCTTTCTGAATAAAGATTGAGCATCTCACCAAGGTCCTCCTTGCTTAGCTTCCTTAGGTGTATGGATTTTAGCATGATTATTCTATATTATATGTCTAATATCCATTTATAAGTGTGTATATACCATGTGTGTCTTTCTGCTTCTGGGATACCTCACTCAGGATGATCTTTTCTAGATCTCACCATTTGCCTACAAATTTCATGATTTCTTTGCTTTTAATTGCTGAATAGTATTCCATTGTGTAAATGTATCACAATTTCTGTATCCATTTTTCAATTGAGAAGCATCTGGGTCATTTCAAGATTCTAGCCATTACAAATAAAGCTGCTACTAACATGGTTGAGCAAATGTCCTTGTATACTTGAGCATCTTTTAGATATATGCCTAGCAATGGTACAGCTGGGTCTTAAGGTAGCACTATTCCTATTTTTCTGAGAAAGCCGAGACTTGAACTCATTGGCACAGGAGACAACTTCCTGAACAGAACACCAAGAGCACAGGTTCTAAGATCAACAATTAATAAATGGGACCTCATGAAACTGAAAACCTTCTGTAAAGCAAAGGACACTGTTTTCAGAACAAAACGACAGCCTACAGATTGAGAAATGATCTTCACCAACCATATTTCTGATAGAGGGCTAATATCCAGAATATATAAATAAGTCAAGAAGTTAAACAGCAACTAATCAAATAACCCAATTTAAAAATGGGGTACAGAGTTAAACAGAGAATTCTCAATAGAGGAAAATTGAATGACAAAGAAACAATTAAAGATGTGCTCATCATCCTTAGTCATCAGGGAAATGCAAATCAAAACGACCCTGATATTTTACCTTACACCCATCAGAATGGCTAAGATCAAAAACTCTCCTGACAACATATGCTGGGGGGGATGTGGAGAAAGGGGAACCCTCCTCCACTGCTGGGAATATAAACCTGTATAACCACTCTGGAAATCAAGCTGATGCTTTCTCAGAAAATTAGAAATAGAGCTTCCTCAAGATCCAGCTATACCACTCCTAGGCATATATCCATAGATGCTCTAGTACACAATAAGGATATTTCCTCAATCATGTTTGTAGCAGCTTTATTTGTAATAGCTAGAAGTTGGAAAAAACCCAAATGCCCCCCAACTGAGGAATGGATACAGAAATTGTGGTACATTTCCACAATGGAATATTACTCAGCAATAAAAAAAAGGAAATTATGAAATTTGCAGGTAAGGGGTGGGACCTAGAAAAGATCTTCTGAGTGAGGTACCCCAGAAACAGAAAGACACACGGGATATATACTCATTCATAAGTGGATATTAGACAGATAATATAGGATAAACCTACTAAAATCTGTACACCTAAAGAAACTAATCAAGAAGGAGGACTCTTGCTAAATGTTCAATCCCCATTTAGAAAGGCAAAGAGGATGGACATCAGAAGGAGGAGAAAACAGGGAACAGGACAGTAGCCTTCCACAGAGGGCCTCTGAAAGGCTCTACCCTGCAGGGAATCAGAGTAGATGCTGAGACTTATGGCCAACCTTTGGGCAGAGTGCAGGGAAACTTAGGAAAGCAGTGGAAAATAGTAATACCTAGAGAGGACAGGAGCTCCACAAGGAGAGCAACAGAACCAAAAATATGGGCACAGGGATTTTTTTCTGAGACTGATACTCCAACCAAGGACCATTCATGGAGATAACTTTGAACCCCTGCACAGATGTAGCCCATGGAAGTTCAGTGTCCAAGTAGGTTGCATAGTAATGGGAACAGGGGCTGTCTCTGACATGAACTTTGCTGAGGGTGTTAATTAGCTGTAGGAGTTCCCTGGTAGAATTTTTGGGGTCACTCACATATACTATCCTATCATCTGCAAATAGTGATACTTTGACTTCTTCCTTTCCAATTTGTATCCCCTTGATCTCCTTCAACTGTCTTATTGCTCTAGCAAGGACTTCCAGAACTATGTTGAAGAGATAAGGAGAAAGTGGGCAGCCTTGTCTTGTCCCTGATTTTAGTGGGAAGTTTCTCTCCGTTTAGTCTGATGTTGGCTATAGGCTTGCTGTATATCGCCTTTACTATGTTTAGATATGTGCCTTGTATCCCTGATCTCTCCAAGACTTTAAACATGAATGGATGTTGGATTTTGTCAAATGCTTTTTCAGCATCTAGGGAGATTATCATGTGCTTTTTTTTTTTCTTTCAGTTTGTTAATATGGTGGATCACATTGATGGATTTCCGTATATTGAACCACCCCTGCATACCTGGGATGAAGCCTACTTGGTCATAGTGGATAATATCTTTGATGTGTTCTTGGATTCGGTTTGCAAGTATTTTATTAAGTATTTTTGCATCAATGTTCATAAGGGAGATTGGCCTGAAATTCTCTTTCTTTGTTGAGTCTTTGTGAGGTTTAGGTACCAAGATGACTGTGGCTTCATAGAATGAGTTTGGTAATGTTCCTTCTGTTTCTATTTTGTGGAATAGTTTGAAGAGAATTGGTTTTAGCTCTTCTTTGAAGGTCTGGTAGAATTCTGCGCTGAAGTCATTCTGATCATGGGCTTTTTTTGAATGGGAGACTTTTGATGATCGCTCCTATTTCTTTGGGGGATATAGGACTATTTAGTTGATTTACCTGGTCCTGATTGATTCAGCTTTGGTAAGTCAAATCGATCAAGAAAATTGTCCATTTCATTTAGATTTTTAAATTTTGTGGCATATAGACTTTTGAAGTAAGTCCTAATGATTGTTTGGATTTCCTCAGTGTCTGTAGTTATATACCCCTTTTCATTTCTGATTTTGTTGATTTGGATGGTGTCTCTCTGCCTTTTAGTTAGCTTGGCTAAGGGTTTGTCGATCTTGTTGATTTTCTCAAAGAACCAGCTCTTGGTTTCATTGATTCTTTGAATTGCTTTATTTGTTTCCAATTGATTGATTTCAGCCCTGAGTTTGATTATTTCCAGCCATCTACTCCTTCTTGGTGTGTCTGCTTCTTCTTTTCCTAGGGTTTTTAAGTGAGCCATTAACGTGCTTGAATGGCTACTCCTGTTTGCTTCTTGGGTCCGTTTGCTTGGAAAGTCGTCTTGCAACCCTTTACCCTTAGGTAATGTCTACCTTTGTGTCTTAGGTGTGTTTCTTGTATGCAACAGATTGCTGGGTTTAGTTTATGTATCCATTCTGTTAATCTGTGTCTTTTTATTGGAGAGTTGAGTCCATTGATGTTGAGAGAGATTAATGACCAGTGGCTGCTAGATCCCTTGATTTTGATGTTGGCTGTGGTCATCAGGTTGTGTGCTTGGTTGCTTTTTGTTTTACTGAAGTGATGTTATTTATTTCCTGTGTTTTCTTGAATGTAGCTAGTTTTCCTGAGTTGTATTTTCCCTTCCAGTGTCTTCTGTAATGCTGGATTTGTTTGTAGGTATTGTTGAAATTTGTTTTTGTCATTGAATATCTTGTTTTCTCCATCTATGCGGACTGAGAGTTTTGTGGGGTATAGTAGCCTGAGCTGACATCTGTGTTCTCTTAGGGTCTGCATGATATCCATCCAGCCCTTCTGGCTTTCATAGTCTCTGTTGAAAAGTCAGGTGTGATTCTAATGGGTTTGCCATTGTATGTTACTTGGCCTTTTTCCCTTGCAGCTTTTAGTATTTTTTTCTTTGTTCTGTATACTTACTGTTTTGATTATTATGTGGCAGGAGGATTTTCTTTTCTGGTCAAATTTGTTGGGTGTTCTGTAGGCCTCGTGTATTCTAATTGGCCTCTTCTTTAGCTTGGGGAAATTTTCTTCAATGATTTTGTTGAAAATATTTTCTGGGCCTTGGAGAAGGGAGTCTTCTTTTTCCTCTATACCTATTATTCTTAGGTTTTGTCTTTTCATATTGTCTTGGATTTCTTGGACAGTCTGTGTCAGGAATTTTTCGGATTTAACATTTTCTTTGACAGATACATCGATTTCTTCCATTGTATCTTCTACACCTGAGATTCTTTCTTCCATCTTTTGTAGTCTGTTGGTTATGCTTACCTCTGTAGTTCCTGTTTTCTTCCCTAGATTCTTCCTTTCCATTATTTCCTCCATTTGTGTTTTCTTTAATTTTTCTAATTTTATCTTCAGGTCTTAAGTTGTTTTGTTTACTTCCTTCACCTGTCTGATTGTACTTTCCTGTTTTTCTTTTAGTTCCTTCAACTCTGTTTCTTTTATTTCATTCAGTGCTTTAAGCATTTCCTTTCTAAAGGCCATAAACTGTTTGGCTGCAGCTTCCTCTATTTCTTTACAGATGGCAATATTCTGTTTGAGTTTATCTTCCTCTATGTCTTTACAAATCTTATTTGTTTCCTCTGTTATCATCTTCATGAGCATAGTTGTTAGCTCATCTTCTTGGATTTCAGTTATGGTGGGGTGTCCAGGGCTACTTGCCCCTGGGTAACTGGGTTCTGGAGATGCCATATTGCTCTGTCTTCTGTTGCTTGAGCTTTTACGCTGGCCTCTACCCATTGTGCTATCTTAGGTGTTTGGGGCTATTTTCTGGTGGTTCCTAGGGATCCTGTGATGGAGAGAATCCCCTTTGAAGAAAGTTCGTTTTTCCTGAAGGATGTCTTCTCAGCTTTTTGGGTATAGTCCCTGGATGGCTGGTGTTTTTTCAGGAGTTGCCCACCTCAGCGATATAGACCTGAGTGGTAACTGTGGTCTTTGTTAGTCGAGAGGGTTCTCCTCTCAACCAGGGAAGTCCTGAGGGCAGCTGCCCTGTTTCTGGGTTTCTTGTTGTAAATTTAATGATCAGCTGCTGTGACCCAGTTGGACATCAGGCGCGCAGCAACAGTTTGTGCCTGTGTCTGGAGCACAGCTGAGTGATGGCGCCTCGGCCCCACTGGTCTGCTAGACTTTTTCTAGGGAAGGATTGGGTGATTTAAGTCAGTACAGTTTCTTTCCTTCCCTGTGGATTCTCTGGAGACAAAGACTCCCAGTGCCTTTTTTTGCCCTGGTGCACACTGCTCAGTGTTCACCAGCTGGCTGGCTGCAGAAACTGCCTGTGCCTGGAGCACAGCTGAGTGATGGCGGCTCAGTCTCTGCCAGCTGTCTGGTGCGCAGAAACTGCCTTTGTCTGCCTTTGCGGCCTTTGGGAGCCTGGGTGCCTCCCTAAGCCGGATAATTTTCCAGGAACCTTTTCAGGCTGGGGGTGTCTGCTGAGTGCTCTGAGATCAGACCAGCCATTTCCCTCCCTGTGTGTTTGCACCGGACAGTGAAACTCATTTGCTGGTGCCCTGGTGCCCACAGTTCTATCTCAGGTGGCGAATCAGTGCGCAGGCAGGCAGGGCTTTGTGCCAGAGCCTGGGTCCTCAGCTCTGGCTCCCGGTTGGCTCCTGGGGTGTCCGTGGAACCCGAGTCTTTTCCAGGGGATGTCTGGGTGACCTAAGGCCAGTCCAAATCATTTCTTGTACCCTGGGGTTATCTCTCGACTGAAAATTCTAGTCTCTGATAGTGTGGTGCACACGGTTCAGTCTGGGACCATGACCAGAGACACTGGCTTGTGGCTCTAGGATGGGGCTGGGGCTGGCGGCCGGCAGCCAAGCATCTGGCGGAACTGGGATCTCTTCCAAGGTTTAGGTTAGCCGGGTGAGTTAAAAGCTGATTGAATGCCCCACCCTGGGGTATCCTCTCACCTGGGAAACACAATGACTGTGTTTTATGGCCCAGAGTTCTGATTACTGGTCACTGTGCTGATCCTGCTGTTGCTGCTCAAAATGAGAGTCCTCCCGGCGCCGCCATCTTGCCCCTCCCTCATGTGAAATATTTTTTACAATTCATAATGAAATGCATTATGCTTTTTAAAATACCAAGACATTGTAAATATAATGTTTTAATTTGACAATGAAGATAATTTCTATTATTTTTCTACACCTTATTTTACTAGATTTCTGAAATTAATTCTTTCAACTTCATATTCAGCAGATTACCTGGAAGTTTGTCAGGTGCTCTCTAAACAAAGGATGAAAACAGTTGCTCTCTGTTTCTGATTGTGAGAAATGGTCTTAATGATTCTGGAGTGTGTAAGAGGGGTTTTTATTTTATGACATCAGCATAAGCATGTGTTAAAATGAAGTGTGTATTTTACTCATGTAGGTGGATGGTTCTGGCATCTAACATTCTAGAAGTCAGTGTCAGGTCAGTCTGAACTGTCATATCAGTGCGAACTTCTTGAGGTATTTTTATGTCTCCTCACACTTCCTTTGTAACTGGTGGAGATCTGATAAAGCCACAGCTGGGCAAAGCCTCCTGCAGTCTCCCTCTGTCAGGAGCTGGAGCTACACACCCAGCTGCAGTTTGGGGCCAGGCTGCAGGCTTGCTGGGAGCACTGTGCCTCAGCAGCACAGAGGTAGGTGCCTGAGTCCTCCAGCTGGGCGTCCCTGATATGCAGGGTGCTGTAGCTCTCCTTAAAATCAAATGTTGACTTTAACCTCCCATTCTCCTTTGTTCCGGGAGTCAGGTAGAAAAGACTGATGAGGCTGCCCTGAGGATTCTGTCTGAACCACTGCACACTCTCCATGGTGGTAGAAAAGTTGCATCTCAGAGCAGAACTGGTTCCCTCATCGAGACTCAGGACTGAAGGACTCTGCTCCACTCCAGCTCCTCTCACCCCTGCTTGGAAACAGATAAGCAAACCAGAATCAGAGAGAGGTTTCACCCACACCTGTCAGATATCCCAGGAGACTTCCATGAGGATGAATGCACAGGAGCTGTGTGTTGGCTTTCTCCCACTCCACCATTTCTGGAGAATCCCTAAAGCAGCTTAGCTGAGCCCAACTCACAGCAAATCTGCACCCACAGAATCCCCAGCACAGCTCCCAGGTTCCTCTCCATGGCTCCTGTCCAGTTGCTGGGATTCTTCTCTCCAGCTCTGAAGGGGGTCAAGTCTTGTACACAGACACACTGTGCTTACACACAACAGGTTCTCAGAATCACTGAGCTTCCTCCTTCATCTGAACAGGAAACCCCACCCACCTCAATGTCAGGATGCAGCACTGTACTTTCTTTAGGACTAAAGGACTATGATGCAGAGCCCAGAACACTGTGTTTCCAATGTAACACGTCGTAAGGGAGTGTGGGGAAAATGTGAGAGGATGGGGAGGCATGAATGCAGAGCGCTGGTGGGAAAATACATATCTACTAGTGAGCATATATATATGTGTGTGTGTGTATGTGTGTGTGTGTATGCATGTGTGTGTGTGTCTGTGTGTGTGTGATATAAACGGTATGGGAATAGTTTCTATTTCATTGAATTTGGGGAATTTTAGATATAAAACTATTTTTTTAAATAAAAAGAGTGGAGATATTTTCTCTTGAGTGTCGATTGTCATAATGCCCCATGAGGTCGTATTTTGTTTTTATCTGTTGAGAGAATTGTTCTTAAAATATATTTATAGACACATGAGATAGGTGAACAGGCTCTAGATATCTGTGGTTATACATAAAATGGTTGAGGACTAAAGCTCCAGGTGAACTCCACATCCATCAGCCCTACTACTTGCTCAGTGACTGTATTGCCTGGTCTCATCTCAACTCCTCTAACCTTCAACTATCCTGAGGAAAAGTCATTTCCAGAGATTTCCCCCACCACTGATTTACATTCTGTCTCTCAGTCCTTCCACCAAACCCCACCCTCTCTCCCCATATCTGATCCCCACCCCTGTTACCCTCCTCCCCTCTTCTTCCACCAAGTACCCTTCCTCCATCACGTCAGATGTTAATTGTATTTTCCCTTATGAGTGAGATTAAAGCAGCTTTCCTTGGCTTCTTTGGGTCAGATAATTGTAGTATGGTTATGCTGTACTCTATAACTAATAACCATTCATAGGTGACTAAATACCATGTGTGTCTTTCTGGGTCTGGGTTACCTCACTCTGTATGATCTTTTCTGGTTTTATCCATTTACCTGTCCCAAGGAGTCTGCTTGAGTGACTCTAACTGAGACTCCTAGCAGTGGGGGTTAAGGAGCCTGAAGTTGCCACCTCCTGTAGCTAGCTGGGAATTCCAGTGGAGGGAGGGGGACAACAGCCCACCCATAAAACCTTTGACCTAAAATTTATCTTGCCTACAAGAAGTGTAGGGATAAAGATGGAGCAGATATTGAAGGAATGGCAAAGCAATGACTAGCCCAACTGGGGACCTATCCCATGGAAGAGAGCCAACTCCTGACATTATTAAAGATACTCTGCTATGCATGCAGACGGGACCCTAGCATAACTGTCTTCTCAAGATGCTTTATCTAGCAGCTGATGGAAACTGATACAGAGACCCACAGCCAAACAAACAATAGACCAAGTTCAGGGAGTTTTGTGGAAGAATGGGAGGAAGAATAGAGGGAGCTTGGAGGGGTCAAGGACACCACAAGAAGACCTACGATGCAAATTAAGCTGGGCCATGTGGGCTCACAGAGGCTGAACCAACAACCAAAGAGCATGCATGGGCCAGACCTAGAACCCCTACACATATGTAGCCTATGTGCAACTTGGTCAACATGTGGGTCCCCGAACAATGGGAGGAGGGACTGTCTATGACTCTGTAGCCTGTCATTGAATCCCTTTTCCTCTATCTGGGCTGCCTTGTCTGGCCTCAGTGGGAGAGGATACTTAGGAGTCCTGCTTGCAAAGCCAGGGTGTGTTGGTACCACTTAGGGGTCTCACCTCTGAGAAGAAGGGGGAGATTGGGAGAGGGTATGAAGGTGGGGCTGTGAGGAGAAGAGGGTAGGATCTGGAATCAGGCTATAAAGAGTTTAAATTAATAAATGAGGGCAGGAAGGAAGAAAAGTAATTTTCGGAAATCCTGCAGTGCCCCCTAGTGGGTTGATACCACCAACAGTGACTTCAAGCTATCTCCACAAGCCTCATTAAACCAGCCCTACTCATTCCATCACCTCCTGGTGAAGGAAGTGCAGATTGTCACAAGACAAGACTATGGCTACATAGACTTCTCAAAGGAAGAAATAAAAATGTCTAAGAACTGTCTCAAAACTTTTCCTTGTCCTTCCTTAGCAATTAGGAAAATGTAAATTAAAACAACTTTGAGATTTCATCTTACCCTAGTCAAAACATATAAAATCACTAAAACACCTGACAACAAATACTGAGAACATTGTGTTTCAGGAAAGGAACCTGTATTGGTTCTCTGATGAATGCAAATTCGTGCATCTACTCTGGAAATCAGTGTGGAGAATCTTCAAAACACTAAAGATAAATCTACCACACAAACCATCAGTGACACTTCTTGGTATATGTTCAAAGAATTCTACATCCTACTCCACAGATACTTGCTTAGTTATCTTCATCGCTGTTCTACTCAAAGTAACTAGGAAATGAAAACAACTTAAATCTCCATCACTTGGTGAACAGATAATAAAATTGTGGCACCTATACATTATGGAATGAATATTTTTCAATATAGAGAAAAATTGCACCATAAACTTTGAAGGTAGAAAGATGGGACTAGAAAGATGATTTTTGATAAGTTGATTGAGACCTGCCTGGAAAAACAAATGCCACATATCTGCCACTGAGCTCCTAACTCCTGTGGAAAACATACAGGCTCCTAACTGAAGCTATTCAGATATAAATATGTAATTGGTTTAACCACAGAAGCCAAAAAGATACAAATGGGAACATGTTGTTGAGGAGAATCACTTAAGAGGAGAATAGAAGGTAAGCATAATTTAATGGAAGAAATAGGAAAAAAAAAAGAGAGAGTAGTGGTTGGCAGGGGAAGGGAGGTCAACATAGAAGAAGAGAGATGGAGTAATGTGAAAACACAGTGACTATTTAAAAAACAAAGTCATAAGAAAGCATATTAGTATCTATTTACCTAAAACACATGAAATATATATATATATGTATATAAAAGCAAGTATAGCTTAAATTAAATGTTTTCATCTGTTCTGAAAATACTCTGACAAAGAACCATAACACATAAAACAGACAAACAAACAAACAAACAAACAAAACAAAACAAAATGAAAAACTGTCAATACCAGTAAGGAGAATCCCTCATTCAAGTTAATGGTTGGGAATTTTCAAGAAAGTCCTAAATATTATAGACTATTAATCTTGTCTTTGGCAAGAAAGTTCTAAAATATTATAGATTGTCACTCTTGACTTTGGGTACATCCCAGAGTTTGTCAGTGAGTCACTATTGGTGATGACATCACACATTTTGAACACAGGACCCAAAGAATCCTTGCTTTGAACTGAAGTCCTCCTTCCTGATGACTAACTCTCATGGTAGCAGAGGGTGACATGCAGTTTCCAAGGGAGAGAAGCAATGAATTATTCTACACAGCTATCTGCAAGCTTTCTATAAGCTATAATGACCAATATGATATGGAAACCTAGGGATGAATTAGTGACACTCATATATTGGTGGCAACTAACAACTCTCTAAATGGATTTAATAAGTAACTCAACAAGAGGAAAATCATGCCTGGAACTGAAAACCTAGCCAACTCTGCAGGGCTTGAGAGTCTATAGATGTTGGAGGAGAACCAACAACTGCCACCTTCCTGAACCATCAAATCCCTAATTGCATCATAAACATCTCCTGTTTTACACACAGGTAGGTGTAGAACTCACCCCTCACCAAACAGCTACAATGAATCAAATACAGAGAACAAGTGACCATGTGGTGTTCTCCCTCAGCTCGTAGATCTGCAACACAGCTCCTGCAACTAACATGCAGGAAACATTCAGGAGAAGGGACAAAAGAATGGCCAGAAACAGAAATATGAAGTTTTCTGTGCAATTCCATCTCTTAGACATGTCATGGAAACTATACCCATGAAGTCTCAATACCATTGTTGCCTAAAGATGATGTGAACAAGATGGCACTAATGGACATGCTAATATGGAAAAAGGAAATCTCGCAGACCCTCTCTCTAGACAAAGAACCACAGTCAGCTAAGAAATGCTGAGAACAGAAGAAATATGCTTACCCAAAAAAAAATCTCTAAGTTTATTCTTGAATACCATGTGGTCAGTCCTTAAATTATACCCATTTATATAAGTTATGTCATGTATTTTGAGCAGGTTGCATCTGTTGGGATCTGTAAGCAGGCATCTCTATGGCCAGCCCCAAGGGACCTGACAAACTGGTTATCTGGCATGTATGAGGCCAGCTAGAAGACCACTCGCTGCTCACCTGGAACCACCTGAGCATGTTCTGGGTCACCTTATAATTAACCACGAGCTCTTCCCGTCTCTCTCTTTCTCTCCTGCCTCATCCAGAGATGCTTTCTGTGACCCCTTCCCCTAATAAACCTCCCACTTGGAACCAATTGTGTGGTGTGATTTGTGAACCTGCTGTGTAACTGTCATCCAGCATGATTTCAAACATTGGTGTGTTGGCCGGGAATAGGTTCACTCCAGCAAGCACACAGCTTGGGGAGTGCTGGCACCCCACCGGGGCTGCTGGAGACCTAATTTGTTCCAAATCCGCCCTTGACCCCCACATTCCTGCAACCAGATCGCTACCAAGACATCCAACACTGCTAAATTGGTGAGTTACTCTGTTGGTCAGCATAAATGTTTCTCTGTGCAAGGGAGGACTGACCTTACCTGACCGTTGAAAGTCCAGCACATTCACACTGCCCTTTGAAGCGGGGACCCCCCAATGAAGGTCTTAACTGGCCATGGTTGACCCCCTTTGCTGCACCTCCATCTCCATGAGGGCCCCACTTTCCCTTGGGGAAGCCTCCCACTCACACACTGTCTGTTCTCCCCATCTCTCACTCATGGGAAGTCCTAGCACTAGGCAGGCTATCATACACTTGGGCTGTGCCCCCCTGGCATCTGTGCCCAGTTATCAGGGCAAAAGCTGATGAGCTATTGGATCAGATAGGATCTCTCCTTTGAGTCACACCTTGCCTTTGGGACACCTCTGGCACGTCACTGTCACTGACTTCTCTACCTCTCAATGGGAAACACCCAGCATCCCCACCGGGGTGTCTTCTGGAGAATTCTAAAACCTTACACAGGGATCCTGAGTTAAAGGCTTCTAAACTCATAAGCCTCTGTAATAAGACTTGGCCTACATACTCTTTAAGTAAGGGTTCAATTTGGCTGATTAACGGCACATTAAATCCCAATATTTTACAGGATTTTCTTAATTACTGCCAGCAATCTGGTAAATGGAAGGAGGAACCCTATATTCAAACTTTCTCTCTTCTCCACTTTAAACCTCCTCTCTGCTCTTCCTGTCCTCCTAAAGGAGGACAGCTCTAACGTCTCAGCCCCAGGAGTTTTCTACCTTTGACCCTACAGATGAACCTCCACCCTGCTGTTCTCAACCTCCAGCTTCTCTGGAATCCTCACACCCTCTGGTGCCTCCTCCCTCTTCTCTTATCCCAGCCTCTTCCCCTCCAACTTCTCTGGAATCATCACAACCTTTGGCACCCTCCTATCCCCCCACTTCTCCTTTGGTTTCTCCAAAATCCTCATTCCCTTTCCCAGCAACAGACTGTCCTAGTCACCTCACTCTGTCACCCACTTTCACCTCACCAACAACTATTAGCCCCCCTGCTACTCGTTCTCACTCTATAACAAAGTCCACTCCCTCTACTCAGCAGAAGTCAGCCTCAATTCTTCCCTTCAGGGAAGTAGCTGGTATAGACAGCTTAATTAGGGTACACATTCCCTTCTCATTAACTGAATTTTCTCAATTTTCTCAAGTAGAATACAGATTAGGATCCTATACGTCTAATTCTTCTCCTTTTATTAAAGAATTTCAATATCTCACTCAATCTTATAGTCTCACCTTTCATGATATATATATGATTTTTACCAATAACCTATTACCTGAGGAACGCAGGTAAGTTTGGGAACAGGCTAGAACGCATACAGATGAGGTTCACCAAACAAAAGCTTTGCACCCAGTTGGAACTGAGGCGGTACCTGACAAGGATCCACAATGGAATTACAATACTCCAGGAGGCATTTTAGCTAGAGATCAGTTCATGACCTGCATCCTGGCTGGTCTCTGCAAGGCTTCCCTTAAGCCAGTTTCTTATGAAAAGCTCCAGGAGGTCATTCAGGACAGAAAATTCATCTCAATTCCTAGAGCACTTTACAAAGGCCCTTTTACAACACATTAATCTGGACCCTGAAAATACAGAGGGCAGACAACTCTTAATGACCTATTTTTTTTTTCTCCCAAAGTTACCCTGACATCAAGGCTAAGCTTAAATCCTTGGAGAAGGGACCTCTGACTCCACAGGCAGAAGTCTTAGCATTGGCCTTTAAGGTATACCATGGGAGAGATAAAAAAAAAAAAAAAGCCCGCAAGCAAAAATGCCAAATGCTGACCAAGGCCATCTGACCACCCTCAGCCACTACACAGGCTCCCTTGCCTTCTAAGGCACAAGGACCACCAGGTCCCTGTCTCAAATGTGGTCAAACAGGGTGTTTGGGCCTGGGCTTGTCCTATGTGAGAACCACCACGCTCCTGCCCCAAATGTGGTCAGTAGGATTACTGGGCCAGGGCTTTTCCTAACCCCTGTAAGCCATTGGGGCTGCATCCAAAATGCCACCAAGAGGGACATTGGGGTGTTTACTGCCACCATTTTTCCCATGATAAGGGGGTATCACTCCCAGATCGCCCTACAGTCGATATCCTAGGCTTGGCTATGGATGACTGAAGGTGCCTGGGTTCCCTTGACCTGACCACTGCCATCACTAACAGGGAGCCATTGGTAATCATCATGGTATCAGGGTGGGCCATCTCCTTCCTTGTGGACACCAGAGCCACTTACTCAGTTTTAACGGAGTACTGGGGACAAACATCTCCTTGTAGTTCCTACGTTGTTGGTGTAGGGGGTCAACCATGCCAGCCTTGCCAGATTGCACCACTTAATTGTATTTTCAGGGACGTTCCCTTGACTCATTCTTTTTTAGTAATGCCAGCCTGTCCAGTTCTCCTAATGGGAAGAGACTTTTTAGCCAAAGTGGGAGCCTCTACTTCCTTTATTCCACCCATTCATTCGCTTGACCCCAAACTCCCCTGTGTCCTATCTCCTCCCCCTCCTAGTTGCCTTACCTACCAGTTCTGACATGCTGCTTCTTTTACCAGCCTCTCAAGTGGACCCGCAAGGCTGGGATGTCCAAAACCCCTCTGTGGTGAGACACCATTCCCCTGTAGTCATTCAGCTACAGGACCCCGGTATATTGCCCAGGCTCAATACCCACTTCTTCTCAAGAGTCTTAGGGGACTTAAGCCTATTATCACTGACCTTCTAAGAAAAAAATTTTGCTCCACTTCCTCTTCTTTTAACACCCCTATACTTGCAGTTAGAAAGCTCAATGGAGCCTATCGCCTGGTTCAAGACCTCTGGATTCTCTACTCTGCAGTTGTCCCCCTTCACCCTGTTGTAGCCAATCCCTATACCCTCCTCTCCACTATCCCCTCAGGAACTTCCCATTTCTCAGTTCTGGATCTCAAGGATGCATTTTTCTCTATTCCTTTAGACACCCAGTCCCAAAATATCTTTGCCTTCACCTGGACTGACCCTGACACCCTTGTCTCTACTCAGCTTATCTGGACAGTTCTACCCTGGGGATTCTGGGACAGCCCACATCTTTTTGGCCAAGCCCTAGCTTCTTATCTACTCTCCTTATCTCTCCCTAAGTCTAAACTTATACAGTATGTAGATGACCTTCTCTTCTGCAGTCCATCCCTACAAGTTAGCCAGACTAACACTTCTGCTCTTCTAAATGTTCTATCTAGAAGGTGCTATCGGGTCTCACCCTCCAAGGTTCAATTATTCATCTCTGAGGTCACTTACCTGGGACTAACAATAACCCCAACCCAAAAGGGTATCTCCCTAGACAGAAAAGACATAAAACAGTCTCTGGCAGTTCCCTCTACTAAAGAAGAAATTTTATCATTTCTTGGAATGGCTGGTTTCTTACGGTCCTGGGTCCCCTCTTTTTACCTTCTCACCCACGCCTTATATGAGGCAGCCTTAGGCCCTTTTCATGAACCCCTTCTCAATCTCATTACTAAGCCCTCTTGGAAGCTTCAACAGGCTCTTCTTGAGGCCCCAGCCCTACATCTTCCAGACCTAACCCATCCCTTCTCCCTCTATGTAACAGAAAAAGAGGGATATGCCCTTGGAGCCCTGGGTCACCAATTGGGATCCTCCTTTGCAGCTGTAGCTTACCTATCAAAAAATTTAGACCTGACAACCCATGGATGATCTCCCTGCATTTGTGCCCTAGCAGCTGTGGAACTCCTTATTCAAGAGTCAAAAAAGCCTAACTTTTGGGTCACCTATAACTGTCTTCTCTTCTCACAATCTGTCTCACCTTTTAACACATATAAAGGCTTACAAACTTTACCTCCTTCCAGAGTCCTTTCCTTCCAGGTGGTGCTAATAGAAGACTCTACCCTTACTTTTCAACCATGCCCACCTCTTAATATTTCAAGCCTTCTTCCTTGACCTAACTCTGACTATTCCCCATCTCACTCTTGCACTGAAACTTTAGAGGAACTATTGTCCCACCCCTCACAATACAGGAGGGAACATTACCTCAGGCTGTCTACACCTGGAATACAGATGGCAGCTCCTTTGTACATGACGGAGCTCGAAAAACGGGTTATGCCATAGTGTCGAATACTGAGGTGGTTGAGGCACAAGCCCTCCCTGCCCACACCACTAATCAACAGGCCAAACTAATAGCTCTTACCTGTGCTTTCCAACTAGCCCAGGGACAATCCCTTAATATCTATACAGACTCTAAATATGTTTTTCATATTCTTCTCTCCCATGCTGCCATCTGGAGAGAGAGTGGGTTACTTACAGAAAAGGGAGAATCCGTAACAAATGCAGGCCAAATTACTGCCATGCTAGAAGCCTCCCACCTTCCCACAGCCATTGGAATAGTCCACTGCTGGTCCCACTTGACAGACGATTCCATAGTTTCCAAAGGAAATAACCAGGTTGACGAGGCAGCTAAGGCTGCAGCCCTTAAAGGCCTAGACTCATCCCACTCACCACAAAACATCCTTACACTACAACCCACATCTCCCTTGTCCTCTCCTGACACTTGTCAGATTCTGTCCTATCTACACCAGCTCTTTCATCCTAACAGTCAAGCCTTGTCTACCTCTGAGGATTCCTAAAGACCATTACTTCTTCTTATAAGATTTGCCAGACCTCAGATCCTAACTCAGGATATGGTAGCCCCCCTTTTCCTACCCACAAGGGTAGAGGCTCTCTCCCTGGGACTGACTGGCAACCTGATTTTACCCACAAGCCAGCAGTCAAATGTGTCCGGTACCTCCTGGTCTTGGTGGACACATTCTCAGGATGGGTGGAGGCCTTCCCCACTACTAATGAAAGAGCTCAGACAGTTTCTGATGTGTTCCTCTGCGAGATTATCCCACGTTTTGGAAGTCCTCCCTCCCTCCAGTCAGAAAATGACCCTGCTTCACTTTTCAGGTTTCCCAGTTCTTATCTAAAGCCCTTACCATTCCTTGGTATTTTCATATCCCATAACATCACCAGTCTTCAGGAAAGATAGAACAAACTAACAGATCCTTAAAAAACACTGTTGTTAATGTATCACAAAAGCTTTATCTCAATTGGGTAAAACTCCTCCCCTGGCTCTTTTCAGGCTATGAGCTCTCCCCAAAAAACCTCTGTCTTACCTTTTGAGCTTATGTATGGGAGACCGGTCCTAACTCCTGGTCTTTCAGCGAAATCCTTGCCTCTCCCTGACCATCTCTTTACTCCCTTACTTTCTCATCTCTGTTCTCCTCTATGGGTCTTTCTCACCATGGTTTACCATGGCCAAACACTAACACCTGTCCATCTCCTATTAACATTGGGGACCAGGTCTTTTTCTCCCCTCCAAACCAAAGTTCCCCAACTCTTTCTCATAATTGGCAGGGCCCTTTCAAGGTGATTCTTGTTACCCCTACAGCTGCTAAGCTTGAGGGCTTCCCTCACTGGATTCATCTATCCCACCTTAAGCCTTTCACCCCCTCTCCTCAGGATAATGCCCCTTCCTACATATCAACTCCAAAAGGACCCTGCTCTCTCAAGCTCTAAAAGACAACAAGGTCAACAGACCTTGTCTCTGGTTCCAGAAAAATGAGGCCTCACCACAGGAGCTGTGTTCGACTCTACTGGATTGGATATGTATTTTTCCTCCTCTCCTTCTTGCCTATTTCTGTCTAAGGTAATCCCTACATATGGAGATTAGAGGTTCAAGAAACCATCATTGACAATAAACAGTCTTTCCAAATAGGGCCATGAAATTGCTCTATGGGAGGCTGCCAGGAACCAATTGGAATAGCTATCACCCCTACATCTATCCCCCCTCTCATTTGACAGAATTTTTATTTGCTTCCTCTTTGATCAAACAAAAGATCATTGCAAAAAATTGTTGGGAACTAAGCCCTGGGACCCTTCCTAAGAGCCTGGCCCACCAGATAGCCCACCGGACGCTAGCAGGCTATAGTTTCTTACGACCCATTGTTCCCAAAACTGTTGGCTTTGGGACACATCCGTGACCACAGATATTATCTTTGGGCCTTGTAACTCTTTAACCCACCTTCTTAGTCTTGGGAACTTCCCACCTCCCCACCAAGGGTCTTGGTATTTTTCCACTACTACTTCCCTTCTCTCGCCCCTCTCCCCCGCCCTGCCAGAACCGTGCTTTAAAAAGAAATACCAAAGCTCAATAAAGCTGACACTTGACCGGCAACCGTCTGCTTGTGTCCTTTCTCTCTCTCGCCCATCTTTTCCAGGATTGACTCCCTTCGCCCCCACGAATAACTAGGTCCCACGGGTCGGGGCAAAAAATGGCCGGACAGGTATGGAGGCTGCCTATACTGCTCTTGCCAAATTCATGCACCAGCACAGAAGCCCCTTCACCTATACAAAAAGACTCTCTACTTATACATCCAAGACCCGTGGGAGGCCAGATGGGAAGTAGGCATCATTGGAAAACTCTGTCACTGCTACACACCACACTGATAAGTACTATCCATATCCAGAGATAATATGTTCCAATTACCCAATGCCTGGGGGATGGGAGAAGTAGAGAAGAGATCCTTTCTGGGATCTACCTGGCTTCTTCTGTGTCCTCTGGAAAAAGCACAAACATACCCTCTTTCCCATATTAATACAGGGTCGGGGTCCTGCCATATTTCAGTAATTGGACCTTTCCATTTTACTTGGGCATAATAATCTTTGGTATTAGGATGCCAAAATCGATCTGCCTCAGAATGGCCTTGTATATCCAAGTTCAAAAATTTAAAATAAAGACAACATGATTAAGATTTGGGGATATGACTCCCCCTTTTTTAGTTTTTGCAATTGATTTTTAAGAGATCCATGGGTAGGCTCCATTACTTTTTAGCCTTAAGAAGTATATGGCATACCTGTTTTATGATTTTTAAAAATGTTGAAAAGCTTGGCTAATATATGTAGTACCATTATTTGTCTTTATAATGGAAGAAATACCAATTATAGCAAGACATTTTAGGTTTTTAAATTTTGGAATAAGAGTAAAGTTATTTGTTGTTTAGAATGGTTTTATATCTTTAAAACAGACAAAATACCTTGTTATTTGTTGAATTTAATTTTTTTATGACCATTGAAGCTTTGTAGCAGAATTAACTATTAGCTTTCTTACTTGAAAAACTGAGAAGCTACCACTTTAATAGTTTTTCCTTGTAGGGTGGCAGCCATAGCTACTCCTTGAGTATAAGACGACCCAATATCAGAACATAACCTAATATAATCAGAAATATCTCCTTTCTTCCTAAAGGGTCTCAAAGCTGCTTGGCAGGCACTGCCAGCATTCCCATAAGCCAATTGTTTTACTAATAATAATCCAGACTTTTCATCTCTTATAAGTCTGTTTGCTGCTTGCATTAATCTTGCACAAAATCTTGAAATAACTCATCAAGTCCCTGACAGATTTTAGACAAATCCTCCACCTGTCTACCTGCTTGTGGAAGTTTATTCTAGGCCCTTTGAGCAGCAGCATTTACCTGAGCATAAACCGCCTCATCAAAGTCTAACTGTTGTCCTATTTCCCTGTAGATTCCTTCTCCAACAAGCATGTCATAAGTTATAGGAATTCCCTGAGCTCGATTAAGTTCAGCTGTAACTTGACAATGCTCTGCAAATTCCGACTTCCCAAATAAATGATCTCCTCCTGATAAGCATGCCCTTGTTAATTGTTTCCAGTCCCCTGGGCAGAGGGCCTCAATAGACAAGGACTACAACAGAGCTTGAGTAAATGTTGCTGTAGGACCATATTGAGAGCATGCAGCTTTCAGTTCTTTTAATTGTTTAAAAGGTATAGGAGCATGGACTATCACCATTATTACCTTGTCCATCAGGCTGCTCTAGAACTGGAAAACCATAAAATTCAGTTATGTCTTCTCCATTCTGTCTAGCTTCCTGTAAAGATGCTTGTAAGGCAGATACAGTTGCCCATACAGTGGACAAAGGAAAAGGTCTCCTTGTCTTTTGAGCCACTGCTACTCTAGCAGTCCTAGGAGGAGGGTCCAAACCTGCAACCAATGATGGAGTTGGAGTGGGAGGTTGAGCCTAATTTTCCTCAGTAGTTAATTCTCCAATTTGTTTATTTCCTCCAAGCCCCATTACAAACTTTTAATTTCTTTTTGCCCAGGCTTATGCTTTTTAACATGCATAGCCTGAATCAGAGGATATCTCTCAGAATAATACTGATCTGGTTCTTCCTCCAACTCTACAACGTCATCAGGATCTAAGTCATCCTCAAAGTCCTCTTCTGACAAGAAATTACTGTCATCAGGAGGTAAATACAACTCCTCTGGAGGAGCCGATGGTCTAATAACATTTTGTTTTGAAGCCCATCATCTTTCTAATCTCCTTCTCTCTGAGCCTGAAAGTTTAACTTTCTCGGGTTCCTGCTGCATTTACAGGCTACCTTTATTTAAATTCCATATCAAAAAACAGTAGGCTACTGACTTGTCCCATTTATATTCTTGGATTTACTCACCATATGCCCTTTTTACTTAATGATTCGAACTAGCCAACACCCGCATTGTCCTTAACTGGGCACCAACAACTGGGCACCAATCTACCAGAGCCTGCCAGAAGAGTCGAATGGTTCTTGAGTTGGGAATGAGAATTAAAATTAATAAAGTATCACACAACACATGGGACCTTTCCAAGCGGCTCTAGTGGAAACTAAATTAGCTTCCTAGTCCTCTGAAAGGTAAAGCCCTCCTCCCTTCACAACTGACCCCAACCAATCAAGTCTCATCTGGACTGCCTGTATCCTCTTCTTCTGTGGCCTGGCAAAGCTGCCCCACCAAGGGGAAGTGATCCAGTAGCGGGCGAGCAATAGAGTCCATGTCAGCAACTGCTCCTTCTCCCCATTCTAGGGACCTACTTGGAGACTGAGCTGCCTATTGGATCCATCTGAGAAGGGGCCTAGGTCGTCTACATGCTCGGTGGTTGGTGCATCAGTCTCTGCAGTAGACCTGTAGCCCCAAATTTGTTGGCTCTGTGGATCTTCTTAGGGAGCTTCTGTTTCCTCCAGGTCTTTCTTACCCCCACTCTTCCATAAGACTCTCGGTGTTCTGCCCAAAGTTTGGCTTTGAGTTTCAGCATTTGCTTGGAACCTCTGGTGGGTGGAGACTTTCAGAGACATTTGTATTAGGCTCTAGTCCTGTACTCTCTCTTCAATGGCTTCCTGTGTCTATTCTATTTGCCTTTCTGAATGAGAATGAGGATTAAGCATCCTCCCTAGGGTTCTCCTTGTTACTTAGTTTCTTTAGGTCTGTGGATTATAAAATGGTTATCCTGTATTATATGGCTAATATCTGCTCATAAGTGAGTATATACCATGTGTGTCTTTCTGGGTCTGGGTTAGCTCACTCAGGATGATCTTTTCTAGGCATCCATTTGCCTGCAAATTTCATGATTTTCTTGTTTTTAATAGCTGAGAAGTAATCCATTGTGTAAATAAGCCACAGTTTCTTTATCAAATCTTCAGTTGAGGAGCCTCTTTCACTGATGTATCTTCTGAGCATTCTATCATATCTTCTATGAATGTGATTCTCTCTTCCACCTCTTGTATTCTGTTGGTGATGCTTGCATCGATAGTTCCTGTTTTTATTCCCTAGGTTTTCCATTTTCAGGATTGTCTCAGACTGTGTTTTCTTTATTGCTTTTATTTCCCTTTTCAGGTCTTTACATTTTTGGCTATTTCCTTCTCATGATTTCTTGTTTTTTCCTGTACTGCTTCATACATTTCCTTCATCTGTTTGATTGTATTTTCTTTTATTTCTTTGAGGGATTTATTTTCATCTTTCAAGAGTTCTATCATTTTAATAACTTCAGATTTAAGATAGTTATCCTGTGCCTTGAGTGTGTTAGGATATCCAGGGTTTGTTGGAGTATGATAGTGGTTTCTGGTGGTACTGTATTTCCCTGGTTTTGTTGAGTGTGTTCTTACACTGTTCTCTAGACATCTGGCTGTCCCTGGTGTTGGCAGACTTGACAGTTCATGGTAGTCCTTGATAGTTTTCACCTTCTGTAGATGCTGATGTTTGATGCCTCTCTGATAGCAGTCTTCAATGGTAGCTGTCCCTAGAACCACAGGCAGTGAAGGTGCCCAGAAACTAGTGCTTAGAGGACTCAGGGCTGACCTCCTGTCTGTTGGCAGTCTCCAATTTCTGCTGTCCCTGTCACTGCAGGCTGACCTGGCCCACTGGAGGTTGTAGACAGAGGTAAAGGAACAGACCTCAGCTCTTCTGGGAGTCTTCATTAGCAGCCAACCCTGGAACTGCAGGCAGAGCCAGCCTCCTGTTTTATTTTTAATGTTGCTAGAACTGACATAATTATAATAGATTTCTAAGCCTTTGTGGTTCCTGTAAACCTGATATCAACTCAAAACCTATCAAATTCTTTCCTAAGTGGAAGCGTTTAGTATTATGACCTGTTCTGATTAGTATACTTAGCACCAAAATGAGAATTTATAAGAAAATCAGCATGAAGGACTCAGTAGAGAAGGAAAACTTCAGGACAAACCCTGAAGAGTACACGTTTCACCTTCTGTGTAGATGACACATAAAATGACAAATGGAAGTCCAGCTTCTGGTATTTCCCCATGGACAGAAATAGCTACTTAATGTAGTCACTGTCCAAGCAATGTCATCCGCTCAGGAGATGATTCCCACAGATAATAGCACAGTATGTTTCTTTCTAAAGAATTACCATTGAGCATTAGATAATTTTGAAAATACACAAAGAGCTTCTGAGACAAAGTCAGACACTGCATATTTTACCTGGAAAGGAGTTATGGAAAGGCAGCTGGGACTGAGCAACTCTTCTACCCTTGCTGTTAACTCGAAAGAGCTTCTTCAAATACCACAAAGAGAGACAGTGAGTCTGAGCACCCACTGCCATGGGTGTTTGTGTTCAGCTCCCCCTGCAGCCCCAGACACTGTGCGCTCAGAGCACGAAAGTACACAGCCGAGTTGCTCCAATGCTCATGGGCCTTCCTCAGGTGGAAGGAAGAGTCACTCTTGCTAAACTCAGCCTCAAAGCCATTCATGCCATGAACCACTGGGTCTCCTGATTATTACCTGAGGAGTAGCAGCAGCCCCTGCTGTGGGTCCTGGATATACCAGAACAGGTGAGGTGCCACAGAGGAGGAATAGTTTCATCTTATCTGCAGAGAGGCATCTTTAGAAACAATGACTTGAGCATCAGGCTGAGTCACTGACTGAGCACTGGTGTCTCCTGGAAGGGAATAGTAGGTCAGTAATTACAGTGCAGACTCCATTAGGATAGTCAGAATCGTAGGATGCAGAGACCACAAGGCAGCTGTACTCATTCAGGATAAAGTGTACTGCGAGCAATGGGAGGATGGCCAGGTGCATGGCTGAGTCTTGTGAAAACTGCAGCTCTGATTTGGAACAGGATTACAAGAAAGTGGCTGAAGAACACAAGGGCTTTCTTACAAGTACTTCCAGAAGACAAGAGGAGTTAGAATCATATTGAAGGAAGCACATCCAAAAAAAAGATCAGCAGTCCATGCTGGCTTTCAGTTTACTGTGGTGATTTGTAGAGACCAGCAAGTGTGAAATCCAAGGGCACCATACTGCCTGGTGCTTGGAGATGTGCAGATTTTCTGTCACTGGTAGGAAATAGCAGGATTCTCCACTTCTCTATGTTGACAGACTCCATCTCCCATAGTTGAGCAACATCAGACACTCACATGAATAAAAATGATCCTATTCCTATTTAAGAATACTAGTAATTCAGCTAGGAGGTGGCTCACTGTTTGACGGCACTTAGCACACAACAAGAAGGCCTGAATTCAGATGTCTAGTGCTCATGTAAGGCTGGACATGGCAGCATATGTCTGTAATGCTATTTCTTCTACAGCAGCAGTTCTCAGCAAGTGGGTCATAACTCCTTTATGATCCCTTTTGGGGGTTGAATGACTGAATCATTGGAGTCTTCCAAGGAATATCAGATGTTTACATTACAATTCATAATAGTAGTAGAATTACAGGTACAAAGTATCAGTGAAAATAATTTTATGGTTGACAATCACCATAACTTGAGGAACTGTATATAAGGTTATCAGAATTGGGAAGGATGAGGAAGGTCTAGAGCAGGATGAGAGATGAAGACAGAATAAACAGACAGGAAGCTCTGGGAAGCAGATGGCTGCAACTGCTGAAGAAAAAACCCTTCTCAAAGAAGCTTGAATGTGACCACACTGAAAATGTTTCTCTGACCATCATACATGCACCAGAACACACGAATACCCTCACTCACACAGATGAACATACACAAGAATTACACACTCTCACATCACACACTCACATACATACACTGACACATTGAATACATACAACACACATACATACACATCACACAATCCATTATATGTTGTATATACACATCACACACACACATCCTACACAAAAATCAGACACAAACATAATATACTTTAAACATACAGATACACCACATTGGGACACACACACATACAATATATATATATATATAGGAGACCAGAATTGAAAAATTGGACTTTTAAAGAGACATTGAATATTTAAGTAAACTTGAAAGTTTAAATCTGTGCCAAATTTATATTCTAGTATTCACAGTGCATTTTAGGGACAAATGAGAAATGGAAGGTTAGCAATTTAGTATTGATGGTTTGTGAATCAAGATGTAAACGGATCAACTTTTAATAAAGGTTAAATCATGCATTCAACACCCCATGCTCTCCAACAGACAGCTCATTAAGACCAAAACTAAATGGAGAAACAAAGAAACGTCATGAATAAAATGGACTTAACAGATATGTACAGAACATTTCATTCAAACACAAAAGAATATACCTTCTTCTCAGCACCTCATGGAACCTTCTCTAAAACTGACCATATACTCGATCACAAAGCAAGTCTCAACAGACATCAGAAGATTGAAATAACCCCTTGCATCTTCTCAGAGCACCTTGGATTAAAACTGGAACTCAGCAACAACAGAAGCACAAGAGAGCCTACAAACTCATGAAAACTGAATAACTCCCTACTCAATGATTCCTGGGTCAGGAAATAGATTAAAAAAAGAAATTAAAGACTTTCTAGTATTCAATAAAAGTGAAGACACAACATGCCTAGATTAATGGGGCACAATGAAAGCAGTGCTAAGAGAAAAGTTCATAGCACTAAGCCCTTTCATCAATTGGAGAGATCCCACACTAGTAACTTAGCAGCACACCTGAAAGCTCTAGAAGAGAAGGAGGCAGACACACAAAAGAGGAGCAGATGACAGGAAGAGAGGAAAACTGATTTTAGCTTATAGTTTCAGATCACAGTGTATCACTGAGGGAGGTCAGTGCAGAAACTTGAATGAACCTTGCTTCCTGGTCTATACAGCATGACCTCTTTGCAGCCAAAGAGATGCAGCAGGAGAAAAGGATAATGGTGCTTACTATCTGGCTTTCAGGTCAGCTTATGTTCATCTCCTTCTTATACAGTTTAGGGCCACCTGCCTAGGGATGGCCTGGCCCATAGTGAGCTGGACCTCACTGCAGCAGTTAACAGCCAAGACAATCCCCAAAGACAAACCTATGAGCATCCCCCTCCCCCACAAGCCAGGAATCCACAAGTCTCAAAATACAAAGAACAAGTGTATCTATGGTGCAAAATTCAACTGAAATATCTGCAATGCAACCCCAACACCTAAGACTCAAGGAAGTCACAGAGGAGGTGGCAGAAAGATTGGAAGAGCCCAAGGACTAGAATCCCTGAGGCTAGACACATTCCCCTAGAAATGACAAGGAAATGCAATCAGACATCTCAAAAATATGGTTGCTTGAGCAAAACTATCATCAGGATTACATCAGTTGACATGCCAACATGGGTAAGGGAGAGTCCACATGCTTCAGCTCCTATATGAAGATGTTCAGGTTGTAAAAGCTGAGACAGAGGAAGGATCAGCTTCCTCCAGGGACAAGCTCCCACACAGATTTTCTGATCCCAACTTCTCAGTCCTGAACACATGTCCAAATGGACAAAATTAAATGGAATCACTAGGTTGCATGGCTACAAATACATACATACATACATACATACATACATATACACATATAGATGGAGAGAGAATGTAGGGTGGGAATCCTTAGAGAAGGAGAAGATTGGCAGGAATAGAAATAGAACAAGGTATGGTGATGAGTTTGATATGAAAAAACAATGATACGTTTGGGTGAAATGTCATAAAGAAACACATTATTGTGCACATTGAGTAAAAAATATAAGATTTGCTTAGTAACTTCAATCTCTTCCCTGTGAGAATTCTACTGAACAGATCATTTAAAGGGATGCAGGCAAGCACAGGATGGCAGGCTTTAAATAGCAGCACAGAAAACCTGCTGTGAGAGGCTTGTTGTGGCACTGGGCAATTTCTCTTTCTGCAAATAATGTTTTACACTTTTGGTGTGGTTTACTAAGCACTGGCAGCCATCATTTTGTCTAGTGAACTTTATAGCAGAGATTTCCAATAATCAACTGCAGTTATGAGCAAAATGAAGCTCAAATATTACACAGCAGTCTGCCCAAATTCCCCGCAGCTAATAAGTGGTAGATCTGGAGCTTCAAGTCAAGTCCTAGTCCCTAGGACGCTGCAGTGTTGTTCCAGGAGGGAAGATTCAATAGCTTTGGCATGTCCACTAAGTACTAAACAAGAAAACACATGGAATTCACCTGGCACCTTCCCTCACACAGTGGGTCTGCTTCTCCTGTATTCCTTAAAGGCCAGCTGCACACTCTGAGGTTGCAGTGGCTCCCACACAACAAAGCTCATGGAGTCTTCTGAGGTCTATTGACAGTGCATCCTAATGACGGCTCTCATGGCTTCTCACAGGCATCCATGGTCTGTCACATGTCTTACTGCCAATGGGAACACTGTGTGTTATGATGGGAGGGTGGAAGGCAGAGGGAGGACAGCCAGAGCTCACTGTGCCATGTTCCCTACAGCAGCTTCTTCCCAGCAGTGACGCGTTTCCACATCTCAGGATGTTTCTGCAGTTCGAAAAGGGCAGAATATAGACCCAAGTTTTACTTAGAAAAAAAAAAAAAAATTTCCACCTTGCCCACAAGGCTGAGGATGGTATCTTAGGCAGTCTTCTGTTCTCCAGCCCAGAACACCCCTGAATCACTGACATTCCTGCATGAACCACTGTCACATCTGACATCTGTAGATCCAGCACCACAGTGATCTTCCTGAATGCTCCCTGCCATGATTATCACAAAGTTCTGATGTCAGATCAGTAAGGATAATTGCTGCTACCACCAAGCCTTCTAGACATTCAACTCATGAGCACTAGAGGGCAGCAAAGAACAAAGCTCAAATTTCAAAGTACTTCAAGAGACAGAAGTATAGATTAGCTAGAGATTCAGTCAAAACTTTTGATTTCATTTTATTTTCTTTTCCTTTCTATATTTTCAGTGTCAAAATGCAAATATTTCATGTTTCCCTTCATATGAGGTCCCAGATTTTAATGCTTATAGCTAAGTGGAGGAATGTCATTCTCCATGGAAATATAAAAAGACAATTAGTGAGGGGAAAAAGATCTTAAGGAAAGGCAGAAAAATGAAAATAAAAAGGGAAAGAAGTAGAAAACTCTAAGAGTAACAAAATACAGGTAACACAAAACCAGAAGGGGCTCAAAGGGGGAGTCAAAGAGCCTGGAGGAAGGACACAGGGAAGGGGGTGCAGCCGTAACACTGATGCTCATCCAAGGTTTTCAGAGTACATTCCCTGACAGACATAGGACTGGATATCAGGGACAGAAAGATGCGCCTCAGAGGAGGAGAGAGTAAAGTTTTATCCCTTGGGAATGGGAGATGCCTAAAGGCTGAGAGTTCAGTAAACTGGTTCTGAGCTGAGTCTTTGGTAGCTCTCTTGGTCCTCCCCTTTCCTATGTTCATCTGTTTAGACACCCACATCCTTACCTTCCATCCACTTCTCTACAAGTGTCTTTTAGGACCTAGAAGCCTCCACCTCCAGGTCTGCTTATGCTTTCACATCAATCCCATCCCCCTTGTAACTCTTTCAGAAGTTCATTTGCATTCTTTTTTTAATTTAATTTCATTTTATTAATTACATTTATTCACTTTGTATCCCCCCATAAGCTCCTCACTCCTCCACTCCAGGTCCCACCCTCCCTCCCCTTTCTTCACGCATGACCCTCCCCTAGTCCACTGATAGGGGAGGTCCTCCTCTCCTTCCTTCTGGTCTTAGTCTATCAGATCACATCAGGAGTGGCTGCATTATCTTCCTCTATGGCCTGGTAAGGCTCCTCCCCCCTCAGGGGGAGGTGATCAAAGAGCAGGCCAATCAGATTATGTCAGGCAGTCCCTCTTCCCATTACTATGGAGCCCACTTGGACACTAAACTGCCATGGGCTACTTCTGTGCAGGGGTTCTAGGTTATCTCCATGCATGGTACTTGGTTGGAGTATCAGTCTGTGGGAATATCCTTGTGTTCAAATTTTCTGGTCCTGTTGCTCTCCTTGTGGAGTTCCTGTCCTCTCCAGATCTTACTATTTCCCACTTCTTACATAAAATTCCATGCACTCTGCCCAATACTTGGCCATAATTCTCAGTGTCTGCTTTGATAGTCAGCAGGGCAGAGGCTTTCAGAGGCCCTCTTTGGCAGGTTCCTAGGTTGTTTCCTGTTTTCTTCTTCTTCTGATGTCTCAAGTAAAAAATAAGGACATTTGCTCAACCATGTTTGTAGCAGCTTTATTTGTAATAGCCAGAAGCTGGAAACACCCAGATGCCCCTCAACTGAAGAATGGATGCAGAAATTGTGGTACATCTACACAATGGAGTGTTACTCTGCAATGAAAAATAAGGAAATCATGAAATTTGCAGGTAAATGGTAGGACCTGGAAAGGATCATCCTGAGTGAGCTGTTCCAGAAGCAGAAAGACACACATGGTATATACTCACTCATAAAGACATATAACATAGGATAAACCTACTAAAATCTGTACATCTAAAGAAACTAATCAAGAGAGAGGACTCTGACTAAAATGCTCAATCCCCATCCTGAAAGGATTCTGTTTTTTAAAGCAATAAAAGCATTTAAGACATAATAATTTTGTAATGAACTACTTTCCTTTTCCTCATTTGGAAATGTGTGTGCTAGAGCCTGATCTTCAAGGAAGGAAAATGGAAAGATTTAGACCATGCCTTTCCAGGTGGCTGCCTTTGAGTAAAGACTCCCAGGAAGTGCAGGGCATCACCTGGCTGGGACGTGATGGGGCAGCACTGTGGGCAGACAGGGCAAAGGACAGGGACACAGGCTCTGAAGGGGGAATGTGCCCTGTGTGCTTCTGGGAAAATCTTTCCCTCTGGATCCTTATACATCACAGCACGGGACTGCAGAGAGCTTTGCTGAGAAACTCAGCACTGTTAACAGCTGAGTTAATGATTTCTTTTTAATCTGTTGCTCCTTGGGCAATGTGTATTTAGGCTTGGCATCCTTTTCTCATTCGCTTAGGTGGGATGCAACCAGTAATCTCACCATAACTGAAGCATCCAACCACCCTGCTCCAAGCTACTGCTCCTCATCAGAAACAAAGAAACAAAAAACAAAGCAGAAGAAAAACCCCTACACTTTAGGCACTGCTCTTGTGCTACATTCTGGCTGATATTAAAGAAAGATGCTATTGAGTTAGAAAAGTTGCGTCTCAATCCTGAACACCAAAACTGAGAAAAGTAAGAGACGTCATACAAGGTTATCAGGTCTGAGTTAGATTGTGAAATATGTAGTCTTTCATATAGGTTAACAGTAACTAAAAGTAAGTCAACCATCTTTTTCTCAGTAAAACCTTTCCTTTCTTCTAGATGGGGTTCATTTGGGCTTTTTCTTTATTGCAAAAATATATTTTAGTGTGCCAGTGAACTTCCCACTGTAGAAATTTTTTGTTTTTTTTTTTTAGGCAGAATGTAGCTGTTATGTTGAGTGAATTCAAACTGACAATCCTCTGTCTCACGTGCATAGACAGCAGGTAGATGCCATTGAATCCAACTGAGTAACCTTTAAGAAAGACAATTGCAAAGAAGTTCATTGGATGTTAGCGATATGTATTTACTTTTCCTTAAAATTTGTTTCCCCTGCTGACTTTTCTTCTAATGAAGAACCAGGCTTTTGTTTCTCAGAATAGAGAATTTGAATTTTACATTTGTTAACAGATTTTGTTTTTTGGGATTTAGTGAGTTCTCTAAGTACTTCCAAAGCCTTGCCACGCCTGTCTGCCTGGAATTCTTCCAAAATCAGAGAGGTGAACTTGCAGAAGTCCTTAGTAACTTTGAAGATTCTTTTGCTGGGTTTTTTATGTAGGAGGGTTTGTTAAAATCACAGTGAGGCAATGCAGTCTCAGATCCTTACTGATTAGGGGTCCATGTGACATTTCATGTAATATAGTGTCTATTTTGTTGAACTGAGAGCGCCATGGTGCCATGCATTAACATTTCCAGGGTCTACTCTTTATTGCTATGTAGTTGTTCTCTTCATCTTTCTGTCTGGCTGTGATCAGAAATGTCCTCTTTTAGATATGAGACTTGCTGTGTCATGTTTACAGCTTTCATTTATTGGGCATGTTGATCTCTAACCTTTAACTACCAGTTTTAAATGTTCTTCTTTATGAGAGCGGCTTCCTGGAGACACAAATAGTTGGCATTGTTTGTTAACCCAGACAGTTATTCTGTGACTTCTATTTGGTGAGTCGAAGAGATTTCTTTGAAATGGGGGCTGGAACTTAGACACAGTACTTAGTATCACTTGCTGCTTTTGCAGAAGAATCAGATTCAGTTCCTGGCATTCTATAGTAACTCGTTCTCTTCAATAACTCCAATGTCAGGGAATCTAATGCCCCTTCCAGTCTCCATGAAAACCAGACATGCACACAGTACACACTTGTACATGCTGGCAAAACAGTTTACACTCATGATATAAACAATCTTTAAATACACATTCAGAAACACATTTCTCAGATTTTCTTTCCCCATGTCATTCTGTTTTGGGGTGAACATGGAAGAAGCAACATTAGAAGACTTAAAGCATAGGTGATTTTTTAATATTATATATTGTTTATATTATAGCACTACAAATTCAGGCTCCAAGCACATATAATGTCAATGAGGTTCCAGATCCATTTACCATTAACATTCTACTCCTCACTTCTATAACTTCTGTTTGTCTTGGGTCAAGTCTGTTTGTATTGTGTTGGCAAATGTGATCTCTTCTTCTGAATTTCCACAAAACTAGAGAGATTGAGGAGATGTGGAGGGTCATCCTTCTAGACATCAATTATCTTCTGGGTCTCACTGTATTTTCACAAGTCTCAGTACACCCATGTGCTGCCCTCATGCAACTGTCCTTCCCAATTGCTGCTCTAGCTGACCTTCAGTACCTCAGGCTCAGTACCAGATACAGAGAAAAAGATTTGTGAGGATAACCCAGGAACTTCCAGTATTTCATGGATGAAGTCCTTATGATCTGTCTCTGACCACTTTATTCATGATGACTATGCTTCTCTGAGTGTAACTTCACAAGAAAATTATGCTCTTTGCTCTTCCAGATAACTCCTCTGAGGTGTGTGCTGTTGCCAATATGAAGAGAAACTAACACTTTAAATTGTTGTGATGCAATATTCCCAACTGTAGAAAATGTTACACATATTCTCTGATCTATTTTTAACTAAATAATTTCAAGACAAAGTATTAAAAGAAAACCACTCATCATAGCTGTCTCTGAATTACCTGGGATGAGGTTTTACTTAGAAACACACTACTGATGCAGACCACAGAGGAAGCATGCACAGTGTGACTTCCTGTTCAGCATGTGCAGGTGTGCTTCTCAGCTGGGCTCCTCCGATGGGCAATGCTTAAGGAGACCCAGTTTTTGTTCAGCTTGTGCTGTCACTTCAAACACTGTGGGTCACCTCCCAGAGTGCACAGAAATATGTCCCCGAGTCTTCTAGCTGTGAGGCTGAAATGACAAGGCTGAAGGACTTGGCTGATTTCTTCATGGTGACAGAATAGCGGCCATTCCTCTCATTCTGAGTAGAAGAAGAAAGTTGCCTAATAAGGAAAATCATCTCTCCAGTAACAAGCTGCTTATACCAAAAAAGACGGTATAAGTTCTGACTTGTCTCATATGAACAGTCCAGAGTGACTTCTTCTCCATAGTGACTGCTTGTAGTTGACTGGACCTGAGTGACTTTCTGGGCCACATTGAATCCTGCAGAACAACCAGAGGAAAGAATAAAAAGCCTATCCTATGATAGTGTACACAAAGCAGTGTAAGAAAAAGGCCCCTTAAAAATCCAAAGACAAACTTAACTGAAGACATTTCTGCTCACTTTTCTCCAATCCATTTTCCCTCTCATGTCAATGTAAATGGCCATTTGCATGGGACAATACTTCCTACAAAATAACCTCAGCTATATGTGAAACGTACATACCAGAGAAGGTCAAGGCCACCAACACACAGAGCAGGCTACAGGGAGGCATGTGTTGCAGGTCCCTCTGGATGAGTGTGTCAGCTCTGACTCAGCTCAGTGTTCAGTGCCTGAGAGCCTCCCAGTGAGCACTTGTACCTCCTGTGTTTCTGACATTGCCTCAAGCAGGAAATGTGGTTTTGTGTGATCATAGGTTACAACCTCCATGTACAAAGAGAAAAGTGTAGCTTACCACAGGCATCTACTTGCATCCTTGTCTGATAGGGAGTTTGAGAAAATCCATCCCTGCTGAGGGGGAAGTAGCTTTGCACACATGGGTGTTATTCAGGGAGATGATTTTGGGAACCAAAGTAAAATTCATAATGAGCCGTGTGTGATATGTAGTTCACTTGTAGACAATTATCTTATGTTATCGTCTCTCCATCCATTGTCTAATTGTCTATTTAAGCTTAATAAAAAAAATGATTAAGTCCCCTTGGCCCCATGAGTTTCCCTTTGAAACACTGGTATCTGAAAGAGTCTTCCTCCTTTGCTCAGTGCCACAGTCTATCCAAATTCTGTCCCATCAGCATTTCAGAAGATCCCCATTTGCTTATGCCCTGGCAAATTGTAACAGGAATAAAATAATAGTCTTCAGGGGATAAGAAGATGTTCAGTGTGTCTGTTGACAACTGTACATCATGAGTCCCTTTGTGTGGATCTCCAGGACCCATGTAAGAATCCAGAAGCTATGGCTGCTCCTTCAGTCAGGGCTCTGAGAAGCATAGACATGAGGATCTTGGGGTCTCACTAGTTAGTCATTGATGAGCTTCAGTTTAAGTAAGAGTTCCCACAAAAAGAAATAAATAAACAAATGTGACAAAAATGAGAGAGATAACCATTGATGACCACTGGTTCACACACACACATACACACACACATACACACACACACACATTCACACACAGTTGGTTGGGAAGTTACAATAATTTTTAAACCCACTGCTAAAAAAACTGACTCTCTTGTAAAAGTTTACCATCAAGTTGTACTCACATGATGTGTTCTGTTTTCGCCACACAGAGAACTCTCCTTGTTACATGTCCTAGAAGTTTTTGTAACATTTTACTGTCATATTCCATCTCACTTGTAAACTTTCTGTATTTTAATTTAGAAACCAGTTTCATGATAAGCATGGCAGGTCTCCCTGTGACTTGAGCATATTATATGTTCAAGATACATATAACCTGCAAGCATTAGAGTCATGTTACACATGGGTTTGTTGTTGAATGTTTTTGTGTGTACAGCTATATCACCATTTAGAATATAGCTCTTAATCCTTGATCTGCTCTCATTATCCCAATGGAGGAAATTACCCAAAAGGCAATCAGAAGAGAAAATACAAACAAGGTCTCTGAAAGAGCTCCAGTTCTTTCTATAAGAAAAAATAGCAGATCAACATGTACTTCAGGGACAAGTTTCTGATATCAGATTCACATTCTCTGCCCATTTCACTGCTTAGTGCTGAGAGCCCATGCCCTGGACTTTCTCTGTGGCTAAGCAGGAGATCATGGGAGCCACAGCAGCCTGGGCAGCACAGGGTGGCAAGGCTGTGCTCTTGCTCTAGATCTCCAGAGAGTGAGTGGACGCCCTGCAAGCTGCATAGCCACAGCCTCTGAGACGTGGCTTTGTAGTACACTGGGTTTTTCCTGGGTTTAAGTGCTGAGGTGGACAATTGGTCTCATTCTAAATACTGCTTTGTCTTTCCTGTGATTTATTTGGTAGACAATGCTTCCCAGTGAAGATAAAAGTTAAGGTTGGTGAACAGATAACTCAACGATTCAAAGCACTTGTTGCTAATGATAAATACTGAAGTTTATGTCCCAGGACACATTTAATAAGTTATGTTTTCTGAAAAGCCTGAAACTCCACCTTTGAGTGCATGGACACCAACTTTTGGCCTTTACATGCACACAGATGTGTCCACCATGTATGTATACAAGTTTGTGTATACTCACACAGACCTGTGTGCTTCCACCCACCACACACACACACACACACACACACACACACACACACACACACACAAAGCAATTAATAAAATAAAATATTTTAAAGAATGATGCTTAGATTTAAAGAACCACAAGAAGAGATCAGGCATTGAGGAAAATGGGGATGATGTTGGGCTTAATTTGAAAGTTGGGAGGGAGGTCAACACAGAAGAAGACAGAGAGAAGTTAAATGCCACTGAGGATGGTTGAAATACCCTTAAGGATATTTATTACTTCATGTTTACCTGGAATTATATTTCACATATATTTTAATGAAGTTATTCTACTTGGGCTGGCAATACCCCCTCAAAAGAAGGATCATCTAACAGGAAAACAAGTGCCAGGCATGGGAAACCTCTTTTCACTATGTTGATCAAGGAAATCCAAGAGGCTCTTGGAAGAATGCTGACTATTGCTATTGTGTTTTGGTTTCCTCTCAGAGATCAAAAGCAAGTCTCAATTGAGAGATGCCATATACTTTGGGCCAAGACTTGGAAGACTACCTCTCATGCCTTTCAAGAAAGGTTTTCTTGTCAGCAGATAAAGACCATCACAGAAAATCACAACTGGTTAAAAAAAAAAAAAAAAAAGAACAACTGACTATGGAACTTTCACCACCCCAAACAAATACATCTACAACAAGACTCCTACAACAAAGGCCCAAAAAACATTGAAGAAAACAGGGCACCAAGAAAGTATAAGAACAAGAAGACCAGGAAGTGTGCTGCAAGAAGTTCTGCTAGAAATGATGGGGGAGCAATAGCCTGGACACCACAAAAATATGTCTGCACAACAAGTACTGAGCAATGATGATACCACTAGCCATGAAATGTTGCAGCTGGACGTTGCTACATTTGGGGTTTCTTTTTCTCTACTTTATTCTTCACCACCCCATGTCCTTCATTTCTTTAGAGAAAAACTAATAAAGGTGAAAGTGGGCAATGTTATCATTAGACTACTTCTTGCTTATTAGGGGTGTCAAGTTTCCTTGGGTAAAATTTATCTACTCCATCAGGATACCTAACTTCTTCTTGATTCTTTGTATACTACTACTTGACAAACAGCATCCAACCAACAAACACCCAACAACAGCAGATCTGCTACTTGGGCCTCTAGCAGTTAAAGATCCTCTGAAAAGTTCCCAGAATTCCAAACTTGACACACCCACAGAAACTATCTGCAGCTGGCAGAACCACACCCCTGTTCGAGCATGAAGCAAATCACAGTCACCTGCTATGACTCAGTCACATATTTGCACACCTGACAAAAAACAAAAACATATTCCTGTAATGTTTTTGTGTGTTTTAAGGAAAATTTTTAATACAGAAATGACATGGGGCCCTGTACCTATACAAGGAACTACAGACAACTAAGTATTGCTGAGAGCCAGAAATGGTCATTCCCAGAAAGGGCCCTGATTAATGATACAATAACAAGTGGTCAGCACTGAAATCATGTGCACAGAATCAACTCTAAACAAACTCAGAAGGTTGTATTTACATAATTGTGTGTGTGTGTGTGTGTGTGCATCTGTGTAAAACAACAATAATCTTAGAAAAAGAGGCCATGGATTTGAAGTTATTATTGAAGAACATGGCAGAGACTAGAGATTAGGGACACAGAAGGGGTTTGAGGGAATTAACGTAATATGTAAAAAATGATGTAATTCTATTTTGACCAAAATAAAAGCAATAACTTAAAAATATCAAAGTCAATAAATCAATCTGTGATAAGGCCTGAGTGGCTTTCTCAGGACAAGCCAACATTCAGTCTTTAGTTTTGTTATTGTCATAGGAACTTTTTAACATTTGTTTTGACAGTACATAGTAGTTATTTCTGGCACAATATGACATTTAACCTTAACTTTTGCCTTCTTCAACTATCTTAATTCATGATTAGTTTGTATAAATATTGTTTACTTTGGTCAATATGTCTGGACCAATGTCAGGTTTATTGCCAAGGCAGACGTGAGTGAGAAATATCTAATCAGAAACAAAATGAAGTCAGGACAGGACGGCATTACCTTAGTCAGGTCATGGTTGGTAAACTCAGTGTCTCTATATTGAAGAAAAGAAATTTCCCCTTTCTAAAGAGATAGCAATTGCTACCTGTTAAATTAAACCTTTGTTGATATAATATTTTTTAATCAGAATTTTCCTCTTCTCTAATTCCTGTTACATGAGTTTTGTTTGGTTTTTGGCATTTTTTAATTTAATTGAACTTTTGATTTTGTTTTGTGGGTATTTAGTTTTTGTTGTCTGGGTTGTTTTGTTTTGTTTTTGAAAGTGAGATGAAGAGAAAGAACATGAAATTGGTGGACAGTATGAAGGAACAGGAAGGCAGCAAGAATCCTTAATGTATTGCTTGTATTCACTCAACTTCCAACTGTTCTGACCCTGGTTTGATTGACTATGAAATATAACCACATCAATCCTGGCTTCTTTTCAGAGACAAACCATGAATCCTCACCCCAGACCACTGGGACTTCAACATTCATAAAGCAGCAGCTCAGGCAAATGAAATCAAAACAGACTTGAGAGTGTGAAGTCTCTGTTTGGGTCCTGGAGAGCCATTGACCCCAACAAAGGATTATTATGATGACACAACACTATGGTAATCTTCAGGAATCTGAGAAGGAGAAGAAAGAGAGTGAGGAGCCTCTGTGTCCAGATGTTTAGCAATGTCATTCACTGGCACTGAAGCATGCCCACTTTTGATGCCATCCTGCAGTTATTATAGTTTTCATGAAAACAAAACCCCTTTCTAAATGATCTTTCATTCACAAATCTGTGGATATGTGAGCAATGCCCAATATAAACGTTTTTGCCTTCAGACCCTGAAGGAATGAAGACTTTCCTTGACTGTATGCTGAAAATGCATCTGATGACGAAATTTATGTCAAACTTCAATCTTTAAAAGCAGAATTTGCTTGATAACTGTACGAAGACACCCAACTGGTGATTACTGGGTTATTCTAAGTCAACTTGCCCTCACCTTCCCTCAGTACTCTTAAAGTTATTTCCAGCCTTTTCTTTCCTAGGATGCTCAGGTGTGTGTTGAGGTACACAGAGTTTCAAATTCTGTGTTGCACATCCTTAAATATGCTTTCACTCTTCGCTTACTTCCATTCTAGGTTGTTGTATTCAATGAAGCCTATTTCAATTAGATAAAAATTCTGGGTTTTTTTGTTTGTTTGTTTGTTTGTTTTGTTTTGACTCAAGTTTAAAACTTGACAGGGATAGAAGACCTTGAAAACCAGGAGGAGTTCACCTATTGGTATTGTGAGATCTACATCCTACTGCTAAGAGCCAACTGACTTTATTTTCCCATGTGACTGTTCTGTTTTCATACTGAAAAACTATTCACTGTAGATGAGAAAAAGAACTTGTAGGCTTTAGATGTTTATGTATAATGTCTTCCATGTTGTTGTTGTTGGTTTTGGTTTTCTGAGACAGAGTTTTACTATGTTGCTCAGGCTAGCCTACCAAATCTAGCCTCAGAAATTCCTCCTGTCTAGGATCCCAAAGAAGTTAAGACTTCCAAAGCCATTAACAATGTGGCATAAAAACCCATTTAAATTTTTCTCAATTGGAAAGCTTTTTGGATTTTATTTAGCATTAAGTGAGCAATCCTTGTCATGTATTAGGCAGTGAAAGAATCTTTAATTCTGTGCATTGCTGATGTCCATAAATACTGCAGCAGCTTCTATTGACTAAGCCTTTATGTTCATATTTATATTTTGTTCATTTATGAAATTCACATGTAAAATAATTTCTTTAATGAAAGTTGTGTATTTTCATTACATGACTAATTTGCATTATTTCTTCGCCACTGATGTCATTTATCTATTTTAAACACACCCACATGTATGTGAGGGTTTACACATATATGTAAACCAATATGTATCCTGGTTTACATACTTGAATTTCCTGAAGTTAGATGAAGACATAAGAGGCAAAAGAAGAGTGAGTAGAAGAGTTTATTGGTGATATAAATTCCCAGTGTCCTAGTTATCAAGGAGATTAATGTAGAAAAAAAGACAATGTGATTTCTATCCCAGAGGCCAAAGTCAAGGTCTCCTGACACTGGGCTGTAACAACCATACATGAACAGCATTCGGACAAGAGTGTAGGGAACAGGGCCTTCATAATTTATAGTTGCTACAAACCAAACACACAGAGAACTATTTCTACAACAAAGGAGGAAAAAAATCCTCTAGACCAGTTAAGGAAATGGATCTAAAACTTCAGCTTTTCTTGAGGAGCAAACAGAGAATGTAGAAAAGGATGTTGAGACTTCATCTTGGTCTGCCTCTGGGCTGAGGGAGTCTAAACCTTACACTCACAGTGCTCCCTGTCACCTGGTCCTGCAAATAAGAACTCCTGCACACCCTCCAGGCTCAGCCCCACTGCAGGCTTTGCTGGAGCCTCAGCTGCAGGTTTGGGTCTGGGGTGCAGGTGTCTGTGAAGGACTGTATACTTGCTGAACAGAAGTAGGTGGCTGAGTCTCCAGGCTGAGAGTCTGTGATGTGCAAGGAGAGCAGTTTGTCACTATTACTGAAGAAGACTGAATCGTCCTTCTGTCTTTTTACTGGACACTGAACGTATGGCTATGAGGAGTGCAGGGCCTTCACCAGGGAACTGCCGGTACCATGGGAAGTAGTCAAATGCGCTGTTCTCATAAGTGCAGTTCAGAAGTGTGGTCCCTCCTTCCCAGACTGTCAGAGATTGGGGACTTTGTCTCACCTGCTGCTGGTCGCATCTTTCCTTCTGCTGGCCACTCACCCCTGTGCAGGGAAACAGCAAATGGTGTTAGGTTCCTAAGGATGTACTATCTGCTGATGGTTTCAAGATTGATGACTTTGTCTGGTGCCCCAATTCCCTCCTGCCTCTAAATGAATCACATATCCTGAGATATGTGGTTTCTCCTTCATGACTCACCTGCTAGGTGAAGGCCTAGGACTGCTTTCAGGACCTTGTCCATTCCTCCTAGACTGCAGCTTGGGGAGAACTCAGGTGGCCTTTTCTCTTCCACAGAACACTGACTCCAACTTCACAGGCACCTCAGTTCTTTCAGCTGGCTCCACCTTTCACAAACACTATCTAAAGCTATTTCTGACAGAGGAAGCACTTCTCCTTTGATTTCAAATTTGGTATTGATAAAAATAGAGTCATGAGGATCAGAAATCCCCTCATTACAATTCTACCATTATGCAGTGTTGATAGAAATGTGTGTAGATATAAAAACCCAGAATAGTGTGGATTTTCTGACAGAAAGAAAAGAAAGAAAGAAAGAAAGAAAGAAAGAAAGAAAGAAAGAAAGAAAGAAAGAAAGAAAGAAAGAGTAGGAGGAAGGCAAGGAGGAAGAAAAGACAGAAAGCAGAAAGGAAGAAAGAAAGCAAGGAAGGAAGAAAGACCAGTAATCTAACTAATACCACTTATGGGCATTTATCCAGGAGAAAGAGGTCATTTCATGAGAGAGACACTTGCATATGCATGTGTGTTACAGCAGCATCCGTGACTGCCAAGATGTAGACACAGCCTAGGGACCACCTGTCAACCAATGAATGAACAGAATATTGTACCTGAAACTACAGCGTAATGTTCAGACACTAGAAAAAAATAAGCTCCTGCCATCTGTAAGAAAGTGGATAGTATTTAAGAACATGATGTTAAGCAAAATAAAGCAGACATGTAGAGATTCACAGTATGTATGTGTTCTCATCTGTAAAAACAAATGAACAATCAAAAACAAAAGCAAAAAAGGAGTAAAGAAAAAGAAAGTAAATATGATTTGAAAGTAGAAGTTAGACAAATGAGTAAGGGAAGAGGGAACGGGATAGAGGGAAAGGAGAAGACAACAGAGAATGAAGACAAGATGAATAGGAGGAAAGTTGCACATATGCATACATTACATTTTCACAACAACCCCCCTAATTTGTACAATTAATGTGTGTTGATAATTTTGGTAATGTCATATGCCCTATGGGAGAACTGACTATAGTAGTCTTCTGAATGGTTATAGTATGAATCCAACTACTAATGTCTTTGAGTCATGTACACATAGATTGATGGAGCTCTCAGTCCTTGTTAGAAACTCCCTGCACTGGTCAATGATTAGCCCTGCACTCACTGTCAGCCAAAGAGCAGAGAAGAGAGTGTGGGATGGTCAGTCTTCATGGCACATATCTACCACATGCTCTCCTCCCGAGATTCAGTGATCATGGCAGAAGAAAAGTCAGTGTTGGGACCAGAGACGGTGGGTGACTACAGGAAACAGTGTCTTCTGGATACATCAGGTCAGCTGAACTTATGAAGGAGCAGTTTTGTGACAGTCTGTACAAGGCCTGTGCAAGCTTAAGGAAGACAAAATCCTAGCACGGTGAGCAAGAATAGCATGAATACATCAACTGTGCTTAATCACTGAGCTTTCTTTTCAGGTCAGTATCTCTTGGGGCTTATTACAAACATTAACAAAATGTATTGAAAACATGCAATGAATTATACTATCCCATTACCAGCTAATGTTATACATAAATGAACCAAGAAATATATATGTTCCACTCACTTAAGAAAAAATAAAATTTCTTATAATCATTTTATTTCTGTATTTACGAAAGTGCATTTACAGACTTAAATTGAGATTTCATTATACTCTTATAAAAATAAACACCAGCTAAACTAACTGTATCTAAGACTATGCTTGTAAAAAGAAACTAGAATTTAGTAGAATGATCTACTCTGGAAAAGGTTTTGTCTTCAGATCAGTGAGGAAAGGTAGAAAATATTCTGCATCCTAGATGGCACACACACCTTCAAGAATGCAGCATTTTGACTGCTCTCATTCCCAGTCTACATAAACATTGAGTATCTTCCTTATATTTAATTTCATGGACAAAATATAAATATTAAATCAGTTCAGCTTTCTCTACTGATATCAACAAGGCATAGAAGCAGAGAATGAATGAAAAAGCATTTCCTAAAGTAGAGGACCTCTGTTCTATAACAATAGAAGTTAAAAGAATATAAGGAAGTTATATCACAGAAAGAACTTTGTTATATATGTGAGATCATCACAGGCCCAATTAAAAAAATAACAATATCACAGTCAAACAGCAGACAATGGTCTATGCTCCACAGTCTCAGAGAAAGAACTAGGTATGTGCAGTCAGTAGATTTTGCACCTCCAAGACCCTGGCTTTGGTTGCCAGCAGGTATAAAGTGGGCATGGTGCACATACCTGAATTCCAGCTCTCAGAAGGCAGAATGGGAAGATCAGAAACTGAAGGACATTTTAGTTCATAACAAGACTCAGGTTGGTGTCAACACCTAAAACTGTCTCCAAAAATAAAAAAATAACAAAAATCTGTCCAAACATGTTATTCTTTAGCATCCTTGGGGGAGGAGCTGTTGCTTTTTTACATGTTTGATACTTTCTCTTTTTCCTTTCCTTTTGGCCACACTTCTGTCCCACATACACTACATCCATTGTCTGTAGGAGAAACATTCCACGATGAATGTCTCAAATCATAAATAGTTCTGACCCACTCATATATATTGGGTTTTCTTCTGCACCTATGAAAAACTTCAACATTTTCACTGAAAAAGAGGATATGTTCTTTTCTTTGACATATCTACATTGTAGCACCAACCAGCACTGTGCTTCCTGAACAGTCTTTCTAAAGACACAGAATAGCTGCTTGGTGAAAACAGGCTGGTGGCAGGGACAGCAATGAGATGCTGGACAAAGATGCCCACAATCATTGACGAGGTTTTTCTGATATCACAAGAAAGAAGAGGATTTTTTAAATAAATGGACCGTGTGTTTCATAACTGTTTGTTTGATGTTAAAGACTGTGACTGAATACAAGGTCATGAAACCTGAAAATAAAAAACTGAAAGTATATGGAGTGCTTTGTATTTGCTGAGTGCTTGGGTGTCTTTCTCAACAGGAACAGTTTCAATCTTCAACATAGACTCAGCACTCAAGAACTGAAAACTGAAGCATACCAAAGGCACCTGTCTGTCTAGACAAGATGGTGAAGAAAAGGGTGTGGACACTGCTCCCAACCCAGCCAGAGAATATCCTGGTGGAGAAGAAGATTGAACTGGCTTCAACCATGAGTAGACTTCACAGTAGAAAGGACATAAAACATACTTCTAGACACAGGTTCTATCAGTATAGCTGGAGATTGAACCAAGTGAAGGTGACAACCTTAGAAATGTACATTAGAGGAGGTAATGTCATCCTTGCCTTGAAGGAGAGTATGCATCTTTGTAGTATTCACTTGTTGATTCTTATTTATCAACACTATGGGCCCAGGATAAACAGATGTAATATAAGAAAATGGCTGAAAGTTACATGTAATTTGATCTCTAGTTAAACTTAAGCAACATAGGAGATAATGCTTGACTTATTTTAAATAATTTTAACTCCTAGCTCTCTGAGGAGTCTGTAGAAGAGCCACAGCCTTCACCTGCTCTGAAGCAGCACTGCCCCCCAGTGGCCAAATAGGAAGGTCTTCACTCCACAGTGTCCTGAGAAGTGAACTGTTGCTGAGGGCATGAGAGCATGAGAGCATGAGCTGACCATGTCTCCTGCCAATGGCAGCATGGAGTGGTCTAACCTGAGCAGTGCAAGAGAGCTCCCCCTGGTTGTGCTGATAAGGGAGAGCCAGTATGCTGCCAACTCAGCTAAAACTAGGCCCAGATCCAGGGCTTTCAGTTAGCTCACCCCAAAATCTATGTCTTCTTGGAACTGATAGGGCATGTGCAAGAGCTGGTCCTGCTGATCCAAAGCTGCAGGATCTCCATTACACAGGACAACAACAAGACAACTGGGAGGATCCAATATTGATGGTGTCATCGAAGCCAGAGATCTCAAACCAGACCATTAGCTCACAGCAATGAACATTAGTCCGCGCAGATGTGTGGACAGAGGGTGTACTATGGGACGCTGTGACACACTGTACAGCTGCCATGATAAGATGTCTTCTATGCATTGCTTTCTTTTGATTAATTTTTTTGGTTTCTTTGCTTTTTATTTTGTTGCATGGTTGCAAGGGCACAGGGTAGAAATGAGGGGAGAGGAGGATCAGTAGGATTGGGTTGCATGATGGGAAACTCACAAAGAATCAGCTAAAAAATATCACAGGCCTTGAGGAAATGCATTGAATCTTTCTCTGGAGCCATTACTTCTAGCATTTTCTCCATGCATCATCCTGATTTCCTTTCTATCTTTCTATCTTTCCTAAAACCACTTCATTCTGGAAAATTTGAGAAGCCATTCATAAGACATAATTAAATTACAATGCTTGTTATTAACAATGAAGATTTATGAAATAAATAAATGGTAAGATTTTACATTAGGTATATTTTATTTGCCCCTTATACAAACCATTTGTACGTTGATGATTATTAAGTCACAAAAAATATTTTCACTACATTTTTAATATTTCTATTATTTTGAGATTATATAATTATAATATTTTTTTCCTTTTTTCTTTATTATAAAGCTACCTAACTATTCATCCTTGCTCTCCTTCACACTTATGGCCTCCTCTTTCATTAATTATGTTATATATATAACATATGTATTATATACATATTTTTTCATAAATACACATATACAACCTGTTTAGTCTTGATGCTGTTACTTGTAAGTATGTATTCAGGACTGACAAATCAGTATTGGATTAGCAGTTGCTGTGCTCAGCTCTGGGAAAGACTCTTTCTCTCCCTATCAGCATTCCTTAATTGCCAATAGTTCATTGTCTAGGACAGAGGCTTTGTGCACTTTCCCCATTCACATTGGCATGTCTACGGTGACATTCCTAAGAGGAACAATTTCACAGCAAACTCTGATCCTCTGGCTCTTACCATCTTTCCTTTTGTCTTCTTCAGGGATTCCAGAGCCTGAGCAGGTGCAGGAGTTACATTGCAGATATGTTCCTTGTGACTAGGACCCACAGCTCTGCATCCTGATTGGTTGTGGTTTTCTGCAGTGGCCTCCAACTTTTAGTAAAGTCATGGATCTTGAAAAAGAACCTACAACCACCACTTTAGTAAACCAGACAATACCTAACCACATTCAAAATATTTGTTCCTATCCCATACATGTTCATTTAGAGAGTCTGCTCATTTTGCTGTTTTTTATGCTCTTTTCTATTTCAATTTTTTTCACAATTCATTCATTATATTTCCCAATTGAATCCACCTCCCTCAACTCTCCCCCTCCCAGTACCAAACTTCCTCCCTCTTCCCCCTATTAAAACATGCAGGGATTCTGTGGTGGCTTCTTGAATTTTGGTGAGTGTAAAGGGCCACATCCACCCAGCAGAAGGTTTGCATACAGGCTGCAGGTGTGTGGAGAGCAATGTGGATGACAGCACAGAGATAAGTGCCTGAGTCTGTGCTCTGGGAGGAGGAAATGTACAAAGAGCTGCGACGCTTCACAGGGACTGTCGTGGATGTCAGTCTTCCACTGTGCTTTGTTCCAGAAGGATTGGAAAGCAGGCTGAGGAGAGGTCCCCCAGGACTTTGGTAAAACCACTGCACTTGAGTTATAGCCGTGGAGAAGTTGCACTGCAGTGTTGCACTCTCTCCCTCCTGCAGAACCAAGGACACTGGACTCTGCTCCACTTGCTGTCCTTTCACCCCTGATTGGAAACAGAGAAAGATTCACAGGTGGCTGTCATTGCAGTGTCCCTTGAGCCCTGAATGCAACCTCATGTCCTCTGAGAAGGTGGGAGCTCTGCAGGACTCCTGAGCTGCTTTCCCTACCCCTCCATGTGCAATATCCCCTCAGGTACCCTGAATGTGGACAGCCAGACTCACAGCAAACCTGGGTGCACAAAAGCCCCAGCAGAGAGCACAGAAGCCTCTTCATGGTGCTGGTAGGACTGCTGGAGACAGAAGCAAGCAACCCACTCCTGGGCTGTGGGGGCTGTTGAAGTGTCTCTTCTGCAGTCAGCTCCACCCAGGAACCCTGCCAGGCCAGACCCTGCTGAGTTCCCTCACAGCCTTCAGAACCTGAAGCTCCTCCCACACCAGACCTGCCTGAGAGTCTGGGTGGATCACAGTGGAGAAGAGGGACATTTTGACATGAGCCTGGGGTTATGTTGTGTTAGGGAACCTGGAGCAGGAGAGGACCAAGGAGAACATGCCTCAGCTGCACACAGACCCTGGAAACTCAGGGTAACATGAGCTGATTCCCTGAACAGGTACATGCTCAAAGAAGACTCTTGATTGGGCCCTGAAGGATGGCTCAGCAGATAAGGGTATCTGTTCTCTTTCCATGAGGCCTTAGCTCCCTTCCTAGCATGACATCAGGTGGCTCGCAGCTGCCTGTCACTCCAGCTCCAGGGCATCTGATGCTCTCCTCTGTCCTCTTCAGAACCTGTGCACAAGTGCCAAAATTTACACAGACCCACTCTATATATATTAAAAAAAAATCTTCATCTGTGAAATAAATTAAGTGAAATCACTGCAATAAAAAATAAAAATAAACAGGATAATATTGATAAAGTAGAAGTTCATGGTTTCCTGCTTCTGAGCAGTCAAGGTTTGTTCTAACTGCTGTTTAAAAACGTGACCCCATAAGGAGGAAGTGAATTGGGGAAACTAGTGTGGAGGGCTGCATTGCAGAGGAGCAGGTCAAGAGCACTGTGTGCTCTGCACGTGGTGCCTTCCGGGAACAAGGCACGGTGTGATCATATGTAAAGAGGAATGAAGCTTAAGGTTTCACCAAAAGAAGAGTGCTTAAGAGATGAGACCAGTGATGAAAAGGAAAGACACAATCTCCTCATAAAGAGCTCATAGCCAGTTCTATGCTCTCTAAGCCTCTCATTGTCTCAAACAGTAGTAGAGCAAGGAATGACCTCCTGCTTGGTCAACATCCTGCAGTGTAATTTGGGTAGAATTTTTACTTCTCGGTAAAAGGTTTTTCAACACTGAGATCTTTTCAATGAGAAGCAAGTAAGTGATGACTAAGTTCTATCCCATAGAATGAAGCACTTCCCAGGATTCCACACTCTCCCTGTACTATAGCCTTTACAGAACACGCCAGCTCCTGACTGACTGAGGTTGGGACCCTGGTCTTACTCTGCAGGCCTCAGGTGGTTTGTGTCCAGCACTGACTGCACTTGTGACTCAAGGTAGAGATTCCCCCAGCTTCCTCAGTCCCATTGTCAGAGGATCTTCAGGTGGAAAGATTTCCACCCTTCTGTACTCAGTCTGAAATTCCTCCATGCCTGACAGGCTGACTTCCTGCTGTGGTCTTCAGGAGAGGCTGAGACCCAGATGAGGGTGTAACACATGCAGGAAAGGAGCCTGATGTACAAGGGATTGTTTCAGAATATTAGATCACACTGTGAATACCAAGATTGTGTCGTTTACTGTAAACCTTTTTTCTAGTTTTGGTATGGCTCAGCCATAGCGCACACCGTTAGTCCAAGACAGGATTAAATGAAGTCTACCACAGGTCAAAAGGCAGATGAATCAACCAGATGACAAGGAATGAACATGGGGAGAAAAACAGAGAGTAAGAGGAAGTCAGGAGGATAAGTAGAGAGACGCACAGAAAGGAGGGAGAAGGGAATTTCAGTTTTAGGGGTTTTGAGACAGCGTGTAGAAGAATTACTTTTTTTCTCTTGGGATGTTGGCTGAGGAGGAAGTTCAGATGGAAGCTTGCTCTGCCCCTCTGAGGTAGCAGACTTTCACCCAGGCATCTTCCTCCTGATTCTTCATTGACAACATCAAACCTCTGAGATTCTGTGAAAAACAGCAGGGATGAGCAGCTCCCCCTCAGCTATAGAGTGGCTGCAGCACATGGGCAGATGCAGCCATCAGCACATGGGCAGCCCTGGGCTCTGCATCCTTCTGCTGCATCAGTGCTGTGTGGACTCAGCCACAGGTGGGTCTCTGTACAGAGTGAGGCCACATTATTCTTTCTGTGAAGATGGACTAAAGCAGAGACACACTCACAGAGCACTCCAAGCTCAGGATGCTCAGCAAGGTCAGCAATAGGAGCAGAAGCAGCTCCCTCCTCCTGGAGATTCTCAGGAAGCAAGTAAAGCCTGAAGAGTGTGAGAGGAAGACAGAGGTTGCTCTGAGCTTCAGGAGGCTTAGATACCTTCATCCTAGGGAGATTGGAGCGACCCTTAGCAAGAGACACTTTATTTTCCTTGGCCGACCTCTGCCATCTGTGAAGTATGTTCTATCAGAAAACCTACTGAATGAATGGAGGTTTTAAAAAATAACTATTGGTAAATTCATATATGACCATAATGTATTTAGATCAAATCCACCACCACCCCCCTGCTCCTCTTGCACCTCTCCCGGAACCCACTATACCCCAGTGCCCCTGCAGAAGCCAGAAAACTAAAAATGGGGCTTTAGGGCAAGAGGAAAGAGCTTAAGAGATAAGAGTAGTTGAACACAGGTAATATAATGTCAACAGGGGGAGCATGAGGGATTGGTTAGGTGGAGCGGATGATGGCAGGTTGAGGCTGAGAAGGAAGGTTCATGAGTTTATACTGCTCTATAGAAAAGCCATTAATTCTTTAGAAAGGAGTGTCCTCTAGAGGCCCAACTGAGAAATGAAGAGTTCACAATTGCCATGGACTTCCCACTGTCCCTGCTGCCTTCCCAGGGTGAATTACAAGGCTTTCTGACCATGCACAGAGGAAGGTGTATGCTTTCTAAGTGTAAAACTTGTGAGTTATTTTTAAGAATATAAAGTTATGAGCTGAAATGTTTGAAAATATTTTAGTGACAAAAATCACAGAATCTTTACACATTTCAAAACAAGTGTGAGGACTTTGTTTTCCTAACACTGCACAGTTGCTAGAGCTATACAAAACACCATCGAAACGCCTGGGAAAATGATGTGATTGATGTTGCTGGGAAGTATAGATTCAAATAAACATTGTAAAAGTACATTTTAGAAAAAAGAGCACATCATGGACAATCAATGAACTCCAATCAAATTCAATGTATGCCAAACTAAGGAGAGCCTGAATTGCCTCTGCAATCTGTTGGTCTGTCTCATAAAATACAATATAATTCAGGAGTTACATATCCTAGGTTCTAAACACAGGAGGAGACCATGCCATGTATGGACACCAGGGGGCAGGAGTTAGGCTCATCTCCTTGCAAATTCATTACCACAGTTCTCATTCTAGCAAGGTACTTAAGGGTTAACTTTTGCCAATAAGTGCAAGCTTCTCCCTTTTTCATGTGGTGTGTGTGTGTGTGTGTGTGATCAATAAAAATGAAGTCACTGAGAATCTTAACAGGCACCATTCTGCAATGCAGTTTTTAGTCCAAAGGCAGATAACAAAGGACAGAACCATCTTCAGACAGATCAAAGTGCAATACAGGAGCAGAGAAAGCAGAAAAGAAGGCTGGAAGCACTTAGGGAGAAGAGACACAGATGCCAACACCAGAAATTGTCTGGAAATACACCAAAATGATGTTGAGATAAGGAACCAAGAAGCAAATAGTCATACTGTAAAACAGCGCTAGCTAAAGGCTGTGAAATCTTGGTGGTGGCCTAAGCATACAACAAAGAGACATTGGGTCACATGAGTAAGTCCAATTAAGCCAATCATCCTAGCCAGATAGAAAATATGTTTATTGCCACTTCATCAACACCTGGCCAATAAAAGCTGTAATTGAGAGGTAAGTGGTGAAGAACAGCCTTCAAAATGTTTTACTTTTTGAACTCAAGTCCAAACTCATGACCATGTCATGTGATCATCCCACTGGGCTCCTCTCAGAACTTGAGTCTGTATTAGAGACTCAGGGGCATGGGCTTCATTAACCCCACACTAAATATTCTTCCAATCACAGGGTAAATATTTTTGGATAACTTATCACCTGCATGTTCTAAAAAGAATATTTAAAGTAACAAAACTATACAGGCTGTTGTCACTGTTTTTGGTTGTCCACTATAACTAACTAGTAAGATCCTGTGGCTAAAGACACCACATTCTCCTGCTCCATGGCATAGAGAAATCAAGCTTGAACTGACTGGGGAAAGGTCTCCTTTGTTGGATAGCTTTCATAGTGCTGGAAGGTCCCATGCAAGCTGCCATGAGGTAGGAGAAAAGCAATACTTTTAACCTGTGCTGGACCGTGCATGCTATAAGACATAACTTCCAGTTAATATGTGTTCAGTGGTGAAGTAGTGGCCCTACTGCCACAGAATAACCATGGATTTCTGATTGTACTTGAAGCCTACTTCATAGGAGGGAATTCAGCACTAGTACTGTAACATGGCCCAAAATCCCATGGTTCAGGAGGTCATGGGCCCAAAGGGGGAAACTGCTATTTTTACTTTAATAAACAGTCACATCTAAATGCCTTATAAGTATCATTTGTTCTCACAGATTATTGCTAGTCTCAATTTTGCTTTTGCAGTTTGTATCTCAGGAACTTTCTTTAACATATGGTTTCTATAACATTTGTTCAAAATGTCTTTAGTGCTAGTTATCTCTTCACACATTCCTTCCTGCACCCTGACCTCCCATCACTGCCCCTTTAAATCCTGTTCCACTTCTCCTTTTATAGATGTTTTTCATTTCCTCTTCCTGTGAAGATCGCCTCCTCTTCCATGGTCTCTTACTGATTACCTAATATCTATGAGTATTCCATATGAACCACACATATTAAAAGCTAGAATCCACACACTTGAAAAATTGTTTGTTTTGGGAGGTGTCTGGGTTACATAGCTCAGAATGACTGTTTCCATTTACACCCATTTCCATGAAATTTTTGTAATTTCACTTTTCTTAACAGTTTAATGATATCCTACTGTGTAAATTTACCACAGTTTCACAATTCCCTTGTCAGCTGATGGACATCTAGAGTTTTGCTTGTGATTATGAACAGAGCAGCAATGAACATGGAAGAGCAAGCATCTCTGTAGAAAGATGACGAATCTGTTGGTTAAACCCTCAAGGGTGGTATATCTGGATCTTGCTGTAGATCTGTGTTCAGCATTACTGTAGTACCCTCTATTTGCTTCAAAATGAAGCTTATTTGATCAGAAGAGAGAACTACACTTATCTTTGAATAATTATACAGATTTAACATACACTTAGAAGCTGTGTTGATTTAGGAAAATGGTGATAATTGGTTCTCCTCTAGTGTCTATGACATCTCCAGCCATGGGGAGTTAATTAGGCTTAGAGTATTGGGCCTGAATTCCTTCCTATTGAGCAGGCCTTATGTCCAATAAAGCATATATTAGTTCCCCCCGATGAAAGTGCTACCTACCACTGCACTTCTGTGAATGTTCTTGCCATTGTGGTCATTGTTTTGATTTATAGTCTTTCTATAGCTTGGTAGGTTTATCTACTGCTTTTCTCCCTTGGGATCTTGATGATACCTTTGGATACTGTGAGAACTTGTTACCAAGAAGGAAACCTCAGGTCAGTTTTCACTAAATTCCCATAAATCCTTGTCTAAAATATGTGGTATCCTTAGAACTAGGATCTTATCTTCAAATGCTGTGGGGGTAACCAAGGGCAATGGTAATCATTTGTAGCAGTCTCTTGAAGCACCTAACTAACAACTTGAAAGAAGGGTTCCCACGCCTGGAACTCAAGGTGCATTGGAAGTTTCTGGTTTCCTTGAAGACTCAGTTTTGTCATGTGATTTTTTTTGCAAGTTGCACACTTGATGTTTTGTTGGAGGTGGGCTTGTGAAAGGGCAGGTGATGTTTTGCTGTGAGCTCTCTCAAGCAAGGGGAGTGACTTAGGCTAGCTGAGACTATCCATAGGTGGACTCTGAGTAAAGGAGATAAATAAAAGGCCCCAGGGAGGCATTGTTTTTTGGATCAACATCACTGGGGTGATCTTCATGCTCCAGTGTTTGACTTCCCAAAGAGAAATGTTCAGAGAAATTCTTGGGGCAATCCAACTGAGTCTTGTGGCTTCTGCTGACTTCATGTTGTTGTTTGCTATTGGCCTTTGGACTGGACTGATGCTATCATGAAGACTGAGTTTGATAATCCCTGAAAGACCCATGGATCCTAATTAGCAGGAAGCAGATAAAAAAAAGTCTACAGCCATTTTCCCTACTAATCTCTTACCTAAGGGTGGGGAGGTAAAGGTGTTTAAGAACCCTAAATACAGTAGGTTAAGTAAAATCTAAGCCTTTATCAGGGCTTTTATTAGATTTGACATGTTCTCATCTGAGAGATTCTAATCTATGCTATGCCTTAGAAGTAGTTTTGGGGGTTTGGAAAAGCAATTTGATATTCCATGGTATTCCTAACCAGTTAAGATAATGTGTACTATTTTGCTGATCTTTGTGTATACAAACAAGAGTCTTTCTTCAAAGACACTGTGTTTTTTTTTAAATTTCATTCTTTCTTTATTCTCAGAGAGATAACTATAAGTACTAGAGCACGTTATTTTAAACCAACATTTTTTTACAGAATTGAGATGGAACAAAACCTTGGCCTCCTTTTTCATGTTTCAGAAAAAATTATCAGAGAATCCAACTCTAATCCCAGATGAGTGCATACACCACATCATCAGGATTGAAGCAAAGTGCAATGACAGAAAAGGGGAAGGATTTTTGGACTGATTGTTTTATAACTACACTGTTTCACACATGGTGTGTAAGAACTGGAAAGACTTGCCACACTGGGCATCATCTTCAGACCTCCAAAAGCTGTATTTCTTGAGCAGCTTCATTAAGTGAAAGCTGTCAGGGAGCATGGTGGTTTGAATGACAATGGCCACCATAGGCTACTATATGGGAATGTTTGGCTCTCAGTTTGTGGACTATTTAGGAAGGATCAGGATGTATGGCCATGTGAGAGGAGGTGTGTCACTGGTGTTGGACTTTGGAATCTCAACGGCAAAGCCAGGCCCAGTTTCTCCCTCTCTCTGGCTCTTGCTTGTGATCAGATGTAAGCTCTCAGCTCATACTCCAGGGCCATCCTGCCTGCCTGCCTGCCTGCTCCTACACTCCCTACCATGATGATTACCTCTGAAACTGTGTTCAAGCCTCCAATGAAATGCTTTCTTTCAGAAGTTGTCTTGATCATTCATGGTGCCTCTTCAAAGCAATAGACAAGTAACTAAGAGCAGAGATTGGGGGACACTATGTAACATGGGCCAAGGCGAGGAATAATCTAAATAATTCATAGAATGACACTTAAGCCAAATTTTACTGACTAGAGTCTAGGTTTCTTATTTAAATCATTAATTTGTGGGGTAATTACAAAGGATTGCTGGAGAACATAAATCCCTGGATTTTGTAAGACATCTTGGTAGATGTCTTGGTAGATGTCTTGGTAGATCCTACTTCAGGACTTTTCTTGAGATATTTTCTGTTAAGACCTCCAGTTAGGGAGAGAACTTTATTTCAAGGGATCACAGCCTGGGTTGTCTCTAGCACTGTCTTCCATCCTGTCAGTCAGAATATCCACAGATCCTAGGTCTCTAGATATTTGACCTGAGACTTGTTGCTGTTTTTCAGGAAGCTGGTGAGCAGCACTTGGAGGAAGCACACAGCCTCCCTCACAGGGCCACTCCTCTAGGCCTCCTGTACCTGTGGTTTCTGTGCAGCTTCCCTTGCAGTCTCCCTCACTGTGTCCCTCACAGCACAGTAGTACAGGGCAGAGTCTGACAGCTGCACTGAGGACATCTGCAGGTGGAAGTTGCTGCTGCTCTTATGGAGAGTGGCGTGGAACCCTCGGTGCTCTGTCCTCTTCTTGTCTGTGGAGCTCCTCAGGAGTAGCTGAGGGGCTTCATTGAGATATTGCACGTACCAGAAGAGGGAAGGATCTGAGTAAGTAGTCTGATAAGTGCAGTTCAGCATCACAGGCATCCCCTCTGTGACAGTGACCAAGCCTTCTGTCTGGGTCACTGAGTCTCCATTACTACTTCCTAAAAAAACAAACAAACAAACAAACAAGGAGGAATTACTATTCTATGTGAGGAGGAAGGTTAAAGGCTGCCATGGTTGTAAGACAAAGACATCATGAACACTTAGGGTAAAATGTAACTTACTGAGCATGAAGAGGAACACAAGAAATGAGCAGGTGACAGGAAGCATGTTCATAGAAGAAATGACACTTGGCCCTTCAGTGCACCAATCTCACAGGGCAAGTCTTTAGCAGGACCTCATCCAACTCCTCACTCATGGACAAGTACCTCTGTCTGCACAGTGACTCTATCATGTTAAGCCACCTAAAGGAGATGTAACCCACATCTAAGGAAGGAGCGCCCTCTGCTGCTCTCCTTCAACCTGCACCACAGGTGGCTGCACAAGACATTCTGAATGAACTTGAAACCTCACCCTTAGCTGACACCTGTATTACTGAACCACATGTATCCTATGGTATTTAATGTGGTGAGTGTACATTAAAGTACACTCTTTTAAAATTCATCTATTTTTCTCATTTTATTAGTTCTTAGAGAATGTTGTGCAGTGAATTTTTATTATACTCATTTGTTCCCTCCATTTCTGACAGATCCATTCAACTTCCCTACCAAGGACATTTTGTGCCCCTCTTTTTAAAATAAGACACATCATTTTTTGTTTGTTTATTTCCATCAGTTCTTCCCTTATACTCTTAGCTTTGTTCCTTCAGTAGAGGGTGGTCTATGAACCAGGAGCTGCATTTTTAAATAAAAATGGATATCTCTCTCAGCAGCTACCAACTGCCAGTAGCTCCTTGGCTAAGAGTGGGAATGCCCACTTTGGCCTTCTCTGATGGAATTAGTCTGGCCTGATCCTTTGCTACTCTTATGTCTGCTGCCAACATCTACGAGTTCATATGTACAGCTGCATTTTTAAGTGCTTCTCAGCCATTTGAGACTGCTCTGTTGTGAATTATCAGTTTAGATCTGTAACCCATTTTTAATTGGATTATTTGATTTGTTGATGTTTCATTTCTTATGTTCTTTGTAGATTTTGAATATTAGTCTTCTGCCTGATGTAGAGCTGGTGAAGATCTTTTGTCCATCACTAGGCTGCCATTTTGTTCTATTGACAGTGTCCTGTGACTTACAGAAGCTTCTCAGTTTCATAAGATCCCATTTATTAATTGTTGAGCTCAGATTCTGTGCCATTGGTGTTCTGTAAGAAACCTGTCTACTATGCCAATAAGTTCCAGAATTTTCCCCACTGTGACTTCTTATAGATTTAGAGGTCAAGGTCTTTGATCCACTTGGACTTGAGTTTTGTGCAGGGTGATGAATATGGGTGTATTTGCATTTTTCTAAATGCAGCCATCAATTAAACCAGCACCATTTGTTGAAGATGCTTTCCTTTTTTTCCAGTGTATGCTTTTTGCTTCTTTGTCAAAAAATCAAGTGCCTGGAGGAGTGTGGGTTTATTTCTCGGTCTTCAATTCAGTTCCATTGATCAACCTGCTTTTTTTTCTACAACAATACCATGCAGTTTTTATTACTATTGCTCCATAGAATAGCTTGAAATCAGGGAGGATGTTTATACCACCAGAATTTCTTTTATTGTACAGAATTGTTTTAGCTATCCTGGGTCTTTTTATTTTTCCATATAAAGTTGATGGCTGCTCTTTCTGGGTGTGTAAAGAATAGTGGTGGAATTTTATTGGGTATTGCATTGAATCTTAAGATGGCTTTTTGCAGGAAGGCCATTTTTACTATGTTAATCCTAGTAATCCACGATCATGGGAAATCTTTCCATTTTCTAAAATATTTCTTTCTTCAAATGCTTAAAGTTCTTCTCAGACAGGTCTTTCACTTCCTTGGTTAGAGTCACACCAAAATATTTTATATTATGTGTGGCTATTATGAGGGGTGTTGTTTCTCTAATTTTTTTTTCTGAGCCCTGTGTCACTTGTATAAAGGAGGGCTGCTGAATTTTTTTGAGTTAATTTTATATCCATAAACATTGCTGAAGATGTTTGTTAGCTGTAGGTGTTTTCTGGTAGGATCTTGGGGGTCATTTATATACTATCATATTATCTGCAAATATAAGCTTTGACTTCTCTACTTACAGTGTGTATCCCTTTTAGCAACTTTGCTTGTCGTCTTGCTCTGGCTAGAACCTCAAGAACTATATTGAAGAAATAAGGGGAGAGTGGGCAGCCTAGGCTTGTTCCTGATTTTGGCTGGAATTCTTCAAGTTTCTCTCCATTTAACTTGAGTTTTGGCTCGTTGTATATTTCTTTTATTGTGTTTAGGTATGTGGCTTGTATAGAGATGGGGGAGGGAAGGAGGGACTGGGAGGGAATGAGGGATCGGGACATGGCTGGGATACAGAGTTAATAAAATGTAACTGATAAAAAAATAATAATAAAATAAAAAAAATAAAATAAAAAAGTTGTAGATCTGGTTTCTCTCCCCTTTCCTCTTTCTAACTCTGCCTCACCTCTCTACTACTCCCTTTCTTCCTTATCTCTCTTCTTCCCTATCACTTCCACTTTCTCCCACTCTACATTCCTAACATAGACATGAAGCCACATGTTTATGCCAGGGGAATGTCTGTGCCAGAGCTGAACTGAGTCCACAGAGAAAAGTCAGGAAACAACTGTCCTGCAGGAGTCTGTGAGAGCTCCACAGTCAGCAGAGTAAAGATCTGTGGAGGCAAGAAGGCAGTAGGATCAACACAGCCAAGTAGTTTGTTCATGCTTCAGTTCTCTGATACTACTGAGTAGTGTATCTTCAGGACAGTTGATTTTTGACAAAGGAACTAAAACCATACAATGGAATAAAGAAAGCATCTTCAACAAATGGTGCTGGTCTAATTGGATATCTGCATGTAGAAAAATGCAAATACATCCATGTTTATCACCGTGTACAAAATTCAAGTCCAAGTGATTCAAAGACCTCAACATAAAACTGGATACACTAAATCTGCTAGAAGAGAAAATGAGAAATAGTGTCGGACACAGATACAAGAGACAACTTCCTAAACAGAACACCAACAGCTCAAGCACTAAGATCAACAATTAATAAATGGGACTTCATGAAACTGAAAAGTTTCTGTAAGGCAAAGGATACTGTCAATAGAACAAAACAGCAGCAAACAAAATGGAAAAAATATATCTTCACCAAGCCTACATCCAACATAGGGTTAATAATATGTATGAAGACTCAAGAAATTAAACACCATAAACCAAATAACCCAATTAAAAATGGGATACAGTGCTAAAAGAGAATTCTTAGCAGAGGATCTCTAATGCCCAAGAAACATTTCAAAAAATGTTCAACATCATTTGTCATCAGGGAAATGCAAATCAAAACCATGAAATTTTGTCTTACACCTATCACAATGGCTAAGATCAAAAACTCCAGATACAACACATGCTGGAAAGGATGTGGAGTAAGGAGAACACTCCTCCATTGCTGGTGAAAGTGAGAGTAAGAATGAGCCCTGAGAAAAAGCAGGAGTGGGGGGGCTGGGTGTGAGACAGAAAAATAGAGACTGAAAAATCGAGACCAAAATCATGGTAGGAGAATCTCTGGGATGGGGACGAATCCTGGGAGCCTGTGTTTGAGTTCCTAAATTCCTCTCTTCCAGTTCTCCCCCTATTTCTGTTTTCTTTGATTTTATTTCCACTGGGAATTGTTGAACTGTGCTCTTCATTTCATGCCATTGTTTGTGTTTTTGTTAATTTCTTTTTGCCATTATTATTATTATTATTACTATTAATTAAAACTTATTCACTTTATATCTCTTCCCTCACCTCCCCCAATACTACCCTCCCTCACTCTTTCCCCCACAATTTCCCTCCCCTAGTCTACTGATAGGGGAGGTCCTCCTCCCTTACTATCTGACACTAGCCTATCAGGTGTCTCAAGACTGTCTGGATCCTCTCTCTGTGTGGCCTAGTAAGTCCACCTCACCAGGGGGAGGTGATCAAAGAGCAGGCAATTGAGTCCATGCCAGTGACTGCCTCTGCTCCCCTTACTAGGGAACCCCAATGGAGACTGAGATGCCTATGGACTACATCTGAGCAGGGCTTTAGTTCCGTTCCATGCATGGTCCTTGGTTGACTCATGAGTCTCTTCAGGCCTGCCTCACTCCAGATTTTTGGCTCATTGATTTCTTTAATGAATGTATTCACTTTTTCTTTCAAGAACTCTACATAGTCATAAAGATTAATTTGAAATCCTTGTCTTGTGCATCGGCCATATTGTGTTTCTTGGGGCTACTGGAGTAGGGTTTCTGGGCTTTAATGAAGACATGTCATCTTGGATGTTATTGTTTCATGCTGGAATCTAGGCATCTGGGTTTGAGATTATTTTAATTCTCTGTGCTGGTGTGTGTTCTTGCCTTTGTCAGATGTGTGCTCTCTTCCTTGGTTTCTATTGTTCTCTTTGGTTCTGAGAACAGTGTGGTGGCTATAGGTTGCCTGCCAGGGAATGCTTCCAAGATCCTGCCATGTGTGGACACTGGATTCCAGACAGAATGTGTTTCTTTCCAATTGGGTACTGACACGTAGGCAAATGACACTTAGGTATAGAGGTGGGCTAAAAAGAGGTGTATGTTCCATGGTAGGAAAGAAATCTGATCCTGGAGTGCCACCAGGATCAATCTAGTGCTCTGGAAATGGGGAAAAAGAGGGATGAAGACCACAGCAGACACTCTACTACAGGGGTGAGGATGAGACTGGGGGGTGGATTTAGAGGAGAGGATGGACATTGAAAATCTGAAAATCTCCTACCTGCACGGACTTCCTTTCTCCTGTCTTTTCTACCTATGTATCCTTATTACAAATCTTAAAGTATGGAAAGGCTGTAACCCTCTGATAACCTGTTCTTCCAAAGTATTAGATAGACATTATCTAGATGACATCTTTCCCAGCATTTGTTGCCCTGTGTGAATAACTTGGACTAGAGGTGACATTCAATAATATGAAGAAAATGACCTATATGTGGAGATGAAGACAACTGACCACCTCACAGTATCCATAGCTTTCCTGGGAAATCAATGTGACCCTCCATGAGGAACCATTGATATCCTTGATGAAAATCCAGCTGTGATATCATCTCCCTCTTGTTCTGCTCTGACCATGTGTACAACATTCATCAACCAGAGAAAGGTTGCGGCACACAACCCATACTGTGTGGAAAACAGGATGATCTAAAAAGCAGATGATCAGACATCAGGCTTCTTTTGTTTCTCAGGGTTTGTGCTCAGCTCCCCCTGCAGTGTTTGCCACTGTGTCTCTCAGAGCACAGTAGTACACAGCCGAGTCTGACTCCTGCACCGAGGCTTTCTGCAAGTGGAAGGAGGTGGTTCTTTTATCATACGTGGCTTCAAACCCTCTGCTGCTTCCCTTCTCGCCAGCTGTTGTAACTTTCAAAAGGAGCTCAGGGCTTTCTTCAGAATACTGAACATACCAAAAAAGAGTTGGGTACCCTGTGGATGAATAAGTGCAGTTTATAAAGAGAACACTGTCTTCTGAGAGGGTCACTTGACCTTGTTTCTGGATCACTGAGTTTCCATGGATCCTCCCTGGAGGAAGAACAGGATATTTGTGTTATATTAACAACAAACCTCATAGATGATTAAGTATTTTTCTGATATCATAAGGGAAAGATTGCAAATCTTAAGTCACTTAACTTACCAAGCACGAGCAGCATCACAGTCACTAAAGCTGGAGAAGCATTCATCTTCAGGGATGCCCAGCTATTGTTCTTGACTCTTCACACAAAGAAATGATGAAATGACATCAAAAGTTGAACCTGCAAAGCTTATCACTCATACAGTTGATGAATTTGTGTTAGGAAACTCCACCCCCTGGTGGACAGAGATTAAAAAAGGGTCTTTTGCAATCCTCCAAGACTCAGAAATGTACTCTCACCTTCAACATCGATTGTAGGGCACATGTCAAACTTCAAGAGGCTCTTGACAATGTAAAGATGATACAAAGTGGCCATTAACATATTGACTGTCATCATTCTTAGGATTATACCTCACATGAAAGTAGAGTACATGTTATAGTACAACAACTGATGGGCTTTCTGTTCTGGTCTTTACCAAATGATAAACTAAACGGTAAAAAGAAGGTTTTTTCAATTTACTTTCACTGATCCAAACTTGTAGAAAGATACTCTGCAGGCCTGGAGTCATAGTTCAGCACTACAGAGCACTTGGTGCACTTGCAGAGAACCCAGGTTGGATTCTCAGAACACACTGGTTCACAACAACTGTAACTCCAGCTCTAGGGGAACTGACTCTCTCTTCTGACCACTGTTAACAGGAGCACACACAGAATAAAAACACAAACGCAGGAAAAACACTCATGCACCTAAAGTAGAATTAAAAAGTTTTAAAACTTTACAAACATTTTATAAATTTAACTGATTTTAAAGGAGACTGGCTTCTGTCGGTAAGTGCCTGTAATGTACCCCAACAGTTGTGAAATGCTGTCTCTGTTTGCCTTTATTCTGGACTGGGAGTCCCCAGTACTAGTTCTACCCCTTCTGCCTCAGAGATATCAGCCTACATATTCTTTTGGAGTCAGATCTGCTAAGTATGAAAGAGACTGTTAGCCTCTTGCAGGATTTTTTTTTGAACCTCAGTAGACTCTAGATTGAAATCAATTCATATCATCACAGGGAGCCTGGGTATCTGGGAATCAGGCAGAGTTTTACAGAGCTAGGTGTTATGGAACAGGTAGATGGATAGCATGTGCTCCCCTTGGTTCTCCTTTCCTACCCTGACATTCATATTTTTTGATGTTTCTGCATTACCTGCAACAATAAAGGACATGTGGAGACTTCTATTTCTTTCTGAGGGACAGGGAACCTTTTCAGTGTTGGGGACTTTTGTAGTTGCTATTCTTTTGTGAATTAGCTGTTCTCTCTATGGTCTTCTTAGTGCGGCAGGCATGGTTGTATTGGGCTCTTTCCTAGATCCTCATGGAAACCTTAGTCCTTGTTGTGTTGATAGGCCCAGAAGGTAGGGATGGCAAATGCATGCTGGCAGGGGTGGAGGGGCATGAGGAGGCTGCCAGAGGCTTATTCTTCAGTGGATGTTTCCAGCAACCTCCACAGCCAGCTCCTAATGGAACAGATTCAGCTGAAAAAGAAGATGGACATGATGAAGCAGGACAATGAGATGGCTCAAGAAAATTGGATCCTGTTAAAGCACCAGTTGGCAGAAATGCAGGAGATGTGTAAAGACCAAGAGAAGAACACCAGTGACCACCAGACACTGCAAATGGACAAGGTCAGGAACCATTTGCCCACTGGAATCTTTTTCTGCTCATCTACACACCTGAGCTCTCACCCATCACCCTCCTTACTAATTTATACTTTCTGCCATCTCCCCGCCTTATGCCATCTGACTTCTTTTTTCGGCCACTGCCTAAGTATTCTGGGAAATAAGCTTCTTGTGAGAAACTCTATTATTGGCAAGCATACCCTTCTCTTCTGCTTGAAGGTGCATTCCAAAACGCAGAGTTTGGGGAATATGATAACCCACAATTACATGGTCCCTGAATAGCTGGGCTGTCATGTAAGCTGATTATTGGTTCCTTCAAGGTCCTATGATTATTTTTGATTGCAGGGTCATATGACTTCAAGGGAGGGAGCAGCTTGCAAAGGAAGAGTCTAGTCCTATTGTCAAATGAGTGCTTCTTTTTGTCATCAATGCCAATGTTATGTGGCCTGCCCCATTTTTCTTCACTGCAATGGGCCTTTTCCATTTGGCCAGCTCTTAATTCACACTGATACATGCCTGATTTCTATTTTCTTAGCCCTGTTTCCTTTGGGTTTTGTGAGAGTATGTATAGTCTGGAGATGAGTGGACAACAAAGGACATGGGAAGGACTTTAGACAGACAATTTGTGGAGGTCAGAGTCTTGAGACTTCAGCGGAAAAACGTCAATAACCAACTCAACACAGTCTAGCCAAGCAGAGCAAGCTCTTCACAGCTAACTTAGCTCCCAAATGGATGATAGCAGAGTTGTGAGACCATTGAAAAAGTGCTTGTGTGCTGTGTCTCAAAACCATGTTCTTCTAGCAGGAAGCCCATGAGCTTTGTGGTCCATCATGCATGTGTTCATTGTCCAAAGGAGGCCATTGGGTTTCTTTCATGTCAGTTTCTATCTTGGAACAGGGTTTCTTACTTCCCTTGAAGATGTATCTTCTGGCTAGGGTGGCTGTCCTGCCAGCTCTTGGGTCCTCTATCTATGCTTGCTCTTGTAAGACAGTGTGTGCAAGCCAGTGTGTAGCCCTCCACTGAGAACACCATCTTGTCATGAACAGGAGCGGGAAAGACTGGAGAAACTCCTGCAGTATTTGAGGAAGCAGACTCAGCTGGCCATACAGGAAAGGGACTTAGCCATAAAGATGCAGCATCAATTTGAGGACCTCTGGATGAGGTAGGAGCCCAGGCTGGGAGGAGAAGTTGAAGATATCTGGGGACCCTGTTCCTGGATTCCTGTGCTGGATTGCTCTCCAGCATGGCTAAAAGCCCCTCCTGGGAAAGAACACCTCAAAGAGTTGTGCTGACCCAGTCTACAGGAACTTCTGTGAAGGAAACAATGTGATTGGCACCTTATGTGTCTAGAGCATTGTGACCCCCCTCCTGAGTTCTTTACAATATTCTTAGCAGGCTGTGTTTAAAGTCACAAGATCTGCCAACATCTGCCTCCCAAGTGATGGGAACTCAAGATGTGCACACCACACCAGGCTGAAATTATACTTTTGTTTAAGAGCAACCCGTGTAGTGATCAGATTCTCCCCTTTAACCCTAATCTCTGCAGTGTTTACCCATTTCTGTGAGAAGGGTTCTCTGGAAAGAATAGGTTAAGGAGTTTCCAGAAGCCAGGCAGATGTCTCTGAAGCAGGGAATATCAGACATTCAAAGAGTGTTCTGTAACTCACTCCCATAATGAGCCAGGATGTGGTCTGCCAGCTCTAGTTCTTAGGAAAACACAGCTTTCATTCTGGTACCTCAGCCTGTGCAGGACTATTGTTGGCAGGTACACAACTCATGAAAGGCTGCCCCAGCATGCCAGGCTCCATCATGCATGGTACCTGGGTACAAGGTGCCTCCTGAGCAGGAGAAATGAGCTAGCCTCATGACATTGTTCAGTGGCCCAGGTTGCAAGGGTGTATTTCTATCTATTTAAATGACATGATCCATGAGTGAGTCATCATGAATAACTTATATTTTGGTCATTTTTGGGTAGGTTCTTTTATATAATGATGTTCCTGGGCTGTAGGAGAAAGGGCTAGTCTGTGTAGTAGAACAGAGAACATACAGTTCCTAGATCTAATTCTGACATGCGTTTAATAGCGGAAACATTTTGTAGGCACAGATGCTGTGTGACCCTCATGTCTTGAATTACAAATAATGACTGCAGCAAAGTGATCAGTATTGACTGTGGAGCACAGCTGAGGTGGTGGGAGGGAGCAGCTTGAAGGCTGACATGGCCTGTTGCAACCAGGCCTGTGTCTTAACTGCCTTCCTCTCCCAGGTCTAAAAATCTGCACCTTCAAATGGAAGTGGCCACAGCCCATGAGAAGAGCCTCCTACAGAGGGAGCTGCTGCATCAGGAGCCACCTGCTGAGACCTAGCCCCAGGAAACACTGAATTACTGGGAGGAACTGTCCTATACAGAATGGGTTTCCTCTGTATGAACAGGCCCTAATTTTATCTAGCCAGTGAGCCAGCCAGGCTGCTTTGGCCTCTCATTCCCTTTTCTTTTCTGACAACACCCCTTGAGAAAACTGCTGTCTCCCATGCCACTAAGTGTTCAAGATTTTAGCCACAGGCTGTGGAGCTGTCTTGCTAAATCTATACTGAGAGAAAACTGATGAGCATAATTTTCTGTGTAAATTTTAGTTTGTTGTTTTGCTTTCTTGGATATGGTTGTTGTTATTTTGGCTGTTTTGGTTTTTGAATTTTTTATTTTGACTTATATATTTTTGTTATTGTTTTATGAAATTTGGTTAGATTACTGACTATTTTATTGACTACCCTATTAATAACTGTTTTTAAAATGTATTTTCAAATGATTAAAAATGCAGATTCCTGTATTGAAAATTCTCTGTTTAGCTCTGTACCCCATTTTTAAGGGGATTACTTCATTTGTTGCTATTTAACTTCTTGAGTTCTTTATATGTACTGGATATTAGCCCTCTGTCAGATATTGGGTTGATGAATGTCCGAGAAACACTTAAAGAAAAGTTCAACGTCTTTAGTCACCAGGAAAATACAAACTGAAACAACCATGTTATTTCACCTTACACCCTTCAAAATGGCTAAGATCAAAAAGACAAGTGAAAACACATACTGGAGAGGGTGTGGAGAAAGGGGAACCCTCCTCCACTGCTGGTGGGAATGTAAAATTTTACAACCACGTTGTTAATCAATCTGGCACTTTCTCAGACAATTAGGAATAGCGCTTCCTCAAGATCCAGCTATACTACTCCTAGGCATATATCCAAAATATGATCAAGTATACAACAAGGACATTTGCTCAACCATGTTTGTAGCAGCTTTATTTGTAATAGCCACAAGCTTGAAACAGCCCAGATGCCCCTCAGTTGAGGAATGGATACAGAAATTGTGGTACATATATAAATGGAATATTATTCAGTGATTAAAAAAAAAGAAATCATGAAATTTGCAAATAATTGGTGGGAACTGGAAAAGATCATCCTGAGAGGTGTCCCAGAAGCAGCAAGACACACAGGGTATATACTCATTCATAAGTGCATATTAAACATGTAGTATAGGATAAACATACTAAAACCTGTATACCTAAGGGAGCTAATCAAGAAGGAAGGACTCTGGCTAAGATGCTCAATCCCCATTCAGAAAGGTACAGTGAATGGACATTGGAGGAGAGAGAAAAAAGGGAACAGGACAGTAGCCTACCACAGAGGGCCTCTGAAAATCTCTACTCTGCAGGGTATCAAAGCAGATGGTCACACTTATGGCCAAACTTTGGGCTGCGTGCAGGTAATCTTATGAAAGAAGTGGGAGATAGTAAGATCTGGAGAGGACAGGAGCTCCACAAGGGGAGCAACAGATTCAAAAAGTCTGGGCACAGTGGTCTTTTCTGAGACTGATACTCAGCCAATGACCACTCATGAAGATGGCCTGGAACCCCTGCACAGATGTAGCCCATGGCAGTTCAGTGTCCAATGAGTTCATAGGAATGGGGACAGGGACTGTCTCACACAGAAACTGATTGGAGCAGCCTTACCAGGAAGAGGAAGACAATGCAGCTACTCCTGATGAGACCTGATAGACTAGGATCAGAGGGAAAGGGAGGAGAACCTCCCTTATCAGTGTACTGTGGGAGGGTCATGGGTGAGGAAGAGGTAGGGAAGGTAGGATTTGGAGGAAACATGGGAGGGAGCTACATAGGGATACTAAGTGAATAAACTGTAATTAATAAAAATAAAAATATTAAAAAATAATTCATTAATCAAAACTTTAAAAATGCAGATTCCAACTCTTCACACATTTTAAATTTTTATTTGTTTAATCACTTTACACTCCAGTCCCACTCTTCTCCCTCCTCTCCTTCCCTTTCTCTCTTGGTTTCTCAGGAAAGAGGAGGCCCTCCTCAGGGTTCCAGGATTGTTACCTGTATTCTACCTCTCTGAGCCTCCTTTATTCTGGGAGGCAGCTGCTCCCTCCCTGCAATGACTTGTCCCCAGCACTGCCCTCCTCTTCACCAGCAGACAAGAGCAAAGGGACCTGAAATCTCAGTGTGGAGTCCATTGCATCCCAGGCTCCTTAGCTTCCCATCACTCAGTCCTCAGAGTCACCCTCTGATATACATATCATTATTAGTCTTTCTACTAAGCAAACAGGAAAGCTTGAGTTATGGAGGATCTAACTCATGTGGCAAGAAGAAAGGGGGTTAATATTCATACCCATGGTAGAGAGCAGCCTGGCATACTCAAATCACTGGGTCCAGCATTCAGCATTGAAAACAATATCCTAACAACCTGAAACACACAGAGGCACACACAGAGGCACACACACACACACACACACACACACACACACACACATGGGCACACACACACATAGAGGCACACACAGAGGCACAACACACATACACACCTGTGCAAGCCACAAATTTCCAAACCCAGGTCTGCCTCTTTTCCACCTCACTGTACCTTCCAGGTATGTTTTTAAAGGAATGTGCAAGTAGACTCTTTGAGGTACTCCTGAGTTGAAGGACTCATTTGAATTTCAGAGGAATGTGATTTCTCTTCTATACTTAGTTTTATTTAGTCTCAGAAATTTGTGAGATTCCCAAATAATAAGATGTGCAGGAGTCCCTGAAGGCTTCTTGGCCAGAAGCCAAAGGATCCAGGGAGAGACAAGAAACACTTTTGCTTGAATTACCTGTCCATAAAGGGTTCATACTTCTAGAGTCTGGCATCATGTTCTTTGTTTTAGTCATATTTAAACATACCACCAGTTTTGAAAAAAAATGTATTCTGAAGACAATTAACTCATCCTGTGTCTACAACAAAGCTTAAGACATGTTTACACGGAACCTCTTTTCAAAGTCCATATGAAGCTCCCTGAAAGATGGGTAATGTTGATGCAGAAACAGTGCTCAAAATTTAAGGTCTGAGGAGAATCACTGAGGTAAGCATAATGCCAGTTGTAACCCAGATGGACCAGGCCCTAAAATCACATAAAAGGGACTTAGGTTACTATAAACTACAAATGACATCTCTCATAAGGAAAGATTTAATAAACTTAGAGGCAATGCTCCAGAGTCCAGTGAGAAGCATACAGGACAAATATTCATCATTTCTGGTGATATGGGTCATACCATTCTCTACAAACTGCAAATGCTCATCAGACTTTAAACCACACCCTCTCCCACCATTCCTGGAGGGAGACTAGTAAACATCTCCTCTCTTTGTGGGTTAAGTCTCTGTGTTGACTTCCCTGGATTCTCCAGTACTCATCTGTGTTCACAAGGACCTTTGCTCTCTAAAGTTCCTTTTTCATCACAGAACAGATATATCCCTAGACTATGCATGAGACACTAGAGGGACATGTTGACTTCCAGGTTCCTGGGCTTTGGCACAGACACTCAATTCAGGCCCTCTGGATACTAAACCTATATGTACACCATAGAGACCCTTATTAGTAAGGCTCCAGTGAGCCAGAACCCCATGAAGTCCCCTCCAAGAAAAGCCAAATACTTTTGTGAATGTGCTTGCCTTTAAGCTGGGGGAGTCTCCTCTGAGTGATAACTGGGACTTTCATATCCCCAGGCCCAAGCAATTGTCTCCATGCTCTTGGCTGTGCTCAGGGGCAAGGGAGGGGGTCTGCCTTCTCTGAGAAACCTAGGCTGGGTTGTCAAACAGACCAAGCTTTCAGCCCCCCCCAATCCTGTCCCTTTTGAGTGACAGGTCCTGAGAACACAAAGTGCCAACTAAGGTCACATTTGTACAGATAGCTCTGTCAACCTTTCCACCACTCTGAAGAGAGGATTTTCTTTATTTTTGTTTTTATTAAGGTTTTTAATAGGGTCTCATGTACCTCATGCTGTACTGAGACTCCTATTCCGTCTGCTTCTGTTTTCCAACTTGTGGGGATCTGAGGCATGTCACCATACCCACAGAGCTGGTGGATCCTCTTTATTGGATATTCCTTTCAGTGATATCCCTTTCCACATGCTGACACTTTAGGAACATTCCATAATTGTCAGCTAAATGAACAAATAAAGGGCAAAGGAAGACATACTTGTGAACTGCTAACAGTATTCCAAGCAGAAGGTCATGAGTGCTAAATGGTAGTGGGATGTGCCACAGCCAGCAGGAAAGGAAGGGGAAGGACATTGTCTCTCCCCTGTGCTGTCACAGCAGTGTCCATGCTTCTTCACTGCAGTGTCTGTTCATTCACAAAACACAAAAGCTGGTGGGCATATTGTCATATATATGGCTATGTCTTCCTCTTCCCACTGTGACCAATTAACCTTCCAGAATATCCGGAGCACTCTGTTGTCTCCTCCCTAGAAGTGTGCTGCTAGCCTTCCTTTTCTCATTGACCTTCTGTGTGACTCTGCAAGGAGCTCTGCCTTTTCTATATCATTTGGTCATGAGTGTCTATGTCATTAGACAATACAGTATTTAGACTTGCCTAGTTTGGGAATCTGTTTCCAAAGTATTAGTAATGTATTTATTCGTGTGTGTGTGTGTGTGTGTGTGTGTGTGTGTGTGTGCATGCACGCGCATGGGTGTACCATAGCTCGTGTGGGGGCCAGAAGACAGCTTGCAGAAGTTGGTTGGCCTCTCCCACTATGTGCATCCCAGTGGGCAAACTCATGTTGTCAAGCTTGGCAACAAGTGCCTTTACTCAGTGAGTCACTTCTGGTTTTCAAGGTTCCATGCCTATGCTTTTTCTTCAATGGTTTGATTTCTGGTGTTTTGGTTTTGGTTTGGTTTCTTTTGGTTTGATATGGTTTGGGTTGTTTGGTTTATTGTTTTGTGTGTGCTTGTGTGACTGTGTGTGTGTGTGTGTGTGTGTGTGTGTGTGTGTGTGTGTAAATCCCTCCTTTTGGAATGGTGTGGGTATTGAACCTAGGGCCTCATATGTGTGAGAGAAACATTTTAATTTGTTTAAAATGTTTTTTTCCCTTCCTCCATCTCTTCTTTCCTACTTTTCCTTTATCTCTTTTTTGAAACGGTCTTATGAAGTTCAACTTTGCTTCTTACTCCTGCTCTCCCAGCTTCTGCCTTTTTAAAATTTCTTTCTTTTCTTCTTTCTTTCTTTTTCTTTCTTTCTTTCTTTCTTTCTTTCTTTCTTTCTTTCTTTCTTTCCTTTCTTTCTTTCTTTCTTTCTTTCTTTTTGCTTTATTACATTTTATGCACTTTGTATCCTGACACTAGCCCCCTCCCTCATTCCATCCATAGCCCACACTCTGTCCCTCTTCTTCGCCCATGCCCCTCCCCCAGTCCACTGATAGGGGAGTTCCTCCTCCCCTTCCATCTGATCCTAGTCTATCAAGTCTTATCAGGAATGGCTGTATCGTCTTCAGTGTGGCCTGGTAAGGTTGCACCCTCTCAGGTGGATGTGAGCAGAGAGCAGGTCCCTGAGTTCATGTCAGAGACAGTCCCTGTTCTCATTATTAGGAAACCCACTTGGACACTGAGATACCATACAAACATGTGTGCAGGGGTTCGAGGTTATCTTTAAAAATGGTCCTTGTGTGGAGCATCAAACTCAGAAAAGATCCCTGTGCCCAGATATTTTGTTGTTTTGTTTTGTTTGTTTGTTTTGATTTGTATATATACTTTTATATAGTTTGTTGTTGTTTGTTAGTTTTGTTTTGGTTGTTTTTTTTTTGTTTGTTTGTTTGTTTTCCTCTCCTTGTGGAGCTCCTTTTCTCTTCAGGGCTTTCTATCTCCCCCTTCTTTAAAAAGATTCCCTGCACTCTGCCCAAAGTTTGGCTATGAGGCTCAGCCTCTGCTTTGATACACTGTAAGTTAGATTCTTTCAGAGTCCCTCTGTTGTAGGATCCTGTGCTGTTTTTTTTCCTCTTCTGATGTCCATCCCATTTGCCTTTCTGAATGAGGCAGGGTCCTCCCAGTGTCCTCCTTTTTGATTAGATTCTTTAGGTGCACAGTTTTTAGTATGATTATTCTATATTGTATGTCTAATATGTACTTATATGTAAGTATATACCATGTGTATCTTTCTGCTTCTGGGATACCTCACTCAGAATGACCTTTTCTAGTTACTGCCATTTGCATGAAAATTTCATAATTACCTTGTTTTTAATTGCTGAATAGTATTCCATTGTGTAAATATACCAAAATCTCTGTATCCATTCCTCAATTGAGGGACAAAATGGCTGGTGGATCATGGGCATCAATTAGAAGACCCAGAAAAGGGCACACGGGTCTTTTCTGAAACTGACATTCCATCAAAGATCATATATGGATATAACCTAGAACCTCTACTCGGATGAAGCCCGTGGTAGCTCAGTAACCAATTGGTTTCCCACAGTAAGGGGAACAGGGACTATTTCTGACAGGAACTCAATGGCAGGCTCTTTGACCTCCCCACCCCCCAAGGAAGGAGCAGTACTGATAGGCCACAGAAGAGGACTTTGCAGCCAGTCCTGAGGATACCTGATAAAACAGGGTCAGATGAAAGAGGAGGAGTTCCTCCCCAATCAGTAGACTTGGATAGGGAGAGGGAGGAGATGAGGAAGGAAGGGAGTGTTTGAGAGAGAATGAGGGAGCGGGATACAGTGGGGATACAGAGTTAATAAAATGTAACAAATAATAAAAAATAAAAATAAAAAAGAAGACCCAAAAATAAACCCACAGACTTATGGACACCTGATTTTTGACAAAGATGCTAAAATCATACAATGGAAAAAGATAACATCTTTAACAAATGGTGCTCATCTAACTGGATATCTACATGTAGAAAAATGCAAATAGATCCATTCTTATTACCTTGCACAAAACTAAAGTCCAAGTGGATCAAAGACTTCAATATAAAAATGGACACACTAAGCTTGTTAGAAGGAAAAGTGGGGAAGAGCCTTGAACTCATTGTCACAGGAGACAACTTCCTGAACAAAACACCAACAGCACAGGCTATAAGCTCAACAATCATTAATTGGGACCTCATGAAACTGAAAACTTCTGTAAAAAAAGGATACTGTTGTCAGAACAAAACAACAATCTATATCTGACACCGACCCTATATCTGACAGAGGGATAATATCCAGAATAAATGAAGAACACAAGAAGTTGAACAGTAACATATCAAGCAAGCCAATTAAAAAATGGGGTACAGCACTAAACAGAGAATTCTCAATAAAGGAATATCGCATGGCAGAAAAACCCTTAAAGAAATGCTCAACATCCTTAGCTATCAGGGAAATGCAAATCAAAATGACCCTATTTATGGTTGTGAGCCTAGCCTTTAATAGCTGAGCCATCTCTCCAGTCCTAAGACTGTGTAGCCCAGGATGTCCTCGAACTCGTGATCCTTCTGCCTCTGCTTCCTTCAGCAAATCTTACTAGTGTGCTCCACTACAACCAAGTAATAAAATAAAACCACAATCAAGAAATAAAATTTAAAAGTGGGGTACAGAGCTAAACAGATAATTCTCTGTAGAGGAATATAGAATGGTAGAGAAACACTTAAAGAAATGCTTAGGAGTGGTATAGCTGGATTTTGAGTGGTATAGCTGGATCAGACAACTATTCCTAATTGTCTGAGAAAGCGCCAGAATGATTTCCAAAGTGGTTGTACAAGCCATACCACATCTAAGCATATATACAAAAGATGCTCAAGTATACAAGGACAGTTGTTCCACCATGTTCAAAGCAGCTTTATTTGTTATAGCCAGAACCTGGAAACAACCCAGATGTCCCTCAATTGGTGCATGGATACAGAAATTGTTTCACATTTGCGCAATGGTACACCACTCAGCAATTAAAAACAAAGAAATCATGAAATTTTCAAGCAAATGTTCGGATCTAGAAAAGATCATCCTGAATGAGGTATCCCAGAAACAGAAAGATACACATGGTTTATACTCACTTATAAGTGGATATTAGACGTATAGTAAAGGATAATCAAACTAAAATAAATACACCTAAAGAAGCTAAGCAAGAACGAAGACACTGGGTAAGATTCTCAATCCTCATTCAGAAAGGCAAGCAGGATAGACATTGGAAGAAGGAGAAAACAGGGAACAGGACAGAAGCCTACCACAGAGGGCTTCTGAAAGACTCTACCCAGCAGTGCATCTAAGCAGATGCTGAGACTCATAGCCAAACTTTGAGCAGAGCACAGGGAATATTATGAAATAAGGGGAAGACAGAAAGACCTAGGAGCTCCACAAGAAGAGCAACAGAACAAAATATCTGGGCCCAGGGGTCTTTTCTGAGACTGATACTCCAACCAAGAACCATGCATGAAGATAACCTAGAACTACTGCACAGATGTAGCCCATGGCAGCTCAGTCTCCAAGTGGTTTCCTAGTAAAGGGAAAAGGACTGTCTCTGACATGAACTCAGTGGCTGGCTCTTTGATAAAATATTTTTTAAAGGATGGACAAAACTGTCCTAAGTTGTCTGAGGGAGTTGAAGCTATCTTTCTTATTTTGTGTTTTTATTGTCTAGATTATACTTGGCACTTGCAAACTAGTAACTGGCAAATGAGGCCCTGGAAGGCCCATGACACAGGATGTGGACAGGGCCCCATGGTTTGAAGACAGGCTGCAGGTGCCAGTGGAGCAGTGTGCACTCGCGGCACAGAAGTACGTGGCTGAGTCTCCAGGCTGAGTGTCTGTGATGTGCAGGGAGAAGTGTTTGGCTTTCTTATCCAGTAAAACTGTGAGTCTTTGGTTCTGCTTTCTGTCCACATTTGAACGAATGTCCATGATGAACTGAAGAGCCTTCCCAGGTTCTTGTTTGTACCAAGGGAAGTAGTTTGAGGCACTGTCTGTGTAAGTGCAGTTGATGACAGCGCTGGCTCCCTCCTGAACTCTCAGGATGGAAGGGTGCTGCTCCACCTACTCTCCTTGGCTCATCCCTGTGCAGAAAGATGGAGAGAAAGGAGGAAGGTCATCAGGTCATCACTTTCCAGAAATCTCTTTTCTACAGTAACTGGAGAAAACCTGAATAAAATATCGATTCCCCTAGATGACTCAGTAATGCTTACTGATTACTTTGTGGCCCTAAAATATTAACTTACCATCCATCTGCAGCCACAGAAACATGAATAAAGTAGGAACATATGACTTCATCATTCTTCCCAGTGAAATTGAAATCCAGTGTCAATCGTGATGGTCGGCAGGTCAGCTACAGCTACCAGAGTGTTGTTCTATCTCAGTAACAATTCTAGCTCTGGAGTCTTCCCCTCAGCCACTGAGGAAAGGGCTTAGCTTCTGCACAGTCAGTACACAAGGAAGTGAATTCTCTGCATCCTCCCCAGCAGTTGAGAATTACTACCACCTTGTGGTGAATCTCTAACCAGCAAAGAGTCTGGTTAAGTGTTCTCTGACCCTATGTGACTCAGACACATAAAACACAATGTGTCATATCACATGGCTTCTAGTACTGAGAGACCAAGGATGGTATTTGTACATACTAGTGAAGCTGTTTCTTTTCTTTACATGTAGTATAGGACATGTATGATGCTTCATATACAAATGTATATCCATAATATGTTCATATATAAATGCATATATATGGCGTATATATGGGTGTGTTTGTGAGTGTGTGTGTCTGTGTGTGTGTAACATTTGTTCTGTGTAGAACTGTTTTTACCTTTCCACTCTCAAACTGCAGAATTCTTGGATCACTCATCAAGTATTCTCCCATTTCTTGGAGAAATATGCTTAGGTTTGTAGTTGTCCTTGTGAATTATAGCACTCAAGAAAATGTTTTTCAAGTCTCTCATGGGCTTTCAGTAGCAAGAAGACAAGGTTTATTCTATTTCAGTGAGTCCTTGCTGATAATATAACTATGGCGTTTTTATGCTTTCATCTTGCCCTCCATAGAAACCAGCCTGGAATCACAAATGCACATAGCTACTCTTAGAAAAGGTCTCAGAAGTCATTTGGTCATCAGAGCGGCAACATCCATGTTTCTTATTCTCACAGCATCCAGTGTTGTAGACTGAATAACTGGTAGAAAAGTAGTGTGGATCCCCTGCAGAATCTGCCAAATACTGCAACAAACCCAGCTTTCCTCCTTCCTTGGTTCCTTTGTAGCACCCCTCTGATTCTAGCCCATGCCCTTTCCTTTGTGTCAAATACAAATATCTAAAAACACCATCTAGCTGGAAATCTAGTGTATGTGGGCTTAAGAAGCAGGTAGGACAGAGTTACTGAGAAATGGGACCATCCCAAATTAGAAATAAAAACAACTGGACCTTGAATAAGGGCCAGCTAAGAAAGAAAAACAAGTCAGGCAATTAAGGGCTACTAAATCTTGAGCAGGGGCCAGGCCAGATGACCCCCCTCAAAAGACTGGACAAGCTTGTTTTAAGATAAGGGACCCGGGACTGGAAAGACTGTCCTTGGAGCTGTAAGCTGCCAGCCGCGAAACCGGGAGATGGGAGAGATGGGAGGACTGTCCTTGAGAAACTGTAAGCTGCCAGCTGCATAACTGCTATCTTTTCTGCTAACTAGTCAATGTAAAGGCCTGATTTTTTAGGTATGTATGCTCCGGGTTGCCTCCTGCTTTGAAGGGACGACCCCCATCGCGATCGGAATAAACTTCCTCTTGCTTTTGCATCAAACCACGGTCTGTGAGTCTCTTTGGGGGAGGGAGCGGTACGGAGACCCTGCACCAAGAGTGCAGGTTTTGCATTACTGTCCTCCATTTCAATTCCCTGGTACCATCCCCAGTCCTGTAACAGACCACCTGCATGGGCCTTTCCTTTCACTTTTCCTCCATTCTCTGGAATTCAGCTGAACTTCTCTGTATTTCCTCTCCTCCCTCACCCCTATTACTTTGCATCAAATACCAAAAGAGACACTCCCTCCTGGGAACCTGAAGGCCACCCCTGCCTGGGAAACAGGTACTCCATCCTCACTCAACATCATGCCCTACAGTGAAATGTCCCCAGTTTCAACCCTACCCATGAAGCAGACCACTTGAATGGGCCTGTCCTTCTCTGTTTCCATATCTCATGTATTCCACCAAACATTGCAGAAGACCGAGCTTGGCTTATTCTTGTGGATCCTCTTAGAACTCCCTCTAATTAACCTCCTTTCCTTTATGTCATCCTCCAATACAAAAAAAAAAAAAAAACAAAACACAACAACAACAACAAAACCATTGGTAAGCCGCAGAGGTAAGCTTCACCAACACAGTACAAGACATGGAATCTCAGGCTTTGAAGATAAGGTGGAAGAAATGGACAGATGTCTTAGTCAAAGAAAATGTTAAATCAAAACAAAGACAAAAACAAAACAATAATAAAACAAACAAACAAACCCTGGGAGAAAATATCCATGAAAGCAAGGACACCATAAAAAGATTGAATCTACAAATGATATAAATAAAGGAGAAGAAACCTGTCATTCCTGTTGGCAGAGGCTTGGATTGTAGCTGGAGTCCAGGAACTCAGCTCTGAGACAGAGACAATGGGTTCCATTTCCCTCAGGGGCAGCTATAGCACCTTAGGATGAGGCATAAGGATGCTAAGCCAGCATGTGTAAAAGATTTTCCGCAAAAATGTTACAGTTTAGGTCTCTTAGCATGAAATTGCCAGTGGCAATGGAAGCAGGCCATTCCAAACTTATGGTGGTAGAAAGTGTTACAGCTCTTGGTCAAGTTGCTGTGCTTAGTACAGCAGAGGTGCAGGACAATGCTCTTGCCTGGTGGGCTTGCAGCCAAGTCACAGGCCTGGTGAGGCACAGGCCCAGCAAGGTCTAGGCCCCGCATGCTACAGGACAAACCCTATGAGACTCAGCCCATAGGAGGACAAATGACAAATCTTAGATGGTTTTGCTGTGGAAAAGCTCCTGTGTAGTCAAAGGCAATATAAACCCTGAGCAGAGGGAGGGATTTTGAAGGTGAATGTGTTTGATTCAATGGGGCCAGTGGTTCAGGAGGTCAGGGGTACTTAAGGTCCTATGACAAGAAGGAAAATACCGTACTTAATTATTCTATCGGGGAGGGCATCTCCAAGTACAATTGCAGGTCACTGCTGGAATAACATCCTTAGCAGGGTGGGGTGTTTTGGGGAATTCCTAGATGCTTCCTAGAACACTTTCCTTATTAGGGAAAAGTCTGTCCTGTAATCTGTCCTGAGGGCTATGTGACAATTTTTAGCTCCTTACAATACCTGGGGTCACCTAGATCAGGGGAGACTTTTAGAAACCCTCTAGAAAAGGGAGTTTACCATCATAGAGTGAGCACAGTTAAATGGCTATCCAGTTGCAACCTACTCTAAAAGCACAAAATGGCAACCAACAGAATAGGAAAGGATTTTTACCAACCCAAATCTGATAGAGGGCTAACATTTAACATAGATGAAGAATCCAAGAAACTAGACATGAACAATACAAATCAACTAATTCCTAAAAATGTGGTTTAGATATAAATGGAATTCTCAACCGAGAAATCTCAAACAGCCCAGAAGCACTTTAAGAACCTGCAACAGAGGGCCTCTGAAAGGCTCTGCCCTGCCGAATATCAAAGCAGATACTGAAACTTATGGCCAACTGTTGAGCAGAATGCATGGAATCTTATGAAAGAAGTAGGAAATAGTAAGATCTGGAGAGGACAGGAACTCCACAAGGAGAGCAACAGAACCAGAAAACTTGAACACAGGGGTCTTTCCAGAGACTCATATTCCAACCAAGTACCATGCATGGAGATAAACTAGAACCTCTGCACAGATGTAGCCCATGGCAGCTCAATGTCCAAGTGGGTTCTGTAGTAATGGGAAGAGGGACTGCCTCTGACATAAACTGATTGGCCTGCTCTTTGATCATCTCCCCCTGAGGTGACAACAGCCTTACCAGACCACAGAAGTTGACAATGCAGCCACTCCTGATGAGATATGATAGACTAAGATCAGAAGGAAGCAGAGGGGGACCTCCACTATCAGTGCACTTGGGGAAGGGCATGCGTGAAGAAGGGGAAAGGAAGGTGGGATTAGGAGGAGAGGAAAGAGGGGGTTATGGGGGGATAGAAAGTGAATGAAGTGTAATTAATAAAAGTTAAAAAAAGAAATGTCCAACATCCTTAGCCATCAGAGAAATGTAAATCAAAATGACTCTGAGATTCCATCTTACACCTGTCAGGATGCCTAAGATCAAAAACACAAGTGACAGTTCATACTCACGAGGGATGTGGAGCATGGAGAACACTCCTCCATTGCTAATAGTAGTGCAAACATGTTCAACCACTTTGGAAATCAATATGGTAGTTTTTCAGAAAAATTCAAATCATTCTATCTCAAAACACAGCCATACCACACCTGGACATATACTCAAAGATTCTGCATTCTACCACCAGGGCACTTGTTCTACTATGTTCACAGCAGCTTTATTCATAATAGACAGAAACTGGAAACAACCTAGAAGTCCTCAACTGAAGAATAGATAAAAAAATATGGTACAATTATACAATGGGATAATTTTTATTTTAGTTTATTATTTATACTTTATTCACTTTGTATCCCCCATAAGTCCCTCCCTCCTCCCGTACTGGTCCCACCCTCCCTCCCCCTTCTTCACACATGCCCTTCCCCAAGTCCACTGATAGGGGAGGTCCTCCTCTCCTTCCTTCTGATCTTAGTCTATCAGATCACATCAGGAGTGGCTGCATTGTCATCTTCTGTGGCCTGGTAAGGCTGCTCCCTTATCAGGGGAGGTGCTGTTATGGCCAACTGTTGGGCAGAGTGCATGGAATCTTATGTAAGAAGTGGGAAATAGTAAGATCTGGAGAGGACAGCAACTCCACAAAGAGAGTAACAGAACCAGAAAATTTGAACACAGGGGTCTTCCCAGAGACTCATACTCCAACCAAGTAACAGGCACGGAGATAACCTAGAACCCCTGCACAGATATAGCCCATGGCAGTTTAGTGTCCAAGTGGGTTACATAGTAATGGGAAGACATGGGATAATTTTAAGCTGTTAAAAATTACATTATGAAATTCACAGGCAAATGGCTGGAACTAGAAAAGAATCATCCTGAGTGAGGTAACCCAGACTCAGAAAGGTAAACTGGGTATGTACTCACTTAAAAGTAAATATTAGCTGTAAAATACATGATAATCATGCTAAATACACTCCACAGACCCAGAAGCTAAGTAACAAGGAGGAATTTAGGCGGGTGGCATAGATCTCACTGGGAAGGACAAATAAGATAGATTCTGTGGACTAGGAGTGGGTAGAGATGGAAATAGGAGTGAAGGAAGGGAGAGAGGGAGAGAGTGCTGGGAGAGATGACTGGATTTGGGAGCATTTAAGAGCAAAATAGAAACCTAGTGCCATGAAAACTCCCAGAAATCTACAAGAATGACCCTAGGAAAAAAAATCCTAGTATTGGGGGATAACGAGCCCATGTTGACCATCTTCTAAAACCAGACAAGGCTCCCAGTGGAGGAACTAGGACACCAACCCAGCAACTTTCTGGAGTTGATTACTATCTTTCTAGGGTAACTGGAAGGCTTACATGCTCAACAGAGGTTGTGATAAAGTTGATGAGACCTAATGTAGAACATAAAATTGTTTTTTATTTTTATTAATTACAATTTATTCACTTTGTATCCCCCTGCATCTTCCTCCTTCTTCCTCTCCCAAATCCACCCTCCCTCCTCCTTCTCCACCCATGCCCCTTCCCAAGTCCACTGATAGGGGAGGTCTTTCTCCCCTTCCTTCTGAACCTAGACTATCAGGTTTCATCAGGAGTGGCTGCATTGTCTTCCTCTGTGTCCTGGTAAGGCTGATCCCCACTCAGGGGGAAGTGATAAAAGAGCAGGACAACCAGTTCATGTCAGAGACAGTCCCTGTTCCCATTACTATGGAACCCACTTGGACACAGAACTACTTGGGCTACATTTGTGTAGGGGTTCTAGGTTATCTCCATGAATTGTCCTTGGATGGAGTATCAGTCTCAGATACTCATTTTTTATGTGATGAAATTTGCCAAATTAAAAACTCATTAGAAAAATACAAAATAAAAAAGAATGAAGTTAATGAAAAATTGGCTCTTCAAAATGAGGAGGTAGAAATTTAAACAGCAAATTCAGAAGAGAACTGCTTTGTCAGGACGTTGCTGATAGCCAGAAGCAAACAGATTTACAAAGTAATCACTTTGATCAGGAACAGAAGACAATGACAACTAATCACAGTTTTCTAAAATGAACTGTGAACTTGTTCAATATCCTGATAAAATTCAGACATCAACATAAACCAATGAGAAAATTGAGCTTCAGAACCAAGAAGTGAGAGAAAATCTCTAGGAGAGTCTTACAGGAAATGGAGCAGAGACTGTTGACTGTAACAGGATGAAGTTTATTGTGCATCACACAGAGACTACCAGACTTAGAAGGAGGAGGGGCATTATCAAAGTGCAAAAGCTCACAGACCTTCTGAGAGCCCGGATGAAGATGATCCACCCAGTCATGGTGCTGTCAGTGCAAATACAGAAGAATGGAAGGTGCTTTTATCAGTTGATACTTTTTTCCATTTTGTATTTTGATTTCACTTGAATTTTGATTTTAAGGATTTACAGCAGACAATATCATTTATATTGCTTTAAAAATGTTTACTATATGTCTTATCTAGAATACATCCAAAACTGCTGTCTGTAGTCCTCAAACTCATTTGTTTATTAAACAAGTGCTTTCAAGTCCAGATTTATCAGGAATGGGCTTAGAAAACAGTGATCTATCTTTTTCATTTCTTTTTTTATTAATAACAGTTTATTCACTTTGTATCCCACCTGTAGCCCCCTCCCCCACCCCTTCAAATTCCACCCTCCCTCCATTTTTTTCTCCTATGCTCCTCCCCTAGCCCAATGATATAGAAAGTCTTCCTCCCCTTCCACCTGACCATGGTCTATCAAGTCTCATCAGGACTGGCTTCTTTTTCTTCCTTTGTTTCCTGGCAAGGCTGATCCCCCTTAGGTGGAGGTGTTTCTAGAGCTAGCCCATGGGTTCATGTCAGAGATGCTCCCTGGTCCTATTATTGGGGAACCCTCTTGGATACTGAGCTGCCTTGGGCTGCTTCTGTGCAGGGGTTTTAAGTTATCTCCATGCATGGTCCTTGTTTGGAGTATCTGTCTCAGAAAAGACCCCTGTGCCCAGATTTTTTGGTTCTGTTGTTCCCTTTGTGGAGCTCCTGTTCCCTCCAGGTCTTTCTGTCTCCACCTTCTTTCATAAGATTCCATGCATTCTGCCCCAAATTTGGCAATGCATCTCAGCATATGTTTTGATACCATTCTGAGTGAAGTCTTTCAGAGGCCACCTGTGATAGGCTACTGTCCTGTTCCCTGTTTTGTCCCTCTTCTGATGTCCATCTTATTTGCCTTTCTGAATAAAGATTGAGCATCTCACCAAGGTCCTCCTTGCTTAGCTTCCTTAGGTGTATGGATTTTAGCATAATCATTCTATATTATATGTCTAATATCCATTTATAAGTGTGTATATACCATGTGTGTCTTTCTGCTTCTGGGATACCTCACTCAGGATGATCTTTTCTAGATCTCACCATTTGCCTACAAATTTCATGATTTCTTTGCTTTTAATTGCTGAATAGTATTCCATTGTGTAAATGTATCACAATTTCTGTATCCATTTTTCAATTGAGAAGCATCTGGGTCATTTCAAGATTCTAGCCATTACAAATAAAGCTGCTACTAACATGGTTGAGCAAATGTCCTTGTATACTTGAGCATCTTTTAGATATATGCCTAGCAATGGTACAGCTGGGTCTTAAGATAGCACTATTCCTATTTTTCTGAGAAAGCCCAGACTTGAACTCATTGGCACAGGAGACAACTTCCTGAACAGAACACCAAGAGCACAGGTTCTAAGATCAACAATTAATAAATGGGACCTCATGAAACTGAAAACCTTCTGTAAAGCAAAGGACACTGTTTTCAGAACAAAACGACAGCCTACAGATTGAGAAATGATCTTCACCAACCATATTTCTGATAGAGGGCTAATATCCAGAATATATAAATAAGTCAAGAAGTTAAACAGCAACTAATCAAATAACCCAATTTAAAAATGGGGTACAGAGTTAAACAGAGAATTCTCAATAGAGGAACATTGAATGACAAAGAAACAATTAAAGATGTGCTCATCATCCTTAGTCATCAGGGAAATGCAAATCAAAACGACCCTGATATTTTACCTTACACCCATCAGAATGGCTAAGATCAAAAACTCTCCTGACAACATATGCTGGGGGGGATGTGGAGAAAGGGGAACCCTCCTCCACTGCTGGGAATATAAACCTGTATAACCACTCTGGAAATCAAGCTGATGCTTTCTCAGAAAATTAGGAATAGAGCTTCCTCAAGATCCAGCTATACCACTCCTAGGCATATATCCATAGATGCTCTAGTACACAATAAGGATATTTCCTCAATCATGTTTGTAGCAGCTTTATTTGTAATAGCTAGAAGTTGGAAAAAACCCAAATGCCCCCCAACTGAGGAATGGATACAGAAATTGTGGTACATTTCCACAATGGAATATTACTCAGCAATAAAAAAAAAGGAAATTATGAAATTTGCAGGTAAGTGGTGGGACCTAGAAAAGATCATCTGAGTGAGGTACCCCAGAAACAGAAAGACACACGGGATATATACTCATTCATAAGTGGATATTAGACAGATAACATAGGCTAAACCTACTAAAATCTATACACCTAAAGAAACTAATCAAGAAGGAGGACTCTTGCTAAATGTTCAATCCCCATTTAGAAAGGCAAAGAGGATGGACATCAGAAGGAGGAGAAAACAGGGAACAGGACAGTAGCCTTCCACAGAGGGCCTCTGAAAGGCTCTACCCTGCAGGGAATCAGAGCAGATGCTGAGACTTATGGCCAACCTTTGGGCAGAGTGCAGGGAAACTTAGAAAAGCAGTGGAAAATAGTAATACCTAGAGAGGACAGGAGCTCCACAAGGAGAGCAACAGAACCAAAAATATGGGCACAGGGATTTTTTTCTGAGACTGATACTCTAACCAAGGACCATTCATGGAGATAACCTAGAACCCCTGCACAGATGTAGCCCATGGAAGTTCAGTGTCCAAGTAGGTTGCATAGTAATGGCAACAGGGGCTGTCTCTGACATGAACTTTGCTGAAGGTGTTAATTAGCTGTAGGAGTTCCCTGGTAGAATTGTTGGGGTCACTCACATATACTATCCTATCATCTGCAAATAGTGATACTTTGACTTCTTCCTTTCCAATTTGTATCCCCTTGATCTCCTTCAACTGTCTTATTGCTCTAGCAAGGACTGCCAGAACTATGTTGAAGAGATATGGAGAGAGTGGGCAGCCTTGTCTTGTCCCTGATTTTAGTGGGATTGCTTTAAGTTTCTCTCCGTTTAGTCTGATGTTGGCTATAGGCTTGCTGTATATCGCCTTTACTATGTTTAGATATGTGCCTTGTATCCCTGATCTCTCCAAGACTTTAAACATGAATGGATGTTGGATTTTGTCAAATGCTTTTTCAGCATCTAGGGAGATTATCATGTGTTTTTTTTTTTTCTTTCAGTTTGTTAATATGGTGGATCACATTGATGGATTTCCGTATATTGAACCACCCCTGCATACCTGGGATGAAGCCTACTTGGTCATAGTGGATAATATCTTTGATGTGTTCTTGGATTCGGTTTGCAAATATTTTATTAAGTATTTTTGCATCAATGTTCATAAGGGAGATTGGCCTGAAATTCTCTTTCTTTGTTGAGTCTTTGTGAGTTTTAGGTACCAAGATGACTGTGGCTTCATAGAATGAGTTTGGTAATGTTCCTTCTGTTTCTATTTTATGGAATAGTTTGAAGAGAATTGGTTTTAGCTCTCCTTTGAAGGTCTGGTAGAATTCTGCACTGAAGTCATTCTGATCCTGGGCTTTTTTTGAATGGGAGACTTTTGATGACCGCTTCTATTTCTTTGGGGGATATAGGAATATTTAGTTGATTTACCTGGTCCTGATTCAGCTTTGGTAAGTCAAATCGATCAAGAAAATTGTCCATTTCATTTAGATTTTTAAATTTTGTGGCATATAGACTTTTGAAGTAAGTCCTAATGATTGTTTGGATTTCCTCAGTGTCTGTAGTTATATACCCCTTTTCATTTCTGATTTTGTTGATTTGGATGGTGTCTCTCTGCCTTTTAGTTAGCTTGGCTAAGGGTTTGTCGATCTTGTTGATTTTCTCAAAGAACCAGCTCTTGGTTTCATTGATTCTTTGAATTGTTTTATTTGTTTCCAATTGATTGATTTCAGCCCTGAGTTTGATTATTTCCAGCCATCTACTCCTTCTTGGTGTGTCTGCTTCTTCTTTTCCTAGGGTTTTTAAGTGAGCCATTAACGTGCTTGAATGGCTACTCCTGTTTGCTTCTTGGGTCCGTTTGCTTGGAAAGTCGTCTTCCAACCCTTTACCCTTAGGTAATGTCTACCTTTGTGTCTTAGGTGTGTTTCTTGTATGCAACAGATTGCTGGGTTTAGTTTACGTATCCATTCTGTTAATCTGTGTCTTTTTATTGGAGAGTTGAGTCCATTGATGTTGAGAGAGATTAATGACCAGTGGCTGCTAGATCCCTTGATTTTGATGTTGGCTGTGTGCTTGGTTGCTTTTTGTTTTACTGAAGTGATGTTATTTATTTCCTGTGTTTTCTTGAATGTAGCTAGTTTTCCTGAGTTGTATTTTCCCTTCCAGTGTCTTCTGTAATGCTGGATTTGTTTGTAGGTATTGTTGAAATTTGTTTTTGTCATTGAATATCTTGTTTTCTCCATCTATGAGGACTGAGAGTTTTGTGGGGTATAGTAGCCTGGGCTGACATCTGTGTTCTCTTAGGGTCTGCATGATATCCATCCAGCCCTTCTGGCTTTCATAGTCTCTGTTGAAAAGTCAGGTGTGATTCTAATGGGTTTGCCATTGTATGTTACTTGGCCTTTTTCCCTTGCAGCTTTTAGTATTTTTTCTTTGTTCTGTATACTTACTGTTTGGATTATTATGTGGCAGGAGGATTTTCTTTTCTGGTCAAATTTGTTGGGTGTTCTGTAGGCCTCATGTATTCTAATTGGCCTCTCCTTTAGCTTGGGGAAATTTTCTTCAATGATTTTGTTGAAAATATTTTCTGGGTCTTGGAGAAGGGAGTCTTCTTTTTCCTCTATACCTATTATTCTTAGGTTTTGTCTTTTCATATTGTTTTGGATTTCTTGGACAGTCTGTGTCAGGAATTTTTCGGATTTAACATTTTCTTTGACAGATACATCGATTTCTTCCATTGTATCTTCTACACCTGAGATTCTTTCTTCCATCTTTTGTAGTCTGTTGGTTATGCTTACCTCTGTAGTTCCTGTTTTCTTCCCTAGATTCTTCCTTTCCATTATTTCTTCCATTTGTGTTTTCTTTAATTTTTCTAATTTTATCTTCAGGTCTTAAGTTGTTTTGTTTACTTCCTTCACCTGTCTGATTGTACTTTCCTGTTTTTCTTTTAGTTCCTTCAACTCTGTTTCTTTTATTTCATTCAGTGCTTTAAGCATTTCCTTTCTAAAGGCCATAAACTGTTTGGCTGCAGCTTCCTCTATTTCTTTACGGATGGCAATATTCTGTTTGAGTTTATCTTCCTCTATGTCTTTACAAATCTTATTTGTTTCCTCTGTTATCATCTTCATGAGCATAGTTGTTAGTTCATCTTCTTGGATTTCAGTTATGGTGGGGTGTCCAGGCCTACTTGCCCCTGGGTAACTGGGTTCTGGAGATGCCATATTGCTCTGTCTTCTGTTGCTTGAGCTTTTACGCTGGCCTCTACCCATTGTGCTATCTTAGGTGTTTGGGGCTATTTTCTGGTGGTTCCTAGGGACCCTGTGGTGGAGAGAATCCCCTTTGAAGAAAGTTCGTTTTTCCTGAAGGATGTCTTCTCAGCTTTTTGGGTATAGTCCCTGGATGGCTGGTGTTTTTTCCGGAGTTGCCCACCTCAGCGATATAGACCTGAGTGGTAACTGTGGTCTTTGTTAGTCGAGAGGGTTCTCCTCTCACCCAGGGAAGTCCTGAGGGCAGCTGCCCTGTTTCTGGGTTTCTTGTTGTAAATTTAATGATCAGCTGCTGTGACCCAGTTGGACATCAGGCGCGCAGCAACAGTTTGTGCCTGTGTCTGGAGCACAGCTGAGTGATGGCGCCTGGGCCCCACTGGTCTGCTAGACTTTTTCTAGGGAAGGATTGGGTGATTTAAGTCAGTACAGTTTCTTTCCTTCCCTGTGGATTCTCTGGAGACACGGACTCCCAGTGCCTTTTTTTGCCCTGGTGCATACTGCTCAGTGTTCACCAGCTGGCTGGCTGCAGAAACTGCCTGTGCCTGGAGCATAGCTGAGTGATGGCAGCTCAGTCTCTGCCAGCTGTCTGGTGCGTAGAAACTGCCTTTGTCTGCCTTTGCGGCCTTTGGGAGCCTGGGTGCCTCCCTAAGCTGGGTAATTTTCCAGGGACCTTTTCAGGCTGGGGGTGTCAGCTGAGTGCTCTGAGATCAGACCAGCCGCTTCCCTCCCTGTGTGTTTGCACCAGACAGTGAAACTCATTCGCTGGTGCCCTGGTGCCCACAGTTCTATCTCAGGTGGCGAATCAGGGCGCAGGCAGGCAGGGCTCTGTGCCAGAGCCTGGGTCCTCAGCTCTGGCTCCCGGCTGGCTCCTGGGGTGTCCGTGGAACCCGAGTCTTTTCCAGGGGATGTCTGGGTGACCTAAGGCCAGTCCAAATCGTTTCTTGTACCCTGGGGTTATCTCTCGACTGAAAATTCTAGTCTCTGATAGTGTGGTGCGCACGGTTCAGTCTGGAACCGTGACCAGAGACACTGGCTTGTGGCTCTGGGATGGGGCTGGGGCTGGCGGCCGGCAGCCAAGCATCTGGCGGAACTGGGATCTCTTCCAAGGTTTAGGTTAGCCGAGTGAGTTAAAAGCTGATTGAATGCCCCACTCTGGGGTATCCTCTCACCTGGGAAACACAATGACTGTGTTTTATGGCCCAGAGTTCTGATTACTGGTCACTGTGCTGATCTTGCTGTTGCTGCTCAAAATGAGAGTCCTCCCGGCGCCGCCATCTTGCCCCTCCCTCATGTGAAATATTTTTTACAATTCATAATGAAATGCATTATGCTTTTTAAAATACCAAGACATTGTAAATATAATGTTTTAATTTGACAATGAAGATAATTTCTATTATTTTTCTACACCTTATTTTAGTAGATTTCTGAAATTAATTCTTTCAACTTCATATTCAGCAGATTACCTGGAAGTTTGTCAGGTGCTCTCTAAACAAAGGATGAAAACAGTTGCTCTCTGTTTCTGATTGTGAGAAATGGTCTTAATGATTCTGGAGTGTGTAAGAGGGGTTTTTATTTTATGACATCAGCATAAGCATTTGTTAAAATGAAGTGTGTATTTTACTCATGTAGGTGGATGGTTCTGGCATCTAACATTCTAGAAGTCAGTGTCAGGTCAGTCTGAACTGTCATATCAGTGCGAACTTCTTGAGGTATTTTTATGTCTCCTCACACTTCCTTTGTAATTGGTGGAGATCTGATAAAGCCACAGCTGGGCAAAGCCTCCTGCAGTCTCCCTCTGTCAGGAGCTGGAGCTACACACCCAGCTGCAGTTTGGGGCCAGGCTGCAGGCTTGCTGGGAGCACTGTGCCTCAGCAGCACAGAGGTAGGTGCCTGAGTCCTCCAGCTGGGCGTCCCTGATGTGCAGGGTGCTGTAGCTCTCCTTAAAATCAAATGTTGACTTTAACCTCCCATTCTCCTTTGTTCCGGGAGTCAGGTAGAAAAGTCTGATGAGGCTGCCCTGAGGATTCTGTCTGAACCACTGCACACTCTCCATGGTGGTAGAAAAGTTGCATCTCAGAGCAGAACTGGTTCCCTCATCGAGACTCAGGACTGAAGGACTCTGCTCCACTCCAGCTCCTCTCACCCCTGCTTGGAAACAGATAAGCAAACCAGAATCAGAGAGAGGTTTCACCCACACCTGTCAGATATCCCAGGAGACTTCCATGAGGATGAATGCACAGGAGCTGTGTGTTGGCTTTCTCCCACTCCACCATTTCTGGAGAATCCCTAAAGCAGCTTAGCTGAGCCCAACTCACAGCAAATCTGCACCCACAGAATCCCCAGCACAGCTCCCAGGTTCCTCTCCATGGCCCCTGTCCAGTTGCTGGGATTCTTCTCTCCAGCTCTGAAGGGGGTCGAGTCTTGTACACAGACACACTGTGCTTACACACAACAGGTTCTTAGAATCACTGAGCTTCCTCCTTCATCTGAACAGGAAACCCCACCCACCTCAATGTCAGGATGCAGCACTGTACTTGCTTTAGGACTAAAGGACTATGATGCAGAGCCCAGAACACTGTGTTTCCAATGTAACACGTCGTAAGGGAGTGTGGGGAAAATGTGAGAGGATGGGGAGGCATGAATGCAGAGCGCTGGTGGGAAAATACATATCTACTAGTGAGCATATATATATGTGTGTGTGTGTATGTGTGTGTATGTATGCATGTGTGTGTGTGTCTGTGTCTGTGTGTGTGATATAAATGGTATGGGAATAGTTTCTATTTCATTGAATTTGGGGAATTTTAGATATAAAACTATTTTTTTTAAATAAAAAGAGTGGAGATATTTTCTCTTGAGTGTCGATTGTCATAATGCCCCGTGAGGTCGTATTTTGTTTTTATCTGTTGAGAGAATTGTTCTTAAAATATATTTATAGACACATGAGATAGGTGAACAGGCTCTAGATATCTGTGGTTATACATAAAATGGTTGAGGACTAAAGCTCCAGGTGAACTCCACATCCATCAGCCCTACTACTTGCTCAGTGACTGTATTGCCTGGTCTCATCTCAACTCCTCTAACCTTCAACTATCCTGAGGAAAAGTCATTTCCAGAGATTTCCCCCACCACTGATTTACATTCTGTCTCCCAGTCCTTCCACCAAACCCCACCCTCTCTCCCCATATCTGGTCCCCACCCCTGTTACCCTCCTCCCCTCTTCTTCCACCAAGTACCCTTCCTCCATCACGTCAGATGTTAATTGTATTTTCCCTTATGAGTGAGATTAAAGCAGCTTTCCTTGGCTTCTTTGGGTCAGATAATTGTAGTATGGTTATGCTGTACTCTATGACTAATAACCATTCATATGTGACTAAATACCATGTGTGTCTTTCTGGGTCTGGGTTACCTCACTCTGTATGATCTTTTCTGGTTTTATCCATTTACCTGTCCCAAGGAGTCTGCTTGAGTGACTCTAACTGAGACTCCTAGCAGTGGGGGTTAAGGAGCCTGAAGTTGCCACCTCCTGTAGCTAGCTGGGAATTCCAGTGGAGGGAGGGGGACAACAGCCCACCCATAAAACCTTTGACCTAAAATTTGTCTTGCCTACAAGAAGTGTAGGGATAAAGATGGAGCAGATATTGAAGGAATGGCAAAGCAATGACTAGCCCAACTGGGGACCTATCCCATGGAAGAGAGCCAACTCCTGACATTATTAAAGATACTCTGCTATGCATGCAGACGGGACCCTAGCATAACTGTCTTCTCAAGATGCTTTATCTAGCAGCTGATGGAAACTGATACAGAGACCCACAGCCAAACAAACAATAGACCAAGTTCAGGGAGTTTTGTGGAAGAATGGGAGGAAGAATAGAGGGAGCTTGGAGGGGTCAAGGACACCACAAGAAGACCTACGATGCAAATTAAGCTGGGCCATGTGGGCTCACAGAGGCTGAACCAACAACCAAAGAGCATGCATGGGCCAGACCTAGAACCCCTACACATATGTAGCCTATGTGCAACTTGGTCAACATGTGGGTCCCCGAACAATGGGAGGAGGGACTGTCTATGACTCTGTAGCCTGTCATTGAATCCCTTTTCTTCTATCTGGGCTGCCTTGTCTGGCCTCAGTGGGAGAGGATACTTAGGAGTCCTGCTTGCAAAGCCAGGGTGTGTTGGTACCACTTAGGGGTCTCACCTCTGAGAAGAAGGGGGAGATTGGGAGAGGGTATGAAGGTGGGGCTGGGAGGAGAAGAGGGTAGGAGCTGGAATCAGGCTGTGAAGAGTTTAAATTAATAAATGGGGGCAGGAAGGAAGAAAAGTAATTTTCGGAAATCCTGCAGTGCCCCCTAGTGGACTTATACCACCAACAGTGACTTCAAGCTATCTCCACAAGCCTCAGTAAACCAGCCCTACTCACTCCATCACCTCCTGGTGAAGGAAGTGCAGATTGTCACAAGACAAGACTATGGCTACATAGACTTCTCAAAGGAAGAAATAAAAATGTCTAAGAACTGTCTCAAAACTTTTCCTTGTCCTTAGCAATTAGGAAAATGTAAATTAAAACAACTTTGAGATTTCATCTTACCCTAGTCAAAACATATAAAATCACTAAAACACCTGACAACAAATACTGAGAACATTGTGTTTCAGGAAAGGAACCTGTATTGGTTCTCTGATGAATGCAAATTCGTGCATCTACTCTGGAAATCAGTGTGGAGAATCTTCAAAACACTAAAGATAAATCTACCACACAAACCATCAGTGACACTTCTTGGTATATGTTCAAAGAATTCTACATCCTACTCCACAGATACTTGCTTAGTTATCTTCATCGCTGTTCTACTCAAAGTAACTAGGAAATGAAAACAACTTAAATCTCCATCACTTGGTGAACAGATAATAAAATTGTGGCACCTATACATTATGGAATGAATATTTTTCAATATAGAGAAAAATTGCACCATAAACTTTGAAGGTAGAAAGATGGGACTAGAAAGATGATTTTTGATAAGTTGATTGAGACCTGCCTGGAAAAACAAATGCCACATATCTGCCACTGAGCTCCTAACTCCTGTGGAAAACATACAGGCTCCTAACTGAAGCTATTCAGATATAAATATGTAATTGGTTTAACCACAGAAGCCAAAAAGATACAAATGGGAACATGTTGTTGAGGAGAATCACTTAAGAGGAGAATAGAAGGTAAGCATAATTTAATGGAAGAAATAGGAAAAAAAAAAGAGAGAGTAGTGGTTGGCAGGGGAAGGGAGGTCAACATAGAAGAAGAGAGATGGAGTAATGTGAAAACACAGTGACTATTTAAAAAACAAAGTCATAAGAAAGCATATTAGTATCTATTTACCTAAAACACATGAAATATATATATATATGTATATAAAAGCAAGTATAGCTTAAATTAAATGTTTTCATCTGTTCTGAAAATACTCTGACAAAGAACCATAACACATAAAACAGACAAACAAACAAACAAAACAAAACAAAATGAAAAACTGTCAATACCAGTAAGGAGAATCCCTCATTCAAGTTAATGGTTGGGAATTTTCAAGAAAGTCCTAAATATTATAGACTATTAATCTTGTCTTTGGCAAGAAAGTTCTAAAATATTATAGATTGTCACTCTTGACTTTGGGTACATCCCAGAGTTTGTCAGTGAGTCACTATTGGTGATGACATCACACATTTTGAACACAGGACCCAAAGAATCCTTGCTTTGAACTGAAGTCCTCCTTCCTGATGACTAACTCTCATGGTAGCAGAGGGTGACATGCAGTTTCCAAGGGAGAGAAGCAATGAATTATTCTACACAGCTATCTGCAAGCTTTCTATAAGCTATAATGACCAATATGATATGGAAACCTAGGGATGAATTAGTGACACTCATATATTGGTGGCAACTAACAACTCTCTAAATGGATTTAATAAGTAACTCAACAAGAGGAAAATCATGCCTGGAACTGAAAACCTAGCCAACTCTGCAGGGCTTGAGAGTCTATAGATGTTGGAGGAGAACCAACAACTGCCACCTTCCTGAACCATCAAATCCTTAATTGCATCATAAACATGTCCTGTTTTACACACAGGTAGGTGTAGAACTCACCCCTCACCAAACAGCTACAATGAATCAAATACAGAGAACAAGTGACCATGTGGTGTTCTCCCTCAGCTCGTCTATCTGCAACACAGCTCCTGCAACTAACATGCAGGAAACATTCAGGAGAAGGGACAAAAGAATGGCCAGAAACAGAAATATGAAGTTTTCTGTGCAATTCCATCTCTTAGACATGTCATGGAAACTATACCCATGAAGTCTCAATACCATTGTTGCCTAAAGATGATGTGAACAAGATGGCACTAATGGACATGCTAATATGGAAAAAGGAAATCTCCCAGACCCTCTCTCTAGACAAAGAACCACAGTCAGCTAAGAAATGCTGAGAACAGAAGAAATATGCTTACCCAAAAAAAAAATCTCTAAGTTTATTCTTGAATACCATGTGGTCAGTCCTTAAATTATACCCATTTATATAAGTTATGTCATGTATTTTGAGCAGGTTGCATCTGTTGGGATCTGTAAGCAGGCATCTCTATGGCCAGCCCCAAGGGACCTGACAAACTGGTTATCTGGCATGTATGAGGCCAGCTAGAAGACCACTCGCTGCTCACCTGGAACCACCTGAGCATGTTCTGGGTCACCTTATAATTAACCACGAGCTCTTCCCGTCTCTCTCTTTCTCTCCTGCCTCATCCAGAGATACTTTCTGTGACCCCTTCCCCTAATAAACCTCCCACTTGGAACCAATTGTGTGGTGTGATTTGTGAACCTGCTGTGTAACTGTCATCCAGCATGATTTCAAACATTGGTGTGTTGGCCGGGAATAGGTTCACTCCAGCAAGCACACAGCTTGGGGAGTGCTGGCACCCCACCGGGGCTGCTGGAGACCTAATTTGTTCCAAATCCGCCCTTGACCCCCACATTCCTGCAACCAGATCGCTACCAAGACATCCAACACTGCTAAATTGGTGAGTTACTCTGTTGGTCAGCATAAATGTTTCTCTGTGCAAGGGAGGACTGACCTTACCTGACCGTTGAAAGTCCAGCACATTCACACTGCCCTTTGAAGCGGGGACCCCCCAATGAAGGTCTTAACTGGCCATGGTTGACCCCCTTTGCTGCACCTCCATCTCCATGAGGGCCCCACTTTCCCTTGGGGAAGCCTCCCACTCACACACTGTCTGTTCTCCCCATCTCTCACTCATGGGAAGTCCTAGCACTAGGCAGGCTATCATACACTTGGGCTGTGCCCCCCTGGCATCTGTGCCCAGTTATCAGGGCAAAAGCTGATGAGCTATTGGATCAGATAGGATCTCTCCTTTGAGTCACACCTTGCCTTTGGGACACCTCTGGCACGTCACTGTCACTGACTTCTCTACCTCTCAATGGGAAACACCCAGCATCCCCACCGGGGTGTCTTCTGGAGAATTCTAAAACCTTACACAGGGATCCTGAGTTAAAGGCTTCTAAACTCATAAGCCTCTGTAATAAGACTTGGCCTACATACTCTTTAAGTAAGGGTTCAATTTGGCTGATTAACGGCACATTAAATCCCAATATTTTACAGGATTTTCTTAATTACTGCCAGTAATCTGGTAAATGGAAGGAGGAACCCTATGTTCAAACTTTCTCTCTTCTCCACTTTAAACCTCCTCTCTGCTCTTCCTGTCCTCCTAAAGGAGGACAGCTCTAACGTCTCAGCCCCAGGAGTTTTCTACCTTTGACCCTACAGATGAACCTCCACCCTGCTGTTCTCAACCTCCAGCTTCTCTGGAATCCTCACACCCTCTGGTGCCTCCTCCCTCCTCTCTTATCCCAGCCTCTTTCCCTCCAACTTCTCTGGAATCATCACAACCTTTGGCACCCTCCTATCCCCCCACTTCTCCTTTGGTTTCTCCAAAATCCTCATTCCCTTTCCCAGCAACAGACTGTCCTAGTCACCTCACTCTGTCACCCACTTTCACCTCACCAACAACTATTAGCCCCCCTGCTACTCGTTCTCACTCTATAACAAAGTCCACTCCCTCTACTCAGCAGAAGTCAGCCTCAATTCTTCCCTTCAGGGAAGTAGCTGGTATAGACAGCTTAATTAGGGTACACATTCCCTTCTCATTAACTGAATTTTCTCAATTTTCTCAAGTAGAATAGAGATTAGGATCCTATACGTCTAATTCTTCTACTTTTATTAAAGAATTTCAATATCTCACTCAATCTTATAGTCTCACCTTTCATGATATATATATGATTCTTACCAATAACCTATTACCTGAGGAACGCAGGTAAGTTTGGGAACAGGCTAGAACGCATACAGATGAGGTTCACCAAACAAAAGCTTTGCACCCAGTTGGAACTGAGGCGATACCTGACAAGGATCCACAATGGAATTACAATACTCCAGGAGGCATTTTAGCTAGAGATCAGTTCATGACCTGCATCCTGGCTGGTCTCTGCAAGGCTTCCCTTAAGCCAGTTTCTTATGAAAAGCTCCAGGAGGTCATTCAGGACAGAAAATTCATCTCAATTCCTAGAGCACTTTACAAAGGCCCTTTTACAACACATTAATCTGGACCCTGAAAATACAGAGGGCAGACAACTCTTAATGACCTATTTTTTTTTCTCCCAAAGTTACCCTGACATCAAGGCTAAGCTTAAATCCTTGGAGAAGGGACCTCTGACTCCACAGGCAGAAGTCTTAGCACTGGCCTTTAAGGTATACCATGGGAGAGATAAAAAAAAAAAAAGCCCGCAAGCAAAAATGCCAAATGCTGACCAAGGCCATCTGACCACCCTCAGCCACTACACAGGCTCCCTTGCCTTCTAAGGCACAAGGACCACCAGGTCCCTGTCTCAAATGTGGTCAAACAGGGTGTTTGGGCCTGGGCTTGTCCTATGTGAGAACCACCATGCTCCTGCCCCAAATGTGGTCAGTAGGATTACTGGGCCAGGGCTTTTCCTAACCCCTGTAAGCCATTGGGGCTGCATCCAAAATGCCACCAAGAGGGACATTGGGGTGTTTACTGCCACCATTTTTCCCATGATAAGGGGGTATCACTCCCAGATCGCCCTACAGTCGATATCCTAGGCCTGGCTATGGATGACTGAAGGTGCCTGGGTTCCCTTGACCTGACCACTGCCATCACTAACAGGGAGCCATTGGTAATCATCATGGTATCAGGGTGGGCCATCTCCTTCCTTGTGGACACCGGAGCCACTTACTCAGTTTTAACGGAGTACTGGGGACAAACATCTCCTTGTAGTTCCTATGTTGTTGGTGTAGGGGGTCAACCATGCCAGCCTTGCCAGACTGCACCACTTAATTGTATTTTCAGGGACGTTCCCTTGACTCATTCTTTTTTAGTAATGCCAGCCTGTCCAGTTCTCCTAATGGGAAGAGACTTTTTAGCCAAAGTGGGAGCCTCTACTTCCTTTATTCCACCCATTCATTCGCTTGACCCCAAACTCCCCTGTGTCCTATCTCCTCCCCCTCCTAGTTACCTTACCTACCAGTTCTGACATGCTGCTTCTTTTACCAGCCTCTCAAGTGGACCCGCAAGGCTGGGATGTCCAAAACCCCTCTGTGGCGAGACACCATTCCCCTGTAGTCATTCAGCTACAGGACCCCGGTATATTGCCCAGGCTCAATACCCACTTCTTCTCAAGAGTCTTAGGGGACTTAAGCCTATTATCACTGACCTTCTAAGAAAAAAATTTCTTTGCTCCACTTCCTCTTCTTTTAACACCCCTATACTTGCAGTTAGAAAGCTCAATGGAGCCTATCGCCTGGTTCAAGACCTCTGGATTCTCGACTCTGCAGTTGTCCCCCTTCACCCTATTGTAGCCAATCCCTATACCCTCCTCTCCACTATCCCCTCAGGAACTTCCCATTTCTCAGTTCTGGATCTCAAGGATGCATTTTTCTCTATTCCTTTAGACACCCAGCCCCAAAATATCTTTGCCTTCACCTGGACTGACCCTGACACCCTTGTCTCTACTCAGCTTATCTGGACAGTTCTACCCTGGGGATTCTGGGACAGCCCACATCTTTTTGGCCAAGCCCTAGCTTCTTATCTACTCTCCTTATCTCTCCCTAAGTCTAAACTTATACAGTATGTAGATGACCTTCTCTTCTGCAGTCCATCACTACAAGGTAGCCAGACTAACACTTCTGCTCTTCTAAATATTCTATTTAGAAGGTGCTATCGGGTCTCACCCTCCAAGGTTCAATTATTCATCTCTGAGGTCACTTACCTGGGACTAACAATAACCCCAACCCAAAAGGGTATCTCCCTAGACAGAAAAGACATAAAACAGTCTCTGGCAGTTCCCTCTACTAAAGAAGAAATTTTATCATTTCTTGGAATGGCTGGTTTCTTACGGTCCTGGGTCCCCTCTTTTTACCTTCGCACCCACGCCTTATATGAGGCAGCCTTAGGCCCTTTTCGTGAACCCCTTCTCAATCTCATTACTAAGCCTTCTTGGAAGCTTCAACAGGCTCTTCTTGAGGCCCAGCCCTACATCTTCCAGACCTAACCCATCCCTTCTCCCTCTATGTAACAGAAAAAGAGGGATATGCCCTTGGAGCCCTGGGTCACCAATTGGGATCCTCCTTTGCAGCTGTAGCTTACCTATCAAAAAATTTAGACCTGACAACCCATGGATGATCTCCCTGCATTTGTGCCCTAGCAGCTGTGGAACTCCTTATTCAAGAGTCAAAAAAGCCTAACTTTTGGGTCACCTATAACTGTCTTCTCTTCTCACAATCTGTCTCACCTTTTAACATATATAAAGGCTTACAAACTTTACCTCCTTCCAGAGTCCTTTCCTTCCAGGTGGTGCTAATAGAAGACTCTACCCTTACTTTTCAACCATGCCCACCTCTTAATATTTCAAGCCTTCTTCCTTGACCTAACTCTGACTATTCCCCATCTCACTCTTGCACTGAAACTTTAGAGGAACTATTGCCTCACACATACAGGAGGGAACATTACCTCAGGCTGTCTACACCTGGAATACAGATGGCAGCTCCTTTGTACATGATGGAGCTCGAAAAATGGGTTATGCCATAGTGTTGAATACTGAGGTGGTTGAGGCACAAGCCCTCCCTGCCCACACCACTAATCAACAGGCCAAACTAATAGCTCTTACCTGTGCTTTCCAACTAGCCCAGGGACAATCCCTTAATATCTATACAGACTCTAAATATGTTTTTCATATTCTTCTCTCCCATGCTGCCATCTGGAGAGAGAGTGGGTTACTTACAGAAAAGGGAGAATCCGTAACGAATGCAGGCCAAATTACTGCCATGCTAGAAGCCTCCCACCTTCCCACAGCCATTGGAATAGTCCACTGCTGGTCCCACTTGACAGACGATTCCATAGTTTCCAAAGGAAATAACCAGGTTGACGAGGCAGCTAAGGCTGCAGCCCTTAAAGGCCTAGACTTATCCCACTCACCACAAAACATCCTTACACTACAACCCACATCTCCCTTGTCCTCTCCTGACACTTGTCAGATTCTGTCCTATCTACACCAGCTCTTTCATCCTAACAGTCAAGCCTTGTCTAACTTTGTCAGGGCTCACCTACAGCCTACCTCTGAGGATTTGTCCTTCCTAAAGACCATTACTTCTTCTTATAAGATTTGCCAGACCTCAGATCCTAACTCAGGATATGGTAGCCCCCCTTTTCCTACCCACAAGGCTAGAGGCTCTCTCCCTGGGACTTACTGGCAACCTGCAACCTGATTTTACCCACAAGCCAGCAGTCAAATGTGTCCGGTACCTCCTGGTCTTGGTGGACACATTCTCAGGATGAGTGGAGGCCTTCCCCACTACTAATGAAAGAGCTCAGACAGTTTCTGATGTGTTCCTCTGCGAGATTATCCCACGTTTTGGAAGTCCTCCCTCCCTCCAGTCAGACAATGACCCTGCGTTCACTTTTCAGGTTTCCCAGTTCTTATCTAAAGCCCTTACCATTCCTTGGTATTTTCATATCCCATAACATCACCAGTCTTCAGGAAAGATAGAACAAACTAACAGATCCTTAAAAAACACTGTTGTTAATGTATCACAAAAGCTTTATCTCAATTGGGTAAAACTCCTCCCCTGGCTCTTTTCAGGCTATGAGCTCTCCCCAAAAAACCTCTGTCTTACCTTTTGAGCTTATGTATGGGAGACCGGTCCTAACTCCCGGTCTTTCAGCAAAATCCTTGCCTCTCCCTGACCATCTCTTTACTCCCTTACTTTCTCATCTCTGTTCTCCTCTATGGGTCTTTCTGACCATGGTTTACCATGGCCAAACACTAACACCTGTCCATCTCCTATTAACATTGGGGACCAGGTCTTTTTCTCCCCTCCAAACCAAAGTTCCCCAACTCTTTCTCATAATTGGCAGGGCCCTTTCAAGGTGATTCTTGTTACCCCTACAGCTGCTAAGCTTGAGGGCTTCCCTCACTGGATTCATCTATCCCACCTTAAGCCTTTCACCCCCTCTCCTCAGGATAATGCCCCTTCCTACATATCAACTCCAAAAGGACCCTGCTCTCTCAAGCTCTAAAAGACAACAAGGTCAACAGACCTTGTCTCTGGTTCCAGAAAAATGAGGCCTCACCACAGGAGCTGTGTTCGACTCTACTGGATTGGATATGTATTTTTCCTCCTCTCCTTCTTGCCTATTTCTGTCTAAGGTAATCCCTACATATGGAGATTAGAGGTTCAAGAAACCATCATTGACAATAAACAGTCTTTCCAAATAGGGCCATGAAATTGCTCTATGGGAGGCTGCCAGGAACCAATTGGAATAGCTATCACCCCTACATCTATCCCCCCTCTCATTTGACAGAATTTTTATTTGCTTCCTCTTTGATCAAACAAAAGATCATTGCAAAAAATTGTTGGGAACTAAGCCCTGGGACCCTTCCTAAGAGCCTGGCCCACCAGATAGCCCACTGGACGCTAGCAGGCTATAGTTTCTTACGACCCATTGTTCCCCAAACTGTTGGCTTTGGGACACATCCGTGACCACAGATATTATCTTTGGGCCTTGTAACTCTTTAACCCACCTTCTTAGTCTTGGGAACTTCCCACCTCCCCACCAAGGGTCTTGGTATTTTTCCACTACTACTTCCCTTCTCTCGCCCCTCTCCCCCGCCCTGCCAGAACCGTGCTTTAAAAAGAAATACCAAAGCTCAATAAAGCTGACACTTGACCGGCAACCATCTGCTTGTGTCCTTTCTCTCTCTCGCCCATCTTTTCCAGGATTGACCCCCTTCGCCCCCACGAATAACTAGGTCCCACGGGTCGGGGCAAAAAAAGGCCGGACAGGTATGGAGGCTGCCTATACTGCTCTTGCCAAATTCATGCACCAGCACAGAAGCCCCTTCACCTGTACAAAAAGACTCTCTACTTATACATCCAAGACCCGTGGGAGGCCAGATGGGAAGTAGGCATCATTGGAAAACTCTGTCACTGCTACACACCACACTGATAAGTACTATCCATATCCAGAGATAATATGTCCCAATTACCCAATGCCTGGGGGATGGGAGAAGTAGAGAAGAGATCCTTTCTGGGATCTACCTGGCTTCTTCTGTGTCCTCTGGAAAAAGCACAAACATACCCTCTTTCCCATATTAATACAGGGTCGGGGTCCTGCCATATTTCAGTAATTGGATCTTTCCATTTTACTTGGGCATAATAATCTTTGGTATTAGGATGCCAAAATCGATCTGCCTCAGAATGGCCTTGTATATCCAAGTTCAAAAATTTAAAATAAAGACAACATGATTAAGATTTGGGGATATGACTCCCCCTTTTTTAGTTTTTGCAATTGATTTTTAAGAGATCCATGGGTAGGCTCCATTATTTTTTAGCCTTAAGAAGTATATGGCATACCTGTTTTATGATTTTTAAAAATGTTGAAAAGCTTGGCTAATATATGTAGTACCATTATTTGTCTTTATAATGGAAGAAATACCAATTATAGCAAGACATTTTAGGTTTTTAAATTTTGGAATAAGAGTAAAGTTATTTGTTGTTTAGAATGGTTTTATATCTTTAAAACAGACAAAATACCTTGTTATTTGTTGAATTTAATTTTTTTATGACCATTGAAGCTTTGTAGCAGAATTAACTATTAGCTTTCTTACTTGAAAAACTGAGAAGCTACCACTTTAATAGTTTTTCCTTGTAGGGTGGCAGCCATAGCTACTCCTTGAGTATAAGACGACCCAATATCAGAACATAACCTAATATAATCAGAAATATCTCCTTTCTTCCTAAAGGGTCTCAAAGCTGCTTGGCAGGCACTGCCAGCATTCCCATAAGCCAATTGTTTTACTAATAATAATCCAGACTTTTCATCTCTTATAAGTCTGTTTGCTGCTTGCATTAATCTTGCACAAAATCTTGAAATAACTCATCAAGTCCCTGACAGATTTTAGACAAATCCTCCACCTGTCTACCTGCTTGTGGAAGTTTATTCTAGGCCCTTTGAGCAGCAGCATTTACCTGAGCATAAACCGCCTCATCAAAGTCTAACTGTTGTCCTATTTCCCTGTATATTCCTTCTCCAACAAGCATGTCATAAGTTATAGGAATTCCCTGAGCTCAATTAAGTTCAGCTGTAACTTGACAATGCTCTGCAAATTCCGACTTCCCAAATAAATGATCTCCTCCTGATAAGCATGCCCTTGTTAATTGTTTCCAGTCCCCTGGGCAGAGGGCCTCAATAGACAAGGACTCCAACAGAGCTTGAGTAAATGTTGCTGTAGGACCATATTGAGAGCATGCAGCTTTCAGTTCTTTTAATTGTTTAAAAGGTATAGGAGCAAGGACTATCGCCATTATTACCTTGTCCATCAGGCTGCTCTAGAACTGGAAAACCATAAAATTCAGTTATGTCTTCTCCATTCTGTCTAGCTTCCTGTAAAGATGCTTGTAAGGTAGATACAGTTGCCCATACAGTGGACAAAGGAAAAGGTCTCCTTGTCTTTTGAGCCACTGCTACTCTAGCAGTCCTAGGAGGAGGGTCCAAACCTGCAACCAATGATGGAGTTGGAGTGGGAGGTTGAGCCTAATTTTCCTCAGTAGTTAATTCTCCAATTTGTCTGTTTATTTCCTCCAAGCCCCATTACAAACTTTTAATTTCTTTTTGCCCAGGCTTATGCTTTTTAACATGCATAGCCTGAATCAGAGGATATCTCTCAGAATAATACTGATCTGGTTCTTCCTCCAACTCTACAACGTCATCAGGATCTAAGTCATCCTCAAAGTCCTCTTCTGAGAAGAAATTACTGTCATCAGGAGGGAAATACAACTCCTCTGGAGGAGCCGATGGTCTAATAACATTTTGTTTTGAAGCCCATCATCTTTCTTTTTTTTTTTTTTTAATTTTTTTATTTTATTTTATTTTTTTTTATCAGTTACATTTTATTAACTCTGTATCCCAGCCGTGTCCCGATCCCTCATTCCCTCCCAGTCCCTCCCTCCCTCCCTCCCTCATCTCCACCGTGCCCCTTTCCAAGTCCACTGATGGGGGGGACCTCCTCCCCATTCATCTGATCCTGTTTTATCAGGTATCTTCAGGACTGGCTGCAAAGCCCTCCTCTGTGGCCTAACAGGACTGCTCCTCCCTTCGGGGGTGGGGAGACCAAAGAGCCAGTCATCGAGTTCCTGTTAGAAATAGTCCCTGTTCCCCTCACTTTGGGAAACCAATTGGTTACTGAGCTACCACAGGCTACAACTGAGTGGAGGTTCTAGGTTATATCCATACATGGTCCTTGGTTGAATGTCAGTCTCAGAAAAGACCCTGTGCCCAGATATATTTGGTCCTTGTGGAGCTCCTATCCTTTCCCCATCAGACTAACTCCCCTTCTTTCTTATGATTCCCTGTACTCTGCCAAAGGTTTGGTCATGAGTCTTTGCTTTGAAAACACTGCTAGTTAGAGTCTTTCAGATGCGCTCAGTAGACTCCTGTCATACGTTCAATGCACATCCCATCTGTCTTTCTAAACGAGGATTGATCATCTTACCCCATGTCCGCTCAATTGATTATCTTTTTTAGGTGTATAGATTTCATTATTTTTATCATATCTTATAGGTCTATATAAGTGAGTATATCCCATGTTTGTCTTTCTCCTTCTGGGATATTTCACTCAGAATGATCTTTTCTAGATCCCACCATTTGCCTGCAAATTTCATGATTTCCTCCTTTTTGATTGCTGAGTAGTATTCCATTGTATAAAAATACCACAATTTCTGTACCCATTCCACCGTTGATGGACATCTGGGTTGTTTCCAGGTTCTGGCTATTACAAATAGAGCTGCTATAAACATGGTTGAGCAAGTGTCCTTTTTGTGTACTTGAACAAACTTTGGGTATATACCTAGCAGTGGTATAGCTGGGTCTGGAGGAAGCACTATTCCTATTTGTCTTAGAAAGCGCCAGATAGCTTTCCAGAGTGGTTGTACCAGTTTACATTCCCACCAGCAGTGGAGCAGGGTTCCCTTTTCTCCACAACCTCTCCAGCATGTGTTATCGCTTGAGTTTTTCATCTTGGCCATTCTGATGGGTGTAAGGTGATATCTCAGGGTCGTTTTGATTTGCATTTCCCTGATGGCTAATGAGGATGAGCATTTCTTTAAGTGTTTTTCTGCCATTCGATATTCCTCTGTCGAGAATTCTCTGTTTAGCTCTGTTCCCCATTTTTTAATTGGATTACTTGGATTGCTGCTTTTCAGCTTCTTTAGTTCTTTGTATATACTGGATATTAGTCCTCTGTCAGATAAAGGGTTAGTGAAGATTCTTTCCCAATCTGTAGGCAGTCGTTTTGTTTTGATGACGGTATCCTTTGCTTTACAGAAACTTTTCAGTTTCATGAGGTCCCATTTATTGATTGTTGCTCTTAGAGCCTGTGCTGTTGGTGTTCTGTTCAGGAAGTTGTCTCCTGTGCCAATGAGTTCTAGGCTGTTCCCCACTTTTTTTTCCAATTGATTTAGGGCATCTGGTTTTATGTTGAGGTCCTTGATCCACTTTGACTTTAGTTTTGTGCAGGGTGATAAATATGGATCTATTTTCATTTTTCTGCATGTAGACATCCAGTTGGTCCAGCACCATTTGTTGAAGATGCTGTCTTTTTTCCATTGAATGGAATTGGCTTCTTTGTCGAATATCGAGTATTCATAGGTGTGTGGATTTATTTCTGGGTCTTCTATGCGGTTCCATTGATCCTCCTTTCTGTTTCTATGCCAATACCATGCAGTTTTTATTGCCCATCATCTTTCTAATCTCCTTCTCTCTGAGCCTGAAAGTTTAACTTTCTCGGGTTCCTGCTGCATTTACAGGCTACCTTTATTTAAATTCCATATCAAAAAACAGTAGGCTACTGACTTGTCCCATTTATATTCTTGGATTTACTCACCATATGCCCTTTTTACTTAATGATTCGAGCTAGCCAACACTCGCATTGTCCTTAACTGGGCACCAACAACTGGGCGCCAATCTACCAGAGCCTGCCAGAAGAGTCGAATGGTTCTTGAGTTGGGAATGAGAATTAAAATTAATAAAGTATCACACAACACATGGGACCTTTCCAAGTGGCTCTAGTGGAAACTAAATTAGCTTCCTAGTCCTCTGAAAGGTAAAGCCCTCCTCCCTTCACAACTGACCCCAACCAATCAAGTCTCATCTGGACTGCCTGTATCCTCTTCTTCTGTGGCCTGGCAAAGCTGCCCCACCAAGGGGAAGTGATCCAGTAGCGGGCGAGCAATAGAGTCCATGTCAGCAACTGCTCCTTCTCCCCATTCTAGGGACCTACTTGGAGACTGAGCTGCCTATTGGATCCATCTGAGAAGGGGCCTAGGTCGTCTACATGCTCGGTGGTTGGTGCATCAGTCTCTGCAGTAGACCTGTAGCCCCAAATTTGTTGGCTCTGTGGATCTTCTTAGGGAGCTTCTGTTTCCTCCAGGTCTTTCGTACCCCCACTCTTCCATAAGACTCTCGGTGTTCTGCCCAAAGTTTGGCTTTGAGTTTCAGCATTTGCTTGGAACCTCTGGTGGGTGGAGACTTTCAGAGACATTTGTATTAGGCTCTAGTCCTGTACTCTCTCTTCAATGGCTTCCTGTGTCTATTCTATTTGCCTTTCTGAATGAGAATGAGGATTAAGCATCCTCCCTAGGGTTCTCCTTGTTACTTAGCTTCTTTTTTTTATTTTTTTATTTTTTTTATTTTTTTTATTTTTTATTTTTTCAATGCAGTTTATTCAGGAACATTGAACAATCCTCGGACCCCGGGGAAAGCCAGCCCACAGCTTAAATAGCCTCTGGGTAGCGAACCCAGGCGTGCCACGGGGGCAATGCAGATAGGTCCACATACATGGAAGCAAGCCAGATCCTCGGCCTTAGCCAAATGTGGAGTTGTTCGTGACAGAGAGCACTCACCGTCGGGAAGGTGGAAGGCGGAAACCAGCTCCATCTTTAAGGCATAGCATTTCGCAGCTCTCTACAGTTCCCCCTTTTTGTTTTAGACGCATCAGGCAAGAGTAGAGGTCTGATCTCTGTTACTTAGCTTCTTTAGGTCTGTGGATTATAAAATGGTTATCCTGTATTATATGGCTAATATCTGCTCATAAGTGAGTATATACCATGTGTGTCTTTCTGGGTCTGGGTTAGCTCACTCAGGATGATCTTTTCTAGGCATCCATTTGCCTGCAAATTTCATGATTTTCTTGTTTTTAATAGCTGAGAAGTAATCCATTGTGTAAATAAGCCACAGTTTCTTTATCAAATCTTCAGTTGAGGAGCCTCTTTCACTGATGTATCTTCTGAGTATTCTATCATATCTTCTATGAATGTGATTCTCTCTTCCACCTCTTGTATTCTGTTGGTGATGCTTGCATCGATAGTTCCTGTTTTTATTCCCTAGGTTTTCCATTTTCAGGATTGTCTCAGACTGTGTTTTCTTTATTGCTTTTATTTCCCTTTTCAGGTCTTTACATTTTTGGCTATTTCCTTCTCCTGATTTCTTGTTTTTTCCTGTACTGCTTCATACATTTCCTTCATCTGTTTGATTGTATTTTCTTTTATTTCTTTGAGGGATTTATTTTCATCTTTCAAGAGTTCTATCATTTTAATAACTTCAGATTTAAGATAGTTATCCTGTGCCTTGAGTGTGTTAGGATATCCAGGGTTTGTTGGAGTATGATAGTGGTTTCTGGTGGTACTGTATTGCCCTGGTTTTGTTGAGTGTGTTCTTACACTGTTCTCTAGACATCTGGCTGTCCCTGGTGTTGGCAGACTTGACAGTTCATGGTAGTCCTTGATAGTTTTCACCTTCTGTAGATGCTAATGTTTGATGCCTCTCTGATAGCAGTCTTCAATGGTAGCTGTCCCTAGAACCACAGGCAGTGAAGGTGCCCAGAAACTAGTGCTTAGAGGACTCAGGGCTGACCTCCTGTCTGTTGGCAGTCTCCAATTTCTGCTGTCCCTGTCACTGCAGGCTGACCTGGCCCACTGGAGGTTGTAGACAGAGGTAAAGGAACAGACCTCAGCTCTTCTGGGAGTCTTCATTAGCAGCCAACCCTGGAACTGCAGGCAGAGCCAGCCTCCTGTTTTATTTTTAATGTTGCTAGAACTGACATAATTATAATAGATTTCTAAGCCTTTGTGGTTCCTGTAAACCTGATATCAACTCAAAACCTATCAAATTCTTTCCTAAGTGGAAGCGTTTAGTATTATGACCTGTTCTGATTAGTATACTTAGCACCAAAATGAGAATTTATAAGAAAATCAGCATGAAGGACTCAGTAGAGAAGGAAAACTTCAGGACAAACCCTGAAGAGTACACGTTTCACCTTCTGTGTAGATGACACATAAAATGACAAATGGAAGTCCAGCTTCTGGTATTTCCCCATGGACAGAAATAGCTACTTAATGTAGTCACTGTCCAAGCAATGTCATCCGCTCAGGAGATGATTCCCACAGATAATAGCACAGTATGTTTCTTTCTAAAGAATTACCATTGAGCATTAGATAGTTTTGAAAATACACAAAGAGCTTCTGAGACAAAGTCAGACACTGCATATTTTACCTGGAAAGGAGTTATGGAAAGGCAGCTGGGACTGAGCAACTCTTCTACCCTTGCTGTTAACTCGAAAGAGCTTCTTCAAATACCACAAAGAGAGACAGTGAGTCTGAGCACCCACTGCCATGGGTGTTTGTGTTCAGCTCCCCCTGCAGCCCCAGACACTGTGCGCTCAGAGCACGAAAGTACACAGCCGAGTTGCTCCAATGCTCATGGGCCTTCCTCAGGTGGAAGGAAGAGTCACTCTTGCTAAACTCAGCCTCAAAGCCATTCATGCCATGAACCACTGGGTCTCCTGAGTATTACCTGAGGAGTAGCAGCAGCCCCTGCTGTGGGTCCTGGATATACCAGAACAGGTGAGGTGCCACAGAGGAGGAATAGTTTCATCTTATCTGCAGAGAGGCATCTTTAGAAACAATGACTTGAGCATCAGGCTGAGTCACTGACTGAGCACTGGTGTCTCCTGGAAGGGAATAGTAGGTCAGTAATTACAGTGCAGACTCCATTAGGATAGTCAGAATCGTAGGATGCAGAGACCACAAGGCAGCTGTACTCATTCAGGATAAAGTGTACTGCGAGCAATGGGAGGATGGCCAGGTGCATGGCTGAGTCTTGTGAAAACTGCAGCTCTGATTTGGAACAGGATTACAAGAAAGTGGCTGAAGAACACAAGAGCTTTCTTACAAGTACTTCCAGAAGACAAGAGGAGTTAGAATCATATTGAAGGAAGCACATCCAAAAAAAAGATCAGCAGTCCATGCTGGCTTTCAGTTTACTGTGGTGATTTGTAGAGACCAGCAAGTGTGAAATCCAAGGGCACCATACTGCCTGGTGCTTGGAGATGTGCAGATTTTCTGTCACTGGTAGGAAATAGCAGGATTCTCCACTTCTCTATGTTGACAGACTCCATCTCCCATAGTTGAGCAACATCAGACACTCACATGAATAAAAATGATCATATTCCTATTTAAGAATACCAGTAATTCAGCTAGGAGGTGGCTCACTGTTTGACGGCACTTAGCACACAACAAGAAGGCCTGAATTCAGATGTCTAGTGCTCATGTAAGGCTGGACATGGCAGCATATGTCTGTAATGCTATTTCTTCTACAGCAGCAGTTCTCAGCAAGTGGGTCATAACTCCTTTATGATCCCTTTTGGGGGTTGAATGACTGAATCATTGGAGTCTTCCAAGGAATATCAGATGTTTACATTACAATTCATAATAGTAGTAGAATTACAGGTACAAAGTATCAGTGAAAATAATTTTATGGTTGACAATCACCATAACTTGAGGAACTGTATATAAGGTTATCAGAATTGGGAAGGATGAGGAAGGTCTAGAGCAGGATGAGAGATGAAGACAGAATAAACAGACAGGAAGCTCTGGGAAGCAGATGGCTGCAACTGCTGAAGAAAAAACCCTTCTCAAAGAAGCTTGAATGTGACCACACTGAAAATGTTTCTCTGACCATCATACATGCACCAGAGCACACGAATACCCTCACTCACACAGATGAACATACACAAGAACTACACACTCTCACATCACACACTCACATACATACACTGACACATTGAATACATACAACACACATACATACACATCACACAATCCATTATATGTTGTATATACACATCACACACACACATCCTACACACAAAAATCAGACACAAACATAATATACTTTAAACATACAGATACACCACATTGGGACACACACACATACAATATATATATATAGGAGACCAGAATTGAAAAATTGGACTTTTAAAGAGACATTGAATATTTAAGTAAACTTGAAAGTTTAAATCTGTGCCAAATTTATATTCTAGTATTCACAGTGCATTTTAGGGACAAATGAGAAATGGAAGGTTAGCAATTTAGTATTGATGGTTTGTGAATCAAGATGTAAATGGAACAACTTTTAATAAAGGTTAAATCATGCATTCAACACCCCATGCTCTCCAACAGACAGCCCATTAAGACCAAAACTAAATGGAGAAACAAAGAAACGTCATGAATAAAATGGACTTAACAGATATGTACAGAACATTTCATTCAAACACAAAAGAATATACCTTCTTCTCAGCACCTCATGGAACCTTCTCTAAAACTGACCATATACTCGATCACAAAGCAAGTCTCAACAGACATCAGAAGATTGAAATAACCCCTTGCATCTTCTCAGAGCACCTTGGATTAAAACTGGAACTCAGCAACAACAGAAGCACAAGAGAGCCTACAAACTCATGAAAACTGAATAACTCCCTACTCAATGATTCCTGGGTCAGGAAATAGATAAAAAAAGAAATTAAAGACTTTCTAGTATTCAATAAAAGTGAAGACACAACATGCCTAGATTAATGGGGCACAATGAAAGCAGTGCTAAGAGAAAAGTTCATAGCACTAAGCCCTTTCATCAATTGGAGAGATCCCACACTAGTAACTTAGCAGCACACCTGAAAGCTCTAGAAGAGAAGGAGGCAGACACACAAAAGAGGAGCAGATGACAGGAAGAGAGGAAAACTGATTTTAGCTTATAGTTTCAGATCACAGTGTATCACTGAGGGAGGTCAGTGCAGAAACTTGAATGAGCTTGCCTCCTGGTCTATACAGCATGACCTCTTTGCAGCCAAAGAGATGCAGCAGGAGAAAAGGATAATGGTGCTTACTATCTGGCTTTCAGGTCAGCTTATGTTCATCTCCTTCTTATACAGTTTAGGGCCACCTGCCTAGGGATGGCCTGGCCCATAGTGAGCTGGACCTCACTGCAGCAGTTAACAGCCAAGACAATCCCCAAAGACAAACCTATGAGCATCCCCCTCCCCCACAAGCCAGGAATCCACAAGTGCTCAAAATACAAAGAACAAGTGTATCTATGGTGCAAAATCCAACTGAAATATCTGCAATGCAACCCCAACACCTAAGACTCAAGGAAGTCACAGAGGAGGTGGCAGAAAGATTGGAAGAGCCCGAGGACTAGAATCCCTGAGGCTAGACACATTCCCCTAGAAATGACAAGGAAATGCAATCAGACATCTCAAAAATATGGTTGCTTGAGCAAAACTATCATCAGGATTACATCAGTTGACATGCCAACATGGGTAAGGGAGAGTCCACATGCTTCAGCTCCTATATGAAGATGTTCAGGTTGTAAAAGCTGAGACAGAGGAAGGATCAGCTTCCTCCAGGGACAAGCTCCCACACAGATTTTCTGATCCCAACTTCTCAGTCCTGAACACATGTCCAAATGGACAAAATTAAATGGAATCACTAGGTTGCATGGCTACAAATACATACATACATACATACATACATACATATACACATATAGATGGAGAGAGAATGTAGGGTGGGAATCCTTAGAGAAGGAGAAGATTGGCAGGAATAGAAATAGAACAAGGTATGGTGATGAGTTTGATATGAACAAACAATGATACGTTTGGGTGAAATGTCATAAAGAAACACATTATTGTGCACATTGAGTAAAAAATATAAGATTTGCTTAGTAACTTCAATCCCTTCCCTGTGAGAATTCTACTAAACAGATCATTTAAAGGGATGCAGGCAAGCACAGGATGGCAGGCTTTAAATAGCAGCACAGAAAACCTGCTGTGAGAGGCTTGTTGTGGCACTGGGCAATTTCTCTTTCTGCAAATAATGTTTTACACTTTTGGTGTGGTTTACTAAGCACTGGCAGCCATCATTTTGTCTAGTGAACTTTATAGCAGAGATTTCCAATAATCAACTGCAGTTATGAGCAAAACGAAGCTCAAATATTACACAGCAGTCTGCCCAAATTCCCCGCAGCTAATAAGTGGTAGATCTGGAGCTTCAAGTCAAGTCCTAGTCCCTAGGACGCTGCAGTGTTGTTCCAGGAGGGAAGATTCAATAGCTTTGGCATGTCCACTAAGTACTAAACAAGAAAACACATGGAATTCACCCGGCACCTTCCCTCACACAGTGGGTCTGCTTCTCCTGTATTCCTTAAAGGCCAGCTGCACACTCTGAGGTTGCAGTGTCTCCCACACAACAAAGCTCATGGAGTCTTCTGAGGTCTACTGACAGTGCATCCTAATGACGGCTCTCATGGCTTCTCACAGGCATCCGTGGTCTGTCACATGTCTTACTGCCAATGGGAACACTGTGTTATGATGGGAGGGTGGAAGGCAGAGGGAGGACAGCCAGAGCTCACTGTGCCATGTTCCCTACAGCAGCTTCTTCCCAGCAGTGACGCGTTTCCACATCTCAGGATGTTTCTGCAGTTCGAAAAGGGCAGAATATAGACCCAAGTTTTACTTAGAAAAAAAAAATTTCCACCTTGCCCACAAGGCTGAGGATGGTATCTTAGGCAGTCTTCTGTTCTCCAGCCCAGAACACCCCTGAATCACTGACATTCCTGCATGAACCACTGTCACATCTGACATCTGTAGATCAAACACCACAGTGATCTTCCTGAATGCTCCCTGCCATGATTATCACAAAGTTCTGATGTCAGATCAGTAAGGATAATTGCTGCTACCACCAAGCCTTCTAGACATTCAACTCATGAGCACTAGAGGGCAGCAAAGAACAAAGCTCAAATTTCAAAGTACTTCAAGAGACTGAAGTAGAGATTAGCTAGAGATTCAGTCAAAACTTTTGATTTCATTTTATTTTCTTTTCCTTTCTATATTTTCAGTGTCAAAATGCAAATATTTCATGTTTCCCTTCATATGAGGTCCCAGATTTTAATGCTTATAGCTAAGTGGAGGAATGTCATTCTCCATGGAAATATAAAAAGACAATTAGTGAGGGGAAAAAAGATCTTAAGGAAAGGCAGAAAAATGAAAATAAAAAGGGAAAGAAGTAGAAAACTCTAAGAGTAACAAAATACAGGTAACACAAAACCAGAAGGGGCTCAAAGGGGGAGTCAAGGAGCCAGGAGGAAGGACACAGGGAAGGGGGGTGCAGCAGTAACACTGATGCTCATCCAGGGTTTTCAGAGTACATTCCCTGACAGACATAGGACTGGATATCAGGGACAGAAAGATGCGCCTCAGAGGAGGAGAGAATAAAGTTTTATCCCTTGGGAATGGGAGATGCCTAAAGGCTGAGAGTTCAGTAAACTGGTTCTGAGCTGAGTCTTTGGTAGCTCTCTTGGTCCTCCCCTTTCCTATGTTCATCTGTTTAGACACCCACATCCTTACCTTCCATCCACTTCTCTACAAGTGTCTTTTAGGACCTAGAAGCCTCCACCTCCAGGTCTGCTTATGCTTTCACATCAATCCCATCCCCCTTGTAACTCTTTCAGAAGTTCATTTGCATTCTTTTTTTTAATTTAATTTCATTTTATTAATTACATTTATTCACTTTGTATCCCCCCATAAGCTCCTCCCTCCTCTACTCCAGGTCCCACCCTCCCTCCCCCTTCTTCATGCATGCCCCTCCCCTAGTCCACTGATAGAGGAGGTCCTCCTCTCCTTCCTTCTGGTCTTAGTCTATCAGATCACATCAGGAGTGGCTGCATCGTCTTCCTCTGTGGCCTGGTAAGGCTGCTCCCCCCTCAGGGGGAGGTGATCAAAGAGCAGGCCAATCAGATTATGTCAGGCAGTCCCTCTTCCCATTACTATGGAGCCCACTTGGACACTAAACTGCCATGGGCTACTTCTGTGCAGGGGTTCTAGGTTATCTCCATGCATGGTACTTGGTTGGAGTATCAGTCTGTGGGAATATCCTTGTGTTCAAATTTTCTAGTCCTGTTGCTCTCCTTGTGGAGTTCCTGTCCTCTCCAGATCTTACTATTTCCCACTTCTTACATAAAATTCCATGCACTCTGCCCAATACTTGGCCATAATTCTCAGCGTCTGCTTTGATAGTCAGCAGGGCAGAGCCTTTCAGAGGCCCTCTTTGGCAGGTTCCTAGGTTGTTTCCTGTTTTTTTCTTCTTCTGATGTCTCAAGTAAAAAATAAGGACATTTGCTCAACCATGTTTGTAGCAGCTTTATTTGTAATAGCCAGAAGCTGGAAACACCCAGATGCCCCTCAACTGAAGAATGGATGCAGAAATTGTGGTACATCTACACAATGGAGTGTTACTCTGCAATGAAAAATAAGGAAATCATGAAATTTGCAGGTAAATGGTAGGACCTGGAAAGGATCATCCTGAGTGAGCTGTTCCAGAAGCAGAAAGACACACATGGTATATACTCACTCATAAAGACATATAACATAGGATAAACCTACTAAAATCTGTACATCTAAAGAAACTAATCAAGAGAGAGGACTCTGACTAAAATGCTCAATCCCCATCCTGAAAGGATTCTGTTTTTTAAAGCAATAAAAGCATTTAAGACATAATAATTTTGTAATGAACTACTTTCCTTTTACTCACTTGGAAATGTGTATGCTAGAGCCTGATCTTCAAGGAAGGAAAATGGAAAGATTTGTGCTTTCAGGTTGTCCCCTTTTCTTCTTATGTAATCCAATCAGCCAATAAGAAAACAAATGTTTCTCTCTCACCTATTCCTTCAGAACGCAGTGACATGAACTTGCTGTATGCTTTTCATCAGCTGTGGCCTCCTGCCAACCTTGTGGACACATCTCTAATTATTGTGTGTTGTGAGTAAATTTGCAGAGATAGGGAGGAGTTGAATTTCTGAGTCGTTACTAGTAAACTAGAGAGAGGTACAATCTCTTGGTGCCATTGAACAAGGAGCTGAATTAAAACATTTGAAATCAAAATGTCCCTATGATTCATTCTTATTGCCAAAGGAAAGAAAAATTTTAATTTTCAGTCAATATCATGTTTTTTGGACAATAGAATGTTAAGTTTGGAGGGGGTGAGTATAGCAGAAAGGACAGGTGGGTGGAGGCACAGCTAACAGAAGATGTTTGAAAATTGTATTTCTCTGTGTGTGTGTGTGTGTGTGTGTGTGTGTGTCTGTATGTGTGTGTGTGAAAGAGAGAGAGAGAGAGACTAAGTAAATTATTCTACACAAAGCATAATACTTTCCCCAGGAGCAATAGATTGCCTAATAGAAAGTCTGGTACCAGATATGGGACACATCCCCTAAAACTGTTGGTCTAGGTCTAAAACAATAACCTGTTGCCATTGCTCTTTGTTACCCTCCAGAACTTGATAACAGGATCACATTGTTGAAGATACCACAAGTTTTAATCACAAGACATACAGACATCAAGCCAGTACGACTCAGGAGACTTCCTCCCTGCTGGCTACATTTTATAGTGTTAGGAAGTGCGACTCAGGCTGCTAGGGGGGAAAAGTTAACAACAGTCTTAACCAGCTGTGAGCACTGAGAGCTGCAATAATGACCAGCATGGCAAGACACAGATCTGCCATGGGTGCAGGAGTGGTATAAATGTTATAGGATGACCAACCTGTTTCTGATTAGATTGCAAGCTCTTCACAGTAGAAACATGCATGGCTGCTACTGTAAACCTGGCCAAGAACCTATGACTATGGAGCTAATAGGCCTTGAGGGGAAGCTACTGCTATTATTTTGCTAAATGGATGAAGCATCAAACTTCCTTCTACGTTCACCATAGCCATAGATCAGTGTGGCAGTCAGTCCTAATTAGAGAAACATTTGCGTGTGCTGAAGATGGTGGATAATATATATACTCACAACTGGTCGCAGTGCTAAGATTAAATGTCTGCGGAGTGCACAGCTATAAATATCATATCTATATAACAGCACTTCCCACAGAAGGCTCAGAAGACATCACAAAAGTTGTCTAGAATGGTTATAAGAGCCAGAGGTCAGGGATGAAATAGTGACATCAGGATATGACAGAACTGTTGCACTCAGGAAGCTGTGATTGCCTGAACAAGAACTACTGTATAAGATAAACATATTAAAATCTGGACACCTAAAGAAGTTAAGCAAGAAGGAGGACCCTGGGTAAGATGATAAATCCTTACTCAATAAAGCAAACAGGATGGACATTGAAAGAAGGAAGAAATAGGAAACAGGACAGGAGCCTACCACAGAGGGCCTAGGAAATACCTCCCAGCAGTGTATCAAAGCAGATGCTGAGGCTCATAACCAAACTCTGGGCAGAGTGCAGGGAATCTTATGAAAGAAGAGGGAGATAGTAAGACCTGGAGAAGACAGGATCTCCACAAGGAGGGCAACAGAACCAAAAAATCTGGGCACAGGGCTCTTTTCTGAGACTGATTCACCAACCAAGGACCATACATGGATACAAGCTAGAACCCCTGCTCAGATGTAGCCCATGGGACTTCAGTATCCAGGTGGGTTTCCTAGTAAGGGGAACAAGGACTGTCTCTGACATAAACTCAGTGGGTGGCTCTTTGATCACCTCACCCTGAGGTGGAAGCATCCTTGCCAGGCCACAGAGGAAGACAATGCAGTCAGTCTTGATGAGACTATATAGGCTAGGGTCAGATGGAAAGGAAGGCGGACCTCCCCTATCAGTAGACTTGGAGAGGGGCATGGGAGGAGATGTGGGAGGGAGGGTGAGATGGGGAGGGAACAAAGAAGGGGGTTACAGCTGGGATACAAAGTGAATAAACTGTAATTAATATAAATAAAAATTAAAAAATAAATAAAATTTTAGCATGGCGATTGATTACTGATTACATACAATAGTGTCTTCTATCTCTTTTCCCATTTCTGTATCGGTTTTTGTTCTTTGTTTTTGTTTTTGTTTAGTTTCTTTTTTATCTGTTTAGTTTTGTTTCTTGCACTCTCTGGGAAAATATTGAATATATGGGAAATTGTAATATTTTCATGGTTTGTGAAATTTGACAAAATTACTTAAAAACATAAAAATTTCCAAACTTCATATACCCAGCAGGTGAAAATGGAAGTTGATAAAGGCTCTGATTGTGAAAGAAGGTGCAATCATGTTCTCAATATTGCATGTTGGCCTTGTTTTTGTTACTTCTCATTTGTGCACTGTAAATACAGTTTATCAGCCAAACTGATGAACTCTGAATTCTATCAGATAAACAGCTGGTACGTATCATTCAACAAACCACTGAGATTGATTTAAAAAAAAATAGTAACTCAAGAAGATACACCCAAGAAAGTGAAAGTGTATGAAATATTTTTAGAATAATGTTGTGGAAAGAACATAGAATGTAGAAAAATATATTATTTATACAATTATAAAAACACATATAGACTTTATATAACTTAAGGGTGTTCCTCTAAGAACAAAGTATGTATTTCCTTAAGTCACCAATGGAAATCTGATATCTTGCAGTGCAACAGAAGACAGACTGGAAAAAGAGAAAAGAAAATCATCACAGGCATATTACTTATGTATTACTTACATTAATTAAATATTAAATACATACAAATACATATTAATGTGAGACATTAATGTAGGTAAACAAAACACATATAAATTACTTTTAATTAAAATTTTAAAACTTGCTGCCTGCTATTTGAGAAAAAAAAAAGTAAATACTGAATAAATTGAATGGGATTTGTGCTGGTCAATGTTTCATCTACTTAACACAGAACAGAGTCATCTTCAAAATGAGAGGTTGTCACAGAAATGCTTCCATTGGACAGGACAACAGGCATATCTGTGGATAATTCTTTTGGTTGTTGCTTGATGTCCAATGTGGTTGGTGCCACCTTTAGGCAGGGATCCCTGGCTTGCATAAAAAACAAGGAAGGTTGGAGAGATGGCTCAGAGGTTAAGAGCAGTAGTTGTTCTTCCAAAGGTCCTGAGTTCAATTCTCAGCAACCATATGGTGCTCACAACCATCTATAGTGAGATCTGGTGCCCTCTTCTGGAGTGCAGGCACACATGCAGGCAGAATATTGTATAAATAATAAATAAATATAAATAATAATAAAAAATATGTGTGTGAGTATTTTCCACATGGAACTGTTTGTGAAAATGTGAAGGGGTCATGAAAAAGTAGCTGGCTTGATACTTTGTGACAGGATCAGAATTTGCCTGAAGAGAGGCTATTGTTGAAGGTCCAGCCTCAGATCAAATGGGATCACAGCGTATTGAAGATGCCAGGGGCATGAAGTGACCACCACGAACACTGGCAGGTGTGGGTGGGAGCCAGACTGAACCTATGAGACAAGCTGCTTAATCTGCTGATGGCAGAACTGAAGAGGTGTGCTTGCCCAAGGCCTTAGGAGCCCAGAAGATCATGAGTGAGTCCCAGACAGTGTAAGTTATTTACACTGTTGAGTTTGGGGTTTGAAATTATCTAATTGCAACTTGACCTAGTTCTTCCTTCTTTTTTTTTTAATCTTATTTATTTATTTTATTAGATACACTTTGTTCACTTTCTATCCCAGCATAAGCTTCTGCCTCCTCCCCGCCTAATCCCACCTTCCCTCCCCCTTCTTCATGCATGCCCCTCCCCAAGTCCACTGATAAGGGAGGTTCCCCTCTCCTTCCTTCTGATCTTAGTCTATCAAATCTCATCAAGAATGGCTGCATTGCCATCTTCTGTGGCCTGGTAAGGCTGCTTCCCCCTCAGGGGGAGTCTATCAAAGAGCAGACCAATCAGTTTATGTGAGAGGCAGTCCCTCTTCCCATTACTATGGAACCCACTTGGACACTAAACTGCCATGGACTACATCTGTGCAGAGGTTCTAGGTTATCTCCATGCATAGTCCTTGGTTGGAGTATGAGTCTCTGGGAAGTTTCCTGTGTTCAAATTTTCTGGTTCTGTTGCTCTCCTTGTAGAGTTCCTGTCCTCTCCAGATCTTACTATTTCCCACTTCTTTCATACATCAGAAGAAGAAGAAAACAGGAAACAAGTTAGGAACCTGCCACAGAGGGCCTCTGAGAGGATCTGCCCTGCAGACTATCAAAGTAGATGCTTAGACTTATGGCCAACTCTTAGGCAGAGTGCATGGAATCTTAGTTCTTCCTTCTTAAGAATAAGAAAAATTGAGAGACTGGGCTTTTAAAAAGACATTGGATCTTCTATCATTTTGTTTGTTAGCCTTGGCCTTCAACAGGTGATCAATCCCTTCAGGCCAGGATGGAAATTTTTTAAAGAAACTGTACATTAAAAATGTTTGAAATTTTTAAAGACTGTGGAACTTTTTAAGTTTTACATTCTTACATTAGCATGAGATCTTGGGGGAAAAAAGAGAACAAATTGTATAGTTTAATAGTGAGGTATTTGTATGTCTAGTTAGTTCACAAGGGTTGACCTTTTCTGGTTAGTTTTTGTCAAGTTGACACAAGCTAGTGTCATCTGGGAATAGGGAATCAAAGCTGAGGATTTGCCTCCATCAGGTTGGCCTGAGGGCATATCTATGGGATATTTTCTCAGTTAATGATTGATGTGAAAGGTCCCAGAGAATTGGGAGTAATAGAGCTCATGATGGTTTTAGATTGTATAAGAAAGCAAGTTGAGTAAACCATGAAAAGCAAGCTACTAAGCAGCACTACTTCATGGTCTCTGTTTAGTCTCTACCTCCAGGCTCCTGCCTTGCGTTCCAGACCTCACTTCCTTTCATAATGAAGTATATGTTGAAGGTTGAGATGAACTCTTTTCTCCCCAAGGTGTCTTTGAGCAAATTAGATTAGTATCTTTGCAGGTCCCCTTGTGTGCAAGGAGCTGCAGCCCTCTCCCTCATGTTTACCCCCACCTCAACAACCAAAACAAAGTTCTCAGAAGCTTATTACCTGTGGTGGCAAAGAAAAAGTGCAAATTACTTAACTGAAAAGGCTCCTAAGAAGCAAAGATTTAAATAAAGAATATGAAAAGGCTGAAATAAAGCAGAATTAATTTTAGACTGGAAGAAAATTAGGAAGTGGGGAAATGAGTAAAGATAAAATATTAATAAAATTGAAGATTTAGCAACACAAAGGAATAAAACTAAAATTAAGAGGCTTTCATACCATCATCTACTAATCACAGAGAAAGAAGAAAAAAAAAAACACATTTGATTTGAATAAGCACTTTCAAATTTTCTGGTTCTGTTACTCTCCTTGTGGAGTTCCTGTCCTCTCCAGATCTTACTATTTCCCACTTCTTACATAAAATTCCAGGTACTCTGCCCAACAGTTGGTCATAAGTCTCAGCATCTGCTTTGATAGTCTGCAGGGCAGAGGCTTTGGACCCTCTGTGGCAGGTTCCTAGGTTGTTTCCTGTTTTCTTCTTCTTCTGATGTCCGACCTCTTTGCCTTTCAGGATGGGGATTGAGCATTTTAGTCAGGGTCCTCTCTCTTGATTAGTTTCTTTAGAGGTACAGTTTTTAGTAGGTTTATCCTATGTTATATGTCTATATGAGTGAGTATATACAGTGTGTCTTTCTGCTTCTGGGACAGCTCACTCAGGATGATCCTTTCCAGGTCCCACCATTTACCTGCAAATTTCATGATTTCCTTACTTTTCATTGCTGAGTAATACTCCATTGTATAAATGTACCACAATTTCTGCATCCATTCTTCAGTTGAGGGGCATCTGGGATGTTTCCAGCTTCTGGCTCTTACAAATAAAGCTGCTACAAACATGTTTGAGCAAATGTCCTTATTGTGTGCTTGAGCCTTTTTTGGATATATGCCTATAAGTGGTATGGCTGGATTTTGAGGAAGTGCTATTCCTAGTTGTCTGAGAAAGTGCCAGATTGATTTCCAGAGTGGTTGTACAAGTTTACATTCCCACCAGCAGTGGAGGAGGATTCCCCTTTCTCCACAACATCTCCAGCATGTGTTGTCAGTTGAGTTTTTCATCTTGGTCATTCTGATGGGTGTAAGATGAAATCTCAGGGTTGTTTTGATTTGCATTTCTCTAATGGCTAATGAGGTTGAGCATTTCTTTAAGAGTTTCTCTGCCATTTGATATTCCTCTACAGAGAGTTCTCTGTTTAGTTCTGTTCTCCATTTTTTAATTGAATTACTTGGTTTGCTGCTTTCCAGTTTCTTTAGTTCTTTATATATACTGGATATTAGTCCTCTGTCAGATAAAGGGTTGGTGAAGATTCTTTCCCTTCTGTAGGCAATCGTTTTGTTTTGATAATGGTGTCCTTTGCTTTACAGAAGCTTTTCAGATTCATGAGGTCCCATTTAGTGATTGTTGTTCTTAAAGCCTGTGCTGTTGGTGTACTGTTCAGAAAGTTATCTCCTGTGTCTGGTTTTATGTTGAGGTTTTTGATCCACTTGGACTTTAGTTTTGTGCAGGATGATAAGTATGGATCTATTTGCATTTTTCTACATGTCAACATTCAGTTACACCAGAACCATTTGTTGAAGATGCTATCTTTTTTCCATTGTATGGTTTTGGCATCTTTGTCAAAGATCAGGTGTCTTTAGGTTTGTGGGTTTATTTCTGGGTCCTCTGTTTGGTTATATTGATCCACCATTCTGTTTCTATGCCAGTACCATGCAGTTTTTATAACTGTTGCTCTATAGTACAGCTTAAGATCAGGGAAGGAGATACCTCCAGAAGATCTTTTATTGTAGAGGATTGTTTTAGCAATTCTGGGTTTCTTGTTATTCCATATGAAGTTGAGAATTTTTCTTTCCAGGTCTGTAAAGAATTGTGTTGGTAATTTGATGGGAATTGCATTGAATCTGTAGATTGCTTTTGATAAAATGGCCATTTTTACTATGTTAATCCTGCCAAGCCATGAGCATGAGAGATCTTTCCATCTTCTGATATCTTCTTCTAATTCATTCTTCAGAGACTTGCAATTTGGTTAGGGTTAGTTGGTTGGTTGGGTTGGTTAGGGTTACTCCAAGGTACTTTATGTCCTTTGTAACTATTGTGAAGGGTGTTGTTTCCCTAATCCTTTCTCAGCCCTTTTGTCTTTTGTATACAGGAGGGCTACTGATTTTTTGAGTTAATTTTGTATCCGGTCACTTTGCTGAAAGTGGTTATCAGCTGTAGGAGTTCCCTGGTAGAGTTTTTGGGGTCACTCACGTATACTATCATATCATCCGCAAATAGAGATAATTGTACTTCTTCCTTTCCAATTTGAATTCCCTTGATCTCCTTCGACTGTCTTATTGCTCTAGCAAGGACTTCCAGAACTACATTGAAGAGATATGGAGAGAGTGGGCAGCCTTGTCTTGTCCCTGATTTCAGTGGGATTGCTTAATTTTCTCTCCGTTCAGTTTGATGTTGGCTATAGGCTTACTGTATATTGATTTACTATATGATAAAATAGTCTTTCAACCAAAATTAATCAAAATAATTGGGGGAGGTCACTTCATACTCTTCAAGAGAAAATTCTAACAAGAAGACATCACAATCCTGAACATCTATGCCCCAAATACAATGGCACCCACATTTGTAAAAGAAACTTTGATAAAACTTAAACCAGATCCACACACACTAATAGTGGGAGACATCAATACCCCACTCTCAACAAAGGACAGGTCAAGAAGACAGAAATTAAACAAAAAAACAATGTCTCTTACAGAGGTCATGAGTCAAATGGACCTGACAGACATTTACAGAACTTTACACCCAAACACAAAAGAATTTACCTCATGGAACCTTCTCCAAAATAGACCATATAGTTGGTCACAAAGCGAGCCTTAACAGATCCAAGAAGATTGAAATAATCCCTTGTATCCTGTCTGATCACCATGGAATAAAGCTGGACCTCAACAACAACAGAAATAGCAAAAAGCCTATGCACACATGGAAACTGAACAACTTGCTACTAAATGACAGCTGGGTCAGGGAAGAAATAAATAAATTAAAGTCTTCCTAGAACTCAATGAAAATGAAGACACAACATACCCAAACTTGTGGGACACAATGAAAGCAGTGCTAAGAGGAAAGCACTAAGTGCCTTCAAGAAGAAATTTGAGACAGCTCATTCAAGTAACTTAATGGATCACTTAAAAACCCTAGAAAAAGAAGCAGCAGACACACCTAAAAGGAGTAGATGGCTGCAAATAATCAAACTCAGGGCTGAAATCAATCCATTAGAAACAAATAAAACAATTCAAAGAATCAATGAAACCAAAAGTGGTTCTTTGAGAGAATCCACAAGATAGACAAACCCTTAGCCAAGCTAACTAAAAGGCAGAGAGACACCATCCAAATCAACAAAATTAGAAATGAAAAGCGGGACATAACTACAGACACTGAGGAATTCCAAACAAGCATTAGGACTTACTTTAAAAGTCTATATGCCACAAAATTTGAAAATCTAACTGAAATGGACAATTTTCTGCACCAACTCGACTTACCAAAGCTAAATCAGGACCAGGTAAATCAATTAAATTGTCCTATATCCCCCAAGGAAATATAAGCAGTCATCGAAAGTCTTCCATCCAAAAATGCCCAGGATCAGATGGTTTCACGCATAATTCTACCAGGCCTTCAAAGAAGAGCTAATTCCAAATCTCTTCAAACTACTCCACAAAATATAAACAGAAGGAACATTACCAAACTCATTCTATGAAGCCACAGTCACCTTGGTACCTAAACCTCACAAAGACCCAACAAAGAAAGAGAATTTCAGGCCAATCTCCCTTATGAACATTGATGCAAAAATACTCAACAAAATACTTGCAAACCAAATACAAGAACACATCAAAGATATCATCCATTATGACCAAGTAGGCTTCATCCCACGTGTGCAGGAGTGGTTCAATATATGGAAATCCATCAATGTGATCCACCAATTAACAAACTGAAAGAAAAAAGCCACATGATAATCTCCTTAGATGCTGAAAAAGCATTTGACAAAATCCAACATCCATTCATGTTTAAAGTATTGGAAACATCAGGGATATGAGGTACCTATCATTTTTATCACTGGTCCATTTAGCTCCATTCTTTATAGTTTGAATCATGATATTTAATGAGTTGTTTGTGGCTGAATGTTTCTCATTCTTATAGAAATCCATTTAGGAGAAGGTGGAAAATCCCCATTATCCAGGGTATATATGATTTCTGAGTTTACAGAAATCCACGTGTACTGGGTCAGGGAGGAATCTACATTCCACATGCATTTAGAATATATTTAATGTCAGCCTTCTGAACCCTGAATTGTGCCCTCCCCAAAATGTTTATGTTCAAGCTAAGACCCTAACTACCTCAAAATGTGACTTATTCAAAGACAGAGCCTTAAAAAGAAAAAGGATCAAAGCAAAATGAGGCCAGCTCTAATTAAATGAGCTGATGTTCCTATAAGAATATATGAACATAAGAATATATGAACAGCAACAGAGAAAAAAATGGTAAAGACTTAGGGAGAAGGGGTCATCTACAAGTCAAGGGGAAGCCCTCAGAAGAAACTTCTGTCAACATCCTTATCTTGGAATTCCTGCTTGTAGAACTGTGCTAGATGATAGATAGATAGATAGATAGATAGATAGATAGATAGATAGATAGATAGATAGATAGATAGATAGATAGATTGATGGATGGATAACATTTGTCCATTCAGAAAAGACTAAGCCTAAATGACATATGGATTGTCCTTCTATATGTGATGTTTAGAGAAGACATCACTAAAGTAGATTTGAGCAGAAACTGGAAATTATCTGTGAGTATATTCAAAGGGATGCTTTTCAAAGCAACTATAAAGAGATCTACTAAGTAGATCTTCTCCTTAGAGCTTGCAGGGACAAAATATTTAAGATAATAAAACTTTGGGGTTTATCATGAGTGAACTAGGAAATGATTCGTTTGGGAGAAGGTTGGGGTATTTTTCTGATTTGTTTTGATAGTTAAGATTGCTTAGTTTTTAAAGAACAGATCTGGTTTCTTTTTGAAACAGAAAGTGTCTTCTATCAGGTAGAGATGCAGGAAACCCAATAAGCAGGACTTGAAACCTCTAGAACCTGCCAGATACTTGGGCTCCAATGAGACAGTAGGATCAGAAGGTTTGAGAGGAGGTAGTCTCTGTATCAAATTAGAAAGTTGAGCCACTGGATTTCTTTTGTTTGCTTGGTCGGTTTTTTAAAGCTACTTTTATAAAGTATTATTTTTCATCTTTCTAGTGATTTATATAATTAACAGATCTTATGAGGCATTCTTTATATGCTGTATAATTTCAGTCATTTAAAATATGCATTTTTCTATACATTTCAGTCATTGTTATTTTGTTCATACAATTGTATGACCATCATCACTCGCCATCACACCAATTTCCCTGACATCTGAGCTCACTAACTCTAGATAGAAAAAGTGATATGTTTGTAGACTTGTCTATACTGAACAGTGCATGGGAAAACAATGCAGGGCATCTGAATCAGTCAGAGCTCTCCAGAAGAGGAAAAACACTGTGCCCAGTAGATTGACTTTTTAGTTGATTCCAGATCCAGCCAACCTGATAACCAAGAAGAACCATCACAGCATCTTCACTTTTTTAGGGGACATTATATTTTATTATGTATCAGTATGCCATCAATTTTATTGGTGCAAAATACCCTTTGAAACATATAGGATGTCTTCCCACTCATCTAGTGATAGGCATTAGATTATTCTCCTTTGGGGCTATCATGACTAATTCTGCCCTGAACATTTTGGTGCAGCTTTTTGTGCGGACATGATATTAATTCTCTTCAGAATAAAAACAGAAGTAAAGTTACTCTTAACCACAGCATTTTACATTGGTACCTAAAATGTATAAAGACTCTACATCAATGCCAACAATCACCATTTCACATTCATTTGACATTATCTATTGTGTTGAGTAAAATTAGAGTATCCTAAAGACTGACTTTGTATTCTATCTTTTAAATTATGCTTTATGTTTATCTTTTATGTTTAAAATAGTCATGTGTAGCCTAGGCTGGCTTCAAATTCATAATCTTTCTATCACTTCAATATGACTGCTGCAATTGCAAACATGTGCCACCATTAATGCTTATTAGAGGAGCATGCATTGAATCACTTATCCACTGTGCATTTCTCATGCTACCATAGAGTTTTTTAAAATGGTATCCTTATACATTCTGTTTTACACTGCCTCAGGAGATACATGATTCGCAAACATTTCCTTCAACTTTTGGATTCTCTTTTCACTTTATTAATGGTAAACTTTAAAGCATAAGCATATAAAAACTAAGCCTATGGCTCAAAAGAGCATTTGCCTACCATCCATGGAGCCTATGTTCAACCCTAGCATCGAAAAAATTAAATTTTTCTTCAGATGTACAGTTGATCCCTCATGTTGAACCTCTAACAGCAGGAGCAGGTGCTATCTCTGACTGTGTTGCCTGTCTTTGGATCTTTCTCCTAACTGAACTGCCTTGTCTAGCCTCAATTGAAGAAGATGTGCCCTGTCCTACTTCATCTGCCAAGGTGGTTGATACCCCCAGGAGGTCTCCCCTTCTCTGAGAAGAAGGGAAGTAGGCATAGGTGGAGGGGAGGGGAAAGCAGATGGAGGGGCTGGGAGGAGAAGACAGAGGGGAAGTTTCAACCAGAACTTAAGGTTAATTAATTAAAAAATTAAATGTTTCTCACATCAGTGAGGACCAAGTATTTTATCTTCAGTTTATATTTTATATTCACTATTTTCTTGCCCTTTTGTTGTCATAATCTAGACACATTTGCCCAAATCATGTCATGGAAGTTTATCTCTGTTACTTAAACATGTTATGCTGGGTCTTGAGAGATGACTCAGTGGCTCAGAGCACTAACTGTTCTTGCAGTTTGGTTCCCAGGTGTGAATTGCCTGTAACTTCAGCTCTAGGACACTTGATGTGTCCTCTCTCTCTCTCTCTCTCTCTCTCTCTCTCTCTCTCTCTCTCCCTCTCCCTCTCCTTCTCTTACCTCCTCTCCCTCTCACAGACACAGACACTCACACACACACACAGAGACACCACCCAAACTGAATAAATTTTGGAAAATGAATCATAACTTGGTTGTTACATTTTGGGTCTGGGATCCATTTTGTCTTTTGGAATATCCTACAGAAAGAAGGAATATTCCTTCCATTGGCTTGTGAATGTCCATCTACTTGTCCCTTGATTTCCTGGAGGTCTGTGAATCTCTTCGGGTTAGTTGTCTACACCCTCTCTCTAATCTTGCCTCTGTTATCTCCTAAGTGCACCACCATACATTTATTGCTCCTAACAATGCCAGCTCCGAATCACCCGGTGCTTGATTCAGTTTTCTCTCTTTGACCTGTAAACAGAACTGAGTCCTCTCATCTCTTCACCTTACTTCACTTTTCCCCAGGACCAAAGCACCCAAGATTCAGCATCTTTTTAGTCCATGCATATCACGACTGCTGACAGATTACACTGAAAAAGAACACAGTAGAAACATAAGGAAGAGGCTACAGAATGTGCTAGATTTTGGCCAAAAGAACAAAGAATGCCAAATAAAAATGGCAGGAATGTATTGTCACAAGACATAAACTTCTATTTTTCTTCATTTTATTTACTTCTACTTTTATTTATTATTTTTTATTTATTATTATTTTTATATTTTTTTATTTTATTAATTACAGTTTATTCACTTTGTATCCCCCTGTAGCTTCCTCCCTTCTCCCCTCCCAATCACACCCTCCCGCCCCTTTTCTACCCATGTCCCTCCCCATGTCCACTGATAGGGGAGGTCCTGCTCTCCTTCCTTCTGATCCTAGTCTATTAGGTCTCATTAGGAGTAGTTGCATTGTCTTCCTTTGTGGCCTGGTAAGGCTGCTCTCCCCCTAGGGGGAGGTGATCAAAGAGCAGGCCAAACAGTTCATGTCAGTGACAGTCCCTGTTCCCATTACTATGGAACCTAAAACCCCTGCATAGATGTAGCCCATGGCAGTTCAGTGTCCACTTGGGCTTCTACTTTTAAATTCAGGCAAACATAAGAATCTTTACAAGTAACAAATACCTTATCAGACTTTGAGAGGAAATAAAATAACCCCTTCTCTCTGTAGTTTACCAGGAAGATGTGGAGGAACATGCAGCCTCATAAGTCTTGGCTTGTCTCTACACATGATAATTCCATTAATGACATGAGTAAAGTTCTGTGGATTAGAATTATAGGGGATGATGAACATACAGAAAATTTTATTCAACAAGAGATTTTGTATTTAAGAAATTGCACATTCTGCCTTGTATGATGCTTCATGCCTGTAACCCTAGCCCTTTGGAGGTGCAGGTGAGAAGAGTTCAAGGCCAACCTCAGCTTCACAAGTTGTCCAAGGCCAGCCTGCGCTACCTGAAATCCCATCTCACAAAACAAAAGCTAAAAAGGGAAATCACTGTTGTGTGTGACTGCTTTCACTCATCCTGATAAAGTCTAAAGTAAGGCATGCTTCCTTCCTAATTTGTTCTTAACGTTAGTTTGGATGCTTTTATACTCCAGCAGTACCTGGGTGTGTGGTGAGTATCAACAATAGAAGACCTGCTGTGGTCCCTAAAAGGGTGATCTCAGAACACTCAGGAGCCAGGCCCTTCCTCTTCAGAGTTTATGCTCAGCTCCTGCTGCGGTTTCTGTCACTATGTCACTCAGAGCACAGTAGTACACAGCTGAGTCTGACTCTTGCACTGAGGCTTTCTGCAAGTGGAAGGAGGTGGTTTCCTTACCATATGTGGCTTCAAACCCTCTGCTGCTTCCCTTGTCATTGGCCTTTGAGACTCTAAAGAGGAGCTGTGGACCTTCTCCAGGAAACTGCACATACCAGAACAGGGAAGGGTACTGTTTGGTTTCATAGGAACAATTCACAGTCATAGAACTCCCTTCAGAGAGCGTCACTTGAACTTCTGTCTGAGTAACCGAGTCTCCATTGCTTTCTCCTAAAAAGAGAAATTAATGACAATTCAGTGCAGCTATGACCTGGGTTCTGCCTCATAGGAAAATGAGCTATAAAAGTTTACATCAATATCATGGGACAAGACAGAAGCTCAATGTGTCATTCCACTTACCAAGCACTAAGAAGAGTGCAATCGTAAGGCCAAGGGAAGAGTTCATTTTCTGAGCCACGGGAGGATGTGGACCCTAACTGCTTACATTAGGAAAGAATACAGTTATAGTGAAAGGATGGTTGTGAGCTCAGAATTAAACAGGAAATGGCTATGTGTTGAGTAGACACCCTCCCCAACACATGTGGGTAATTTAAACACCTCAGAGGATTGTTGACCTATATTCTCAGAAGTCAATGACAGCTTGCTGCTCTTGGCTCTTTTATTTTGCTTAACACACCTGTAGTTACTGGATGGTATTTCTGTAATTCTGAATAGTAGTTGTGACAGGTTTAATTGCACCTTGTGTGTTGTCTTCCCTGGGAATGCATTTGCATGCCATTTCTAAGTGTCTCATGTAGCCAGTTTGGAACATGTGGTAATCCACTGGAAAAATATACAAGCAAGAAATGTCAACACATATTTAATCATTACCAAATTACTTTTGAGGAAAGAAACAAAGTTTTTCAATTGTGATGTCTTCATACATGGACAAGTGGAATAAACCTTTAAAAAGCTAGTAAATATTTCTTTAATTAGTAAGTTAATGAATGTTGTTTAAGGAATGTCACTACTTAAAATAGCAATTTGTTTCATATTATAAACTTTTAGCACAAGAAACTAAACCTAATAAAAGTTTTGCAAAGAAAAATGACAATATTCTATTACATATATATATAAATAATTTTTAAGATTGTATAGGTATTATTCAGTGATACAGCACTTAGCCTATAATTCATGAGGACTTTGGGTCTATCTCCATCACTTCAAAAATAATAATAATAGGAGTATAGATTTTAATATGTTTATCCTATATTATATAGCTAATATCCACTTATGAGTGGGTATATACCATGTATGTCTTTCTGCTTATGGGTTACAAACAACAAGACCCTAGGGAAGACAGTCAATCCTCATTCAGAAGGACAAACATGACAGACATGATAGACATTGGAAACAGAAGAAGACAGAGAACACCACAGGAGCCTACCATAGAGGGTCTCTGAAAGACTCTACTGATCAAAGTATCAAAGAAGAGGCTAAGACTCAGCCAAATTTTGGGCGGAGAGCATGGAGTTTTATGAAATAATGGGGAGATAGAAAGACCTGAAAGGAACAGGATCTCCAAATGGAGACTCAGTATTCAAGTGGGTCCCTAGTAAGTAGAAAAGGGAATTTCTCTGACTTGATCTTAGTAACAATCTCTCTTATCACCTCCACCTTGGAGGTGCAGCCTTTTCAGGCCACAGAGGAAGACAATGCAATCAGTCCTGATAAGCTTTGGTCAAATATAAGGGGAGGAGGACCTCCCCTATCAGTGGACTAGGAGGGCAATAGGGAGAGAAAAGGGATGGAGGATGAGATTGGGAGGAGACGAGGGAGGGGGCCACCGCTGGGATACAAATTGAATGAACTGTAACAAATGCTAATTTTTTAATAAAATGAATAATAATAAAAATAGAAACTATGGTCTTTTCCCTGATATGGGTTTCTATAGGCTCATGAGTGTTTGGTTCCCAGCTGGTAAAATTGGGTAGAGTTAAAAGGCATGATCCTGTTCTGGGGTTTGAAAAGGTTCAGGAAATTTCCAATGTCACTTTCTCTACCTTGTGGTGTGTCTCAAGATGTATGCTGTCAGGGACTGCTCCAGGACCATGCACCCCTGCCTGCTGTTATGCTCCCTACCATGAAGGTCATGGACTCAACTGTCTGAAACTGTAAGGACCAAATAAACTCTTTTTTTCTATAAGTTGTCTAGGCCAAGGTGTTTCTTCACAGAAATATAAATTGAACTAAGAATATCCCATATACCTCACATTATAAGAGAAATAAGGAAATTGTAAATACTTAAAAATATGTCCTAGTGACTTCTGAATTGTAACAGTGAGTATTTGTGCCTGGTTGTGGCATGCATCTTCTGAGTCTAGGTGGTCTGCTTAGTCTTGGTCCTTCATATATGCCCACTTGAACTTGGGAGGAGAGGTGACAAGGGCTGATACAGGCAGACTGAACTGCAGAGGGCTGATGATGACTGCTTGTGACCTATTGGTCTTTGTGAACCTGACTTCTGATTGAGACTGCCATTACTTCTGCTGGCACTGCCCTGCCCAAAGGCCCGTTGAAAGTGACATATTGTTTCTTCCTGAATTGATTCATAGCAGTTCAAAACATTGAAATAGATTACTACAAATTTTTCATGCCTCCAAATTATTTTAGTGAAAACATGAAGCTTTGTAATCATGTTTACAATGTTTTATTATTGGTGTATATTTTAAAAACACAGAGCTGCACACTGTTTTTTGTTGTTGTTGTTGTTGTTGGTGGTGGTGGTGGTGGTGGCAGTAGTGGTGGTTTGGTTTGGATTAGTTTGATTTTTTTGAGACGGGTTTCACATGGACCCTTGGCTATCCTGAACTCATTTTGTAGATCAGGCTGGCTTTGAACTCATAGAGAGATCTGCCTGCCTCTGCCTCCCTGAGTGCTGGGATTAAAGCTGTGTGTCACCATGCCAGGATATGCTACACATTATTAACACACACACACACACACACACACACACACACACACACATATTACAAATGCAAAACACAAACTAGGGAATCAAAGATTGTAAACTTTGTTGTCAGATAATGAAAGAGAGTAACACTGAGAAGAAAAACAAGGACAATGACAATTTTATTGGCAAATGTTTTAAATTTTAATTGAAACTTTATATTTGAGTAAAACTGTATTTATCTAGACAAATAAACTTAAATGGTGTTATAATTTGTTCAAATAGCATTTATTACTGTCTAAAGCTTTGAGGTTTGATTTCTACTTCATTTGTGGATTTAAGAAACATGTGTCACACTTACAGAAGAATAAATAATATTGCATTGATCACATATGATAGTATGTCTCAGCTGGACAAACAGAATCCCTATGAGGTTATGGCTGTCCTTACTCCAGTCCCAGTGAACCCCAGAAATGAACATTTTGGTGAGAGAGGCTGTTTCCCAAGACAGTCTGTCTCAAATGAGCAGACAACACCAGGGATGAGAGGCTGCAGACCTGTACATGGCCCCTTGCAACTGCACACAAGTCTTTATCACAACCCCCTCTACAAACTCCAAGTATTCCCCTCTTTCCTTGCAGACCCCCATTTTCCACAAAAGGGTGCCCTTCACTGTTTGAAATCGTCTCACCCGTTGAGGTCAGACTGTGGTCTCTTTCTTGCCTCTTGTCTCTTTACTCTGTGTTCTTAAGTCTGTTGGAGTAAGGATGGCATCCTAGTTCCCTATCCCGTTGCTATAACAAAAAGAATCTGACAAAGATCACTTAGAGGGAAGAGCATTTATGTGACCTAACAATTCTGGGTTACAGTCCATCTTAGAATGGAATTCCCAGCCACAGAACTTGTCACATCCCCTCCATAATCAACAACAAAGAGCATCAGATGTTTGCATGGCATGCTCTGCTCACTCTCTCCATTTCGTTCAGGGCTTAGGGCCCAATCTCGGAATGGTGCTGCCCACATTCAGGCTGTGTCTTCCCACAGTGATCATTTTTATCCAACACAGACATGTTTACATGCCAACCTGATCCACATAAGTCCTTGCTGAGATGCTCTGTGATGTGATTCTACACTGAGTCAAGGGGACTAAATCAACCATCACAGGTGGAGAGTGTCTCTGAGGCTCTTGAGGCATCGAGTGCAAGCAGTTACCCTTCCTGACACTAGCCTTCAGTCTAACGCTGAGGAAGCCAACACCTCTCCCTCTGGTCCACACTATGTAAACCCCTTTACAGTCTTTAGTCATGTGGAACTAACTTGTACTTTCAAGTCTCATGGAGTCTCAGTCAGTAGAAAACCCAGTCTAAAAAACAACCATTAAGGAGGCAAACATGTCTCGGGAATCATTTAGTGCTTTTTATCCTGCTATGTCACTTTTCCTTGGAACCATGACCAAATGCCGATATAGCCCAGATAGGTCCCAATGGCAGAGTAAAGTAACAATTCCAGAGAAGCCCAACTTGGAAAGCCACGAGGTTATTTGAATTCCTTACTCAGCTGTGGTATCTTCCCCAGATTCTTAGGTTTGTGTTCAGCTCCCCCTGCAGCCCCAGACACTGTGCGCTGAGAGCACAGAAGTACACAGCCGAGTCGCTCCAGTACACAGGGGCTTTCCTCAGGTTGAAGGAAGAGTCCTTCTTGCTAAACTCAGCCTCAAAGCCGTTCACGCCGTGAACCACTGGGTCTCCTGAGTAGTACCTGAGGAGAAGCTGGGGGCCGCGGCCACGGTGCTGGATGTACCAGAAGAGGTAAAGGGCTCCACCATAGGAGTAGTTGCATTTCAGCTCCACCGAATCTCCTTCGAAGACAGTGACTTGGGCATCAGACTGGGTAACTGACTGTGTTTGGACAGCTCCTGAGAAATCAACAATAAGTCGGTAAATGCAATGAGGACTTCATGATGAAAAAATGATCTTACTGAAAGTTAAGTAAGAAAAACAACGAATTGTGTGCATCTACAAACAATAGTTGTACTCACCCAGGAAAAATTGTATTCCCAGGAAGGAGGTGAGGACCCGAAGCATGGCTTATTACAGGAAACACCGCTGATGCCTGTATGGAAAAGCTTGGTTCAAGTAGGATAGTGGCTGCGGTTCCCAGTTCTTGGAGACAGGTGGCACAAAGTTGACAAAACAACTTCCTTAGGTGAAATTCTAAAAAAAAAAAAAAAAAAAAAAAAAAAGAAAGAAAGAAAGAAAGAAAAGCAAAACTTGAAGACGTGGTCCTGGTCCTGACTTTCTGGCGTCTTGATTCTCCTCAACTGGCAGATACTCTGCAACCTGCAGGGCAGGAAGGACTAAGTTGAAGGTGAGGATCAGAAATGGAGATCTCTAATCTGTGCAATGTCGCCCTCTGTCGGCTACTGCAGGATGAAAACTTTTCCCCTATTTTTTTTTCTTTTTTTCCATTTATTTATTAATTTAATCTCTTTACAGACTGATCCCAGCTCCCTTTCCTCCCAGTCCTGCCTTCACGCTCCCTGCCCCCAATCCCTGCCCCCACTCTCCCCTCTTGTTTTTCTCAAAGAAGGGGAGGGCCCCCAAGGGTTATCAACCCACCCAGGAGCCTCAAGTCACAGAGGGACTAAATGCATTCTCTCTTGCTGGGGCCTAAAAAGGCAGCCAAATTAGGGCAAATGGATCCAGTGGCAGGCAACAGAGTCAGAGACAGCCCCTGCTCCCATTGTTAGGGGCCCCACAGATGAAGATTTTTTTGAAACAAAATAGTGCATTATTTCTGTCTAGAGTGCAATTCATGTTTCTAAACTAATCTATATTGTGTCAAATCTTAACCTGAAGAAAAACAAGCTGTGTACAATAGAAGGATAATTTTATTTAGAAAAATAATGATCATATGATGAAGCCATTAAATTTGGGGCTCATTGGGTATAAAAGCAGTAAGCTGCAAGAGCCTGTCACATAGGCAAAACTCAGAGACTGAAGCTTTAAACTGTGCTTTTTTTCAGTGTAAGCAGCCAGAGAAAATTCTGCCTTCCCCACCATTTTCTCATTAACATTTTTGTAGAGATCCAGAACAAAGAAAATCAGTTTGACATCCCATTAGTGGCCAGATGGCTCTTAGATCTAAGATTCTCTCTCTTTCCCTCTCCGCTGCCTCTTTGTGTGTGTATAGGTCTATCTCTCTGTGTGTCTCTGTGTGTGTATCTCTCTATCTCTCTGTCTCTGTCTCTGTCTCTGTCTCTGTCTCTCTCTCTCTCTCTGTCTGTCTCTGTGTGTGTGTGTGTGTCTGGGCATCTCTCCCACTCTCAGTTTATTAGGGAGGATTTATAGACACAGGGCCAATAGGACAAAAGAGTCTTGTAAACCTTCTCAACTCTAATGCTCTCTCTCCCACCATCTCTCCCAAGTTTCCTCACCTCCACACACCCAACCCTTGTTTGGCTCACAACAAACAATTCATTAGTGGTGTTTGCCTGCAGAATCTTTCTTACAGAATGAAGGCCACAAATGCTCTTACAATTCAGATGCAGTGCTCTCTCACTATGCCCCTATCATAGCCATTACTTATGCAGAAACATTCAAGTTAATCTTCTCAGGCTGGCCTTTATAAGCCTTTGGGGGCAGTGAGCATCTGATCAAGGAAAGTTCTGGTAGATATAAAGATAGTTACATTGATGCAAGGGCCTGTGGGACATGCATATAATATAGTAGTCTAACATGTGAACCCTTGCCTCAGAATTAAACAAACGTATCTATTTTAATCAGACTTGTGAAGATCCAGTGGCTTTAGATAAGCAATAATGATAACACAATACTGAGAAGAGACAGAAAAATGCCAGTATCAATTGGTCTGGCTAGTTTGGGGATGATTCATCATCAAAGAAACAAGAGACTCATGAAGGTACTTATAACACACACACACACACACACACACACACACACCTGAGAGGTTTAAGATTTAAGAAATTAGTAAAAGAAAATTTGCAAGAGCCATGGACTCCTTAGGCGAGCACCAATGAAGCAGAGACCAGAGAAACAGACATTGTGGGAGCAGCTTGATTTAGGCACCTAAGTATCCAGCAGTTTTCAGTGGGTAGAAGTTGGGTAGTCAAATGGAGGCAATGTTGATTGGGGTCAATAGTCATGCCGTTCTTCTGAAATAGAAGATTTTTCCTTCCCACTTATCTTTAAGACATCTGGAGCTAAAAAAAAAAAAAAAAAAAAAAAAGGCAAGAAGTCAAATAGGTAGTACTACATATAAAGGGTCCCTGGTGAAGAAGAGATATTATCTCCATCTATGTACTTGTAAGAGAGTCATAAAATGAGAGAAGTTGAAGTTGAGAGAGCTAAAATGAGCTAAATCTGCAATTAGAGTTATGGATTCCAACACCCAATACCAAGTAGCTAATTAGACACAAAAACTGGCACTAAATTAGAGCAACCAATTAGACCAAATTGACACCTGTACTGACCATTACACTTGTCAATGCAGTGAAATTTTGGCCAGTGTAAAAACATTGTTCTCCCAGGCAGATCATACCTCCAGACAGTTCAAAATACATCAGTGAACCAGAAGGAATAGATATGTGTTTGCTTGCCACAAAATAATGTAGAAATCACTAATATGAAAAAAGGCAAAATAGCAACAAGTATCTGGAAGTTAAATAACAGTTTTAAAGTAACTCACTGATAAGGGATCAGATAAGAAGTTAAGTTAGAATCTATTTTGAACTAAACAGTGGTAAATCACAGCCTATGGAAATGTGTTGGATATAGCTAACACATACAGAGGGAAATGTATAACATTTTAGAAGATAAGAAGGAGTTAAAGTCATCAGTGAACATCTACCATGAGACTCATGATCCGTCATTCTTGACCATTTTCCAGTTCATTGCTTATAAATATTTTATTTCATACACATTGATGCATGTAATGTGTTTGGATCCAATCCACTACCATTCCTTCATTCAGATGCCTCTCCTACTCACCCATCTTTTGAACTTCATGCATTCTTTGTGTTTCTTTCTTTGTTTGTTCCAAATAAATATCCAGTGAGTCACCTAGTGCTGCCTGTATATTTGTGGTGTGGGACCATCTGCTGGAAAACTTATTAGGGCCCACATCCCTGAAAAAAAGAGATTCCCCTATTTTTTAATTATTGAATTAAGTATGTGGAATAATTTATATGTAACAGAAAATTTTCTGATATTAATGCAGGTTTATCATTTTCTTATGCTGGGTACTAGCATGGCATATAACTTTTCCCATACTTTCATTTTTCAGTCTGTCTTGTCAGTGAAAAGGGATTTTTTGTTTGTTTGTTTGTTTTGTTGCTTTGCTTTGTTTTTAAAGAATTCTGTATTGCCTGGTGGTTTTAGACTAACTTCACGGTTCTTCTCTTTTGATTGAAAATTTTTGTTGCTTATATTTAATGTAATCATTTTAGGCTGTAGATTAAAACAAAAGAAACATTGATGCTTGTATTGCTTTTTAGGGATTTTATTATTATTATGCTTTTCCCTTTTTACTCTTTATTCCAATATTTCTGTATTTCTGAGTTTTGGGGGTTGTGTGAGATTATAATTCAGACAATTTTAGTATCAGCATTTTTGTTATTATACAAAAACCTCAATGCCATATAAGTTACATTTCTCTGTAAGTCCTTGGTCAAGAAGAACTTAGAGGCACCTAAGGATTGAAATCCACCCCAGTTCTACAGTGTCAAGCTCTGTATCACAGTGTGTCCCTGGGAGGAGCTGCTAAAACCTAAAGGAACTCCAAAGAGAATAAAAGAATAATAATAACTAGAAAAACTAGTTTAGAATAATAACTCCTCATCTTGGGTGTTCAATCTGATTTACTTGACATATAAAGTATAGGATTGAGAGTTATATATGAAATTGAAGTGAAACTGATTCATAAAACAAAGTTCATAATATTCTTCTGTGGTGTACTTTTTCATTTACATAGCATATTTCATGGAGAACCATAGAGATTCCTTGCCTAAAAAGATATCTTACTTGGGAAATTACTATACCATAATATTACATTGGGACATTGGGAGGTACTGAAAATAAAATAAGGGAAAACTTCTGCTGTGTAATTGTCCTTAAGTGACACATTTTTATCCATCTACACTCGTTTCTATTCCTCATAATATTCATATGTTGCAATGAGGGACACAGCTGCAGATACAGTTCCGCTCACCAGGAAGAGAAGGAAGAGTTAAAGTCCTCCTGCCTGCATAGCAATGCCATGCTTGGTTTCCAAACATAGCACTAACTCCCCATTCCTGTGCATCTATTTCAAATCAAGCTCAAGCACACATGGGAGAGAAACAGATAGCCTGCCTGAATTTTTTCTGGCATGAGTGCTACAACAAGAATTTGACTTCAGTTCAGCAATGGACGCCCATATTACACTAGGCTTCCTCATAATTTAACAGGTGAACAGTGTAGGGAAGCAATGGGGGCAGTATAACCAGCACAAATATTTTAGCTGGACACCAGATGGCGCTGCTTCAATGCTCCATGGGGAGCATGCAAGAGACCTATTCTCAATAAAGAAAAATATATTCAGACATTTTCACACTGTGGTGACCCTTGTCTGCATGCATACAGGATGGTACTGTAAATCTCACCAAAACTCTATGGCTGGGAGATCATACTCCCTATGAATAAGCCCATTGTTTTGCTAACAAACATAGTATCAAATTGCATTTTAAACATGAATCTCATAAATAAGCAGGAAAATTGTGGACTTATAATGTATTCTATTAAGTGAGGTGACACAAGCTCAGATGCTAAAAAACATGTTCTCTGTCATATGACGATCATAGCCAGGTATATATGTGTAAACATGCAAACAAATGTACAGACCTCATCAGAGAAGCTTCTTTATCAGTGGAGAACCATTCATGAAGAAACTCAAAACTGGACAAAGTACAGAGAAAAACTGTCTTTGGATTGCTCAGCCAAAAATGGTACATCTATCACACACACACACACACACACACACACACACACACAGCTCAAGGTCCTTCTTGGAAGAGAGGTTGGAACGACTGTGACAATCGTGGCTTCTGGACTTGACAGAACTGATGCACTCATGAATGCACAACATCTGCCCTTGTCAGCACAAGACCTGCACAATATGAAGCCAGCATTTCAGCATGGATGGGAGAGATGTAGGATTCCCATCACTAGCTATGGAATTGTTGACAGTTGATAACTATTAGAAAAAGGAGAACAGTGTTCTTTCTTTCTTTCTTTCTTTCTTTCTTTCTTTCTTTCTTTCCCTTCCTTCCTTTCTTTCCCATCCTTCCTTCCTTCCTTCCTTCCTTCCTTCCTTCCTTCCTTCCTTCCTTCCTTTCTTTCTTCTTTCCTTTCTTTCTTTTTGTGTGTGTGTGTTTTTTTTTTGTTTATTTATTTATTTGAGCCAGGATTTGTCTGGGTAGCTTTGGCTGTCTTGGACTTGCTTTGCAGAGCAGGCTGGCCTTGCACTCACAGTGACTGGCCTGCCTCTGACTCCCTGAGTGCTAAAATTAAAGGCATGCATCACCGTGGCTGGCTGAGTCATTTTTTTTTTTTTATGGGAGTAGCACCTTGTGGGTTTCTCCTGCTCCAGCGGGTGGTGCCATATCCACTTATAAATGGGGAACAATAATTGGACCTAGAAGGTTTTTTTTTTTCCAATGCAGTTTATTCAGGAACCTTGAACAATCATCGGACCCTGGGGAAAGCCAGCCCACAGCTTAAATAGCCTTTGGGAAGTATACTTTATTTACATTGTATCCCCCCTCTAGTTCCCTCCCTCCTCCCCTTCCAATCCCTCTCTTCCTCCCCCTTCTCCACACACTTCCCTCCCCAAGTCCATTGGTAGGGGAGGGTTTCTTTTTCTTCCTTTGATCCTAGTCTGTTAGGTCGCATCAGGAGTGGCTGCATTGTCATCCTCTGTGGTCTGGTTAGGCTGCTCCCCCCTCAGGGGGAGGTGATCAAAGAGCAGGTCATTCAGTTCATGTCAGAAGCAGTCCCTGTCCCCATTAATATGGAACCCACTTGGACACTGAACTGTCCTGTGCTACATCTGCTGAGGGGTTCTAGGTTATCTCCATGCATGGTACTTGGTTGGAGTATGAGTCTCAGGAGAGAAAGTTGGGAGTTGGGACCGCCTGATAAATATGGGAGGGGTTGTCAGGGTACTTAAATTGGATGGTGACTAGATAACTCATTGCCTCACACATGATAACATAAAAATATCTTCTGTCTTAGTGAGACCTTTCTTTCCCCAGTATGAGACCTATTTCTTTATCCTTCCATCTATATGTGTTTTCTGATGGAATCTTCCAGAAAACTTAAGTGTCACTTACCCTGATGGTAGTCACATGTTTATCCACCCTGTTTAACTACAATAACACAGAGGATACTTTAAAATGCATGTGAAACACACAAAATTTGACTATTTTTTTTCCTAACAAGTAAACTTAGAAATGACCTCATTTTCATATTTCATTGATTGTTTTTTTTTATGACTCCATTTTATAAATTCTGAATTTTAGCCTTTTCATAAATATATGTCACAGAGATGGATACAAGTGCACATCTTTAGAGTCCCAGCTACTTGAGAAGAATATAGGAGTAAAACTATGAATCCAGTAGTTTTTGGCTTGCCTGAGCAACATAGAATAAACTGTTCTAAAAAAAAAAGCATAAAAGAAATCCATCTGTATACATAACCACTAGGTCATGTGCCCATGTGGTCAGGATCACTTGCTACTACTTCCATATGGAGGCAGAGAAGGGTCTCAAGGAGAAAGGGGAGCTGCTTGACAGCTTGTCTTTTTCTGTGCAACTCCCCTGACTGTGGGAAAATAAGAATTTGTGGTATAATCCACTCTGTGGTATGCAGGAGTGGAGGGGAGGGGAAGTGGGGAAATCTGGTCAAGCTGTACAGTTTCAGTTACATGACTGAGTCTAGATGTCTGAGTCCAGCATTGGGCCTATAGTTAACCATATGGCCCTACAGACTTTGTTAAAACTGTGCATATAACGTTAAAAGTCATTACTGAAATTAGGAAAGTCTTATCTCTGAAAAACCTAAACTTAAGTAACTTAAAGAACAAAAATGGTATGAAAAATGCACAAAGCTCTCAAAAGGACACCAGAGTTAAATGAATCATGATATATTAAGAATCGTGCCAGTAGCCATGAAACCAGAGTGAGAACAAGAGTCTTTGGTGTAACCGAGAAGAACAGGCCACAGATGAATATTATTCATGACATAGATGTACTGCCCACTTTTTATTCCATTCATGAAATACTTGTTTTTTTGAGTGACAGCTACTGTATTTCCCAGAATGGTCTCGTACTTCTTGGCTGAAGTGTCTTTATCTACTTCACAAGTAACTAAGACATTCCAATACTATTTTAAGGCACATTTTTATAGCTCTAGACACAGTGACAAGAATGCAAGAAAACCACATTATCTCACTTTACATAAGGATTTAGGCAATTGTAAATACATTTAGAATGAAATATTTGTTTCTTAATTTTTCCAAACTGATTATGAAATACCTTATTTTTAAAAGCTTCAATTCTGCATGTGAAACCGTCCATAATATTTTAAACAACAGGATCATATCATGTAATCCAATCACAAATAATAATTTGGAATCATAATTTTATAATTTTCTGTATTAACATATAGTTATAAAATACATATTTAATTTGTATATGCTTGTTAAAATTCTGAAATATTTCTGAGTGTTAATTGTCTCTTGGTTAGCAGAATACTCCTCAGCTTTGAAAAACCCTACAAGAATGAGTGTAACACCTGACATTTGAATTGTGAGGGTGGAGGTTTGCTTTGCTACTACCTTTGTTAATGTGCAATAAGGTTTAAGAAGCTATTTTAATGTTTTCTTTTGGCTTAAATGTTGTCACTTTTGGAAAAAAGTTACATGACGTACTTTGTGCCGAGAATAATATGTACTTTGTGGCCATTCAATGAAATATTCTACAGATATCCCTTAAGCCATTTGGTCTATGTGAAGTTTATCTCTAAGGCTTCATGGCTAACTTTTTGTGTGGATTATTTACCTATTGGCCAGAATAAGAGTGACAACACCCACTGTTACACTCCTTATTACATCTGGGTGAGTCTGTCTAGTACAGTTTCCTTTACAAACTATCATTGGCACATATGTATTTACAAATGTTCTATGTTTTTGCTCAAGAGTTCCCTATGTCCAGGTACATTTGTGCCTTCTGACTGGTTGTGGCTTGAGATCTGTTTTTAAGATAATGAACACAGGTACTTCTGCTTGCTCTTGAGTGCCAATTTCTTAGAATGATATATTTCACCCTTTCACTTTCTGTATGTGTATACCTTTGACAGTGAGATGAGTGTCTTGAAGACAGCATACTCCTGGGTATGTGGTTTTAGCGTGAGCAACAGTCTTTTAATTGATGAGCTAAGACCGTTTACACTTGGGATTGTTGTGAAGGTATGCCATTTTATTCTTTCTGATTATTTCCATTCCTTTTGTTCTTCATCCTTTGATTATCTTAAAAGCTAACTGGTTTACTGAGATAATGTCTTTATTTTTGAGTAATTTGTCTGTTCTTTCCAGAAGTCTCAGGATTCTTGAATAACAATAATTCATCACCTGTGTGCAATATTCTTTTAAAATCAAAATCTCTAGGGTGCAGTTCATGGTCTGGAAGATCAGGCTGAATCAAGACAACAGCTGTACCTCTTCCAAGCCCAGCCTCCTCCATCTCATCCTGCTTTCCTCAACTGTTTATGGGCAAAAGAATTCCAAGTTCAGATTTTCCTTCCCAGAAACTCAATTTATGGCACTGTGTTATTTCTTTTAATTCTAAAACAACTGTTGAAATAGTTATCATACTAGACCCCATAGCAAATCACCCTAAATCAGTTACTTTTCTCTTACTGTGATAAAATACTGAGGTAAAAAGAAAGTTATTGAAGACTTTATTTTGGCTTAAAGTTCCAGAATGAAAAGAGTCCATCTTGGTGGGAGACAGACAGGACAGTGAGCAGCAGGCATGGGAGCTGGTGCAGGAAGCTGAGAGATCATATCTTCAACCAAGAGCTGGAAGCAGAGAGAGTGTTGGAAGTGGGGTGAGGCTGTAACTCTCAAGGCCCAGCCCCAGGGACTAGCTGCACCAGCAAGGCCTCATCTCAGTGTGTTCCCACAGACAGTGCTACCTCCTGGTCACCAGGTCTTCAGTGTGTGAGAACATGAGGACCATTCTCATTAAACCACCATGGACCTCTTAGTAACACAGGCCATACTCAGATTGGAACGCTACCCTGGATTCTTGCCAAAATGCCACAAACCCAGAAGTTACACAATAAAAAGCTGAGCACAGTTTTAAATATTTTTACTCTATATCAGTCTTTCACTGTTCCTCAGTGCCTTTTCAATATTTTTGAAAATGCCACACAGATACACAATGAAATATCATATCTACCCCCAGTTCTCCACTTAAATATACATATATATTTATAATATATATTACATATAATATATCTTGTGTATGTTATATAATCATACATAAATATTATATAACATTTATATATTAATGAAAATAAACACAGAAAAGCAGTAAATGAGACAGGTAACTGAGCAAAGAGACAAACTACAAATATATAACACAATCATATTTATGTCCTTTTCTCCTTATAACCTACTATGTCCAGTTAGTGTGTTACCCATATGTCCATTATGGGAACATACAGTGGAGCATGTGAATCTCACCAGTGGCCATATTTTAATTAAGAATAATTATCCCATGGTGCTGGAGAGATACATAATTCAGGGGTTAAGTGCACAGGCTGCTCTTCCAAACGACCTATGTTCAATTTCCAGCACCTACATGGCAGCTCACATTTATTTGTAACCTTAGTTCCAGGGACCTGACATCCTCACACAGATATCCTTGCAGGAAAAGGGCCAATGCACATAAAGTAAAATAATAATAATAATAATAATAATAATAATAATGAAAAAGATTTACTATCTCTCTGTTTATATCTACCTACCATGGTAAAATATAATATATTGTAAATACATGCTTTGGAGTATCATTATTCTTCCATGATCTGGAAATATTTGTTCAGTCTCACTTCTAAACACTGAGAATGTGTAGAAAATCCTGATTCTGTTGCATCCTTTTAGTAAGTGTGTCTGTGAACACACCTAACCAAATATCCTGTCCCTGCTATACAGGTTTTCCTGGACCCATAGACTATATAAACAGGGTCTTGAGAGACTAAGATAAAGGAAGTACATTACTAACTCTCAGGGAGATCTGTTATTATATAACATTTTCACGTATCCATGAATGATAAAATCCAGAGCTACTGCACTGACTTGTGGTATATCTTCAGTGAGCACCCACAAGAAAATACCAAGTGAGGGGACATTTTCAGCATTTTAAATAGTAATAAATGGAGGTACTTATGGTGACACAAGCCTATAATCCCATATCTTGGGGTGAAACAGAAGGATCAAGAGTTTTAGGCAGGCTTAGGCTCCACAACAAAATCTTATCCAATGCTAAATGAATTAATGAAAGTAAATACAGGAAGGCAGAGGATGAGACAGTTAACAAATCTAAGAGACAAACTACAAATGAGAGAAAATCTTGCCAGCTACTCATCTGACAGAAGATAAAACCACACATACAAAAAACCCTAAACAATAAAAACAATCAATCAAAAAAATGGGTTTGGGCACAGAGAATTATCAAAAGAAAAAATGCAAATGGTCAATAATGAAAGCATTGAACATCCTTAGTCATCAGTGAAATTAAGTTAAACTGATTTGAGACTTCATCACATCCCATTCAGAACAGCTCTCCTCAAGAAATCAAATGATAACAAATGCTGATGCTGATGTTGAAAAACAGGAGTTTATTCATTGTTGCTGGAAGCATAGACTGATGTGACACCTGTGATAATAAGCATAAAATGTCCTAATAAACCTAAAAGAGGTAGTGTTATGTGGCCTAACTCTGTAATTTCTTGTTATATATTTGAAGTGCTCTATATCTTACCACAGAAATACTCATTCAAAACTGTTTATTGCTGCTTTGTTCAAAATTCTTTGGGAATGAAGGCATTCTAGGTGTTATCAACAAAACAATGAATAAGAACTTGGTGTAGATGTATACCTATCTAATAGATAGATACAGAGATAGATAGATACAGAGATAGATAGATAGATAGATAGATAGATAGATACAGAGATAGATAGATAGATAGATAGATAGATACAGAGATAGATAGATACAGAGATAGATAGATACAGAGATAGATAGATAGATAGATACAGAGATAGATAGATAGATACAGAGATAGATAGATACAGAGATAGATAGATACAGAGATAGATACAGAGATAGATAGATACAGAGATAGATAGATACAGAGATAGATAGATAGATAGATACAGAGATAGATAGATAGATAGATAGATACATCTATAGATATATAGATAGTTGGTAAATACATAGAGATAAATAATAGATAGATATAGACAGAAATAGATAGACAGACACGTAGACAGATCAGTATTGTTCAGAAATATAAAACTATGGAATTGGTATGAAAATGGACACAACTGAAAAACACTACAGTGAGTTATTCAGATTTGGAGAGACAAATACATGCAAATCTTAGCTTCTAATTTTTATTTTTATATATTCACACGAATATGAGTGTGTGTAGACACCACACAACTAGAAAGCAGCCAATGAGAGGAGAAATTGAAGCATTAAGATAGATGAGTGGGAGGTAATAGAACCCATGATGTGCAAGTGGAAGTAGGGATACTGGGAGCAAGAAGGATTGAGTGGGAATGGGGAACCGGGAGATGACAGAGAGGATAAGATGGGAGAAGAGACAACCAGAAGTAAATATGTACGAACCTGACATAGAGAAACCTGCGACTTTCTAGTCCCAATTTATTTCTAATATCAGAGATCAGACCTCTACTCTTGCCTGATGCGCCCAAAACAAAAAGGGGGAACTGTAGAGAGCTGCGTAATGCCGCGCCTGAAAGATGGAGCTGGTTTCCGCCTTCCACCTTCCCGATGGTGAGTGCTCTCTGTCACAAACAACTCCACATTTGGCTAAGGCTGAGGATCTGGCTTGCTTCCATGTATGTGGACCTATCTGCATTGCCCACGTGGCATGCTGAGGTTGGCTACCCAGAGGCTATTTAAAGTGGCCTGGCTTTACCCAGGGTCAGATGATTGTTCAAGATTCCTGAATAAACTGCATTGAAAAAAAAAAAAAAAAACCAAGAAGTTTTTATTTAAAGCTCTTAAAATCAAGGAAGCTAGAGTGTTGTAGTGGTGATTGTGGTCTTTATGGTGAGTGAGCATCATTGCCAAATATTTGTTTCCAACATTGTTACATAATCATCACCATGTGAGATGAGAAAAGTGGAAAATATTTTAAATGAACCAAAACTTTGCCTTTCTCTTCAGGATTACTTCTTTTCAAAATGTTAAAATACCTTCCCAATCAATCAAGCCCTTGCTCCTCTTGCTATTAATTCCCACTGCATACAGAATAGAAACAGAATTTCTCGACTGTGTGGTCTGAGATCTCTATAAGGCATTTTGTGACCCAGTATGTTTGTGTGCAGGCTGCAGGTGCCTGGGGAGCACTGTGTCTCACTGCACAGAGGTAAACAGCAGAGTCACTGGGCTGGGAGTCTCTGATGTGCAGGGAAACATGCAGGCTGCTTTTATTGAGGTGATCTGTGAATCTGCCTTCCTCCTTGTCACCATTGGAGAAGATGGACATCATCTCCTCGAGGCCTTTCCCAGAATGCTGTCTGTACCACCAGAAGTACAGAGAATTACGATCACTGAAAGTGCAGTTGAGAGAGGCCATGGCTCCCTCTGGGACACTGAGGGATTCTGGGATCTGTTGCATCTTCTGCTGGCTGCTCAATCCTGGGCAGAAAGACAAAGGTCAGACAAACAGACCTGGAGGCATGTGGATACTAACAGAGCAGAATGCTTTTCCAATAGCCCACCCCTAACTAGAGATTAAAAACAAATGTGTTCTCTACCATTAGCCTGGAGCAGCAACAACTTTATATACCACACCTGGATCCCAAAGAAATTCCCAGATTTACAGCTTAAATGAAGCCACAGGACCACTAGTGAAACACTCAAGGATTTCATCTCTCCTCCCTCTTCAGTTAGAATTCAGATTCTCAACTCTAAACTTACATGGTTATATTCAAAAGTTTCCACCTCTCCTGCTTCAAGAAACATGAAAAGCCTCTTTGCTAGCAATGAGAAAAGGGACTCTCTTCACCACCTCTGCAGCACCAAGACTTTCCTCCAGCCCTTTCTCCACCCCCCCCCCCATTTCCTGCCCTTCCTTCCTCTCTCTGACTTGAGAACTCTACTTAGGATCCCTAAGAAGACACTGCTATCTTGTGGATTTATGATAGTGATCAAAGAAATAATCAAACTGCAAACTCTTCTAATGTAATTATTAAAAGTAAAGTTCTTGAGAGTTCAATTGGCATTTTAAAGAAACATTTGCCCCCCGAGTGTGGGTGTGGAGTGAGATTGAGTGTGTGTGTGTGTGTGTGTGTGTGTGTGTGTGTGTACACTCTGCAGATGTCGTCTTCTTTCTCAGTAATAATCAGTGTCACACACAGGCGTTCACCTGCACTGGAAAACCACCTAGACATGACAGCCACAGAAATCTGAGTGAGGCTTTTTCACACAGCATAAATCTAACCCTTGTCACTCCCATTCAAATACATCTACAAGCTTTACAGATGGCCTAGACAGGCTGCTTATCTAGGTTAGAGTCTAGAAAGGCCTGGAATGCTTCATTTTATTTACAGCCAGGAACATATTTGTGTGCTTGGTGCAGAACAGATGGAACTGTGTCTAGCAACTCAACAATAAATAAAACTCGGGCACTTGTTAATTTTTGTAATTTTTTATTCTCTCTTCTTGAATAAAGTCCTTTGAGTAGGGATTGATTATGAAAGTTGTAAATATGGTTTCTCTCCCCCTCCCCCTTTCTGACTCTGCCTCACCTCTCCATGCTCCCCTTTCTTCCTTATCTCTCTTCTTCCCTAACACTTCCACTTTCTCCCACTCTCCATTAAAACATAGGCATGAAGCCATATGTACCAGGGGAATGTCTGTGCCAGAGCTGAACTGGGTCCACAAGGCAGGAAACAACTGTCCTGCAGGAGTCTGTGAGAACTCCATAGTGACCAGAGTAAGAATCTGTGGAGGCAAGAAGGCAGTAGGATCAACACAGCCAAGGAGTTGGTTTGTGCTTCGGGCCTTTGATATTGCGTAGTATATTTTCAAAACACTTGATTTTTGACAAAGGAGCCAAAACCATACAATGGGATAAAGAAAGCATTTTCTATTTTTTTTTTCATTTTTTTATACTTACACTTTGTTCACTCTGTATCCCGGCTCTAGCCCCCTCCTCCAACCCCTCCCAATCTCCCCCTCCCTCCCTCTTCTTCTCCTATGCTCCTTTCCCAATCCAATGATAGGGGAGGTCCTCCTCCCCTACTATCTGACCCTAGCCTAATCAGGTCTCATCAGGACAGTCTAGATCCTTTTTCTTTGTGGCCTGGTAAGGCCACCTCTCCAGGTAGAGTGACCAAAGAGCAGGCAACTGAGTTCATGCTACTGACTTCCCCTGCTCCCCTTACTAGTGAACCCCTGTGGAGAATGAGCTGCCCATAAACTACATCTGAGCAGGGGTTTAGGTCCTCTCCATGCATGGCCCTTGGTTAATTCATCAGTCTCTGCAGGCCCTCCTGGGCCCAGATTATTTTGCTCATTGATTTCTTTAATGAATATATTCACTTTCTCTTTCAAGACCTCTAACATAGTCATAAAGGGTAATTTGAAATTCTTGTCATGTGCATCAGCTATCTTGTGTTTCTTGGAGCCTAGTGGAGTAGGGTTTTTTGAGCTTTAATGAAGACATATCATTCTCAATGTTATTGTTTTTATGCTGGAATCTAGACATCTAGGTTTGAGGTCATTGTAATTCTCTGTGCTGGTGTGTGTTCTTGCCTTTGTCAGATGTGTACTCTCTTCCTTGGATTCTATTCTCCTTGGTTCTAACAACAGGGTGGTGGCTGTGGGTTGCCTGCTAGGGAATCCTTCTGAGATCCTGCCACATGTGGACACTGGATTCCAGAGAGAATGTGTTTCTTTCCAATTGGGTGCTAACACTTAGGCAAAGGGGTGGGCTAAAAGATGTAGGGTGAAGAGATCCATGGTAGGGAAGAAATCAGGGAGTGGCATCAGGATCAGTCTAGTGTTCTGGGAATGTGGAAAAAGTTATGAGGACCACAGAAGACAGTCTACTACAGGTCTGAGGATGAAACTGGGAGTTGAATTTAGAGGAGATGGAGGACATTGAAATTCTGGAGATTATCTGCCTGCTCTGGGTTCCCTTTCTCCTATCTTTTCTACCTATGTATCTGTATTACAAATCTTAAGGTATACAAAGGCTGTAGCCCTCTGATAACCTGTCCTTACAAACTATTAGATATACATTATCTAGATGACACCTTTCCAGGCATATGTTGTTCTGCGTGAAGAAAATGACCTGCAGATAGGTGGAGATGAAGAAAAATGACCACTACAAGGTAGCCACAGCTTTCCTGTGAAATCAATGTGACACTTCATGAGTAACCACTGATATTGTAGGGTTTCAGTTTCCCCTATGAAAATCCAGCTGTGATAATATCTTCCTCTTGTTCTGCTCTGACCGTTTGTACAACTTTCACCAACCAGAGAAACTTTGGGGCACACACAGACTGGTGGAAAACAGCATGATCTAAAAGACAGATGATCAGAAGTCAGGCTTTCTTTTGCTTCTCAGGGTTTGTGCTCAGCTCCCCCTGCAGTGTCTGCCACTGTGTCACCCAGAGCACAGTAGTACACAGCCGAGTCTGACTCCTGCACCGAGGCTTTCTGCAAGTGGAAGGAGGTGGTTCCTCTATCATATGTGGCTTCAAACCCTCTGCTGCTTCCCTTCTCACCAGCTGTGATGACTTTCAGGAGGAGATGCGGGCCTTCTCCAGGATATCGAACATACCAGACAAGAGTTGGGTACCTTGTGGCTGAGTACGTGCAGTTTATCAATAGAAAAATGCCTTCTGAGAGGGTCACTTGACCTTGTTTCTGTGTCACTGAGTCTCCATAGATCCTCCCTGGAGCAATAACAGGATATCTCTGTCACATTAAAAACAAAGCTCATGGATGATTCAATATTTTTCTGACATCATAGGAGAAAGAGTGCAAATGGGAAGTCACTGACTTACCAAGCATGAACAGCATCATAGTCACTAAAGCTGGAGGAAGGTTAATCTTCAGTGTCACCCAGCCACTGTTCTTGACTCTTCACAGAAAGAAATGATGAAATGACATCAAATGATGAACCTGTGAAGCTTATAATTCACATAGATGATGATCTTGTGTTAGGAAACTCCACCCCCTGTTGGACAGAGATTCAACAATGATCTCTGGCAATCCTCCTAGAGGCACAAATGTACTCTCACTATTTATATCAATTGTAGGGCATATGTCAGACTTCAAGCGGCCCTTGACAATGTAAAGAACATAAACAGTGGCCAAGAACATATTGACTATCACCATTATACCTGACATGAAAGTAGAGTACATATTATAGTAGAACAACTAATGGGCTTTCTGTTTTGGTCTTTACCAAATGATAAACTGAATGGCAAAAAGGAGGTTTTTATAATTTACTTTCACTGATCCAAACTTGTAAAAAGATACTCTGCAGGCCTGCAGTCATGGCTCAGCACTACAGAGCACTAGGTGCACTTGCAGGGAACCCAGGTTGGATTCTGAGAACACACACTGGTTCACAACAACTGTAACTCCAGCTCTAGGGGAACTGACTCTCTCTTCTGACCTCTGTTGACACTAGGCACACTTGGAAGAAAAACACTCATGTTTTTTTCTGAGTGTTTATTTATTCTACTCATAAAGTAGAATAATTTTTTTTTAATTTTACAAACATTTTATAAAATTACTATAAATTGACCCTAAGAGTATGTAATCACTACTATTTGTTCTCTTTATCTTCTGGAAGATTTTAAAAAATGGGATTGTGCTGCCCATTTACTTAGGATGTCATTGGTGTCTTGAAACAATGCTTGAACATTGACTGCACAGAACAACTACAAGAAAGGAAGCAGTTGAGACTGGCACAACTGATATAGCACATGTGTTGCACCACACTCTACATCAATGTAGACTATGGCCTCTCTTAGCTCTTTTCTGTAAATGTTGTGACCAGTGGTGGCTGTTGTTAGGAAACATGAAGCAGACTATCATTTGGGATTGGTGAGGCATTTGTGGCTCTTTCTTGAGGATCTGCAGACAGCATCCCAAGCAGCCAGCTCACAAACGTGTCTTCAGAAAAGCTTCTTCCTTCAAGTTCAAAGCTTCCACTCATGAGGCGACCTTTCATGGCTGCCTTGTGGAAGCTCCTTGTATCATTTAATTTTGTCTTATTAATTTTTCCCATTGACAGAATTGGTCTTCTCACAAAATTGTTCTTTCTCACCTTTGTGCACCTTTTTCTTAATTCTTGTTTTCAGGTTACAAATGTGATCTTTAAGCAACAGCCTGTGGCTCAGAAACTTGGTCTCTAACAGTTCAAGATAATGAAGATAAAGATATTCTGGGTTTTTCTCACTAGCGACATTTGTAGTTAGGAATGTGCTCTCATGCTCCACTTCTATACAAATGGGAATCATCTATTAAAACAGCATTTCTTTCCTGTTTCCTTTTTATTTTTACATTTTCATAGGTGTAGGCTTTTGAATGGGTAACATATGGAAATGTACCTCCTTCTCAGAGCAAGTCTCAAGTCCAATGAGAAAGAAGTTGTTTGACCCTAAAAACAATCACGTCACTGTTGCACCAGTAGACATATCTTTCTAATTAGGTTGGTCATTTAACACACAGGATGCATAGAGGATAACTCCAATGATGTTGTATCTCCTCTAACTAGAAGAGAACAATGTAGATCAGTTCTGATTTGATTTTTCTGTATGTAACATCATAGTTTGTGTTTTCTTCATCGATACAACCTTTTCAATTAAATATGTTACATAACCAAGACTAAGAAAAGTATCATATATTGTGTGAAGACTTGTGAGTCCTTCTGGAAAATAACTCACATGGAGATATCACACACATGGCTCTGAGTATGTGACTATGTTTCCATACCAGGCATGGTGTACCTCCTCTTGAGCAGATCAATAAGTTCAATTAGGGTGTGTGAGCCACTACTGCTTCCAGGGAGTTATTGTAGCATGCTGGACATTGATATAGGTAATGACAGCAAATACTCTTTACTCCATTATAAAATACAACCCTTGAAGAGAAGACAAATTAATTCATGCTGCTAAACTAATGGCTCCCTCTTGGATATGCCAAATTACAAAATTGTGCAATGATAGGATAAACACTTTGATGTCTAAAACTTTCATGTATTATAGTGACAGTGATATTTTCTAATCTTCTTGAAGATGTGTAGTACACGTATTCCTATTGCTAACAGGCAATGAATGAATTGTTTGAAATCTTAATACTACAAAGTAGAATTATGAAAAAAGTAGGGTTATTGAGAAAACCACCTACAACATAGGAGACATTATTGAAATTAGTGCAGTGTCTGAGTAGGTGATTACTGTAAATTATACATGTCTTTCTGACTCACATCTTAGAATGGATAACTTGAAAAAAAAAACATGAAGGCATGGGTGGGATCATTAGTACATTTAAGTGCAGAAAAACCTGCACCTAACATAGTTCACAGTGTTGTAAAGAAACATGACAAGTACTGATTTGTTTCTTCAATGAAAAAAACATATGATCAAAGCTAGAAATGTAGTCTACTGGACTGAGATGATGTCCAATGAGCACTTGATAAGTCCAGCACAGGCAGCTCATCATGGCATGGCTATAACGGCTGCAACTTAATAGTTTGTAGGAAATGTTTTTTTTTAATTAATTAACATATTTATTCACTTTACATCCCAATGGCAGCCCCTTCCTCCTCTTCTCCTGGTCCCACTTCTTCCTACTTTCCCCCCCCCACTTCTCTGCAATAAAGAGAAGACCCAAGCAACAAACCCAGCCCTGCACATCCAATCTCAACAGGACTAAGTGCATCCTCTTTCACTGAGCCCAGACAAGGTAGCTCAGCTAAGAGAAAATGATCCAAAATCAGGCAACAGAGTCCATGTCAGAGAGACTCCCTGCTCCCATTATTAGTGAACCCTCATGAAAACCAAGCTTCCCATGAGCTACATGTGTGTACGGAGTCTAGGTTCAGTCCTTGCTTGGTCTTTAATTCATGTTTCAGTCTCTGTGAGGGCCCATTGGCCTACATTAGTTGACTCTGTTGGTCTTCTTGTGGAGTTCTGGTACCCTCCTAGTGGCTCTATCTTTCCCCCAAATCTTCCACAAAACTCCCTTAGCTCGGCCTAGTGTTTGGCTTTGGGTCTCAGCATCTATTGTATTCTGCTTCTGTGTGAAGCCTTTTAGAGGTTAGTTATGTTATATTCCTCTCTGCATAGCAAACTATTATTAATGGTGTCCCAGGGTACGGAAAGTTTTTTTAGAATAGATGTATATGTGCAGTTCTATCTTTTTTAAAATGACAAAAAACTGACAGAAACTGAAAGGCTGCTGTTCTAACAAGAACTCCAGCCCATCGGATCATTTAAATATCTCCACAGTGAATCTAAAAATTGTATTCTTGTTTGAATTAAAAGTGTGTATTAACAAGAGCATGTATTTTTGTTTTCTACATGATTAGAGGCTTCTCATCCAAAATACCCATAATGGTAAAAATTCAGTTTCATTTTGTGTTCTTTACCTATATTCCTAATAATTATGAAGAGAAGTTTCCTGGAACAGTGAGGGTATACCTTCTCCTACCTCAGAAATTTCACTGTTTCATCACCTGTTATCCTCTGAAAAAAGTAGAACCCAGGAATGATATACTAAAACTGAAGTTAATTGTTGTATTATGTTTGAACAAGACACAATGATAGAACACTTGTTGAGTACTTTCAAGACTCTAAACTCAATCCCAAGAACCAAAAGCAAAGGCCATGACCAATCACTGTGTTTGTCCTTGAACCACAAGGACCATGCAAAGCACTCAACAAGTGGTGACAGGTTTGAGGACAGGCTGCAGGTGCCTGGGGAGCAGTGTGTATCTGCTGTGCAGAAGTAGATGGCTGAGTCTCCAGGCTGAGTGGCTGTGACATGCACGGACAGGTGTTTCTCTTTCTTATCCAACAAAAGGCTGAGTCTTTAGTTCTGCTTTCTTTCCATATTTGAATGGATGCCAATGATGAACTGAGGACCCTTCCCAGGCTCTTGCTTATACCAAGGGAAGTAGGCTGAGGCACTGTCAGTGTAAGTGCAGTTGATGACAGCACTGTCTCCCTCCTGGACACTCAGGGAAGAAGGGTGCTGTTTCACCTGCTCACCTCTGCTCTCCCCTATGCAGAAAGATGAAGAGAAAGGTTTTCAAGTCATTTCTCTTCCTTAATTACTGCTATAGTAAGCAGAAAAAGGCTGAATGAAGCCATTTTCTGGACATCTAAGGATCATCCACTAATACCCCCACACACACCCCATCCTCAACTCACAGTCCATCTGCAGCCAGAGGAAAATGAATAAAGCATGAACAGTTGTCTTCATGGTGCTTCCTATTCAGATCATTGCAGATTCTCAGTCTCCAGCCAGCTGAGCCACTTGCAAGTCTAGATTGACCCTTATGACAGTCAAGCCTGCTGAGTTAGTGGTCCAGCCAATGAGAAGAAAGCCTGTTCATTCTGAATTCACTGAGGACTTTCTGTGCATTGGCTGAGGTACACTGCCACCCTGTGGTCAGATTTCTAGTTTCTTTTCTGGATTCTAGTTTCTTTCCTAGTATTCTAAATTACATTAAATAGATAGATAGATAGATAGATAGATAGATAGATAGATAGATAGATAGATAGATGGATGGATGGATAAACTTCAAAAGAGACCGCAGGCCATCAGTGCCTTCTCTACTCTTCCAAAGCTGAGCTTATGTAGAGTGTGAACCAGCCTAACAATGTGAGAGTTTGTTTTATCTTCTTATTCATCCCTGTGAGTATCATATTCTCAGACCTAGCTGGGCTCCTGGCCTGTGAACCACTGTGACCAGAAGAGTGTTCCAGGTCCTCACTCGCTTACTCCATGTCTACACTCACAGGCCTAGCTGTGTTTCCTCTGCCTGTAAAGCAGCACATTCAATTGGAAAGACCTGATATCCATCCACTCACATCTCCCCACAACCAGAAAGCATGTTATAGGTCCTGTCGCTTGCAAACCATCCTAGACTGGAAAATGTCCCAGAACCTCCCTGTGCCATCCCCACACTCACAGGCATAGCTTAGCTTGGACAGCTTTTGCACAAAGCGCAGAGAGCCAGACCTGAGTCACATTAACATGCTTTCTTAATTAACACAGAAATAGAGTCACTTTCATTCCTGCAATCAATAATGAGTATCTGTATCTGAAGAACTGACCTACCAACTCTTAGCACCTGATCTGAATGCAAACAAGCTTGAGAAATATCAAAAAACAGGAACAAAATGCTACTCAGCGGAGGCAGGCTACAATATCAGACCCAATGAAAGAAGTCAGCATGCCGAGATCATATAACAATCACAAAATAGGAAAGGCCAAAACAACCCCACTCCCACACAACCCCACCAGTGCTATAGAAATGTTTCCCAATAAGAATTGCCAAGGGGAGCACAAACACACAAATAGAGGTGAACCTATAATAATATGGCACAAAAATTTAGGGTTTAAACTAAAATTAATCAGAAGGGATAAGGAGGAACCCTTAAAGACTTTCTATAATTTAAAAAAAAAAAAAAAGAAGGCCCTACATACCCAAAGTTATGGAGCACAATGAAAACTGTGCTAAGAGGAAAGTCCATAGCACTAAGCACCCTCATAACTTGGAGATATATACTAGCAACACACCTGAAAGTTCAAAAGAGAAAGAAGCAGACACACAAAAGAGGAGTAGATGACAGGAAAAGAGGAAAATCTTTATTTCAGCTTATAGTTTCAGAACACAGCCCATCACTCAGGGAGGTCAGTGCAGAAACTTGCAATCAGCCTTGCTTCCTGGTCTATACAGCAGGACATCTGGACAAGCAATACACTTTACAGCCAAAGAGATGCAGCAGGAGAACATGAGAATGGTGCCTACTATCTGGCTTGCAGGTCAGTTTATGCTCATCTCCTTCTTATACAGTTTAGGACAACCTGCCTAGGGATGGCCTCACCCTTAGTGAGCTGGACCTCACTGCAGCAGTTAATAGCCAAGACAATCCCCAAAGACAAATCTATGAGCATCCCCCTCCACCACAGGCCAGAAATCCACACATGCTCACAATACAAGGAATAAGTGTCTCTATGGTGCAAAATCCAACTGAAATATCTGCAATGCAACCCCTCCACCTAAGAGTCAAGGAAGTCACATAGGAGGTGGTAGAGAGATTGGGAGAGCCAGAGGTCTAAAATCACTGCTGCTAGACACATTCCCCCAGAAATGACAAGGAAATGCAATCAGGCATCTCAAAACTATGGTCATTTGGGCAAAACTAACATCATGATTACATCAGTTGGCATGCCAACATGGGTAAGAGAGAGTCCACATGCTTCAGCTCCTACATGAAGACATTCAGGTTGTAAAAGCTGCAGACAGAGGAAGGATCAGGTTCCTCCAAGGACAAGCTCCCACACAGATTTTCCAATCCCACCTTCTCAGTCCTGAACACATGTCCATATATCCATAGACAAAATTAAATGGAATTAGTAGGTTGCATGGCTGCAAATACTTGTGTGTGTGTGTGTGTGTGTGTGTGTGTGTGTGTGTGTGTCAAGAAAGAAAGTAGAGTGGGAATCTTTAGAGAAAGAGAAGACTGGCAGAAGTGGAGTTAGAACAAGGTATGGTGATGAGTTTGTTATGAACAAACTATGATACGTTTGGATGAAGTGTCATAAAGAAACACATTATTGTGCACAATGAGTAAAAAAAAAATAAGATTTGCTTAGTAACTTCAATCTCTTCTGCTGTGAGAATTCTACTGAACAGACCATTTAAAGGGACGCAGGAAAGCACAGGATGGCAGGCTCTAAATAGCAGCACAGAAAATCTGCTGTGAGAGTCTTGTTGTGGCACTGGGCAAGGTATTCATTTACAAACACACACACACACACACACACACACACACACACACACAATTTCCCTTTCTGCAAATAATGTTTTACACTTTTGGTGTGGTTTACTAAGCACTGGCAGCCATCATTTTGTCTAGTGAACTTTATAGCAGAGATTTCCAATAATCAACTGCAGTTATGAGGCAAATGAAGTTCAAATATTACATAGAAGTCTGCCAAATTCCCCAAAGCTAATAAGTGGTAGATCTGGAGCTTCAAGTCAAGTCCTAGTCCCCAGGACGTTGCAGTGTTGTTCCAGGAGGGAAGATTCAATAGCTTTGGCATGTCCACTAAGTACTAAACAAGAAAACACATGGAATTCACCCGGCACCTTCCCTCACACAGTGGGTCTGCTTCTCCTGTATTCCATAAAGACCAGCTGCACACTCTGAGGCTGCAGTGTCTCCCACACGACAAAGCTCATGGAGTCTTCTGAGGTCTACTGACAGAGCATCCTAATGACGGCTCTCATGGCTTCTCACAGGCATCTGTGGTCTGTCACATGTCTTACTGCCGATGGGAACACTGTGTGTTATGATGGGAGGGTGGAAGGCAGAGGGAGGACAGCCAGAGCTCACTGTGCCATGTTCCCTACAGTGGCTTCTTCCCATCAGTGACTCATTTCCACATCTCAGGATGTTTCTGCAGTTCTCAAAGGGCAGAATATAGACCCAAGTTTCACTTAGAAAAAAAAATTTCCACCTTGCCAACAAGGCTGAGGATGGTATCTTAGGCAGTCTTCTGTTCTCCAGCCCAGAACACCCCTGAATCATATTTAACATTCTTTCACGAACCACTGTCACATCTGACATCTGTAGATCAAACACCACAGTGATCTTCCTGAATGCTCCCTGCCATGATTATCACAAAGTTCTGATTTCAGATCAGTGAGGATAATTGCTGCTACCACCAAGCCTTCTAGACATTCAACTCATGAGCACTAGAGGGGAGCAAAGAGCAAAGCTCAAATTTCAAAGTACTTCAAGAGACTGAAGTAGAGATTAGCTAGAGATTCAGTCAAAACTTTTGATTTCATTTTATTTTCTTTTCCGTTCTATATTTTCAGTGTCAAAATGCAAATATTTCATGTTTCCCCTCATATGAGGTCCCAGATTTTAATGCTTACACATACATAGCTAAGTGGAGGAATGTCATTCTCCATGGAAATATAAAAAGACAATTAGTGAGGGGGAAAAAGATCTTAAGGAAAGGCAGAAAAATGAAAATAAACAGGGAAAGAAGCAGAAAACACTAAGAGTAACAAAATACAGGTAACACAAAACCAGAAGGGGCTCAAAGGGGGAGTCAAGGAGCCTGGAGGAAGGACACAGGGAGGGGGGTGCAGCAGTAACACTGATGCTCATCCAAGGTTTTCAGAGTACATTCCCTGGACAGACTTAGGACTGGATATCAGGGACAGACAGATGCACCTCAGAGGAGGAGAGAGTAAAGTTTTATCCCTTGGGAATGGGAGATGCCTAAAGGCTGAGAGTTCAGTAAACTGGTTCTGAGCTGAGTCTTTGGTAGCTCTCTTCGTCCTCCCCTTTCCTATGTTCATCTGTTTAGACACCCACATCCTTACCTTCCAGCCACTTCTCTACAAGTGTCTTTTAGGACCTAGAAGCCTTCACCTCAGGGTCTGCTTATGCTTTCACATCAATCCCATCCCCCTTCTAACTCTTTCAGAAGTTCATTTGCATTCTTTTTTTAATTTAACTTCATTTTATTAATTGCATTTATTCACTTTGTATCCCCCCATAAGCTCCTCCCTCCTCCACTCCAGGTCCCACCCTCCTTCCCCCTCCTTCACACATGCCCCTCCCCAAATCCACTGATAGGGGAGGTCCTCCTCTCCTTCATTCTGGTCTTAGTCTATCAGATCACATCAGGAGTGGCTGCATTGTCTTTCTCTGTGGCCTGGTAAGGCTGCTCCCCCCTCAGGGGGAGGTAATCAAAGAGCAGGCCAATCAGATTATGTCAGGCAGTCCCTCTTCCCATTACTATGGAGCCCACTTGGACACTAAACTGCCATGGGCTACCTCTGTGCAGGGGTTCTAGGCTATCTCCATGCATGGTACTTGTTTGGAGTATCAGTCTGTGGGAATATCCTTGTGTTGAAATTTTCTGGTCCTGTTGCTCTCCTTGTGGAGTTCCTGTCCTCTCCAGATCTTACTATTTCCCACTTCTTACATAAAATTCCATGCACTCTGCCCAAAACTTGGCCATAATTCTCAGCGTCTGCTTTGATAGTCGGCAGGGCAGAGCCTTTCAGAGGCCCTCTTTGGCAGGTTCCTAGCTTGTTTTCTGTTTTCTTCTTCTTCTGATGTCTCAAGTACACAATAAGGACATTTGCTAAACCATGTTTGTAGCAGCTTTATTTGTAATAGCCAGAAGCTGGAAACACCCAGATGCCCCTCAACTGAAGAATGGATGCAGAAATTGTGGTACATCTACACAATGGAGTGTTACTCTGCAATGAAAAATAAGGAAAAAATGAAATTTGCAGGTAAATGGTCGGACCTGGAAAGGATCATCCTGAGTGAGCTGTCCCAGAAGCAGAAAGACACACGGTATATACTCACGCATAAATACATATAACATAGGATAAACCTACTAAAATCTGTACATCTAAAGAAACTAATCAAGAGAGAAGACTCTGATTAAAATGCTCAATCCCCATCCTGAAAGGATTCTGTTTTTTAAAGCAATAAAAGCATTTAAGACATAATAATTTTGTAATGAACTACTTTCCTTTTCCTCACTTGGAAATGTGTGTGCTAGAGCCTGACCTTCAAGGAAGGAAAATGGAAAGATTTAGACCACGCCTTCCCCGGTGGTTGCCTTTGAGTAAAGACTCCCAGGAAGTGCAGGGCATCACCTGGCTGGGATGTGATGGGACAGCACTGTGGGCAGACAGGGCAAAGGACAGGGACACAGGCTCTGAAGGGGGAATGTGCCCTGTGTGCTTCTGGGAAAATCTTTCCCTCTGGATCCTTATACATCACAGCACGGGACTGCAGAGAGCTTTGCTGAGAAACTCAGCACTGTTAACAGCTGAGTTAATGATTTTTTTTTTTTAATAAGTTGCTCCTTGGGCAATGTGTAGGCTTGTCATCCTTTTCTCCTTCCCTTAGGTCAGATGCAACCAGTAATCCTATCATTACTGAGTCATTGGCCACCCTGCTCCAAGCTACTGCTCCTCATCAAAAACAAAGAAACACAACACTAAGCAGAAGAAAAACCCCTACATATTAGGTCCTGCTTTTGTGCTACATTCTGGCTGATATTAAAGAAAGATGCTATTGAGTTAGAAAAAGCTGTGTCTCAATCCTGAACACCAAAAATGAGAAAAGTAAGAGCCTTCATACAAGGTTATCATGTCTGAGTTGGATTGTGAAATATGTAGTCTTTCATATATGTTAACAGTAACTAAAAGTAAGTCAACCATCTTTTTCTCAGTAAAACCTTTCTTTTCTTCTATATGGGGTTCATTTGGGATTTTTCTTCATTGAAAAAATATTTTTTAGTGTGCCAGTGAACTTCCCAGTGTAGAAATTTTTTTGTTGTTTTGTTTTAGGCAGAATGTAGCTGTTATGTTGAGTGAATTCAAACTGGCAATCCTCTGTCTCGCGTGCATACACAGCAGACAGATGCCATTGAATCCAACTGAGGAACTTTTAACAAGGACAATTGCAAAGAAGTTCATAGGATGTTAGTGATATGTATTTACCTTTCCTTAAAATTTGTTTCCCTTGCTGACTTTTCTGGCTTTTAGTGAAATACAAGCCTTTGTTTTTCTCAAAGTAGAGAATTTGAATTTTACATTTGTTAACAGATTTTGGTTTTTTGTATTTAATGAGTTCTCTAAGTACTTCCCAAGACTTGCCTTTCCTGCCTGGATTTCTCCCTCCAAAATCAGAGAGATGAACTTGCAGAAGCCCTTAGTAACTTTGAAGATTCATTTGCTGGGATTTTTATGTAGGAGGGTTTGATAAAATCACAGTGAGGCAATGCAGTCTCAGATCCTTACGGATTAGGGGCCCATGTGATATTTCATGTCATTTAGTGTTTAGTTTGTTGAACTGGGAGCGCCATTTTGCCATGCACTAACATTTTCAGGGTCTACTCTCTATTTTTATGTAATTGTTCTCTTCATCTTCCTGTCTGGCTTTGGTCAGAAATCTCCTCTTTTAGATATGAGACTTGCTATGTCATGTTTACAGCTTTCATTTATTTGGCATGTTGATCTTTAACCTTTGATTACCAGTTTTAGATGTTCTTCTTTATGAAAGATGCTTCCTGGAAACACAAATAGTTGGCATTGTTTGTTAAACTAGACAGTTATTCTGTGAAGTCTAATTGGTGAGTCAAAGAGATTTCTTTGAAATGGGGGCTGGAACTTAGACACAGTACTTAGAATCATTTGCTATATTTGGAGAAGAATCAGATTCAGTTCCTGGCATTCCATAGTAACTCATTCCCTTCAATAACTCCAATGTCAGGGAATCTAATGCCCCTTCTAGCCTCCATGAAAACCAGACATGCACACAGTACACACTTGTACATGCTGGCAAAACAGTTTACACTCATGTTATAAAAAATCTTTAAATACACATTCAGAAACACATTTCTCAGAATTTCTTTCCCCGTGTCATCCTGTTTTGGGGTGAACATGGAAAAAGCAACATTAGAAGACTTAAAGCATAGGTGATTTTTTTATATTATATATTGTATAATTTATATCATAGCTCTACAGTTTCAGGCTCCAAGCACATGTGATGTCAATGAGGTGCCAGATCCATTTACCATTAACCCTCTTCTCCTCACTTCTATAGCTTCTGTTTGTCTTGGGTCAAGTCTGTGTGTATCTTGTTGGCAAATGTGATGGCTTCTGAATTTCCCCAAAACTAGAGAGATTGAGGTGTGGTGGGTCATCCTTCTAGACATCAATTTTCTTCTGGGTCTCGCTGTATTTTCACAAGTCTCAGTACACCCATGTGCTGCCCTCATGCAACTGTCCTTCCCAATTGCTGCTCTAGCTGACCTTCAGTACCTCAGGCTCAGTACCAGATACAGAGACAAGGATTTGTGGGGATAACCCAAGAACCTCCAGTATTTCACATATGAAGTTCTTATGAGATGTCTCTGACCACTTTACTCATGATGGCTCTGCTTCTCTGAGTGTAACTTCACAAGAAAATTGTGTTCTTTGCTCTTTCAGAAAACTCTCAGATGTGTGCTGTTGCCAATATGAATTGAAACTAACACTTTAAATTTTTGTGATGCCATATTCTCAACTGTAGGAAGCACTACACATCTTCTCTGTGATCTATTTTTAACTAAATACTTTCAAGACAAAGTATTAAAAGAAAACCACTCATCATAACTGTCTCTGAATTGCCTAGGATGAGGTTTTACTTAGAAACGCACTACTGATGCAGACCACAGAGGAAGCATGCACAGTGAGACTTCCTGTTCAGCATGTGCAGGTGTGCTTCTCAGCTGGGCTCCTCCGATGGGCAATGCTTAAGGAGACCCAGTTTTTGTTCAGCTTGTGCTGTCACTTCAAACACTGTGGGTCACGTCCTGGAGGGCACAGAAATACATCCCCGAATCTTCTAGCTGTGAGGCTGAAATGACAAGGCTGATGGACTTGGCTGATTTCTTCAGTGTGACAGAATAGCGGCCGTTCCTCTCATTCTGAATAGAAGAAGAACTCTGGCGAATAAGGAAAATCATCTCTCCAGTAACAAGCTGCTTATACCAAAAGAGATGGTAATAGTAATAACTTGTCTCATATGAACAATCCAGGGTGATATCTCTGTACTGATTGCTTGTAGTTGACTGGACCTGAGTGACTTTCTGGGCCACATTGAATCCTGCAGAACAACCAGAGGAAAGAATAAAAAGCTTATCCTATGATAGTGTACACAAAGCAGTGTAGGAAAAGGGCCCCTTAAAATCCAAAGACAAACTTAACTTAAGACATTTCTGCTCACTTTTCTCCAATCTAATTCCCCCCTCATGTCAATGTAAATGGCCATTTGCTTGGGACAATACTTCCTACAAAATATCCTCAGCTATATATGAAATGTCCATACCAGAGAAGGTCAAGGCCACCAACACACAGAGCAGGCTGCAGGGAGGCATGTGTCACCGGGACCTCTGTATGAGTGTGTCAGCTCTGCCTCAGCTCAGTGTTCAGTGTCTGAGGGCCAGGCAGTGAGCACGTGTACCTCCTGTGTTTCTTACAATGCCTTAAGCAGGAAATGTGGTTTTGTGTGATCATAGGTTACAACCTCCATGTACAGAGAGAAAAGGGTAGCTCACCACAGGTCTCTACTTGCTTCCTTGTCTGAAAAGGGAGATTGAGAAAATCCATCCCTGCTGAGGGGGAAGTAGCTTTGCACACATGGGTGTTATTCAGGGAGATGATTTTTGGAACCAAAGTAAAATTCATCATGAGCTATGTGTGATATGTAGTTCACTGCAGACCATTGTCTTATGTTATCTTCTCTCCATCCATTGTCTAATTGTCTATTTAAGCTTAATAAAAAAAAATAATTAAGTCCTCTTGGACCCATGAATTTCCCTTTGAAACACTGGTATCTGAAAGAGTCTTCCTCCTTTGCTCAATGCCAGGGTCTATCCAAATTCTGTCCCATCAGCATTCCAGAGGATCCCCATCCCATTTGCTTATGCCCTGGCAAATTGTAACAGGAATAAAATAATAGTCTTCAGGGACTAAGAAGATGTTTAGTGTGTCGGTTGACAGCTGTACATCATTAGTCCCTTTGTGTGGATCTCCAGGACCCATGTAAGAATCCAGAAGCTATGGCTGCCCCTGCAGTCAGGGCTCTGAGAAGCATAGACATGAGGATCTTGGGGTCTCACTAGTCAGTCATTGATGAGCTTCAGTTTAAGTAAGAGTTCCCACAAAAAGAAATAAATAAACAAATGTGACAAAAAAAATGAGAGTGGTAACCATTGATGACCACTGGTTCACACACACACACACACACACACACACACACACACACATTCATACACAGTTGGTTGGGAAGTTACAATAATTTTTAAATCCACTGCTAAAAAAACTTACTCTCTTTTAAAAAGTTTACCATTAAGTTGTACTCACAGGATGTGTTCTGTTCTCTCCACACAGAGAAATCTCTTTGTTACATGTCCTAGAAGTTTCTGTAACATTATACTTTCATATTCCATCTCACTTGTAAACTTTCTGTATTTTAATTTAGAAACCAGTCTCATGATAAGCATGGCAGGTCTCCCTGTGACTTGAGCATATTATATGTCCAAGATACATATAACCAGCAAGCATTAGAGTCATGTTACCACATGGGTTTGTGGTTGAATGTTTTTGTGTGTACAGCTATATCACCATTTAGAATATAGCTCTTAATCCTTGAACTGCTCTCATTATCCCAATGGAGGAAATTACCCAAAAGGCAATCAGAAGAGAAGATACAAACAAGGTCTCTGTAAGAGCTCCAGTTCTTTCTATAAGAAAAAATAGCAGATCAACATGTACTTCAGGGACAAGTTTCTGATATCAGATTCACATTCTCTGCCCATTTCACTGCTTAGTGCTGAGAGCCCATGCCCTGGACTTTCTCTGTGGCTAAGCAGGAGATCATGGGAGCCACAGCAGCCTGGGCAGCACAGGGTGGCAAGGCTGTGCTCCTGCTCTAGATCTCCAGAGAGTGAGTGGACGCCCTGCAAGCTGCATAGCCACAGCCTCTGAGACGTGGCTTTGTAGTACACTGGGTTTTTCCTGGGTTTAAGTGCTGAGGTGGACAATTGGTCTCATTCTAAATACTGCTTTGTCTTTCCTGTGATTTATTTGGTAGACAATGCTTCCCAGTGAAGATAAAAGTTAAGGTTGGTGAACAGATAACTCAACGATTCAAAGCACTTGTTGCTAATGATAAATACTGAAGTTCATGTCCCAGGACACATTTAATAAGTTATGTTTTCTGAAAAGCCTGAAACTCCACCTTTGAGTGCATGGACACCAACTTTTGGCCTTTACATGTACACAGATGTGTCCACCCATGTATGTATACAAGTTTGTATATACTCACACAGACCTGTGTGCTTCCACCCACCACACACACACACACACACACACACACACACACACACACACAAAGCAATTAATAAAATAAAATATTTTAAAGAATGATGCTTAGATTTAAAGAACCACAAGAAGAGATCAGGCATTGAGGAAAATGGGGATGATGTTGGGCTTAATTTGAAAGTTGGGAGGGAGGTCAACACAGAAGAAGACAGAGAGAAGTTAAATGCCACTGAGGATGGTTGAAATACCGTTAAGGATATTTATTACTTCATGTTTACCTGGAATTATATTTCACATATATTTTAATGAAGTTATTCTACTTGGGCTGGCAATACCCCCTCAAAAGAAGGATCATCTAACAGGAAAACAAGTGCCAGGCATGGGAAACCTCTTTTCACTATGTTGATCAAGGAAATCCAAGAGGCTCTTGGAAGAATGCTGACTATTGCTATTGTGTTTTGGTTTCCTCTCAGAGATCAAAAGCAAGTCTCAATTGAGAGATGCCATATACTTTGGGCCAAGACTTGGAAGACTACCTCTCATGCCTTTCAAGAAAGGTTTTCTTGTCAGCAGATAAAGACCATCACAGAAAATCACAACTGGTTAAAAAAAAAAAAAAAAAAGAACAACTGACTATGGAACTTTCACCACCCCAAACAAATACATCTACAACAAGACTCCTACAACAAAGGCCCAAAAAACATTGAAGAAAACAGGGCACCAAGAAAGTATAAGAACAAGAAGACCAGGAAGTGTGCTGCAAGAAGTTCTGCTAGAAATGATGGGGGAGCAATAGCCTGGACACCACAAAAATATGTCTGCACAACAAGTACTGAGCAATGATGATACCACTAGCCATGAAATGTTGCAGCTGGACGTTGCTACATTTGGGGTTTCTTTTTCTCTACTTTATTCTTCACCACCCCATGTCCTTCATTTCTTTAGAGAAAAACTAATAAAGGTGAAAGTGGGCAATGTTATCATTAGACTACTTCTTGCTTATTAGGGGTGTCAAGTTTCCTTGGGTAAAATTTATCTACTCCATCAGGATACCTAACTTCTTCTTGATTCTTTGTATACTACTACTTGACAAACAGCATCCAACCAACAAACACCCAACAACAGCAGATCTGCTACTTGGGCCTCTAGCAGTTAAAGATCCTCTGAAAAGTTCCCAGAATTCCAAACTTGACACACCCACAGAAACTATCTGCAGCTGGCAGAACCACACCCCTGTTCGAGCATGAAGCAAATCACAGTCACCTGCTATGACTCAGTCACATATTTGCACACCTGACAAAAAACAAAAACATATTCCTGTAATGTTTTTGTGTGTTTTAAGGAAAATTTTTAATACAGAAATGACATGGGGCCCTGTACCTATACAAGGAACTACAGACAACTAAGTATTGCTGAGAGCCAGAAATGGTCATTCCCAGAAAGGGCCCTGATTAATGATACAATAACAAGTGGTCAGCACTGAAATCATGTGCACAGAATCAACTCTAAACAAACTCAGAAGGTTGTATTTACATAATTGTGTGTGTGTGTGTGTGTGTGTGCATCTGTGTAAAACAACAATAATCTTAGAAAAAGAGGCCATGGATTTGAAGTTATTATTGAAGAACATGGCAGAGACTAGAGATTAGGGACACAGAAGGGGTTTGAGGGAATTAACGTAATATGTAAAAAATGATGTAATTCTATTTTGACCAAAATAAAAGCAATAACTTAAAAATATCAAAGTCAATAAATCAATCTGTGATAAGGCCTGAGTGGCTTTCTCAGGACAAGCCAACATTCAGTCTTTAGTTTTGTTATTGTCATAGGAACTTTTTAACATTTGTTTTGACAGTACATAGTAGTTATTTCTGGCACAATATGACATTTAACCTTAACTTTTGCCTTCTTCAACTATCTTAATTCATGATTAGTTTGTATAAATATTGTTTACTTTGGTCAATATGTCTGGACCAATGTCAGGTTTATTGCCAAGGCAGACGTGAGTGAGAAATATCTAATCAGAAACAAAATGAAGTCAGGACAGGACGGCATTACCTTAGTCAGGTCATGGTTGGTAAACTCAGTGTCTCTATATTGAAGAAAAGAAATTTCCCCTTTCTAAAGAGATAGCAATTGCTACCTGTTAAATTAAACCTTTGTTGATATAATATTTTTTAATCAGAATTTTCCTCTTCTCTAATTCCTGTTACATGAGTTTTGTTTGGTTTTTGGCATTTTTTAATTTAATTGAACTTTTGATTTTGTTTTGTGGGTATTTAGTTTTTGTTGTCTGGGTTGTTTTGTTTTGTTTTTGAAAGTGAGATGAAGAGAAAGAACATGAAATTGGTGGACAGTATGAAGGAACAGGAAGGCAGCAAGAATCCTTAATGTATTGCTTGTATTCACTCAACTTCCAACTGTTCTGACCCTGGTTTGATTGACTATGAAATATAACCACATCAATCCTGGCTTCTTTTCAGAGACAAACCATGAATCCTCACCCCAGACCACTGGGACTTCAACATTCATAAAGCAGCAGCTCAGGCAAATGAAATCAAAACAGACTTGAGAGTGTGAAGTCTCTGTTTGGGTCCTGGAGAGCCATTGACCCCAACAAAGGATTATTATGATGACACAACACTATGGTAATCTTCAGGAATCTGAGAAGGAGAAGAAAGAGAGTGAGGAGCCTCTGTGTCCAGATGTTTAGCAATGTCATTCACTGGCACTGAAGCATGCCCACTTTTGATGCCATCCTGCAGTTATTATAGTTTTCATGAAAACAAAACCCCTTTCTAAATGATCTTTCATTCACAAATCTGTGGATATGTGAGCAATGCCCAATATAAACGTTTTTGCCTTCAGACCCTGAAGGAATGAAGACTTTCCTTGACTGTATGCTGAAAATGCATCTGATGACGAAATTTATGTCAAACTTCAATCTTTAAAAGCAGAATTTGCTTGATAACTGTACGAAGACACCCAACTGGTGATTACTGGGTTATTCTAAGTCAACTTGCCCTCACCTTCCCTCAGTACTCTTAAAGTTATTTCCAGCCTTTTCTTTCCTAGGATGCTCAGGTGTGTGTTGAGGTACACAGTTTCAAATTCTGTGTTGCACATCCTTAAATATGCTTTCACTCTTCGCTTACTTCCATTCTAGGTTGTTGTATTCAATGAAGCCTCTTTCAATTAGATAAAAATTCTGGGTTTTTTTGTTTGTTTGTTTGTTTGTTTTGTTTTGACTCAAGTTTAAAACTTGACAGGGATAGAAGACCTTGAAAACCAGGAGGAGTTCACCTATTGGTATTGTGAGATCTACATCCTACTGCTAAGAGCCAACTGACTTTATTTTCCCATGTGACTGTTCTGTTTTCATACTGAAAAACTATTCACTGTAGATGAGAAAAAGAACTTGTAGGCTTTAGATGTTTATGTATAATGTCTTCCATGTTGTTGTTGTTGGTTTTGGTTTTCTGAGACAGAGTTTTACTATGTTGCTCAGGCTAGCCTACCAAATCTAGCCTCAGAAATTCCTCCTGTCTAGGATCCCAAAGAAGTTAAGACTTCCAAAGCCATTAACAATGTGGCATAAAAACCCATTTAAATTTTTCTCAATTGGAAAGCTTTTTGGATTTTATTTAGCATTAAGTGAGCAATCCTTGTCATGTATTAGGCAGTGAAAGAATCTTTAATTCTGTGCATTGCTGATGTCCATAAATACTGCAGCAGCTTCTATTGACTAAGCCTTTATGTTCATATTTATATTTTGTTCATTTATGAAATTCACATGTAAAATAATTTCTTTAATGAAAGTTGTGTATTTTCATTACATGACTAATTTGCATTATTTCTTCGCCACTGATGTCATTTATCTATTTTAAACACACCCACATGTATGTGAGGGTTTACACATATATGTAAACCAATATGTATCCTGGTTTACATACTTGAATTTCCTGAAGTTAGATGAAGACATAAGAGGCAAAAGAAGAGTGAGTAGAAGAGTTTATTGGTGATATAAATTCCCAGTGTCCTAGTTATCAAGGAGATTAATGTAGAAAAAAAGACAATGTGATTTCTATCCCAGAGGCCAAAGTCAAGGTCTCCTGACACTGGGCTGTAACAACCATACATGAACAGCATTCGGACAAGAGTGTAGGGAACAGGGCCTTCATAATTTATAGTTGCTACAAACCAAACACACAGAGAACTATTTCTACAACAAAGGAGGAAAAAAATCCTCTAGACCAGTTAAGGAAATGGATCTAAAACTTCAGCTTTTCTTGAGGAGCAAACAGAGAATGTAGAAAAGGATGTTGAGACTTCATCTTGGTCTGCCTCTGGGCTGAGGGAGTCTAAACCTTACACTCACAGTGCTCCCTGTCACCTGGTCCTGCAAATAAGAACTCCTGCACACCCTCCAGGCTCAGCCCCACTGCAGGCTTTGCTGGAGCCTCAGCTGCAGGTTTGGGTCTGGGGTGCAGGTGTCTGTGAAGGACTGTATACTTGCTGAACAGAAGTAGGTGGCTGAGTCTCCAGGCTGAGAGTCTGTGATGTGCAAGGAGAGCAGTTTGTCACTATTACTGAAGAAGACTGAATCGTCCTTCTGTCTTTTTACTGGACACTGAACGTATGGCTATGAGGAGTGCAGGGCCTTCACCAGGGAACTGCCGGTACCATGGGAAGTAGTCAAATGCGCTGTTCTCATAAGTGCAGTTCAGAAGTGTGGTCCCTCCTTCCCAGACTGTCAGAGATTGGGGACTTTGTCTCACCTGCTGCTGGTCGCGTCTTTCCTTCTGCTGGCCACTCACCCCTGTGCAGGGAAACAGCAAATGGTGTTAGGTTCCTAAGGATGTACTATCTGCTGATGGTTTCAAGATTGATGACTTTGTCTGGTGCCCCAATTCCCTCCTGCCTCTAAATGAATCACATATCCTGAGATATGTGGTTTCTCCTTCATGACTCACCTGCTAGGTGAAGGCCTAGGACTGCTTTCAGGACCTTGTCCATTCCTCCTAGACTGCAGCTTGGGGAGAACTCAGGTGGCCTTTTCTCTTCCACAGAACACTGACTCCAACTTCACAGGCACCTCAGTTCTTTCAGCTGGCTCCACCTTTCACAAACACTATCTAAAGCTATTTCTGACAGAGGAAGCACTTCTCCTTTGATTTCAAATTTGGTATTGATAAAAATAGAGTCATGAGGATCAGAAATCCCCTCATTACAATTCTACCATTATGCAGTGTTGATAGAAATGTGTGTAGATATAAAAACCCAGAATAGTGTGGATTTTCTGACAGAAAGAAAAGAAAGAAAGAAAGAAAGAAAGAAAGAAAGAAAGAAAGAAAGAAAGAAAGAAAGAAAGAAAGAAAGAAAGAGTAGGAGGAAGGCAAGGAGGAAGGAAAGACAGAAAGCAGAAAGGAGAAAAGGAAGCAAGGAAGGAAGGAAGACCAGTGATCCAACTAATACCACTTACAGGCATTTATCCAGGAGAAAGAGGTCATTTCATGAGAGAGACACTTGCATATGCATGTGTGTTACAGCAGCATCTGTGACTGCCAAGATGTAGACACAGCCTAGGGACCACCTGTCAACCAATGAATGAACAGAATATTGTACCTGAAACTACAGCGTAATGTTCAGACACTAGAAAAAAATAAGCTCCTGCCATCTGTAAGAAAGTGGATAGTATTTAAGAACATGATGTTAAGCAAAATAAAGCAGACATGTAGAGATTCACAGTATGTATGTGTTCTCATCTGTAAAAACAAATGAACAATCAAAAACAAAAGCAAAAAAGGAGTAAAGAAAAAGAAAGTAAATATGATTTGAAAGTAGAAGTTAGACAAATGAGTAAGGGAAGAGGGAACGGGATAGAGGGAAAGGAGAAGACAACAGAGAATGAAGACAAGATGAATAGGAGGAAAGTTGCACATATGCATACATTACATTTTCACAACAACCCCCCTAATTTATACAATTAATGTGTGTTGATAATTTTGGTAATGTCATATGCCCTATGGGAGAACTGACTATAGTAGTCTTCTGAATGGTTATAGTATGAATCCAACTACTAATGCCTTTGAGTCATGTACACATAGCTTGATGGAGCTCTCAGTCCTTGTTAGAAACTCCCTGCACTGCTCAATGATTAGCCCTGCACCCACTGTCAGCCAAAGAGCAGAGAAGAGAGTGTGGGATGGTCAGTCTTCATGGCACATATCTACCACATGCTCTCCTCCCGAGATTCAGTGATCATGGCAGAAGAAAAGTCAGTGTTGGGACCAGAGACGGTGGGTGACTACAGGAAACAGTGTCTTCTGGATACATCAGGTCAGCTGAACTTATGAAGGAGCAGTTTTGTGACAGTCTGTACAAGGCCCGTGCAAGCTTAAGGAAGACAAAATCCTAGCACGGTGAGCAAGAATAGCATGAATACATCAACTGTGCTTAATCACTGAGCTTTCTTTTCAGGTCAGTATCTCTTGGGGCTTATTACAAACATTAACAAAATGTATTGAAAACATGCAATGAATTATACTATCCCATTACCAGCTAATGTTATACATAAATGAACCAAGAAATATATATGTTCCACTCACTTAAGAAAAAATAAAATTTCTTATAATCATTTTATTTCTGTATTTACGAAAGTGCATTTACAGACTTAAATTGAGATTTCATTATACTCTTATAAAAATAAACACCAGCTAAACTAACTGTATCTAAGACTATGCTTGTAAAAAGAAACTAGAATTTAGTAGAATGATCTACTCTGGAAAAGGTTTTGTCTTCAGATCAGTGAGGAAAGGTAGAAAATATTCTGCATCCTAGATGGCACACACACCTTCAAGAATGCAGCATTTTGACTGCTCTCATTCCCAGTCTACATAAACATTGAGTATCTTCCTTATATTTAATTTCATGGACAAAATATAAATATTAAATCAGTTCAGCTTTCTCTACTGATATCAACAAGGCATAGAAGCAGAGAATGAATGAAAAAGCATTTCCTAAAGTAGAGGACCTCTGTTCTATAACAATAGAAGTTAAAAGAATATAAGGAAGTTATATCACAGAAAGAACTTTGTTATATATGTGAGATCATCACAGGCCCAATTAAAAAAATAACAATATCACAGTCAAACAGCAGACAATGGTCTATGCTCCACAGTCTCAGAGAAAGAACTAGGTATGTGCAGTCAGTAGATTTTGCACCTCCAAGACCCTGGCTTTGGTTGCCAGCAGGTATAAAGTGGGCATGGTGCACATACCTGAATTCCAGCTCTCAGAAGGCAGAATGGGAAGATCAGAAACTGAAGGACATTTTAGTTCATAACAAGACTCAGGTTGGTGTCAACACCTAAAACTGTCTCCAAAAATAAAAAAATAACAAAAATCTGTCCAAACATGTTATTCTTTAGCATCCTTGGGGGAGGAGCTGTTGCTTTTTTACATGTTTGATACTTTCTCTTTTTCCTTTCCTTTTGGCCACACTTCTGTCCCACATACACTACATCCATTGTCTGTAGGAGAAACATTCCACGATGAATGTCTCAAATCATAAATAGTTCTGACCCACTCATATATATTGGGTTTTCTTCTGCACCTATGAAAAACTTCAACATTTTCACTGAAAAAGAGGATATGTTCTTTTCTTTGACATATCTACATTGTAGCACCAACCAGCACTGTGCTTCCTGAACAGTCTTTCTAAAGACACAGAATAGCTGCTTGGTGAAAACAGGCTGGTGGCAGGGACAGCAATGAGATGCTGGACAAAGATGCCCACAATCATTGACGAGGTTTTTCTGATATCACAAGAAAGAAGAGGATTTTTTAAATAAATGGACCGTGTGTTTCATAACTGTTTGTTTGATGTTAAAGACTGTGACTGAATACAAGGTCATGAAACCTGAAAATAAAAAACTGAAAGTATATGGAGTGCTTTGTATTTGCTGAGTGCTTGGGTGTCTTTCTCAACAGGAACAGTTTCAATCTTCAACATAGACTCAGCACTCAAGAACTGAAAACTGAAGCATACCAAAGGCACCTGTCTGTCTAGACAAGATGGTGAAGAAAAGGGTGTGGACACTGCTCCCAACCCAGCCAGAGAATATCCTGGTGGAGAAGAAGATTGAACTGGCTTCAACCATGAGTAGACTTCACAGTAGAAAGGACATAAAACATACTTCTAGACACAGGTTCTATCAGTATAGCTGGAGATTGAACCAAGTGAAGGTGACAACCTTAGAAATGTACATTAGAGGAGGTAATGTCATCCTTGCCTTGAAGGAGAGTATGCATCTTTGTAGTATTCACTTGTTGATTCTTATTTATCAACACTATGGGCCCAGGATAAACAGATGTAATATAAGAAAATGGCTGAAAGTTACATGTAATTTGATCTCTAGTTAAACTTAAGCAACATAGGAGATAATGCTTGACTTATTTTAAATAATTTTAACTCCTAGCTCTCTGAGGAGTCTGTAGAAGAGCCACAGCCTTCACCTGCTCTGAAGCAGCACTGCCCCCCAGTGGCCAAATAGGAAGGTCTTCACTCCACAGTGTCCTGAGAAGTGAACTGTTGCTGAGGGCATGAGAGCATGAGAGCATGAGCTGACCATGTCTCCTGCCAATGGCAGCATGGAGTGGTCTAACCTGAGCAGTGCAAGAGAGCTCCCCCTGGTTGTGCTGATAAGGGAGAGCCAGTATGCTGCCAACTCAGCTACCACTAGGCCCAGATCCAGGGCTTTCAGTTAGCTCACCCCAAAATCTATGTCTTCTTGGAACTGATAGGGCATGTGCAAGAGCTGGTCCTGCTGATCCAAAGCTGCAGGATCTCCATTACACAGGACAACAACAAGACAACTGGGAGGATCCAATATTGATGGTGTCATCGAAGCCAGAGATCTCAAACCAGACCATTAGCTCACAGCAATGAACATTTGTCAGAGCAGATGTGTGGACAGAGGGTGTACTATGGGACGCTGTGACACACTGTACAGCTGCCATGATAAGATGTCTTCTATGCATTGCTTTCTTTTGATTAATTTTTTTGGTTTCTTTGCTTTTTATTTTGTTGCATGGTTGCAAGGGCACAGGGTAGAAATGAGGGGAGAGGAGGATCAGTAGGATTGGGTTGCATGATGGGAAACTCACAAAGAATCAGCTAAAAAATATCACAGGCCTTGAGGAAATGCATTGAATCTTTCTCTGGAGCCATTACTTCTAGCATTTTCTCCATGCATCATCCTGATTTCCTTTCTATCTTTCTATCTTTCCTAAAACCACTTCATTCTGGAAAATTTGAGAAGCCATTCATAAGACATAATTAAATTACAATGCTTGTTATTAACAATGAAGATTTATGAAATAAATAAATGGTAAGATTTTACATTAGGTATATTTTATTTGCCCCTTATACAAACCATTTGTACGTTGATGATTATTAAGTCACAAAAAATATTTTCACTACATTTTTAATATTTCTATTATTTTGAGATTATATAATTATAATATTTTTTTCCTTTTTTCTTTATTATAAAGCTACCTAACTATTCATCCTTGCTCTCCTTCACACTTATGGCCTCCTCTTTCATTAATTATGTTATATATATAACATATGTATTATATACATATTTTTTCATAAATACACATATACAACCTGTTTAGTCTTGATGCTGTTACTTGTAAGTATGTATTCAGGACTGACAAATCAGTATTGGATTAGCAGTTGCTGTGCTCAGCTCTGGGAAAGACTCTTTCTCTCCCTATCAGCATTCCTTAATTGCCAATAGTTCATTGTCTAGGACAGAGGCTTTGTGCACTTTCCCCATTCACATTGGCATGTCTACGGTGACATTCCTAAGAGGAACAATTTCACAGCAAACTCTGATCCTCTGGCTCTTACCATCTTTCCTTTTGTCTTCTTCAGGGATTCCAGAGCCTGAGCAGGTGCAGGAGTTACATTGCAGATATGTTCCTTGTGACTAGGACCCACAGCTCTGCATCCTGATTGGTTGTGGTTTTCTGCAGTGGCCTCCAACTTTTAGTAAAGTCATGGATCTTGAAAAAGAACCTACAACCACCACTTTAGTAAACCAGACAATACCTAACCACATTCAAAATATTTGTTCTTATCCCATACATGTTCATTTAGAGAGTCTGCTCATTTTGCTGTTTTTTATGCTCTTTTCTATTTCAATTTTTTTCACAATTCATTCATTATATTTCCCAATTGAATCCACCTCCCTCAACTCTCCCCCTCCCAGTACCAAACTTCCTCCTTCTTCCCCCTATTAAAACATGCAGGGATTCTGTGGTGGCTTCTTGAATTTTGGTGAGTGTAAAGGGCCACATCCACCCAGCAGAAGGTTTGCATACAGGCTGCAGGTGTGTGGAGAGCAATGTGGATGACAGCACAGAGATAAGTGCCTGAGTCTGTGCTCTGGGAGGAGGAAATGTACAAAGAGCTGCGACGCTTCACAGGGACTGTCGTGGATGTCAGTCTTCCACTGTGCTTTGTTCCAGAAGGATTGGAAAGCAGGCTGCGGAGAGGTCCCTCAGGACTTTGGTGAAACCACTGCACTTGAGTTATAGCCGTGGAGAAGTTGCACTGCAGTGTTGCACTCTCTCCCTCCTGCAGAACCAAGGACACTGGACTCTGCTCCACTTGCTGCCCTTTCACCCCTGATTGGAAACAGAGAAAGATTCACAGGTGGCTGTCATTGCAGTGTCCCTTGAGCCCTGAATGCACCCTCATGTCCTCTGAGAAGGTGGGAGCTCTGCAGGACTCCTGAGCTGCTTTCCCTACCCCTCCATGTGCAATATCCCCTCAGGTACCCTGAATGTGGACAGCCAGACTCACAGCAAACCTGGGTGCACAAAAGCCCCAGCAGAGAGCACAGAAGCCTCTTCATGGTGCTGGTGGGACTGCTGGAGACAGAAGCAAGCAACCCACTCCTGGGCTGTGGGGGCTGTTGAAGTGTCTCTTCTGCAGTCAGCTCCACCCAGGAGCTGGAACCCTGCCAGGCCAGACCCTGCTGAGTTCCCTCACAGCCTTCAGAGCCTGAAGCTCCTCCCACACCAGACCTGCCTGAGAGTCTGGGTGGAGCACAGTGGAGAAGAGGGACATTTTGACATGAGCCTGGGGTTATGTTGTGTTAGGGAACCTGGAGCAGGAGAGGACCAAGGAGAACATGCCTCAGCTGCACACAGACCCTGGAAACTCAGGGTAACATGAGCTGATTCCCTGAACAGGTACATGCTCAAAGAAGATTCTTGATTGGGCCCTGAAGGATGGCTCAGCAGACAAGGGTATCTGTTCTCTTTCCACGAGGCCTTAGCTCCCTTCCTAGCATGACATCAGGTGGCTCGCAGCTGCCTGTCACTCCAGCTCCAGGGCATCTGATGCTCTCCTCTGTCCTCTTCAGAACCTGTGCACAAGTGCCAAAATTTACACAGACCCACTCTATATATATAAAAAAAAAATCTTCATCTGTGAAATTAATTAAGTGAAATCACTGCAATAAAAAATAAAAATAAACAGGATAATATTGATAAAGTAGAAGTTCATGGTTTCCTGCTTCTGAGCAGTCAAGGTTTGTTCTAACTGCTGTTTAAAAACGTGACCCCATAAGGAGGAAGTGAATTGGGGAAACTAGTGTGGAGGGCTGCATTGCAGAGGAGCAGGTCAAGAGCACTGTGTGCTCTGCACGTGGTGCCTGCCAGGAACACGGCACAGTGTGATCATATGTAAAGAGGAATGAAGCTTAAGGTTTCACCAAAAGAAGAGTGCTTAAGAGATGAGACCAGTGATGAAAAGGAAAGAAACAATCTCCTCATAAAGAGCTCATAGCCAGTTCTATGCTCTCTAAGCCTGTCATTGTCTCAAACAGTAGTAGAGCAAGGAATGACCTCCTGCTTGGTCAACATCCTGCAGTGTAATTTGGGTAGAATTTTTACTTCTCGGTAAAAGGTTTTTCAACACTGAGATCTTTTCAATGAGAAGCAAGTAAGTGATGACTAAGTTCTATCCCATAGAATGAAGCACTTCCCAGGATTCCACACTCTCCCTGTACTATAGCCTTTACAGAACACGCCAGCTCCTGACTGACTGAGGCTGGGACCCTGGTCTTACTCTGCAGGCCTCAGGTGGTTTGTGTCCAGCACTGACTGCACTTGTGACTCAAGGTAGAGATTCCCCCAGCTTCCTCAGTCCCATTGTCAGAGGATCTTCAGGTGGAAAGATTTCCACCCTTCTGTACTCAGTCTGAAATTCCTCCATGCCTGACAGGCTGACTTCCTGCTGTGGTCTTCAGGAGAGGCTGAGACCCAGATGAGGGTGTAACACATGCAGGAAAGGAGCCTGATGTACAAGGGATATGTTTCAGAATATTAGATCACACTGTGAATACCAAGATTGTGTCATTTACTGTAAACCTTTTTTCTAGTTTTGGTATGGCTCAGCCATAGCGCACACCGTTAGTCCAAGACAGGATTAAATGAAGTCTACCACAGGTCAAAAGGCAGATGAATCAACCAGATGACAAGGAATGAACATGGGGAGAAAAACAGAGAGTAAGAGGAAGTCAGGAGGATAAGTAGAGAGACGCACAGAAAGGAGGGAGAAGGGAATTTCAGTTTTAGGGGTTTTGAGACAGCGTGGAGAAGAATTACTTTTTTTCTCTTGGGATGTTGGCTGAGGAGGAAGTTCAGATGGATGCTTGCTCTGCCCCTCTGAGGTAGCAGACTTTCACCCAGGCATCTTCCTCCTGATTCTTCATTGATAACATCAAAACTCTGAGATTCTGTGAAAAACAGCAGGGATGAGCAGCTCCCCCTCAGCTATAGAGTGGCTGCAGCACATGGGCAGATGCAGCCATCAGCACATGGGCAGCCCTGGGCTCTGCATCCTTCTGCTGCATCAGTGCTGTGTGGACTCAGCCACAGGTGGGTCTCTGTACAGAGTGAGGCCACACATTACTCTTTCTGTGAAGATGGACTAAAGCAGAGACACACTCACAGAGCACTCCAAGCTCAGGATGCTCAGCAAGGTCAGCAATGGGAGCAAAAGCAGCTCCCTCCTCCTGGAGATTCTCAGGAAGCAAGTAAAGCCTGAAGAGTGTGAGAGGAAGACAAAGGTTTCTCTGAGCTTCAGGAGGCTTAGATACCTTCATCCTAGGGAGATTGGAGCGACCCTTAGCAAGAGACACTTTATTTTCCTTGGCCGACCTCTGCCATCTGTGAAGTATGTTCTGTCAGAAAACCTACTGAATGAATGGAGGTTTTAAAAAATAACTATTGGTAAATTCATATATGACCATAATGTATTTATATCAAATCCACCACCACCCCCCTGCTCCTCTTGCACCTCTCCCGGAACCCACTATACCCCAGTGCCCCTGCAGAAGCCAGAAAATTAAAAATGGGGCTTTAGGGCAAGAGGAAAGAGCTTAAGAGATAAGAGTAGTTGAACACAGGTAATATAATGTCAACAGGGGGAGCATGAGGGATTGGTTAGGTGGAGCGGAGGATGGCAGGTTGAGGCTGAGAAGGAAGGTTCATGAGTTTATACTGCTCTATAGAAAAGCCATTAATTCTTTAGAAAGGAGTGTCCTCTAGAGGCCCAACTGAGAAATGAAGAGTTCACAATTGTCATAGACTTCCCACTGTCCTTGCTGCCTTCCCAGGGTGAATTACAAGGCTTTCTGACCATGCACAGAGGAAGGTGTATGCTTTCTAAGTGTAAAACTTGTGAGTTATTTTTAAGAATATAAAGTTATGAGCTGAAATGTTTGAAAATATTTTAGTGACAAAAATCACAGAATCTTTACACATTTCAAAACAAGTGTGAGGACTTTGTTTTCCTAACACTGCACAGTTGCTAGAGCTATACAAAACACCATCGAAACGCCTGGGAAAATGATGTGATTGATGTTGCTGGGAAGTATAGATTCAAATAAACATTGCAAAAGTACATTTTAGAAAAAAGAGCACATCATGGACAATCAATGAACTCCAATCAAATTCAATGTATGCCAAACTAAGGAGAGCCTGAATTGCCTCTGCAATCTGTTGCTCTGTCTCATAAAATACAATATAATTCAGGAGTTACATATCCTAGGTTCTAAACACAGGAGGAGACCATGCCATGTATGGACACCAGGGGGCAGGAGTTAGGCTCATCTCCTTGCAAATTTATTACCACAGTTCTCATTCTAGCAAGGTACTTAAGGGTTAACTTTTGCCAATAAGTGCAAGCTTCTCCCTTTTTCATGTGGTGTGTGTGTGTGTGTGTGTGTGTGTGTGTGTGTGTGTGTGTGTGATCAATAAAAATGAAGTCACTGAGAATCTTAACAGGCACCATTCTGTAATGCAGTTTTTAGTCCAAAGGCAGATAACAAAGGACAGAACCATCTTCAGACAGATCAAAGTGCAATACAGGAGCAGAGAAAGCAGAAAAGAAGGCTGGAAGCACTTAGGGAGAAGAGACACAGATACCAACACCAGAAATTGTCTGGAAATACACCAAAATGATGTTGAGATAAGGAACCAAGAAGCAAATAGTCATACTGTAAAACAGCGCTAGCTAAAGGCTGTGAAATCTTGGTGGTGACCTAAGCATACAACAAAGAGACATTGGGTCACATGAGTAAGTCCAATTAAGCCAATCATCCTAGCCAGATAGAAAATATGTTTATGGCCACTTCATCAACACCTGGCCAATAAAAGTTGTAATTGAGAGGTAAGTGGTGAAGAACAGCCTTCAAAATGTTTTACTTTTTGAACTCAAGTCCAAACTCATGACCATGTCATGTGATCATCCCACTGGGCTCCTCTCAGAACTTGAGTCTGTATTAGAGACTCAGGGGCATGGGCTTCATTAACCCCACACTAAATATTCTTCCAATCACAGGGTAAATATTTTTGAATAACTTATCACCTGCATGTTCTAAAAAGAATATTTAAAGTAACAAAACTATACAGGCTGTTGTCACTGTTTTTGGTTGTCCACTATAACTAACTAGTAAGATCCTGTGGCTAAAGACACCACATTCTCCTGCTCCATGGCATAGAGAAATCAAGCTTGAACTGACTTGGGAAAGGTCTCCTTTGTTGGATAGCTTTCATAGTGCTGGAAGGTCCCATGCAAGCTGCCACGAGGTAGGAGAAAAGCAATACTTTTAACCTGTGCTGGACCGTGCATGCTATAAGACATAACTTCCAGTTAATATGTGTTCAGTGGTGAAGTAGTGGCCTGACTGCCACAGAATAACCATGGATTTCTGATTGTACTTGAAGCCTACTTCATAGGAGGGAATTCAGCACTAGTACTGTAACATGGCCCAAAATCCCATGGTTCAGGAGGTCATGGGCCCAAAGGGGGAAACTGCTATTTTTACTTTAATAAACAGTCACATCTAAATGCCTTATAAGTATCATTTGTTCTCACAGATTATTGCTAGTCTCAATTTTGCTTTTGCAGTTTGTATCTCAGGAACTTTCTTTAACATAAGGTTTCTATAACATTTGTTCAAAATGTCTTTAGTGCTAGTTATCTCTCCGCACATTCCTTCCTGCACCCTGACCTCCCATCACTGCCCTTTAAATCCTGTTCCATTTCTCCTTTTATAGATTTTTTCATTTCCTCTTCCTGTGAAGATCGCCTCCTCTTCCATGGTCTCTTACTGATTACCTAATATCTATGAGTATTCCATATGAACCACACATATTAAAAGCTAGAATCCACACACTTGAAAAATTGTTTGTTTTGGGAGGTGTCTGGGTTACATAGCTCAGAATGACTGTTTCCATTTACACCCATTTACATGAAATTTTTGTAATTTCACTTTTCTTAACAGTTTAATGATATCCTACTGTGTAAATTTACCACAGTTTCACAATTCTCTTGTCAGCTGATGGACATCTAGAGTTTTGCTTGTGATTATGAACAGAGCAGCAATGAACATGGAAGAGCAAGCATCTCTGTAGAAAGATGAAGAATCTGTTGGTTAAACCCTCAAGTGTGGTATATCAGGATCTTGTTTTAGATCTATGTTCAGCATTACTATTATATCCTCTATTTGCTTCAAAATGAAGCTTATTTGATCAGAAGAGAGAACTACACTTATCTTTGAATAATTATACAGATTTAATATACACTTAGAAGCTGTGTTGATTTAGGAAAATGGTGATAATTGGTTCTCCTCTAGTGTCTATCACATCTCCAGCCATGGGGAGTTAATTAGGCTTAGAGTATTGGGCCTGAATTCCTTCCTATTGAGCAGGCCTTATGTCCAATAAAGCATATATTAGTTCCCCCAGATGAAAGTGCTACTGAAAGGGTTAGGCTAACTTTGTAACCTATATGTCCTCTAAAGCCTATAGTTTTGAGTTTTAGGTCCAGGTTAAGCTAAAGCCTCTTAGTACCTTTCCAGAGAGTGAAGGAATGTGACCCTATCTGTGAGGACAGATATAAAAAAAGGGGCAAGCAAGCAATGACCTTCACTCAGCAAAAAAACGACCAGACCCTTGTCCTTGAGATAGCTTTTCTTAGCAACACACCTAGACTTCTTCTGAGTAGCTTTTGACCTCCAGCCAAGAGCCTGCAGCCCTAATCTTCAAGGATGAGCTAACCACCCCCACCTTCAATTGCAGCTGCATCCACACTTGGACTGGCCAAGCTTGAGCACCTATGACTAACCAATTATCTTACTTTATAGCTTCCTCATCCAATCCTAAATTGCCAAAACTAGAACTTCAAATTTCCCGCAATTTTTCTTTTAAAAACCTAAAGGCCTTTGTCTCCCAGTGCCACTCTTTGCTGACCAGCAGGGGTGACCCCATTGTACAATGGTTAATAAACCTCTTACTTTTGCACCGAGTCTTGGTCTGGGGGAGTTTCTGGGAAGGGCACGATTGAACTCCTGAGCTGTGAGACCCCAGGTCTTACATTTTTGGTGCGTTTGGCCGGGAAAGGGCGTGCCCCTTCCCCAACCCTCATCAGACTGAACTTGGAGGTCGAGCTCGGAACAGGTTAGTCTGTTTCTGTCTTACCAATCTGTTTCTTGTCAGAGATGGCTGCCATGAGGCAGCCTCTCAATTAGATTTCTGTGGTACCAATCTGTTTCAGTTCAGGCACCTATCTGGACCTTTTTGGTCATCTGATCAGTCATTGTGATTGACAGACGTGTCAGAATATCACTTGACTGGGAACTGGGGGACGCCCCAAGTTCCCATTTGGGAGGTTGGATCTGAGACGGTCCTCCTCCCATCTGATTTTCTTAGAGAACGACCACCACCAGGCAGCCGTTCTATCAGAGCACTGTGGTACCACTCACAAGGGTGTCCTTGTTTGATTACTTGCCTGATTCTTTGTGTTTCTGTTGTTGTTGCCTCTCTGACTCTTTTGACAGGGAAATGGTCTAGCTTGAGAGCATCTGTAGAAGGGGTTCGAGTCCCCTGAGTGGTTCGAGGCCACTCGCCTGGAACAGTTTCATTAAGGCAGACAGACATGTCATTAATGCCAAGTCCATGGGACATCCTGTAGGACACTCAGCTTGCCCCTTTCTGTGAACAGGGAGGAGCAGAGAGATTCTGCTCCCCCAGCAATTTAAATCCTGTGTTTCTCATGTATGTATGTATTTTTCTGTGTCTGTTTCTTTGTAGACTTGGACTGATGAAAATTCGGACAGAGGATAGTTAAAATTAGAACTAGTTCTCGGCCCGGGAGTGCACATGGCTGCATGGCAGGACACCAAGCAGTGTGCTCTCCCTCCCGAGGGAACCAAGGAGGGAATGCTTTCGGGTGGCTGGGGAGACATGTGGAGCTGGGGCTGGAGCTTGGGCAGGCGGTGCTCAGGCACTTGATCGTCTGTGGAATAACAATGCACACCTAACAGGGCATGGGCTTGATGTGCCATCCCCTTGTTGCGATGGACAGCCAAAGAGCACGGGGGAGGGGAGAGGCCCAGCCAGGAAGCAGGTTCAGGACCTGCGGGGGAGGTAAGCTAGAGTAAAGCTCACAAGGGAGCCAAGGGAGCAGGCAAGGCTCATGGGCTTGCTGGGTGGAAATCCTTATGGCTAGGTGGGGATTGGCACCGTAGCTGCTCCATGACAGGAGCTGCTCTGGCTGCCAAGAGTGAGGAAAAACTCCTCCCCCTTGCCTTCATGCCAGCTCAGCAGGAAAGTGAGCAGCAAGAGCTCACCACGCCCTCTTGCTCCTCTCTTCCTTCCTCCCACCTAGGGGGCTTGCAACTTACAGATCAAACAGTAATTTAGGAAAAAAAAAAAAAAAACTGCCCTTGCTGTAATGTTTAGAATTGCAGCTGAGTCTGTCTGTTTAAATATATGGCCATTATACGATTGTTTTCAACTGGTCTTAAATGGTTGATATGATAAAAAACAATTGGGTATGTTTTAAGGTTAAATTCAAATTCTTGTTTAAAACACGTATATGTGACTATGTGTTTGTAGGGTCTATAAATGCATATGTTTAAATAACAACAATGTAAATTGCCACATAGTGTGGCTCAGGAAAAGAACAAAGGTTGCAAAATCTCTGAGTCAAAATGATTTTATTTCTTTTTAGGATAAGAAGAAAGTCTTATTCTAAGTTGATATTGGTTCTGAAGATTGGGTTGTTTTCATTGATAAATTTTGGTCTTAAAATCTGGTTTCGACTTTTAAAATTATGGTTATGCTTTGTAAATTCACTCCTAAAGAAGATACTTTGCTTTGATATTGCAGGGACGAGTTTTAAAAATTGTTTAGATGTTTAAGAGGATAAAACATTTACAGTTTATCAGATTTTTTAAGCAATAACTCTTGGGCAGTCTAACAACGAACTTAAAACAGTTTCCCAACCCTTGGAAAAAAAATTAATGAGAGTTTTCCTGTTGTCTGAAAAGAAAGAGAGAGTGAGCTAGAGATATTAAAAAAAAAAAGCTTGTCTAAAGCAAAAATGTCGGTTAAGCCAAAAAAAGAAAGCTAAAAACCTGAAGGTATATAGGATGTTGCAGAAGGTTAGTGGATGTATTATAAAAAGCCAGAGAGTTAATATGATTTGAGAAAAAAACTGTATTTAAATATCTTATAATTCATTTAAAAGGCTGGTGATTCTTCATTGCAAAATTTTTTTAATGCTCTTTTAAGGGGAAAAAATTCTGGCTAATAGGTTTGGTATGGCTAAAATAATTCATACAGTTTAAAAGTATTCTGTACTGTTCTGTTATGCAGTTGGTTCTAAAACTTATTTGATCACTATGTTAAAACTTTTGGTTGTAGGGGATTATGGTTGCTCCACAGTGTTTGCTGTGTCATCAACAGCACCTAATGGATATGTTTGGTATTGTCAGTCACAGCCTGTGCTAACACATGGCTAGCCGCCATGATGGTTCAGGGATAGAGAGCACGTGAAGCTGTAGTTTTGCTGCCATATTTGTTTAGGACTTCCAGCTGAGTTCAGTTACACGTGGCCAGCCGCCATGCTGGTCCGGAGATAAAGAGGGTGGAGGCATAAGTTTACCACCATTTTGTTTAGGTCTCTCAGTTATATTCAGTCCTCTGATTAGTGTTAAGTGCAAAGCTTTTTGCTGTTCAATTTTAATACAAAGTGGTAGGATCAGCAAGATTTGCTAGCCCGTCTATAAACTGTATCTGATTAAAATGTTTGCTTTGTTTATTTCTAATATCAGAGATCAGACCTCTACTCTTGCCTGATGCGTCCAAAACAAAAAGGGGGAACTGTAGAGAGCTGCGTAATGCCGTGCCTGAAAGATGGAGCTGGTTTCTGCCTTCCACCTTCCCGATGGTGAGTGCTCTCTGTCACAAACAACTCCACATTTGGCTAAGGCTGAGGATCTGGCTTGCTTCCATGTATGTGGACCTATCTGCATTGCCCACGTGGCATGCTGATTTTGGCTACCCAGAGGCTATTTAAAGTGGGCTGGCTTTACCCAGGGTCAGATGATTGTTCAAGGTTCTTGAATAAACTGCATTGAAAAAAAAATAGAATGGGAATTCGTGGAAAAAAAAAATGTTTGCTTTGATTTTAGTTCAGAAAAAACAGACTTAAAGCTACACTAATGACTGCAGTTGGTTAAGGTGTTGAGCTTTACCTAGTGTCTTTATATAGGTTTTTTTTAAGGTTAAGCCTAGGATGGGTAACTATAAAGTTTGCCTATTTGTCTTAAAATATATAGTTCTAAAACATACATCTCAAAAATATGCTAGAACTAGATTAAATAGCATTCTGTTTTATAGGACACAGTTTAAAACAGATGATAAAAACAAAGAATAACTCAGATATGCTGGCCCTCAAGCTTATCAGAGATCTGATGAATATGGCATTTTAACATATGTAAGTTTATTGTGGCAGAAAGTCCCAAAATCCTGGCAGTAGCTCCCCAAGGTCTCCGAGAAGATTTGGACAATGACAGATGACTGCAACTCTGGATTGTGGTATGCTAACCACTGGGCAATACTGCCCCAACTGGCCCACTGCTAGGGCCCAGTCTAAACTGTGGACAAAGCCGGGGACACCTGAAGAGCCATTGTCTCACATTGTGAGAGGCAAGGTGAGGTCAATCTCTCCTGTTCCTCTTTCCACAGCAGCAGTTTCTCATCCTCTATGCCTGATGGCTGGACTGCCTCTGCTCAGAAAGCCAGGAGACCACAGGATCCAGGGACACTGCCTAGGTGATGGACTAACTAGTCATCTCTGTCATTTTGATTGGTACATTTACTTAGCTCATAATTTATCCTTCTCAGGTCTCTGATCACATTGACAGCTAGGCTAAAAGGCTAGGCTTAGTTAACAGTAACTTGGCAGCTAAAGAGCAGACAGTTAGGTTCACTATCAGCTCATTGAACAGTTTATTAGTTAGTTAAAACTATTGGGTACTATATCTTTTATATAAAAGAAAAAAAACAGGTTTGCCCTGCTCACAGGCTTTACATCAGTTGCCAATGTCTTATAATAATAGTTAAATAAAAAAAAAGTACAAACAGTTTCTCACACAGGCAATTTTACTTAGCCAAAATATAGGAGGGTTTACTCAAGGTTGCACAGAGCCTTCTGTCTGGTTACTATGGTTGCACGGAGTTTCTCAGGGTCAGAGCAGTCCGCTGTAAGACCACCAAGGTCAGTCTGTGAGAGACTGGACTTTGGAAAATAGCCAAGAAGCTGAGTTCCGCTGCTCAGATGCTGTTAACTCCAAAAAGGCTGCCACATGGACACACTTAAGTTGTTTATAAAAGATATAAAACAAACAGCTGGCTGGTACCAATTCTGTTGGATATAGTTTTTACCTGTTACTCTCAAAATGTTGCTGTATTATATTTGCTGATATGTTACTTTTCTGAGTTTTTAATACATATATATATATATATATATATATTTCCTTTTGTGTACCAAAAATTCATATGAGTTTATAAAAATCAAAAGGTCATGAGACCTAGATCTGGCATAGCTCAAATGGATCCCAGAAGAGTTTTTCCTTGGTGTTGGGATTCCTCACTTTTTCCATTTAACAGACAAATCTTCTGTCTCTAGTCCAAATTTGTCTCAGCAGATTTTCACCTGGTTGACTCTGGGCTGTAAGCTAAAATCTGGACTTGCTAAAAGCTGATATGACTGCTCCCTGTCTCTTCAATTGGATCAACTAACCAGAGACTGTTAAGGACTGCCTCATTGACCAGCCTTTGACTGGCTCCTAGTAATCTTTACCCATGTACTCTCCCCAACTTTTGACCAGCATTTCAGCCTCTTTTAAACTGAGATTTCAACGATCCAATCATCAGCATGAAGAAATTCCAGAAGACGGATCATCGGCCCATTGTCCCATTCTACAGGCTGAAATGTTGAGTCAAAAGAAAAAAAGAAAATTTTTTTCTTAAGATAAAATTCTCACTCTGCAGCTGCTTCATGATTGAAGCAGTTACAAGAAGAAGGGGGAAATGAAAGGGTTAGGCTAACTTTGTAACCTATATGTCCTCTAAAGCCTATAGTTTTGAGTTTTAGGTCCAGGTTAAGCTAAAGCCTCTTAGTACCTTTCCAGAGAGTGAAGGAATGTGACCCTATCTGTGAGGACAGATATAAAAAAAGGGGCAAGCAAGCAATGACCTTCACTCAGCAAAAGAACGACCAGACCCTTGTCCTTGAGATAGCGTTTCTTAGCAACAAACCTAGACTTCTTCTGAGTAGCTTTTGACCTCCAGCCAAGAGCCTGCAGCCCTAATCTTCAAGGATGAGCTAACCACCCCCATCTTCAATTGCAGCTGCATCCACACTTGGCAGGACTTGGCCAAGCTTGAGCACCTAAATAATTATCTTACTTTATAACTTCCTCATCCAATCCTAAATTGCCAAAACTAGAACTTCAAATCTCCCGCAATTTTTTCTTTTAAAAACGTAAAGGCCTTTGTCTCCCAGTGCCACTCTTTGCTGACCAGCAGGGGTGACCCAATTGTACAATGGTTAATAAACCTCTTGCTTTTGCAAGGAGTCTTGGTCTGGGGGAGTTTCTGGGAAGGGTGCGATTGAACTCCTGAGCTGTGAGACCCCAGGTCTTACACTACCACTGCACTTTTGTGAATGTTCTTGCCATTGTGGTCATTGTTTTGATTTATAGTCTTTCTATAGCTTGGTAGGTTTATCTACTGCTTTTCTCCCTTGGGATCTTGATGATACCTTTGGATACTGTGAGAACTTGTTATCAAGGAGGAAACCTCAGGTCAGTTTTCACTAAATTCCCACAAATCCTTGTCTAAAATATGTGGTATCCTTAGAACTAGGGTCTTATCTTCAAATTCTGTGGGAGTAACCCAGGGCAATGGTAATCATTTGTAGCAGTCTCTTGAAGCACCTACCTAACAACTTGAAAGAACTCAAGGTGAAGTGGAAATTTCTGGTTTCCTTGAAGACTCGGTTTTCTCATGTGATATTTTGTTGCAAGTTGCACACTTGATGTTTTGTTAGAGGTGGGCTTGTGAAAGGGCAGGTGATGTTTTGCTGTGAGCTCTCTCAAGCAAGGGGAGTGATTTAGGCTAGCTGAGACCATCCATAGGTGGACTCTGAGTAGAGGAGATAAATAAAAGGCCCCAGGGAGGCATTGTTTTTTGGATCAACATCACTGGGGTGATCTTCATGCTCCAGTTCTTCACTTCCCAAAGAGAAATGTTCAGATAAATTCTTGGGGCAATCCAACTGAGTCTGTGGCTTCTGCTGACTTCATGTTGTTGTTTGCTATTGGCCTTTGGACTGGACTGACGCTATCATGAAGACTGAGTTTGATAATCCCTGAAAGACCCATGGATCCTAGTTAGCAGGAAGCAGATAAAAAAAAAAAAAGTCTACAGCCATTTTCCCTACTAATCTCTTACCTAAGGGTGGGGAGGTAAAGGTGTTTAAGAACCCTAAATACAGTAGGTTAAGTAAAATCTATTTCTTTATCAGGGCTTTTATTAGATTTGACATGCTCTCATCTGAGAGAGTCTATTCTATGCTATGCCTTAGAAGTAGTTTTGGGGGTTTGGAAAAGCAATTTGATATTCCATGGTATTCCTAACCAGTAAGATAATGTGTAGTATTTTGCTGATCTTTGTGTATACAAACAAGAGTCTTTCTTGAAAGACACTGTGTTTTTTTTTTAAATTTCATTCTTCCTTTATTCACAGAGAGATAATTATAAGTACTAGAGCACGTTATTTTAAACCAACATTTTTTTTTACAAAATTGAGATGGAACAAAACCTTGGCCTCCTTTTTCATGTTTCAGAAAAATGATGAGAGAATCCAACTGTAATCCCAGGTGAGTGCATACACCACATCATCAGGATTGAAGCAAAGTGCAATGACAGAAAAGGGGAAGGATTTTTGGACTGAGAGTTTTATAACTACGCTGTTTCACACATGGTGTTGAAAGGGTTAGACTAACTTTGTAACCTATATGTCTTCTAAAGCCTATAGTTTTGAGTTTTAGGTCCAGGTTAAGCTAAAGCCTCTTAGTACCTTTCCAGAGAGTGAAGGAATGTGACCCTATCTGTGAGGACAGATATAAAAAAAGGGGCAAGCAAGCAATGACCTTCACTCAGCAAAAGAACGACCAGACCCTTGTCCTTGAGATAGCGTTTCTTAGCAACAAACCTAGACTTCTTCTGAGTAGCTTTTGACTTCCAGCCAAAACTCTGTAGTCCCTAATCTTCAAGGATGAGCTAACCACCCCACCTTCAATTGCAGCTGCATCCACACTTGGCAGGACTGGCCAAGCTTGAACACCTAAGACTAACCAATTATCTTACTTTATAACTTCCTCATCCAATCCTAAATTGCCAAAACTGCAACTTCAAATTTCCCGCAATTTTTCTTTTAAAAACCTAAAGGCCTTTGTCTCCCGGTGCCACTTTTTGCTGACCAGCAGGGGTGACCCAGTTGTACAATGGTTAATAAACGTCTTGCTTTTGCAAGGAGTCTTGGTCTGGGGGAGTTTCTGGGAAGGGTGCGATTGAACTCCTGAGCTGTGAGACCCCAGGTCTTACAGTGTGTAAGAACTGGAAAGACTTGCCACACTGGGCATCATCTTCAGACCTCCAAAAGCTGTATTTCTTGAGCAGCTTCATTAAGTGAAAGTTGTCAGGGAGCATGGTGGTTTGAATGACAATGGCCACCATAGGCTGCTATATGGGAATGTTTGGCTCTCAGTTTGTGGACTATTTAGGAAGGATCAGGATGTATGGCCATGTGAGAGGAGGTGTGTCACTGGTGTTGGACTTTGGAATCTCAACGGCAAAGCCAGGCCCAGTTTCTCCCTCTCTCTAGCTCTTGCTTGTGATCAGATGTAAGCTCTCAGCTACTACTCCAGGGCCATCCTGCCAGCCTGCCTGCCTGCCTGCCTGCTCCTACTCTCTCTACCATGATGATCACCTCTGAAACTGTGGTCAAGCCTCCAATGAAATGCTTTCTTTCACTAGCTATCTTGATCATTCATGGTGTCTCTTCAAAGCAATAGATGAGTAACTAAGAGTAGAGATTGGGGGACACTATGTAACATGGGCCAAGGCGAGGAATAATCTAAATAATTTATAGAATGAGATTTAAGCCAAATTTTAATGACTAGAATCTAGGTTTCTTATTTAAATCATTAATTTGTGGGGTAATTACAAACAATTGCTGGAGAACATAAGTCCCAAATTTTGTAAGACACCTTGGTACAGATAAATCCTGAGTCAGGGTTTTCTGGGGGATGCTTGCTTTTAATACTTGCAGTTAGGGAGAGAATATTATTTCAAGGGATCACAGCCTGGGTTGTCTCTAGCACTGTCTTCCATCCTGTCCTGTCAGAATATCTACAGATTTCTAGGTCTCTACATATTTGACCTGAGACTTGTTGTTTTTCAGGAAGCTGGTGAGCAGCACTTGGAGGAAGCACACAGCCTCCCTCACAGGGCTGCTCCCCTAGGCCTCCTGCACCTGTGGTTTGTGTGCAGCTTCCTCTGCAGTTTCCCTCACCGTGTCACCCAGAGCACAGTAGTACAGGGCAGAGTCTGACAGCTGCACTGAGGACGTCTGAAGGTGGAAGGAGCTGCTGCTCTTATGGAGAGTGGCGTGGAACCCTAGGTGTTCTGTCCTCCTGTTGTCTGTGATGCTCCTCAGGAGCAGCTGAGGGGCTTCGTTGAGATATTGCACATACCAGAAGAGGACACGATCTGAGTAAGTAGTCTGATAGGTGCAGTTCAGCATCACAGGCATCCCCTCTGTGACAGTGACCAAGCCTTCTGTCTGCGTCACTGAGTCTCCATTGCTCCTTCCTAAAAAAACAAACAAACGAGGAGGAATTACTGTTCTATATGAGGAGGAAGGTTAAAGGCTGTCATAGTTGTAAGACAAAGACATCGTTAATGCTTAGGGTAAAATGTAACTTACTGAGCATGAAGAGGAGCACAAGAACTGAGCAGGTGACAGGAAGCATGTTCATAGAAGAAATGATACTTGGTCCTTGAGTGCAACAACCTCACAGGGCAAGTCTGCAGCAGGACCTCATCCAACCCCTCACTCATGGGCAAGGACCTCTGTCAGCACAGTGAGTCTATCATGTTAAGACACCTGAAGGAGATGTAACCCACATCTAAGGAATCAGCGCCCTCTGCTGATTTCCCTTCAACCTGCACCACAGGTGGCTTCACAAGTCATTGTGAAGAAACTTGAAACCTCACCCTAAGCAGACAGGTCTCTAGTTGACACCTGTGTTACTGAAGCACATATATCCTATGGTATTTAATGTGGTGAGTATACATAAAAGTGTACACACACCCATACCTCTGATAAAATTCATCCATTTTTCTCTTTTTATTAGTTCTTAGAGAATGTTGTGCAGTGAACTATTATAATACTCATCTGTTCCCTCCAGTTCTGACAAATCTATCCAACTTCCCTACCAATGACATTTTGTGGCCGCTCTTTTTAAAATAAGGCAAATAAAATTTTGCGTTTCAGGCTGTTCTTCCCATATACTCTTAGCTTTGTTCCTTCAGTAGAGGATGGTCTATGAACCAGGGAAAATTCTATGGGTTAATGTTTTGTCAGCTTCACACAAACTACAGTCAGCTTGTATGAGGGAACCCAAAAAAAATATTTTCTTCCTGCAGCTTAGCCTCTGGACAGCTTTGTAGATGATCAGTCTCATGATTGGTGATTGATCTGGAAGTTCCCAAATCACTGTGGACATTTCTGCTCCTGAGCAGGTATCTGGTTCTGTCTTGTATGAGAGAGCAAGTTGAACAGGCCAGAAAGCAGCACTCCCTCCTGCCTGGAGCTCCTGCCCAAGACTGTAAGCTAAAATAAACCCTTTCATCCCAGACTTCCTTCTGATCCATTGTTTGTTACAGCAAAAGGAAAAGTAGCTAAAACAGTCATATATCAAGGAAAAGTTAGGTTTTCTAAACTGTAGAAACCTGAAGTATTAGAATTTAAAATATTATATACAAAAAATTTAGAGGGCAAAAAATACCGTATCTTAACATATTTTAAAGGAACCTATCAGAAATATCACTATTCAGAAAACTATATAATATTTTATTGTTAAAGCTCTAAATATCATCAAAGTACATCATGAGTAGAAATTTTGATGATGTTGCTAGGAATAAACACAGTATTCTTTCTTTTTTTTCTCTCTAGATGGGAAACATTATAAATGTGATGCCATAAGAAGACCCAATTAAAAATTATTGAGCCAGAAAATAATTACAAAAGTAAATTGAGTAAACAAAACTATTATAACAGGCCTGAAACTTACAATTTCCAGTTGGTTGTGCTAATTCAAAGTCAAATTCAGCATGTGTCAAAGTGATTAAGGACTTTGTTACTCCTTGACTTTCTTATGAAATGTAACCTAATCCTAGGAGTGACACCTGTCATATTGTAGGTGATTGCAACAAGAGATTATGCTGGTCTTGCACACCAGGAATCATAAGCATCACCTTCCAACGCTCCTACCACAATTTTAGTTGTAGCAAGGTATTGTAAGAATTAAATTTTGCAAATAAACCTATCAATGAATCAAAGATAATTACTGTAAGCCTTAACAGGTACTATTCAGTGAGGCAATTTTGTGCCAGCAGAAGGAACACAAAAGACATAATCTCTTTAGACAGATCAGAGTGCAGTGTGGTAGCAGTGAGCTGTGAGATTAGAAAAGAATATTGGATGCAGTCGCAATGTAAAATAGCTGCAGCTAAAGGCTGTAAAATCTTGGTGGCAACACCTACATGTACAATGAAAAAAATGTTGGCTGAATAATCTACTCAAACTCAGTTATTCACTTCAGCCAAACCCAAAATATGTGTATGGTCACTTTAATCAACATCTGGAAAAGTAAAGCTGGCATCAGCCAATTCTAAGTGTATAAAAGTTCATTAAGTTGTAATGACTTGGGGTCTAGTTAATTTTCACTTCCACTCACATCTGGATCCACTCCTTTTCTGTCACTCATCAGAAAAGAATAGACTTCTAAGAGATAACAACAGAACATTAAAATAAAAATAAAACCTATCACCTCAAAGGTGGACAAGACAAACCAAGAGAAGGCACAAGAATCAGAGACCTGCTTGCTTGTATACTCAGGAATTCCAGAAAAATACTAAACTGGAAGTCATGGTATATATGATATGATGATATGATATGTATGTGTATACACATTTATAGTCATATCTACACACACGTACAACTGCATCTGCCTGTCATCTCCTCTCCACTTCCCCTTTCATTTGGATCCACTTCTTTTCTGTCTCTCATTATATGCAGAGGACCTGGTGCAGATCCACACAAGCCCTGAACATGCACACTTCAGGTAGGTTATAAAGATAGACAGACATTCACATGAACTGAACTGAGGTCTATTGCCAGAGCCTGTCTTGTGTGTGTGTGGTCGCAGCCCCGCCTCTTCCTGCCTGTGAAGTCTTTCCTCAGAACCTCTATCTCTGGTTGAGGTTTTTGTGGGGCCCCGGTAAATGTCCCTGCCACTGTGCCCTCTCTCATGGCACAGAGATACACTGCTGAGTCCTTAATCTGTGTGGCTGAGATGATGAGTCCGATGGAGCTTTCTGACTTCTGGAAGTTCAGAGAATAGTGACCTTCTGTTGCGTTTTCCTTTTGGTAAGAGTCCTGACGAATAAGGAAGATCATTTCCCCACTTGTTGTTTGCTTGTACCAGAATAAGTAGTAAGCGCTTTCTGTTTTATACACACAGTCCAAAGTCACAGTCTTCTCCTCCATCACAGAAACTGAAGTCTGAGCCTGAGTTACCTTCTGGGCCATGCTGGTTGCTGATAGAAAGAGCACAGAGACATCAGCTTCTAAAGGAAGAAGTAGTTTATGAGCCAGAACCCTGATAATCCCTCCCTTCTGGGCCTCAGCAGAAAACAATGGACTCTTCTCCCAATCAGCTCCAGGGATAAGAGCCTGATCCTGTGCTAGGGAACATCCTTACCAAAACAAAAGGAGCTGAGGGTTGCTCCCAGCAGGCTCAGCATCAGCATGTTGTTAGCTCTTGTCTGCAGTGAAATATTCTATGTTCTGTCTCAACCCAGATCTTAATCTATATGGCGTGCTTAAGAGTAACAAGCAAGGTTACTGCTCTGTGTGGTGCAACAGCCCCAACAGGAAATGCACTGAAAGTTATGGGGCAGGTTTATTTGTGCCCTGTCTTACCTTCCCATAAGGGCATGGGAGAATAGAAAACACAGTACATGCAATTTATTATGTAATCTAGTAATACATGGATTATCTTTCCATGTCATTTTTAGTCTTATCAAAGCATTCTTTTTTCCTAGAGGAAAACAAAAGGTTGAAAATTTAATAAGAATGCAAAACTTTGCATCAGTTTTTCTGCCTACATTTCTAGTGAAAGGATTTTGGCAAATTTATATGAAAAATATTTCATTCTTAATGAAAACATTCACATCATGTCCCCTGAATACCAAAATCTGCTATTAGGGCCACAGGGGAGGAGCAGCAAGCCTATAGTCTGTCGTATGTGTGCCATGCCAAATAATGGAAAGAAAGAAAGCACACACACACACACACACACACACACACACACAGTGTTTAGCTACATGTGTGTGTTTCCTACTCACAAGAATGAACAAAAGAAAAGTCACAAAATTTTATTCAATGGCAAGTTGGCATGGGTTTCTCACAATCAAGGACGCTTAAAAACTCCATGTCTTATAAAATCAGCACACCAGCTGTTTTTTTCCCTTTCTCTATTCTGGTGCCCCTTTCTATAGAATAGTATATTAAAAACTGTTTCACTCTCATAAAGTGGAAGTAACATATTCTCCTCTACAATCTTTGACCTCACCAGCCCGGGGTAGTTGACTACGTTCCTAGTACCAGGCACAATTTCCTTCCCATTGAGCAGGTCTTAAGGCCCACTAAACAGCTGTTGGTTACCACGAAGGTTTTAATACCACTATTTCAAGGTAAGGATATCTTGTTATGCTGTTTATTGTTGTGATTCATAGGTGTCACCGCTGGATGAAACTGTTATCTGATGCTCTCTCTTGGCAGCTTACAGAACAGGCTTTTGTACCATGAATGATAGACTGCAGGGAGGAGACTTTCAGGTTAGATCCATTTGAGTCTTTTGAGTCCTGTGTCCAAAATATACTGTCTTCAGCAAGAGGGATTTCCCTTCCAGCTGAGAAGTAACTAAGAGAAACAATAGCTTGCTTAGTTTTCAGAGACACAGTATTGGGTTTTTGTTAGTCTATGGTTCTTAGGAGGAGCATTGTCACATCAGCAGGCATATACATACATATATATATATATATATCACTCATGTATATATATATCATATATGTACCTATTACCCTTCATCAAAAAAGCTTCTTTTTGCAGTAATAGAGGCCCTTGCAGACAAAAAAGGCACCAAAATTTACAAGATTTTTTTTAAAACAAAATTTGTTTCATATATTAAGGAAGACAAACACTTCCCTCCAAGATCATGGCACTGTGCTGAGATAGGAGGCTGGAGGGTGCTTTTAGAAGCATTGGGTGAGTTTGTATTTATCAATAGCATAAAGGGGAACCTCCCTCTTGTGGTTCCTGTCTGTACTGCAGCATGTTTTTTGTTTTTGTTTTTGTTTTTGTTTTTGTTTTGTGTCTTTTTTTCTTTGTTTTTTTTTTTGTTTTGTTTTGTTTTGTTTTGTTTTTCCTGGTAATTTATTCTGTATCTTAGGCTGTAGACAGGGTCACACTGTGATCTGGACAGGAATGCAAGAAGGCTACATAAAAAGCTTTCTGCAGAGTTTACAAGGGTATCTCAGGTGCAAAAGTGGCTATTATCTTTCTCATCTCTTTGAAAAGTCAGGGCAAAATGGCTCTCTATGTTTCCCCAGGCCTGAATGTAATGTCTATCCTCCCTCTCTTGTGATAATTTGTGTCTTGCAGTTTACTTTGAACAGGACAAAGCATGCTTTGCGAGCTCCCCTTAATGTATGGTCACTGTACCATACACTGAGCGTGTACCCCTCGATTAGACACTTCCACACCTGCCCCTTGTCTTGCCTGGGCTACCTCATTCTTTCTTTAAGAACTAATGTGAACTTGATCTCCTGACCTCAAGATGCGAGAACTCATTCATTACTTAAAGGGAGTCCATGCCCACATCTTCTCCCACCACACATGGACACATCTCAGCTCTTGTCCTTACTGTGTCATAGAAACACACTGGCATCTCCATTTCTCAAAAAAAGATAAAATCAATAAAAATTCAAATCAAGTTGTTAGTTTGAAAAATGATGAAACTACTAAGTTTGTCTTCAGTAATAGGAAAGTTACGGACAGGTCGTTAAAGTAACTGCCAAAGTTACTCAGTGATAGCTACTATTTTCTGTGCTGTGATTAATAGTCGGTAGGTGTGTTTGTCTGTATTTTTATTGTTTAAGAATTTCACACTTACATAAAATTGGTTTTGATCAGATCCAAAACCCTTTCCCTCCTCTCTAATTTCTCCCTTCGCCCAAACCACGATTCCTTCCCAACTTCCTGTGTTCTTTTATAAACAGAGTTCACTTAATGCTATTTGTATATGGGTATAGGATCAGGAACCGGAGCATGGCTAGCCTCTCAGTGGCCTCATTCATGAAGAAAACTGGCTCTTCCTCCAGCCCCACCCCCATGGAGGGCACTGCCTGGCTTGACTTTGTGCCTCTAGTCTTAGCCGTTGTAAGTTCTTGTGAGCAACAGCACTGCAGACCTCACTGCAGATGTCCTGTCCCTCTGACTCTTACAACCTTTTAGCCTTCTCCTCCAGGTTGACCTCAATTTGTACACCTCTGTATTCATTGTCATCTATTGTAAAAAGTGGCTTCTCCCATAACGGTGGAGAGATACGTCAGTCTATGGGTAAGCTAAGAACTTAGGGGTGCAGTGTATCACGATGTCCATTCAGCAGAGAGATAGTGTTCGTCTGTGACTCAGGCAGCCTAACCAGTATGTGACTGCACTTCAAGCCTGCACTACACGATGGAACTCATGCCTGGTGCTCTTACTTGTGCCACTACTTTTTCTGATTTTCTTTTTTGCAATTTCTAAATCAACTGAGGAGTTCTTTAGTAAACCCTCAGTGCATAAGATTATAATTTAGGAAAGTTACAAACAGTTACAAAAAGTCATCCCAGGAGAGTATATACTGTGCCTTTAAGGTTATTGTATGTCTACTGGATTTCAAGCGTATGCATATATAGAATCAATCTCCTATTTTAATGGGAAGACAATATTGATATTGGTAATGAAGATTCTTTATAGCTTTCCCTTCTGTAGGCCATAACCAAAGTCATATTCATGCTATTCTGACAACTTTACCAACAGAAACGTATATGGTGCATGGATTTGTAAAATCTTATTATCTCACTTATCCTTAGTCTGCTGAAGCCTATACAATAGAAGCCCTATTCAAAGGGATGTTCTGGTACATATTAGCCATCCAGTTTATGAAAAATATGATATCATGCAAAAAAAGGAGGGAATGGATTATATCAGGTTAACAAGGTTTTATATAAAAATCAAACAATCTGTAGCGTGAAGAGACAGAACATTAGAATTTATTTTCTAACTATTCACCTGTCACAGGGTTGATTTGAAAGCAACAACAAAGAAATCGCAGAATTAATGACAAACAAAAGATCTGAACAGAACAGAGAAGCATCACGGACAGTCAAGGTGCAGATGAGGAACACTCAGTGTCATTAGCCACTGGTGGATGCAAAACAAAACCACCACGATTGGATACTAGACCACTCCCCATGTCAGAGACATAAATGCTGGCGAGGATGCATGGTACAGGGATCCAGGAGTGCCGATGAGGGAGCGTGTAAATAAATGAAGCCTCTGCAGTGAGCCTTGTGAAATGCTCCAGAAAATCAAAAGCAGAACTACTGTTTGTGTTATGTCTGGGCGCACACTCAGAAAAGATGAAATACTATGTAATACCATAGTTACACACACACACACACACACACACAGAAACACACACACACACACATATGTAGCTCTACTCAGGTAGTTCAGATATGACGTTAGCTTAAGTTACTACCAGCCAATGGACAGATAAAACACAGCAGAGAACATGCTTGCTTCTCCACTCGGGTGAGGAACTATCATTCTTACATGTTTTCATTTTCCCAGTCAGTAAATCAGGGCCTGAAAAATCACAGAACTCCTAAAGGCAGAGTGAGATTCAGGTGTTTGTTTCTTTCCCTCTGAGATTCAGATCTTTGCCTCCCTACAGTACAGTGGCTCTAATGCCTAGCTGGGAGAGAAGAGACTTACATAAAGTGTTTTGTGGGATGGGTGGGGGTGCTTTTCAGCCTAATGTCTGATACATGCTCCCTGTCCTGGAACTGGAGAGATGTAAAAATGATTCTGGCTTCTCAAAGAGCCAGCTGTCCCTTTGGGTTGCATGAGGGACAGATGGGAGCTTCCCTCTTCCTGCACAAAGATACCGTGCTTATTAAAACCACAGCCTGAGGCTCCTTATGCTCAGTGGTCCTGATTTTACGTGGAGGAATTGAAGAGGGTTCACTGATGGTGAGCTTGAAGACATATGGCCAGGCAGTGCAGAACAAATCCTGGCATTTCAGCCTCCTGCTGCTCTCTCTTCCTGCTTAAGGAGCTAAAAACAAATAAACAAAAAAACAAACAAGCAAACAAACTCAGTTAAACAGGGTTTCTTGTCCAGATACCAGGAGACGCTCATTATGAGATGACATAAACAACACTTCTCCCACTGTTGGGGCTTAGGAGGCATCTTGGAGGGTTTGTGTCAGGGCTTCAGGTGCCTGCTGCACACAGAGCATCTGTTGCATAGAAGTATGCAGCAGTGTCTGCAGCCCGGGCTGCGGTGATGGACAGGGACCTGCTCTGGGTGGAGGTGTCAAGGGAGGCCCTTAGTCTCCCACTGTGTTTCTCTCTCTCATTTGAACGCATTAGGATTAGCAGGACAGGGCCTCTGCCTGGGTTCTGTCTGTACCACAGCACAGTGGTTGTATAAGCTGTGTAACTGCAGTTCATCGTTACATTTTCACCCTCCTGGATGCTTGGAGCCTGCAGATTCTCTTCTTCCCTTTGGCTCTTCCCCCTGCATAGAAATAGGCCAGAAAACAAAAGTCTGTGGTTATGTTTTCAAATTGCATTTCCAAATGGACACTTCTCAGCCATGAGGCCTCTGAACTCAGATCTTCCCCTTCCTGTCACTACCAGCCCCTACTCACTGGCCACTTGAAACCATAGAGTCACCAAAGACACTCCCAAGAATTTGTTCATTCTTCTTCCTTTATTGATGCAACAGGAAACGCTGTGCAGAACCCTGAGGTGGAGCCTGGTTCCTAGGACAAAAGAGTCAGTTCTGGTTGGTGAGTTTACATTTAATCTTTTGTCCCCCAGAATCACAGGTTTCTGTCTAACCAGTCAGAGATAGGCATGGTTCACCAAAGCCCTCTCCAACCTCAACCCCAACCTCAACCCCAACCCCAACCCAACCCCCTCTTTCTGACAGAGAGGCACTGCCATCTGGTGGTGGCCACAGCATCCTGTCATTAAAATGTGTTCTGGGATGGAGACATGCATAGAGCTGATAGTAGCAATCATAAACTGTTTAACTCTGTATTCTTCCGGAACAGTGAGAAGACACACAGATTAGTTTAGTTAAGAGGTCTGTGGAGAAGTATGCTGAAACCCAGAATTTACAGAACACTTCTGAAAAGCTCTGCTAGAGTTCCCAAGTAATTACAACTGCTGAAAATGTACCTGTGAGGACAGAGAGTTGGCTTCCTGGGTAAAGTGTTTCCCATGTAAGCCTGATGGTTTGAGTTTACCCAGAACACATGGTGAATGGAGAACACCCACTTTAAGAACCAGGAGGTTGTCTTCTGACCTCCACATAAACCATGACACATATGTGCCTGTGTGCATGAGTGCACACACACACACACACACACACACACACACATACACACACACAACACTAATAAGTGAGATGAACAAGTTAAAATGCATCTATGAAGTTATTGAAAAAGATCATTTCCCAATTCTTGAACATTATTGTGTGTAAGCAAAAGCTCTTACTGCTGTGTAGAAGAAACAGACTCTTACTAGATTAGGTAGAAAATGGATGAATGGATTAATAATAGGTTAGCCTCAAAATCTACAACAGTGTCTCAGAGTCAGGACAAACTGCTGCATACTCAGGAAAAGCACAAAATAGCACAGACCATTCCTCAGAGGATCTATTGGCTGTCGTCTGAGCTTCAGACTCACAGTGGTGTGTGCAAAGCTGCTCACAAGAGACCTGTGTGCAGCCTCAGTCTACAGTCCTGCCTTTCTCTTCATCTTGAAATTAAAGCTACCCCTCAAATGGAAACTCTTAATAGTGCCTTTTGGTGTGAGGAGCTTTAGAGTCAAAGTTGGGAAAGAATGCATCTGGCATTAGGGCCTAAGCCATATGCTCACATCCAGGCAGCTGGAGCTGTGAAATAGTAATTATGCCAGCACAGCTATAGCAAAATACCATAGACTGGGAAGATTAAACAGTAGAAATGTATGATCTCATTGTTGTGATGATTTCATGTTAAAAGTCAAAGTTCCCAGCCTCAATTTTTCCTTGGGCTTTTCTCCTTGACTGGAAAATCATCACCTTTTCACTGTGTCCTCACATGGGGCCATCTTTCCCTCTGTTTATTTGTGTTCTCACGTCCTCCTTTGCATAGATGCAAATATCCATGGTCAGCCATGCTTGAGATACATTATTGCTGTATTTGCATCATTTCCAATCTTCACTTTCCCCATTCCAACTCCCGTGTCCCCTATTATTCTCAAATTATGATTTCTTTAAGTGTTATTGTTACATATATATATATATATATATATACATACATCTATATCTATAAATAAATGCACCCTACTGAGTCAGTGTAGTATTGTTCTTATATACATGTTTTTAAGGCTGAGACAGGGGATTAGATAATCTATCAGGTAGTTCCTCTCTAGAAAAGATTAAATCTCCTCTCAGCAGCCATTAATTTTCCATAAGTATTCATCTAGGTGTGGGACTTGAGAGATTTCCCCTATATTATTTGCTTTCCTCTTTCTGTGATAAAATAACAAGGTAGCTTATATAAGGAAGGGTTTAGTTAAGGTTTACAGTTCTAGAGAGATAGGAGTCCATCATCATAGCAGGGAGCACGGCAGTAAACAGGCTTGGCAATGGAGCAGGAGCTGGGAGCTCACATTTCTAATTGTTTAGAGAGCTAATTTAAAATGGCAGAGTCTAATTCAAAATCTCAGAGCTCACTTCCAGTGACATACTTCCTTTAACTTCCTTCAAAGTAAAGCAAAGTATTCAAAGTTATGGCTCCATGAGAGCCATTTACATTCAAACCATGACATCCCCCTTCTACTACATATGTCAACCTGTGTTGCTACTGTCTTGCTCTTATTTAGGCAGCCATATTGTTAAGATATCATGGGTGTATTTTCCTATCAAATATGGAAGAACTATCTCACAGCAATGTCCTGACCCTCTGGCTCTTATGAGTATTCTGCCTCTTCTTCTGTGGTGTTCCCTGAGCGTAGGTATAGGGGTTATGTCGCCTGTGCATCAATTGGAGATGGACACCACCCAGCCAGTTGTTCCTGGTACTTTGACAAGATGGGGATTTCTGTAATGGTGTTTGTGTTAGGGTTACTGTTGCTGATGGAGCAACATAACCATAAGTAACTTGGAGACAAAAGGATATATTTAGTTTATGCATCCTGAATAACAGTCCCCTGAGGGAAGCCAAGGCAGGAAGTTAAGTTAGATGGGAATCTGAAGGCAGGAGCTAATACAGAAGCCGGGAAGGAGTGCTGCATACTGGCTTGCTCCCCATGGCTTGCTCAGCCTGCTTTCTTATAGGATCCCAGAACCACCACCCCAGAAGTAGTCCTGCCCATATTGAGCTGGACATTCCCATGTCAATCATTTATTAAGAAAATGCCCTGCAGGAGCCTACAGGAGTCTTACCAACATGGAGCATGATCTTATGAAGCCAATTTCTGGAGTGATGTTTCTTCCTCAGAGATAATTTCAGCTTGTGTCAAATTGACACAAGATTAGCCAACTCTTTCTCCATTTGCTTGCAGAATAAAACAAACAAGTTTTATGAGAGCTACACCTTTCTGTGGTGTAAGAACTAATGTTTAGAATGTAGATAGGGATGGTGTTGGTTCAGGAAAGTGGCAGTGGTAGGTTCTCTAGGGCCAATGACTTCAGCAATTCATTAGCAGGTTTACAGTGTTAGGTATAAATCCCATTCTGTTGAGTGTGCCTTAAATTCAATTGGACAGCTGTTGGTTACTCCCAATATCTAAGTACCACTATTGCACTTGGGTGTTTTTTGTCATGTTGTGGTTTGCAGGCTTTACAACTGGGCAAGGCTATTGGTTGCTTTTCTCTTCTGCCAGGTTGCATGACACCTTTGAATACCATGAGAGCTGGTCCTTGGGAAGATTCCAAGTGAACTGTAGCTTGATTCTGATAGGTTCTGTGTCCAAAGTGTTTTTAGAAGTAGGATCTCATCTTCATTTTCTGGTCTGCACCAGAGACAACATTATTAAATTATGTTATTTTTAGTCTCTTGGAATTCCTGAAAAACAACTCAAAAGGAGTTTTTATTTCTTTTTTTTTTTTTTTTTTTTTGCCTGGTGCTGGGGCTTTTGTTAGTCTATGGCATTATCAATCCAAGTGGAATAACATCATTTAAAACTCTCTCTCATTCTCTCTCTCTCTCTCTCTCTCTCTCTCTCTCTCATCCTCTATGTGTGTATAGAATAAGTAATTTTAATTAAGTATAGAATAATGTGGTTCCTATGGCTTTTCTGAACATCTTGGTGTTACTTATTCTTCTTCCATTGTTTTTCTCTTTCTCTCACTCAATATCACTCAGCCCCATTTTGAGACCTCTGCCATTTTTAATTTCCTCCTTTGTAGCAATTCTCTTCTTTAGTGCTTCTCCTCCCCTGCCTTGTTCACACTTTTCTGGTTTCTAAGGTTATTCTAAGTTGCATACTACCATCTGAAAAATCAGAACTAGAAGCCACAAAAGAGAGGGCACATAGTATTGATTTTTCCTGGATCTGTGTTTCCTCGCTTACTATATTTCCAGTTCCATCTATTTACCTGCAATGCAAAGTTCCTGATTTTATTTTTTTCACAGCTGAATAATATTTTTTCCATAGTGCATATGTACCACCTTTTCATGATCCATTTGTCAATTGCAGGATATTTAGGTCATTTCCATTTAATTGCTATTGTATTATATAGAGAAACAATAAACATGGCTGAGAAAGTAGCTATAGAATAGGGCATCTAGGTGTGGGATGTATGCCAAGGAGGTAGAGCTGGGTCATATGGTAGACTTATTTATCTATTTATTTTGAGAATTCTTTACACTTATTTCCAATTTATAATTCCACCAACAGTGAATGAAGATTACTGCTTCTCTACACCCTCTCTAGAATTTTTGTCAGTTGTTTTCTTCATCTTAAGCATTCTGATTTCATTTGCATGTGTCTAATTATTAAGGATGTTGAATACTTTTTGAGCTTTTTCTTAGTCATTTTTATTTCATTTTTAAAAACTCTATTCAGAGAGTCACTTTTTAAATGGGGTTGTTTGTTTTCCTAACTGTTTTTTGAATATGTGTGTGTGTGTATACACATATATGATATCAGCCCTCTGCTATATTTGTCTCAGCCACTGCTTTATTGCTGCAAAGGATCACCATGACCAAGGCAACTCTTATAAGAAAAAGCATTTAATTGGGGGCTTTCTGCAGTTTCAGAGGTTTAGTCCACTATCATCATGGTGGGATTTAGTTATGAGTCTTAATATCTGCTTTGATACATCAGAAAGCCTTTTTCAACATGTATCCTGTAGGATGCTAGATATGTATTATTCTAGCAATTTCAGTGTTTCAGTTTTCACATTGTAGTCTTTGATACATGTGGAGTCAATTTTTGTGAGGGGTGATAAATCTAGATTTAATTTAATTCTTCTGGTTTTGTATATCCTATTTTACCAGTATCTTTTGTTCAAGATGTTTTCCCCCTCCAGTATATAGTTTCGACTCCATCAAGTATCAGGTGGCTGTATACAGTTACTCGTGTTTGAATCTTCTGTTTTGTTCCATTGGTCTATATGTCAGTTTTTGTGCTGATATCATTTTGGTTTTTTTTATTCCTAGATCTCTGTAATATAGTGAGTTCTGAAATTATAATCTTTCCAGCATTCTCCTCCTTCTCCTCCTCTTCCTCCTCCTCCTTCTTTTCCAGTATTCTTCTTTAAGATTGGTTTGGTCTTTTGTGACTCTGAATTTTAAGATGATTCTTTAAGATGACTTTTTAATTTCTGTGAATAATATTGTGGAGATTTTGATTGGGAGCACATTGCATCTGTAAATTGTTTTTGGAAAGATGTGTAATTTCTTCTTGATGCACCATTGCCTTTATTACTAAAATACCTTGTGGTGACTCTAACCAAGCAGGTGAAAGAACTGTTTGAAAAAAACTTCAAGTCTCTGAAGAAAGAAATCAAAGAAGACGTGAGAAGATGGAAAGATCTCCCGTGCTCATGGATGGGTAGGATTAACATAGTGAAAATGGATATCCTGCCAAAAGCAATCTACAGATTCAATGCAATTCCCATCAAAATACCAACACAATTCTTTATGAACCTTGAAAGAAAAATCCTCAACTTCATATGGAGAAACAAAAAACCCAGAATTTCCAAAACAATCCTGTACAACAACAGATCCTCTGGAGGTATCTCCATCCCTGATCTCAAGTTGTACTACAAAGCAATAATAATAAAAACTGCTTGGTACTGGCATAGAAACAGAAAGGTGAATCAATGAAACTGAACAGAAGACCCAAAACCAAGCCTATGCACCTATTAATACTTGATTTTTGACAAAGAAGCCAAAACCATTCAATGGAAAAAAGACAGCATCTTCAACAAATGGTGCTAGACCAACTGGATGTCTATATGCAGAAAATGCAAATAGATCTGTATTGATCACCCTGCACAAAACTAAAGTCCAAGTGGATCAGAGACCTCAGTATAAAACCAGATACTCTAAATCGGTTACAAGAAACAGTGCGGAAGAGCCTAGAACTCATTGGCACAGGAGACAACCAGAAAATCAACAACACAGTCCCTAAGATCAACAATCAAGAAATGGGACCTCGTGAAACTGAAAAGCTTCTGTAAAGCAAAAGACACTGTCCTTAGAACAAAACGGCAGCCTACAGATTGGAAAAGGATCTTCACCAACCCAACATCTGACAGAGGGCTGATATCTGGAATATATAAAGAACTAAAGAAGTTAATTGGCAATAATTCCAGTAACCCCATTAAATAATGGGGTATGGAGCTAAACAGAGAATTCTCTGTAGAAGAATGTAGAATGGCAGAGAAACACATAAGGAGATGTTCAACATCCCTAGCCATCAGAAAGATGCAAATCGAAATGACCCTGAGATTTCACCTTACACCCATGAGAATGGCTAAGATCATATCATCAAGAGACAACGCATGCTGGAGAGGCTGTGGAGAAAGGGGAACCCTCCTCCATTGCTGGTGGGAATGTCAACTGGTACAACCACTATGGAAATCAATCTGGTGCTTTCTCAGAAAATTAGGAATACTGCTACCTCAAGATCCAGCTATATCTCTCCTAGGCATATATCCAAAAGATGTTCAAGTACACAACAAGGACATTTGCTCAACCATGTTTTTAGAAGCTTTATTCACAATAGCCAAAGCCTGGAAACAACCCAGATGTCCGTCAACGGAGGAATGGATACAGAAATTGTAGCACTTTTACACAATGGAATACTACTCAGCAATTAAAAAAAAGGAAATCATGAATTTTGCAGGCAAATGGTGGGATCTAGAAAAAATAATCCTGAGTGAGATATCCCAAAAGCAGAAAGACACACATGGTATACAGTCACTAATATAGACCTATAAGATAGGATAAATATACTAAAATATGTACACCTAAAGAAGAGAAACAAGAAAGAGGCCCAGGGTTAAGATGATCAATCCTTATCTAGAAAGACAAAGGGGATGGACATTGGAAATAGGAGAAAACAAGTAACAGGACAGTAGCCTACCACAGAAGGCACCTGAAAGACTCTACCTAGCAGTGTATCAAAGCAGAGGCTGAGACCCATAATCAAGCCTTCGGTAGAGTGTAGGGAATCATATGAAGGAAGGAGGAATTAGTATATCCTAGAGTGGACAGGGAGCCCCCCAAGGTCCAAATACATCTGAACACAGGGGTCTTCTATGAGACTGTTTATCCAGCCAAGGACCATGAATGGATATAACCTACAACCCCTGTTCAGACATAGCCCATGGTAGCTCAGTATCCAAGTGGGTTCCCTAGTAAAGGGGACAGGAATTGTTTTTGACATGAACTATGAGCTTCTCCTCTCCCCTGAGGAAGGAGCAGCCTTGTTAGAAAAGGACATTGCAACCATCCTGAAGATACCTGATAAGCTAAGGCCAGACAGAATGAGAGGAGGAAATTCCCTCTCAGTGGACTCAGAAGGGGGCAGGGAGGAGATGAAGGAGGGAGGGAGGATTGGGAGGGAAAGAAGGAGAAGGCTACAGCTGAAATACAATGAATGTATAAAATTATTTAAAAATAAAAAAATATAAAAGAAAGAACTTAGACCTCTACAGTGGGCTGGGCCTTTCACATGAATCACTAAGAAAATGCCCGACAGCCTTGCCTACAGCCTACCTTATGGAGACATTTTCTCAATTGAGGCTCCCTCCTCTCTGATAACTCTATCTTGTTTCAAGTTAACATAAAACTAGCTAGCACAGGAGATGTGGTCATGTGGAAGGAAGTGTGTCATGAAGGGGGCTAGACTTTGAGCTCTCAAAAGACTTGTGGTCTTTTAAGCTGATCTATCTCTCCTTCCTGTATGTGGCTTGAAATATAATTTCTCATCCATACGTACTGCCATTCCTGCACTCTTCCATCATGGACCATAAACTCTCTGGAACCATAAGATCAATTAAATGATTTCTTTCATAAATTGCCTCGGTCATGGTGTTTTACCACAGTAACAGAAAAGTAAATAATAGATTGACTCGGGTTTGTGAATTGCCTTAACTTGTGCTTGTCATGTGATAATGTAATTTCTTTATCAATTTGAAGAGATAACTTTACCATTTATGACAATGTTGGTTGATAGTTATTTACGTTCAGAGCTTAAAACATATTATTCCATACTTTTCTAACTTTTAATGTTGCTTACAATTAATCTCATTGTATTTTTATGTTGGTGCCTTTGAATGTGAGTTAAATTTTTTTCCTTATAGCTTTTTTGGGTAATATTTTAAAAATAGTTTAATTAAAATAATTTAATTAAAATATAATTATATCCCTTTCCTTCCTTACTCTCCTCTAATTAATCCATGTCTTCTCCATCTAACCCATTAACCTGTCAGTGACAACTTTCCAGTTTTTGATGGCCATCAGGATGTGACAGTTTCCACAGGAACATTTCTTGTGTTGTGGTATCCTCTCTCAGGCAATGGTAGGGTATGATCATGGGATATTCTGTGTACCTATATATGTATGATATAGGGATTTGGATGAGGATGTTCTCCAGGGCCCAGATTATAGTTTCTCACGACATCCAGCTCTCTCTCTGCTTCTTTCTTGCAGTTTTGGTGTGTGCTCTTAAGAGTCCTGCTCCAAATACCGTCCCTGCTGCTTGTTGCCATGTCTCCATGCCATTGTGGACTCTTATCCTCTGGAACCACAAGTTAAAGTAAATTCTTTCTTCTATAACTTTCTTAGATATGATATTTCAATATAGCAACAACAAAGTAGCAGATACACTGGCAAACATCCATCAACCTCAGCTTCAGTCTTCTATGCCACAGTCATGCTCCTCTGTCCATCATCTGCACGGCTACTGCTGACTCTGCCTGCATGTCAACACAGCATGTGGCTGCAAAACCATATGGTGATTTTCTCCCTGTCAGAGTCCCCACCTGTGGAAACTTTGCTAGTAGCCAGAACTGGTGATGGTGGCAAGAGCAGTATGTCTTTGCTGGACTGATTAGCCATTTTTAATTCACAACTTAGCTAACTTCCATTTTCTTTAGCACCTTAACTCTTTTTCATCTGATCACATAAACACAGTTTTTTATATTATATTTTATCTATAATTCCTGTAGTAGCTTGATCTGGAAAAAGGAAGCAGAATTTCCTCCCAAAGTCTGTCATTGAAAAAGAAATGTATGGATTGGAGAACTGATGTGGTAGAATATTTACTTTTTATAGTGTTGTACACATTCAGGCCCTAGACATTGGAATGGCTCATATCTGTTGATGATCTGCCAGCTCCACTTCTTGCTGATTCCTTCTTCCTTATTTCATTTTTTTTTTTTGGTCTTGTGTTAAGTATCAATGTAGTATGTTCGCAAATGACACTGATTCTTCTGAAGTTCTAAGAAGTGAGATTTAGGAGGGAATGTTGCGTGACCGTTTTTCTGGTGAGATGTGGACAAATGTGCATTACTCCAGATAGGGAACTAACAACAGTATACAGAATGGATACCACCAAAGGCCAACTTGATGAGCCAGGGAGTGTTTGGGGGCTAACCTACGAGAATATCAGAGTGCTTACTTATAGGAGCAGAAATGTCTCAATGGCAGCTGCATCATAAAAACCTATTCAAGTGTGGGTGGCAGCTCATAAAAGCTGGAAGCCTGAAGTGCACTATAGAACCTGCAGCCAATTCATCGGGTGAGAGAGTGCCATTTCCACAGAGTTCCATTGGTCTAAACCTCTTTCCAAACCACTCAGCTGGTGTCTGCTTTGTCTAGACAGCTCAGCGTATCTAAGAGTGTCTCCTAGCACTTGTTACTGCTTTACTTATACATGCAGGGAGAAGACTGCTGGGTCTGGTTAGTTTGGGGGACTTTCTCAAACTTCTGAGTTGCTTGCTTTTTGAGCATGTAACATGTCCCTCTGGATAGGATGTTTCAGCTCTGTTCAAGACATCCAGTTGTTTTACCTCCCCTCTAACACCCTGCCTTAAATTAGTCTATTATCCTAATTAAGACTACCTCCATTATTGAAGGTTTACATTTCGAAGAAACTGCTGTAAAACAGACAGGCTTGTTCTCCTAGGTTCCAAGTAGTCTTATGGACTCACTGTATCTTCACAAGTCATGGTGCATCCATGTGCTACCCTCATATAGCCATCCTTCCCCACTGCTGGTCTAGCTGATTGTTGGTGATTCAGACTCAGCACCAGACACAAAGACAAAGATTTGCAACTTCAAATGTCTTTGACTGCTTCATTTGTGATGGCTCTGCCTCTCTGAGTTTAACTTTCATGAAGAAATTATGTTCTTTTTTTTAGCCCAGATACACATATCCAAGTGTATGCTGTTATCACCTATCTTTAAGAGAAAACAACAGTTAAAGTCATTCCAGTGTAAGATTTTTGATTATAGAAATATTTTTCATAGATTTTATGACCTGTTTTTTGTTTAAAAGTTTTAAGAAATATTAGGAGAAAACAATGACTGTTTCCAAATTTCATAGGATTTTGTTTTACTTAGAAAGACATTTTTTTACGTAACTTTATATTTTTTAATTTTATTTTTTTCTTATCAGTTACATTTTATTAACTCTGTATCCCAGATGTATCCTGCTCCCTCATTCCCTCCCAATCCCACCCTCCCTCCCTCATCTCCACCGTGCTCCTTTCCAAGTCCACTGATAGGGGGGACCTCCTCCCCATTCATCCGATCCTGTTTTATCAGGAATCTTCGGGACTGGCTGCAAAGCCCTCCTCTGTGGCCTAACAGGACTGCTCCTCCCTTGGGGGGTGGGGAGGTCAAAGAGCCAGCCATTGTTAGAAATAGTCCTTGTTCCCCTCACTATGGGAAATCAATTGGTTACTGAGCTACCACGGGCTATATCCGAGCAGAGGTTCTAGGTTATATCCATACATGGTCCTTGGTTGAATGTTAATCTCAGAAAAGACCCTGTGCCCAGATATATTTGGTCCTTGTGGAGCTCCTATCCTTTCCCCATCAGACTAACTCCCCTTCTTTCATATGATTCCCTGTACTCTGCTGAAGGTTTGGTCACGAGTCTTTGTATCTGCTTTGAAAACACTGCTAGGTAGAGTCTTTCAGATGCCTTCAGTAGACTCCTGTCATACGTTCAATGCACATCCCATCTGTCTTTCTAAATGAGGATTGATCATCTTACCCCATGTCCACTCTGTTGATTATCTTTTTTAGGTGTATAGATTTCATTATGTTTATCATATCTTATAGGTGAGTATATACTGTGAGTATATAAGTGAGTATATACTGTGTTTGGGAAAGACACTTCTTACCCATACTGTGGGTTGGGACCCTCCTGTTCATCATGTGCAGGTGTCCTTCTCAGCTGGGCCCCTTTGATGGGCTGTGCTTTAGGAGCTCCAGTCTTTGTTCAGCTTGTGCTGTCACTTCAAACACCAGGAGCTGGTTCCTCGAGGGCACAGAAATATTTCAGTGAATCTTCCACCCGTGAGGCTGAAATGATGAGGCTGATGGACTTGGCTGACTTCTGGAAGATGACAGAATAGCGTCCACTGCTTTCATTGTGATAAGAAGATGAAACTTGACGAATAAGGAAAATCATGTCTCCACTAGGACGTTGTTTGTACCAATAAAGTTGGTAAAAGCTCATACTTGTCTCATAGGAACAGTCCATGATGACCTGTTTCCCTTCCTGCTTGTGTATAGCTGGTTGTACTTCAGTCACTTTTTGGGCTGTAGAGAAGTCTGTGGGAACAATTAGAGAACAAAGATGAGCCTGTAATATTGTGAATAAAAGCTTATAGGAATTCGATTAACCTAAGACCCAAAGATAATTTCTGCTTGTTTTCCCCAATCCCTGTGCCCTCAGCCTTCTAAAAAAACACCATATGCCTAGAGCATCGTGCTTAGGATCCTTAGCTATATGTAAAACATCTATACCAGAGAAGGCTAAGGCCACCAACACACAGACAAGGCTTCGGAGAGGCATGTGACACAGGTCCCTCTGCATCAGTGTGTCTGGCTGCTCTGTTCTGCTCAGCATCCAATGTCTGAGTGCTTGGCAGTGTGTATGTGTGTTCTCGCCCGTGTTCTTATACTGCACCCCAACCAGGAAACGGGGTTTTGTATGATCACAAGTTCTAAGTACAAAAAGAAAAAAATGCAGCTCTCCACAGACTTTTACTTGTTGTCTTGTCTTTTCTGGTAATTAGAAGAGACAGCACTTAAAAGGAAGCTTGAGAATATCCGTCCCTGCTGAGCAGTGATGTTGAGCAGAAATACTTACTAAGTGTTAACATGTATTTAATTTTCTCCATTCAGAATCTAATATAATTTGATGTTATAAACCTCACAGTTGTTTGTGTTTTTTTGTGAAAATGCTGTTATTGAAAACAATCTTAACACCTTTTTCTTCCTTACAGGGTAATTAGGACTTATTTAAATTCTGCAGCTAACAAAGCTGCTTCTAATCTGTCGAGCCCACCTCGACCAGCAAGGAAGGCACGACACACGAACTCTTCTCCAGGTAGTTTATTCAGGAAGGTTTGAGCTATCTTTTGACCCCAGGGAGAGCCCTCCTCAGTAATATGTACCCTGGAGCCAACCAATCCCAGGAAGCCACGTGGGAAGTGTGGATAGGTAGACGGCAGATCATCAGACACACCACAGCCAATAAGAAGTTGTTTATCCCGAGAGCACTCGGAAGGCGCCCTCTTTAGGGCGTGGCACATGCAGCTCTCCACACTAAACCTCAGGATTAAAATCCACCCATCAGAATTTTGGCAGTTTTTCATTGATTTATGTCTTGTGAAGTTATAAGAGGAATAAATGTTGGCTGTTAGGAGCAGTAGAGATTGTGTTTCAGTGTGTAAATTCCTTGCTGTACAACATGAGGTCTTATATTTGGGCTTAAGCATTGTGAGGTGCATCTGTAATCCAAGCACTCAGGAGCAGATACAGAAGGCTTGGGGACTCACTGGTTTGCCAGTCTAGTCTAATCAATGAGTTCAGGTTCTTTGGCTGCTTTTCCACCTCTTTCCAACCCCTCCTTTTCCCTTTGAGACTTGTCAAGTCCCAGCCCAGTCTCTAGAGACTCAAGCCAAAACTCATGACCCAGAGGCCCGAATCCCTGTCACCTGGCTTACTGAGATCTTCTAGTTGCCTTATAAAGCTTTGAGACACAGGACGAGTTCATCCTGCCAGAAGGAACTTGCCCCAAACTCTTAGGAGAATGTAGTTGACAATTAGAAGATGTCTGTAGCCCTTGAAAGGGTTAGACTAACTTTGTAACCTGTATGTCTTTTAAAGCCTATAGCTTTGAGTTTTAGGTTCAGGTTAAGCTAAAGCCTCTTAGTACCTTTCCAGAGAATGTAGGAGTGTGACCCTCTCTGTGAGGACAGATATAAAAAAAGGCAAGCAAGCAATGACCTTTACTCAGCAAAAAAAGGACCAGACCCTTGTCTTTGAGATAGCATTTTTTAGCAACGAACCCAGACTTCTTCTGAGTAGCTTTTGACCTGCAGCCAAAAGTCTGCAGCCCCTAATCTTCAAGGATGAGCTAACCACCCCCACCTTAAATTGCAGCTGCATCCACACTTGGCAGGACTGGCCAAGCTTGAGCACCTAAGACTAACCAATTATCTTACTTTATAGCTTCCTCATCGAATCCTAAATTGCCAAGACTGCATCTTCAAATCTCCTGCAATTTTTCTTTTAAAATCCTAAAGGCCTTTTCTCTCCAGGTGCCACTCATGGCTGACCGGCAGTGGTGACCCCATTGCGCAATGGTTAACAAACCTCTTGCTTTTGCAACGAGTCTTGGTCTGGGGGAGTTTCTGGGAAGGGCATGTTCTTAAACTCCTGAGCTGTGAGACCCCAGGTCTTACACTCTCAAAAACCAAACTGAAGAAATCAAACAACTCAATCCCGCTATGAATTAGCTTCTCCTGAACACTGTAAAGAACTCTGCTGAAACAACAAAGATGAAGTGAGCAAAAAGAAAAGAAAATTTCAACCAACAAATTAACTGCAGATACTTAAGTAACAGAAATAAAGTGCAGAAATGAAAAGAATGAGCGAACCCAATATAACATATCTCATCCCAAACCAACATATTCTATAGTAATAACACTTAATAAAAATGACATGAAATAACCTTCGGACAATGGCCAAAAGAATGACTATAGCTATGGTCAAACAACTCAAAAAAGATAAAGAGAACAATAACTGTATTTGATCTCTAATTTAACTTAAGCAAGGTGGGTGATACTAACTTAGTTTTTAGCAATAATCTTTTGCTTGTGATGAATATGAATGATAACATACAGGAGAGAAGCCAACCATAGATGTCCCCTAAAAGACTCCACCCAGCAGGGGATAGAAGCAGATGCTGAGACTCACAGCCAAACTTTGGGCAGAACACTGGGAGTCTTATGGAATAGTAGGGAACTGAAGGACATGGAGGGGACAGGAGCTCCACAAGGATACCAACAGAGCCAACAAATCTGGGCCAAAGGTGGCATGCATGGAGAAGACCTAGACCCTCTGCTCAGATGTAGCTGATAGGTATCTCAGTCCCCATGTGGGTACCCTAATAAGGGGAGCAGGGACTGTTTCTGACATTGACTCTGTTGCCTGCTCTTTGATCATTTTCTCCTGACAGTGCAGCCTTGCCAGGCCACAGAGGAAGAGGATGCAGGGAGTCCTGATGAGACTAAATAGGCTGGAGTCAGTTGGTAGGAGAGGAGACCTCTCCTTTCTGAGGACTTGGGATGGAGATTGGGGGAAGAAGGACACAAGGTGGGACCAGAGGAGATGAGGGAGGGGGCTACATTTGGGATGTAAAGTGAATATATATATATATATATATATATATATATATATATATAAATTTTAAATTAAAAAGGTTTTGGATAAGCTCAGCTAATATTTATACTTCTATGGGAATATCACAAAATGTGAAATATTTTGGAAAAATAGTATTTTTAAAGTAACGTCTTTCTTAATTAGGGCTTTAACTCAGAACAAATATTTGAAAAATATTTAAAAAATGATTTTTATTTTAAATGTAAACCCTAATATTTAACTGCAAATAGTAAGTGATTATAACATAGCTGCTGCTGCTTCTTATCACAATCCAAGATTAGACTAAAAAGAACAAATGCTCAGAGGTGTAGCTGACCTACATTTCATCTCCATATTGTCCACTGAAAATTGTTAATAGCTTAATTTGAGGTCTGAAAAAAACACATCTCAATTTATTCCTTAACTCTCATGAAACTAGTAAAAATTGTTCTTTTTTTACACCCTTCTCACTAAATGTTACCTGTTTTTACTTCCTAATCCTCGGTGATCTTTATTCTTCGTGAGCTCTGCTTCTGTATAGTTTACTCTAATTGCCATTTAATTGTACATCCAAACAATTTTCTTCTTCTTTTTCTTTTCCAAATAAATAAATAATAATAATAATAAAAAGTTCATGTGCTTTGGTACAGCACTGCCCCTCTGTGTCTAAACATGGAACTCTTCACCAACAGCCAAACTTCCTAAAAGTTTCTGTGCAAAAACCTCTGCATGAGTGAGTTTTCCTCTGGCACCAATATTCCTTCTAATAGAAAAGGCTTTGTCCTTGTTGAGAGCAGAGGTGTTGTGCTTTCTGTCCTCTACTGAGGTGTGCCTCACCGAGGTCTGGCATACTTGCTTAGGATACTGGACACACTTGGGACCAACAATGCCTCTGCAGTGTGACATATGCACCACACCTGCCCTAGGTCTTTGCAGAGCACACAGTGGGCTCTCAGGTTCTATCACTGTCTATGCTCCCTTTCCTCCCATGTTAAAATCAAGTCAGTGTGAGCCGTTCACACTGACAAAACATGGTCTTATAGAGACTTTAAGTTTAGATAACTTTAAGTGATAATTTTAAGAACTCAATATAGTTCTTTTGTGTGTGTGTGTGTCTGTGTGTGTGTTTTCTTACAGAAAAATCAAAACAGTAGAAAGATGGCTAGAATTGAGAGGGGTTGTATTTTTTGACCCCTTAAATAGAGTACCTTTTCAGGTAGTTATTAGTAAACCACACTTATTCTGAAAAAAAAATTAGTCCCTTTTCAAATTGAATTCTTCTTTCTCTTTCATTGAATTAGGACTTTATGCATATTATATCTAAAGTTCTTTGAACAATGTATTTCAAATTCTTTCTCCTGATTGTTTGTTTGACATTTTGTTTTCTTAAAGATCCCTATTCCTCTTCCCCCTCCCAAAATTCAAAACTATATTAACTAAAGTTAAACAAAGATAGGTAAATAGAAATATAACTCACAATAATAAGTTAGAAGATACAATAGCTTTAGTTTCCCCAAGATCTACTAAAATTTCAATGAAATATCAATAGAATTCCCACATAACTGTTTTTACATGAAAATAATTTACTAGAGACTTTTGTATAAGAAGGTAGACTAGAGGATTTTTGTTTGTGTGAGCTAGTAAGATAAAGTCAGATTAAGAAAAATGTAGAATTAATCCCAAAGACCAAATCAGAGGAAGAACTTCAAAAATCTACAAAACAATTAAATAGAAATAGAATAGACAGTGGAAGAGGCAAAGGGGAAGGAACAAGACGGGAGCCTATCATAGCTGTCCTCCAGAGGCACCAACCATCAGCAGATTGAAACAGGTACCGAGACTCAGAGCTGGGCTTTGCGTGAAGCATCGGGAGTCTTATGGAAAATTGAGAGGAAGAAGGATCTGGAGGTGCCAGAATCTTCAGAAGAAGACCAACAGAGCCAACTAACCAGGGCCCAAAGGGGCTTGTGGAGACAGAAGCACCAATGAAGGAACATGTATAACAGGACCTAGGACCCCTATACAGATGTAGCAGATGGGCAGCTCAGGCTTCATGTGTGGCTTCCTTAGTGAGAGGATGAAGGGTTGTCTCTGATGAGGACTCTGTTGCCTGCTTTCTGATCACTCTTCCCTGGTGGGTGCTGCCACACCAGGCCACAGGGGAAGAAGATAAGCTCAATCCTGATACCACTGAATGAGCAGGCATGAGGAAGGGAAGGAGGGAAGGACAGAAGGAGGAGGGAGTGGGTAGAGAACTCCCCTTACCCTGAGGAATAAGGGAGAGAGGTTGGGGGAAGACAGAGAGAGAGTGGGACCAGAAGGAGAGGAAGGAAAGGGCTATGAGACTGGTATGTAAAGTGAATAAATAAATTAAAATATGAAATGGCTCCCTATAAAGGGAAAGGGGGACCTCAATGAGGTCACCTGAACAACCTTGTCAATGAAATTCTCTGGTTGGGGTCAAGAGGCCCAGAGCAACTGATAATTTTACTTGAATATTTTTTTCTCCATACAAGAAATTTTGATCATGGTTTCCCCTCTCCCAACTCCCCCCATATCCTCCCCAGAGCAACTTCTAGAAGGTAAACAGCTCTATCACCTTGGGAAGCCCACAGCAGCAACAAGCCACAAGTACAGCTTGTGGACTCATCCAGTGAACAGGTGGTAGAGAGAAATCCCATTTTGTCATAACTTAGAGTAGAGGTCCAGTACTTCCTAAAAAGAGTCTATGATTCAATAGTGACCTGTTTGGGATCACGACTGGTCAAGAAGTCATAATTTGGCCAAACTGCGGGTAAAGAAAGGTCCAGTGAGAAAGTTTTGAAGAGCAGGAAAGTTGGACACCAAGGAGTCAAAATGTGCAGGTGTCAGGAGAATCATAAAATGCATATGGATTTTGGACCTCCTCTCAGTGGCCAAGAAGAGACCTCACCATCTGAGAATAATCTGGGGTTTGACAGCTCTAAGACTGAGACCATTCAGACTCTGGAGCCACCAATCTGTCATTCCTGGCTGTGGAGATCAAAGATTCTGAAGTTCCAGGAGCGATTAGGAGATCTCCATATGTCACCCTCAAGCATGATCATTAATTCTCGGGAGGTCTTGAAAGGACAGGGACCAATCCTGTGGTTGTAGGATCTCAGAGCTGTTGTGATTCCCATGCTCCTAAGGCACTTGAGACATAGCCCCCAAACTAAACATTACGTGCCCCACATGGCACCCAATATGGGGAAACTTGAGGGAGTAAGAACATCTGCCTAGTCCACAGAACCCAAAGTCTAAATGCATGCAGCAGAGGATCCTGGTACACAGAGGAGCAATGAAGACGCCTCCGCTGGGCATCAGATGCTTGTTCAGTGTGGGATCAGCAGCAGCATAAAGCATAAGAAAGACTGTGAGTCCACAAGTTCAGTGACCATCTGCCCATGGATACAACAGTCTCCACCTTTCTGGCCCCTGGAAGAGGCTGCTTCAGCACCTCCTCTTTTTCCTCTTTCATTTATTTTAACCCTCATGACTTTCTTTTTCAATGAAACATTTATCAGGATCTTTCTTTATATTTCAAAAGCTGGTATTTTCATTTCTTTTAAGGATTATTTTATTATTCCTTGAAAATTTCATACACCTCCCATTTCCTTTCACCATACCAAACATCTCTCCCTCTGACTTTATTGTTTCTCTTTCTCCTTTTTTATCCCCCTAAGTCCAGTTCTTTCTGCCCACATTTGGATGGGTGTGGGGCCATCCACTGGGACACTGGACACCTGCCAGGACCCACATCCTCAAAGAAGACTCTTCCTCCCTCATCATATGTCAACAGCCAATAGCTTCTCACTAAGGACTGGGACCTTTTCCCCACTTATATATACATTTTGGTCGGCTTGGCTTTTCTAGCATCCATGGAACCCTGGGTTGAATCCTCAGGAAAAAGAAAGAAGGTGATCTACGAGGAAAATGGAATGCTTTTCAACACATTTGTATCTAAGAACAGTGTTATACAGGGGTCCTAGCCCATTGAAACTCCACGATATGAACAAGACTCAAGGGAGAGAAAACTACACAGTAAGTGCTGCTCACATCTGTTTAGCAGCATAGAAACATGTGGGCTGTTTCCGCATCAATAGGCCAGACACATGTGCCTGCCATTGCTGGGCTCCACCATGGTCAGGACTGAATGTGCTTGAGACACTAGTGTCGACAGCAGAGTTTGCATGGATGACGGCTGTGGATTTGCATTCCTTCTGCTTTGCACCTTTTGGGATTTTCCCTGTCCAGTTTGGCATGTCCACTGACACCATGCTTGTTTAGCTCATGTTTGAGCACTCATATTGGTGAGACTTTATGTGTTCAGCTTTCTGCTGCTACTGATGCTACTAGAAGACACAGCAAACTTCCTGATCCTTGGGCTCTTGCAATCTTTCTTCCCTCTCTTCCACACTGTTACCTGAGCCTTAAGTGTGTGTGTGTTTGTGTGCTGTAGATGTATCTGGGCTCTACAGCCTTAAGTGTGTGTGTGTATGTGTGCTGTAGATGTAGACTGGGCTCTACAGCTCTGCATTTTATTTGGTTGTGGTTTTCTATACTATTCTCCATTTACTGCAAAGAGAATTTTCTTTGATGAGGGGTGAAGATTACACTTATCTATGGGTATAAAGACAAATATTTGTAGGTTGAAGCTCATTACTGTTGTTGCCCAGTGCCAAATGATCAACCCTGAAAAGACATATAACATCTATACAAACAACATTATATGATATGGACAAAACAGGTTATATTTAGTAATATACATACATATATACATATATATACATATATAATTTACATGTATATTATTTTAAAAGAGGTCATGAATCTGAAGGATAAAGGAGAGGGTTATACGGGAGCCTTTGGAGGGAGGAAAGGGAAAGGAGAAATGTTGAAATTACATTATAATCCCTCTAAAAAGTTCATGTTTATTTATTCTTTCCATAAGCTTCTCTGTTAGTTCTGAGTTGGACATTTGTACTTCAGGAGTGAGTATATATTGAGAAATGAAGATTAAGACCAAAGTCCTGAACCTGTGAGGCCAAAAGCTTAACTGAGGATGAAACACTGCCAGTACTGGAAAGAGACATTGAACTAGACAGGTGTTCTTTGAGGCTTCCTGATTTCTTGTGCATGGTAAGGGCCACACACACACCCAGCTGAAGGTTTGTGTACAGGCTGCAGGTGTGTGGGGAGCACTGTGGGTCCACAGCACAGAGATAGGTGCCTGAGTCTGTGGTCTGGGAGGAGGAAATGTACAAAAAGCTGCGACGCTCTGCAGGGACTGTCGTGGATGTCAGTCTTCCACTCTGCTTTGTTCCAAAAGGATTGTAAAACAGGCTGATGAGGTGTCCTCCAGGACTTTGGTAAAACCACTGCATTTGGGATATAGCTGTTGAGAAGTTGCACTGCAGTGTTGCATTCTCTCCCTCCTGCAGAACCAAGGTTGCAGGTCTCTGTTCCACTTTTTGCCCTTTCACCCCTGATTGGAAACAGAGACACAGATGGCTGTCATTGCAGTGTCCTCTGAGCCCTGAATGCACCCCCATGTTCTCTGAGAAGGTGGGAGCTCTGCAGGACTCCTGAGCTGCTTTCCCCTCCCCTCCATGTTCACTGTCTCCTCAGGTGCCCTGAATGTGGACAGCCAGACTCACAGCAAACCTGGGTGCAAAGTAGCCCCAGCAGAGAGCACAGCAGCCTCTTCATGGTGCTGGTGGGGCTGCTGGAGACAGAAGCAAGCAACCAACCCCTGGGCTGTGGGAACTGTTGAAATGTCCCTCCTCCTGCAGTTGGCTCCACCCAGGACCCTGCCAGGCCAGACCCTGCTGAGTTTCCTCCCAGCCTTCAGAGCTGAAGTTCCTCCCCCACCAGATCTGCCTCAGAGTCTGGGTGGAACACAGTTGGAGGGAGATGGACATTTTGAAATGGCTTTGAGATAATAAACACTGAATGATCTTTGAAGATATTTGTCTTAAATGAAAAACAAGGATACTTTACACAAATCTTTAACAGAGTTTAAAAAGGAATAAGCCATTGGATCCAACCTACATGAAATGGAGAGCATTTTAATGGAGAACATTAAAAAGAGGAACAACTAAAACTTGAGCCTGGAAACTGATGTGTGTTCTGAAAGAATCTTTGTGATCTATGAATTAAATAAAGTGAGGTGTATTCCAATCATGCAAAGTAAAATGCATCTAACCTTTTTTAATGATTCCCAATCTTGAAATAGATGAAATGTGTGTTGTGCCAAACACAACAAAAAATATCTCTTACACTCTAAGAGACTGAAACTTTTTCTGGACCTTGCACAAGAGTTATTAACATACCTTATGGTTCCTTAAGACTTAAGGCTGTTATTCTAGAGAGTACTTAGCCTGTTTATTTAACCTGCCTTTAAGAGAACAGTGTAACAACCAACATTACTTGCCTTGGATTCCACTGTAATCAAGTTTTACAAATAAGTTAATGCATAGATCTGATGTTAATTATGGATACTTCCATGCTTCCAACAGAGTAATGCATGTGTATGCATGTTATAAAAATAAATGCCAGAAACAGCAAACATAGGTTGAAATCAATCTTATAAAAAAATAGCTGCTATATATGTTAAAGACAACATACAGATATTGTGTAATAATGTGTCTTTGCTTGGGATCTGGGCCATTTGTTATAGGTTGGAATAAATGACTTATCCCTTTGTAAAACTCTGTTAAAGATTTGTGTAAAGAATCCTTCATTCCTTCTTCATGTTATGCTTTTTGTGCTGTTCAATAAATATAGAACAGAACCCCTTTGTTGGAGACATACCTACACAGACACAAACTCAGGAACAAGCAAGGCAAGAAAGCATTTAGGGATAAACAAGTAGAAACTCATACAACAGACAGATACATGCATGTTGGAATGATGGAAGTCACAGAGAGGGAGAAGCAGAGAGTTCAAATCCAGGTCTGGCCTTAAATTACACCATGGTGTTACTTTTTTATTTTCTTGAGGCAGCATTGAAACATTTTGGGTAATCAGAGGCTATTTTATTAAAATGTTCAAACAGATGCAATGTTTATCTGAAATGACATATAACCTTTGCTATAATTTGAGTGTCAATTTGTCAAATGACTCCATAAGGAGGAAGAGGAAAACTAATGCAGGAGTGCTGTGTTCCAGAGTGACATCAGACAGTGCTGCTGTGCTATTGGTGCTTGGTAACTGCAGGGAATAATGTTCTGTGCATTCATAGCAATAAAGAAGCATTTTTTTTAAAGTTCTTACCACAAATATGATAGCTCAAGAAAAGAAATTAATAAAGTAAAGGAAACCCAGATTTTGCTGTAAAACAACTCACAGCCAACCTTACACCACCTCAGCTCATAATTGTCTCAAATGGTATTGGGACAACTCATGTGCTCAAGTTCAAAGAGAACTCTGTAGGATAATTGGGGTAGACTTTTGACATGGGTATAAATGTCCTTCAGGAATAAGATCTTTTCTTCAAAATGAGAAGAAAGTAAGTGCCAACTAAGTTCTATCCTATGGGAAGGAAGCAGTTCCCAAGATCCCACTCTCTCTGTACCATCAACCCCATGGAACATGCCAACTCCCTGGAAGTGCCTGTTGCTGGTACCCTGGTTTCTTACTCTGCAGGGGGGCCTTTAGGTGGTTTGGGTCCAGTTCTGCAGAGGATCACCTAGCTCTCTCATTCCCATTGTCTGGTGGTCCCCAGGTGGAAAGATTTTTATCCTTTCTGGACTCAGTCTGAAAGCCTTCCACACCTGAGACAGGCTGCCTTCCTGCTGTAAGCTTCAGGAGGCACTGAGGATCCAGATGAGGTTGAGCATATGCAGGAAAGGATTCTGAGGGACAAGGGATGAGCAGTTGCCCCTGAGCCCCAGAGCGGCTGCAGGACATGCGCAGATGCAGCCATCATGTCTGGCAGCCCCTGGGCTCTGCATCCGCCTGCTGCATCAGTGCTGTGTAGACTCGGCCACAGGAGAGTCTCTGTCCTGAGTGAAGCTGCACCATGCTCTTTCTGTGAAGATGGACTAAAGCAGAGACACACTCACAGAGCACTCAAAGCCCAGGATGCTCAGCAAGGTCACCAGGGGGAGCAGGAAGCAGCTCTCTCCTCCTGGGAGATTCCTAGGAAACAAAGCCTAAGAGTGGGAGAGGAAAACAGAAGGATTTAGATAGCTTCTCTGCAGCAACATTGGTTGAACTATTATGAAATGTCATTCTTGACCAATCTGAGATCCATTCTGTTACTGTTTAATATATGTTTGGTGAAAACAACCATTTGACTTGTACATACATTAGGTTTTGCTGTCTTTGATCTAATCTGCATAAAAGCCCTATTCTCTCCTTAGAGTGCAGTGTTCCCTAGGGGCCAAATTGAGAAATACAATTTCACAATTTCTGTATGTTTCTTTCTCACTGTCTTTCTAGGATTGAATTTCAAAGCTTCTTGATCATAAACTGAACGAGAGCAGTGCTTTCTATGGAAGAAAATCTGTGATCTTAAAAAAAAAAGAACGTAAAGTTGCAAACTGAAAATGGAACAAACTGTTTTAGTTTGAGACAATTATAACACCTTTACATATTTTAAAGAAACTCTCAGAAAAATCCCAGTATTTAGAAAAATCACATGATGTTATACTGCTAAAGTCGAAATGACATAATCAAGGTGCTCCATGAGTACACAGTTTGACTGATGCAAATAGAGTCAGCATTTTCTCTTTCTCTCCACAGGGAACTTGACAAATGTGTTGCCATAAGAAGAGCCAGCTAGGAACTGTGACAAAATCAATCACCTAATGTCTCAAGAAAATAACACACTTAGATAGCCTGCCACAGATAATCTGCATTTTTGAGAGACTCAAAGTCAAATTCATCATGCTTCAGAATGATTAGATACTTATGCAAAATCTTGTTGCCTTTTTTTTTTATGAAATGTAATCCAATCCCAGGAGGGATGCCTGTCATATCTTAGGTCCTTCCAACTGCAGGAGACTGTGACATGAACTCACACCAGGGGGCAGGCACTGTGAGTATCTCCCTCCAATCTCACTACCACGTTTAGTGTCCTCATTCTTGGGATGTACTTTGAATGTTTCATTGTGCAAAAAGTACATATATTCTGAGACTTAACAGGTACCTTTCAAATGAGGCAATTTTGTGCCCAAGGAAGAACACAAAGGACAGAATCCTCTTTAGACAGATCAGAGTGCATAGTGAGATAGCAGCGAACAGTGAGAGCAGAAAGAATATTGGAAGTAGGTAGACAGGAGAGAGGTCCCAACACCAGAAACTGGAAATAAACCAACATAACTTTGAATTAAGGAACCAAGAAGCAAATGATTATAATGTAAACCAGAGTTAGCTAAAGGCTTCGAAATCTTGGTGGTGACTCCTAAGTCTACAACGAAGAGGTGGTGAGTTACATGAATAAGTCCAACTCAGCCATTCACCCTGGCCATATCCAAATATGTTTAAGGCTGCTTTATCATCACCTGGCAAATAAAATGTAATAGAGAAGAATGTGAAGGGGAAAATACTTCAAAATATTTCACTTTTTGAGAATGATCTATAACTTCAGACCATGTGAGCACACTTCTGGGCTCTTCTCAGGCCTTGGACCCTTTTGAGAAAAGGGTCTGATAGCTCACATTGAATCTCCAATCACAAGGAAGTATTCTGGGGAACTTTTCAACTACATGTCCCCAAAAGGTGCCTTCTTTCATTAAATTAGTGTAGTTCATCTATTTCCTTTTACAACATCATTTTATCAAATATTTTCACATCCATAGAAATGTGATTGGATCGAATCAACCCCCATACTCACCTTTCATATTCCTGTCCTATTTACCACTTTTCTCTTCCAATTTGGCACATACTCTCTCTCTTTTTCTACCAAGCTCATTTAGTGCTGTCAAGTATGTGCATGGCCATGGGGCTAGCGAGTGTGTTATAAGTAGCCCCTCATGGCCTCCATCTCTGAAGAAAAGTGACTTTTACCTTCCCAGTAGCCATTAATTGCCAATAGTTTCTCAAGTAGGGGGAGGCTCCATGAGCCCCATCCCAGCTCACACAGGGATTTTGTGCATGAAATCCCAGCCACTGTGAGTTCATGTGAGCTGCTGTACTGTGGTGTGTTGGTATAATGTTCTTTTAAAATGTATATGCCTTACCCTTGTTAATTCAAAACCACCCCCAACTCTCTGGTTTCAATCTAGATATTGCATTGTGATACTCACTATAAGCATCCTGTCTCAACTCTTGTGTAAACAGGACACAAATAAAGCAACTAGATACAATGTTGTGCAATGGGAGGAGCCAGAGGACAGGAAAGAGGGGAGGAGCTAGAGAACAGGAAGGGGCGAGAAGGAGGAGGAGCGTGGGGAGAAAAGAGCAGGAGGAGAGCAGAGCTGGAGGAGAGAGCTTGGAGGACTTGGAGCCTGAACCAGACCTAAGATTTCACAAAAAGCAAGTATCATGTGGGAAATCTAAATGTTAGGAAACTGAGTGCTTGGAGGTTTGGGAGGGTGTAAATATTGCCCAGCATTGTGTTCTAGGTTAACTAAAAACCCAGTCTCTGTGTGGTGATTTGGTTATACAGCTGTTGAGGATTAACAGCAGCATTACTGGAAGATAAACCTATAGTAGATATTAATAATCAACTACAACAGTTGTGTCTTAGAAATAATGTTTCTCTACAGACATCTAATCTTCTGGCTCTTATACTTTTCCTTACTTCTCCTCTGCTATGATATCTGAAGTGTATGATACAGTTTCCCATTTACTGCTGAACACTCTACAATCTCTTATTCTGTGCACCCCAAAGGACAGCTTGTTTCTGTATTAATAGCAACTACTGAAAAATAGAAGCTTCCCTGGTAAGGGTTGAGAGATGCACTAATCCATGGGTATCAGGTAAGAAGTTAAGGGACAGTTTATTGCTAAGTCTATCTATAGCAGAATAGTAGTGTCCTAGGATCTCTCCTTGGGCTATTTTCTACTACTTTCCCTCCTGATTGCATGCACTGTCTCTCTTCCTAGCAAGTTCATTCAGTGCTGTCAAGTATGTGCATTGCCGGGGGACCACGGCCCCTCAGGGCCTCCATCTCTGAAGACATGACTCACCAAGTCATGGTACCAGGCAGAGATCCCATCTTGTGGATCAAGCTTTAAATACAATCAGAAACCATCTGATTATTCCCATATAACATATGTGACACTGTTTCACCGGTGACTATAGTTGTGGTTTCTGGATAGCTAGAGCTAAAGAATCAGCTGTGGTTAACTTAACAAGAAACAAGAAAAAATGAAGTGAAAAATTTGCTTTACTGTGACAATTGATCCTTGTTATCTTGGGCTGCAAAATCAGTTGTGATTTAAAAGAGACCAGCATCACTGAGAAAAATAAAATCTGGGGAGTATTTCCTCTGTATGATGTCCTGGTCCAGAGAAAGCCAAGACCACACTAAAAACCAAACTTAGTAAAGTGTAAGAGCCTTCCATGTGGTGGTGTTTTTGGCAATATGGAAGGTGGTGGATTGAAGAGAAACAGGCATAGAAAGATGTGGCATGGTTTAGGTCTCTGAAGAGGAAAGGAGAGGACACTGGTGAAGGTGCAGCCTAAGTTTTAGTGAAGACCCCAGTGTATTGGAGATGCCAGGACTGCAGGATGACTGCGGAGAACCAAGGCAGCTGTGTAGTGGAGCAGGCCTGAGCCTAACTGATAAGCTACCTGTATTGTGCATGGCAGAGCAGAACTTTGAGGCTAGCCAGACCCCTGGCAGCCCACGATCATGAGTGAGTCTTAGATACTGAGCACTGAGCTACAGAATTTGATTGTTACTGCTCGGCTTTAGTTCGCCGGCCCGTGTTTGTATCTTCAGCCTCTGTGAGCCCATGTGACCCCTGCTTAGTTGATTCAGTGGGCCATGTTCTCCTGGTGTTCTCCATTTCCTCAGATTCCAACAGTCTCCTCTCCTCCTATTCTGTGGGATTTCCAGAGCTCCTAGGAAAGAAACCTAATAGAGACCACCAATATAGACTCATTCTCTCATTAAAATGTCTGGCTGTGGGTCTTTGCACCCACTTCCATATGCTGCCAGAGGAAGGCCCTCTGATGATGACTAGACAAGGTACCATGGCTATATCAGAATATCGTTAGGAATTATGTAATTGATTTTTTTTTTGCCAGTCATGTTTGCTTCTACTCTAGGTCTCTTGTCTATCCAGTCTCCAGTTCCTGGCCTTATACTTAGTGTAGGTCATGGACTCCCTTTCATGTCCTGGGCCTCAAGTCAAATGCAACAAGTAAATTTCTTGAATGTTTGCATCTTGAAAAAATATTCCAAGCAAATAAACCTAAGAAGCAAGACAGTGTAGATATTTTAATATCTGACAAAATAAACTTCAAACCAAAACTAATCAGAAGGGATGGAAGAACACTATATAGTCATCAAAGGAAAAATCCACCAAGAGGCTAGTGCAATTCTAAACACTATGTACCAGACACAAGGGCACCCACGTTCCTTAAAGAAACATCACTACAGTTAGAATCACACATTGACCCTCACATAGTTAGAGTTGGTAATTTCAATACCTCCCTCTCACCAATAGACAGAATAGCCAGACAAAAACTAAACCTAGAAACGCTGGAATTACATGACATTCTAGATCAGGTGGACTAGTAGATATTTACAGAAAACTTCACCTAAACATAAAAGAACATACATTCTTAGTACCTCATGGAATATTCTTCATAAATGACCACATACTTGGATGTGCAAGTCTCAACAGATATAAAAACAATTAAAGTAACACCCTCAATTCTAACTGTCCACCATGGGTTAAAGCTGGATACCAGCAACAGAATGTTTACAAACTCATAGAAACGGAGCAACTCACTACTGAATGAAAAATGGGTCAAGGCAGAAATTAAAATCTTTTAGAATTGAATAAAAATAAAAGCACAAACCTATGGGACACAGTAAAAATGGTTCTATGAGGCAAGTTCATACCATTACAAATCTATATTAAAAATGATAATTGGGGAAATTTCATATTAGCAGTTTGTTGTCATACCTGAAATCCCTGGAACAAAAAGAAAAAATTACACCTGAAAAGAGTACTTGGCAAGAAATAATCAAAGTCAGTACTGAAGTCCATAAAATAGAAACAAAACAATAGAAAGAATTAACGAAGTGAAGAGTTAGTTTTTTGAGATTGATAGTCTTACCAAACAAACAAAAGACAGAGAAAATCGATCCAAATTAATAGTTTTAGAGGCAATTAAGAAGCATCATAACAGATACCAAGGAAATCCAAAGAAATATGATGACATACTTTAAAAATCTGTACTCCAAGAAGACAACTCAGCCACTCCTGATCAGACCTAATTGACTAGGATCAGAAGGAAGGAAAAGAAGTCCTCCCCTACCATTGGACTTGGGGAGGGGCATGCAGAGGGTGGAGGGAGAGAGGGATTGGGACGGAAGGAGGGAAAGACCCACATGGGGGATACAAAGTGAATAAAGTGTAGTTAATAAAGAAAAAAAAGCAGAAAAAATAAAATAAAATTTGGGGAAATTGTAAAAAAATTATGTACTCCACTAAACAAGAAAAATTAAATATATAAATACATTTCTTGATCTATATTAGATCTCAAAATCAAGATCAGATAAACAATTTAAAAAGACCCAGAACCCTGGTTAGATAGAAGCAGTAATTAAAAGTCTCCCAAACAAAAAAAGGCCTATGCCAGATGGATTCAGGTCAGAATTCTACCAGAGTTTAAAAGAATAATTAAATCCAATATTCCCCCAAATATTCTGTATAATAGAAAATTTTCTTTAAAAGCCCATAATTACCCTGATACCTAAACCACCAAAAGGTCCAACAAAAGAAAATTACAAATCAATATCACTTATAAACATAGATGATAAAAAATTTCAATAACATATTTCCAAACCAAATTCAAAAACGCATCAAGAAGATTATCTACTGTGATGAAGTAGGCTTTATCCAACAGGTGCAGGGATAGCACAACATACATAAATCAATAAACATAAGCACATAAACATGGTGGAAGACAAAAACATATGATCATTTCATTAGATGCAGAAATGGCCTATGACAAAATTCAACACCCTTTCATGATAAAAGTCTTAAAGAATCTAGGGGTACAAGGAACATACCTCAACACAAAAAAAAGCAGTTTACAGCAAGCCCATAACCAATATCAAACCAAAGGAGAGAAACTCAAAAGCATTTCCACTAAAACCTGAAGCAAGACAATGATGTTCACTCTCTTTGTATCTATTCAACATCATACTTGAATTCTTAGCTGGAGCAACAAGACAACTGAAGGAGGGCAAGGAGATAGAAATAGTATCAAAGAAGATTTCTACGTATCTTTATTGAGAGATTGAAGGGACTCCAGTCAGCCCAAGTATGGGAAACATGGCTCTGGCAGGCCTTGCCCTTCTCTCCTACTCACTCTGCCTTGCTAAAACCCATTAGATTCCATGGGATGGATCTTAGGATTGGGCCTGGCATTGGTTGGACAGTCCCTCAATCTCTGCTCTATCTGTGCTATCTTTGTGCTAGCTGGTCTTGGAGGTATGGTAAGTTTTGGATTGAGGCTTTTGCCAGTGGGTTGGTGATCTCCTCCATCCATTAGGAGACTTGTCTAGATAAAGGGTGTCTCTTCAGTCTTAGGCACTAGGAGTCTTTGCTAGAATACTCTCATATTCTCCTAGAGGCCTCTTCTGATTTAGGTCTGCAGCTTGTCACAGAGATGCCCCCACCTACCTTTTTTTTTTCTCTGCAGGTCCTCTGCCCTCCTGCCCCTATTCTCTCCAGGTCTGATCTCTACCCTGATTTCTCTCTGTGCTACCTTTTCTACCTGTTCCACTCTTTAACCACTACTCCTTTCTATTTTATTTTCCCTTTCTGGGTAAGATTTATGCATCCTCCCTTTGGTCCTCCTTGATACTTGTCTCCTTGGGGCTTGTGCATTGTGAAATGTCTATCCTCTAATATAGGAAAAAAAGCTGCTTATATGTATACATCTCAGTCATAGGCTTCTCCCTCCTCTCCTCCCAGTCCCACTCCCCTATCCCCCTATTCTTTAGAATAGGAGATCCCCCTATCATGTGTATATACAATGTGTGTCTCTCTGGGTCTGCGTTACCTCACTCAGGATGATCTTTTCTAGTTCCATCCATCTGTACTCAAATTTCATGATTTCCTTATTTTTAATGGTTGAGTAATATTCCATTGTATAAATGTACCACAGTTTCTTTAACCATTCTTTGGTTGAGGGACATCTACGTTGTTTCCAGTTTCTGGCTATTACAAATAAAGCTGTCATGAACATGGCTGACCAAATGTCTTTGTTATATCTTTCGGGTATATGCCCAGGAATGGTTAGTTAGGTCTTGAGATATGGCTATTCCCAGTTTTCTGAGAAAGCACCAGATTGATTTCCAAAGTGGTTATACAAGTTTGCACTCCCACAAGCAATGGAGGAGTGTTCTCCCTTTTCCACATCCTTGTCAGCATGTGAAGCCAACGTCTATTACTATTAACGATACTCTGGTATGCCTGCAGACAGGAGCCTACCAGAGTTGTCTTCTTAGAGCCTCCAACCAGCAATGACTCAAAACAGATACTGAGACTCAGAACCAAACATTGGGCAAAGCATGGGAAGTCTACTGGAAAAGAGAGGCGGGGGAGGGTGGGAGGAGAGATGGTCCTACAGGTGACAAAAGCTCCACAAGAATATCATCAGAGCCAATCAACAGGACCCAGAGGAGCCCATGGAGTCTGAAGCACTAACCAAGGACAGTGCATGGGATGGTCCTAGGTCTTCTATATATAAGCAGCTGATGGGCATCTTAGGCTTCATGTGGACCCACTAGTTAGGAGAGTGGGGAGTATCTCTGACATAGACTATGTTGCCTGATTTTTGATCACTTTCCCCTGATGGGAACACCCTACCAGGCCACAGGGGAGGAAGCTAAACTTAGTCCTCAGGTTAAGAGATGAGCTGGGGTGTCTGGGTAGGGGGAATCTCCTATTCTAAGGAATAGGGGAGGGGGAATATGAGAAGGAGGGTGGGGCTAGAAGGAGAGGAGGTAGGAGCCTATGACTGAGATGTAAGTTGAATTAATTAATAAAAATGAAAAAAGAGCCATTAGATTACTTTCCTAAAGTTAACCACGAAGGTCCATTCCCTTATTTGGCCACTTTCTGCTCCTGAGGCTGATTACCAAGATCCAGCTATTAATGTATTGAAGTCCATCAGTCAAAAGCCTCCTTTGACTCACCTAATTAACGTGCCTAATTAAAATGAAACACATCATCCTAACATGGAGTTTTCTCTTTATAAACTGTCATTTGCCTATGGGCCAATTCTATTCTCTCTTTATCTAGAGACAGTCCTTTGTCCCCTCCCCCACAATCCCTCATCTGTCCTTTCTTTATCTCTTAATCCCTGATCTTTGTCCCTCTGGTGTAAATAAATCTTCTTTGTGTTCTGAACTTAGTCTTGGGGGTCCTTACAGAGATAATATAATTTTATACATAAAAGACCCTAAGAACTCCACAAACAACAACAACAAAAACTTCTACAGGTGATAAACACAAATGGTGCTGGCCAAATGAATGGCTGCATGTAGAAGAATGCAAATAGATCCATACCCATCACCCTGCACAAAACTCAACTCCACATGGATCAAGAACCTCAGAACCAACATAAAACTGCATATGCTGAACATGATAGAAGAGAAAGTCGGAATAGTCTTGAACTCCGTAGCACAGGAAAAAGACTTTCTGAAGAGGGCATTGATAGCACAGGCACTGAGACCAACCATGTTAATAATACATAAATAATATAAAAAATGGGACCTCATGAAACTGAAAAGCTTCTTAGCAGCAAACATCTTAGAAATTCAGACAAAGGAGAGTGCCACAGAATGGGAAAATATCTTTACCAATTACACATATGACAGAGACTTAGTATCTAAAATATATAAAGAACTAAAAAGACTGAACATGGAAGAAAACAAATAATTAAATAAAAAAGCTACAGAACTAAACAGAGTTATCAAGAGTTCCTTAAAGAAATGTTCAATAACCTTACCAATCATGGAAATGTAAATTAGAAAAATACTTTGAGGTTTCAACTTAGAACAGTTAGAATGGTCAAGGTCAATAAAACAAATGATAGCAAATGTTGTCAAGCAAACGGGGTATGGGGAACAATCATCCATTGGCGGGGGGAGTGCAAACCTTTATGTCTACTACAGAGTCAGTATATTGCTTCCTCTAAAAGCTGGAAACAGATCTTCCTCAAGATCCAGTTATACCACTCTTGATCATATACCCATAGGAATCTACAACTTACTACAGAAACACCTGCTCACCCATGCTCAAGGCTGCTCTATTAGTAATATTCAGAAACTGGAAACAGACTAGATATCCATCAACAGATGTATGGATAATGAAATGTGTTACATTTACACAATGGAATATTCAGCTGTTAACAAAGAACAATGAAATCATAAAATTTGTAAGTAAATGGATGTAGCTAGAAAAATCATCCTGAGTGAGGTAACCTAAATCCTAAATGATAAATGCATGCCTTCTCTTCTATGAGGATGTTAGTTCTTAAGCCTTTGATAGGCATGCTATAATCCACATGACCTCAGCGGTTAGGTACAGGATAAGGGACTAGCAGATAGGGGAAGGTCTGCCAATGAGGAAGAAATAGAATATATAGTTATGGAATATGGGGGTATTGTGGACTAGAGTGGAAGAACTAAATGGGAGGGAGATGAAAGAGAAGGAGAAGGGAGGGAATACAGGTTGGGACAACTAATACTAAGTGTAATTTGAAGAGTTCTATGAAAACCTACTATTGTAAGAGCTTCTTAAAATACATGCTATACAAAAGAAATTGAAATGGAGTCACCAAAAAGGGAGGAGACAAAGCTCCAACTGATGGTTCTTTTTTTCCCTTTAACTAAAACCTCTAATGCTAGGAATGGGTTACATCTAGCTGAACTGTTAAATAAAGAGGCCCCTTGTAAACTCCCAAATACCTCTGACTATTGCCAAGGCAGTTGGTTGCTCCACACAAACTGATAGTAAGGTCCTATTGCCAAAGACAACTATCTAAATATCTCATTGAACATGGAAAAAGGCGAGCTGGTGCCTAACTAGAGCTTTCACCTCCGTGGACTATCATTCAGGATACTGGAAGATACATTGGATACTACCAGAAGAAAAGATAGGCCCTATCAAGCAATAAACCCTCTAATCTTCAGTGCCTGCATAATATACTGCCATAATAGTTGCACAAAAATTGTGGAAGTAACCGACTACACTCTGGAATTAAAGCCCACTCCATGAGATGGAACTCATGCCTGACACTGCTCGGTCAGTGAACCTTAGTTTGGATAGACCATGGGCCCAGGGGAAAACCAAATACTATTGTTCTGCTAATGGAACATAACAACAAAATGACTCTTAATGACACTTTGCTGTTCTCCTAGATCGGTATCTCACTCAGCTATCACCACAGAAACTTCCTCGTAGAGTAGATAGAAAATAATACGGAAATCCACAACTGAAAAATATATGAGACTGAAAGGTTTTTGGAAGACTTAATCTTAAATGGACCATCTTCATCGAATCGCTCCAGCCAGTTCACAGGGAACCCTGTACAAGAGGAAATGGATAGAGCATAAGAGCCATAGCAGATGGATGACAACAGGGCTTGTTCACGTATGAACTCGGGAGACTGCGGCAGCATGTGCAGGGTCTGCACGTGTTCAGGGCTGAGAGTGGGACGTGGACAAAGGCTGCCATCCCTAACCAAGAAGATACCTCGAATTGACATGTGCTTGCAAAGGAAAAATTAAATTTCTCCAACAGAGTCTCACTGGGTACACAAACCACACTTGGTAATACGCTACACTCCTAGCCAACCCAAAACTAACTCAGTGGTAGTTTTGCAGATTTTTTTTTGTCTCAGATTGCTTTGTTTGGGCATTTAAAAAATATTTTTTGTTCTTTGCTTGTATATTACAGTTTCCAAATTTGTGTTTTTATGGTTTTTGTTTTTATTTGTGTTTGTGTGTTTCTCCTTTCTTCTAAAATTTTTATTTTCCTGTTTGTCATCTAAAGACAGAGAGAGATAGCAAGTGTAGTATTTCTTGTGTGGGGAGGTGGGAAGGATCTGGAAGAAAATGGGGGAAGGAAAAACCATAATCAGAAGATTGTATATGAAATGGTTTCAATTAAATTTAAGTGAAAAATATTTCAGCCACACCAGTATGTGTATCACACATTCTCAGAATAATAAAGTATTTCCCCTATAAGTCAAACTCTCCTACTGTGGCTCTTAATTCCCATTGTATATGGGGGACAAGGAGAATAATCGGAATTTCTCCACCTTATGTTTGTTCTGCATTCTAGCTCAGACCTTGCTGTGGCCCAGTATGTTTGTGTGCAGGCTGCAGGTGCCTGGGGAGCACTGTGTGCTCACTGCACAGAGGTAGACAGCAGAGTCACTGGGCTGGGAGTCTCTGATGTGCAGGGAAACATGCAGACTGGCTCTATTGAGGTGAGCTGCGAATCTGCCTTCTTCCTTGTCACCATTGGAGAAGATGGACATCACCGCCTGGGGGCCTTTCCCGGAATGTTGTCTGTACCACCAGAAGGTCTGAGAAGCACTATCACTGAAAGTGCAGTTGAGAGAGGCCATGGCTCCCTCTGGGACACTGAGGAATTCTGGGTTCTGCTGCACCTTCTGTTGGCCGCTCACCCCTGTGCAGAAAGACAAAGGTCAGACAAACAGGACTGGAGGCATAGGGATGCTAACACTCCAGAATGCCTTTCCCTAGGCCTCCTGCCTACTTTTGTTACAGTATGAGAACACCAATATTTCTACTCTCCAGCCTCAAATAGGCAACATCTTCATATATTATATTTTTATGTTCCCATAAGCATAGTCAAACTCACCACTCAGTTGAAGCCAGAGGACCACTAGTGAAACCCTTAAAGGGGACATTATTGTTTCTGCAGAAGATTCTTACTTCAAGCATCACAGAAAAAGTGGCATTCAGGCAGTTTAAATTCTTATGCTCAAAGATGCATAAAAAGAAAAACCTCAGATGGTTCATCCAATTAGAAAGAAGGAGGGCTACATCAAAAGTCCTCTTCCTCCCTCTGAGCCCCACCCAAGCCCCACCAACACCCAAAGAACCACATGACAAATCACCTCTGGGTCTTTGAGAGGAGACTGCCATCCTGTGGATTCACCTTAGTGTCAAAGAAATATTGTAAGCACAGACTCTTCTTACCATCTGAAACCGAGTTGATGGTAGAGGGGAAGAGAGGAAATATTTTCTAGTTTAATCTCTCTGAACACATTAGAATACCCTTCAAGGATGGTTATTGAACAAACAGAAAGTTAGTTGCACCAGTCTGTACTTCTAACTACTGTGGTATATTTAGATAAAGATCTAGAAAAAGATCATCCTGAGTGAGGTATCCCAGAGGCAGAAACACACACATGGTATATACTCACTTATAGTGGATATTAGATATATAATATAGGATAAACTACTAAAATCTATACACTTAAAGAAGCTAAGCAAGAAGGAGGACCCTGGGTAAGATGACCAATCCTCCCTCAGAGAGGCAAATGGGATAGACTTCGGGAAAGGGAGAAAACAGGGAACAGGACAGGAGCCTACCACAGAGGGACTCTAAAAGACTCTACCCAAAAAGGTATCAAAGTAGATGCTGAGACTCATAGCCCAACTTTGAGCAGAGTGCAGGGAATTTTATAAAAGAATGAGGAGATAGAAAGACCTGGAGAGGACAGGAGCTCCACAAGAAGAGCAACAGAACCAGGAAATCTGGGCCCAGGGGTCTTTTCTGAGACTTAATGTGTTGGTATAATGTTCTTTTAAAATGTATATGCCTTACCCTTATTAATTCAAATGCTTATTTCCCCACCCCCAACTCTCTGGTTTCAATCTGGATATTGCATTGTGATACTCACTATAAGCATCCGGTCTCAACTCTTGTATAAACAGGACACAAATAAAGCAACTAGATACAATGTTGTGCAATGGGAGGAGCCAGAGGACAGGAAAGAGGGGAGGAGCTAGAGAGCAGGAAGGAGTGGGAGGAGGAGGAGTGAGAGAGGATCTTGAGGAGAGCAGACCAGGAGGAGAGAGCTTCGAGGACTTGAAGCATGAACCAGACTCAAGATTTCACAAAAACCAAGTATAATGTGGGAAATCTAAATGTTAGGAAACTGAGGGCTTGGAGGTTTAGGAGGGAGTAAATATTGCCCAGCATTGTGTTCTAGGTTAACTAAAAACCCAGTCTCTGTGTGGTGATTTGGTTATACAGCTGCAGAGGATTAACAGCAGCATTACAAGAAGATAAAACAATAGAAATATTAATAGTCGCCTACAACACTTGTGCTCCAGCCAAGAACCATTCATGGAGATAACCTAAAACCCCTGCACAAATGTAGCTCAGAGCAGCTCAGTATCCAAGTGGGTACCCTATGAAGGGGAACAGGGACTGTCTCTGACATGAACTCAGTGGCTGGCTCTTTGATCACCTCCCTCTGATGGGGGAGCAGCCTTACCAGGCCACAGAGGAAGACAATGCAGCCAGTCCTGATTAGATCTGATAGGCTAGGGTCAGAAGGAGGGGAGGAGAACCTCCCCTAGCAGTGGACTTGGAGAGAGGCATGGGAGGAGATGAGGAAGGGAGGGTAAGATTGGGAGGGATTCAGGGAGGGGACTACAGCTGGGATCCAGAGTGAATAAACTGTAGTTAATATGAAAATAAAAATTAAAAAGATAAAGATTGAACTTTGATAATACATGCATTTTTGTTCTTTAAGATGGTCCTCATAGTTGTTGTGGAAAGTAGACAAATAACTCTATTGATTTAAGCCAACAATATGTTGAACTTTGACCTTTTTCATACATCTTAAAATTTGCTTAGACCCTTGTAAATTGCTTACGATTTCCAGTTTCCTTTCTAGTCATTTCTGTTCCATCTTATTTTGTAAAATAACAGTAATAAATGAACAGTCAACAGGCCTAGCTGTGATGATCTTTTCAGGGTAGGCACAGCTGATGTCCAAGTCATTTGGCCTGGAAGATAGTACTATTAACATCAGCTTTATAAGAGATGGTTGAATCTAAACATAATACAACCTGTGTAGATCTTGTCATAGTATGTGGTTTGAGAAGTTCCAAGGTTAACCTTATAGAAAACACAGGACAGGACAGACCACAGTATGCGGAACAATCTACTGTATCAGTGCTTTTGGTTTTGAATGTGCAGATAGAAATAGAGCTTTATACCATGAAATCAATAACACTCACAATGCCTATACCCTTCGACTGGTTTGTTGTTGTTGTTCTATTTTCTCCATGTTAGAGAGTTGGAAAACAAGCCTCATTCAGGAAAGAGAGCTTGAGAGAACATTTTGAGATAAATATGCTTGTATCTGAAGTGGGAGGGCCAATTTCCATCTTCAGAGCCTACTTCTCAATGAGCTCAAACAGCACAGGACAATTTAATGTCCATGTATAAGGCATCTGTTTCTCTCCAAACTGAACCCAGCAGTTTCTTGTGAAGTATTGAGTTGAGCACTGGGAATAGGAATTGGCAAGTGCAGAAGGTTCTGGGTAGGTGAAAGTGAACACCTGTGACTTTGGAGGATCAAGCCAACAGAAATCTTGCACGCTCTCTCTCTCTCTAACTGATGTCTAATCTTGGATCTTCCCTACCTAGGCTTGTAATGATCAAGTGGGAAGACTGTAATCAATTTGTGCCGCCAAAAGGGGCAGAAAATGTGAAAATCTTAAAATTCTCTGTTTTTCTTTAGGGTAGGCTAATGAAAAGGCTCAAGAACATAGGTGGGTCCAAACTCTTCTTCCCTCTCCTGCATGAAAAGCATCCCAGAGGATATTATGACCATGCTCTTTGGCAAAAGAAAATCAGCCACAGATGCCAAGAAAGGCATCACAAGCCCCATTTACTGAGTTTACTGCACCCAGAAAAATGCTTATAGTGATTAGTAACTTATCCATGTTCACAGAGATGATGAGAGAGCCAGATGGAGAATGGAAGCTGGTAGGCTTCAGTCTATTAGCCACCCCCCTTCGCAAATGATTTTAATTAACTCATTATCAGACACAGTTTTGCTCTCTTTAACAATTCACTGTATTATGTGAATATGTTTTTGTTTTACCCCCAAGTGTGGGATATGGGGCTGCTTTCAGTTTGTTCATACCTGTTAACTATGATTGCCTCTTATGGGCTCAGAGAGGGTGGTGTTCTTTGCCAGCTACAGAGAATTTAATTGTGAAAACTCTGAGAGGGTATAAATGCTAGAGCACTGAGAGAAAATGGAGTCCAAGGAGGAAAAAGGCTGCTGCTTCGTTTGCTGTTTGCTGGCTTGCTGGTTAGCTGAACTGCTGTATACCCTGGCTACGAAGATTGGAGTTGCCCTAAGGAACTAAGTGTGAAGAGGTCTACATTCCTTTCCCTGCTCATTCTCTCCTACATAGGGTTAGGGATTGGAAGGAAGGTAGACGCTTAAGGAACGCAAATAAAATAGTTTAAAAAATAGCGCCTACACTGATGGGCAGGGTTGGCCTTCCCTCACAGGTTTGCTTCTGATGCCTACAATGTTCCCAGCTGGTTCCCAGACGAGTGTTTAAGGGATACAAACTGCACAACTGTGACTTGCTTCTGGGTCTACACTCATCCAACTGAAACAGGTCACAGGACACTTAGATGTTCAGACTCACTCAACAAGGTTCCAGATCCTCCCTGGGCCTGCATTCATACCATTGCTATTTTCTCAGTATTTGCACATTTTTCAGCAAGAACTAGACATTAATATCTACTTTCTTAACTACATCTACAAAGCTGTCTCAGAAAGACTGAATCCTCAATAGGGAGAAACCTGAAGTTACCCCTGGTAAGACAGGGGGGTTCAAATTGAGAATAAAAGGTGCTCATTGTCCCAGGATAGAGGGTCCACAGTGGGACCAGTGGACATCTACAACAATATTCTTGGCTACTAGGATAATAATATCCTCCTGAGATCCTTTAGCCATTGTAATCAGAAGAGGCAGGCTAAGGATGTGCTATCTAAGGTGGAAAAAGTAGCACTGTGAAGGGTAGGAAGTGACACTAGAAACTGGACCACCTTCTTACCCTTAGAAAATGAAAACCATGCATGGAGAGGACCTAGACCCCCTGCTCAGATGTAGCCCATGGGCAGCTCAGACTCCATGTGTAATTCCCTAGTAATGGGAAGAGGTGAAGTCTCTGGCATGAACTCTTTGCCTGCTCTTTGATCACCTCTCTCTGGCTAGGTGGCCTTACTAGGCCACAGAGAAAGAGGATCCAAGCAGTCCTCATGAGACCTGATAGGCTAGAGTCAGAGAGTAGGGAAGGAGAACCTCCCCTATCAGTGAACCAGGGAAGGGACACAGGGGGGAGAGAACAGGGAGGTAGGAATGGGAGGAAATGTTTGAGGAGGCTACAGGTGGGATACAAAGTGAATAAACCGTAATAATATTTTTTTAAAAAGATTTATCCATCAAAAAGCCAGGCTACTCAAATCTCAACTAAAGCAATGTCTGCTCATAGATGCAGAGACTTTCTACATTCTTGCTTTCTGTATACTCTGATGGGAATCTCCAAGCAGAGTCCACATTTTACCTTCTACTTTTTATTTAAGCAAAACCCAATGTGCAGAAAAATTTCTTGTAAAACATGCCCACTGGATCTGATTGAATTTAAGGAAGATAGAACCATACCTGTAACTCTCAATGAGGTCAAGAACATGTAACGAGGTAGGTCATAGTACCTGGAGAGAATCTAGTAGTATTACTAACTAAGTGGACTTGGCCTTTTTGAGGCTTAATGACATGTTGCTCTATCATGTCGGTACAAATCAGTACATCTCAGAACCTCATTAGAGAAGGTTCTCACAGTAGATAGCAATTAACATAGAGATCCACAAGTGGTCAATGTGCAGAAAATAAAAGACTTTGGGGTGCTCAGTCCCAAAAAGAACATCTATATCCTACAGTGTTCCATAAAGGCTCAGGGTTCTACACTGAGAAGGGAATGGAAGGATTGCCAGAGATGGTGTTTTCAGGAAACAGTGTTTTCTGAACAAAGTAAGGCTCATTTGAACTTACAGCAGTCGTGGTAGCATGCATAAAACGTGTGCCAGCTCAATACAGACAAAGATGAGAAGGGGCACTGATTACCATCCCTAGCTGAGAGAAACTAGCATGTCATAGCTGCTGGGAGAGGAGTTATTTTTCTTGACAAACACTAAATATTCTAAATTCTATTGTTCCTCTCCTTCTATGAAAAAGCCCCAGTCTCTGAAAGTTATGAATGCATACATCTCCCCTTGAGCTTTTCTTCATGTCTCTAATTGTAACCTAACTGGCAAAGTATCAGAGGCTCATCTAAACCAAAAGCTTAAATGGGTATTCAGAGAACTACGCACAGGAAATTTGTGTTCTTCCTTTGTCCTACAACATACTTCACATCTTTGCACATACTGGTAGCTGAGAGCCAGCATTCTATCAGACCTTTCTACCCAAAAGACATGAAATCAGCATTCACTAAATATTATCTCATCAGACTCTTCCCTTGCCCACTGACAACTGCATAAGGAATAGAATGCATGGGAAAATGCAAACAGATAAATCATGATCTTCAAAGGTACAGTGCACTTGACACAGCATAACAGCTGTTTCTTAGTACATTTGAAAACCAGAGGAGGCATGGCAGGAGCACACGATGGCAGCAACACCTCCTTGGCAAATATTTGGCAGTGAAGAAGAAAGCTTAAAGCAGTATGCTGGCCCAAAGCATGGCTTTGTAGGGCATACTTTCCCAGGTGGGTCTAGAGTCCGCTGAATTGACAACTTTATACTAACCATCAAAGTGCTATTCCATTTCAGCTCAGAAGAACAAAGCAGCTTTTGTAGGGATTATCCTTCAGTAATGGGCACCCTTTTATCTCTTGAAATACCCTGTTTTATCCTTTAGAAAAAAGTTTAAAAATATAGAAACATTTATTGACACTTTCTGATTTGTCAGTGTTCATTCCTCTTCTAAAATTTTATTTTATCTGTTTTTTCATATATTCATAATATATTTAGATCATATCCACACCATGCTTCCTCCATCAAATTTTCTCAGATCTCACTTCTTGATGCTCTTCTGCATTTCTATTCTCTCCTTTTTGTTTTTTCCTTTGTAATACTCCGGAATCAATTATAGCTGCCCTTATACACATAAGTATAGGACCATTGACTGGAGGACAGACAACCTGCCAGGACACACATTCATGGAGAAAACTGACTCTGTCTTTCCCTTCATTTCTTGATGATCTATATCTCCCAGCTACTACTGGTGTCATATCAGCAGCTCTTTCACCCATCCTAGAATGCTCATTGGCTTGATCATGTTCGGGCAACTCCACCTGCTATGAGGTCATCAGTGCAACAACCCTCTCATACCCAGAAGACCCTATTTCATGGCAGTCTTCTCGGACTTCTGGCTCTTTCAAATTTCCATCACTTTATTCAGTGTTTGGCGCTGAGATTGCCATAGCCATTTTATTCTTTGACCCTTGACAAATAGTGAGTCTCTATGTTAACTCTTTCCCCTTAATAACAAGAAGTGTCTCTGATTAAGGATGAGAGATGCAATAATATGAAGGTATAAGGGTATTTGGGTGCTATGTCTACTTAGGAAAATAGTGGGGTCTTCCCTGAGGTGTACGACCTTCACAGCCACGGGGTTTTAGCCAGGTTTATAATACAAGATATGACACACCTCTTTTGGAGAGGGACTTAAATCCTGTTAAAAAGCTCTTGGTTACCCCCATTACACTGATGTGGCAACTGAACCAATAAGCACATCTTTCCAGGCTGGTGATTACAGATTTCAATGTTCACAGAAGGTTAATAATATTGATAACCATTGTCCACCAGCAGCTTTCAAAGACCTTTCAGAAATCTTAAAAGATAACCAGCAAGGTAGAAGAATTCAGGTCAGTACCAGCTTGATTTCTCCATGGCCTGTGACCTGAGCATGTGGTAGACAGTCAGGTCTTGCCAACAAGTTTTGGCAGTTGGTCAAGAGAAACAGCAATAGCCTCTATTATTTGCTGGGATCACTGGGATTCACCTGACCAACTAACTGAAGGGAGTTAGACCATACCTGACAATGATAACTTTATAGTTTGATCAACTATACATATAAACTATATATAGAGAGATAAACAACATATATGAAGCTCATAAAATACTAGATTTCATGTGTTTTTAAACATACTCATTCCGTACTGTCTCATGCCCTTCCCTTCCATTTCTTTCCTCACATAAGGTTACCCCTTCTTTACATTCCTTTTTCATACCACCTGTGTTATATTGTACCCATCCTCAAGCTCTTTCTCCATTGCCTAATGGCTACTTTCTTTTTTCTTGGCTTCCATATATGTCACAAGACAAGCTCACAAATCTAAAGGTTTGATACTAGGATAAACATATAAGCTGAGATGCATGCTGCATTTATTTTTCTGGATCTGGTTTACAACATTCATTGTAATTTTTTTCAGTTTGGTCCATTTTTCTTCAAATTTCATGATTTAAATTTTTACTTTAGAACCTATTAAGTGTGTATAGACATTTTGCCTGCATGTGTGTCTGTGGTTCACATATGTTCAGTGCCCATGGAGGCCAGAGGAGAGCCTCAAATTCTCTAGAGGTGGAGTTACAGACAAGTTTTTAGCTGACTTTGCAAACAGAACTCCAAGTCATCTGCAAGAGAAGATACTGTTCTTACCTGCTAAGCCACCTCTCTAGCCCCAATTTCGTTACTCTTTAGAGCAGAAGAAAAAAATTCCATTATGTACTGTACCACACCATTATCCATTCATCAGTTGGTAATCACCGAGGCTGTTTCCATTTCCGAGGCATTATGATTGAAACGTCAGTGAACTGGAAGAGCAACTATCTTTAACAGGATGGATATAGAGTCTTTTAGGCAAATATCCCTGAGTTGTGTGTCTGTGTAATGTGTTGGATTAATTTTTTTAGCTTTCTGGGGATCCTAGATTCTAATTCTACTGCTACATGTGCCAGTATGGTGGTTTTGTTTTGTTAAGTTGAAACAAGTTAGAGTTATTTGGAAAGAGGAACCTTAATTTATAAAGTGTGGCCATCAGATTGACATGTCTACTTTCACAACATTGACATGATGACATGATTTCATTACTATGACTGTAGTATAGCTTAGTGTTAGATATGGCGATCCCTCTTGTCATTATTCTTTTGCTTCAGAACCGTTTTGGGTATTGAAGTATGGGTTTCATCTTAAGGAGAAGGAGTTAAATCAAGTAGGAAAGTGTCTAATTACTCTCAATATGTTTGTGCTAATACTGAACCAGTGGACATCTCTTGCCAGGCAGTCACTGTTGTAGCTCCCAGGGTTGGGGTTGCAGTTAAGTAATATTGATGATTTCTTTTCCACTCCAGTAGCATTAATAGCCCCTTCCAGCACTGTGAAAGCTAGCCAGTAGGGATGAAGTTTCCAGGTCAGTGCCATATTGATTTCTCCATGTTCCATGACTTAAGTTTGGTATGTTCAGGAGTAGAGTTTTATTGCTAAGTTCTGGAATGTAACCAAGAGCATTGGCAATTGTCTGTACTCTGTGAGAGTCTTTGGGACCTCAGCGGACAACAAGTCCAGGATAACCCATTCTTTTAAAAATTTTATTATTATTATTATCATTTATTACAATTTATTCATTTTGTATCCGGGCTGTGTCCCCCTTTTTTCTCCTCCCAATCCTACCTTCCCTCCCTCTTCTCCCCCTATGCCCTTCCCATAGTCCAGAGGTAGGGGAGGTCTTCCTCCTCTTCTATTTGACCCTAGCCTATCAGGTCTCATCAGGACTGGTTGCATTGTCTTCCTCTGTGGCCTGGCAAGGCTGCACCTCCCCAAGGGGGAGGTGATCAGAGAGCCTGCACTGAGTTCATGCCAGAGAAAACCTCTGCTTTCCTTATTAGGGACCCCAGTTGAAGACTGAGCCTATGGGCTATTTCTGAGCCGGGTTTTAAGTCCTCTCCATGCATTGTCCTTGGTTGTGGTATCAGTGGGAACTAGAAAAGGTCATCTTGAGTGAGGTAACTAACAAAGCCAAAAAAAAAAAAAAGGAAAAAGAAAAACCTGAGCCCTGGGGGCCCTACAGAGACTGACACCCCAACCAAAGATAGCCCATTCTTACCACGGGGCTTTTAATTTATTAGCCTGCACTGCCTAGTAGTGCACTTATATGGTAACTCCATCTTAACTTTTTTTTGGTGCGTGGGTATGCAGATTTTTGGGAAGTTTCTACAGTAGTATATTTCTAGGTAACTTCTGGTGAAAAGCATTAAAAATTAAACATTTTAATTACCTATGAATTAAAATTCATTTTAATTTACCTACGAATAAATCCGCTGAATTTTTATTCAGTTTTTAAGCTTTTTACATCTAGCTTCAATTAATTTTAAAAAATAGGTTCTTCCTAAGGAGAGCAACAGAACAAGAAAATTTGAACACAGGGAACTTCCCAGAGACTCATACTCCAACCAAGGACTTTTCATGGAGATAACCTAGAACTCTGACAATGCAGCCATTTCTGATGAGAACTGATAGACTAAGATCAGAAAGGAGAGGAGGACCTCCCCTCTTGGGGAGGGGCATGGACTTGGGGAGGGACATGCATGCAGAAAGGGGGGGGGGAGGGTGGGACCAGGAGGAGAGGAGGGAGGGACTTATACAAAATGAATAAAGTGTAATTAATAAAAGTTAAATAAAAAAATTTCAAAAAATAGGTTCTTAATTAAAATAAAATTATACGACTTCACTCTCCTTTTCATCTCTCAAGCTTCTCAAATTTGAACTTTCTCAAACCTCTCCTGTGTCCTCCAACTCTCAAATTCACAGCATTTTCTTTTATTATTATTGTTACAAACATTTCATGTGTGTGCTTTCTATGTGTCACATGTGTAAACAAGCATATAGAAATAAAACATGCTGAGTCCATTTTGTTGTTTTTATGTGAGGAATGACCATCCTGCACTTGAAAACCAATAAAGGTTTTGTTCTTAATTCTCCTCTCCCAGCAACCTTTAGTTGTTTGTTTTCTATTTGAGGTGGGACCATGAGAAAATCTTCCCCATCTATGTTAACACATCTTTGATTCTGGCATCAGTCAGGTGTTGTTTATGCAGCCATTTCTAGGCAAAACTGTTCCAGAGCAGACTTTCTGGTACTCTGCCTCTTACAATCTTTCAGCCCCTCTTTGTTTATGTTCCCTAAACTATAGGGAACTGTGATGTAGGTGCATCTATTGGGACTGGACATACCACAATCCTTTGATCGTTGCTTTGTGTTCAGTTGTGGGTTTTGTTTGTTTGTTTACAATGGTCTCCATTTTCTTTAGAGAGGGGTTTCTTTGATGAAAAGAAGTAACTACACTTAGCTGTGAGTATAAAGATAAGATTTAGATTGTAGTAAGAACTTATGCTCATCTGGTAAAGCAGTGGTAATAAACTATTTTCTAAGGTCTATGATACCATCAGTCCCAGGAAGCTGGCTACGTTTCCGGTACTAGGCATGATTTTCCTCAAGAGTGGACCTTAACTTCAAAATAGACAGCAACTGGTTGCCAGTCACCTGTGAGTGCCATTTATTTCATCTTTATGGTTTTCTTGTCGTACTGGTAATTGTCATGGTTCACAGATGTTGCCCTGGGTAAGCAGGTTTGTCTCTTGGAAGCTTGCATAGTATTTTCTAAACTCAAAAGAGCTAGACCACAGGAAAGGGCTCTTCAGGTCAGATCCAGGAAGAATCTTTCAAGTTCCGAGTACAAAGTATAGGGTGGCTTTAGCAATAGCTCATCCTCAAACTTGAGAGGCAACCAAGGTCTACATCAATAATCTATATTGTTTTGGAAGTCACATGAACAAACTACCCTGGTAAGCAATTCAAACAGAGGTTTCTCATGCCTGATACTGTTGTTTTTCTTAGACTATGGCTCTTATGGGGAGAACTGTCAGCCCAAGTGGCTTAATGTCCTTTAAAATAAGGGTATCTTTAGATATAAAGGACTACATATCTTATTCCTTTACTGATAAGTATCATTGTATTAATATACATATTATATATTATCTTATTAAGATATCTTTATTATTAAAATAATAATATATTATTATCTATATTATTAAGATAATAATATAGATTGCTTAATAAGATAACGTATTAATTTAAGATATCTGTAACTAAAATATGTATATATTATAAATATATAATGCATATGCATATATTATATATTATTATTTTAGGTAAATTATAATTCCTGGAGCCATTATCAAACTATTTTGGTGTTGATGTTTCTCTTTTTTTAACATTATATTATTATTATTATTAATTACACTTTATTCATTTTATATCCCCCCATAAGCCCCTCCCTACTCCCCTCCCTACCCCACCCTTCCCCCACTTTCTGCATGCATGCTCCTCCCCAAGTCCACTGATAGGGGAGGTCCTCCTCTCCTTCCTTCTGATCTTAGTCTATCAGATCACATCAGGAATGACTGCATTGTCTTTTTCTGTGGCCTGGTAAGGCTGCTCGCCCCTCAGGGGGAGGTAATCAAAGAGCAGGCCAATCAGTTTATGTCAGAGGCAGTCCTTCCCATCACTATGTAACCCACTTGGACACTAAACTGCCATGGGCTACATCTGTGCAGGGGTTCTAGGTTATCTCCATGAATAGTCCTTGGTTGGAGTATGAGTCTCTGGGAAGTTCCCTGTGTTCAAATTTTCTTGTTTAGTTGCTCTCCTTGTGGAGTTCCTGTCCTCTCCAGCTCTTGCTATTTCCCACTTCTTACATAAAATTGCATTCAATTTGCCCAACAGTTGGCCATCAGGCTCAGCATCTGCTTTGATAGTCTGCAGGGCAGAGGCTTTCAGAGGCCCTCTGTGGTAGGTTCCTAGGTTGTTTCCTGTTTTCTTCTTCTTCTGATGTCCATCCTCTTTGCCTTTCAGGATGGGGATTGAGCGTTTTAGGTAGGGTCCTCTCTTTTGCTTAGTTTGTTTAAATGTAACGATTTTAGTGGGTTCATCCTTTATTGTATGTTTATATGAGTGCATATATACCCTGTGTTTTTTTGCGTCTAGGAGAACTTACTCAGGATGATCCTTTCCAGGTCCCACCATTTACCTGCAAATTTCATGATTACCTTATTTTTCATTGCTGAGTAATACTCCATTGTATAGATGTACCACAATTTCTACATCCATTCGTCAGTTGAGGGGCATCTGGGCTGTTTCCAGCTTCTGGCTATTACAAATAAAGCTGCTACAAACATGGTTGAGCCAATGTCCTTTTGTGTACTTGAGCCTCTTTTGGATATATGCTTAGGAGCGGTATGGGTGGATCTTGAGGAAGCGCTATTCCTAGTTGTCTGAGAAAGCACCAGATTGATTTCCAGAGTGGTTGCACAAGTTTACATTCCCACCAGCAGTGGAGAAGGGTTCTGCTTTCTCCACAACCTCTCCAGCATGTGTTGTCACTTGAGTTTTTGACCTTGGCCATTCTGATGAGTGTAAGGTGAAATCTCAGGGTTGTTTTGATTTGCATTTCCCTAATGGCTAATAAGGTTGAACATTTCTTTAAAAGCTTCTCTGTCATTAGATATTCCTCTACAGAGAGTTCTCTGTTTAGCTCTGTTCCACATTTTTAAGTGGATTACTTGGTTTGTTGCTTTTCAGCTTCTTTAGTTCTTTATATATACTGGATATTAGCCCTCTGTCAGATAGAGGGTTGGTAAAGATTCTTTCCCAATCTGTAGGCAGTCACTTTGTTTTGATGACAGTATCCTTTGCTTTACAGAAGCTTTTCAGTATCATGAGGTCCCATTTATTGATTGTTACTCTTAGAGCCTGTGCTGTTGGTGTTCTGTTCAGGAAGTTCTCTACTTTTCTAGCCAATTTAATGTGTCTGGTTTTATGTTGAGGTCTTTGATCCACTTGGACTTCAGTTTTGTGCAGGGTGATAAGTATGGATCTATTTGCATTTTTCTGCATGTGCACATCCAGTTAGACTAGCACCATTTGATGAACATGCTATCTTTTTTCCATTGTATGGTTTTGGCATCTTTGTCAAAAATCAGGTGTCCATAAGTGTGCTATTTCTGGGTTTATTTCTGGGTCTTCTGTTCAGTTCCATTGATCCACCATTCTGTTTCTATGCCAGTACCATGCAGTTTTTATAACTGTTGCTCTATAGTACAGCTTGAGATCAGGGATGGAGATACCTCCAGAGGATCTTTTATTGTAGAGGATTGTTTTAGCAATTCTGGGTTTCTTGTTATTCCATATGAAGTTGAGAATTTTTCTTTCCAGGTCTGTAAAGAATTGTGTTGGCAATTGATGGGAATTGCATTAAATCTGTAGATTGCTTTTGGTAAGATGGCCATTTTTACTATGTTAATCCTGCCAAGCCATGAGCATGGGAGATCTTTCCATCTTCTGATATCTTCTAATTCTTTCTTCAGAGACTTGAAATTTTTTTCATACAAGTCTTTGACTTGCTTGGTTAGGGTTACACCAAGGTACTTTATGTCATTTGTGGCTATTGTGAAGGGTGTTGTTTCCCTAATTTCTTTCTCAGCCCTTTTGTCTTTTGTATACAGGAGTGCGACTGATTTTTTTGAGTTAATTTTGTATCTGGCCACTTTGCTGAAGGTGGTTATCAGCTGTAGGAATTCCCTGGTAGAGTTTTTGGTGTCACTCACGTATACTATCATATCATCTGCAAATAGCGATAATTTGACTTCATCTTTTCCAATCTGTATCCCCTTGATTTCCTTCAACTGTCTTATTGCTCTAGCAAGGACTTCCAGCACTATGTTGAAGAGATATGGAGAGAGTGGGCAGCCTTGTCTTGTCCCTGATTTTTGTGGGATTGCTTTAAGTTTCACTCCGTTCAGTTTGATGTTGGCTATAGGCTTGCTTTATATCACCTTAGTATGTTTAGATATGTGCCTTGTATCCCTGATCTCTCTAATACTTTAAACATGAATGGATGTTGGATTTTGTCAGATGCTTTTTCAGCATCTAGGGAGATTATCATGTGATTTTTTTTCTTTCAGTTTGTTAATATGGTGTATCACATTGATGGATTTCTGTATATTGAAATACCCCTGCATACCTGGGATGAAGCCTACTTGGTCATAGTGGATAATATCTTTGATGTGTTCTTGTATTCGTTTTGCAAGTATTTTGTTAAATATTTTTGCATCAATGTTCATAACCGAGATTGGCCTGAAATTCACTTTCTTTGATGGGTCTTTGTGAGGTTTAGGTACCAAGGTGACTGTGGCTTCATAGAATGAGTTTGGTAATGTTCCTTTTGTTTCTATTTTGTGGAATAGTTTGAAAAGAATTGGAATTAGCTCTTCTTTGAAGGTCTGGTAGAATTCTGCCCTGAAGCCATCTGGTCCTGGGCTTTTTTTGGATGGGAGACTTTTGATGAACGCTTCTATTTCCCTGGGGGATATAGGACTATTTAATTGATTAACCTGGTCCTGATTCAGCTTTGCTAAGTCAAATCTATCAAGAAAATTGTCCATTTCATTTAGATTTTCAAATTTTGTGGCATATAGACTTTTGAAGTAAGTCCTAATGATTGTTTGGATTTCCTCAGTGTCTGTAGTTATGTCCCCCTTTTCATTTCTGATTTTGTTTATTTGGATGGTGTCTCTCTGCCTTTTAGTTAGCTTGGCTAAGGGTTTGTCTATCTTGTTTTCTCAAAGAACCAGCTCTTGGTTTCATTGATTCTTTGAATTGTTTTATTTGTTTCCAATTGATTGATTTCAGCCATGCAGCCGTCTACTCCTTCTTGGTTTGTCTGCTTCTTATTTTTCTAGGGTTTTTAAGTGAGCTATTAAGTTGCTTGAATGAGCTGTCTTGAATTTCTTCTTGAAGGCAATTAGTGCTATGAACTTTCCTCTTAGCACTGCTTTCATTGTGTCCCACAAGTTTGGGTATGTTGTATCTTCATTTTCATTGATTTTTAGAAAGACTTTAATTTCTTTCTTTATTTCTTCCCTGACCCAGCTGTCATTTAGTAAAAAGTTGTTCAGTTTCCATGTGTGTGTAGGCTTTTTGCTATTTCTGTTATTATTGAGGTCCAGCTTTATTCCATGATGATCAGACAAGATACAAGGGATTATTTCAATCTTCTTGTATCTGTTGAGGCTTGCTTTGTGACATCTATATGTTCTATTTTAGGGAAGGTTCCATGAGGTGCTGAGAAGAACGTAAATTCTTTCGTGTTTGGGTGTAAAATTCTGTAAATGTCTGTTAGGTCCATTTGATTCATGACCTCTGTCAGAGACATTGTTTCTTTGTTTAATTTCTGTTTTGTTGACCTGTCCTTTGTTGAGAATGGGGTATTGAAGTCTCCCACTATTATTATGTGGGGATCTATATGTGGTTTAAATTTTTTCAATGTTTCTTTAATAAATGTGGGTGCTCTTGTATTCGGGGCATAGATGTTCAGGATTGTGATGTCTTTCTCGTGGAATTTTCCTTTGATGAGTATGAAGTGTCCTTCCCCATCTTTTTTAATTCATTTTGGTTGAAAGTATATTTTATCAGATATTAGAATCGCTACTCTTTGCTTCTTGGGTCCGTTTGCTTGGAAAGTCATCTTCCAACCCTTTACCCTCAGGTAATGTCTATATTTGTGACTTAGGTGTGTTTCTTTTTTTTTCAATGCAGTTTATTCAGGAACCTTGAACAATCATCTGACCCTGGGGAAAGCCAGCCCACAGCTTAAATAGCCTCTGGGTAGCCAACCCCAGCATGCCACGTGGGAAATGCAGATAGGTCCACATACATGGAAGCAAGCCAGATCCTCCCCCGTAGCCAAATGTGGAGTTGTTCGTGACAGAGAGCACTCACCATCGGGAAGGTGGAAGGCAGAAACCAGCTCCATCTTTAAGGCGCGGCATTACGCAGCTCTCTACAGTTCCCCCTTTTTGTTTTAGACACATCAGGCAAGAGTAGAGGTCTGATCTTTGATATTAGAAATAAATTGGGATGTTCATTTAGATGTCATCCACCCAAAGAGCATTAGACCCGTCCGATACCTTTTTCTCAGAGGCAGGACCTGGGGCATCAACCCGCATGCAATCAGACATGCTCTTCTCTGGGTCGAAAGCAGCTGACCCTGAGTGCAGTGCTTAGACTCGCATCCTGAGGGTAACATTTTAGCTTTTTATGGTAGCCAACCATGCTTGGAGAGACTGTCCTGCTTCAATGGCTGTAAAGGCCTGAATGGTCATGGGTGCATTACGCTGTTGTGAGACTCTAATCTTGCATATACACCATAGGCAAACCAAGGAGACCAACACCAGAAGGCCTGCTAACACTCCCATGCCCACCCATTCCTTCAGATGATTCATGGCTGCAGCAATCCATGATGATAATCCTGTGGCTAGTCCTGCGTCCACTCTGGTAGAATTTACCATGACAATGGCCACTCTCAGCTGCTCCATCATAGTATCGAATTCTCCAGTCCAGTTACCTAAAATATAGCTAGACAATTATTTAGACAGATTTGCAGCACAGGAAAAATTCTCATGTTAGGTGTTTTTCTTGTATGCAACAGATTGCTGGGTTTTGTTTACGTATCCATTCTGTTAATCTCTGTCTCTTTATTGGAGAGTTGAGTCCATTGATGTTGAGAGAGGTTAATGATCAGTGGCTGTTAGATCCTTTGATTTTGATGTTGGCTGTGGTCATCAGGTTGTGTGCTTGGTTGCTTTTTGTTTTACTGTAGTAAGGTTAATTATTTTCTGTGTTTTCTTGAAAGGAGCTAATTTTTTTGGGTTGTATTTTCCCTTCCAGTGTCTTCTGTAATGCTGGATTTGTGTGTAGGTATTGTTGAAATTTGTTTTTGCCATTGAATATCTTGTTTTCTCCATCTATGAGGACTGATAGCTCTGTAGGGTATAGTAGCCTGGGCTGACATTTGTGTTCTCTTAGGGTCTGCATGATATCTGTCCAGGCCCTTCTGGCTTTCATAGTCTCTGTTGAAAAGTCAGGTGTGATTCTAATGGGTTTGCTCTTATATGTTACTTGGCCTTTTTCCCTTGCAGCTTTTAGTATTTTTTCTTTTTTCTGTATACTTACTGTTTTGATTATTATGTGGCGGGAGGATTTTCTTTTCTGGTCAAATTTGTTGGGTGTTCTGTAGGCTTCATGTATTCTTATTGGCCTCTCCTTTAACTTGGAGAAATTTTCTTCAATGATTTTGTTGAAAATATTTTCTGGGCCTTGGAGAAGGAAATCTTCTTTTTCCTCTATACCTATTATTCTTAGGTTTTGTCTTTTCATATTGTCTTGGATTTCTTGGACAGTAAGTGTCAGGAATTTTTTGGATTTAACATTTTCTTTGACAGATACATTGATTTCTTCCATTGTATCTTCTACACCTGAGATTCTTTCTTCCATCTCTTGTAGTCTGTTGTTTATGCTTACCTCTGTAGTTCCTGTTTTCTTCCCTAGGTTCTTCCTCTCCATTATTTCCTCCATTTGTGTTTTCTTAATTTTCCAATTCTATCTTCAGGTCTTGAGTTGTTTTGTTTACTTCCTTCACCTGTCTGATTGTACTTTCCTGTTTTTCTTTTAGTTCCTTCAATTCTGTTTCTTTTATTTCATTCAGTGATTTAAGCATTTCCTTTCTAAAGGCCATAAACTGTTTGGCTTCAGCTTCCTCTATTTCTTTACTGATGGCAATATTCTGTTTGAGTTTATCTTCCTCTATGTCTTTACGTATCTTATTTGTTTCCTGTGTTATCATCTTCTTGAACATAGTTGTTAGGTCATCTTCTTGGATTTCAGTTATGCTGGGGTGTCCAGGGCTACTTGCCCCTGGGTAACTGGGTTCTGTAGATGCCATATTGCTCTGTCTTTTTTTGCTTGAGCTTTTACACTGTCCTCTACCCATTGTGCTATCTTAGGTGTTTGGGGTTATTTTCTGGTGGTTCCTGGGGACCCTGTGGTAGAGAGAATCCCCTTTGCAGAAAGCTGGTTTTTCCTGAAGGATGTCTTCTCAGCTTTTTGGGTATAGTCCCTGGATGGCTGGCGTTTTTTTCAAGAGTTGCTGCTGCTCACCTCATGGATAGAGACCTGAGTGGTAACTGTGGTCTTTGTTAGTCGAGAGGGTTCTCCTCTCACCCAGGGAAGTCCTGAGGACAGCTGCCCTGTTTCTGGGTTTCTTGCTGTAAATTTAATGATCAGCTGCTGTGACTCAGTTGGACATCTGGTGCACAGCAACTGTTTGTGCCTGTGTCTGGAGCACAGCTGAGTGATGGTGGCTCGGCCCCGCTGGTCTGCTAGGCTTTTTCCAGGGAAGGATTGGGTGATTTAAGTCAGTACAGTTTCCTTCCTTTACTGTGGATTCTTTGGAGACAGGGACTCCCAGTCTTTTTGCCCTGGTGCGCACTGCTCAGTCTTCGCCCGCTGGCTGGCCGCAGAAACTGCCTGTGTCTGGACCACAGCTGAGTGATGGTGGCTCAGTCCCTGCCAGCTGTCTGGTGTGCAGAAACTGCCTGTGTCTGCCTTTCTGGCCTTTGGGAGCCAGGGTGTTTCCCTAAGCTGGGTAATTTTCTGGGGACCTTTTCAGGCTGGGGGTGTCGGCTGAGTGCTCTGAGATCAGACCAGCTGTTTCCCTCCCTGTTTGTTTGCACTGGACAGTGAAACTCATTCACTGGTGCCCTGGTGCCCACAGTTCTATCTCAGGTGGCGAATCAGGCGCACAGGCAAGGCTCTGTGCAGGAGCCTGGGTCCCAGGCTCTGGCTCCGGGCTGGCACCTGGGGCGCCCTTGGAACCCGAGTCTTTTCCGGGGGAAGTCTGTGTGACCTAAGGTTGATCCCAATCGTTTCCTGCACTGTGAGGTTATCTCTCGACGGAAAATTCCAGTCTCTAATAGTGTGGTGCACACGGTTCAGTCTGGGACCGTGACCAGAGACACTGGCTTGTGGCTCTGGGCTGGGGCTGGTGCTGGCAGCAGGAAGCCAAGTGTCAGGCGGAACCGGGATCTCTTCCGAGGTTTAGCCGGGTGAGTTAAAAGCTGATTGAATCCCCCAACGTGGGGTATCCTCTCACCTGGGAAACACAATCACAGTGTTTTATGGCCGTGAGTTCTGATTGCTGGTCACTATGCTGATCCTGCTGTGCTGCTGGTCAGAATGAGAGTCCTTCCGGTGCCGCCATCTTGCCCTGCCTCTTGATGTTTCTTATTATTTATTGAGTTCAAATCCTGGCTAGTCCACAGTATTTCATTCAGCCACTTATTTGTGTTTTCTTGAATCAATCAAGATTTCGTTTATGTCCACCATGAATTTTTTCAGTGTGTTTTCAGGAATTTGTAGATTCCTCTGTCATCTTCACTGTTATTTTTTGATTCAGTGTCTCCAGTTTCACATAAATTCCTCTCACTGGGGATGACTAGGACAAGTTGGTGATTTGGGGAGGCAGCATACTGTGCTGGGTTTTATTATTATTGTGTTTTGCCTATGAGATCTTCCATCTAGAATTAGGGTGATGGTTGTGTCTTTGATATAAGATTTTAGCTCACTGAATGCTGTATCCTGAGTTGAAGCTACAAGGTGATGAATTGGAGAGTTGAGAAATCACATAGGAATCACATAGGAGTGGAATCACATAGGAGCTTGCTCACTCTTACTGAGGAAGACCACAGGGACTGAGACTTTGAAGACAGAGTTCCTGGGTGGAAGGTGATGGGCTTGTGTAGTGTCTGGCTCTCCTATCCTGAGACCAACCCAGTGGACTGGGGCCCTGGCAGTAAAGGTCTTGCGATGTGAGCAGAAAGATACACTGGAAATATTGAACTGAAAGAGGTAAGGCTCTCAAGAGTGGTCTGCCTGGCCTGTTCATGAAGGTTAGAATATGTATTCACTTATGGACATTGCTTATCACTTTTGTTGACACACGTGTATAAACCTATGATTTACTACAATAATACAAACTCCTGTGAAATTAGTCCTGCACATTCAGATGACTAGTGAGTGTGGAAAGAGCCTAATATTCACAGCAGAGAGAGAGAGAGAGAGAGAGAGAGAAAAGAAGATAGTTTTAATCAGCCCACCTGCCATAATAGTAACCTTTAACCAAATACTTTTAAAATCATATCGCTGGAGTGAGGTTTTATGATCATTTGTAGGAGACACAATTTCATATCAACTTTCCTGGTCCTCTGGTGTCTTCAGTCCTTACACTTCGTCTTCCGTGCTGTTTCCTGAGACTTAAGCAAAGGAGTTAAGTTGGACATGTATTGATGATGACTGGGCACCTCACTTGTTTTCTGAACCTAAAAAAGACCTGAAGAAGTGCAACACCAATAGACTAGCTAACATGGAAAGGGGAATTCTCACGAAGCCCCAACCATAAACAAACAACTCCAGGCAAGTAAGAAGTGCTGAGAGTAAGAAACAAACCTCCACTGTATGGATCCCCTAATTGGTTACCATCAGCAAATAATCAGTCCTGAACCAGCTGCCCCCTTTGCTGGGATTAGACCTCTTTCAGATGTAAGGTGGGTGAAGATCTTTTCCCAGTCTGTAGGTTGTCATTTTGTTCTGATGGCAGTGTCCTTTGCCTTATAGAAGCATTTCAGTTTTATGAGGTCCCATTTATTGATTGTTGATCTTAGAGCCTGTGCTGTTGTTATTTTGTTCAGGAAGTTGTCTCCTGTGCCAATGAGGTCAAGACTCTTCCTCACTTTTTCTTCTAACAAATTTAGTGTAATTGTTTTTATGTTACAGTCTTTGACCCAGTTGGAGTTTAGTTTTGTGCAGGGTGATAAATATGGGTCTATTTGCATTTTCTACATGTAGAACAGCACCATTTGTTGAAGATGCTGTTTTTTTTTTCCATTGTATGTTTTTTTTTTTTTGTCAAAATTAAGTTTCTGTAGGTATGTGGGTTTATTTCTGGGTCTACAATTTTATACCATTGATCCACCAGTCTGTTTCTATGCCAGTACCATACTGTTTTAATTACTGTTGCTCTCTAGTACAGCTTGAGATCAGGGATGGAGATAACCTCCAGAAGATCTTTTATTGTACAGGATTGTTTTATCAATTCTGGGGATTTTGTTTTTCCATATGAAATTGAGCATTGTTTTTTCAAGGTCTGAAAATATGTTTGCCCTCCCCCAAGCACTGAAACTCTTCTGAGGCAAGCCAGAGAACCAGCTGCCCCCTTTGCTGCACAGAGTTCAACTTCCATTCCACCTATGTTCTCCTGTTCCAACTTTGCTTCTCCTCTTGTGTTTGAGCCTCAGCCTGATCCTATTAACAACAGAAAAGTGCTATTTTTATGCCCTGCAAGCCCCTTTGTTCTGCGTGCTTGCGCTACAGGCCTGGCTCTGTCCTCCTTTCTTCTTTTCCTTCCTTCTCAATAGGAATCCCAGGACTGAGGACACTGGGCTCTCCTGTCACTTCTCCCTCCATAGTTTCAGAAGAAATTATTTAGAAGCCTCTTTTCCTGGCACAAATAAAATACAGATAGTTCTACCAAAGAGCTGTGGAAGAACACATGGAGGACAAGCTTCCTTACCCACAGCTTTGCTGTGAGGCATGAGGCACATGCTCTTGCATCAGATTTTGGGTCAGTTCCAGTCTAGACTTGAATATGGAAGAGCCTACTTCTTGCTCTTCTGCTGTAGATATTTGTGTGATGTTTGTGCCAATTAGAGAAACATAGAGGCACACAACACAATGAAGAAACAAAGCGATTGGAGAGGCAGGAGCCCAGCATTCAGCTGCTGAGTTTGTGCTCAGCTCCCCCTGCAGTGTCTGCCACTGTGTCACCCAGAGCACAGTAGTACACAGCCGAGTCTGACTCCTGCACCGAGGCTTTCTGCAAGTGGAAGGAGGTGGTTCCTCTATCATATGTGGCTTCAAACCCTCTGCTGCTTCCCTTCTCACCAGCTGTGATGACTTTCAGGAGGAGCTGGGGGCCTTCTCCAGGATACTGCACATACCAGAACAGGGCTGGGTAACCTGAGGCTGAATAGTTGCAGTGTATAGTAAGAAATTCGTCTTCTGAGAGGACCATTTGACCTTCTGTCTGAGTCACTGAGTCTCCGTGGGTCCTTGCTGGGAAAAAAACAAAAAGAAAAACAAAACAGATATATGGATATATTCAGGGCTCCAGATTTTTTTTTTTTTTTCTGATATAAAAAAGGAAAAGGTTTAAGGTCACTTTACTTACTGAGCATGAGAAGTACCACAGTCACGAAGCCCGGAGAAGAGTTCAACTTTAGTGCCATCTCCTCAATGTTCTCAATTTGTGAAAACACTGAGAAACAGTCTAAACTTAAGTTCTCACAGGAAATGCTATAGCGTTAGGATGCTGCGCCCTCTGGTGGCCAGAGAGTAACCTAAGTTAAATGTAGCAAAATTTGCTGGAAGACACTGGAAAGAAGGAACAATTAGTTTGGGTTGAGGGATCTCTGGTAGGTCAACAGTCATATTTTCTCTGTTCTAAGAGAATGACAATTTTAAGAAAATTCTTATTAATGTTTTTTCAGAAAAGAAATCACACACTCCCCCCCCCAAAAAAAAATAGTCAATATTTCTAAATTTCAGGAAAAGTGAAGAAACACATAAGTTATTGAACTCTATGGAGTGACCTGAATTTTTGAAAATCGTTCTGCTTCATGATTTCCTTGTTTTTAATAGCCGAGTAGTATTCCACTGTGTAAATATGCCACAATTTCCGTATCCATTCATCCTTTGTGGGACATCTGGTTGCTTCCAGATTCTGTGCATTACAAATACAGCTGCTACGAACATAGTTGAGCAAAGGTCCTTGATGAATGGTGGGGCATCTTTTGGGCATATGTCCAGGAGTGATATAGCTAGATATTGAGGTAATTTGGGCAGAGCGTGGGGAAATGGATAGAAGCACATGGAGAGGGCAGGAGCCCCACAAGGAGACCAAAAAGGCTAAAAAACCTGAGCCCAGGGGAGACCTGCAGAGAATGATGCACCAACCAAGGACCATGCATGGAGAGGATCTTGACTTCCTGTTCAGATTGGCAGCTCAGTCTGCATGTGGGTTCCTGAGTAAGGAGAGCAGGGGTTGCCTCTGCCATGAACTCAGTTGCCTTCTTTTTGATCACTTGGCCCTGGTGACGCAGCCTTGGGAGACAACAGAGGAAGAGGATCTAGGCACTCCTGATGAGACTTGATAAGCTATGGGCAGAAGGCAGAGGAAGAGAACACTCCCTTTCAGTGGACTAGAGGAAGGGAATAGGAGATAAGAGGAAGAAAGGGTGGGACTGAGGAGTTAAGGGATGAGGCTTCAATCGGGATATATAATGAACAAACTTTAAAATTAAAAAAAAAATTTAAATAGTTCTGCTTCTCCTTTAGAACATTTCCTGCTAGCATAAACTGACTTGCTCTCTGAGCTAAGTTTACATAACAGACTTCACTTTCTGTCTTCACTCACACTGAGCTTCTCCCAGTGTTCAGATTAAGCTCCATGTATTTAAAATATAAATCTCTTTCCTTGCTACTACTAAGAACATTCTGGGATTCAATGCAATAACAATACACATTCTTCCAGTTTCTTGTTACCATTTTTACAATTGTTTGCATATGATTGTTTAAACATCATTTGTGGCCATTGTTTTAATTGTCCTTATGGGTCATTTTATATCCTAAAACAGAACTAAATAACAAAATCTTTGTTACACATCACTTACATTTTCAACTTCTTTCAACATCACAGTGAAGTATACCAGGTAATGCCTATGAACATTACAACCTCTCTGCTTTAATAGAGAAATGGATTTAAGAAGTAAGCCATGTTTCTCTCTCATGGCATTATCAGTTGTGTGTGGGGAATGGACCATTCAGAATGGACTTGCTCTTTTAGGGCACGGGTACACAGAACCCCAGGGGAATAGGAAAAAAAAATTGCAGCTTGAGCTACCATCCTGGTCTTTCTAGTTCCGAATTTGGTTTGTTTGCTTATTGGTGTTTTGAGATTATTATGTAATCACAATAGGTCTCCCTTTCCATTCTTCCCTCCAAACACTCCCATGTGCCTACTCTTTCCACTCTCCTTCAAATCTGCAGCCTCTTTTTTTTCTTTTTTTAAAAAACTAATTGTTGTTGCATGCATTGTTGTAAGCGGTGATTAATATTTACTATTGGTTTATCTTCTAGTAATGCTGCTGTTAATCCTCAGCAGCTGTATAACCAAATCACCACACAGAGACTGGGTTTTTAGTTAACCTAGAACACAATGCTGGGCAATATTTACTCCCTCCTAAACCTCCAAGCCCTCAGTTTCCTAACATTTAGATTTCCCACATTATACTTGCTTTTTGTGAAATCTTAGTTCTGGTTTATGTTCAACATCCTCCAAGATCTCTCCTCCAGCTCTGCTCTCCTCACTCTCCCCTGCTCCTCCCACTCCTTTCCTGCTCTCTAGCTCCTCCCCTCTTTCCTATCCTCTTGCTCCTCCCATTGCACAACATTGTATCTAGTTGCTTTATTTTGTCCTGTTTACACAAGAGTTGAGACAGGATGCTTATAATGAGTATCACAATGTGATATCCGGATTGAAACCAGAGAGTTGGGGGTGGGGAAATCAGCATTTGAATTAACAAGGGTAAGGCATATACGTTTTAAAAGAACATTTTACCAACAATGCATATAAGGAGCTATTCCTAAATACAATATATGTTTGGTCCATCTAATGTTACGTGTGTGTATGTATGTTTTCAGAGGTGACTGTAAGACCTGGGGTCTCACAGCCCAGGAGTTCAATCGCGCCCTTCCCAGAAACTCCCCCAGACCAAGACTCGTTGCAAAAGCAAGAGGTTTATTAACCATTGTACAACGGGGTCACCCCTGCTGGTCAGCAAAGAGTGGCACCGGGAGACAAAGGCCTTTAGGTTTTTAAAAGAAAAATTGCGGGAGATTTGAAGTTCTATTTTTGGCAATTTAGGATTGGATGAGGAAGCTATAAAGTAAGATAATTGGTTAGTCTTAGGTGTTCAAGCTTGGCCAGTCCTGCCAAGTATGGATGCAGCTGCAATTGAAGGTGGGGGTGGTTAGCTCATCCTTGAAAATTAGGGCTGCGGGCTCTTGGCTGGAGGTCAAAAGCTAATCATAAGAAGTCTAGGTTCGTTGCTAAGAAACGCTATCTCAAGGACAAGGGTCTGGTCCTTCTTTTGGTGAGTGAAGGACCATTGTTTGCTTGCCCTTTTTTTATATCTGTCCTCACGGATAGGGTCACATTTCTTCACTCTCTGGAAAGGTACTAAGAGGCTTTAGCTTAACCTGGACCTAAAACTCAAAACTATAGGCTTTAGAAGACATATAGGTTACAAAGTTAGCCTAACCCTTTCAGTGACCATTTGGCACTGGACAACCAAGTAGTGTGGTCTTCCTTGGGTAAGACCATCTCTCTCATTCTCAGCTTTCCTCAGTTACCTCTGCCTCTTTGTGTTGGGTTCAGTCTTCATGTGCTATTCCGTGTTGACTTTGGCATGTTCCTTAGTGTCACTCTTTTTCAGCTCACATTTCAATGGCCATGTTGATGAGATGTTACATGTTTAACTTCTGATATTAGTAGGACACAATTTTCAGCAAACTCCTGATTGTCATTTTCACAGTCATTCTATTTCCTCCTCTGCAATGTTCCCTGAGGCTCAGGTGCAGAGGTGGTTTTAGATGTATCCATTGGGACTGGGCTCCTCAACTCTTCATTTTCAATGGTGGTGGTATTCTTTAGTGGTTTCTATCTATGGGGTGAAGGCCACAACTCTAAGTGGATATAGGACAATTGTTTATAGATTACTGTTAGTAATTATGCTGGTTTCATAAAACAATGGTCATAGATTCTCCACTACTAACCACGACTTCACTTGCACTGAATAAGTTTCTAGTGCCAGATGCGGCTTCCTTATGGTGGAGTGGGTCTTCAGTCCAATTAGAGATCTTTTGGATCCTGCTAATGTGTGTACCATTACTGCAGTTGTAGGATCACTGTGCCATATTGATTGCTGATATGGCTCATAGGCATCATAGCTGAGTAGGACTCTTGGTTGCCTTTCTCCTCTGGAATCTTGAATGGAACTTTCTTGTACCAAGAAAAATAGTCCTCTGGAGAGGGCATTCAGGTCAGTTTTAGCTTAGTGGTTTCTGGAACCTGTGTGTGAAGTGACTGGTCTCTTCAGCAATAGGCACTCACTACCTTTGGGGGTAACCAAGGTCAACAGCAATGGGCTGTATGTTTTAGGAGTCCCTTGAAAATCCCTGGGCACCAACTTAAAACAGGGTTCTTATGTATGGCATTGGAGTTTTCCTTAGGTGGTGTTTGGCTCTTGAAGGAGGCACCATCAAACTATGTGGAAACAATTATTAAAACCATGTATATGCATGTTTATGTATATATAATACATTTTATATATTTATAATATATAATTATATAATATATGGACATCATAATTATATATTAAGTATATAAACATGTGTGAATATATATAGAATCATATATATATATATTACAGGGGTGATTTTTTTAGGCAAGTAGTTAATAATATCATTCCTTCTGGTATTTTCAGACAGTTTGCCTTTCTGGGTCTGAATTTCCTTAGTCAATATAATCTTTTTTTTTTCTTCTATTTACCTACAAAGTTCCTGATTTCATTTTTTCTTTACAGAGTGTCCCATAGTATTTTTGTACCACATGATCATTATCATTCGTGTGTTGTATATTTAGATTGTTTTCATTTTCTGCCTATTGTGAATAAAGCAACAATGAACATGACAGAATAAGTGTATGAGTGTATGTGGAGTGGTACATGAAGTCCTTTGGCACAAGCTGAAGCGTAGTGTGGCTGGGTCATATGAGATATTAATTTTCAGCCTTTTGATAATCATCCACACTGATTTTAATGGTGGATGCACCAATTTGCAATCCCATCCACAGTGAACAAGGATTGCCTTTTTCCAGTATCCACTCCAGCACTTGTTTTCAGTGTTTCCATGGATATTTGTTGAAATCTCAAAATTGTTTTGATTTGTCTTGCTGTGATTTCTAGGGGCGATTAACAGTCTTTTTTCTGGATAGTTTTAGTAATATTTTTGTTGTTTCTTTTGAGAAGTCCCTATTCAGGTTCCAGGTCCATTTTTCAAATATGTCTTTTGGGGAGGTTCCTTTGTATATTCTGGATATACAGCCTGTTAAATGTATATCTGGCAAAGATTCATTCCCATTTTATGTGGTGCCTCTTTACCCTGTTGGTTGTTTCTTAACTGTGCAGAAGCTTTTTAGTTTCACAAATTCCTACTTTTCAGTTGTAGGCTTTAATTCTTGGACAACTGGCATCATATCAGAAAGTCCTTTCCCCTACATCATGTAGGTACTGGCTATATTTTCTTCTAGCATTTTCAATATTTTGCTTTGCCATTTATGTCTTTGATCAATTTAGAACTTTTTTTTGTGCTAGGTGGTTTCATACAGGTCTACTTTCATTCTTCTGCATGTAGACATCCAATTTTACCAGCACCATTTGTTGAAGATGTCTCCTCCTCTGCATCAAGTGTTTTTGGCATCTTCATCAAACATCAAGTGGCTGAAGTTACATATTCTCAGGAAGGACTTCAGTTTTGTTCCATTGGTCTACATATCTGTTTTTATGACACTACCATACTGTTTTTGTTACTATTGCTCTCTAATATATCTTAAGATCTGAAATTGTAATGTCCACCAGCATTTTTCTTTTTCCTCATGCTTGTTTTGAATCAGTTCTTTTATGATTCTATATGAATTTGAGGATAGTTTTTTACCTTTCTCTACAGAATGAGATGAGAATACTGACTGGGGAAACCTTGAATGTCTAAATAGGTTTTGATATAATAGTCACTATAACAATGTCATTTTTTTTCTTAAAATTATTTATTCATTTATTTAATTTTAAAATTTTTTTCTGTTTTCTTTAAATATTTTTAACATCAAAGCAATTTTTTCTACTTTTTCAAAAGTGTATAATTAATTATTTTACTCGTTTTTCTTAATTTAATTTAATTTTATTAATTATACTTTATTTAGTTTGTATTCCACATAAGCCCCTCCCTCCTCCCCTCCCCCTTCTTCATGCACGCCCCTCCCTTCCTGAGACAATGTCAGTTTTACCAATCCAGAAGCATGGGTGTCTTTCCACTTTCTAATGATTTTTTTTCCTATCTCCTTTTCAGAGGTTTAAAATTTCCTTTGTAGAGTTCATTCACTTTCTCAGTTAGGTTTATTCACAGATACTTTATTTCTTTAAAGTTATTGTGAATTGGAGTATGGCCATGACTTTTTTTGCATGTTTGAGGGTGGCTTATAAAAATCTATTGATTTGTGCAAATTGATGTTGGATTTTTTTATAATTTCTTTAAGTTTTCTGGTAGAATTTTGTGATATCTAATATATAGTATCCTGTCCTTGGCAAATATAGTTTGACTTCTTCTTTCCATATTTGTATCTCTTTAATTTCCTTCATTTGACTTATTGCTTCAACTAGTACTTTAAGCACAATATTGAAAAAGAATAGGGCTAGTAGACATCCTTGACATTTCTGACATCAGTGGGATTAGTTCAAGGTTCTCTTCATTTAGGACAGTGGTTCTCAACTTTTCTAATACAGTGACCCTTTAACACAAATCCTCATGTTGTGGTGAGCTACCCCCATCATAAAATCAAAATTATAGCTTCATAAACTGTAATTTTGCTACTGTTATGCATCATAATGCAAATCTCTGTGTTTTCTTCGTCTTAGGCAAGACCGAGAGGTCAAGAGTCCATAGGTCAAAAGCTGCTAATTTGAGGTGTTGGCTGTGGGTTTCTCCTATAAAGCTTTTATTATGTTGAAGTATGCTCCTTCTAGCCCTACATTCTCTATGACTTTTATCATGAAGTCATGTTGGATTTGGTCAAAGGCATTTTTCTGCATCTCTTGAGACAATCATGGAATTTTTGTCTTTTAGTCTATTTGTGTGTTGAATTGACTTCTGTATATAAAAACTTCCCTGCATTTCAGAGATAAAAGCAATGTGCTTGTGGTATATAATCTTTTTTATACGTACCTGTATTCTGTTTACAATTGTTTTATTGAGTTTTTGAGTCTGTGTTCACCAGGGATATTGTCTTATAATTTTACATTTTGTTGTTGTGTCCATACCTGGTTTGGGCATTAGAATGATAGTGGCATCAGAAAAGTTTGGGAGTACTCCTTCTCTTTCTATTTTCTTTAATTTGTTTAAGAAAAACTAGCTTTAGATCTTTAAATGTGTGATGAAATTCTGCTATCAGTATATCTGGTCCTGGACTTGTTTCTAATCTTGAAGGTTTTTCATTACTATTTCAAATTCTTCATTCCTCTTTGGGTCTGTTTGGATTTGTTTTTTCTTAGTTAATTTTGCTGGTTTGGATAATCTAGAAATTCATGCATTTCTTTTATGTTTTCCAGCTTAACAGAGTATACATTTTAAAAAATATTTCCTTAAACTACTGTGAATTTCTTTGGTGTCTGTTGTAATGTTTTCCTGTTCATTTCTGATCTTGATAATTTAGGTTATCTCTTTATTTCCTTTGCTAATTAAGCCAAAGATCTCAGAGAACCATCTTTTAGATTCATTGATTTTTTTAAAAAAACATTGTTTGCTTTGTTTCTATTTCAGTGATTTCTGGTCCTTTTTTTGCTATTTCTTGCCATCAATTGTTTTTAGATTTTGCTTGTGCTTACCATCTTTTTGAGTTCTATCAGTAAGCAATTTACTTGTGCTTAAAAATTTTAATGTAGGTAATTAGGGGTATAAATTTACCTCATAGGACTGCTTTCAAGGTGTCTCAAAAGGCTTTGTTGTACTGTGTTTCACTTTAATTTAGTTCAAGAAATTCTTTTATTTGTTTCTTGATTCTCCCTGATCCCTTCATCATTTAGCGATGAACTGTTAATCTCCATGAGTTTGTGTATTAGTAGAGGTGTTTTTTTTTCTTGTGTGTGTGTGTGTGTGTGTGTGTGTGTGTGTGTGTGCATGTGTCAGATTTTAGGATAGAAATGGCGGCTTACTTCCTTTTCCCATTTGACCAGAATAGTTTTGTCCATTTACTCTACAGTAGCGTCTAACTTTAAAACTAAGATGTTTCTTGTTGACAGAAGACAGATGGATTTTTGTCTCTTGATGCATTCAGTTACATTGTGTATTTTGAGTGAATAACTGAGCCCAGTTATATAATAATGAACTCGGGAGATGAAATACCAACAAACAAAATAACCCAATTAAAAATGTGGCACAGAACTAAACGGAGAGTTATCAACAAAGGAATCTCGAGTGGCCAAGAAGCCCTTTAAGAAATGCTCAAATACCTTAGTCATGAGGTAAATGTGAACCAGGACGACTCTGACATTCTATCTTACACCAGTCACAATAACTGAGAACAAGATGTCGGGCAACAGCACATGTTGATGAGTAAAGAAAAGGAAACACTGTTCAATTGCTGGTGGGATTGTAAACTTGTACAACCATTTTGGAAATCAATGTTTTTTTTTCTCAGAAAATTGAGTATATTTTAATTTTTAAAAGAAATTTAGGGAGAAAAAAAAGAAAGAGAAAACTATCCTAAATTGTCTGAGGGAGTTGAAGCTAACTTTCTTATTTCGTGTTTTTAATGTCTACATTATACTTGGCACTTGCAAACTAGCAATTGGCAAATGCTGCCTTGAAAGGCCTGTGACACAGGATGTGGACACAGCCCCATGGTTTGAGGACAGGCTGCAGGTGCCAGTGGAGCAGTGTGTACTCGCGGCACAGAAGTACATAGCTGAGTCTCCAGGCTGAGTGTCTGTGATGTGCAGGGAGAAGTGTTTGGCTTTCTTATCCAGTAAAACTGTGAGCCTTTGGTTCTGCTTTCTGTCCACATTTCCACGAATGTCCATGATGTACTGAGGACCCTTCTCAGGTTCTTGTTTGTACCAAGGGAAGTAGACTGAGGCACTGTCTGTGTACGTGCAGTTGATGACAGCTCTGGCTCCCTCCTGGACTCTCAGGATGGAAGGGTGCTGCTCTATCTGTTCTCCTTGGCTCATCCCTGTGCAGAAAGATGGAGAGAAAGGAGAAAGGTTGTCAGGTCATCACTTTCCAGGATTCTCTTTTTCCACAGCAACTAGAGAAAACTTGAATAAAACATAGATTCCCCTAGATGACTCAGAAATGCCCACTGGTTATTCTGAGGCCCTAAAATATTAACTCACCATCCTTCTGCAGCCACAGAAACATGAATAAAGTAGGAACACATGTCTTCATTGTTCTTATCAATGAAATTGAAATCCAGTGTTAACCGTGATGGCCGGAAGGTCAGCTATAGCTGCCAGGGTGTTGTTCTTTCTCAGTAACAATTCTAGCTCTGGAGTCTTCCCCTCACCAATGAGAAAAAGGCTGTGCATGTGCTTTAAGCCTACAGAGCCCACATACAAAGAAGCGAATTCTCTGCATCCTCCCCAGCATTTGGGATCTACTGCCACCTTGTGGTTGTATCTCTAACCAGTAAGGTTAAGTGTTTTCTGACCCTATGAAGGATTCAGACACAGTGAACAGCATTATGCCATATCAAGTGGGTTCTAGTACTGAGAAATCAAGAATGGTATTTGTACTCACTAGTTAAGCTGTTTCTTTTCTTTAAATGTAGTATAGGATATGTATAATGCTTCTTACATAAATGTATATGCATAATACATACACACACATATATGTATATATATATATGTATGTATACATGTGATGTGTTCCTATATAAGGCTGTGTGACAGAGGGTGAGGAGAGAGACGTTTATTATGTCTAGAGCTGTATTTACTAAGCCCCTGTCATACTTCAGAATGCACAGATCATTTGTCAAGCATTCTGCCTTATCTTGGAGATAGATACTTAGGTCTATCTTTGTCCTCGTGAGTTAGTTCACTCATAAGAATGTTTTTTTCAGGTCTCTTGTGGGCTTTCAGTTACAAGGGGACAATGTTCTTTTATTTCAGTGAGTTCCTGTTGACAATACTGATATGCTATTTCTATGCTTGCATCTTTCCTTCCAAAGAAGTCAGCCTGGAATCACAAATACATTCAGCTACTCTTTGAAAAGTTCTCAGAAGACATTTGGTCTTGAGGATGGCAACATCTATGTGGCTCACAGCATCCAGTGTTGTAGACTGAATTACTGATAGAAAAGTAGTGTGGATCCTGGAGAATTGGCCAAGCCTTGAAAAAAAAAAAAAAACACCTCAGGTTTCCTCCTTCCTGTGTACCCTCCCAGCATACCCCAAGGCCTGTCTAAGAGATTTCCTTCTCTTTGTGTCAACTGTGAGTTGATACCCCCTGAGAACCCTGTGTCCACACAGGCTTAGAAGCCTGTAGGCTACCCTCACTGTCACTCTTGTCCATCATTTAGGTTTCTCTAGTACCATCCACATCTCCTTAACAGAAGAGTTGAGGGGCCTAACCTCTTATTCCTCCTCCATTTACTAGAAACTCAATCGTACCTTGCTGCATTTTCTTTTCGTTCTCAACCACATTCCTTTGTGTCAAAAGCCAATAAAGACACACTCCACCTGGGAACCTGGTAGCCACACCCACCTGGAAAGAAAATGGTCCATTTTCACTCACCTCCATGTCCTACAGTGCAGTTTCTCCGGTTTCACTGTAAGCCCTGCAGCAGAGCACCTCAGGGCCCTGTCCTTCCTCTTTGCTTCCATCACATAGGGTCTCCACCAAGCCTTGCAGAGAACCTAGCTTCCCTAGTTCCTGCATAACCTATCAGTAACCCCTCTAGCACATCAACTTTTCATCCTGTCACTTTTCAATGTAGAAAAACACTTTCTGCCCATACTGGCAGGGACACAAGCAGGTTACTCACACTGTCCTTCCTGCTCTCTGTCACACTCTCTCTATTCTGACCCGAAGCCTGATAATAACCTGCTTAGAGAGGAAAAGTTACCCCTGGTTCCACCATCCTCCCTGTCTTTTTAACTATCTATTCTATTTTTCCCCATTCAGGAAACCCTTCCCTTTCCTTTAGCTACCTACTCCGTATCTATCTTCTGTAGGTATACAGATTGTAGCAAGCCTATAGAAGGCTTAAAATCTAACATCCAAAGGTAAGAGAATACACACCATATTTGTCTTTGTGAGTTTAGTTTTTACCAACAGAGTCTCACGTAGAGAAGGCCTCATTCTCAGTAGTAGACGGCCAACTCAATGGTGTATTTCAGGATTTTTATTTTTTGTATCATAATGCTTTGTCTGGGCATAGTTTGCCATATCAGCCATTTACCTACAGATTATGTTTTCCAATTTCGTGTTCTTATGGATTTTCTGTGTGCACATGTCTCTGTGTGTGTATGTGCTTCACATTTTATTTGTCTTGTTTTGTTTTTCTATTTGCTATGTTTGGTTTGCTTATTTGCCTGTTTTTTTCTAGAAGAAAGGGAGAGAGAGAGAGAGAGAGAGAGAGAGAGAGAGAGAGAGAGAGAGACTAAAGAATGAAATTGGATGTGTGGAGATGGGGAGGATCTGGAAGGAGATGAGGGAGGGGATACAGAGACTAGAATATATTGTGTGGAGAAAATCCATTTTCAATTTAAAACCAAAAGGGAACAGCAGTGCTGCAGCCTGATTAGTTCTTGCTCAAAGTGCCAGTGTTTACACAGATTGGAGCTGTTGATTTTTGTTATTACACAGATAGGACCATGTCCTTTACAGCCCCCACATGCTGAGCTGCAAGGGTTGATTTCCCTTGAGGTGATTGTTTCTGCCTGACTGAGGCAGAGACACAATGTAAAGGAAGATATCTGGAAACAGAGTTTCTACCTAGTCATGTTCATTTATCACCTAATCATTTTATAATGGCAGCTTGCACATACTTTCTGCTTTGTAATGATATTGTACGAGGGACATGCATAAATTCTTAATTCTTCTGGCATTGAATTTTTTTGCTACTTACTGAACACAGAAAATATCTGTGAGCATTTTTGGGCATAATGAGACTGGGAACAATTGTTTTCAGCCTATGGAAACCTAAGACCATTCATATTCTCAGGCATCTAACATGCCTGCCGTTTCTCTGACAGATCCTAGGGCTTTAGAGAAATTAAATAGGATCTTATCAGTGTTTCCATACATCCCATAACACAATGAATTGGTAGTGGATCATGGTGAAGATTACACTTAAAGTCAAATAACATAAAATTGGACTTTGCTCAATATAGTGATCATTTGTGGTGTGATACTGTTGTATACTGGACAGCCTAGGCAGAGATAGGCAGGATACTCCTTTTTTGAGGCTCTCCTTTTAATCATTAAATATAGCACTCCTTTCTTGTAAGAAATATATATACACTGTAACTTGGAGAAACTGAGAATGGCCAGTGGTTTCTTAAGATATGAAGCAAAAGTCACATTGACAGCTTCATCTTGATGGATTTCTGGAGTTAAGAGTTACTCTCTTTCAGGGGTAACTAGAAAACTCAAATTCTCAACAGAGGTTGTGATACATTTTGTGAAACCTGACATAAAAAAGAAAATTGTTTCTCTCCCCAGATGTAAAAACAGTGCCCTCGATGACTTGAAAACACAACAGAGTTTTCACTGTTGTGATTTATATAAAAATATCAAGACACAAAGTGGTGTCACCTAGAAGTTACCATTATTGGGCTTGTTCAGGAAGAGCTGGTGGGAGCCTGGGTTTGTGAGGAAGGCTGTAGGAGAGAGAGGCCGGGCCAGGGATGAACAGGTTGGTGGTTGCTACAGATAAGCGATTGCCACTGCTTGCAAGGCTTAGGAGGTATAAGACAGTGAGCAAATTTAAGAAGCCACCTAAAGTAAACTGGACAGAATTAATCAAAGTTGATCCAGTTGACCTGCCACTTCAAGAAGCATTGGGAGATAATTTATGGATTTCCTCATCAAAGGTGGAAATAAGTGAAGTAAAAGGTGAACATGAAGAAAGCATGGTAAATTTATTCAGAGTTTCACAGATGTTGAAGAAGGTGACAGCTGAAGGTCAATGGAAGTATGCTGGACTTTGTGTCACTAGCATACAATATGAGAATTTTTCCCGTGCTGCAAATCTGTCTAAACAATTGTCGAGCTATATTTTAGGTAATTGGACTGGAGAATTCGATACTACGATAGAGCAGCTCAGAGTGGCCATTGTCACGGTAAATTCTACCAGAGTGGACGAAGGACTAGCCACAGGATTATCATCATGGATTGCTGCAGCCATGAATCATCTGAAGGAATGGGTGGGCATGGGAGCATTAGCAGGCCTTCTGGTGTTGGTCTCCTTGGTTTGCCTGTGGTGTATATGCAAGATTAGAGTCTCACAACAGCGTAATGCAGCCATGATCATTCAGGCCTTACAGCCATTGAAGCAGGACATTCTCCCCAAGCATGGTTGGATACCATAAAAAGCTAAAATGTTATGCTCAGGATGCGAGGCTAAGCACTGCACTCAGGGTCAGCCGCTTTGGACCCAGAGAAGAGCATGTCTGATTGCATGCGGGTTGATGCCCCAGGTCCCGCCTCTGAGAAAAAGGTATCGGACGGGTCTGATGCTCTTTGAGTGGATGACACCTAAATGAACATCGGTACAAAGTCCCAATTTATTTGTAATATCAAAGATCAGACCTCTACTCTTGCCTGATGCGTCTAAAACAAAAAGGGGGAACTGTAGAGAGCTGCGTAATGCCACGCCTTAAAGATGGAGCTGGTTTCTGCCTTCCACCTTCCTGATGGTGAGTGCTCTCTGTCCCGAACAACTCCCCATTTGGCTAAGGCTGAGGATCTGGCTTGCTTCCATGTATGTGGACCTATCTGCATTGCCCACGAGGCACGATGGGGTTGGCTACCCAGAGGCTATTTTAAGCTGTGGGCTGGCTTTACCCAGGGTCAGAAGATTGTTCAATGTTCTGAATAAACTGCATTGAGAAGAAAAAAAAAAAAAGATCAGAAAGAAGGAGTGGAGGACCTCCCTTATCAGTGGACTTGGGGAGAGGCATGCATGCAGAAAGGGGGGGAGGGGGGGATTGGGAGGGGAGGAGGGATGGGCTTATGGGGGGATACAAAAGGAATAAATGTAATTAATAAAAGTTAAATAAAAAATTAAAAAAAATTAGAACATGAATTAAAACAAAACCCCAGTTTTCTTTTTAAAGATGGCTGTCAAGATGATTCTTTAGGTAAAGGCATTTGCCACTAAGCCTGACAACATGAGTTTCAGCTGCAGGTTTGAAGGACAGAACTGATTCCACAAGTTGCTTTTCGACTGCCACAGAAAGTGTAGCTTGCATGCATGTAAAAACACACAAATAGCCAATAAATTCACTAAAAGTTATTAAAACTCTTTTCAAAAAAAAAAAAAGAAGAAGAAGTAGGCCTGGCTTTGGAAGAAATTGAAAAAGCTGGAGAAGGGCAAGCAAAATGTGAAAATCAACTAAGAACAAAAGTAAAGAAACTGGAAGATGAACTGGCAATGGTTCAGCAGTCTGTAGGTGGACAGGATACTCATTATATGGGACAAAATTCACCAGCTTGAAAACCAATTGGAACAAAAAATCATAAAGAATTAGAGAATGTGGATGGCATTTGGATAAAGAGAAGAAAGTTAATAAAAAAAATTGGCTCTTTGAATGAGGAGGCAGAACACTAAAACAGCAAATTAAGAAGAGAATGAACAGCTTTGTCAGGATATTACTGATAGCCAGAAACAAATAGATTCACAAAAGTAACCACTTTGATTACGATGAGGAAACAGTGGCAACTGATCACATCTGTCTTAAAAGAACTGTGAACTTGTTCAATATCTGGATGAAATTCAGACTTTAACATAAGCTAATAAAAACACTGAAGTTTAGAATCAAAAAATGAGGGAAAAAATCTCCAGAAGAGTCTTACAGGAAATGGAGCAGAAGCCTGATGACTGTAACAAGATGAAGTGTATTGTCCATCACACAGATACTATTGTGGACCAGACCTAAAGAGAATGAGCATTGTCACCCTCAAGTGTGACAGCTCACAGACCTTGTGAGGGCATGGGGTGAAGATGATCCAGCCATGATGCCTGTCAGTGCAAATGGAAAAGAATGCAAGGTGCTTTCCTCAATCGATACAACTTTTATCCTTTTGCATTTTGAGTTAACTTTAATTGTGATTTTGATTTTAAGGATTTATATCAAACAATATTGTTGATACTGCTTTTTTGTTTATTGTCTGTTTTAGCTAGAAAACTTCTAAAATTGCTTGCTAACTGTAGTCCTCAAGCTCATTTGTTTTTTTAAACAAGTGCATTCAAGTCCAGATTAATCAGGATTGGGGTTAGAAGAAAGATCTATCAGTATTGGTTACAAAGCCTTTTCGGAGTAACCTCTGTCTGTATCTAATTGCCATGTTCCATTCTCACCTAATTCCATAGCCCCACCCTACTGAGAAGCTAGAATTAGGATGGTTGCCATTTGTGAACCCTCTGAGATGAATTAATTCTTCCTGTAAATGCTCTCACTTGAGTGACACCACTTCTAGACATGCTGAAGTAAATCTTCCTGGCAATTGGGAAATATTATCTGGGAAGCTGGGCAATCTATGCTGTAAGCAAGCGTAGGTGCAAAGGGGATGAATCACAAGATGGTCAGTTAATTTTGTGAAGCTTAGAAAGAAAATGTTTTAGCCTGTCCAGTGGCTGCTGTAACCACTCAGCTGCTGTATCAAAATGTCAATGGACAGACATTACATGGATGAATGACGTGGCTACTTTCTAGTTCTATGCAGAAACAAGTGACAGGCCACAGTTTTGCAGCTGCGGAATATAATCTGTCCACTCTTGGAGAAAAAGAGTTGTTTGGTTCACATTTAAATATAAATAATATAAATGTAAACATATATAAAATGAGTTAGTCCCCTATTGTATGGTAGTTAGGAAGTTTTCAGTTTTGTGGGATTTTTTTTTCTTTTTGAAAACAGTGTTTTAATGAGAAATTTTGTCTGTATACCTTGCAGATATATAAATATATCAGAAGAAACAACTGCTGTAATATTGTTTGACAGACTACAAAACTATCTATTCAGTCATTTATCTTTTGGCTTTTATAATTTTTGATGTGAAATATTGGTTTCACATTTCATAATTAAATGTATAACACTTTTAAAAATATCAAGATATTGTTGAAATGATGTTTGGATTTAATAATGAGATTTGTTTGTCTTGAGTTTCTTCAACTTAATTTATTAGGTTTTCCAAATTTATCCTTTCTTTAACTTCATATTTAGCCAATTAGCTAAAAGTGTGGTCAGGTGCTCTCTGAACAAAGGATGAAAACAGTTGCTCTCAGTTTCCGATTTTGAGAAATGGCCCAAACAATTCTGGATTGTGTAAGAGGGGTTTTATTTTATGGCATTAGCATAAGCATTTGATAAATTAAATGTGTATTTTAATATTGTGATCTGATGTTTCTTAGCATTTAACATTCTAGAAGTCAGTGTCAGGTCAGTCTGAATTTAAGTGTGAACTTCTTGAGGTATTTTTATGTCTCCTCACACTTCCTTTGTAATTGGTGGAGATCTGATAAAGCCACAGCTGTGCAAAGCCTCCTGCAGTCTCCTTGTGTCAGGGGCTGGAGCTGCACACCCCGCTGCAGTTTGGGGCCAGGCTGCAAGCTTGCTGGGAGCACTGTGCCTCAGCAGCACAGAGGTAGGTGCCTGAGTCCTCCAGTTGGGTGTCCCTGATGTGCAGGGCGCTGTAGCTCTCCTTAGAATGAAATGTTGACTTTAACCTCCCATTCTCCTTTGTTCCTGCAGCCACGTAAAGCAGACTGATGAGGCTGCCCTGGGGATTCTGTCTGAACCACTGCATGCCCCTCATGGTGGTGGAAAAGTTGCATCTCAGAGCAGAACTGGTTCCCTCCTGGAGACTCAGGACTGAAGGACTCTGCTCCACCTCAGCTCCTCTCACACCTGCTTGGAAATAGAAAAACAAATGAGAATCAGACAAAGGTTTTCACCCACACCTGTCAGATATCCCAGGAGACTCCCATGAGGATGAATGCACAGGAGCTGTGTGTTGGCTTTCTCCCACTCCACCATTTCTGGAGAATGCCTAAAGCAACTTAGCTGAGCCCAACTCACAGCAAATCTGCACCCACAGAATCCCCAGCACAGCTCCCAGGTTCCTCTCCATGGCCCCTGTCCAGTTGCTGGGATTCTTCTCTCCAGATCTGATGGGGTCGAGTCTTATGCACAGACACACTATGCTTACAGAGGATAGGTTCTCAGAATCATTGAGCTTCCTCCTTCATCTGAACAGGAAACCCCGCCCACCTCTGTGTCATGATATTGCACTCCAACCACCTCCATGTCCTGATTGCGAACTGTACTTGCTTTAGGACTGTGCAGGAAATACCAGTCACAGTAGGGTCCAGGACACTGTATTTTCTTTGTAGCCCATCACGTAAGGGAGTCTGGGGAAATGTGTGAAGAAGTGGGGGTGGGGTGCATGAATGCAGAATGAGGGTGGAAAACTAGTGACTCCCATAGGTTAGGCAGAGCCTTGCAGAACCTTTGCACGGCTTTTTGTTGTTCTTTAAATAGATCTATAGACAATTGGGATCCACTGACCAGGTTCTAGATATTTGTGCTTTTCCGTAAGAACAACTGGGAGCTAAAGATCCACATGAACTCCACACCATCACTCCTGCTCTTTGCGTTGCGGATGTTATGTCCTGATGTCCTCTCAGCTCTTCAACCTCTAGACAACTTAAGAAAAGCCGATTTCCAGGACACCTGCAGGGCCGCCTAGTGTACTGACACCACAGACAACAAGAGTGACTTCAGGCCATCTCCACAAACCTCATTAAACCAGCCTTATTCACTCCATCAGTTCTAGTGATCAGTTCCTACAAATTACAAAGAAATGCAGATGGTCAGAAAACATTAGTGCCTAGATAGAGTTCTTAGAAGAAAAATAAAATGGCTGAAAAAAACTCAAAATTGTTATTAATCATCACAAGAAAATTAGACAAGTTACAGATTTTTTTCTCACCTGTGTCTAAAACTCAATAAAACAACTGACCACAAATGCTGTGCGTGTGTGTGTGTGTGTGTGTGTGTGTGTGTGTGTGTGTGTAACCTGCATTCACTATAGGGAGGAATGAAGAATGGCATCGCAAACTTTTCAGGTAGATGGGTGGAACTGGAAAAGACTGCTTTGAATGAGTTGACTGAGAGACAGAAAGACAGATGGCACATGTTCTGCTGCTGGACTCCTAATTCCAACGGAAAGTGTAGAGCCTCCTAAATAAAAATCATCAGATGGACATGAATAACCTGGAGTAACCACACCTTTCTGTAGGTGTGTTACACCTTTCTAGAGGACAGAAAGGTACAAAAGGGAACATGAGGTTGGGGAGAAGCACTAAAGAAGGAAATAACAAAGGAAGCATAATTTAATATAAAAAATAGGAAAAATGAAGGGAGGGTAGTTGGGATGGGAAAAGAGCTCAACACAGAAGGAAGGAGAGGGGGGAGGGTGAAATAAAGTGACCATGGCTAAAAAAGTTATAAGGAATCATATTAGTATCTATTTACCTAAAATAGTGTAGAATACATAAGAATAAAAATATGTATATACATATACACACATAGTTTAAATTAAACTATTTGGGCTGACAATGCTTCCCCAAGAGCTGCACACAGCTAACAAAATCCTCAATACCAGTCATGGAAATCCCTCATTTAAGCTGTTAGTGGGGAAATTTAAAAAAGACTCCTAAAATATTATAGACTCTTATCTTTAAATATTGTTCTTCACCACAAGTTCTCAGTGAGTACCTATTGCTGATGACACAATGCATTTTGACCAAATGATACAGAGGAAGCCAGCTTGACCTGAATTGAAGTCTTCTCCTTGATGAAAGGAGACAAGCAGACAATTATCCTTCCCTGCTATGATGTCTATAAACTACAGTGGCCAATATTGTACTAAAATTTAAGGTTGCAATAGTGGTACTCATATTTTGGTGGCAACCAATAGCTCTCAAATTGGACACAAGAAATAACTCAACAAGAGGAAAATCTTGCCTGGTTCTGGAAACCTAGCCAAAGTATGCAGGACTAGTGAGTTTATAGATCTTTGAGGTGAACCTATAACTACTGTCTTACACAGCACAATCCCTAATTACATTCTAAATATCAATCATTGTTCCCAGGGATAAGTATATTTTTCTGTCCTCATCAAACACTTTCTTCTTTTCAAAAGACAGAGAACCATTCAGAAAACTACAACTAATCAAAATGCAGAGAACAAGTGATCATGCAGTGTTCTGCCTGAACTGATCCATGCGCCTACAGCTCAGGGAGCACTGGGGAAGAGGGCACAGAAAATGTCTAAGCTCCAGAGGAACAGGAAGGTTTCTGTGAGATTGCATCTCTTAAACATGGCACAGAATACATACCTAAGAATTCTCAAGGTCATGGTTGCTTAAACAAGACCTGAACATTTATGCACCAGTAGAATACTATCCTGGAAAAAGGAAATCTGATAGAGCTTCAAATCTAGACAGAGAAGTACAGGCACCTGAGAAATACCAACAAGAGAAGCAGTCTTACCAAAGGAACAGCACTCCAATCTGATATTGAACACCATGGGGCAAGTCCTGAAATCATGCACATACAAGGTACACCATATGGTCTGAGCAGGTTGTATCTATGTAACAACAATTAAAGCAAAAGCAGGCAGAGGCAATGAATTTTGGTGAGAAATGTTTGCTATGTAGAAGAGGATGAGATAAGAAAATGAAAATGGGTAAATTAAGTAATTATATTTTAATTAAAACTATTTTTAAGAAAGAGCAGTAAATGGTACAAGACACAAGTTTCCAATCTGTAGAAGACATAAATACACATATATACAATATAATCAAAGAATAATACCTTGTGAGCTGGATGGTCTCGGGAAAGTAAAAGACTGACACATGGGGACTTTGGATAAAACTTCATAAAGAAGGTAGAGATGGATCTGGAGGTAGAAGGAGAGAATAAATATCTCTCGCCTGCAAATCTCATGTGTCACCTGAGTTTACATAGGGTATGGGGAGACATATAGGGACACCATTTATATTATTTTATTTAAAAGTTGCATATTTTCTTTTATCCCCTTTTCATTATGAAAAGTGAAAAGATGGGGAACACTTCATTGCCTGTTCAAACTTATTAGTCTTAATCATTGGATAAATTCATGAACATATGAATTATTTGAAAATTAATGGAACATAATATTCAGGGTAAAAATCCCATATGCCTGAACATCCTGATTCATTCTGGGGATTCCATCACTCATCATCCTAAACTCCTCCTTCAGCTGCCATATTGGAGCTGATCCTGCATAGTGTTTTGTTGAAGAATCATAATCATATATTAAATATGTGGAGCAACAGGAAATATACAGCATTTCATGTCTTGTTTTCTGTTTGAAACAAAATGTCATGTATTGTGAACACCTTTTTGTAATTTTCTTTACAATCTCAAAATATTAACTGGGGGTGGTGAGATGTGCCTGGGATCCCAGCGACTAGGAGGTCGAGGATAGAGCATAGGAAGCTCAGCATTATTCTCTGCTAAGTGGTGTCTTTGTCTGAAGTCAGCCTGAACCCCATGAAACTCCACAACAAACAGTCCAACAAACAAAGAAAGCTGTCTTAGCAGCAGCAGCAGCCTCTACTGATGTCCTGCACTGTATTATGAACACATCTCAGGTTATACATCCCGTCCTCAGATAATTTAAGGTTTAGAGAAACATCTTATTTATGTATAACAACATATGCGCATTTGTAGTTTCAATTGTGGTCCTCACAGTAAGAATTGAAATACAGCTCTGTATTCTGAATGTTGTTATGTTCTGTATGTTGTTAAGGAGGGCAATGAAAGGCTTTACCAAAACAACAGATGCCAACAGAAGTAAGAAAAACTTCAAGATTACCGAACGTTAATATATTAAAATCAGGACAAGGCTGGGATATAGAGGTAATAAAATGTAACTGATAAAAAAAAATAAAATAAAAAAAGAAAAAAAATATTTTACTAAAAACAAAACAAAAAATGTATAATTGTAAAATTTAAAAGTTAGAAAATTATATATATATATATGTATAAATTACATATATATGTATACAGACATATGCACATAATCTTCTGGAAGAACAAAACTTTAATCCTTGGTACATAATTGGAAAAATCTAAAGGAAAGGCAAGAATGCTGAAGACAGCATAGTGTAGGGTGTGTCCTGCTGCCCTTGTGTAAGGATTGAAGCCTCCTCTCTCACCCAGGAACCATCACACCTACATAGCCTTCTCTAAAGCATGGCTATTCTGCCCCCAGTGGAGAGAGGAGTGTGTGAGGAGAGTGGCAAGCTTGTCAGGTGACTCAGCTCAGGTGACACAGAAACAGAGAGAGGGTACAAGTGAAGGGTGACTTAACATTTAGATGGAAAGGGGAATGGGAAATGGGCAGAAGGAAAACAGCAAGAATAAATGAACAGAAAAGAATGAAGCTAAAACAGAGTACTGAGATTGTGAAGTACAACATAGACAGTTCTGGATAACACCCTTTCAGCTTCAGTTACTGTCACTGGTCCCTTTCTTCCATTCCTTCATAATGAGCTGGTTTTATGAATGGTTTATTATTTTTTCCAGTTCTTCTGGAAACATGAAAGTGATGGCAGGGAAAGGCGATAATCTAACTTACATGTGATCCTCACTGTACTCACTTTTGACAGGAACACACACTCACACTTACACACATACACACTAATACACACATAAACACACTTGTACATACACGCATACATACACATATTAGAATCACATATAAAAGGCAACTGTTCTGCTGAACTATCATTTTAAATTTTGCAACACACTACTTTAGAAAATATAAAAATAAACAACCCATGAGGTAGTAGTGCCCTACACTGTAATCCCTGCACCTGGGAGGCAGGGACAGGCAAATCTCTAACTTTGAGGCTAGCCTAGTCTAGCAGAACAGCCAGAGATACACAGAGAAACCCTGTATCAAAACACAAACAAGCAAGAAAACAAACAAAAAAGGAAGGAAGGGAGGGGAGAGAAGAGAAGGAAAGGAAAGAAAGAAAGAAAGAAAGAAAGAAAGAAAGAAAGAAAGAAAGAAAGAAAGAGAAAGAAAGGAAGGAAGGAAGAAAGAGAGAGAGAAAGGAAGGAAGGAAGAAAGAAAGAAAAAGTAACCACCATACTATTGAACATATATAATAGAATTCTTTTTTGGTGTGTGTGTGTGTGTGTGTGTGTGTGTGTGTGTGCATGTGCACAGCAGAAATCCATAGAATACTGGATTATGGAGATCTCAAAATCTTTATACAACTAGCATTAATCTTCTTAAAAGGATGTTAAGCACTGAACTGTGTCTATATAAAATACATATGCTGGGGCCCTAAAAGGGCTTTGGTGTGACAATACTAGAAGATCGGACATGAAAAGGTAACTAAGGCAAAATAAATCAACACAGAGAGGCAGATCATAAGACAGATGATGAGCACAGACCCTCTTATCCTCTGAAAAGGACCATGAGAGGATTCACTAATGGCCACAAAGAGAGTGCTCTGGAAAAGCAGATCCTGCTCTCATCTCCATCTTGGACTTCTACCTCTAAAGCTAAAAACAAACAAACAAACAAACAAAACATTTGTGTTGCTTCAACCAAAATATGTACTGTGTTGTGAAATCACAAAATGAACATGAGAATCCATTTTTAAATGTTATGAAGCACAGCCAAAAAATTTGAAGGCATAACTGTACAGACAAAAAATACTCAACATTGTATTATTCTCTCTTTATACTTTGTTTTAGAGCACCTGTCTCCCAAATTAAGTTTCCTGGTTCTTGCTCAATCCTCATGAAACTTGTACCTAGAGATCTGATGATCCTAACAGTTTTGTTAAAGTGCTGGGAAGAATGGAGTCTGCTTTTCATGTATTTGGCACCCAATGCGAATGACAAATGAGTGAAGTCTCCCTGTACTTTCTTAGCAAAGCCTTAGAATTTTTTCAGATTCAGGGCATGTACCACTGCATCTTAAGTTTGCTTGGAACACTGACAGAGAAGGGGAGAATTGCATGGCATGGGCCTTCAGAGTTGCAGAAAATATTTTAAAAACTCTTGTGGCATGTGTACACCAACCACTAAAAAACAGTGTACCCGTCATGTATGTGTACACTTGAGTTAAATAATTTCAGCTCATGGTTTCCGCCTTCCACCTTCCCGATGGTGAGTGCTCTCTGTCACAAACAACTCCACATTTGGCTAAGGCTGAGGATCTGGCTTGCTTCCATGTATGTGGACCTATCTGCATTGCCCACATGGCACGCTGGGGTTGGCTACCCAGAGGCTATTTAAGCTGTGGGCTGGCTTTCCCCAGGGTCCGATGATTGTTCAAGGTTCCTGAATAAACTGCATTGAAAAAAAAAAAAAAAAAGAAAAAAAAAAGCAAAAGAACAGCAACATTTCTGCAGATGTGATTTAGGGAAAGGTCAGGCTCCAGCCCAAGGGAGCAATCAAACTTGGCAGTGTGGTTTTAGAGAAAAGAGGTTGTGGCATCCTCCTCTGTAAATAAAGAAAGGCCAGGCATGTAGCATTAGAGTCTCCGTACGGAGGTCATGTGTGGTCATCCAGTGAAGCTTGAAAGTGAAGCCTGTATTGTCTTTGAGTCCCCAAGATGCTGAGGACACCTCCACAGAAGAGCTGCACATGGGTGCAAAGCCTGCTCAAGGGAGCAAAGTGTATTGCAAGTCACCAAAACTGGATAGGTGGAGTCATCTAAGCCCTTTGACATCAGAGATGGAGTCATAGGATTTGGAGTTTGCCATCTTGGATTTTTGGTCTTGCTTTGGTCCAGTGTTTATTTGTTATGCCCCACTCCTACCTTTTGGAATGGTAATATATATTTTTCATTAAATTTTTTTTATATATTAAAAAAATAATAATTTCAGCTCAGAAGTGCAATGCTGCATATGTGCTACTGAAATTGCCCTCAGTTGACAGAGTAAGCTAAGCTTGTCAGGAATGCACCCTCCTGGGGTTGCCAGCTGCCATTTTATGCAAAGGCCATGACAGAAAAAACTGGCGTTCCATTGCCAACAATATGCCCAATCCCTAAGTCTCACCAGTTTTCATGGGGAATTTCACATAACAGGTTTCACTAGCAAGAGCAGGGGCATGTTTCATGGTATCACCAAACAGGAAAAAAGCCTTTAATGAAAGCTCTTTGGTTGTTGATTTGACTAAAGTATTTTAGACACACACCTTTCCAAAATAAACATTGTAAAAAAAAATCTATATTCACCTGTATCTTGACCCACTAAGAACCAAATATTTAATTTCTAAAAATTCATTGTCTACTCGTTGTGAGACACAGTAGAACTGAGTGTGCTAGTTTGTATATCAGGTACTGTCTGGTAATAACAGTACTGCATTGTGGTTCCCATAAGAACATGAGTATATCTCAATGTCATGTGTAGTAAAGAGAATGAGAAACAGCAGTGTGTAACTCCACAGACTTGAAGTTCTCACCAGGCCTAGTGTGAGTGACAACAATGGCTAACCCACTGCCTGATGAAGGTGAGTTGACTGGAAAGAAGTCCATGAAAATTCCTATGCTGACCTTGGTATTGTGTCTTAGGAGTGTTTACAAATAAGCCTGCCTTCTCGTCTCATTATAAAGAAAATTAAAACTAAGAGATTAACACAGTAATACGTAAGATAGACCACTTGGTGTTAGAATCTCCAGGTAACATCTATCTGTGTCCATGTTATAATATTTATGTATGCGTGTGTATGTGAGTGTGTGCATGGGGACAAGTAGAAGCACATGTGTACATATGTATTTGCATGTGTATGTGTTCATGAAGAGACATGAGATAACTGTGGGTGTTGTTTCTCAGGTTCTGGGGATCTTTAGTGTGTGTGTGTGTGTGTGTGTGCGTGTGTGCAAGTGTGTGTTTGGGTATACATATGTGCACATGTATGTGGAGGTCAGAGGACCATCTTGGTTGTCATTTTTCAGAAGCTATCTGTCTTGTTTATTGGATACAAGGTCTCTCATTGACCCTGGGCACTTCCAGGTAGCCTAGGCTGCTTGGGAACCAGGCTTCAGGAACACATTTACCCTCACCTCCCCAGCACAGCTGCCATGCCCTCATGTGAGTGCTGGAAATTGTACTCAGGGCTCATGGTTCTGTGACACCTACAGAGCTATATTTTCTGGTCAAGCAGCAGCTAGAAAATTCTCTCTTTCTTTTCCTCTTCATCCTGAGTATTGTCATCCTCCTTTGCTGTATGCACAAAAGTATAAAATCTTCTTTTACAGTTCTGCAAAACAGAAGGTGATGAACTAAAATTCCATACTGGAGCTGGTGATTTTCATTGTCCACTGGGATTCTTGACTGTATTTCAGCAGGATGTGATTATGATATGATAAAATAGTAATTGATAGTAAACATTGATGTTCCTGCATTAAAATCATTTGTGCCAGAGAGAAATCAACGAGCAGTAATAAAAGATGCAGAAGGAATCACATCACAAATTCTCAAGCATATCTGAAGAATTTGAAGATGGAAAAGAAAAACATAGCACTTGTATGGCTTTGAAGAATTCTTTGAAAAAAAAATAAACAGTGAGTTCCAATTCCTTATTCTCCTGTTTTATTTTTAATGGTTGCTAAAACTGACATATTTGTGACAGATTTCTAGGCTTTCCTGATTGTGGTGAATTCCTATAGCAACTAAATAAGCTTCAAGTTCTTTCCAAAATGAAGTATTTAATATTATGACCACTTCTGATCAGTACATTTAGCACCAAAAGAAAATTTATAGGAAAATCAGCATGAAAGACTGAGTAGACAAGGAAAACTTCAGGACAAACCTTGAAGCATGCACGTTTCACATTTTGTGTAGATGACACATAAAATGACAAATGGAAGTCCAGCTTTTGGTATTTCCCCATGGGAAGAATCATAGCTGCTGTCCAAGCAATGTCCACTCAGGAGATGATTTCCACAGATGATAACATAGTCTCCTTCATTCTACAAAATTATAATTGAGCATTAGATAATTTTGAAAATACTCAAAGAGCTTCTAAGACAAGTCAGGAGTCAATATTTTAGCTGGAAATGGATTGTGCAAAGGAGCTGGGCCTGCATAACTTGCCTTGTCTTGTCTTGTCTTATCTTCCTTCTTTTCTTGCTACCAATTTGAAAGATGTGGGGCACATGGACCATGCCACCAGGAGAACTGGCATGGAACTGGTAAGGGGGAGCAAGTTCAAATCCAAGAAATCTCAAAATTGAGATTAAAAATCTCATCTTGAGACTAGCAGGAATGGAATCAGATCCTTCCCTGTTACCATGCCCACCTCTGATCACGTAGCATGGAGACACCCCCACGGTGGTCAGGTAGTCACATATCTGGCACCTAGATGAAAACAGAGCACTGCCAACACCTTAGCCAAAACCAATTAAATGCATTCACCCCCAAAACTTCTCAGTGCCCGAGGTCCACTCTTGTTCACTGTGGAATAAAGATGCATACACATAAGTTGTTACACACACACACACACACACACACACACACACATACATATGCATGAACACACGGGGACTTGAGCTGTTTTATCAATAAAGGCGAGCATAAGCTGTTTCACTAAATATCATCTAAGAGTAACTGATTTATCCTAGGAGAAAGTCTTCCCCTCTAGGCACTCCCAGCTGGAATGGAATCCTGCAGAGCCCACACTTTCCAGATTTAACACTCTCCTTCCTGGCTCGGCTACCAGTGGTGTCCAGGCATCCCAGAAAGAAGCAGAGCCACAGAAAGAGATGCTTCAAAGACCATGAAGGGAGATAGTGAGAATGAGTACCCACTGCCATGGGTGTTTGTGTTCAGCTCCCCCTGCAGCCCCAGACACTGTGCGCTCAGAGCACAGAAGTACACAGCTGAATCGCTCCAGTGCACACGGGCTTTCCTCAGGATGAAAGAAGAGTCGCTCTTGCTAAACTCAGCCTCAAAGCCATTCATGCCATGGACCACTGGGTCTCCTGAGTAGTAGCTGAGAAGCAGTTGCAGCCCCTGCCGTGGGTACTGGACATACCAGAACAGGCTAGGTGGCACAGAAGAGGAATAGTTGCATCTTATCTGCAGAGAGGCATCTTCAGAGACAGTGACTTGAGCATCAGGCTGAGTCACTGACTGAGCACTGGTGTCTCCTGGAAGGGAATAGTATGTCAGTAATTACAGGGCAGACTTCATTGAGGACAGTCAGAATCCTAGGATGCAGAGACCACAAGGCAGCTGTACTCACTCAGAATAAAGTGTACTGCCAGCAATGGGAGGATGGCCAGGCGCATGGCTGAGCCTTGTGAAGACTGCAGCTCTGATTTGGAACAGGATTGCAGGAATGTGGCTGAAGAAAGCAAGAGCTTGAAAATAGGTGTGGAGAAGGGTCAACTGGAGAAGTTCCTGATCAGATAAAAACAGTGAAGCTGCTAACACAAGCCTGGAAGCTTTAGAGTGTCTGAGCCTTGTCTCTTGCCTTTGCTATAAACTCAGGCAGCAGCAAAGAAAGGATGAGATGCCAGTAGGTGGTGAAGACCTTCAAAGGAAGAAAGAACACTAGAAGGTACTTCAGCGCCCTCTGGAGGAGAAACGAGGAACCAAATGTCCCAAGGGTCCACAGTTGGCCACCTGTTGTGTTCTTATTTCACAGACAAGCAAAACCATCAAAATGCAATTGCTTCTTTTTCTAATCTATTATGAGATATTAGTTATAGAACTCCCTGGAAATAGATGGCTTGTTAATATTCCTTGTGAAACCAGGTCATGAAATGATCCCCAGACTTCAGATGCAATTGTCTCAGGCTGGGTGTGAATGGCCACCACAACCATGGTGATGATGCCTGATGGTACAGACATCGCCATTGATGGATGTTCTGCAGCACTGAGGCAACAGGAAAACACATGATGTTAGACTACCTCTGCTCTCTATGAGAAGTTTTGACTCCAGATGGGAAAGCTTTACTAAAGAAACTAAAACCTGGAGACTTCCATGGCTGGTGACATTATTGTCCTCCAGTAAAAAAACCTGAGATGAAAAACTTTTTCTGGGCCAATGGAATGCAATGACTAAATCAGAATGCACATTTTCTTTGACTCTAGGAAGAAATCAGTTCTTCTCTTGGGTCTTCTCTCATCTGTTCCTTCCCCAGGGATTGTCTTTCCTGGAGATGGTTTATGTTCACTGTCAAGTTTTTAGTTTATGAATGAGCCTGTGGAGGGTGAGTGTATGTGTGTGCATGTTCCTGTTTCTCTCAATTTCCCCCATAATTTAAAGGACAGCAGTATAAAGGAGAATAAACTCAAATCCACAAGTGTTAGAAGAATGAAGATCATCTCAGAACCCAGATTTACCAGTACTTCCAGAAGAAGGGAGGAGGTAGAGTCATACTGAAGTTTGATTGAAGCAAGCACATCCAAAACCAAGACCAGCAATTCACGTTCTTATTTAAGAACATTAGTGGCGGATGACAAGATGACAGCGCCAGGAGAACATTGTGTCTGAGGAATAGGACAGCATTTCCCATACAGCGACCAATGAGCTGAACTCTGGGCCCTAAAATAACAGCAATCGTGTTTCCCAGGTGAGAGGAAACTCTCAAGGCAGGGGAATCACTCAGATCCACTCTCAGGTCCCCCAGCCAGAACCTGGAAGAGATCCCGGGTCACGCAGGCACTAGGTCACCAGACCAGAGCCACAAGCCTGCCTGTCCTGATCACCTTCCCAGGCTGAACAGTGAACACAAAAACACCAGAGCCTGGAAGTCCCTGTCGCAGGAGAACTCCACAGGGAAGGAAGGAAATGATACTGACTTGGATCACCCAGTCTTTCCCTGGAAAAAGTCTTGTAGACCTGCAAGTACTAGCCACCATCGCTGAATTGGGCTCCACCCTCAGACACAGACAGTCACTGTGCGCCAGCTATCTGGCACAGACTGAGCTGTGTGCCCCAAGGCAAAAAAAAGACTGGGAGTCCCTGTCTCGAGAGAACTCCACAGGGAAGGAAGGAAATGGTACTGACTTGGGTCACCCAGTCTTTCCCTGGAAAAAGTCTCCCAGACTGGCGGGTACTTCTCCTTCACTCTCCCCTTACCCTCTCTCCTCCCCACTCTCTCTCCCCAATCCCTTCTTTTCTCCACCCTCTTCTCTCTCTCATGTGATCTGTCAAAATGTGGTCATTGAGAATCTGAACAGGTACCATTTAGTAAGGCATTTTTATGCCAAAAACATAACACAAAAGACAGAATCTTCTTCAAACATTTAAGAGTGCAAGTGTGGTAGTAGCAAACAATGAGAGCAGAAAAGAAGTTTGGAATCAGTTGGAGAAGAGAGATACAGATTCCCTCCAAATATGTTCTGAAAATAAACCAATATGGCCTTGAGTTAGGAAACCAAGAAGCAAATAATCAAAACGTAAACCAGCATTAACTAAGGTGGTAAAATCTCAATGGTAACACCTATGTGTTCAATGAAGAGTCATGGGTCTCATGAATAAGTCCAACTCAGTCATTCATCCTAGCCAGATCCAAAATATATTTATGACGCCTTTATCATCACCAGGCCAATAGAAACTGTAACTGATAAGTATGTGGTAAAAAACAGTCTTCAAAATGTTTTACTTTTTGGATACAATGAAAAACTGAAGACTATGTCATGTGATCATACCACTGGGCTCTGCTTAGACCATGAGTCTACTTGGGCAAGGAACTCTGTTGCATAACTGGGAAAGAGACCTCTCTATCTAGACCAGTTGTCCATCACTGTAGAAACCTATATATGCTTCAAAATAAAATTTCTTTAATGAGAGGGAAGAACTACACTTATCTCCGTGCGCAATTATATAGATTCAGAATACAGTTTGAAGCTACACTGATTTAGGAAAGTGGCCATCATAGGTTCTCCTCTAGTGTTTATGGCCTCTCCGTCCCGGGGTAGTTGACTGGATTTACAGTATTGGGGCAGAAACACTTCCTATGGAGCAGCCCTTAAGTCCAGTAGACATACGTTAGTTTCTCCCAAGATGAAAATGCTGCTATTCCACCCTTGTGGATATCTTCATGTTGGTCACTGTTTTGGTTCAAAGGTCTGCATTTTGGTAGAATTATTTATTGCTTTTCTTCTTTGGAATCTTACATAACACATTTAGATATTATGAGAATTTATCCTTAGTGAGGAGTCTTCAGGTCAGTTCTAGCTAAATTCCTCCAAGTCCTATGTCTGAAGTGTGTGGTGTCCTAAGCAAAATGTCTTATCTTCAAGTTCTATGAGGCAATCAAGGACAATAGTGATGAACTATTTCATTTGGAAGAAACCCTTGAAGCCCCTGACCAACACCTTGAAGGTGGATTTTTCATGCCTGGCACTGGGATTTTTTAGATTTAGTATTTGTTCTAAGTTTGACAAACTCTCATCTGAGATGTTCTATCTTCTGCCATTAGAAGTAGTTTTAGTTTTAGGGGATTAGAAATTGAATTTGGCATTCTATTGTGCTCCCTAATCAGTAAGATAGCATGTACTTCTTTGCTGTTCTTTCTGTAGAGAAACATGTATCTTTTATGAGAGACATTATGGTTTACATTTTAGATATTCCTTTCTTTACAGAAAGATAAATACGAGCACTAGAGTATTTTAATTTAAACTGGTATTTTGTTGACATAATTGAAATGAATAAAATCTTTGGCTTTCTTTTCCAGTTTTAGAATAGTTATCAGAGAACCTGATTCCAATGAGTGAGTACACCACATCACGGGAATCTAATGTACCTGCAAAGGCAGACAAGAGTAGACATAAGGGGAAGAGATTTCTCGACACAGTTTTTTATAACCCTACTGCCTCCTATATAATGTGTATGACAGAGAAGTACCTGTCTCTCAGAGACTCTTCTTAAGAGCTCCAACAGCTGTGTTTCATGAGCAGCTTCACTAAGTAAAGGTTGTCACGGAGTGTGATGGCTTGAATGAGAATGACCCCCAGAGGCTCAACATCTGAATGTCTGGTCCCCAGTTGATGGACTGTTTAGGAAGTTTCAGGAGGTGTGGCCTTGCCAGAAGAGGAATATCACTAGTGCTACTCTTTGTAATCTCAAAGTCAAAGCCAGGCTAAGTCAGTCTCCCTTTCTCCTCCTTTCTCTCTCTTTCTCTCTCTCTCCCTCCCTCACTTCCTCTCTTCTTTTCCCTCTCTCCACCACCTTCCTTCCCTCCCTCATGCTTGTGATCAGATGTAAAAGCTCAGCTACTGCTCCAGGACCATGCCTGCCTGCCTGCCTGATATTGTACTGGCCAACATGATAGTCACCTTCTAAAACTGTGACATAGCTCCCAAGTAAATGCTTTTAAATTGTCTTGGTCATGGTGTCTCTTCTCAGCAAATAGGCTAGTAACTGAGATGAGGAGTTGAGCTGAACTCTGTAACTTGGACAAAAGAGAGGAAGGATGTAAATAACTTGTGGAGTGAGACTGAAGCAGATTTTTAAAGACTACAGTCTAGGTTTCTCATTTACATCATAAATTTGTGGGATAATAACAGAAGATTGCTGGAGAATACTTCAGGACTTTTCTTGAGATGTTTGCTTTTAAGACTTCCAGTTAGGGAGAGAACTTTATTTCAAGGGATCATATCCTGGGTTGTCTTTAGCACTGTCTTCCATCATGTCAGTCAGAATATCCACAGATTCCTAGGTTTCTAGATATTTGACCTGAGACTTGTTGCTGTTTTTCAGGAAGCTGGTGAGCAGCACTTGGAGAAAGCACACAGCCTCCCTCACAGGGCTGCTCCCCTAGGCCTCCTGCACCTATGGTTTGTGTGCAGCTTCCCCTGCAGTCTCCCTCACTGTGTCCCTCACAGCACAGTAGTACAGGGCAGAGTCTGACAGCTGCACTGAGGACGTCTGCAGGTGGAAGGAGCTGCTGCTCTTATGGAGAGTGGCGTGGAACCCTCGGTGCTCTGTCCTCTTGTTGCCTGTGGAGCTCTTCAGAAGCAGCTGAGGGGCTTTGTTGAGATATTGCACATACCAGAAGAGGAAAGGATCTGTGTAAGGAGTCTGATAGGTGCAGTTCAGCATCACAGGCATCCCCTCTGTGACAGTGACCAAGCCTTCTGTCTGCGTCACTGAGTCTCCATTGCTCCTTCCTAAAAAGGAAACAAACAAGGAGGAATTACTGTTCTACATGAGGAGAAGGATAAAGACTGCCATAGTTGTAAGACAAAGACATCATTAACACTCAGGGTAAAATGTAACTTACTGAGCATGAAGAGGAGCACAAGAACTGAGCAGGTGACAGGAAGCATGTTCATAGAAGAAATGACACTTGGTCCTTGAGTGCACCAATCTCACAGGTCAAGTCTTCAGCAGGACCTCATCCAACCCCTCACTCATGGGCAAGGACCTCTGTCAGCACAGTGAGTCTGTCATGTTAAGCCACCTGAAGGAGATGCTAACTGCATCTGTAAAGGCAGCGCCCTCTGCTGATTTCCCTTGAAACCTCACCCTAAGGAGGCAGGCCTCAAGTCCCCAATGAAAGCCTGAAATCACCAATGGTCTTGATCTGTATGTATCCTATGTTATTTAGTGTGATGAGTGCACATAAAAATACACACACACACACAAATATACCTCTGCAAATATTTATCTACTTTTTCTTACTATAGTTCTTAGAGAATGTTATTCAATGAATTTTGATTATACTCATCTACGTTTCCACTCCTGATATATCCATCCACTCTTCCCTGCCTACCCAATTCTGTGCTCCTCCCCGCATTTAAAATAAAACACACCGAGTTTTAGGTTACGGGTTGTGCTGCCCATATACTGTTAGCATCATGTCCTCCAGTAGAGGGTGGTCTATGCACCATGAGCTTCACCTTTAAAGAAAGTGGCATCTCTCTCCCAGTAGCACAAAGTGCCATCAGCTCCTTGGCTCCTTCCCTCTCTGTGATGGAGTTTTCTGGCCTGATCCTTTGCTAGTCTTCTGTCTGCTGCCAGCCTCTGTGAGTTCATATGGGCAGCTGTCTTGCTGTGCCCAGAAAACACTGTTTCCTTGTGTTTGTCCACCACCTACGGCTCTTCTAGTCTTTCCACCTCCTCTTCCTCAATGACTGCTGAGCCCTGGGAGGAGGTCGTGGGATAGAGAGTCCCATCTTGGTGGCTGACATGTGGTCCCCCATCTTGGTGGCTGACGTGTGGTCCCCCATCTTGGTGGCTGACATGTGGTCCCCCATCTTGGTGGCTGACACATCGTCTCTTCTCTTCGTCAGCACAGTGGGTTCTTGCTCTTTGACATTCACCATGCGCTGCAACAAGGGGAGGATAATGAAAATATATTTCAATTGTTAAAATAGTTTAATTGCTTTTACATATTAAACTTTTATTTTCAATTCACTGTGACAACTACATTTTTGTTGAGTTAACATTGCAATTAATAACAGCACACACCTTATTAAAATAATATATTAATTTTGACATTATTGTTAATAAAGTTTAACATTTAACATTCACCTCTTTTAAATAAATTATTGGTTTTAATATTTTAATTTAATTTTTGATAAGCTGAATGGTATACCTCATTAGTTTATTAATTAAAATTGATTTATTATTCTGAATAATTAATTAAACCAACAACATTTATACTGAGGTAAGAATAGACAAATTATCAACTTAATTTTTTCTTTTCATAAAATTTAAATATTCTTTTTAAAATTTTATTTATTTTCAAATTAATTACAGTTTATTCACATTGTATCCCAGATGTAGCCCCCTCCCAATCTCACTCTTCCTCCCTCTTCTCCTCTCCCACCCCTCCTCCAGGCCACTGATAGTGGAGGTCCTCCTCCCCTTCCATCTGACACTAGCCATCAGGGCTGTCTACACTGTCTTCCTCTGTGGCCTGGTAAGGATGCCCCCACTCCTAAGGGACTTCATGAAACTGAAAAGCTTCCCTGAAACAAAAGACACTTTCATCATAACACAATGACAGCTACAGACTGGGAAAGGGTCTTCACCAACCGTATATCTGACAGAGGGCTAATATCCCAAATATATAAAGAAGTCAAGAAGTTAAACAGCAACAAACAAGTAATCCAATTAAAAAATGGGGTAGAGAGCTAAAAGGAGATTCTCAATAAAGGAATTGTGAATGGCAAAGAAACACTTAAAGAAATGCTCAAAATCCTTAGTCATCAGGGAAACACAAATCAAAACGACCTTGAGATTTTACCTTACACCCATCAGAATGGCTAAGATCAAAAACTCTACTGACAACACATTCTGAACAGGTTGTGGAGAAAGGGGAAACCTCCTCCATTTCTGGTGGGAATATAAACTTGTACAACCACTTTGGAAACCAATCTGGCACTTTCTCAGACAATTAGGAATAGTGCTACTTCAAGATCCAGCTATACCACTCCTGGGTATATATCCAAAAGATGCTCAAGTATACAACAAAGTCATTTGCTCAACCATGTTCATAGCAGCTTTATTGGTAATAGCCAGAAGCTGGAAACAACCCAGTTGTCCCTCAGTTGAGGAATGGATACAGAAATTGTGGTATACTTACACAATGGAATACTACTCAGCAATTAAAAACAAGGAAATCATGAAATTTGCATGCAAATGGTGGGATCTAGAAACAATCATCCTGAGTGAGATATCCCATAAGCAGAAAGACATATATGGTATATACTCACTGACATATAGTATAGGGTAATCATGCTAAAATCTGTACACCTAAAGAAACTAAGCAAGAAGGAGGACTCTGGATAAGATGATCAATCCTCACTCAGAAAGACTAAGGGCATGGACATTGGAAAAAGGAGAAAACAGGGCACAGAAAAAGAGCCTACCACAGAGGGCCTCCGAAAGACTCTACCCAGCAAAGTATCAAAGCAGATGCTGAGACTCATAGTCAAACTTTGGGCAGAGTGCAGGGAATCTTATATAAAAGGGGGAGATAGAAAGACCTGGAAGGGACAGAAGCTCCACAGGGAGAACAACAGAACCAAAAATCTGGGCCCAGGTGCCTTTTCTGAGACTGATACTCCAATCAAGAACCATTCATGGAGATAACCTAGAACCCCTGCGCAGATGTAGCCCATGGCAGCTCAGTCTCCAAGTGATTTCCCTAATACGGGGAGCAGGGACTGTCTTTGACATGAACTCAGTGGCTGGCTCTTTGATAAAATATTTTTTTTTAAGGATGGAGAAAACTGTCCTAAATTGTCTGAGGGAGTTGAAGCTAACTTTCTTATTTTGTGTTTTTAATGTCTACATTATACTTGGCACTTGCAAACTAGCAACTGGCAAATGCTGCCCTGGAAGGCCCGTGACACAGGATGTGGACACAGCCCCATGGTTTGAGGACAGGCAGCAGGTGCCAGTGGGGCAGTGTGTACTTGCTGCACAGAAGTACATAGCTGAGTCTCCAGGCTGAGTGTCTGTGATGTGCAGGGAGAAGTGTTTGGCCTTCTTATCCAGTAAAACTGTGAGTCTTTGGTTCTGCTTTCTGTCCACATTTGAACGAATGTCCATGAAGAACTGAGGACCTTTCCCAGGTTCTTGCTTATACCAAGAGAAATAGTCCTAGGCACTGTCTGTGTAAGTGCAGTTGATGACAGCGCTGGCTCCCTCCTGGACTCTCAGGATGGAAAGGTGCTGCTCCACCTGCTCTCCTTGGCTCATCCCTATGCAGAAAGATGGAGAGAAAGGAGAAAGGTTGTCAGGTCATCACATATCAGAAATCTCTTTTACTACAGTTACAGTAACTAGAGAAAACCTGAATAAAATATCGATTCCCCCTGATGTCTCAGAAATGCCCACTGGTTATTCTGTGACCCTAAAATATTAACTCACCATCCATCTGCAGCCACAGAAACATGAATAAAGTAGAAACACATGTCTTCATTGTTCTTCCCAATGAAATTGAAATCCAGTGTCAATCGTGACAACCAGCAGGTCAGCTACAGCTGCCAGGGTGTTGTTCTTTCTCAGTAACAATTCTAGTTCTGGAGTCTTCCCCTCAGCCACTGAGGAAAGGGCTTAGCTTCTGCACAGTCAGCACACAAGGAAATGAATTCTCTGCATCCTCCCCAGCAGTTGAGAATTACTGCCACCTTGTGTTTGAATCTCTAAACAGCAAAGAGTCTGGTTAAGTGTTCTCTGACCCTATGTGTCTCAGAGGCATAAAACACAATATGTCATATCACGTAGGTTCTAAAACTAAGAGAGAAAGAATAGTATTTGTACATACTAGTGAAGCTGTTTCTTTTCTTTACATGTAGTATAGGCTATGTATGATGCTTCATATACGAATGTATGTACATAAAATGTTCATATATAAATCTATGTATGTGGTGTATATATGGGTGTGTTTGTGAGTGTGTGTGTCTGTGTGTGTGTCACATTTGTTCTGTCTAGAACTGTTTTGACCTTTCCACTCTCACACTGCAGAATTCTTGGATCATTCATCAAGTATTCTCCCATTTCTTAGAGAAAAATGGTTATGTATGTAGTTGTCCTTGTGAATTACAGCACTCAAGAAAATGCTTTTTCAAGTCTCTTATGGGCTTTCAGTAGCAAGAAGACAGCGTTCTTTCTATTTCCGTGATTTCTTGTTGATAATATAACTACGATGTTTCTATGCTTGTATCTTGCATTCCATAGAAACCAGCCTGGAATCACAAATGCACATAGCTACTCTTAGAAAAGGTCTCATGAGTCATTTGGTCATGAGTGTGGCAACATCCATGTGGCTTATTCTCACAGCATCCAGTGTTGTCGACTGAATTACTGATAGAAAAGTAGTGTGGATCCCCTGGAGAATCTGCCAAGTACTGCAACAACCCAGCTTTCCTCCTTCCTCTGGCTCTTCCTGGCACCCCTTTGATTCTAGCCCATGTTCTTTCCTTTGTGTCTACTGCAAATATCTAAAAACACCATGTATCTGGAAATCTAGTATATGTGGGCTCATGAAGCACGTAGGCCAGAGTTACTGTCCTCTATTTCAGTTCCCTGGTACCATCCCCAGCCCTCTAACAGACCACTTGCAGGGGCCAATTCTTTCACTCTTCCTCTGTTCTCTGGGATTCAGCTGAACCTCTCTGCATTTCCTCTCCTCCCTCACCCATATTACTTTGTGTCAAATGCCAACAGAGACACTCCCCCTGGAACCCTGGAGGCCACACCTGTCTGGGAAATAGGTAGCCCATCCTCACTCACCCTCATGCCCTACAATGAAATTTCCCCAGTTTCATCCCTACTCATGAGGCCAACCACTTGAATGGGACTGTCCTTCTCCGTTTCCGTATTTCAGGTACTGAATCAAGCCTTGCAGAAGACCCAGCTTGCCTCATTCTTATGAACCCTCTTAGCACTCTCTCTAATTAATCTCCTTTCCTTCATGCCATCCTCATATATATAAAAATAAACCTTTGGTAAGCATCAGAGGTAAGCTTCACCAACAGAGTACAAGACATGGAATCTCATTGAAGACAAGGTGGAAGAAATGGACAAATATCTCTGTCAAAGAAAATGTTAAATAAAAAAAAATAATCCTGGGAGAAAATATCCATGAAAGCTAGGGCATCATAATGAGATTGAATCTACAAATGATATAAATAAAGGAGAAGAAACCTGTCATTCCTGTTGGCAGAGGCCTGGACTGGAGCTGGGTACTGGAGCTCAGCTCTGGGACAGAGACAATGGGTTCCATTTCCCTCAAGGGAAGTTATAGCACCTTAGGATGAGGCATTAGTGTGCTAAGCCAGGGTGTGGAAAAGATATTTTGTTGAGTATTTTTGCATCAATGTTCATAAGGGAGATTCATTTGAAAATTTCTTTCTTTGTTGGGTCTTTGTGTGGTTAGGTATCAGGGTGACTGTGGCCTCATAGAATGAGTTTGGCAATGTTCCTTCTGCTACCATTTTGTGGAATAGTTTGAGGTGTATTAGTTTTAGTTCTTCTTTGAACATCCAGTAGAATTCTGTGCTAAAACCACAGAGAAATGACAAAACCAAGAGCTGGTTTTTGAGAAAATCAACAAGATAAACAAACTTTTTGCCAAACTAACTAAAAGACAGAGGGAGAGTATCCAAATTAATAAAATTAGGAATGTAAAGGATTGGATAAGACAACAGAAAATTCAAAGGTGACATCCAAAGAATTTTTAGATCATACTTTGAAAACCTGTGCTCCACTACATTGGAAAATCTAAATGAAATGTATGATTTTCTTGATAGATACCATGTACCACAGTTAAATAAAGTTCAGGTTAGGAATTTAAATAAACTATAACCTTTAAGGAAATAGAAGTTGTCATCAAAAGCCTCTCAACTGTAATTATTAAAGAGATTATTGCTACTATAGAGAATACCTGTTACTTTTCAGTCAGCCAAGAGAAATGGTGCCTGGAAGGTAAGATTCCCCAGAGTATGGAAACAGAAGACTTTCACTTAAAGAAAAGGTTCTTGGGGAAACAGTCTCTTTGGCACTTTCTGGAAAGAGGTCATGATGAAAAGTGTTTTCCTTAGTTTACCCCTCTCACTGTGTTCCTCTCACTGCATGATAAAGGGGGCAGGCTACAGGGAAAGTTGGCAGCAGAAGTCAGTGTCATCTGCAAGGTGCTTGTTTTCAAGATATGAAGAATATACCAGCCCTGCATCAGCAAGACCTTCACTGAGGCTCAGAGGAAAGTGAAGGATGCCAGATGCTGTGTGGCAGAATCAGAGTCCCTGAAAGCCTTGAGAGGTCAATGAGTGACATGATGAGGGCGAAACCTGAGGTACAATAGGAACACTGGATGTTTGAGATTCCAGCAAGAGTAAATATCAGCTGAAAAAAGCTGCAGGATTTGAAAACTATAGTGCATGTGGGTGTTAGAAGCAAGGATAACTATATACTAGAAATAATTCCTCACAGGAATACTTACATTCAAATCATAACACTTCAGTAACCTACTCAGTATAACACCTGATGAAACAGCACTTCCTGGAATTGGAAGAATACAAGATTCATCTTAGTGTTGGAAAGAACTATCTAGGCCTTGAGACTGCATATGAAGCCTTTACGGCTTTCAGTAGTACTGGGCAGTCCTTCATCATGATCTGCAGGGACCCAAGACTCCTTTTTCTGATGTCAGAGCTTGGGGAATCTTTTGTGTTTGTTAATCTGAATCCTTCATTTCAAGGGAAGAAATGCAAGATTACTACACTTCAAGGCATGTATGTAAGATTGCCCGGAACTGAACCTGGGTTTTTGTTTTGTTTTGTTTTGTTTTTAATCTAAGCAGATGGTATTTTTGCTTCAATCAAAGATGGTTTTAAAAGTCAGAAGTTTTGAAAGGGTTCATCTTTTTTATTGATAATGGGTGTTTCTTCATGAGAAAAGTACTGATTTCATCCATAAGTAGGGTTTGCAGGAAGCAGCTCTGAGAGTTTGCATTACAGTAACATGCATGTGGGCACTCCATCTGAGCACATAAGTAAGCAGTCAGGAAAGGAACAGGAAACTGCTTTGAGGAGAGGTCTGTGACTATCTGGTGGATGTGATCAGTTTCTTTTCTCTGCCAGCTAAAGTACAAGGCAGGGAAAATTTTGACTGCAAAACAAAGAAGGGAAAACACAGTATACAGAATCGACTGATGAATAAAAGCTAAACAAAGAAACAAACACACAACTGTGTGCATGAGCTTGCACACGTGCACACACACGGGGGGGGGGCAGCAACATAAAGAGGAAGAGAAAGAGAGAACGAAAGAGAGAGAGATAGAGGACAGAGAACACAGAGAGGACATTAAGGAACCCAAAATTCTCGTGTCTTCTCCAAGACTGGTGTTTGTAAGGGTCTTTAAGAGCTTTTCCTCTGTACCCATTCCACCGTTGATGGACATCTGGGTTGTTTCCAGGTTCTGGCTATTACAAATAGAGCTGCTATAAACATGGTTGAGCAAGTGTCCTTTTTGTGTACTTGAACAAACTTTGGGTATATACCTAGCAGTGGTATAGCTGGGTCTGGAGGAAGCACTATTCCTATTTGTCTTAGAAAGCGCCAGATAGCTTTCCAGAGTGGTTGTACCAGTTTACATTCCCACCAGCAGTGGAGCAGGGTTCCCCTTTCTCCACAACCTCTCCAGCATGTGTTATCGCTTGAGTTTTTCATCTTGGCCATTCTGATGGGTGTAAGGTGGTATCTCAGGGTCGTTTTGATTTGCATTTCCCTGATGGCTAATGAGGATGAGCATTTCTTTAAGTGTTTTTCTGCCATTCGATATTCCTCTGTCGAAAATTCTCCGTTTAGCTCTGTTCCCCATTTTTTAATTGGATTACTTGGATTGCTGCTTTTCAGCTTCTTTAGTTCTTTGTATATACTGGATATTAGTCCTCTGTCAGATAAAGGGTTAGTGAAGATTCTTTCGGAATACTACTCAGCAATCAAAAAGGAGGAAATCATGAAATTTGCAGGCAAATGGTGGGATCTAGAAAAGATCATTCTGAGTGAAATATCCCAGAAGGAGAAAGACAAACATGGGATATACTCACTTATATAGACCTATAAGATATGGTAAACATAATGAAATCTATACACCTAAAAAAGATAATCAATTGAGGGGACATGGGGTAAGATGATCAATCCTCATTTAGAAAGACAGATGGGATGTGCATTGAACGTATGACAGGAGTCTACTGAGCGCATCTGAAAAACTCTAACTAGCAGTGTTTTCAAAGCAAAGACTCATGACCAAACCTTTGGCAGAGTACAGGGAATCATAAGAAAGAAGGGGAGTTAGTCTGATGGGGAAAGGATAGGAGCTCCACAAGGACAAAATATATCTGGGCACAGGGTCTTTTCTGAGACTGACATTCAACCAAGGACCATGTATGGATATAACCTAGAACCTCCACTCAGATGTAGTCTGTGGTAGCTCAGTAACCAATTGGTTTCCCAAAGTGAGGGGAACAGGGACTATTTCTAACAGGAACTCGATGACTGGCTCTTTGGTCTCCCCACCCCCGAAGGGAGGAGCAGTCCTGTTAGGCCACAGAGGAGGGCTTTGCAGCCAGTCCTGAAGATACCTGATAAAACAGGATCAGATGAATGGGGAGGAGGTCCCCCCCATCAGTGGACTTGGAAAGGGGCACGGTGGAGATGAGGGAAGGAGGGATGGAGGGACTGGGAGGGAATGAGGGATCGGGACATGGCTGGGATACAGAGTTAATAAAATGTAACTGATAAAAAAAAAAGTTAAATAAAAAATTTTAAAAAAAAAGAGCTTTTCCTCCCCTCATTTAGGGTTGCTCAGTTTGAATAAACACAAGATGGATGATTGACGCACAGCTTTGACATAAGCATGTACTGATCAGGCCTAGAACTTGTTCAGGTCCAAGAGCAGCAGGAGGCCAACTAATGGACAAAAGCCTCACCAGGCCTCTGTATTATACTGCCAAGCTTTATCTCAGTTCAAGAGGCTGAAGAAAAAGCCAACCATTTTGGATTCCAACATTGTTGCTAAGTATATGGCACCTCTGATTACCTGTTTCCACAACAGTGAATCTATTTAACACTATTCCCTCTGAAAGAGTGGTGATTCTTAGTTGTCCACTAGTTCTCTCTCACTAGATTTATTAATCTTCTCAGGGAAGGGCTTCTATCTATGCACACCCTGTGCCTCTGCAGTGCAGCTATGGAAGTTTTGTGGCTGCAGTTATTGTCGACATGTCCAGTCTCTTAGATGCTTGGGGCATGGAAGAATCTTCTCCTTGTAGGTTGTTCACTGTTGAACAGAAACATGGGCTAGAACTCAGAAATCAGCACATATATTTTCCAAGTTCATTTTCAAATTATCAAGAAGACCTGGCCTCATCAATGATGCAGCTTCTGAACTTAGATGTCCCTGTTTCCATTACTGATAGATTGAAATCACCAGCTGGTTGTAGGCTTACAGCCCCCATAACTCCCAGAGTTTATCCATGCTCCCCTTTATCACAGGGGATGTGGTTCTGATCCTCATTTGGAACTAGGTTCCAAAGAAAGAAGAGTTCCTGCTATGGAGTATGTATCTATTCTGTTTTCTAGAGCCCTTGGTTTTTAACCTAACCAGGCAGAGGAAAGATCAATCTACAAACAGACACACACACAGAGACACAGATACACACACACACACACACACACACACACAACACACAAACAGTGGTAATTTCTTAAAACCATGGTTTAAGGGACAGAAGCACCACCATCCTGTCGTTTGTCATCTGGTGCTTGCCACCTCCACCTCATTCTGTCACTGGAACACACTGTGAGATGCCTGAATGTCAGCTAATTAAGAAGAAATTTCAAAGACATCCATTCTCTGACTTATCCTAGAACAGATTAAAAGGTAACAGTTTAATTCAATAGCATATGAATGCAAAAAGAATTATATATATATATAGTTTTTTATTTGTTTTTACAGTGTAACATGACCAAAAGCCCCAGTGCCAGACACTCATATTCACCAAAGTGTAACCTGGAACAGGATCTGAGTTTGTGATCTTCTATCAGTGTAGGTAAGAGATGTGGGCTCTTGTATGTGTATGCAAAGTCAAAGCAATTTTTATTAAGAGAATTATAAAAAAAGAGGGAAATTAAGGAAAAGTAGAGAAACCTCAAAGAGAATACCATTTCAGAGAGGAAAAAGCTGTCTGTCTTCTTGTCTAAGGTTCTCATAAGGCTATGGAAGAGACTGGGCATGTGCAGATGTAATGATGTTGGGATTACTTAATCATCTGGGTGATCATTCTTCATGCATGTTTCAACTTGGGATATGGTCATATAATATTTAGGTACTACCTCTGACATGCACATTCTTGGATACCGACTTTGACTGCCTGACAGCAAGTCACTAGCTGCTGTTGACACTTCTGCATTTCATGTGTCTTTAGTGCTGTTAAATATATTAAGCTTTTTCGTCTCTTTGGTAATAAAAATAGCTGCGTGGGACAAGAGAATACTGTGAGACTTCAGAAAGGAAACTGAATTGGATCTGTACAAAATTCAACAAGGGGAAAACTGATGTTGGCAGGAGCAGAGATGGTGTTTACACCAGGAGCCCTGAGGAAATTCATAGAGGTGTGACCTGTTCTGAGACTCCATCTATGAACCAGCATTGATGATCTGATCCAAAGAAGACTCAAAGTGTATCTCCCAGCTGCAAGGAACCAATGAGACTGAGGTCAAACAAGAGCTAACAATTAGAATAGTGTTGTTCTCAAGCTTGGTCAGAAACGCTTTTTTTCCCCCAGTGGGTTAATGCAGAGATGCATAACTGTCCATGGTAATGAATGTGAGTATTGAGAACTCAAAACTAAATGGGGTATCTATATGAACCCCTCCACAGCCAGGAAAATACCACAGAAGGAGTTGGAAAACTGAAGCATTCCAACGATAGGGAGAACGCTCCAAGTGCTGAGAAAAGGAGATTGTGAGTGATCAGCTACAACTGAAACATCTCTACCAACTCCTTGTCACAACAAAGCCTAGGGAACATCTTGGAAGAAAAGTGGAAAAATGTAGAAGAGAGGAAGGAGAACTTCAAAATGTCCTCTGGACATGACGTGACTGTTGCACAACATGAATCCACAGGACCTGGTGGTTTCCTGCACCAGAAATGCACAAAACCAAAACAGCTAGAAATTCAAGTATGGAGAGCAACAGGACTCCTGAGGCCCCTCTTTTCTTACTGAGGAGATATTGGTAATTGATAGATGGTGGGTGAGGAGAGTCATCTTTCTTTAGGAAGGTGGACACTTGTAGGTTCCCATGCAACAGTGGATGATCCCACACCCATAAGCATATGCCACCACTAATTAGATTCAGTGGGTTATAAAAAAAAAAAAAGAAGGAATAGGGGACATGAAGCTTAGGGCACTATGTGTTCCAGATGAGGTGTTTTCATAAAGTAAATACTTTCAAAATCAAGCATGCTCGAGCTCAGATCTTCCTGTACATATCATGTTTGTGTGCAGGCTGCAGGTGCCTGGGGAGCACTGTGTGCTCGCTGCACAGAGGTAGACAGCAGAGTCACTGGGCTGGGAGTCTCTGATGTGCAGGGCAACATGCAGGCTGGCTTTATTGAGGTGAGCTGTGAATCTGCCTTCTTCCTTGTCACCATTGGAGAAGATGGACACCAGCAACTCGAGGCCTTTCCCGGAAAGCTGTCTGTACCACCTGAAGTTGTTGGAAGCACTATCACTGAAAGTGCAGTTGAGAGAGGCCATGGCTCCCCCTGGGACACTGAGGGATTCTGGGTTCTGCTGCACCTTCTGCTGGCTGCTCACCCCTGTGCAGAAAGACAAAGTCAGGCAAACAGGAATGGAGGCATGGGGATGCTAACACTGTAGAATGCTGACACTTGTCCATGGGACTCCCACCCTTTAAATAAAGACTTAAAACATTGGTGTTTCTACCATTATCCTAGAGTAATAACTGAAACAACTTCACACACCACAATTTATATACAAAGGAAATGTCCAAACTCACAGTTAAACTGAAGCCACAGGAACACCAGCAAAAAGCTCAAGGATTTCATCACTCTCTCTTCCCTTCTTCACTGAGGATTCAGATTTTAACCCCCCCCCCAAATTGGTCTCACATTTCTAATGTTTCTTCTTCAGGAAACATCAAGATACAGTTCCACCAAGTAGAGAAAAAAAGCACTTTTCACCACCTTTTGTTTTCATCATCAAACCCCTCCCCTCCTTCATTACCTCTTTTCTCCTCCCCTTTTCTCCACAAATTTCTCACTCAAAACCACTTGAGAGTTTTCCCCAGTCTCTGAGAAGAGGCTGCCATCTTGTGGATACTGACAGTGACCAAAGAATTGCTAAAAATAAACCTTTCTTAAGTGAGTTTCTAAAAGTAAAAATCTGCCATCTTAGTTAAACACAAAGTTAGGAGACATTTGCTCCAAGTCAGTGTGCAGGAACATGCATGTTTTCACATATTTCAAGTTAAGTTTGAAATACATCCTGTTACCTCAAGCACCCACTTTCTTGTGTTTAATGGTCTGCACTTTTTCTGTCCCCAACTCTGAGTGAGGTTCTTGTAGATCAGGAGTCTTTACACTGCACAGCTGCTTTCTGGGCCAGACTGCACACCTGCATAAAACACTTCACCTTTGACTTTTGGAATAATGTCATCTAATTAAAGGAATTCTGGAAAAACTATAAATGGGTAAAAGTATCACTTACTAAAAACACTTCCTTCTTAAAATCTAAGGAACACATTTTTTGAAGCAGGGTCTGTTATGGTAGTTTGAATTAGAATGCCTCTCTTAGGCTCATATATTTCTGTTTGTTCACTAGTTGGTGGAATGTTTGGGAAGAATTAAGAAGTGTGGCCTTCTTGGAAGAGGAATGTTACTGCTGATGGGTTTAGAGGTTTCAAAACCCTAAGCCACTTCCAGTTAGCCCTTTCTATCTGTCCTCCATTTGTGGACCAGGTTGAAAGCTCTCAACTACTGATCCAGCACTATGCCTGCCTGCAATTCTACCTGCTGTGATGATTATAGACTTACCCTGTGAACTGTAAGCCCCCATTAAACTCTTTCTTCTATAAGTTATCTTGATCATTGTGTCTCATCATAGTGGTAGAAAATTAAGACAGGGTGTGGTGGTGGTATAAAGGAAAATGCCCACCATAGGCTCATGGGGAGTGGCACTACTAGGAAGTGTGGCCTTTTAGAGAAAGTGTGTCACTCAAGGTGGGCTTTGAGGTTTCAAGTGCTCAAGCCAGGCTCAGGTACTCTTTTTATCTGCTGCCTGCAGAACTCTCAGCTCTTTCTCCACCAATATGTCTGCAAGCATGCTGTCATGTTTCCTGACAGGCTGACAATGGACTAAATTTTTGAACTGTAATGTAGACACAATAAAATGCTTTCCTTTATTAGAGCTGCCACAGTCATAGCACTTCTTCACAGCAATACAAACCCTAACTAAGACTTAAAGTCTCTCTTTGTAGTACTGGGTGGCCCAGAACCCACTGCATAAATCAAGCTGTCCTACGAATGCTTTTCATTTTCTATAATAATTGTATTTATTTATTTTAATTATCTTTATTTTAAATTAAAATACGACTTTTAATAAAGTCCAGATTTCCTTACAATACAGCATTGTATTCTGCATTAATGACAAACCTGTGTCCAACTAATGAGCCAGAACTATCTGATGTGTATAGCAGCAGCCAAGAAACCCATGCTAAAATCCTTTTCCCCATGAACTCCTTGCTCTTCTAAAACATAAGAAAGAGATTTCTTAATAAAATGAGTGACAAAAGAGGCATAGCAACAGCATAAAAAAAAAACAAACACCCATCATGCCTTAGAAAATGTCTGAAAATTCAATATAAAACCTTAAAGACAAAGTGCAGCCAGCACTGAACAGTAAGGGCATATCTCAGAATATTTGAGGGAAGAAAGAAAGAAAGAAAGAAAGAAAGAAAGAAAGAAAGAAAGAAAGAAAGAAAGAAAGAAAGAAGGAAGGAAGGAAGGAAGGAAGGAAGGAAGGAAGGAAGGAAGGAAGGGGAAAAAAAAGAAAATTGACACTTCTATTCCCAACAGTCTATAGTCTCCATGATTTCCCTTAATGAGAGTGCACAAGAGATGGACAATCTAGTTCTGATTTACCTTAGAAAGTCTCAGTATTTCCTTTATAAGTGAATTTACCAAGTACACAGTCACAAATGGGCAGTATTTTTCTCTTTTATATCTTTAGATATCTCATCCCACCATCGTCAGGCTGACACAGTTTCATAGGAAAAATTACTGAACTTGCTAACTCTCCTGTGTTGGGCATTCTCTGGATCAGCTTTATAGACTGTTCTTTCCTCAACAATGCCATTCTAGAGAAGCTCAGGGCAGGTGGCATTGCCACTGTCCTCTGGGTTGGTACTGAGCTTCATGGACTTGCACCTTTTTACCTTCCATCAAGTTTGAGATTTGTGGTCAAGGTTTGTTCAACTATTCCTCCTTCTCAGTCTTCCTCCTAGGATAATTGTATTGATGTATTTACATAAGAAAATGTTCTGTGGGTCTCAGATTCTATCCATTTTCTCTCTCTCTCTCTCTCTCTCTCTCTCTGTCTCTCTCTGTGTGTGTGTGTCTGTGTGATTCCTCCTTTTCAGATTGGGTCATATCAATTGACCTTCAATTTTAAGAATCCTTTATTTTGTGTGATAAAAATGTTGTTTACTCATTCTAGTGCATTTTTAAAGTATTTCCCTCCACAAAGTGACTCCTCTGCCTTGGTAGAATCCTTGGTTACAGGAAATACACTCAGTTTCTTTGGGTTGCTCCTTCAGAGAGACACCTGAAAGGCCTAGGCAATCAAGCACTGTTCTTTGATAAGAAATTTCACTTTGATAATAGCAAACCACTGCATAGGCCCTATATAGTTTAAGGACTGTCAGAGCCAGCGAAGGGGGAGGGAATATAAGGAGAGACACAGAAAATGCTAAAGAACTTTAAAGACTATTTGAGGAGTGCTGTAGAAACCTAATACAGTAGAAGCTTCATAAAATGTATACATATATGAAGTTGATCTAAATTAAATTGCCAAATAATGGGGGAGACAATGTCCCAACTGGACATCACTTGTCCACAATGAAGCTTCCATTACTGTGATTGGATTATATCTAATTGAGTTGTTGACCAAAGAGGTCCCATGAGATTCCCCAAACAACCCAAGCTGTTGTCAGGACTATACGCTGCTCTCCACAAACTAATGGCAAGGCCCCATTGCTGAAGACATCATTTACACAATTCATTTATCATGTAAACTCGAGCTGGTGCCTATACAGAGCTTTTGCCTCTATGTTCTAGCATCTTTGATATAGAAAAATATTCTGCACACTACCAAAAGACAAATGTAAGCACCAACTCAGCTACAAGCCCTTTGATCTTCAATGGTGCCTTGTGTGCAAGATGTACTAAGGAAATGGTGGCAAAGGTTGTGGCAGTAACCGATCAATATCGGGACTAAGGCCCACTCCATGATATGGAGCTCCTACCTGACACTGCTTGAGTGACCAAGAAACTAATAGTAGATATCGTAGGGACCTAGGGCAAAAGAAAATACTATTATTCTTTAAAAATGTAACAATTAAATTATTTTTAATGACATTCTCCCAAACTCATAGATCAGTGTCTTGCTTAGCCATCAGCAGATGGGAACAAATACAGAGACTAACAGACAGATGTTATACAGAAAGTGAGAGACCTTGGAACCTTCAGCCATAAATGAGATATCTTCATCAAATCTCTTCACTCATCTTCTTAGAGTTTAGGGAAGCCTGCTTAAGAGAAAGCAGGAAGAATATAAGTGCCAGAAGGGATGGAGGACACCAAGAAAACAAGGCCCTCTAAATCAACATGATCAAAGCTCATATGAATTCAGAGAGACTGAGGCAGAATGCATAGTCTTGAACACATCGGTTTCAGGTCCTTTGGATATATACATATAATTATGGCTTCCAGTTTAGAGTATATATGGGATTCCTGGATGTATGAACAAGTGGGTCTGTTCTTTTGTGCCTTTTCTTAGGCTTTTTCCTTTGAATTGTTTGTTTTGTCCAACTCCAAAATGTTAGTTCTGTTTTGTTTTGTTTATTATCTTTTAGAACTCTGATTTTTTTTTGAGATATGTTTTCTCTGTGTACTCTTGGCAGTCCTAGACTCATTTTGTACACCAGGCCGGCCTTGAACTCACTGAGATCTGCTTGCCTCTGCCTCCCTGAGTTCTGGACTACAGGTATATGCCACTGTACCTAGCTCTTGGTTGTTTTCTAATGAGAGAGAGAAATATGTTAGATCCAGATGAGAGCAGAGACACGAGAAAATGGAAGGAGTAGAGGTCATGGCTACTGTATTCAATATATATTTTGTGAGAAAAAAAATCTATTTTCAATAAAAGGAAACATAAAGAAACATAGAGCAGAAATAAGAAAATACAACTTTCAATTACTTTTATTGTTAGTTCTTGTGCAGTCAGATTTTATCTGCTTTTTGGCTACTATTGATGGGTCAGCTGCCCTAATAACAGGATTTTCTTAACATGAGAGCATCTGGCTGAAGGCAACATGATTTTCATGAGACTTTAGTTTGTATGCAAACATGAGAGAGAGAGAGAGACAGAGAGAGAGAGAGAGAGAGAGAGAGAGAGAGAGAGAGAGAAAGTGCCTACTCACTGTTCCAATTTGTTTTCTTATGCATGACAGGATAAGGTTGTGAAACAAACAAACAAAAAGCCAGAAAGTTCACCAGTCTATCATCCCTCAAGTCAAAAGCTCCAGAGTGTGTCTGGCCCTTCTTTGTTCCTCTGAAGACTTCTTGTGTTTATTGGAAATAGTTGTTATCGATTTGGAGAGTGTTTTCAAAATTTCAGTCAATATATTGATTATGCTTTTACTCTACAACAATTCCTCCTAGATTCTATCCATCTTCCTACCTATCCAAATTTATGTCTTCTCACTCTCACTCTCTTTCTCTATCTCTCTCTCTCTCTGGCTCACTTGCTCATTTGGGCTCACTCTTGCTCTCATGGTCTCTCTCTCATAAGCCATAAATAAACCCAAAACAACAAAAATAAAAACAAACAAACAAAAAAAACAAACAAGACAAAACCTGCCAAAACAAAGAGCTCCTCACAGACATGTTTTTTAAAAAACAAAATAAAAATAAACAACAGCAACAAAAACCATGGAGTTCATTCTATGTTGACCAACTTCTCCTTATTATGGGAAAATGGTGTGTGGTTGGTCTACTCAGTGAGAAATCTACTGCAAAAAAAAAAGTTTTTTCTTTCCCAGCAGGTATCCATTTCAAATAGCTTCATTATTATGAGTAGGACCAACTATCCTACCCCTATTCTTTCTATCAGTTCTGGGACCCTGTCTGGTTTGAACCTATGCAGGTCTAGTGTATGGTACCATTTCTAAATGTGTAACTCTGGTGCAACCCTTTTATCTGGGGCACAAGATGTGGCACTGCCTGCCCTCTGTGCAGAGATGCATGGCTCAGGCTCCCAAATTATTTTTCTTGACATTCTTGGCTTCCTAGCTGTTCTTTGACCTCTGTGCTTAACTGAAAGGCTAAGGTTTTTCCATCTCCCCACCTCATGGTAACTCCCAGGATATTCTGCTTTCCTATGCTGTTGTCTTTCTCTCAAAAATCTATTAAAAAATCCTCAAGCTTGCTTTTCAGTCTATTTTAAAGTTGTCTTTCTAATGATACTAATAACCCCAAAAGCGAAATTCAGTTCCCCAATACAGTGTTAGAAAGACTTCTCTATCACCTCTGCCTCCCTGAAGCCTCCAAGGAGCAGGTTTTGGTGCTGGCTGTAAGTACCTGGGGAGCATGGTGCTCCCACCACACAGATGTAGGAGGCCGTGTCTTCCAGCAGGGAGGCTGTGATATGCAGGGTGCTGTGCTTAGCATCTGCATCCAGAATTGCTGAGTACCTTCCATTTGACCTTTTGTTCTCTGCGTAAGTCATCATTGCCAGAGACACAGGACCTCTGCCTGTGTCTTGTTTGTACCACCTTAAGTTGTTAAAGGGGCTCACACTGTAGTTGCACTGAAGGACACAGCTCTCTCCCTCAAGTACGACCAAGGACTCAGGACTCTGCTCCACTTGGGTCTTGCCAGCCACCCCTGTTCAGAAAACAGTGTGAAGTTCCAGACATCGATCATCCACACTTAGCACTTGTAGTTAGCATCTTTCCTTAACATAGACAAGCATCTCAGGTTAGCTAGAAATAGGTCGATTTTCTTTCCTCCTTTCACCCCAAGGTATTTAATCTTTCCCCCAAATCCTACGAAATGTTCTTTGCCCCTGGCTAACACCTCCACTCACTTACGCTGAAAATACAGCCACAAAAGCACCCAGCAGGCACGCAGGTGCTTCTCCATTTTTACTGCAGAAGTGTGCTCCAAAGCTGCTGCCTCATTTCCTCAGCTCTTTCCTGTACTTTAAATGAGAACTCTCAAGAAGTATTACCAGCCAATCAGAGACCCGATGCTCACATCAGCTCCTGGAGACAGGACCAATGCCAACACTGCCATCTCGCGGTCAGCGCTATAGTTGCTCAAAACCTTAGAGTAAGCATTTTGTGGTTGCTTTTTACTGTTGGTGATGTGATGCAGAATGTAAATTCTTATGGATGTATAGAAACCACAGTAGAGTGTCCATGCGACTGTATTTCAGGACCTTAGTTCAACTCTGGCTCTACATAAGACAGTTAATATCTACTTTCCTTCTCTGAAAGTAGATGCCTAAGGACTTCTGAAAGTTTGAATAGAAATGATTCACAGTAGGAGCTAATGATCATGACTAGCCTGAACTAGGCCCTCACCTAAAATGTAAATTCCTTTATAATGTGACATTTCCTCCGTTCTATTTGCAACTATGTCACCCGTTTCAAAAAAATGTGTTTTGTCAAAAACGGGTACATTAAAATTCTGTTTAAAAATATTTCTATTTGTGCTCTTTGATCACCTCCCCCTCAGGGGGAAGCATCTTTACCAGGCCACAGAAGATGACAATGCAGCCACTGTGATCTGATGTGATCTGATAGACTAAGATCAGAAGGAAGGAGAGGAGGACCTCCCCTATCAATGGACTTGGGGAGGGGCATGTGTGAAGAAAGGGGAAGGAGGGGCTTATGGGAGGACACAGTGAATAAAGTGTAATTAATAAAAGAAATTAAATTTTAAAAAGAGTAGTACTTACATTGTTCACTTAAAGGTTGTTTAAACAAAGAGGCTGAGTACATTGTAGGATATCAGGCTAAGTCAGATAGACTTCAAGTTGTATTATTTACCTGCTGTGAGGTACAGCCAAGTTCAAGTCCCTTAAAATACGAGATGTTTTCATAAAAATGTAAAAAAAAAGTATTTGTATTAGTTCTTTGACAATTTCATTTTTGTATACAAAGTATTTCTGAGCGAATGTTAAATCCTCTAGTAATGATAGGCTTTTAAATCATTCATTATTATTTCAAAAATACTTTTCAAGACCTATCCTCAAGTTGGTCACAAAAGCTAAGGATCAGCAATTCTGTGCTCAGGAATTACACACCAACAGAGAAATCGTTGAGCATCTGGCACAAATACTGACAAGTGGAATATGCTGAAGGGTGTGAAAATTCCTTTCTTAAAGCTTCTTATTTCTCAGTGAAATTTGGAACTCCACTGATAGGGGAGGTCCTCCTCTCCTTCCTTCTGATCTTACTCTATCAGAACACATCAGGAGTGTCTGCATTGTCATCTTCTGTGGCCTGGTAAAAATGCTACCCCCTCAGGGGGAGGTGATCAAAGAGCACAAATACAAAATGTAAAAATTGTTTAGATATTTGAAGATTAACTGTATATATGAGAACTAATAATTCACAGAGATGAAATAAGCAAAAAGAATGGCTGAAAATCAAAGCTAGAATACTTCTTTCATACAGGACAAGACAGGTTTTGAGAAGAGAATTATGAGAAGTAAAGACAATGTGATCACTAGTTTTTCTGGCAGCATAGCCAGGCCACAGAACCCAGACAATTAGTCTAACACTCGGCTAAATCTCACTGTGAAATAGGTGGATCTCATATGATCATTTGGAGGATTTAAGAAAAATGCTAGTGATTCACACCTTTAATCTCAACACTTGGGAGGCAGAGGAGGGCAAATCTCTGTGAGTTTGAGGCCAGCCTGGTCTACAAAGAGAGTTCCATGACAGCCAAGTCTATAGAAAGAAACCCTGTCTCAAATTAAAATTGTGGAAAAAGAAAAGAAAGGAGAGAGAGAGAGAGAGAGAGAGAGAGAGAGAGAGAGAGCAGTTTCCCTCAACAGAAGACATTCTCTTGGCTTGTGAAGGTGACCTGTCTTCTGCACAATCAGTGTCTCCTTCATCTCTTCATGCTGCAGCACCTGAGTCCCTACTTTTCCTTCTTCTCCTTGAGAATTAGGTGAGGCATATTTGCTAGGGTTACTTTCCCCTAGCAAAGACTCCTGTAATGGGGACACAGAGCCATCTTCTGAAGCCAGGCAAGGCCTCAAGTGGAGGGACTTAGACACCAGCCTAGCCACAAAGCCTTAGACTTACATTTTGTCCTTTCTGCAGAGTGTTCTGGGAGTAGAGCCTGGCAGAATCTTCATCAAAGGGACCAGAGAGACTGCATCCAGCAACTGCTGGGAGCAGATACAGAATCCTACAGCCAAACGTTAGGCTGAGCCCCTGGAGTCTTGTGGAGAAGGGAGAGGGGGAGAGGAAGGATTGGAGGAACCAGAGGGGTCAGCCCACAGAATCAACTGACTCATGGGCTGACCCAGGGGACTCATGGGTGCTTGCAGGGATCAGGAAGCCAGGAGGGGTCTGCTCTCTCTCCTCTGTGTATATGTTATGGCTGAGTAGCTTGTTCTTGTAGGATTCCTAACAATAGGAGATGAGGCTGCCATTGACTCTTTTGCCTACTTGTGGGACCATTTTCCTACTGGGTAGCGTTATCCAGCCTTGATGTGATTATAAATTTCTGGTTTGTTTGTTTTGTTTTGTTTGGTTTGGTTAGAAGAGTTTTTTTTATTTTTATTTTTTATTAGTTACATTTGTATTAACTCTGTATCCCAGCTGTATCCTGCTCCCTCATTTCCTCCCAAACCCTTCCTCCCTCCCTCATCTCCTCCCTGTTCCTTTCCAAGTCCACTGATTCTGAACCTGTTTTATCAGGTATCTTCAGGACTAGCTGCAAAGTCCTCCTCTGTGGCCTAGCAGGACTGCTCCTCCCTTGGAGGATGGGGAGTTCAAAGAGCCTGCTATACCACTCCTAGGCATATATTCAAAATTTGCTCAAGTACACAACAAGGACATTTGCTCAACCATGTTTATAGCAGCTTTATTTGTAATAGCCAGAACCCGGAAACAACCCAGATGTCCATCAATGGAGGAATGGATACAGAAATTGTGGTATTTTTACCCAATGGAATACTACTCAGCAATCAAAAATGAGGAAATCATGAAATTTGCAGGCAAATGGTGGGATCTAGAAAAGATCATTCTGAGTGAGGTATCCCAGAAGGAGAAAGACACACATGGTATATACTCAGTCATAGTCCTATAAGATATGATAAACATAATGAAATCTATACACCTAAAGAAGATAAACAAGAAAGTGGACCCAGGGTAAGATAATCAATCCTCACTTAGAAAGACAAATGGGAGTTGCATTTGATGTAGAAGAAAACAAGTAACAGGACAGGAGCCTACCGCAGAGGGCCCCTGAAAGACTCTACCTAGCAGTGTATCAAAGCAGATACTAAGACTCATAACCAAACCTTCAGCAGAGTGCAGGGGATTATATGAAAGAAGGGGGAGTTTCTATGGCGTGGAAAGGATAGGAGCTCCACAAAGACCAAATAGGGGTCTATTCTGAGACTGACACTCCACCAAGGACCATGTATGGATATAACCTAGAACCTCTGCTCAGATGAAGTCTGTGGTAGCTCAGTAACCAATTGGTTTCCTATAATAAGGGGAGCAGGGATTATTTCTGACAGGAAATTTCTGGTCTTACTGTAAGTTGTATTATCGTGTTTGGTTGTTGTCTCTGGGAGGCTTGCTATTTTCTGAGGAGAAACAGAGGGCTGATGGTTCAGGGAGAGTGGGTGTGGGGGTAGGGACAGAGACTGGTGGGAGGAGGGGAAATTGCAGTTGGGATTTGTATGTGAGAGAAAAAGAAAGAATTCCACAGAGCTTTGTTAGGGAATCATTGCCATTTTCTGCTACACTAACTCCAGTATCGTCAGTGTAGCATATCAATATATTGTGCTACAAGAAGGAAGACACGTTTCCTAAGGGAATCAGCTTCCTGGAAGTCCCTAGCAAGAACCCTAACATGACCATCTAAGCCAAAAGACATGTTCTAAGTCCCACGCTTACTTGATGCAGGATTAAATTGATGAGTTTTTTGCTGTTTCTCTATGATTCTTGAAACAGTACAATTAATTATTCAAGGAAACATTTCTAATAGATCACTAAAAAGCTTTAGCAAATAAGAGTAGAAGGAAATAAAATCTTAGGAGAGGTTATAAATCAGATTCAGCATCAGGAATTGCTTGTGGAAAAACCAAACTTTGTAGATAATAAAGGGACAAGAGTTTTAGGGTTTTCTAAAGAAAATATTTAATCAGGTTCTGTTAGGATAAATGCTCTGAATATGCCCACTGCAGTAAAAATATTTCAAAACCATTACCAAACACAGGTGTTTATGATAAGGCAAAAGGAAGATAGGCAAACATAGAAGGTCAGAAAGTTTTGTTACTATAAGTTTTACAGACAGGTTAGCTCAAGCAGCTTATCTCTAAGGAAAGATTGTAAATCCTTAGCAAGAGAAACATGAGGAATTCCCCACAATGCTTAACTCTAGCAGGGGTTGTAAATCTTTAGCCAACTTGGTTCAAAGGGCCATGATAGCCCCTGGCCTTCCACTCACTAATTAGTAGCAGTAAACTGCATAAACACCACTAGTTCTATGTTTGCTCTTCTTAAGAGGCTGTTAGGTCAAGATTTTTTGTAGACACTGCTTCCATCCACCAGGTTACTCTTTCAGTTAAAATGTAAACTTCGTATAGTTGGTAAAAAGTCTGAATGCTCCAGGAAATATGTCAACTTTAAGGTTCTTCTTTGTAAGATTACTATAAAAGTGTTGGCTTGACTTCAGTAAAGCGCAGAAGATCCAAACCAACTACCTGGTGTGGTCTGTGTCATTTTGCCTATCTGTGCCTTCCTGATATATGAATTCTCTGATTCTCCCAAGAATGCAGGGCACAAGACAGGGCCAGTCTGTGGCAATTTTCTGCCACCTTTCTTCTAGACTCTGTTAGGTCACATTATGTAAACATCACTTTCTCCAGCACATTTGATTACCTGAAGGCAGATAAGGTTTAAAATGTGGCTCACTAGTAGACTGCTTGTCTGGTATGTGCGGGGCTCTGGTTTTGATCCCCAGCACTGAGAGAACATGGCTTAAATGAGTTACCGCCATGACCCTGGAGCCGTCTTCATTCTACTAATTTGTGAAGTTAATGTGGCCTGGCATGCGGACATTTCTGTGATTTTCACCAGCAGAGACATGGAAGGCCTCACAGGGACGGCTGTGCTGAAGTCAGTGATTTCAGAGGCAGGTGCGCAGCAGCCAGGCCACGTGTTTCCTCTCAGTTTGTGCTCAGCTCCCCCTGCAGTGTCTGCCACTCTGTCACCCAGAGCACAGTAGTACACAGCCGAGTCTGACTCTTGCACCGAGGCTTTCTGCAAGTGGAAGGAGGTGGTTCCTTATCATATGTGGCTTCAAACCCTCTGCTGCTTCCCTTCTCGCCAGCTGTGTTGACTTTCAGGAGGAGCTGGGGGCCTTCTCCAGGATATCGGACATACCAGGAAAGAACAGCATATGCTATACTTGTGGTTGAATACGTGCAATTTATTGTCAGGAACTTGCCTTCTGAGATGGTCACTTGGCCTCCTGTTTGAGTCACTGAGTCTCCGTGGGTCCTTCCTAGAGTGCAAGGAAAGGAGAGAAAAGGAGAGGTAGAGAGAGAGCGCACGCTCTCAGTATCCCCTTGAGAATAATGTTCTTAAGTAAATTCCAGCTAAAGACTTTGATATTTAAAGTCACTTTATTTACCTAGTATGAGAATCAGCGCAGCCACGAAGCCTGGAGAAAAGTCCATCTTTACTGTCATCTAGAAAACGGTCTTGATGTTTAGCATGAAGAGGTGTTAACTCAGAGAAGCTATGACTCTGCTCAGATATAAATGACACAGAAATGAGCCTGTGTTAGGAGACCCCGCCCCCTGCTGTACAGAAACTGAACTGAGCATGGATGTTAACCTGAGCCTTTCTCTGACTTTGTTAATGATGCAGATGTCAGTCTTTCCACCCTTCACATTTAAGCACAGTTATTACGGCATACATCAGCCATAGGAGAGCACCTCAAGGTTCTTTTACTTAAGATCGAAGCTAGACCCTTGAACATAGGCCTTTATATGTCCATGCATCTTTCATGAGTCAGCTGGCAACCCACAGAAATCCCATGAAAGTGCTTCAGGTTAAAACCACAGAAAGCAGTAAGAAGTAAACTTGTGATGGAGAATTTGCTCCATCAGACCGCTTTCCAACCTATAAGGCAGAGATTTACATGTGCAAGATGGCAATTTGTATTTGAGAAAGGAAATACCAATGAGGAAGAGCTGGTTTGGGGAGCAGAGTCATTACTTGAACAGCCATAAAAACAACAATATTTTAAGACCGTCATCTTTCTATAGAAGTTTTCCTCACTCCATAATCTATATACAAGTTCTACTGATATTTCAGAGTCACTGAAAACTGGAAAGTATGAATTCTAGATAGAACAAACTCCATAACATAAACAACTGAATCCTTATCCAATGATCTGATCTTGATGCCTTATTGACTCACCTCTTCTGTGTCTTCGGCGTAGGGCTGACGACCAAGAGGCATGTGCTGAAGCTGTGCTCCAATGGCAGTCCAGCAGGAAGGATGCTTTCCACACCGATTAGAGCATGGGCCAGGCTGGCACCAACTCTCCACAGATAAAGAAGCTCATCAGCACAGAACCAACCTGTGTGTGCTTCCTCAGATGCAGACACAAGGAACAAAGCCAAGGCCTGATACTGAGTTCATGTATCCCTTCTTCTTCTCTTCTCGTCTTCTCTTCTCTTTACAAGTCACATCATCAGAACTTTTCACAGAACTATCCTAAACAGAAACTCTGTAAACATCAGATATGAAATTTATTCTTATACACAGACAATAGCTGAAAATTGAATGAAAATGGGTTGTTTGAAAAGTACAAAGTTTTATTTTCACAGAATGAAGACTTCTAGAGTTGGCTGGTTTTATAATATGAATGTCTTAATAATATTTACCTTTGTACTGGTTTTTTAATTTATCACTGGAGAATTTCATACATTGTACACAATGTGCTTTGATCACAAACACATACGTTCCTCCCTTCTACTTCTCCCAGGTCCCCACCTTAAAATGTCTGAGGGGGTAAGCTTTCTATCTGAACACCTACCACACCTTAGCACACTTACAAAAATTGTAAAAGCTGCTTCCTTTGAAGGCTTCTAAGCCCCACCTTGGCATTCCACCTGCAAGGAAAAGATGAAATTACAATACAGGGTAATTTAGTAGCCAAACTCCAGTGTTTTGCCTTTGGACAGACATGAAAAAGTAAGGTGAGAGTGGAAGGAGGGAATCACAGTGAATGAGAATTTGGTATTGCAGAGACATTTTTATGGCAGCAGACCTGGGGCTGTACAGATTAATCCACATGGCAGCAATGGATGCTTATTCAGAAGGATGTTGTGCAGGGCAAGGGTGGAGAAAACGAACATATATTCTGTCATTTTCTATGAAAATGAACTTCGTAAAAATGACTATGATTATAAAGGTATGTAAGATGATGACACAAGCAATTTTATACATAATACATTTTTAAGATTTATTTATTTTTATGTGCACTGGCATGTTGAATGAAGGTCCTGCCAACTGTATTTTAAGTCAATACAGGATGGTAAAGATATCAAGTCATCTTGAAGTTGACCTTCTTCTAGAAAGTAGTTGATGGGGCTGGTTAGATTTCTCATCTTGGCAAAGTATGTGTTGCCAGGCCATGTGAACTGAGAGAAAGGAGAGTTAAAACCCTACAAGTTGTCCTCTAACTTCACATTGGAACCATGGCATGTGTGTGTCCATGTATGTGTTCACGTGTACACACAAAGAGGCATAAACTCATACAGAAACAATTATGTAAAATAAATTAGAAAGGACTTGAAAATTCTAATGCTGACAAATATTGAGTTGTTCCTTCTAGAGATGGCTGGAGAAAGCAGGTATGCTCCAGCGTTCAGGTAACAAGATATGCAAAATTGTAGTTGACACTGCCCTGAATATATAAGATTTTCTTTTCTGACACAAGGTCCATGCAGAGTCGGGTCAGTGGCTTAGCAGTAGTGCACACGCCAAGCATGCAAAAGGCTTTTGGTTCCATCTCCAGCACAAAACCCAAAATGAACACAAAACATCCAGTGGACAATTGGAAGCTCATACAGTAGCTGACCAGCACTGCCCACCATTCTCGAGGTAGAAGCCTCGTATTCATTTCCCCCTAATAATGCCACTTGACTGCCAGGCCGTCCAGTCAGAGAAAAAGAGGTGAACCTGACCTTTAACAGTCAACAAAATGGGTGTCTCCATAGACACTTTAAATCCTCCACACTTCAACTCAACACCAGTCTCTCCATTGTCTCCACTAGGTAACATGTATTTTCACTAAGGCGAGCTTTCTTTCTTAGTGGACAAGGAATCTGTTCTTACCAATGAAGTAGAGATACATGTATAGAGAACAAATACAGATTATGTGGCTTATAAAACACCTTGATTCAGGTGACTGCCTTGAGAGATGATGCCAAGCTTATGGAACTGAGTTCCTCTAAGAGACCCACGTGTTAGAACAAACCTTCCCCAAACTGTTCTCTGACCTTCATGTGTGTGTGTGCATGTGCACCTGTGGAACTACTGAAACTTTTCAATGTGATGCTAAAACTACTGTCAAGCAGTCCTGCAGACTTTTTCCCCTTTCTGGTGAACAATGAAATGCTAAGCCATTTCATCTATGCCCTGAAATGTGACAGTGTGGCTGTTCTCATTGAGGTCATGGTGTACATCAACACCATGGAGAACAGCAAGAGGTCTGTGTACTGCACACTGCAGTCCCCAAGGTGAGGCAAATTCTCCTCTCATGGAGTAGCTATCAGGAGTAGGAACTGTGATAGGGGTCCCTATTGCGCGCAAGGTGCATACCCCTTTAGGACCATATTGTTAAATGATTGGACAGGTGTTTGCCTCTGTTCTCACACCCCAACTCAGCTCATTAAATTTCTGTGTGTTCTCTCATCAATGTGATTGTAAATGGTTCCAGTTCCCTGAGCTGCATTTCTCCATGACCCAGACAGCACACAAGCACTCCGAGGTTACCTGAAATGCTAGTAGTCACTGCTGTTAATGTATTCATGTACATTGTGTGGCCAGGACTTATAGACACTGACACCCACAAGGAGCATCCTGATGTGTCCTTCTGGCAAAATAGTTCAGGTCAAAGTCCATTCTTGAATTTGGCTTTTGACTGAAGTCATTGTTGGCACCCCAAGGAATAAGAGTCACACATCAGCTGTGTCTAGAGCTCTTCTTATCCTTAAATGCATGTCAGAAGTTGATCTGAGTATTGCATGTTCTCTGTTGTACTAGAGAGAACACTACTTTCTCAGATATTACTGGACATTGTTTTGTAAAAATATATCACAGTCAACAGGATCTGAGCGATATCTATGTTATTCAATGATGATCTGCTGATGTAACACATAGTTTTGTCGATAGGCATAATATACCCATGCTACCAGCTCACCTGAACAAGATCAGGAAACTAGCTCCGTTTTCCTTCTCTGATGGCACCTTGCACCCAAGCATCATGCAAGATAGAGCCTGGCATGCAGGAGCAGCATATCCTGAGTTGTATGCCTGAGGGAAACAGCACTGCACAGGCTCAGGCACCGAACAGGAACCTCAATTTCCTTAGGAATAGAGCTAGCAACTGCATGCTGGCTTTCTATGTGAGTGTGTTTCAGAGGACTTCAGTGATAGATCTGATCATCCCTACAGCAGAGGCATCTGCCTGAAATTCCTTAACCTATTCAATGCTAGGCAGTCATTCTGCCAAGTGAGTTATAAATAACATATATTCATACCCACTCCAGGTGACTTTTCTCTTTCTTGAGACAATATCTCACTATGTAAGTCACAGAAATCCTGTAACCAAAAGGGCTTTGGTATCTGTGGTAGACAGAGAACACCACACTCAGCCTGAAGACCTTTTCTCTTGGTGCCTCCACTGTATAAGTTTCTTTACCAACAGTGCACTATGATGGCTACATTCTCCATTGGCTAAGGCATCTGGAGGCAAATTTCAAAGTCAAGGCACATGGTTTCTGTGATTGTGCTCTCTAACAAACATCCCACATTGTAACCAGCACTGTAGGCTCTTCCTGGAAGTTCTCACAGACACTTGTACACATAAGGTAAGAGACCATTCCTCTGCCACATTCATCCTGTTATGAGATTTCACTACTGTTTTATTTCTCATATTGCTAAAAAGGAGGTTTTGAGGAAAGAATGAGACTTTGCTTGGCATGGTTGGAAAGTTAAAACTCAGTTCTTCACATGGCAAAAGCTAACATGATTCTAATCATGGCTAGAGTTATCTGTAGCTTTGAAAGAGGTGGTGGTCAATGGCAATGTCCCAAGAGAGTCTCCTGGAAAGGGCCCCTCAGCTAATGGTAAGCATAAAGTGAACATCAGCAGGGTTCCCCGTGACATCAGCCGTCCATTTCTCTACATTCTATTGTATCCTGGTGGGCTCTTGGCAACGCCGTGATGTCACTAGTGTTGTGGCAACACCAACTGCTCTTAGGGCAGTTGCCTATAGGTCTCATCAGCAGCCATGTGGGCGAGACTGAGAAGTATCTTTGGGAAAGAGAATGTGGACAGTCTAAAAATCAAAGAGAGGCAGAAGGCAGATGGCCTTCCATTTCATTTTAAAATATCAAGAAAGAAGTTGTCCTGGGGAAGGCACAGTGAGTCCTGGGCAGAGAAGATGGGCTTGAGGTGGGAGCTACAAAAGGAAGGCAGTGGAACAGGACCCTCTGGAAAACAAACGGATGTTCCTGCTTAACATAGATCATGAAAGTTAAAAGTTCCAGAACATTATTTTGTCTGTCCCCAAAGCCAGGAGCTGGCAAGGTCAAAGCTGTTTCATTGGAAGTTCTTAGCTTTACACTTATTAGGCATTTGTGGTTCAACATGAGGACAAAAGGAGACCATCAAGGGTCAAGGGGTTTAATTAACATTTCCCAGTTTATGGCAGGGCATCACTGCACTTCACTCTCACAGGTTTAGTTTAGGTGTTTTCTGACAGTAGTTACAGGGACAGAAATGTGCATGTACTAATAACACCTCTGAAAACCTCTTCCTGACAGTGGTGCCCTTAGGATACTGAATCAGTAGTTGTGGGTAGAAGGCATTTCTCTACTACAAGCAAAATGTCAGAGGCAGTAGACCAGATAGAGAATGAGTCTTTACTGCCAGCTCTGTGGTGTTTTGGTGTGTCTCTGGGCAGAACTATTCAGTCTCTTGATCATGTTCTGCTGCTGCTGGACTGTCTAAACCACAATCATGGTCATAGAGTGGAAAGGCAGGAGCATTGTATGTCTCTAAAGCACCTAAATGCTTGTGAACTCTGCCATTATTCTCTTGGGTTCTGAAACCACAGGCCTGAGGCCTCAGAATGCAATCTGCATCTTGTTGGTTTGTGAAGAAGCCTGAAGCATCCATCTCTGTACTCATCTGAAGCACATGTAGAGAAGCAACAGAAATACCTGGCTGCTTAGATACCCACTTCTTAACAGAGTGATGGCAGATCTGAGATACTGAGAGCAGGCATCTCAGCCTTAAGCCACAATCTGTAAAATCTTGTCAATGGGTTCTAGGCATGCTCTATTTGTCTCCATCCACTGTGCCTTCTCACTATGCAAGTTCACTTTTGTTCTCCCTAAAGGGGCCAGTGGGGAGACACCATGTCCCACAAAGCTCCCCTCCAAGAAGCAGCTGAAGAAGGAAATGGACAGGTTGACCACTCAGCTGAAGCTGATGACCAGGGAGAGAAATGAGCTGCAAGATCGCCTCCTGCTCCTCACAGAAGGATCTTTGGAAAATCGGTATCCATTATTTTTCCACCCCCATGGTATCAGTCTTTGCTCTGTAAAGTCATCTAATCCTTTTAAGGACACCTCCAGGGTGTCATGTTCCTAAATGCTGCTCGGAGGAGAGGCAGGAAATTAAGCTTTGGCAGCAGTGATATCTGGAAAAAACACATATGCTTCTTCCAAATGAAACCCTGAGCCTGTTCTCTGAGTCACACAAAACAGGGATTGAGGCAGTAGAGAGTGAGTTCCCAGCATGCATTTGGAAAGGTCTTCATATGTGGGGGATAGTGTGAGACAATAGCTACTGTGGGTTTAGCATGAGATATTTACTTGCCTGGCAGGAGATTTAATGCAGGAAGCTCCTGGTAGCTGCTGCAGGGACCTGCTCCCTCTCAGTTTATCTCAGTGGAGGATAGGAAGGATTGGAGCTCAACAATGTTTATCTCTCTCCTTGTGCCTTATAATCTTTAGACAATACATGGGATGCAATTTTTTTCAGCATCCCAATGTTCATTTCATCACTGACTGTCTTTATGTATTTCTGTCACCTCTCTCTCACTCTGTCTCTGTCTCCTCTATATATAACTGTCTCTCTAATATATCCCCCCTATTTCTCTCTCACTCTCTCATTCTCTCTCTTTCTGTCTCTCTGTCTATCTGTTTGTGTACATAAATATTTGCATGTTTGTGTATCCCTTTAGAGTCTTGGTGCCAGTGGTGTGAGGTGGGGCCTGTGAGTCTCAGTCTTAATGTGATGCCAGTTCTGAGTTTTGGGTGTGCCAGTTTAAGCAGTACTTAGCCTATGTGGCCAGATAGGAGGCACAGTAAAATCCCTTGGGCAGTTTTTAAGGCTGCTCCACGCTGGGTCTCAATCCCAGAATTATGTCCAACTCTGTAGAAATAGTCACCAAGGATCAAGAATCATTGTTCTGAAAACAGGAGGAATGAAATCACAGATCTTTGGTGGACCAACACTTGTGGAATGACACCCCTTAACTGTAACGGGATAGACAGCTCCTCCACACTTACTGAGTGAGCTTATGCAACCAGGGTGCTTTTCAGCTGAATAACTATAGCCTCTGCTGGTCCTGGGCCAGGATAACAAGTAGTATAAGCAGCAGAATGAACCAGTCTAGAGGGTACACAATGTGGTATCTTCTGTGCATGGATAGTTTAGGTCACAGCCAGGATTCACAAGTTCCTTGAGTCCTGTATTCATGGGCTTCTTTTATTTGGGGGCATGTCCTACCCCAGGTCAAATCCTTTCTATGAAATACTCAAGACTCAGCACAAGCGGGTGATATTGAAGCTGAAGACGGTGGAGCAGGAGCATGCTGAAGCCTCACAGAACCTCAAGGATCTTGTCAAGGAGACTGGCTTCTATCGGTAAGTGCCTGTCATGGACCCCAAAAGTTGTGAAATGGTGTTTCTGTTTGCCTTTATTCTGGACTGGGAGTCCCCAGTACTAGTTCTATCACTTCTGCCTCTGAGCCATCTGCCTACATGTTCCTTTTGGACTCAGATTTGCTAAGAATGAAAGAGACTGTTAGCCTTCCCAGGATTTTCATTTGAACCTCAGGAGACACTAGATAGAAATCAATTTATAGCATCACAGGCAGCCCTGGGTATCTGGGAATCAGGCAGAGTTTTACAGAGCTGGGTGTTATGGAACAGATAGATAGACAGAATGTGCTCCCCTTGGTTCTCCTTTCCTACCTTGAGGGCATTTATTCATACTTTTTTATGTTTCTGCATCACTTGCAGCAATAAAGGACACGTGGAGACTCCTAGTTCTTTCTGAGGGACAAAGAACCCTATTAGTGTTGGGGAATTTTGTAGTTGTTATTCTTTTGTGAATTAGCTGTTCTCTCTATGGTCTGCTTAGTGCAGCAGGCATGGTTGTATTGGGCTCTTTCCTAGATCCTCATGGAAACCTTAGTCCTTGTTGTGTTGATAGGCCCTGAAGGTAGGGATGGCAAATGCATGCTGGCGGGTGGGGGGCATGAGGAGGCTGGCAGAGGCTTATTCTTCAGAGGATGTTTCCAGCAACCTCCACAGCCGGCTCCTGATGGAACAGATTCAGCTGAAAAAGAAGATGGACATGATGAAGCAGGACAATGAGATGGCCCAAGAGAATTGGGTCCTGTTAAAGCACCAGTTGGCAGAAATGCAGGAGATGTGTAAGGACCAAGAGGAGAACACCAGTGACCACCAGACACAGCAACTGGACAAGGTCTGGAACCATTTGCCCACTGGACTCTTTGTCTGCTCATCGACACACCTGAGCTCTCACCCATCACCTTCCTTACTAATTTATACTTGCCACCATCTGCCCACCTCATGCCATCTGACTTCTTTTCTCTGCCACTGCATAAGTATTCTGGAAAATTAACCTCTTGTGAGAAACTCTATTATTGGCAAGCAAACCCTTCTCTTCTGCTTGAAGGTGCATTCCAAAACGCAGAGTTGGGGAATATGATAACCCACAATTACATGGTCCCTGGATAGCTGGGCTGTAATGTAAACTGATTATTGGTACCTTCTAGGTCCTGTGACTATTTTGCGTGGTAGGGTCATGTGACTTCAAGGTAGGAAGGAGCTTGCAAAAGAAGAGCCTAGTGCTATTGTTCAAATTTTGTCATCAATGCCAATGTCATGTGTCCTGCCCCATTCTTCGTCACTGCAATGGGTCGTTTCTATTTGGCCAGCTCTTAATTCACACTGATACATGCCTGATTTCTAGTTTCTTAGCCCTGTTTCCTTTGGGTTTTGTGGGAGTGTGTATAGTCTGGAGCTGACTGGACATCAAGGGACATGGGAAGGACTTTTGACAGACAATTCGTGGAGGTCAGAATCTTGAGACTTCAGAGGGAAAAAGTAACTAACCACCTCAACATAGTCTAGCCAAGCAGAGCAAGCTCTTCACAACTAACTTAGCTCCCAAATGGATGATAGCAGAGTTGTGAGACCATTGAAAAATTGCTTGTGTGCTATGTCTCAACTCCATGTTCTTCTAGCAGGAAGCCCATGATCTTTGTGGACAATCATACATGTGTTCATTGTCCACAGGAGGCCATTGGGTTTCTTTCATGTCAGTTTCTACCTTGGAACAGGGTTTCTTACTTCCCTTGAAGCTGGATCTTCTGGCTAGGGTGGCTGTCCTGCCAGCTCTTGGGTCCTCTATCTATGCTTGCTCTTGTAAGACAGTGTGTGCCAAGCCAGTGTGCAGCCCTCCACTGAGAACAACATCTTGTCATGAACAGGAGCGGGAAAGACTGGAGAAACTCCTGCAGTATTTGAGGAAGCAGACTCAGCTGGCCATACAGGAAAGGGACTTAGCCATAAAGATGCAGCATCAATTTGAAGACCTCCAGATGAGGTAGGAACCCAGGCTGGGAGGAGAAGTTTAAGACATCTGGGGACCCTGTTCCTAGATTCTCTGTCTTTAATGGGCTTTTGCTCTCCAGCAAGGCTAAGAGCCCCTCCTGGGAAAGAACACCTCAAAGAGTTGTGCTGACCCAGTCTACAGGAACTTCTGTGAAGGAAACAATGTGGTTGGCACCTTATGTGTCCAGAGCATTGTGACCCCCTTCTAGTTCTTTACAATATCCTTAGCAGACTGTGTTTAAAGTCACAAGATCTGCCAACATCTGCCTCCCAAGTGATGGGAACTCAAGATGTGCACACCACACCAGGCTGAAATTATACTTTTGTTTAAGAGCAACCCGTGTAGTGATCAGATTCTCCTCTTTAGCCCTAATCTCTGCAGTGTTTACCCATTTCTGTGAGAAGGGTTCTCAGGAAAGAATAGGTTAAGGAGTTTCCAGAAGCCAGACAGGTGTCTCTGAAGCAGGGACTATCAGACATTCAAGGAGTGTTCGGTAACTCACTCCCATAATGAGCCAGGATGTGGTCTGCCAGCTCTAGTTCTTAGGAAAACACAGCTTTCAGTCTGGTACCTCAGCCTGTGCAGGACTATTGTTGGCAGGCACACAACTCAGTAAAGGCTGCTCCATCATGCCAGGCTCCATCATGCATGGTGCTTGGGTACAAGGAGCCTCCTGAGCAGGAGAAATGAGTTAACCTCATGACATTGTTCAGTGGCCCAGGTTGCAAGGGTGTATTTCTATTTATTTAAATGCTGTGATCCATCAGTGAGTCATCATGAATAACTTATATTTTGGTCATTTTTGGGTAGGTTCTTTTATATAATGATGTTGCTGGGCTGTAGGAGAAAGGGCTAGTCTTTGTAGTAGAACAGAGAACATCCGTTCCTAGATCTAATTCTGACATGCATTTAATAGCGGAAACATTTTGTAGGCACAGATACTGTGTGACCCTCATGTCTTGAATTACAAACATTGACTGCAGTGAAGAGATCAGTATTGACTGTGGAGCACAGCTGAGGTGGTGGGAGGGAGCAGCTTGAAGGCTGAGATAGGGTGTTGCAACTAGGCCTGTGTCTTAACTGCCTTCCTCTCCCAGGTCTGAAAAGCTGCACCTTGAAATGGAAGTGGCCTCAGCCCATGAGAAGAGCCTTCTGCAGAAGGAGCTGCTGCATCAGGAGCCACCTGCTGAACCCCAGCCCCAGGAAACACTGAATTCCTGGGAGGAATTGTCTTATTCAGAATGGGTTTCCTCTGTATGAACAAGCCCTAATTTTATCTAGCCAGTGAGCCAGCTAGGCTGCTTTGGCCTCTCATTTCCTTCTCTTTTCTGACAACACTCCTTGAGAAAACTGCTGTATCCCTTGCCACTAAGTGTTCAAGTTAAGCCACAGGCTGTGGAGCTGTCTTGCTAAATCTACACTGAGAGAAAACTGATGAGCATAATTTTTCTGTGTAAATTTTAGTTTTTTGTTTTGTTTTCTTGGTTATGGTTGTTGTTATTTTGGCTGTTTTGGTTTTTGAATTTCTTATTTTGACTTATACATTCTTGTTATTGTTTTATAAACTTTGGTTAGAGTACTGATTATTTTATTAATAACTGTTTTTAAAATGTATTTTCTTATGATTAAAAATACAGATTCCTGTATTGAAAATTTTCTGTTTAGCTCTGTACCCCATTTTTAAGTGGATTACTTCATTTGTTGCTGTTTAACTTCTTGAGTTCTTTATATTTACTGGATATTAGCCCTGTGTCAGATATAGGGTTGATGAATGGCAGAGAAACACTTAAAGAAAAGTTCAACGTCTTTAGTCATCAGGAAAATGCAAATTGAAACAACCATGTTATTTCACCTTATACCCTTCAAAATGGCTAAGATCAAAAAGACAAATGACAACACATACGGGAGAGGATGTGGAGAAAGGGGAACCCTCCTCCACTGCTGGTGGGAATGTAAACTTGTACAACCACTTTGGTAATCAATCTGGCACTTTCTCAGACAATTAGGAAAGCGCTTCCTCAAGATCTAGCTATACTACTCCTAGGCATATATCCAAAAGATGATCAAGAATACATCAAGGACATTTGCTCAGCCATGTTTGTAGCAGCTTTATTTGTAATAGCCTCAAGCTGGATACAGCCCAAAAGCCCCTCAGTTGAGGAATGGATACAGAAATTGTGGTACATGTATAAATGGAATATTATTCAGTGATAAAAAAAAAGAAATCATGAAATTTGCAAATAAATGGTGGGAACTGGAAAAGATAATCCTGAGAGGTGTCCCAGAAGCAGAAAGACACACAGGGTATATACTCATTCATAAGTGGATATTAAACATATAGTATAGGATAAACATACCAAAACCTGTACAGCTAAGGAAGCTAATCAAGAAGGAAGGAATCTGGCTGAGATGCTCAATCCCCATTCAGAAATGTACAGTGAATGGACATCGGAGGAGAGAGAAAACAGGGATCAGGACAGTAGCCTACCACAGAGGGCCTCTGAAAGTCTCTACCCTGCAGGGTATCAAAGCAGATGGTCACACTTATGGCCAAACTTTGGGGAGACTGCAGGGAATCTTATGAAAGAAGTTGGAGATAGTAAGACCTGGAGAGGACAGGAGCTCCACAAAGGGAGCAACAGATTAAAAAAGTCTGGGCACAGGGGTCTTTTCTGAGACTGATACTCCAGCTAAGGACCACTCATAGAGATGGCCTGGAACCCCTGCACAGAGGTAGCCCATGGCAGTTCAGTGTCCAAGTGGGTTCATATTAATGGGGTCAGGGACTGTCTCACTCAGAAAACTGATTGGCCTGCTCTTTGATCACCTCACCCTGAGGGAGGAGCAGCCTTACCAGGCCACAGAGGAAGACAATGCAGCCACTCCTGATGAGACCTATAGATAGGATCAGAGGGAAGGGGAGGAGAAAATCCCTTATCAGTGTACTGGGGGAGGGTTATGGGTGAGGAAGAGATAGGGAGGGTAGGATTGGGAGGGGATGTGGTAAGGAGCTACAGGGGTATACTAAGTGAATAAACTGTAATTAATAAAAATAAAAATATTAAAAAATTCATTAATCAAAATTTTAAAAATGCAGATTCCAACTCTTCACCCATTTTAAAATTTTATTTGTTTAATCACTTTACACTCCAATCCCACTCTTCTCCCTCCTCTCCTTCCCTTCCCCTCTTGTTTCTCAGAAAAGAAGAGGCCCTCCTCAGGATTCTGGGATTGTTACCTGTACTCTACCTCTCTGAGCCTCCTTTATTCTGGGAGGCAGCTTCTCCCTCACTGGAATGACTTCTCTCCAGCACTGCCTCCTCTTCACCAACAGACAAGATCAAAGGGACCTGAAATCTCAGTGTGGAGTCCATTGCATCCCAGGCTCCTTTGCTTCCCATCACTCAGTCCGCAGAGTCACCCTTTGACATACATAACATTATTAGTCTTTCTACTAAGCAAACAGGAAAGCTTGAGTTATCATGGAGCCAACTCATGTGGCAAGAAGAAAAGGGGTTAATATTCATACCCATGGTAGAGAGCAGCCTGGCATACTCAAATCTCTGGGTTCAACATTCAGCATTGAAAACAATATCCTAACAACCTGAAACACACAGAGGCACACACACACACACACACACACACACACACACACACACCTGTGCAAGCCACAAATTTCCAAACCAGGTCTACCTCTTTTCTACCTCAGTGTACCTTCCAGGAATGTTTTTAAAAGAATGTGCAAGTAGACTCTGTGGAGTATTCCTGAGTTGAAGGACTCATTTGAATTTCATAGGAATGTGATTCCTCTTCTATTCTTAGCTTTTTTTTAGTCTCAGAAACATGTGGGATTCCCAGACAATAAGATGTGCAGGAGTCCCTGAAGGTTTCTTGTCCAGAAGCCAAAGGATCCAGGGAGAGACAAGAAACTGTTTTGCTTGAATTAGCTGTCCATAAAGGGTTCATACTTTTAGAGTCTGACATGAGGTCCTTTGTTTTAGCCATATTTAAACATACCACCAGTTCTGAAAAAGAATTAGCTCAATCTGTGTCTACGACAAAGCTTAAGACATGTTTATATGGAATCTCTTTTCAAAGTCCATATGGAATCTCCGTGACAGATGGTTAATGTTGATGCAAAAACAGTGCTCAAAATTGAAGGTCTGGGGAGAATCACTGAGGTCAGCATAATGCCAATTGTAACCCAGATGGACCAGGCCCTAAAAACACATAAAATGGACTTAGGTTACTATAAACTACAAGTGGCATCTCTCATAAGGAAGGATTTAATAAACTTAGAGGCAATGCTCCGGAGTCCGGTGAGAAGCATACAGGACAAATAATCATCATTTCTGGTTGATATGGACCATACAATTCTCTACAAATTGCAAATGCTCATCAGACTTTAAACCACACCCTTTCCAACATTCCTGGAGGGAGACTAGTAAACATCTCTTTTCTTTGAGGGTTAAGTCTCTGTGTTGACTTCCCTGGATTCTCCAATACTAATCTGTGTTCACAAGTACTTTTGTTCTCTAAAATTCCTTTCTTAGCACAGAGCAGTTATATCCCTAGACTATGCATGAGACACTAGAGGGACATGTTGACTTCCAGGTTCCTGTGCTTTGGCACAAACACTCAAGTTAGGCCCTCTGGGAAACTAAACCTGCATGTGCACCATAGAGACCCTTATCAGTAAGGCTCCAGTGAGCCAGAACCCCATGAAGTCCCCTCCAAGAAAAGCCAAATACTTTTGTGACTGTGCTTGCATTTAAGCTGGGGGAGTCTCCTCTGAGTGATACTTAAGACTTTCATAACCCCAGGCCCAAGCAATTGTCTCCATGCTCTTGGCTGTGCTCAGGGTCCAGAGAGGTGTCGGCCTGCTCTGAGAAACCTAGGCTGGGTTATAAGACAAGACAAGCTTTCAGCCCCCTTAATTCTGTCCCTTCTGGGTGATAAGTCCTGAGAAACCAAAGGTCCAACTCAGGTCATGTTTGTACAGATAGCTCTGTCAACCTTTCCACCAAAGTGAAGTCAGACTTTATTTTTTGTTTTTATCATCGTTTTACATGAAGTCTCATATACTTAGGCTGGAGTCAGACTATTGATCCATCTGCTTCTGTTTTCCTTATTCTGGGGATGTGAGGCATGTCGGCATACCCATAGAGCTGGTGGATCCTCTTTGTTGGATGATCCTTTCAGTGACATACTTTCTGCATGCTGACAGTTTAGGAACATTCCATAATTGTCAGCTAAATGAACAAATGAAGGGCAAAGGAAGACAGACACACTTGTGAACAGCTAACAATATTCCAAGCAGAATGGCATGAATGATATATGGTAGTGGAATGTGCCACAGCCAGCAGGAAAGGAAGGGGGAAAGGTACTGTACTGTCACAGCAGTATCCATGCTTCTTCACTGTAGTATCTGTCCATTCAGAAAACACAAAAGCTGGTGGGTATATTGTCATATATATAGACAGGTCTTTCTTTTCCCACTATGACCAATAAACCTTCCAGAATATCCTGAGCACTCTGTGGTTGCCTCCCTAGCAGTGTGCTGGTAGCCTTCCTTTTCTCATTGAAAAGGCTGTGTGAATCTGCAAGGAGCTCTGCCTTTTCTGCACCATTTGATCATGAATGTCTATGTCATTAGACAATACAGTATTTAGACTTGCCTAGTTTTGGAATCTGTTTCTAAAGTTTTTAGTAAATGCATTTATTTGTGTACATATATATGTGGGTGCGCATGGTTGTGCCATAGCTTGTGTGGGGGCCAGAAGACAACTTGCAGAAGTTGGTTGCCTCTTCTGACAATGTCCATCCCAGAGGTCAATCTCAGGTTGTCAAGCTTGGCAACAAGTACCTTTACTCAGTGAGTCACTTCTTCATCTCCTGGTTTTCAAGGTTCTATGCCTATGCTTTTCCTTCAGTGGTTAGATTTCTGGGATTTTGGTTTGGTTTGGTTTCTTTTGGCTTGATATGGTTTGGGTTCTTTGGTTTATTGTTTTGTGTGTGCTTGTGTGACTGTATGTGTGTTGTCTAAACCCCTCCTTTTGGATGGTGTGAGTATTGAACCTAGGGCCTCATATGTGTGGGGGAAACATATTAATTCATTTAAAATGTTTTATCCCATCCTCCATCTCTTCTTTCCTACTTTTCCTTTATCTCTTTATTGAAACAAGGTCTCATGAAGTTCAAACATGCTTATTACTCCTGGTCTCTCAGCTTCCACCTATTAAAAATGTATCTATCTATCTATCTATCTATCTATCTATCTATCTATCTATCTATTACAGTTTATGCACTTTGTATCCCTACACTAGCCCCCTCCCTCATTCCATCCACATCCCACACTCCATCCCTCTTCTTCACCCATGCCCCTCCCCCAGTCTACTGATAGCAGAGTTCCTCCTCCCCTTCCATCTGATCCTAGTCTATAAGGTCTTATCAGGAGTGGCTGCATTGTCTTCCTCTGTGTCCTGGTAAGGCTGCTCCCCACTCAGGGGGAACTGTTCGAAGAGCAGGCCACTGAGTTCATGTCAGACACAGTCCTTGTTCCCATTATTAGGGAACCCACTTGGACACTGAGCTGCCATGGCTCCTCCAATGCAGGGGTTCTAGGTTATCTTCACAAATGGTCCTTGGTTGGAGTATCAGTCTCAGAAAAGTTCCCTGTGCCAAGAATTTTTGTTCCTGTTGTTTTGTTTTGTTGTTCTTTTGTTTTGAGGTGTTTTTTTTTTTTTTTTTTTTTTTGCTTTTCTCTCTCTTTTTTTTTCCTTCAGGGCTTTCTATCTCCCCCTCCTTTCATTAAATTCCCTGCACTCTGCTCAAAGTTTGGCTATGACCCTCAGCCTCAGCTTTGACAAAATGCAAGATAGATTCTTTCAGAGTCCCTCTTTGGTAGGCTCCTGTACTGTTTTTTTCCTCTTGCGATATCCAACCCATTTGCCTTTCTGCATGAGGCAGGGTCCTCCCAGTTTCCTCCTTTTCGATTAGCTTCTTTAGGTATACTGTAAGACCTGGGGTCTCACAGCTCAGGAGTTCAATCGCGCCCTTCCCAGAAACTCCCCCAGACCAAGACTCATTGCAAAAGCAAGAGGTTTATTAACCATTGTACAACGGGGTCACCCCTGCTGGTCAGCAAAGAGTGGCACCAGGAGACAAAGGCCTTTAGGTTTTTAAAAGAAAAATTGCGGGAGATTTGAAGTTCTAGTTTTGGCAATTTAGGATTGGATGAGGAAGCTATAAAGTAAGATAATTGGTTAGTTTTAGGTGCTCAGCTTGGCCAGTCCTGCCAAGCGTGGATGCAGCTGCAATTTAAGGTGGGGGTGGTTAGCTCATCCTTGAAGATTAGGAGCTACAGACTTTTGGTTGGAGGTCAAATGCTACTCAGAAGAAGTCTAGGTTCGTTGCTAAGAAACGCTATCTCAAGGACAAGGGTCTGGTCCTCCTTTTGCTTGCCCTTTTTTTTATATCTGAAGGTCATTGCTTGCTTGCCCTTTTTTTTATATCTGTCCTCACAGATAGGGTCACATTCCTTCACTCTCTGGAAAGGTACCAAGAGGCTTTAGCTTAACCTGGACCTAAAACTCAAAACTATAGGCTTTAGAAGACATATAGGTTACAAAGTAAGTCTAACCCTTTCAATACATGTTAGTATGATCATCCTATATTGTATGTCTAATATCCACTTATATGTAAGTCTATACCATATGTGTTTTTCTGCTTCTGGGATACCTCACTCAGAATGACCTTTTTTACTTACTACTATTTGCATACAAATTTCATGATTTCCTTGCTTTTAATTGCTCAATAGTATTCCATTGTGTAAATGTACCAAAATTTCTATATCCTTTCCTAAAATGAGGGACAAAATGGCTGGTGGATCATTGGAATCAATAGAAGACCTAGCAATAAACCCATACACTTATAGAAACCTGATTTTGACAAAGATGCCAAAACCATACAATGAAAAGAGATCAGGGTAACAATAAGCCCCCCAGACAATATAACCTATTGCCGTTATCCAGGTAGAAGGCTACAGCTTCTGTAAAGTTGACATAAAACTAGCTGAAAACTCACGGCTGAAATGAGAAACAAATAAAACAATTCAAAGAATCAATGAAACCAAGAGCTGGTTCTTTGAGAAAATCAACAAGATAGAAAAACTAACTAAATGGCAAAGAGAAACTATCCAAATCAACAAAATAAAAATGAAAAGGGGGACATTACAACAGACACTGAGGAAATCCAAAAATCATTAGGTCTTACTTCAAAAGTGTATATGCCACAAAATTTGAAAATCTAAATGAGATGAACAATTTTCTGAATTGATTCCACTTACCAAAGCTGAATCAAGACTGGTAAATCAATTAAATAGTCCTATATCCCCTAAGGAATTAGAAGTGGTCATCAAAAGCCTCTCATCCAAAAAAAGCCAGGACCAGATGGTTTCAGTGCAGAATTCTACCAAAACTTCAAAGAAGAGCTAATTCCATTTCTTTTCAAACTATTCTATAAAATATAAACAGAAGGAGCACTACCAAACTCATTTTATGAAGCCACAGTCACCTTGGTACCTAAACCTCACAAAGACCCAACAAAGAAAGAAAATTTCAGGCCAACAACCCAGATGCCCCTCAACTGAAAAATGGATACTGAAATTGTGGTACATTTACACAATGGAATATTACTCAGCAATGAAAAACAAGGAAATAATGAAATTTGCAGTTAAATGGTGGAAACTGGAAAAGATCATCCTTAGTGAGGTACCCTAGAAGCAGAAAGACACACATGGCATATACTCACTCATAAAGACATATAATATAGGATAAACCTACTACAATATGTACACCTAAAAAGCTAATCTAGAGGCAGGTCTCTGGCTAAAATGCTCAATCCCCATTCAGAAATTCATAGAGGATGGACATCAGAAGAAGAAGAAAACAGGAAACAAGTTAGGAGCCTCCCACAGAGGGCCTCTGAAAGGCTCTGCCCTGCAGACTGTCAAAGCAGACGATGAGACTTATGACCAAACTTTGGGCAGAGCGCAGGGAATCTTATGAGAGAAGTGGGAAACAGTAAGATCTGGAGAGGACAGGAACTACACAAGGAGAGCAACAGAACCAGAAAATTTGAACACAGGGGTCTTTCCTGAGACTCATATTCTAACCAAGTACCCTGGATGGAGAGAACCTAGAACCCCTGCACAGATGTAGCCCATGGCAGTTCAGTGTCAAAGTGGGTTCCATAGTGATGGGAACAGGGATTGCTTCTGACCTGAACTGATTGGCCTGATCTTTGATCATCTCCCACTTAGGGGGGAGCAGCCTTACCAGGCCAGAGAGGAAGACAATGCAATCACTCCTGATGAGACCTAACAGACTAGGATCACAAGGAAGAAAAAGAAACCCTCTTCTACCAGTGGACTTGGGGAAAGGCATGCGTGGAAAAGGGGGAGGATGGGAGGGAACTAGAGGGGAAATACAAAGTAAGTAAAGTGTAATTAAAAATAAAATAGAGAGGACAAGATGGTGGTGCCAGGAGAACACTGCGTCTGAGGAGAAGGACAATATTTCTCATACAGCAACAAAGAGACTGAACTCTGGGCCCTAAAACAATAGCCATCATGTTTCGGAGGTCAGAGGAAACACCAATGGCGTTGGAATCTGTTGGGTCCACTCACAGATCATACAGCCAGAAGCCGGAAGGGTTTCCCAGTTGTTCAGGCACTAGGTCTCCAGACCAGAGCCACACGCCAGCGAGTCCCAATCACCTTCCCAGGCTGAAAGGTGGGCACAATAACACCAGAGACTGAGAGTCCCAGTCACGAGAAAAAAAAAAAAAAACCCATGGGGAAGGAAAGCAGGACTGGCCATGGGTCACCCAGTTTTTACCTGGAAAAGGTCTCACAGACAGGCCGGTTTGAGCTTTCCTCACTGAACTGGGCTCAAGCCTCAAGCATGGACAGTTGTTGCACGCCCAGCTGTCTGGCACAGATGGAGCTGTGCGCCCCAGTGCAACAGAAATTGGGAATCCCTTTCGGGAGAGGGCCCCACAGGAAAGGAAGGAAATGGTGCTGACTTGGGCCACCCAGGCTTTGCCTGGGGAAGGTCTAGCAGACCAGCAGGTACGAGCCGCCATCATTGAACTGGGCTCAAGCCCAAAGCACAGACAGTTGTTGCATTCCCAGCTCTCCTGCACAGACAGAGCTGTGCACCCCAGGGCAACAGAGACTGGCAGTCCCTGTAGGGAGTTAACCCCACAGGGAAAAAAGGAAATGGGTACCTGAATTAGGTCTTCCAGTATACCCTTGGAAAATGTCCCTCAGACTAGCAAGCTGGTGTGCCGCCAGCCAAGAGCCCTGCTCTGTACCAACTATTCCTCACAGACAGAACTGTGTGCCCAGGACGCCAGAGACTTGTAGTCATTGTCGGGAGAAATCCTCACAGGGAACAAAGCAAAGGGGATGGAATTAGGCCTCCCAGTATATCCCTGGAAAAGGTCCCTCAGACTGGCCCAACCCAGGGACTTGCTGTGCACCAGATAGCCTGCTGCTACCAGGACAGCTGTACTCACCCGCCACAGATTACTGCTTGGGTTCTGGGGCACAGAGTCCCAACTTCAGAACTACAAAAGCCTGGGATCTCCACGATCAACCCCCACATATTGCTCCAAGGGACCAGTTTTGTTATCCCTAACAAAACAGACCAAACCAAGGGACACACAGGTTACAACAGCAGATCACTAAATTTACAGCAAGAAACCCAGAAGCAGGGAAGCTGTCTCCAGGACTTCTCCAGGTGAGAGGAGAGCTCTCGACCAACAAGGACCACAGTTGCACTCAGATCTATATGCTTGCAGTGATCTGTGAAATCTCCTGAAAAACACTGGCCATACAGTGACTATGACGAAAAAACTGAGGAGGTTACCTTCAGGAAAAACCATCTTCCTGCCAAGGGCATTCTCTCCACCACAGGATCCCAGGAACCACCAGAAACTAACTCCAAACACCTAAGATAGCCCAATGGGTAGAGGCCAGCATAAAAGCTCAAGCAACAAAAATCAGAGCAATATGGCATTTCCAGAACCCAGTTATCCAGGGACAAGTAGCCCTGGACACCACAGCATAATTGAAATTCAAGAAGATGACCTAAAATCTATGCTCATAAAGAGGATAACAGAGGGAACAAATAAAATACATAAAGACCTAGAAGAAGATAAACTCAAATAGATTATGGCCATCCATAAAGAAATAGAGAAAGACAAAAACAAACAGATTATGACTATCTGCAAAGAAATAGAAGAAGATAAAGAAAAACAGATTATGGCCATCTGTGAAGAAATACAGGAAGTTTCAGCCAAACAGTTTGTGGCCTTTAGAGAGGAAATACTTAAAACATTGAAAGAAATAAAAGAAACAGAGGATTGTTCAAACAAACAGTTGAAGGAATTGATGGAAAAACAGAAAAATACAGTCAGACAGGTGAAGGAAATCAACAAAATGGCTCAAGATCTGAAGATAGAATTGGAAAAATTAAAGAAAACACAAATGGAGGAAATTGTGGAGAGAAAGAACTTAGGGAAGAAAACAGGAAATACAGAGGTAAGCATAACCAATAGACTACAGGAGATGGAAGAAAGAATCTCAGGTGTGGAAGATACAGTGGAAGAAATTGATGTATCTGTCAAAGAAAATGTTAAGTCTAAAATATTTCTGACACAGACAATCCAACAAATTCAAGACAATATAAAAAGACAAAACATAAGAATAATAGGAATAGAGGAAAAAGAAGATTCCCTCCTCCAAAGCACAGAAAATATTTTCAACAAAATCACTGAAGAAAATTTCCACAACTTAAAGGATAGGCTAATAAAAATACAAGATGCCTACCGAATACCCAATATATTAGACCAGAAAAGAAAATCCTCCTACCACATAATAATCAAAACAGTAGGTATACAGAACAAAGGAAAAATACTAAAACCTGCAAGGGAAAAAGGCCAAGTAACAAGTAATGGCAAAACCATTAGAATCACACCTGACTTTTTAACAGACACTATGAAAGCCAGAAGAGCCTGGACGGATACCGTGCAGACACTAAGAGAACAGAGATGTCAACCCAGGCTACTATACCCAGCAAAACTCTCAGTCCTTCTTCATCGATGGGAGAAAACAAGATATTCAATGACAAAAACAAATTTCAACAATACCTACACACAAATCCAGCGTTATAGAAGATACTAGAAGGAAAAATAGAACCCAAGAAAACTAACTACTTTCAAGAATTCACAGGAAAAAAATAACCTCACTACAGCAACACAAAAAGCAACCAAGCACACAAACTAATGACCACAGCCAACAACAAAATCAAAGGATCTGATACCCACTGGTCATTAATCTCTCTCAATATCAATGGACTAAATTTTCCAATAAAATGACACAGACTAACAGAATGGATGCATAAACAAGACCCAGCAATCTATTGCATACAAGAAACACACCTAAGTCACAAAGATAGACATTACCTGAGGAAAAAGGGTTGGAAGACGGTTTTCCAAGCAAATGGTCCCAAGAAGCAAGCAGGAGTACCATTTTAATATCTATAAAATAGACTTTCAAACAAAATTAATAAGAAGAGATGGGGAAAGACACTTCATACACATCAAGGGAAAATTCCAACAAGAAAATATCACAATCCTGAACATCTATGCCCCAAATACAAGGGCACCACATTTGTAAAAGAAACATTGATAAAACTTAAACCACACATAGATCCCCACACACTAATAGTGGGAGACTTCAACACCCCATTCTCAACAAAAGACAGGTCAACAAAACAGAAACTAAACAAATAAACAATGCCTCTAAAAGAGGTCATGGATCAAATGTACTTAACAGACATTTACAGAGCCTTACACCCAAACATAAAAGAATTTACCTTCTTCTCAAAACCTCATGTAACTGGTTCTTTGAGAGAATCAAGAAGATAGACAAACCCTTAGCCAAGCTAACGAAAAGGCAGAGAGACACCATCCAAATCAACAAAATTAGAAATGAAAAGCGGGACATAACTACAGACACTGAGGAAATCCAAACAATCATTAGGACTTACTTAAAAATCTGTATGCCACAAAATTTGAAAATCTAACTGAAATGGAGTAATCTACATTCCACATGCATTTAGAATATATTTAATATCAGTCTTCTGAACCCTGAATTGTACCCTCAACAAAATGTTTATGTTCAAGCTAAGACCCTAACTACCTCAAAATGTGACTTATTCAAAGACAGAGCCTTTAAAATAAAGGATCAAAGCAAAATGAGGCCAGCTCTAATTAAATGAGCTGATGTTCATATATGAATATATGAACATCAACAGAGAAAAATGGTGAAGACTTAAGGAGAAGGGGTCATCTACAAGTCAAGAGGAAGCCCTCAGAAGAAACTTCTGTCAACACCCTTATCTTGGAATTCTTGCTTGTAGAACTGTGATAGATAGATAGATAGATAGATAGATAGATAGATAGATGGATAACATGTGTCCATTCAGAAAAGACTAAGCCTAAATGACACGTGAAGTATTGCCCTTCTATATGTGATGTTTAAAGAAGACATCACTAAAGTAGATTTGAGCAGAAACTAGAAATTATCTGTGAGTATATTCAAAGGGATGCTTTTCAAAGCAACTATAAAGAGATCTACTAAGTAGATCTCCTCCTTAGAGCTTGCAGTGACAAAATATTTAAGATAATAAAACATTGGGGCTTATCATGAGTGAACTAGGAAATGATTGGTTTGAGAGAAGGTTGGGGTATTTTTTTTATTTGTTTTGATAGTTAAGATTGCTTAGTTTTTAAAGAACAGATCTGGTTTCTTTTTGAAACAGAAAGTGTCCTCTATCAGGTGGAGATGCAGGAAACCCAATAAGCAGGACTTGAAGCCTCTAGAACCTGCCAGATACTTGGGCTCCAATGAGACAGTAGGATCAGAAGGTTTGAGAGGAGACAGTCTCTGTATCAAATTAGAAAGTTGAGCCACTGGATTTCTTTTGTTTGCTTGGTCAGTTTTTTAAAGCTACTTTTATAAAATATAATTTTTCATCTTTCTAGTGATTTATATAATTAACAGATCTTATGAGGTATTCTTTATATGCTGTATAATTTCAGTCATTTAAAATATGCATTTTTCTATACATTTCAGTAATTGTTACTTTGTTCATACAATTGTATGACCATCATCACTCGCCATCACACTAATTTCCCTGACATCTGAGCTCACTAACTCTAGATAGAAAAAAATGATGTGTTTGTAGACTTGTCTATACTGAACAGTGCATAGAAAGACAATGCATGGCATCTGAATCAGTCAGAGCTCTCCAGAAGAGGAGAAACACTGTTCACAGTAGATTGACTTTTTAGTTGATTCTAGATCCAACCAACCTGATAACCAAGAAGAATCATCACAGCATCTTCAATTTTTTAGGGGACATTATATTTTATTATGTATCAGTATGCTATCAATTTTATTGGTGCAAAATATCCTTTGGAACATATAGGATGTCTTCCCACTCATCTAGTGATAGGCATTAGATTATTCTCCTTTGGGGCTATCATGACTAATTCTGGCCTGAACATTTTGGTGCAGCTTTTTGTGCGGACATGATATTAATTCTCTTCAGAATAAAAACAGAAGTAAAGTTACTTCTAACCACAGCATTTTACATTGGTACCTAAAATGTATAAAGACTCTACATCAATGCCAACAATCACCATTTCACATTCATTTGACATTATCTATTATGTTGAGTAAAATTAGAGTATCCTAAAGACTGACTTTGTATTCTATCTTTTAAATTATGCTTTATGTTTATCTTTTATGTTTAAAATAGTCATGTGGAGCTTAGGCTGGCTTCAAATTCATAATCTTTCTGTCACTTCAATCTGACTGTTGCAATTGCAAACATGTGCCACCATTAATGCTTATTAGAGGAGCATGCATTGAATTACTTATCCACTTTGCATTTCTCATGTTACCATAGAGTTTTTTAAAATGGTATCCTTATACATTCTGTTTGACACTGCCTTGGGAGATATATGATTCACAAACATTTCCTTCAACTTTTGGATTCTCTTTTCACTTTATTAATGGTAAGCTTTAAAGCATAAGCATTTAAAAACTAAGCCTATAGCTCAGAAGAGCACTTGCCTAGCATTCATGGAGCCTATGTTCAACCCTAGCATCGAAAAAATTAAATGTTTCTTCAGATGTACAGCTTGATCCCTCATGTTGAACCTCTAACAGCAGGAGCAGGTGCTATCTCTGACTCTGTTGCCTGTCTTTGGATCCTTCTTCTAACTGAACTGCCTTGTTTAGCCTCAATAGAAGAAGATGTGCCCTGTCCTACTTGATCTGCCAAGGTGGTTGATACCCCCAGGAGGTCTCCCCTTCTCTGAGAAGAAAGGAAGTAGGCATAGGTGGAGGGGAGGGGAAAGCAGACGGAGGAGCTGGGAGGAGAAGACAGAGGGGAAGTTTCAACCAGAATTTAAGATTAATTAATTAAAAAATTAAATGTTTCTCACATCAGTGAGGACCAAGTATTTTATCTTCAGTTTATATTTTATATTCACTATTTTCTTGCCCTTTTGTTGTCATAATCTAGACACATTTACCCAAATCATGTCATGGAAGTTTATCTCTATTACCTAAACATGTTATGCTGGGGCTTGAGAGATGGCTCAGTGGCTCAGAGCACTAACTGTTCTTGCAGTTTGGTTCCCAGGTGTGAACTGCCTGTAATTTCAGCTTTAGGACACTTGATGTATCCTTCCTCTCTCTCTCTCTCTCTCTCTCTCTCTCTCTCTCTCTCTCTCTCTCTCTTCCTCTCCCTCTCTCTCTCCCTCTCCCTCCCTTTCTCTTACCTCCTCTCCCTCTCACAGACACAGACACTCACACACACACAGAGACACCACCCAAACTGAATAATTTTTGGAAAATGAATCATAACTTGTTGTTACATTTTGGGTCTGGGATCCATTTTGTCTTTTGGAATATCCTACAGAAAGAAGGAATATTCCTTCCATAGACTTGTGAATGTCCATCTACTTGTCCCATGATTTCTTGGAGGTCTGTGAATCTCTTCGGGATAGTTGTCTACACCCTCTCTCTAATCTTGCCTCTGTTATCTCCTAAGTGCTCCACCATACGTTTATTGCTCCTAACAATGCCAGCTCTGAATCACCCAGTGCTTGTTTCAGGTTCCTCTCTTTGACCGGTAAACAGAACTGAGTCCTCTCATCTCTTCATCTTACTCTACTTTTCCCCCAGGACCAAAGCACCCAAGATGCATCACCTTTTTAGTCCATGCATATCACGACTGCGGACAGATTGCACCAAAAAAGAACACACTAGAAACATAAGGATGAGGCTACAGAATATGCTAGATTTTGGCCAAAAGAACAAAGAAAGCCAAATAAAAATGGGAGGAATGTATTTTTACAAGATATAAACTGTCTCCACTAAGAGCTTCTACTTCTAAATTCAGTCAAACATAAGAATATTTACAAGTAACAAATACATTATCAGACTTTGAGAAGAAATAAAAGAATTAACCCTTTATCTCTGCAGTTTACAAGTAAGATGTGTAGGAACATGCAGCCTCATATGTCTTGGCTTGTCTCTACACATGATAATTGTCTCTACATGATAATTCCATGAATGATGTGAGTCAGGTTCTGCAGGTTAGAAATATAGAGGATGATGAGCATACAGACAGTTTCATTCAACAAAAAATTTTGTATTTAAGAAATCACACATTCTGCCTTGATGGTGGTTCATGCCTAAAACTCTAGATCACTGGGGGTGCAGGTGAGAAGAAGAGTTCAAGGCCAACCTTAGCTTCACACGTTGTTCAAGGCCAGCCTGGGCTACCTGAAATCCCATCTCACAAAATGAAAAGAAAAAAAGGAAATCACTGTTGTATGTGACTGCTTTCACTCATCCTGATAAAGTCTAAAGCAAGACATGCTTCCTTCCTAATTTGTTCGTAATGTTAGCTTGGATGCTTTTATACTCCAGCAGTACCGGGGTGTGTGGTGAGTATCAACAATAGAAGACCTGCCTGTGGTCCCTAAAAGAGTGATCTCAGAATACTCAGCAGCCAGTCCCTTCCTCCTCAGATTTTGTGCTCAGCTCCCCCTGCAGTTAATGTCACTGTGTCACCCAGAGCACAGTAGTACACAGCCGAGTCTGACTCTTGCACTGAGGCTTTCTGCAAGTGGAAGGAGGTGGTTCCTTTATCATATGTGGCTTCAAACCCTCTGCTGCTTCCCTTGTCGTTGGCCTTTGAGGCTCTAAAGAGGAGCTGTGGACCTTCTCCAGGATACTGCACATACCAGAACAGGGAAGGGTACTGTTTGGTTTCATAGGAACAATTCACAGTCATAGAACTCCCTTCAGAGAGTGTCACTTGGCCTTCTGTCTGAGTAACCGAGTCTCCATTGCTTTCTCCTAAAAAGAGAAATTAATAACAGTTCAGTGCAGCTATGACCTGGGTTCTGCCTCATAGGAAAATGAGCTATAAAAGTTTACATCAATGTCATGGGACAAGACAGAAGCTCAATGTGTCATTCCACTTACCAAGCACTAAGAAGAGTATAATCGTAAGGCCAAGGGAAGAGTTCATCTTCTGAGCCATGGGAGGATGTGGACTCTAACTTCTTATATTAGGAAAGAATACAGTTATAGTGAAAGGATGGTTGTGAGCTCAGAATTAAACAGGAAATGGCTATGTGTTGTGTAGACCCCCCCCCCAACACATGTGGATAATTTAAACACCTCAGAGGATTGTTGACCTATATTCTCAGAAGTCAATGACAGTGTGCTGCTCTTGGCTCTTTTATTTTGCCTGAGACACCTGTAGCTACTGGATTGTATTTCTGTAAGTCTGAATAGTAGTTGTGACAGGTTTAATTGCACCTTGTGTGTTGTCTTACCTGGTAATACATTTCCATGTCATTTCTAAGTGTCTCAGGTAGCCAGTTTTGTACATGTTGTAATCCACTGGAAACATGACACAAGCAAGGAATGTCAACACATATTTAACCACTACCAAATTACTTTTGAGGAAAGAAACAAACTTTCTCAATTGTGTTATCCCCATACTTGGACAAATGGAATAAATCTAAAAATTAGCTAAAATATTTATTTAATACATGAATGAATGTTATTTTATTAAAGGAATGTCACTACTTAAAATACCAATTTGTTTCACATTAGAAACACTTATCATAAGAAACTCAACCTAATAAAATTTTGCAAAGAAAAATGACAATTTTCTATTACATATATATAATTTATTTTTAAATAGCATAGGTATTATTTACTGATACAGCACTTAGCTTATCATGCATGAGGCCTTAGGGTCAGTCTCCATCACTTCAAGAATAATAATAATAGGAGTATAGATTTTAGTATGTTTATCCTATATTATATGGCTAATATCCACTTCTAAGTGAGTATAGACCATGTTCTTCTTTCTGCTTCCAGGTTACAAACAACAAGGAAGTCCCTAGGGAAGATGGTTAATCCTCACTCAGAAGGACAAATGTGATCAATATTGGAAGCAGAAGAGGACAGGGAACAGGAGAGGAGCTTACCACAGAGGGCCTCTGAAAGACTACTGATTGAAATATCGAAGCAGAGGTGAGACATGTACCCAAACTTTGAGCAGAGTGCATGGAATTTTATGAAAGAAGGGGGAGATAGAAAGAACTGGAGGGGACAGGTGCTCCAAACCATAGGCTGAGTCTCCAAGTGGGTGCCCTAGTAAGGGGAGCAGAGGTTTTGTGTGGCATGAACTCAATGACAGTCTCTCTGATCACCTATCCCTGGAGGTGGTGCAGCCTTGCAAGACCACAGAGGAATACAATGCAACCTGTCCTGATGAGACCTGAAAGGCTAGGGTCAAATAGAAGTGGAGGATGACCTCCCCTATCAGTGGACTAGGAGAGGAGCATAATGGGAGAAGAGGGAAGGAGGGTGAGATTGGGAGGAAATGAGGAGGGGGCCACAGCAGTGATACAAATAGAATAAATTGTAATAAATGATAATTTTTTAAAAGATAAAAAATAATAATAAACACTATGGTCTTTTCCTACGATAATGGCCTCTGTAGGTTCATGAATTCTTGGTTCCCAGCTGGTAAAACTGGGTAGAGTTACGAGGCGTGGTCTGCTTTGAGGCTTGAAAAAATTTGAGAAATTTTCAATGTCACTTTCCCTACCTTGTGCTGTGTCTCAAGACATAGCTCTCAGGGACTGCTCCAGTACCATGCACCCCTGCCTGCTGCCATGCTCCCTACCATGAAGGTCATGGACTCAACTGTCTGAAACTGTAAGGCCCAAATAAACTCTTTTTTCCATAAGTTGCCTAGACCATAGTGCCTCTTCACAGAAATATAAATTTAACTAAGAATAACCCATACAACTCACATTATAAGAAAAATATGAAAATTGTAAATACTTAAAAACAACCCTAGTGACTTTTGAAATGTAACAGTGAGTATTCGTGCCTGATTGTGGCATGCTTCTTCTAAGTCTGGGTGGTCTGTTTGGTCATGTTCCCTCATAGCTGTGCACTTGATTTGGGAGGAGAGGTGGCAAGGGCAGATACAGGCAGACTGAACTGTGCAGAGGGCTGAAGATGACTGCTAGTGACCTATTGATCTTTGTGAACCTGACTTCTGATTGAGACTGCCATTACTTCTGCTGGTACTGCTCTGTCCAAAGGCCCATTGAAAGTGACATATTGTTTCTTCCTGAGTTGAGATGATTCATAGCAGTTCAAACCTTTGAAATAGATTATTACAAAATTTCTGTACCTTCAAATTATTTTAGTGAAAACATCAAGCTTCACAATCATGCTTACAATGAGTTATTATTCGCATATATTTTAAAAACACAGAGCTGCACACTGGCTTTTGTTGTTGATGGTGATGGTGGTGGTGGTTTGGTTTGGATTGGTTTGGGTTTTCGAGACAGGGTTTCTCTGTGGATCCTTCGATATCCTGAATTCATTTTGCAAATCAGCCTGGTCTTGAACTTATAGAGATCTGCCTGCTCCTGCCTCCCTGAGTGCTGGGATTAAAGCCATGTGCCACCGTGCCAGGCTACACTGCACCCTGTTAACAAACACATATACATTACAAATGCAAAACACAAACTAGGGAAGCAAAGTTTGTAATCTTTGTTGTCAGATAATGAAAGAGAGTAACACTGAGAAGAAAAACAAGAGCAATGACAACATTATTGGTAAATATTTGAAATTTTAAATGAAGCTTTATATTTGAGCAAAAGTATATTTATTTAGAAAAATAAACTTAAAGGATGTTGTAATTTGTTCAAATAGCATATATAACTGCCTAAAGCTTTGAGGTTTTCCACTTCCTCATTTGTAGATTTACAAAACTTTTGCCACACTTATAGAAGAAAAAATAATACTGTATTGGCCACATATGATCACATGCTCAGCTGTGCAAACAAAATCCCTATAAGGTTATAGCTGTCCTTGCTCTGGCCCCAGTGATCCCCAGAAAGGAAAAGTTTTGGTGAGAGAGGCTGCTTCCCAAGACAGTCTGTCTCAAATGAGCAGACAACACCAGGACTGAGAGGCTGCAAACCTATATGTGGCCCCTTGCAACTGCACACAAGTCTTTATCACATTCTCCTTTCGAACTCCAAGTATTTCCCTCTTTCCTTGCAGACCTCCATATCCCACAAAAGATTATCTTTCACTGTTTGAAATTGTCTCACCTGTTGTGGTCAGAGTGTGGTGTCTTTCTTGCCTCCTGTCTATTTACTCTGTGTTCTTACATGTGCTGGAGTAAGGATGACATCCTACTTCCCTATCCAGTTGCCATGACAAAAGAGTCTGACAAAGATCATTTAGAGGGAAGAGCATTTATGTGACCTAACAATTCTGGGTTACAGTCCATCTTAGAATGGAATTCCCAGCCACAGAACTTGTCACATCCCCTCCATAATCAAGAACAAAGAGCATAGAATGTTGGCATGGCGTGCTCTGCTCACTCTCTCCATTTCGTTCAGTGCCCAGGGCCCAAACTTGGAATGGTGCTGCCCAAGTTCAGGCAGTGTCTTCCCACAGTGGTCATTGTAACCTGACACAGACATGTTTACATGCCAACCTGATCCACATAAGTCCTTGCTGAGATGCTACACTGTTATTCTACACTGAGTCAAGGGAAGTAAATCAACCATCACAGGTGGAGAGTGTCTCTGAGGCTCTTGAGGCATCAAGTGCAAGCAGTTACCCTTCCTGACACTAGCCTTCAGTCTAATGCTGAAGGAAGCCAACACCTCTCCCTCTGGTTCACATTATGTAAATCCCCATTACAGTCATTGGTCATATGGAACTGAGTTGTACCTTCAAGTTTCATGGAGATAATCTGTCAGTGGCAAAAGCAATCTACAAAATAACCATTAAAGAAGCAATCGTGCCTCAGGAATCATTTTGTGTTTTTTTACCCTGCTCTTTTCCTTGGAGCCATGACCAAATGCCAGTATACCCAAGATAGGTCCCGATGGCAGAGAAAAGTGACAATTCCAGAGATGTCCAACTTGGAGAGCCAGGGAGGTTATTTGAATTCCTTACAGGTGCGTGGATGATTTAAGATCACTCAGCTGTGCTATCTTCACAGGTTCTTACAGGTTTGTGTTCAGCTCCCCCTGCAGCCCCAGACACTGTGCGCTCAGAGCACAGAAGTACACAGCTGAGTCGCTCCAGTGCACAGGGGCCTTCCTCAGGTTGAAGGAAGAATCGCTCTTGCTAAACTCAGCCTCAAAGCCGTTTATGCCATGGACCACTGGGTCTCCTGAGTAGTACCTGAGGAGAAGCTGGGGGCCACCGCCACGGTGCTGGATGTACCAGAAGAGGGAAAGGGCTCCACCATACGAGTAGTTGCATTTCAGCTCCACCGACTCTCCTTCGAAGACAGTGACTTGGGCATCAGACTGGGTAACTGACTGTGTCTGGACAGCTCCTGAGAAATCAACAAGTCGGTAAATGTGATGAGGGCTTTATGATGAAAAATGATCTTCCTGAAGTTTAAGTAAGAAAAACAGCGAATTGTGTGCATCTACAAACAATAATTATACTCACCCAGGAAAAATTGTATCCCCAGGAAGGAGGTGAGGACCCAGAGCATGGCTTATTACAGGAAACACCGCTGATGCCTGTATGGAAAAGCTTGGTTCAAGCAGGATAGTGGCTGAGGTTCCCAGTTCTTGGGGACAGGTGGCACAAGGTTGACAAAACAGCTTCCTTGTTTAGGTGAAATTCTAAAGAAAAAGAAAAACGTGAAGACGTGGTCCTGGTCCTGACTTTCTGGACTCTTGATTGTCTTCAATTGGCAGGTACTCTGCCAGATGCAAGGGAGGACTGAGTTGAAAGTTAGTATCAGAAACCAAGACCTCTGGTTTGTTCAAGGTCGCCCTCTGTCGGCCAGTACAGGATGAAGACTTTCCCTCTCTTCGTTCCTTTCTTTTTTTCCCATTTATTTATTAATTTAATCTCTTTACAGCCTGATCCCAGCTCCCTTTCCTCCCAGTCCTGCATTCACGCTTCCTGCCTCCAATCCCTGCCCCCACTCTCCCCTCTTGTTTTTCTCAGAGGAGGACCCCCAAGGGTTATCAACCCTCCCAGGCACTTCAAGTCAGAGAAGGATACATTCTGTCCCACTGGGGCCTAAAGAGGCAGCCAAACTAGGGCAAAGGGATCCAGTTGCAGGCAACAGTCAGAGACAGTCCCTACTCCCATTGTTAGGGGACCCAGGGATAAAGACGTTTTGAAACAAAATAGTGCATTATTTCTGTTTAGAGTGCAATTCATGTTTCTGAATTAATCTATATTGTGTCAAATCCTAACCTAAGAAAAACAAGCTGTGTATAATGGAAGGATCATTTTCTTTAGAAAAAAAATGATCATATGACGAAGCCATTAAATTTGGGGCTCATTGGGTATAAAAGCAGTAATTTGCAAGTAAGCTTACCCAGAGACTGAAGCTTTAAACTGTGCTTTTTTCAATGTAAGCAGCCAGAGAAAATTCTGCCTTCCCCACCATTTTCTCATTAGCATTTTTGTAGAGAACCAGAACAAAGAAAATCAGTTTGACATTCAGTGTTATCCCATCTATGGCCAGATTGCTCTTAGGTCTAAGGTTCTCTCTCTCTCTTTCTCTCTCTCCCTTTGTGTGTGTATGTGTCTGTCTCTCTCTCTGTGTGTCTCTTTGTGTGTGTGTCTCTCTGTCTCTCTGTGTGTGTGCATGTGTGTGTGTGTATGCACCTGCCTGACTCTCTCCCATTCTCAGTGTATTGGGGAGGATTTACAGAAACAAGGCCAATAGGACAAAAGAGTCTTGTAAACCTTCTCAACTCTAATGCTCTCTCTCCCACCATCTCTCCCACTTTTTCCTCACCTCCACACACCCAACCCTTGTTTGGCTCACAACAAACAATTCATTAGTGGTGTTTGCCTGCAGATTCCTTCTCACAGAATGAAGGCCACAAATACTCTTACAATTCAGATGCAGTGCTCTCTCACTATGCCCCTATCGTAGTCATTACTTATGCAGAAACATTCAAGTTAATCTTCTTAGGCTGGCCTTTATAAGCCTTTGGGGGCAGTGAGCATCCGATCAAGGAAAGTTCTGGTAGATATAAAGATAGTTACATTGATGAAAGGGCCTGTGGGACATGCATATAATATAGTAGTCTAACGTGAATCCTTGCCTCAGAATTAAACAAACGTATCTATTTCAATCAGACTTGTGAAGACCCAGTGGCTTTAGATAAGCAATAATGATAACACAATACTGAGAAGAGACAGCAAAATGCCAGTATCAATTGGTCTGGCCAGTTTGGGGATGATTCACCATCAAAGAAACAAGAGACTGATGAAGCTTCTTATAACACACACACACACACACACACACACACACACAGACCTTGAGAGGTTTTAGAATTAAGAAATGAGTAAAAGAAGATTTGCAAGAGCCATGGACTCCTTGGGGGAGCACCAATGAAGCAGAGTCCAGAGAAATAGAAACTGTTAGTATTTTGGAACACAACCTGCTTCTGGGTTACCTAGCAACTTATGATGTCATTATGTGTCACTGGCCAGGTGGCCACACCTGGAAGGCTTGGTTACCTTGCCCCTTAAAGGGACAACCCGATACGTGGTTGCTCTCTTACTCTCTTACTCCTCTCTCTCTCTCTCTCTCTCTCTCTCTCTCTCTCTCTCTCTCTCTGTACCCCTCTTGTTTTCTCTCTCTCTCCCCATCATGTCCTGTTCCCCCCTTCCCTCATACCCACCTAATAAACCTCTTGCATCAGTAGACAGACTCATCTTTTAATAATCTAACATTGGTGCGTGGCTGGGAAAGGGTCTCCCTGGCTTTGCTAGGACCCCTTTTGGACTCCTTTAATCTAATATGGCCATGAATGGTTGCAACCTATTTTCTCTGCTCTATACCTAAAAACCTCCACTTTTCTCTCAACTGCCCTCATGCTTGTGCATGGCTGCGCTGCTCTCTCTGCCCTCCCTGGTTTCCTGGGCTGCCTCCACTCTCCCCAGGCTTGGATCCCTGTGCATAGGACCCAGCTGTCTGCTGCAGCTGCCTGAGACATGGTGGCTGTTTCTGGACCCTTTGGCCCCAGCAGAGTAGAGTGTTTGGTAATGATAGTAGGAGCTATGCCCGGGTCCTCTGTGCGGAGAACCAAAGAGACCCTGTGTGTTGCTATTCCTGTGCCGAACTTGGCAAGCCTAAGGAACCATGCGTTGCTATTCCAGTGCCAAACTCCCACCACACCATGGTAATAGCCCTGCCCCGGCAAGTGCTCCGAGCCTCAGCATAAAAAAATAAGCTTGCAAAACTTGACTCGCTGCTTCAGGTAAGGAATTTCTAAAAAACCAACGTGGCCGCAGAGATTTTAAAATTTCCCACGATATCTCTGAAGCCATGTTGGTTTGGGGAGGAAATGGGCAGAAACATAGCCTCATCATAGACTTTCACATGGGTGTGTTTCCGACATTTTGACTTCAGGCAACGGGGCTCTGCCTTTCCATGAGCTCGCCCCTCCCCCACCAAGCTGCTTTCCTTTTGCTCCTGGCTCCATGCTTTCTTCTAAGAGGCTATTCAGTGCCCAAGTGGGTTTGATAGTAATGGGAAGAGAGATTGCCTCTGACATAATCTGAGTGGCCTGCTCTTTGATCACTTCCCCCTGAGGGGGTAGCAGCCTTACCAGGCCACAAAAGATGACAATGCAGCCACTCCTGATGTGATTTGATACATTAAGATCAGAAGGAAGGAGAGGAGGACCTCCCTATCAGTGGGCTTGGGGAGGGGCATGCGTGAACAAGGGGTAGGGAGGGTGGGACTGGGAGGGGAGGAGGGAAGGACTTATGGGGGGATACAAAGTGAATAAAGTGTAAGTAATAATAAATAAATAAATAAAAATTTTAAAAAAGAGGATATTTCCAAGCTTTTTTCTTCCTGATTTCTGAACACTCTACTCTTATATTTTAAAATGCTTTAAATTCTTAATCTAATGCTTTATATAATTTTCTCATTGGGTTTACATTTATAAGTCTTAATCATAATTAACTGTTTATTTTATCTTTTAAACTAGGCTACAACAACAAGCCTCATTTTAAATTGGTATGGACTTTTATAAAAATTCAAAGTTACATTTTACTATCTAGGATTCAACCCTGCTTCAAAAGAAATTTTATATAATAATAAAAAATTCAAGGTTATAAATGTCTATTCAAATTAAGTTGGTTATTACAAATTATTACAAGCTGCAGCTTGGGCTCACATTCCCTACCACCAAAGTGGTGAGAGCAGAGAGCCCCATGCTAAGGTTAGTTGGGTGATTTAAAGATTCTGGTCCCTCCCAGCATGCCCAAAGCAGGGGTGATTCCTGCCTGGCAAGCATGTATTGGTCAAAACGCAAAAGGGATGTTGTATTTTGAATTAATTAGCTATAGGAAAATCCCCAAGCCATTATGATCTGGTGTCCCTCCTAGGTGGATGGGCCAATGTTCTAATAACTTTATCTCTAATGGGCAGGAAAAGCATGCAGTAAGACTAGTTCTTCCCCTCAGGGAATTAAGGCTGATCATATCTCCACCCAGCTAGCCTTAGTTCAGGCCTGTGCTTTAAACTTTAAAATAATAGCCACTGATTTTTAATCTTTTGGCCTCTCAGGTACTAGCATGGTAAAGAATTTTTTTCTATGTTTTCATTTGTCAGTCTGTCTTGTCAGTGAAAAGGGTTTTGTTTTGTTTTGTTGCTTTGTTTTGTTTTTAAAGAATTGTGTATTGCCTGGTGGTATTAACTAACTTCATGGTTCTTCTCTTTTGATTGAAATGTTTTGCTGCTTATATTTAAAGTAATTATTTTAAGCTGTAGATTGAAACAAAAGAAACTCTGATACTTGTATTGCTTTTGAGGGATTTTGTTATTGTTGTTTTGCTTTCTCTTTTACTCTTTATGCCAATATCTCTGTATTTCTGAGTTTTGGGTGATGTGTGAGATTATAATTCAAAAAATTTTAGTATCACCATTTTTGTTATTATACAAAACCTCAATGCCATATGGGATACACCCTCTCTGTAAGTTCTTGGACTCAGAGGTGCCCTAAAGATTGAAATCTACCCCAGTTTTATAGTGTCAAACTCTCTATCACACCACATCCCTGGGAGGAGGTGCTAAAACCTTAAGGAACTCCAAAGAGAATGCACATAAAACGTCTAGAATAATAACTCCTCATCTTGGGCATTCAGTATGATGTACTTGACATATAAAGTAAAAAAGACATATATGAAATTGAAGTGAAATTGATTCATAAACTAAGTTCATAATATCCTTCTGTGGTGTACTTTTCCATTTACATAGCATTTTTCACAGAGCACCATAGAGATTCATAGCCTAATAAATATCTTACTTGAGAAATTACTGTATTGTAATATTACATTGGGATACTGGGAGGTACTATAAATAAAATAAAGAAAACCTTCTGCTGTATAAACATCCTTAAATGACACATTTACTCCATCTACACTCACTTCCACTCCTCATAATATTTCTACAATACAGTGAGGGACATAGCTGCAGACACAATTCCATTTACCAGGAAGAGAAGGAAAAGTTAAAAGTTCTCCCACCAGCATAGCAATGCCAAGTATGGTTTCCAAACATAGCACTAACCCCCCCATCCCTGTGAATTTATTTCAAATCAAGCTCAAGCAGACCTGGGAGAGAAACAGATAGAAGAGCCTGTTCTCCTGATTTTTTTCTGGCATTAATGCTACAACAGGAATTTGACTTCAGTTTAGCACTGGACTCCCTTATTGCACTAGGCTTTCTCATAATTTAGCACATGAACACTGTAGGGCAGCAATGAAGGCAGTATAACCAGCATAAATATTTTAGCTGGACACCAGATGGCACTGCTTCAATGATACACTACCGCCCCCTCCACGGAGAGCATTGAGAAACTGATTCTCAATAAAGAAAAACAGATTCAGACATTCTTACACTGTGGTGAGCCTTGTCTGAATGCATACAGGATGGTACTGTAAATCTCACCAAAACTCTATGGCTGGGAGATCATACACCTTGTGGATAAACCCATTCTTTTCCTACATAAACATAGTATCAAATTGCATTTTAAACATGAATCTCATAAAAAAGGAGGAAAATTGTGGGCTTATAATGTATATTATTAATCAAGGTGACAGAAGCTAAAAAACAAAACAAAACATGTTCTCTGTCATATGACAATCATAGGCAGAAGCTACAAAACATGTTCTCTGTCATATGAAGATCATAGACAAGTATGTATGTATAAACATGCAAACTAAAGTACAGACCTCAACAGAGAAGCTTCTCTATACAATGGAGAACCTTTCATGAAGAAACTCAAAACTGGACAAAATATAGAGAAATACTCTCTGTGGTTTGCACAGCTATAAACGGTTCATCTATAACAGACACACACACACACACACACACACACACACACACACACACACACACACACAAACAGAGCTCAATATCCTTCTTGGAAGAGAGAGTGGAACATGTGAAAATAATGGCTTCTGGACTTGACAGAACTAATGTGCTTGTGAACTCACAACATCTGCACTTGTCTGCACAAGACCTGCACAATATCAAGCCAGCATTCCAGCATGGATGGGAGAGATCCAGGACTCCCACGACTAGCTATGGAATTGGTGACAGTTGATGACTGTTAGAAGAAGGAGAACACCGTTCTTTGTTTCTTCTCTCTCTCTCTCTCTCTCTCTCTCTCTCTCTCTCTCTCTCTCTGTTTTTTGTTTATTTCAGCCAGGATTTCTGTCTGTACCCTTGCTTGTGTTGGACTTGCGTTGCAGAGCAGGCTTTGAACTCACAGTGACTGGCCTGCCTCTGAATCCCTGAGTGCTAGGATTAAAGGCATTCATCACCGAATCTGGCTATGAATCAGTTTTCTTTTGGGGGCAGCATCTGGTGGGTTTTTCCTGTTCCAGGTGGTGCCATGTCCACTTATGAATGGGCAGCAGTAATTGGACTTGGACGGTTTCTTAAAAGGAGAAAGTTGGGAGATGGGAGGGTCTGATAAATATGGGAGGGGTGGGCAGGGTACTTAAATCAGATGGTGACTGAGTAGATAACTCATTGCCTCACACATGGTAACTTCAATATATCAACTTCTGTCTTAGTGAGACCCTTTCTTTCCCAATATGAGGCTCATTTATTTCTTCTTCCATCTATATGTGTTTTCTGAGGAAGCTTCCAGAACACTTAACTATCACTTTCCCTGCTGGTAGTCACATATTTAACTACCCTGTTTGACTACAGTAACACAGAGGATACTTTAAAAATGCACATGAAACATACAATGAAGCATCGCTATTTTTTTCCTAATGAGTAAGCTTGGAAATGGCTCCATTTTCATATTTTATAGCTTATTTTTCTTACGACTCCATGAAATTTTACAAATTCTGAAAGTTAGCCTTTTCATAAATATGTGTCCCAGAGATGGATACAAGGGCACATCTTGATAGTCCCAGTTACTTAGGAAGAATAAAGCAGGAAAATTATGAATCCAGTAGTTTCTGGCTTGCCTAAGCAACATAGAATAAATCCTGTTCTAAAAAAAGAAATCTAAAAGCAATCCATCTGAATACATGGCCAGGTCATGTGTCCATGTGGTCAGCATCACTTGTTGCTACTGCCATATGGAGTCTCAGTTCTGCATGTGAAAATGTCTTCATTATTTTAAACAACAAGATCATGTCATGTAATCTAATCATAAGTAATAATTTGGAATCACAACTTTATAATTTTCTGTATTTACATACATTTATACACATGTATTATATATATATATATGTTACATATGCTTGTTTGAATTCTGAATTATTTTTGAGTGTTAATTGTCTCTTGGTTGGCAGAAATACTCCTTAGCTTTTAAAAAACCCTGTGAGAATGAGTGTAATACCTGACACTTGAATTGTGAGGGTGGAGGTTTGCTTTGCTACTACCTTTGTTAATGTGCAATAAGATTTAAGAAGCTATTTTAATTTTTCTTTTGTTTAAGTTTTCTTTTGGCTTAAATGTGGTCACTTTTGAAGAAAGTTACCTGAGATGCCAAGAGTAATATGTACTTTGTGGCCATTCAATGAAATATTCTATAGATATCCCATAAGCCATTTTGTCTATGTGAAGTTTATCTCTAATGCTTCATGGCTAGCTTTTTTGTGTGGATTATTTACCTATTGGCCAGAATAAGAGTGATGTCACCCATTTTTATGCTCCTTATTACATCTGGGTGTGTCTGTTTCTGTCTAGCATAGTTTTCTTTACAAACTATCATTGGCACATATAATTAAAAATGCTCTATGTTTTTGCTAGATTGTTCCCTTTGTCCATGTACCTTTGTGCCTTCTGACTGTTTATGGCTTGAAATCTGCTTTTCAGATAATAAGCACAGCTACTTCTGCTTGCTCTTGAGTTCCAAATTCTTAGAATGATATCTTTCACCCTTTCACTTTCTGTACGTGTATACCATTGTCAGTGAGGTGAGTTTCTTGAAGACAGCATACTGCTAAGTATGTGGTTTTAGGGTGAGCAACAGTCTTTTAATTGATGAACATAGACCATTTACACTTGGGGTTATTGTGAAGGTATGCCATTTTATTCTTTCTGATTATTTCCATTCCTTTTATTCTTCATCCTTTGCTCATCTTAAAATATTACTGTTTTACTGAGATAATGTCTTTATTGTTGAGTAATTTGTCTATTCTTTCCAGAAGTCTCAGGATTCTTGAATAATAATAATTCCTCACTTGTGTGCAATATTCCTTTAGAACCTCTGAGGTGCAGTTCATGATCTGGAAGATAAGGCTGAATCAATACAAGAGTTGTACCTCTTCCAAGCCCAGCCTCTTCCATCTCATCTTATTTTCCTCGTGGGCAAAAAAAAAAAGTATTATTTCATTTCTTTTAATCCTAAAACAAATATTGAAATTGTTATCATAGTAGACTCCATAGCAAATGAACCTAAATCAGTTTCTTTCTGTGACTGTGATAAAATACTGAAGCAAAAAGAAAGTTATGGAAGACTTTATTTTGGCTTAAAGTTCCAGAGGAATAAGAGTCCAACTTGGTGGGAGACAGACAAGACAGTGAGCAGCAGGCATGGCAGCTGGAGCAGGAAGCTGAGAGATCACATCTTCAACCAAGTGCTGGAAGCAGAGAAAGTGTTAGCTGGAAATGGGGTGAGGCTGTAACTCTCAAAGACCAGCCCCAGGGACTAGCTTCACCAGCAAGGCCTCATCTCAGTGTGTTCCCACAGACAGTGCTACCACCTGGGTACCAGGTCTTCAGTGTGTGAGAACATGAGGACCATTCTCATTAAACCACCATGGACCTCTTAGTAACAAAGGCCATACTCAGATTGGAACACTACCCTGGATTCTTGCCAAAATGTCACAAACCCAGAGGTTACACAATACAAAACTGAGCACAGTTTTAAATATTTTTACTGTATTTCAATCTTTTACTCTTCCTCAATGCCTTTTCAATATTTTTGAAAATGCCACACAGATAAACAATAAAATATTGCATCTACCCCCAGTTTTCCACTAAATATACATATATATTTATATTATATAATACATCCTGTATATATTATATAATCATATATAAATATTACATAATATATTTCTATATTAATTAAAATAAACACAGAAAAGCAGTGAGACAGTTATCTGAGCAAAGAGATAAACTACAAATATATAACATAATTATATATGTATATGTATGTATAGATAGATAGATAGATAGATTTCTCCCTAACAAGCTCCTCTCCAGATTCATGTCCTTTTTTTCCCTATAACCTATTATGTCCAGTTAGTGTGTTACCCATATGTCCATTATGGGGCCATGCCCTGGAGCATGTGAAACTCACCAGAGGCCATATTTTAATTAAGAATGATTATCCCATGGGGTGAGAGAGATAGATGATTCAGGGGTTATGTGCACTGGCTGCTTTTCCAAATGACCTATGTTCAATTTCCAGCACCTACATGGAGCTCACATCTATTTGTAACCTTAGTTCCAAGGACCTAACATCCTCACACAGATATCCTTGCAGGAAAAGGGCCAATGCACATAAAGTAAAATAATGATAATGATAATAGTAATAATAATGAAAAAGATTTACTATATGTCTGTTTATATCTACTTATCATGGTAAAATATAATGTCTTTTAAATACATGCTTTGGAGTGTTTCACATTATTCTTCCACAGTCTGGAAATATTTGTTCAGTCTCCACTTCTAAACACTGAGAATGTATAGAAAATCCTGATTCTGTTGCATCCTTTTAGTAAGTGTGTCTGTGAACACACCTAACCAAATATCCAGTCCCTGCTATCCAGGTTTTCCTGGAACCATAGACTATAGAAACAGGGTTTTGAGAGACTAAGATAAAGGAAGTACATTACTTTCTCCCAGGGAGAATTGTTATATAACATTTTCATGTATCCATGAATGATAAAATCCAGAGCTACAGCACTGACTTGTGGTATATCTTCAGTGAGCACCCACATGAATATACCAAGTGAGGGGACATTTTCAGCATTTTAAATAGTAATAAATGGAGGTACTTATGGTTGACACAAGCCTGTAATCCCATACCTTGGGGTGAAACAGAAGGATCAAGAGTTTTAGGCTCCACAACAAAATCTTATCCAAAAATAAATGAATTAATGAAAGTAAAATACAGGAAGGCAATGGATTAGACAGTTAACAAATCTAAGAGACAAACTACAAATGAGAGAAAATCTTGCCAGCTACTCAACTGACAGAATATAAAACCACACATACAAAAAACCTAAACAATAAAAACAATCAATCAAAAAATGGGTTTGGGCACAGAGAATTATCAAAAGAAAAAAATGCAAATGGCCAATAATGAAAGCATTGAACATCCTTAGTCATCAGTGAAATTAAGTTAAACTGATTTGAGACTTCATCACATCCCATTCAGAACAGCTATCCTCAAGAAATCAAATGATAACAAATGCTGATGCAGATGTTGAAAACAGGATTTTATTCACCGTTGCTGGAAGCATAGACTGATGTGACACCTGTGATAATAAGCATAAAATGGCCTCATAAATCTAAAAGAGGTAGTGTTATGTGGCCTAACTCTGTAATTTCTTGTTATATATTTGAAGTACTCTATATCTTACTACAGAAATACTCACTCAATCCTGTTTATCACTGCTCTGTTTAAAATTCTTTGGGAATGAAGGCATTCTATGTGTTATCAAGAAAACAATGAATACTAACTTGGTGTAGATGTATACCTATCTAATAGAAGATAGATAGATACATCTATAGATACATAGGTAGTTGTTAAATAGATACATAGAGATAAATAATAGATAGATAGATAGATAGATAGATAGATAGACAGACAGACACATAGACAGATGAATATTGCTCAGAAACATAAAACTATGGAATTGGTATGAAAATGGACACTATTGAAATATACTACAGTGAGTTATTTAGATTTGGAGAGACAAATACATGCAAATCTTAGCTTCTAATTTTTATTTTTGTGTATTCACATGAATATGAGTGTGTGTAGACACCACACAACTAGAAAGCAGCCAATGAGAAGGGAAAATTGAAGCATTAAGATAGATGAGTGGGATGTAATAGAACCCATGATATGGAAGTGGAAGCAGGGATACTGGGAGCAAGAAGGACTGAGTGGGAATGGAGAAGCAGGAGATGGCAGAGAGGATAAAATGGAAGAAGAGACAATTAGAAGTAAATATGTATGAACCTGACATACAGAAACCTGCGACTTTCTAAGCTGTTTTTAAAAATTAAAAAACAAGAAGGTTTTATTTAAAGCTCTTAAAATCAAGGAAGCTACAGTGTTGTAGTGGTGATTGTGGTCTTCATAGCACAGCATGTGGTGAGTGTCATGGCCATATATTTGTTTCCAACATTGTTACATAACCATCAGCCTGTGAGAAGAGAAAAGTGGAAAATGTTTCAAATGAACCAATAGTTTGCCTTTCTCTTCAGGATTACTTGTTTTCAAAATGTTAAAATACCTTCCAAATCAATCCCAAGCCCTCCTGCTCTTGCTATTAATTCCCACTGCATATAGAATAGAAACAGAATTTCTCCACCTTGTGCTCTGAGCTCTCTATAAGGCATTTTGTGACCCAGTATGTTTGTGTGCAGGTTGCAGGTGCCTGGGGAGCACTGTGTGCTCATTGCACAGAGGTAGACAGCAGAGTCACTGGGCTGGGAGTCTCTGATGTGCAGGGAAACATGCAGGCTGCCTTTATTGAGATGAGCTGTGAATCTGCCTTCCTCCTTGTCACCATTGGAGAAGATGGACATCAGCGCCTCGAGGCCTTTCCCAGAATACTGTCTGTACCACCAGAAGTACTGAGAATTACGATCACTGAAAGTGCAGTTGAGAGAGGCCATGGCTCCCTCTGGGACACTGAGGGATTCTGGGATCTGCTCCACCTTCAGCTGGCTGCTCACCCCTGTGCAGAAAGACAAAAGTCAGACAAACAGACCTGGAGGCATAGGCATGCTAACACTCCAGAATGCTTTTTCAATATCCCACCCACCCCTAACTAGAGATTAAAAACAAATGTGTTTTCTACCATTAGCCTGGAGCAGGCAACAACTTTATATACCACACGTGGATACCAAACAAATTCCCAAACTTACAGCTTAATTGAAGCCACAGGACCACTAGTGAAACACTCAAGGATTTCATCTCTCCTCTCTCTTCAGTTAGGATTCAGATTCTGAACTCTAACCTCGTATGGTCACATTCAAAAGTTTCCACCTCTCCTGCTTCAGGAAACATGAAAAGCCGCTTTGCTAGCAATGAGAAAAGGGACTCTCTTCACCACCTCTGCAGCACCAAGCCTTTCCTCCAGCCCTTTCTCCCCCCCTCCCTCTACTTCCTGTCCTCCCCTTTCTCCCACTTGAGAACTCTACTTAGGATCCCTAAGAAGACACTGCCATCTTGTGGACTTACAATAGAGAGAAAAGAAATAATCAAACTGTAAATTCTTCTAATGTAATTATTAAAAGTAAAGTTCTTGAGAGAACAATTGGCATTTTAAAGAAACGTTTGCCCCCCGAGTGTGGGTGGGGAGTGAGATTGTGAGTGTGTGTGTGTGTGTGTGGGTGTGTGTGTGTACACTCTGCAGATGTCGTCTTCTTTCTCAGTAATAATCAGTGTCACACACAGGCGTTCACCTGCACTGGAAAACCACCTAGACATGACAGCCACAGAAATCTGAGTGAGGCTTTTCACACAGCATAAATCTAACGCTTGTCACTCCCATTCAAATACATCTACAAGCTTTTCAGATGGCCTAGACAGGCTGCTTATCTAGGTTAGAGTCTAGAAAGGCCTGGAATGCTTCATTTTATTTACAGCCAGGAACATATTTGTGTGCTTGGTGCAGAACAGATGGAACTGTGTCTAGCAACTCAACAATAAATAAAATTCAGGAACTTGTTAATTTCTCTATTTTTCTTATTCTCTCTTCTTGAATAAAGTCCTTTGAGTAGGGATTGATCATGAAAGTTGTAAATATGTTTTCTCCCCCCTCCCTCTTTCTGACTCTGCCTCCCCTCTCCACTCCTCCCCTTTCTTCCTTATCTCTCTTCTTTCCTAACACTTCTACTTTCTCCCACTCTCCTTTCCTAACATAGACATGAAGCCATATGTACCAGGGGAATGTCTGTGCCAGAGCTGAACTGGGTCCACATAGAACAAGGCAGGAAACAACTGTCCTGCATGAGTCTGTGAGAGCTCCACAGCCAGCAGAGTAAAGATCTGTGGAGGCAAGAAGGCAGTAGGATCAACACAGCCAAGTAGTTGGTTCATGCTTCGGTCAACTGATACTGTGTAGTGTATTTTCAGGACACTTGAATTTTGACAAAGGAGCCAAAACCATACAAGGAATAAAGAAAGCATTTTCTTTTTCTTTTCTTTTTTTTTTAAAGTTACAGTTTGTTCACTTTGTATCCCAACTCTAGCCCCCTCCTCAATCCCCTCCCAATCTCACCCTCCCTCCCTTTTCTTCTCTTATACCCCTGCCACAATCCAATGATAGGGGAGGTCCTCCTCCCCTACTATCTGACCCTAGCCTAATCAGGTCTCATCAGGACAGTCTAGATCATTTTTCTCTGTGGCCTAGTAAGGCAACCTCTCCAGGGGGAGGTGATCAAAGAGCAGGTAACTGAGTTCATGCTAGTGACTACCCCTGCTCCCCTTACTAGTGAATCCCTGCGGAGACTGAGGTGCCCATAAACCACATCTGAGCAGGGGTTTAGGTCCTCTGCATGCATGGCCCTTGGTTGATTCATCAGTCTCTACAGGCCCTCCTGGGCCCAGAATTTTTTGCTCATTGATTTCTTTAATGAATATATTCACTTTCTCTTTCAAGACCTCTAACTTAGTCATAAAGGGTAATTTGAAATTCTTGTCATGTGCATCAGCTATCTTGTGTTTCTTGGGGCCTACTGGAGTAGGGTTTTGGGGCTTTAATGAAGATATATCATTCTCAGTATTATTGTTTTTATGCTGGAATCTAAACATCTAGGTTTGTGGTCATTGTAATTCTCTGTGCTGGTGTGTGTTCTTACCTTTGTCAGATGTGCACCCTCTTCTTTGGATTCTATTCTTCTCCGTGGTTCTAAGAACAGGGTGTTGGCTGTGGGTTGCCTGCTAGGGAATCCTTCTGAGATCCTGCCACATGTGGACACTGGATTCCAGACAGAATGTGTTTCTTTTCAATTGGGTGCTAACACTTAGGCAAAGGGGTGAGCTAAAAGATGTACGGTGAGGAGATCCATGGTAGGGAAGAGATCAGGGTGTGCCATCAGGATCAGTCTAGTGTTCTGGGAATGTGGACAAATGTATGAGGACCACAGCAGACAGTCTACTACAGGGCTGCAGATGAGACTGGGGGGTGGATTTAGAAGAGACGGGGGACATTGAAATTCTGAAGATCATCTGCCTGCTCTGGGTTCCCTTTCTCCTGTCTTTTCTACCTATGTATCTTTATTACAAATCTTCAGGTATACAAAGGCTGCAGCCCTCTAATAACCTGTCTTTCCAATGTATTAGATATACATTATCTAGATGACACCTTTCCTGGAGTATGTTGTTCTGTGTGAAGAACTTGGGCTGGAGGTGTCCTGTTTTATATGAAAAGAATGACCTGTATGTAGGTGGAGATGAAGAAAAATGACCACTTCATGGTATCCACAGCTTTCCTGTGAAATCAATGTGACACTTCATGAGTAACCACTGATATTGTAGGGTTTCAGTTTCCCCTATGAAAATCCAGCTGTGATAACATCTTCCTCTTGTTCTGCTCTGACCGTTTGTACAACTTTCACCAACCAGAGAAACTTTGGGGCACACACAGACTGGTGGAAAACAGCATGATCTAAAAGACAGATGATCAGAAGTCAGGCTTTCTTTTGCTTCTCAAGGTTTGTGCTCAGCTCCCCCTGCAGTGTCTGCCACTTTGTCCCTCAGAGCACAGTAGTACACAGCCGAGTCTGACTCTTTCACAGAAGTATTCTGCAAATGGAAGGAGGTGGTTCCTTTATCATATGTGGCTTCAAACACTCTGCTGCTTCCCTTCTCGCCAGCTGTGATGACTTTCAGGAGGAGATGTGGGCTTTCTCCAGGATATCGAACATACCAGAAAAGAGTTGGGTACCCTTTGGCTGACTACGTGCAGTTTATAAATAGAAAATTGCCTTCTGAGAGGATCACTTGACCTTGTTTCTGTGTCACTGAGTCACCATGGATCCTCCCTGGAGCAAGAACAGGATATCTGTGTTACATTAACAACAAAGCTCATGGATAATTAAATATTTTTCTGACATTATAGGAGAAAGAGTGCAAATGGGAAGTCACTGACTTACCAAGCATGAACAGCATCATAGTCACTAAAGCTGGAGGAGGGTTCATCTTCAGCTACTGTTCTTGACTCTTCACACAAAGAAATGATGAAACGACATCAAATGATGAACCTGTGAAGCTTATAATTCACATAGATGATCATCTTGTGTTAGGAAACTCCACCCCCTGGTAGACAGAAATTTAACAACAGTCTCTGGCAATCCTCCTAGAGGCAGAAATGTACTCTCACCATCTACATCAATTGTAGGGCACATGTCAGACTTCAAGAGGCCCTTGACAATGTGGCCATAAACAGTGGCCATGAACATATTGACTGTCATCATTCTGAGAATTATACCTGATATGAAAGTAGAGTACATGTTATAGTAGAACAACTAATGGGCCTTCTGTTTTGGTCTTTACCAAATGATAAACTGAATGGCAAAAAGGAGGTTTTTACAATTTACTTTCACTGATCCAAACTTGTAGAAAGATACTCTGCAGGCCTGGAGTCATGGCTTAGCAATAAAGAGCACTTGGTGCACTTGCAGAGAACCCAGGTTGGATTCTCAGAACACACACTGGTTCACAGCAACTGTAACTCCAGCTCTAGGGGAAATGACTCTCTCTTCTGACTTCTGTTGGCACCAGGCACACACGGAAGAAAAACACAAATGCAGGAAAAACACTCATGTACCTAAAGTAGAATAAAAAAAAAGTTTTTAAAATTTTACAAACACTTTATAAAATTATTATAAATTGACCCTAAGAGTGTGTAATCACTACTATTTGCTCTTTTTTTCTTCTGGCAGATTTTAAAGAATGGGATTGTGCTGCCCATTTACTTAGGATGTCATTGGTGTCTTGAAACAATGCTTGAACATTAACTGCACAGAACAACTACAAGAAAGGAAGCAGTTGAGACTGGCACAACTGATATAACACACGTGTTACACCACACTCTGCATCAATGTAGACTATGACCTTTCTTAGCTCTTTTCTGTAAATGTCATTGTGACGAGTGGTGGCAGTTGTTAGGAAACATGAAGCACACTATCATTTGGGATTGGTGAGGCATTTGTGGCTCTTTCTTGAGGATCTGCAGACAGCATCCCAAACAGCCAGCTCACAAACGTGTCTTCAGAAAAGCTTCTTCCTTCAAGTTCAAAGCTTCCACTCATGAGGCTACCTTTCATGGCTGCCTCGAGTCTGTGGAAGCTCCTTCTATCATTTAATTTTGTCTCAGTAATTTTTCCCACTGACAGAATTGGTCTCCTCACAAAATTGTTCTTTCTCACCTTTGTGCACCTTTTTCTTAATTCTTGCTTTGAGGTTACAAATGTGATCTTTAAGCAACAGCCTGTGGCTCAGAAACTTGGTCTCTAACAGTTCAAGATAATGGATATAGAGACATTCTGGGTTTTTCTCACTAGCGACATTTGGAGTTCAGAATGTGCTCTCATGCTGCACTTCTATACAAATGGGAATCATCTATTAAAACAGCATTTCTTTCCTGTTTCCTTTTTATCTTTACATTTTCATAGCTGTAGGTTTCTGAATGGGTAACAAATGGAAATGTACCTCCTTATCAGGGCACATCTCAAGTCCAATGAGAAAGAAGTTGTTTGATCCTAAAAACAATCACGTCACTGTTGCACCGATGGACACATCTTTCTAATTAGGTTGGTCATTTAACACACAGGATGCACAGAGGATAACTCCAATGATGTTGTATCTCCTCTAACTAGAAGAGCACACTGTAGGTCAGTTCTGATTTTATTTTTCTGTATGTAACATCATAGTTTGTGTTTTCTTCATCGATACAACCATTTCAATTAAATATGTTACATAACCAAGACTAAGAAAAGTATCATATATTGTGTGAAGACCTGTGAGGCCTTCTGGAAAATAACTCACATGGAAATATCACACACATGGCTCTGAGTACGTGACTAGGTTTTCATACCAGGCATGGTATCCCTCCTCTTGAGCAGATCATAAGTTCAATTAGGGTGTATGAGCCACTACTGCTCCCAGGGAGTTATTGTGGCATGCTGGACATTGATATAGGTAATGACTGCAAATACTCTTTACTCCATTATAAAATACAACCCTTGAAGAGAAGAAAAATTAATTCATGCTGCTAAACTAATGGTTCCCTCTTGGATATGCCAAATTACAAAAATGTGCAATGATAGGATAAACACTTTGATATCTAAAACTTTCATGTATTATAGTAACAGTGATATTTTCTAACCTTCTTGAAGATGTGTAGCACATGTATTCCTATTGTTAACAGACAATGAATGAATTGTTTGAAATCTTAATACTACAAAGTAGAATTATGAAAAAGTAGGGTTATTGAGAACACCACCTACAACATAGGAGACATTATTGAAACTAGTGCAGTGTTTGAGAAGATGATCACTGTAAATTATACATGTCTTTCTGACTTACATCTTAGAATGGATAACTTAAAAAAAAATGAAGGCACGGGTGGGATCATTAGTCCATTTAAGTGCAGAAAAACCTGCATCTAATATAGTTCACAGTGTTGTAAAGAAACATGACAAGGACTGATTTGCTTCATCAATGAAAAAAATATGATCAAAGCTAGAAATGTAGTCTACTGTACTGAGATGATGTCCAATGAGCACGTGATAAGTCCAGCACAGCCAGCACATCATGGCATGGGTATAATGGCTGCAAGTTAATAGTTTGTAGGAAATGTTTTTTTTTTCAATTAATTAACTTATTTATTCACTTTACATCCCAATGGCAGCCCCTTCCTCCTCTTCTCCTGGTCCCACCTCTTCCTACTTTTCCCCTCCACTTCTCTGCAGAAAAGAGAAGACCCAAGCAACCAACCCTGCCCTGCACATCCAGTCTCAACAGGACTAAGTGCATCCTCTTTCACTGAGCCCAGACAAGGTCGCTCAGCTAAGAGAAAGTGATCCAAAATCAGGCAACAGAGTCTATGTCAGAGAGGGCCCCCACTCCCATTATTAGTGAACCCTCATGAAGACCAAGCTTCCCATGAGCTACATGTGTGTACGGAGTCTAGTTTCAGTCCTGGCTTGGTCTTTGGTTCATGGTTCCGTCTCTGTGAGGGCCCATTGGCCTACATTAGTTGACTCTGTTCGTCTTCTTGTGGAGTCCTTGTACCCTCCTAGTGTCTCTATCTTTCGCCCAAATCTTCCACAAAACTCCCTTAGCTCAGCCTAGTGTTTGCTTTGGGTCTCAGCATCTATTTTATTCTGCTTCTGTGTGAAGCCTTTCAGAGGTTAGTTATGTTAGATTCCTCTCTGCATAGCAAACTATTATTAATGGTGTCCCAGGGTAGGGAAAGTTTTTTTAGAATAGATGTATATGTGCAGTTCTATCTTTTTTAAAATGACAAAAAACTGACAGAAACTGAAAGGCTGCTGTTCTAACAAGAACTCCAGCCAATCGGATCATTTAAATATCTCCACAGTGAATCTAAAAATTGTATTCTTGTTTGAATTAAAAGTGTGTATTAACAAGAGCACGTATTTTTGTTTTCTACATGATTAGAGGCATCTCATCCAAAATACCCATAATGGTAAAAATTCAGTTTCATTTTGTGTTCTCTACCTATGTTCCTAATAATTATGAAGAGAAGTTTCCTGGAACAGTGAGGGTATACCTTCTCCTACCTCAGAAATTTCACTGTTTCATCACCTGTTATCCTCTGAAAAAAGTAGAACCCAGGAATGATATGCTAAAATTGAAGTTAATTGTTGTATTATTCTTGAACATGACACAATGATAGAACACTTGTTGAGTACTTTCAAGACTCTAAACTCAATCCCCAGAACCAAAAGCAAAGGCCGTGACCAATCACTGTGTTTGTCCTTGAACCACAAGGACCATGCAAAGCACTCAACAAGTGGAGACAGGTTTGAGGACAGGCTGCAGGTGCCTGGGGAGCAGTGTGTATCTGCTGTGCAGAAGTAGATGGCTGAGTCTCCAGGCTGAGTGGCTGTGACATGCAGGGACAGGTGTTTCTCTTTCTTATCCAACAAAAGGCTGAGTCTTTGGTTCTGCTTTCTTTCCATATTTAAATGGATGCCAATGATGAACTGAGGACCCTTCCCAGGCTCTTGCTTATACCAAGGGAAGTAGACTGAGGCACTGTCAGTGTAAGTGCAGTTGATGACAGCGCTGTCTCCCTCCTGGACATTCAGGGAAGAAGGGTGCTGTTTCACCTGCTCACCTCGGCTCTCCCCTATGCAGAAAGATGGAGAGAAAGGTCTTCAAGTCATTTCTCTTCCTTAATTACTGCTATAGTAAGCAGAAAAAACTGAATGAAGCCATTTCCTGGACATCTAAGGATCATCCACTAACATACTCTATCTCCCATCCCCACAAACACCCCATCCTCAACTCACAGTCCATCTGCAGCCAGAGGAAAATGAATAAAGCATGAACAGCTGTCTTCATGGTGCTTCCTATTCAGATCAAGTGTAGATGCTCAGTGTAGTCTCCAGGCAGCTGAGCCACTTGCAAGTCTAGATTGGCCCTTGTGACAATCACAACTGCTGAGTTAATCACAACTGCCCAGCCAATGAGAAGCAAGCCTGTTCATTGAGAATTCTCTGAGATCGCCTTTCACTGCATCAGCTGAGGTGCACTGCCACCCTGTGGTCAGATTTCTAACTACTGGACTCTAGTTTCTTTCCTAGTATTCTGTTACATTAGATAGATAGATAGATAGATAGATAGATAGATAGATAGATAGATAGATAGATAGACAGACAAACTTCAAAAGAGACTCCAGCCCACTTGTGCCATCCCTACTCTTCCAAATAGCTGTGCTCATGTAGACTGTGAACCAGCCTAACCAGGTGGGGGGTTGTTTTATGTTCTTATTCACCCTGTGAGTAGCACATTCTCAGACCTAGCTGGGCTCCTGGCCTGTGAACCAGTGTAACCAGAAGAGTGTTTCAGGTCTCCACTCGCCCACTCCATCTCCACACTCACAGGCCTAGCTGTGTTTCCTCCAATGTAAAGCAACACCTCCAATTAGAAAGCCCAGATCTCTATCCACTCACATCTCCCCACAACCAGAAAGCATATTTTAGATCCTGTTACTTGCAAAGTGACCTAGACTGGTAAATTTCCCAGAACCTCCCTGTGCCATCCCCACACTCACAGGCATAGCTTAGCTTGGAAAACTTTTGCACAAAGCGCAGAGTCCCAGACCTAAGTCACATTCACATGCTTTCTTAATTAACACGGAAATAGAGTCACTTTCATCCCTGCAATCGATAACGAGTATCTGTATCTGAAGAACTGACCTACCAACTCTTAGCACCTGATCTGAATGCAAGCAAGCTTGAGGAACATCAAAAAGAGGAACAAAATGCTACTCAGCAGAGGCAGGCTACAGTATCAGACACAATGAAAGAAGTCATCGTGCCGAGATCATATAACAAACACAAAATAGGAAAGGCCAAGACAACCCCACTCCCACACAACCCCACTATAGAAATGTTTTCCAATAAGAATTGCCAAAGGGAATACCAGGACACAAATGCAGGTGATCCTATACTAATATGGCACAAAAAATTAGGGTTTAAACTAAAATTAATAAGAAGGGATAAGGAGGAACCCTTAAAGACTTTCTAGTATTAAAAAAAAAAATGAAGGCCCTACATACCCAAAGTTGTGGGGCACAATGAAAGCAGTGCCAAGAGGAAAGTTCATAGCACTAAGCGCCTTCAGAAACTGGAGAGATATAATACCAGCAACACACCTGAAAGTTCAAAAGAGAAATAAGCAGACACACAAAAACGGAGTAGATGACAGGAAAAGAGGAAAAAATTTATTTTAGCTTATACTTTCAGAGCACAGTCCACTGAGCATAGACACTGAGGGAGGTCAGTGCAGAAACTTGAAATCAGCCTTGCTTCCAGGTCTATACAGCAGTACATCTGAACAAGCAATACACTTTACAGCCAAAGAGGTGCAGCAGGAGAACAGGAGAATGGCGCTTACCATCTGGCTTGCAGGTCAGTTTACGCTCATCTCCTTCTTATACAGTTTAGGACCACCTGCCTGGTGATGGCCTAGCCCGTAGTGAGCTGGACCTCACTGCAGCAGTTAACAGCGAAGACAATCCCCAAAGACAAATCTATGAGCATCCCCCTCCTTCACAGGCCAGAAATCTACAATTGTTCATAATACAAGGAATAAGTGTCTCTATGGCGCAAAATCCAACTGAAATACCTGCACCTAAGACTCAAGGAAGTCACAGAGGAGGTGGAAGAGAAATTGGGAGAGCCAGAGGTCTAGAATCCCGGCTGCTAGGTACATTCCCCCAGAAATGACAAGGAAATGCAATCAGGCATCTCAAAAATATGTTTGCCTGAGCAAAATAAATATCATGATAACATCATTTGGCATGGTAACATGAGTAAGAGAGAGTCCCCATGCTTCAACTTCTACAGGAACACATTCAGCTTGTAACAATAGCTGATAAAGGAAGGATCAGGTTCCTCCAGGGACAAGCTCCCACACATATTTTTCAATCCCACCTTCTCAGTCCTGAACACATGTCCATATGTCCATGGACAAAATTAAATGGAATCAGTAAGTTGCATGGCTGCAAATACTTGTGTGTGTGTGTGTGTGTGTGTGTGTGTGTGTGTGTGTGTGTGTGTTGAGAAAGAAAGTAGAGTGGGAATCCTTAGAGAAAGAGAAGACTGGTAGAAGTGGAATTAGAATAAAGTATGGTGATTGGTTTGATAAGAACAAAGGATGATACGTTTGGATGAAATGTCATAAAGAAACACATTATTGTGCACATTGCAAGCCTTCTGGTGTTGGTCTCCTTGGTTTGCCTGTGGTGTATATGCAAGATTAGAGTCTCACAACAGCGTAATGCAGCCATGACCATTCAGGCCTTTACAGCCATTGAAGCAGGACAGTCTCCCCAAGCATGGGAGCTAAAATGTTACGCTCAGGATGCGAGGCTAAGCACTGCACTCAGGGTCAGCGGCTTTGGACCCAGAGAAGAGCATGTCTGATTGCATGCGGGTTGATGCCCCAGGTCCCGCCTCTGAGAAAAAGGTATCGGACGGGTCTGATGCTCTTTGGGTGGATGACACCTAAATGAACATCGGTACAAAGTCCCAATTTATTTCTAATATCAGAGATCAGACCTCTACTCTTGCCTGATGTGTCTAAAACAAAAAGGGGGAACTGCAGAGAGCTGCGTAATGCCATGCCTTAAAGATGGAGCTGGTTTCTGCCTTCCACCTTCCTGATGGTGAGTGCTCTCTGTCACAAACAACTCCATATTTGGCTAAGGCTGAGGATCTGGCTTGCTTCCCTGTATGTGGACCTATCTGCATTGCCCATGAGGCATGCTGGGGTTGGCTACCCAGAGGCTATTTAAGCTGTGGGCTGGCTTTCCCCAGGGTCAGATGATTGCTCAAGGTTCCTGAATAAACTGCATTGAAAAAAAATAAAATAAAAAACAAAAAAATATTTTTTAGTAACTTCAATCTCTTCTGCTGTGAGGATTCTACTGAACAGATCATTTAAAGGGTGCAGGTAAGCACAGGACGGCAGGCTCTAAATAGCAGCACAGAAACCTGATGTGAGAGGGTTGTTGTGCACTGGGTAAGGTATTCATTTACACACACACACACACACACACACACACACACACGTAATTTCCCTTTCTGCAAATAATGTTGTACACTTTAGGTATGGTTTATGAAGCACTGGTAGCCATCATTTTCTCTGTACCTCCTAGTGAACTTTATAGTAGATATTTCCAGTAATCGACGGCAGGAATGAGATAAATGAAGCACAAAAGTTATGCAGCAGTCTGCCAAATTCCCCACAGCTAATAAGTGGTAGATCTGGAACTTCAAGCCAAGTCCTAGTCTTCAGGAGGGAAGATTCAAGAACTGTGGCATATCTGCTAAGTGCTAAACAAGAAAACACATGGAATTCACCCAGCACCTTCCCTCACACAGTGGGTCTGCTTCTCCTGTACTCCATAAAGACCAGCTGCACACTCTGAGGTTGCAGTGTCTCCCACACAACAAAGCTCATGGAGTCTTCTGAGGTCTACTGACAGTGCGTCCTAATGATGGCTCTCATGGTTTCTCACAGGCATCCGTGGTCTGTCACGTCTTACTGCCAATGGGAACACTGTGTGTTATGATGGGAGGGTGGAAGGCAGAGGGAGGACAGCCAGAGCTCACTGTGCCATGTTCCCTACAGCAGCTTCTTCCCAGCAGTGACTCATTTCCACATCTCGGGATGTTTCCGCAGTTTGAAAGGGCAGAATAGGGTGCCTATGCCCATTGATGCCCCTCACGCTATGACTCTCTTCAGACAGAAAAGGGATCTTGGAACTACAGCCACCATTGTTACTACCATCTCATTGACGGCTGTTGGAGCTACCACCAGGGCATTAGCCATGAGTCATACTGGGCAGACTGCTCAGACCCTGAATAATCATTTAGCCAATGTAGCTCATGCCTTAGTTGTACATAAAGGAATTAATGCTCAACTAAAAGGAAGCTTGATGGTGTTCAATCAGAGGATTGACCTCTTGCAGGAGCAAATTGATACCCTATGGCAAATCGCTCAACCTGGCTGTCAATGAAAGTATGCTGGACTTTGTGTCACTAGCATACAACATGAGAATTTTTCCTGTGCTGCAAATCTGTCTAAACAATTGTCGAGCTATATTTTAGGTAATTGGACTGGAGAATTCGATACTACGATGGAGCAGCTGAGAGTGGCCATTGTCACAGTAAATTCTACCGGAGTGGACGCAGGACTAGCCACAGGATTATCAACATGGATTGCTGCAGCCATGAATCATCTGAAGGAATGGGCGGGCATGGGAGTGTTAGCAGGCCTTCTGGTGTTGGTCTCCTTGGTTTGCCTGTGGTATATATGCAAGATTAGAGTCTCACAACAGTGTGATGCAGCCATGATCATTCAGGCCTTTACAGCCATTGAAGCAGGACATTCTCCCCAAGCATGGTTGGATACCATAAAAAGCTAAAATGATACGCTCAGGATGCGAGGCTAAGCACTGCACTCAGGGTCAGCCGCTTTGGACCCAGAGAAGAGCATGTCTGATTGCATGCGGGTTGATGCCCCAGGTCCCGCCTCTGAGAAAAAGGTATCGGACGGTCTGATGCTCTTTGGGTGGATGACACCTAAATGAACATCTGTACAAAGTCCCAATTTATTTCTCATATCAGAGATCAGACCTCTACTCTTGCCTGATGCGTCTAAAACAAAAAGGGGGAACTGTAGAGAGCTGCGGAATGCTATGCCTTAAAGATGGAGCTGGTTTCCGCCTTCCACCTTCCCGATGGTGAGTGCTCTCTATCATGAACAATTCCACATTTGGCTAAGGCTGAGGATCTGGCTTGCTTCCATGTATGTGGACCTATCTGCATTGCCCCCGTGGCACGCCTGGGTTGGCTACCCAGAGGCTATTTAAGCTGTGGGCTGGCTTTCCCCGGGGTCCGAGGATTGTTCAATGTTCCTGAATAAACTGCATTGAAAAAAAAAAAAAAAAAAAGAAAGGGCAGAATATAGACCCAAATTTCACTTGCAGGAAAAAAAAAAAAATGTTCTATCTTGGCAACAATGCTGAGCCACTTATCTTAGGCAGTCTTCTGTTCTCCAGCCCAGAACACCCCTGTATCGTATTTGACACTCCTGCACAAACCACTGTCACATCTGACATCTGTAGATCAAACACCACAGTGATCTTCCTGAATGCTCCCTGCCATGATTATCACAAAGTTCTGATTTCAGATCATCAAGGATGGCTGCTGCCACCTCCAGGCCTTCCAGACATTCAACTCATGAGCACTAGAGGGCAGCAAAGAGCTCAGCTCGATAGCAAAGTACTTCAATAAGAGACTGAAGTAGAGATTAGCAAGAGATTCAGTCAAAAACTTTGGTTTTCATTATATTTTCTTTTCCTTTTTATATTTTTCAGTCTCAAAAATGCAAATATTTCAAGTTTCCTCTCATATGAGGTCCCAGATTTTAATGCTTATGCATACATAGCTACGTGGAGGATTGTCATTCTCCATGGAAATATAAAAAGACAATCAGTGAGGGGAAAGAAAAAAGATCTTAAGGAAGGGCAGGAAATGAAAATAAAAAGGGAAAGAAGCAGAAATCACAAAGAGTAATAAAATACAGGTGACACAAAACCAGAAGGGGCTCAAAGGGGGAGTCAGGGAGCCAGGAAGAAGGACACAGGGAAGGGGTGCAGCAGTAATGTTGATGGTCTTCTAGGGTTTGCAGAGTACATTCCCTGCACAAACACAGGACTGGATGTCAGGGACAGACAGATGCACCTCAGAGGAGGAGAAAGTAAAGCTTTATCCCTTGGGAATGGGAGATGCCCGAAGGCTGAGAGTTCAGTAAACTGGTTCTGAGCTGAGTCTTCTGTAGCCCTCTTGGTCCTCTTTCCTGTGTCCATCTGTTTAGAACCCCACATCCTTACCTTCCAGCCACTTCTCTACATGTGTCTTCTAGGACCTAGAAGCCTCCACCTCGGGGTCAGCTTATGCTTTCCCATCCACCACGTCCCTCCTCTAACTCTTCCAGAAGTTCATTTGGATTCTGTTTTTTAAACCAATAAAAGCATTTAAGATATAATAATTTTGTAATGAACTACTTTCCTTTTCCTCACCTGGAAATATGTGTGTTAGAGCTTGATCTTCAAGGAAGGAAAATGGAAAGATTAAGACCACGTCTTCCCCAGTGGTTGCCTTTGAGTAAAGACTCCCAGGAAGTGCAGGGCATCACCTGGCTGGGACGTGATGGGACAGCACTGTGGGCTGACAGGGCAAAGGACAGGGACACAGGCTCTGAAGGGGGAATGTGCCCTGTGTGCTTCTGGGAAAATCTTTCCCTCTGGATCCTTATACATCACAGCACGGGACTGCAGAGAGCTTTGCTGAGAAACTCAGCACTGTTAACAGCTGAGTTAATCAATTTTTTTTAATCAGTTGCTCCTTGGGCAATGTGTAGGCTTGTCATCCTTTTCTCATTCCCTTAGGTCAGATGCAACCAGTAATCTCATCATTACTGAGTCATTGGCCACCCTGCTCCAAGCTACCGCTCCTCATTAAAAACAAAGAAACAAAACACAAAGGAGAAGAAAAAATCCTACACATTATGTACCGCTCTTATGCAACATTCTGGCTGATGTTAAAGAGAGATGCTATTGAGTTAGGAAAAGCTGTGTCTCAATCCTGAACACCAAAAATGAGAAAAGTAAGAGCCTTCATACAAGGTTATCATGTCTGAGTTGGATTGTGAAATATGTAGTCTTTCATATATGTTAACAGTAACTAAAAGTAAGTCAACCATCTTTTTCTCAGTAAAACCTTTCTTTTCTTCTATATGGGGTTCATTTGGGCTTTTTCTTCATTGCAAAAATATTTTCTAGTGTGCCAGTGAACTTCCCAGTGTAGAAAATTTTTTGATGTTTTGTTTTAGGCAGAATGTAGCTGTTATATTGAGTGAATTCAAACTGGCAATCCTCTGTCTCACATGCATAGACAGCAGGCAGATGCCATTGAATCCAACTGAGGAACTTTTAACAAGGACAATTGCAAAGGAGTTCATAGGATGTTAGTGATATGTATTTACCTTTCCTTAAAATTTGTTTCCCATGCTGACTTTTCTGGCTTTTAATGAAGTACCAGGCTTTTTTTTTTCCTCAGAGTAGAGACTTTAAATTTTACATTTGTTAACAGATTTTGGTTTTTTTTTTTTTTTTTTTTTTTTTTTTTTTTTTTTTTTTTGCATTTAGTGAGTTCTCTAAGTTCTTCCCAAGCCTTGCCTTGACTGCCTGGAATTCTCCTTCCAAAATCAGAGAGGTGAACTTGCAGAAGTCCTTAGTAACTTTGAAGATTCTTTTGCTGGGTTTTTTTATGTAGGAGGGTTTGTTAAAATCACAGTTAGGCAATGCAGTCTCAGATCCTAGTGATTAGGGGCCCATGTGATATTTCATGTCATTTAGTGTTTAGTTTGTTGAACTGGGAGCGCCATTTTGCCATGCACTAACATTTTCAGGGTCTACTCTCTATTTTTATGTAATTGTTCTCTTCATCTTCCTGTCTGGCTTTGGTCAGAAATCTCCTCTTTTAGATATGAGACTTGCTGTGTCATGTTTACAGCTTTCATTTATTTGGCATGTTGATCTTTAACCTTTGACTACCAGTTTTAGATGTTCTTCTTTATGAAAGATGCTTCCTGGAAACACAAATAGTTGGCATTGTTTGTTAACCCAGACAGTTATTCTGTGACTTCTATTTGGTGAGTTAAAGAGATTTCTTTGAAATGGGGGCTGGAACTTAGACACACTACTTAGAATCACTTGCTATATTTGCAGAAGAATCAGATTCAGTTCCTGGCATTCCATAGTAACTCATTCCCTTCAATAACTCCAATGTCAGGGAATCTAATGCCCCTTCTAGCTTCCATGAAAACCAGACACAGTACACACTTGTACATGCTGGCAAAACAGTTTACACTCATGTTATAAAAAATCTTTAAATACACATTCAGAAACACATTTCTCAGAATTACTTTCCCTGTGTCATTCTGTTTTGGGGTGAACATGGAAAAAGCACCATTAGAAGACTTAAAGCGTAGGTGATTTTTATATTATATATTGTATAATTTAGTTTATAGCTCTACAGATTCAGGCTCCAAGCATATTTGATGTCAATGAGGTGCCAGCTCCATTTACCATTAACCCTCTACTCCTCACTTCTATAGCTTCTATTTGTCTTGGTTCAAGTCTGTGTGCTTCTATCGTGTTGACAAATGCGATGGCTTCTGAATTTCCCCAAAACTAGAGAGATTGAGGTGTGGTGGGTCATCCTTCTAGACATCAATTATCTCCTGGGTCTCCCTGTATTTTCACAAGCCTCTGTTCACCCATGTGCTGCCCTCATGCAACTGTCCTTCCCAATTGCTGCTCTAGCTGACCTCAGTACCTCATGCTCAGTACCAGATACAAAGACAAAGATCTGTGGGGATAACCCAGGAACCTCCAGTATTTCATTGATGAAGTCCTTATGATCTGTCTCTGACCACTTTACTCATGATGTCTCTGCTTCTCTGAATGTAACTTCACAAGAAAATTATGTTCTTTGCTCTCCCAAACAACTCTTTTGATGTGTGGGCTGTTGCCAATATGGAGAGAAACTAACACTTTAAATTGTTGTGGTGCCATATTCTCAACTGTAGAATATACTACACATTTTCTCTATCATCTATTTTTAAATAAATACTTTCAAGACAAAGTATTAAAAGAAAACTACTCATCATAACTGTCTCTGAATTGCCTGGGATGAGGTTTTACTTAGAAACACACTACTGATGCAGACCACAGAGGAAGCATCCACAGTGAGACTTCCTGTTCAGCATGTGCAGGTGTGCTTCTCAGCTGAGCTCCTGCGATGGGCAACTCTTAAGGAGCCCCAGTTTTTGTTCAACTTCTGCTGTCACTTCAAACACTGTGGGTCAATTCTCGGAGCGCACAGAAATATGTCCCTGAATCTTCTAGCTGTGAGGCTGAAATGACAAGGCTGATGGAGTTGGCTGATTTCTGCCATGTGACAGAATAGCGGCCATTCCTCTCATTCTCAGTAGAAGAAGAAACTTGGCTAATAAGAAAAATCATCTCTCCAGTAACAAGCTGCTTATACCAAAAGAGTTGGTAATAGTAATAACTTGCCTCATATGAACAGTCCAGGGTGACTTCTTCTCCATACTGACTGCTTGCAGTTGACTGGACCTGAGTGACTTTCTGGGCCACATTGCATCCTGCAGAACAACCAGAGGAAAGAATAAAAAGCTTATCCTATGGTAATGTACACAAAGCAGTGTTGGAAGAGGGCCTCGTAAGACCCAAAGGCAAACTTAACTGAAGACATTTCTGCTTACTTTTCTCCAATCCCTCTTCCCCCTCATGTCCATGTAAAAGGCCATAATATCCTCAGCTATATGTGAAATGTCCATACCAGAGAAGGCCAAGGCCACCAATACACAGAGCAGGTTGCAGGGAGGCATGTGTCCCAGGTCCCTCTGTATGAGTGTGTCAGCTCTGCTTCAGCTCAGTGTTCAGTGTCTGAGGGCCAGGCACTGAGCATGTTTACCTCCTGTGTTTCTGACATTGCCTCAAGCAGGAAATGTGGTTTGGTGTGATCATATGCACATACAGAGAGAAAAGGGTAGCTCACCACAGGCCTCTACTTGCTTCCTTGTCTGAAAATGGAGTTTGAGAAAATCCATTCCGGCTGAGGGGGAAGTTGCTTTGCATCCCTGAGTGTTATTCAGGGAGATGATTTTGGGAACGAAAGTAAAATTTATCATCATCTATGTTTGATATGTAATTCACTTGCAGACCATTATTTCCCTCCATCTATTGTCTGATTGTCTATTTAAGCTTAATAAAAAAATAAAATTGTCTCAGATCCATCAAATTCCCTGTGAAACAATGGTATCTGAGTCTTCCTCCTTTGCTCAGTGCAAGGGTCTACCTAAATTCTGCAATTACAAAGCTAGTTTTACAACATGTTGTAAAGAGCATCCCATCACATTCCAGAAGATCCCCATTTGCTTATGCCCTGGCAAATCGTAACAGGAATGAAATAATAGTCTTCAGAGGTTAAGAAGATGTTCATTATGTAAGTTGACTGCTGTACATCATGAATCCCTATGTGTGGATTTCCAGGACCCCCAAAAGAATCCAGATTCAGCGGTTGCCCCTGCAGTCTGAGGTCAGGGAAGCATAGACAGGAGAATCTTGGGGTCTCACTAGTCAGTCATTGATGAGCTTCAGTTTAAGTAAGAGTTCCTACAAAAATAAATAAATAAACAAATGTGGCAAATATAGAGAGATAACCAGTAATGACCACTGGTTCACATGCACACACAGACACATTCATACACAGTTGGGTGAGGAGTTACAATAATTTTAAAATCCACTGCTAAAAAACTGACTTGCTTTTAAAAGTTTACCATCAGGTTGTACTCACAGGATGTGTTCTGTTCTCTCCACACAGAGAACTCTTGCTTGTTACATGTCCTAGAAGTTTCTGTAACATTTTACTGTCATATTCTATCTCACTTGTTAAAGTCTGTGTATTTTAATTTAGAAACCAGTCTCATGATAAGCATGGCAGGATTCTCTGTGATTTAAGCATATTACATATCCAAGATACATATAACCTGCAAGCATTGGAGTCATGTTACTACATGGGTTTGTGGTTGAATATTTGTGTACAGCTATATCACTATTTAGAATATAGCTCTTAATCCTTGATCTGCTCTCATTATCCCAATGGAGGAAATTACCCTAAAGGCACTCAGAAGAGAAAATGCAAAAAGGTCTCTGAAAGAGCTCCAGTTTTATGAGGAAAAAAAAAAGCAGATCAACATGTACTTCAGGGACTAGTTGCTGGGATCAGAGTCACATTCTTCTGCCCATTTCACTGCTTAGTGCTGAGAGCCCATGCCCTGGATTTCTCTCTGTGGCTATAAGGAGACCATGGGAGCCACAGCAGCATGGGCAACACAGGGTGGCAGGGCTGTGCCCCTGCTCTAGATCTCCAGATCTTGCAGAGCTCTGCAAGCTGTATAGACACAGCCTCTGAGACATGGCTTTGGAATACACTGGGTTTAAGTGCTGAAGTGGACAGTTGGTCAAATTCTAAATACTGCTTTGACTTTCCTGTGATTTAATTGATAAACAATGCTTCCCAGTGAAGATAAACCTTAAGGTTGGTGGACAGATAGTTCAACGATTAAAAGATCCAGTTGCTAATGATAAATACTGAAGTTAATGTCTCAGGACACATTTAATAAGTTATGTTTTCTGAAAAACCTGAAACTTTACCTTTGAGTGCATGGACACCAACTTTTGGCTTTTTCGTACATACAGATATGTCTACCCATGTATGTATACAAGGTTCTGTATACTCACACAGACCTGTGTGCTTCCACCCAGCTCACACACATAAAAATAAATAAATAAATAACATTAATCATGACACATTAAAAAAAGAATGAAACTTAGTATTTAAAGAACTACAATTAGAGATCTGTTCTTGAGGAAAATGAGGATAATGGTGGGCTTCATTTGGAAGATGGCAGAGAAGTCAATACAGAAGAAGAAAGAGAGAAGATAAATACCACTGAGGATGTTTGAAATACCCTTAATGATATTTATTGCTTCATGTTTACCTTTATATGTCATATATATTTTTAATGAAGTTATTCCACTTGGTCTGGCAATATCCCCCTCAAAATAAGGATCATCAAACAGGAAACCAAGTACCAGGCATGGGAAACCTTTTTTCACTATGTTGATCAAGGGATCCAAGAGGCTCTTGGAAGAATGCTGACTATTGCTGTTGTGCTAGGTTGCCTCTCAGAGATCAAGAGCAAGTCTCAATTGAGGATGCCATATACTTTGGACTGAGACGTGGAAGACTACCTCTCATGCCTCTCAAGAAAGCTCTTCTTGTCCGCAGGTGAAGACCATCACAGAAAATCACAACTGATTTAAAAAAAAAAAGAGAACAACTGATTATGGGAGCCCCCCCCAGACAAGTGCATCTACAACAAGATTCCTACAATGAAGGCTCAAAAAACATTGAAGAAAACAAGGCACAAGAAAGTATAAGAACAAGAAGACCAGGAAGTGTGCTGCAAGAAGTTCTCTTAGAAATGATGGGGGAGCAATAGCCTTGACACCACAAAAGTATGTCTGCACAACAAGTACTGAACAATGATGATACCACTAGCCATGAAAAGTTATAGCTGAATGTTTCTACATTTTGGGTTTCTTTTTTTCTTCTTTACTCTTCACCATCCCGTGTTCTTCATTTCTTATAGAGAAAAACCAATAAAGGTGAAAGTGGGCAATGTTATCATTAGGCTACTTCTTGCTTATCTGTGGTGTCAGGTTTCCTTGGGTAAATTTGATCTACTCCATCAGGATACCTAACTTCTAATTGATTCTTTGTATACAACTACTTGACAAACAGCATCCAACCAACAACCACCCAAGAACAGCAACTCTGCTACTTGGGTCTCTAGCATTTAAAGATCCTCTGAAAAGTTCCCAGAATTCCAAAGTTGAGACAATCACAGAAACTATCTGCAGCTAGCAGAAACACACTCTTGTTAGATCATGAGGGAAATCATAGTCACCTGCTATGATTCAGTCGCATATCTACACACCTGACTAAAACAATAACATATACCTATAATGTTTTTGTGTGTTTTAAGGAAATTTTTTTTTTACTACAGAAATGACATGGGGCCTTCTGTAGCTATACAAGGAACTACAGACACCTCAGTAATGCTTTGATCCATAAATGGTCATCCCCAGGGATACAATAGCAAATGGTCAGAACTGAAGTCATGTACACGGAACCAACTCAAAACAGACTCAGTAGGTTGTATTTACATAATTGTGTGTATGTTTGTGTGTGTGTGCATCTGTGTAAAACAACAATAATCATAGAAAAAGAGGCCATGGATTGGCAGTTATTATTGGAGAGCTTGGGAGAGGCTGGAGATAAAGGACACAGAAGGGGTTTCAGGGATATAATGTTATATGTAAAAAATGATGTAATTCTATTTTAACCAAAATAAAGCAATAAATTAAAAATATCAAAGTCAATAAATCAATCTATGATAAGTCCTGAGTGGCCTTCTCAAGACAAGCCAGTATTTAGTCTTTAGTTTTTCATTGTCATAGGAACTTTTTAACATTTGTTTTGACAGTACATAGTAGGTATTTCAGGCACAATATGACATTTAACTTTAACTTTTGCCTTCTTAAACTATTTTAATTCATGTTTAGTTTGTACAAATATTACTTACTTTGGTCAATATGTCTGGACCAAGGTCAGGGTGAAGGAAATACCAAATGTGTTGCTAAGGCAGACTTGACTGAGAAGTGTCTAAGAAGAAACAAAATGGAGTCAGGACAGGATGGCATTACCTTGGTTGTGTCGTGGTTGGTAAAGTTGGTGTCTCTATATTGAAGAAAAGAGATTTTCCCTTTCTAAAGAGGTAGCAATTGCTACCTGTTAAATTAATACTTTTTTAATACAATATTTTTAATCAGAATTTTCCTCTTCTCTAACTCCTGCTAGATGAGTTTTGTTTGGTTTTGGAATTTTTAATTTAATTGAACTTTTGGTTTTGTTTTGTGGGTGTATAGTTTTTGTTGTATGGGGTATTTTGTTTTTGTTTTTTGAAAGTGAGATGAAGAGAAAGAACATGAAATTGGTGGACAGGATGAAGGAATGGGAAGACAACAAGAATTCTTAATGTATTGCTTGTAGTCACTCAACTTCCAACTGTTCTGACTCTGGTTTGATTGACAATGAAATATGATCACATCAGTCCTGGCCTCTTTTCAAAGACAAACCATGAATCCTCACACCAGACCACTGGGACTTCAACATGCACAAAGCATCAGCTCAGAAAAATGAAATCAAAACAGACTTGTGAGTCTGAAGTCTCTGTTTGGGTTCTGGAGAGCCATTGACCCAAACAAAGGATTATTGTGATGACACAACTCTATGGCACTCTTCTCAGAAGTCTGGGAAGGAGAAGAATGAGAGTGAGGAGCGTCTGTGACCAGATTTTTGGCAATGTCATTCACTGGCACTGAAGCATGCCCATGTTTGATGCTATTCCATAGTTGTTATAGTTTTCATGAAAACAAACCCCCTTTCTAAATGATCTTTCACTCACACATCTGTGTATATGTGAGCAATGCCCAATATAAACGTTTTTGTCTTCAGACCCTGAAGGAATGAAGACTCTCCTTGACTGTATGCTGAAAATGCATTTGATGAAGAAATTTATATCAAACCTCAATCTCTAAAAGTAGAATTTGCTTGATAACTGTATGAAGACACCCACGTGGTGATGACTGGGTTATTCTAAGTCAACTTGCCCTCACCTTCCCTCAGTACTCTTGAAGTTATTTCCAGCCTTTTATTCCCTAGGATGCTCAGGGTGTGTCTTGAGGTACACAGAGTTTCCAAGTTTTCTGTTGCACATCCTTAAATATGCCTTCACTCTTCTGCTGACTTCCAAGCTAGGTTGTTGTATTCAATGAAGCCTATTTCAATCAGATAGATATTCTGGTGTTTTTGTTTGTTTGTTTGTTTGTTTGTTTAGATTCAAGTTTAAAACTTGACAGGGATAGAAGACCTTGAAAACCAGGAGGAGTTCACCTATTGGTATTGTGAGATCTATCTCCTACTGCTAAGAGCCAACTGACTTTATTTTCCTATGTGACTGTTCTGTTTTCATACTGAAAAACTATTCACTGTAGATGAGAAAAAGAACTTGTAGGCTTTAGATGTTTATGTATAATGTCTTCCATGATGTTTTTGTTGGTTTTGGTTTTCTGAGACAGAGTTTTACTCTGTTGTTCAGGCTAGCTTACCAAATCTAGCCTCAAAAATTCCTCCTGGTAAGGATCCCATAGAAGTTAGGGCTTCCAAAGCCATTAACAATGTGTCATAAAAACGAATTTAAATTTTTCTCGATTGGAAAGCTTTTTGGATTTTATTTAGCATTAAGTGAGCAATCCTTGCCAACTATTAGGCAGTGAAAGAATCTTTAATTCTGTGTTTTGCTGATGTCTACAAATACTGCAGCAGCTTCTATTGACTAAGCCTTTATGTTCATTTTTATATTTTGTTCATTTATGAAATACACATGTAAAATAATTTCTTCAATTAACGTTGTGTAATTTTATTATATGATTAATTCGCATTCTTTTCTCCCCACTGATGTCATTCATCTATTTTAAACACACCTGCATCCTTGTGAGGGCCTCCTGGGTTACATACCTGAATTTCTTGAAGGCAGATGAAGACATAAGAGGCAAAAGAAGAGGAAGTAGAAGAGTTCATTGGTCATAGAAATTCCCAATGCCCTAGTTATCAAGGAGATTAATGTAGAAGAAAAGACTATGTGATTTCTATCCCAGAGGCCAAAGTCAAGGTCTCCTGACACTGGGCTGTAACAACTATATATGAACAGCGTTCAGACAAGAGTGTAGGGAACAGGGCCTTCATAATTCATAGTTGCTACAAACCAAACACACAGGAAACTATTTCTACAACAAAGGAGGAAAAAAAAATCTTCTAGACTACTTAAGAAAATGGATCTAAAACTCCAGCTGTTCTTGAAGAGCAAACAGAGAATGTAGAAAAGCATGCTGAGACTTCATCTTGGTCTGTCTCTGGGCTGAGGGAGTCTAACCCTTACACTCACAGTGCCCCCTGTCACCTGGTCCTGCACACCCTCCAGGCTTAGCCCCATTGCAGGCTTTGCTGGAGCCTTAGCTGCAGGTTTGGGTCTGGGCTGCAGGTGTCTGTGAAGCACTGTGCCCTTGCTGCACAGAAGTAGGTGGCCGAGTCTCCAGGCTGAGAGACTGTGATGTGCAAGGAGAACTGTTTGTTGCTTTTACTGAAGAAGACTGTGAATTGTCCTTCTTCCTTTTTATTGGACACTGAACTTATGGCTATCAGGAGAGCAGGGCCTTCAGCAGGGAACTGCCGGTACCATGAGAAGTAGTCAAATGCGCTGTTCTCGTAAGTGCAGTTCAGAACTGTGGTCCCTCCTTCCCAGACTGTCAGAGATTGGGGACTTTGTCTCACCTGCTGCTGGTCATGTCTTTCCTTCTGCTGGCCACTCACCCCTGTGTAGGGAAACACAGCAAATGGTGTTAGGTTCCTAAGATCTGCTGATGGTTTCAAGAAGGATGACTTTGTCTGGTGCCGCAGTTCCCTCCTGCCTCTGAATCAATCACATATCCTGGGATATGTGGTTTCTCTTCCATGACTTACCAGCTAGGTGAAGGCCTAGTACTAAAAACAATGCTTTCAGGACCTTGCCCATTTCTCCTAGACCGAAGATTGGGGAGAACTCAGGTGGCCTTTTATCCCCCACAGAACACTGACTCCAACTTCACAGGCACCTCAGTTCTTTCAGCTGGCTCCACCCTTCACTAACACTACCTAAAGCTATTTCTGACAGAGGAAGCACTTCTCCATTATTCTCAAATTTGGTATTGCTGAAAATAGAGCCATGAGAATCAGAAATCCCCTCATTACCATTCTACCATCATACACTGTTGCTAGAAATGTGTCTTGATATAGACATCTAGAATAATGTGGTTTTTCTGAAAGAAAGAAAGAAAGAAAGAAAGAAAGAAAGAAAGAAAGAAAGAAAGAAAGAAAGAAAGAAAGGAGGGAGGGAGGGAAGGAGGAAGGCAATGAGGAAGAAAAGACAGAAAGCAGAAAGGAAGAAAGAAAGCAAGGAAGGAAGAAAGACCGGTAATCTAACTAATACCACTTATGGACATTTATCCAGGAGAAAGAGGTCATTTCATGAGAGACACTTGCATATGCCTGTGTGTTACAGCACCATTCATGACTTGCAAGATGTAGACACAGCCTAGGGACCACCTGTCAACCAATGAATGGACAGAATATTGTCCCTGAAACTACAGAGTAATGGTCAGCCACTAGGAAAAAATAAGCTCCTGCCATCTGTAGGAAAGTGGATAGTATTTAAGGACAAGGTGTTAAGCAAAATAAGCAGAACTGTAGACATACACAATATGTATGTGTTCTCATCTGTATAAACAAATGAACAATCAAAAACAAAAGCAAAAGAGGAGTAAAGAAAAAGAAAATAAATATGATCTGAAAGCAGAAGTTAGACAAATGAGTAAGAGAAGGGGAAGAGGGACAAAGGGAAAGGAGAGGACAACAGAGAGTGAAGACAAGATGAATATGAGGAAATTGTCACATAAGCATACATTAAAAATTCACAACAAACCCACTAATTTGTACAATTAATGTGTGTTGATAATTTTGGTAATATCATATGCCCTATGGGAGAACTGACTATAGTAGTTTTCTGAATGGTTATAGTATGAATCCAACTCCTAATGTCTTTGCATCATGTACATATAGATTGACGGAGCTCTCCGTGCTCGTTAGAAACTCACTACACTGGTCAGTGATTAGCCCTGCGCCCACTGTCAGCCAATGTGCAGAGAAGAGACTGTGGAATGGTCAGCCCTCATGGCACATGTCTACCACATGCTCTCCTCTCGAGATTCAAGGATCATTGCAGAAGAAAAGTCAGTGTTGGAACCAGAGATGGTGGATGACTACAGGAAACAATGTCTTCTGGACACATCAGGGCAGCTGAACTTATGAAGGAGCAGTTTTGTGACAGTCTGCACAAGGCCTGTGCAAGCTTAAGAAAGACAAAAATCCTAACATGGACAGCAAGATTAGCATTGATACATCAAGTGTGCTTATTCGCCGAGCTGTCTTTTCAGGTCCAGATCATTTGGGGTTTATTGCAAATATTAACAAAATGTGTTGAAAACATGCAATGAATTATACTATCCTATTACCAGGTAAGGTTATGAGTAAATGAACCAAGAAGCATATAGGTTCCATTCACTTAAGAAAAAATTAAATTTTATTCTAATTATTTTCATGTGTCCTATTACATAAGTCCATTTACAGACTGCTCTATGGAGAAGCCATTAACTCTATAGAATGGACTGTCCTCTAGAGTCCCATCTGAGAAATAAAACATTCACAATTGTAATGGACTTCCCACTGTCCTTGCTGCCTTTGCATGAGGAATCCCAAGGCTTTCTGACCATGCACAGAGGAAGGTGTATGCTTTCTAACTGTAAAACTCATGCCTTTTTTTAAAGAATATAAAGTTATGAGCTGAAATGGCTGAAAATAATTTAGCGATAAAATTACAAAATCTTTACACATTTCAAAACAAGTGTGAGGAACTTAGCATTCAGAACACTGCACAGTTGCATGAGTTCTACACAATGCCAACAAAACATGTGGGAAAATGTTATAATTGATGTTACTGGGAAGTATAGATACAAACAATTATTGTAAAATTGCATTTTGGAAAAACATGCATGTCATGGACAATCCTCATTTGATGAACTCCAAGTCAAATTCAGGGTGTGGTGAACTAAGGAGAAACTGGATTGCCTGTGCAATCTGTTGGTCTTTTTCATAAAATAAAACACAATTTAGGAGTTACACCTGCCATAGTCTAGATTCTGAACACAGGAGGAGACTATGCTGTGTGTAGACACCAGGGGGCAGGAGTTAGGATCATCACCTAGCAAATCTACTACCACAGTTCTCATTCTAGCAAGGTACTTAAGGGTTAACTACTACCCAGAAGTGTAAGTTTTTCCCTTTCGTGTGTGTGTGTGTGTGTGTGTGTGTGTATGTGTGAAAATTAAAATAAAGTCACCTGGAATCTTAACAGGTACCATGCACTAAGGTAGGTTTTAGGCCAAATGCAGAACACAAAGGACAGAACCCCTTTCACACAGATCAAAGTGCACAGCAATGAACATGGAAGAGTAAGTATCTCTGTAGAAAGATGTAGAATCTGCTGGTTAAATCCTCAAGAGTGGAACATCTAGATCTTGTGTTAACTCTATGTTTACCAATGTCTTCTTTGAAAGACATTGTGGGTTTTCTCTTATTATTATTTCAGCTCTTTATTTATTACAGAGAGATAAGTGTAAGTCGTAGAGCTTTTTACTTTAAACCAGCATTTTGTTTACAGCATTTTGTTCATACTTATTTTTATTGGTTGTACCCATTTGTATTCACATCAGCAATGAAGAAGTATTCTCCCTCCAGTTCTTACTACTCCTTCCCAATCCTCTTCTGTGCTAATCCCTGAGCCTTGTTTATAGGAATTGCATTCTGGATGTATTAACTACACTAGATAACTTGAGGCCAGGTACTCTTTGAATTTTGCCCATTTGCCCATTACTGTACTATCCTCTACTTGTTTCAAAAGGAAGCTTCTTTGATGAGAGGTGAGAAATACACTTCTTTTTGAGTAATTATACATATTTAAAATGCAGTTGGAAGCTATGTTGATTTAGAAAAATGGCCATAACTGTTTCTCCTCTAGTGTCTATGACATCTCCAGCCATGGGAGTGAACTAGCCTTACAGTATTGTGCCTGAATTCCTTCCTGTTGAACAGGCCTTATGTCCAATGAAGTATATATTAGTTCCCCCAAGATGAAAGTGCTACCATTGCATTTCTGTGGGTTTTCTTGCCATTTTGGTCATTGTTTTGATTCATAGTCTTTCCATAGCTTGGTAGGATTATCTATTGCTTTTCTCCCTTGGAATCTTGATGATACCTTTGGATACTGTGAGAACCTGTCATTAGGCAGGAGTTGTCAGGTCAGTTTTAGTTAAATCCTCACAAGTCCTTGTCGAAGGTATGTGGTATTCTTATAACTATGATCTTATCTTCAAATTCTGTTGGGGGTAACAAAGGGTAATGGCAATTATTTGGAGCAGTCTCTTGAAGCACCTAACTAAGAACTTGGAAGAAGGGTTCCCACTCCTGGAACTCATGTGAAGTGCAAGTTTCTGGTTTCCCTGAAGACTCAGTTTTATCATGTGATGTTTTCTTGCAAACTGCACACTTGATGTTTTGCTGGAGGTGGTCTTGGGAAAGAGCATGTGGTGTTTTGCTGTCATCTCTCTCATGCAAGGCAAATGATGTTGGCCAGCTGAGAACATCCATGGGTGGACTCTGAGTAGAGGAGATAAATGAAAGACCACAGAGAGGCATCCCTTTTTGGATCAACATCACTGAGCTGATCTTCATTCTTTGCAAAGAGAACTGTCCCAGAGAACTTGTTGGGGCCAACCACCTAAGTCTTCTGGCTTTCACTGACTTCATGGTGCTGCATGGTTTTGGCCTTTGGAGTGGACTGAGTTTGGTAATCCCTTAAAGACCCATGGATCCTAACCAGTAGGAAGTAGATAAAAGAGGTCTACAACCCTTTTTCCTATTAATCTCCTAACTAAATTTGGGGGTTGGATGGGAGGTAAAGGTGTTTAAGTAAAATCTAAGCCTACATTCAGGCTTTTATTAGATTTCACAAGCTCTCATAAAAGGGATTCTATTATATGCTATGCCATTATAAGTAGTTTTGGGGGTTTAGAAAAGCAATTTGACGTCTCATCATTCTCCTTAACCAATAATAGAATGTGTAATTTTTTTCTGATCTTTGTATATACAAACATGAGTCTTCTTTGAAAGACATTGTGGGTTTTCTCTTATTATTATTTCAGCTCTTTATTTATTACGGAGAGATAAGTGTAAGTCGTAGAGCTTTTTACTTTAAACCAGCATTTTGTTTACAGAATTGAGATGAATCAAAAACCTTGGCCTCCTTTCTCATGTTTCAGAAAAATTATGAGAGAACCCAACTCTAATCCCAGGTGAGTGTGTCCACCACATCATTGGGATTAAAGCACAGCACAATGGCAAACAAGAATAGACTTTAAGGGGAAGGGATTTTTGGACAGAGACTTTCATGACCTGGCTGTTACATACAACGTGTGTAAGAAAAGGTGGAAGAACCTTTGAAAGAAATGGAAATGCCATTCTGGGCATGATCTTCAGACCTATAACAGCTGTATAGCTTCACTAAGTGAAGGCTGTCAGGGAGCATGGTGGTTTGAATGAGAATGAACTCCATAGGCTACATAATGTTTGGCTCTCGGTTTGTGTTGTATTTAGGAAGGATCAGGATGTGTGGCCTTGTGAGAGGAGGTGTGTCACTGGTGCTGGACTTTGGAACCTCAAAGCCAAAGCTAGGCCCAACTTCACTCTCTCTTTTCCTCTTGCTTGTACTCAGATGTAAGCTCTTAGCTACTACTCCAGGGTCATGCCAGCCTGCCTGCCTGCTGCTGCACTCCCTACCATAATAATAACCCTCTGAAACTGTGGTCAAGCCTCCAATGAAATGCTTTCTTTCATGAGTTGTCTTGATCATCCATGGTATCTCTTCAAAGCAATAGACAAGTAACTAAGAGTAGAGGTTGGGGAACATTCTGTAACATGGACCAAGGTGAGTTATAATCTAAATAATTTATAGAATGAGACTGAAGCCCAATTTTAATGACTAGAGTCTAGCTTTCTTATTTAAATCGTAAATTTGTGGGGTAATAACAGAAGATTGCTGGAGAATTTAAGTCCCTAGGTTTTGTAAGACATCTTGGTAAAGATAAAGCCTATGTCAGGGTTTTACTGGAGAAGTTTGCTATTAAGATTTCCAGTTAGGGAGAAAACATTATTTCAAGGGATGACAGCCTAGGTTGTCTCTACCACTGACTTCCATCCTGTCAGTGAGAATTTCCACAGATTCCTAGGTTTCTAGATATTTGACCTGAGACTTGTTGCTGTTTTTCAGGAAGCTGGTGAGAGCACGTGGAGAAAGCACACAGCCTCCCTCACAGGGCTGCTCCCCTAGGCCTCCTGCACCTATGGTTTGTGTGCAGCTTCCCCTGCACTCTCCCTGACTGTGTCACTCACAGCACAGTAGTACAGGGCAGAGTCTGACAGCTGCACTGAGGATGCCTGCAGGTGGAAGGAGTTGCTGCTCTTGTGGAGAGTGGCGTGGAACCCTAGGTGCTCTGTCCTCTTGTTGTCTGTGATGTTCTTCAGGAGTAGCTGAGGGGCTTCTTTGAGATATTGCACATACCAGAAGAGGAAAGTATTTGTGTAAGTAGTCTGATAGGTGCAGTTCAGCATCACAGGCATCCCCTCTGTGACAGTGACCAAGCCTTCTGTTTGGGTCACTGAGTCTCCATTGCTACTTCCTAAAAAACAAACAAACAAGGAGGAATTACTATTCTATGTGAGGAGGAAGGTTAAAGACTGCCATAGTTGTAAGACAAAGACATCATTAACGCTTAGGGTAAAATGTAACTTACTGAGCATTAAGAGGAGCACAAGAACTGAGCAGGTGACAGGAAGCATGTTCATAGAAGAAAGACACTTGGTCCTTGAGTGCATCAACCTCACAGGGCAAGTCTTCAACAGGACCTCATCCAACCTCTCACTCATGGACAAGGTCCTTTGTCTGCACAGTGAGTCTGTCATGTTAAGCCACTTGAAGGAGATGTAACCCACATCTAAGGAAGCAGCGCCCTCTGCTGATTTCCCTTCAACCTGCACCACAGGTGGCTGCACAAGTCATTGTGAAGAAACTTGAAACCTCACCCTAAGCAGACAGGTCTCTAGTTGACACCTGTGTTACTGAACCACATGTATCCTATGGTATTTAATGTGGTGAGTGTACATAAAAGTGTACACACACCCATACCTCTGATAAAATTCATCCATTTTTCTCTTTTTATTAGTTCTTAGAGAATGTTGTGCAGTGAACGATTATTATACTCATCTGTTCCCTCCATTTCTGACAAATACATCCAACTTCCCTACCAACAACATTTTGTGGCCTCTCTTTTTAAAATAAGGCGCATAAATTTTTGCGTTTCAGGCTGTTCTTCCCATATACTCTTAGCTTTGTTCCTTCAGTAGAGGATGGCCTATGAACCAGGGAAAATTCTATGGGTTAATGTTTTGTCAGCTTCACACAAACTACAGTCAGCTTGTATGAGGGAACCCAAAAAAAGTATTTTCTTCCTTCAGCTTAGCCTCTGGGCATCTTTGTAGATGATCAGTCTCATGATTGGTGATTGATCTGGAAGTTCCCAGATCACTCTGGACATTTCTGCTCCTGAGCAGGTATCTGGTCCTGTCTTGTATGAGAGAGCAAGTTGAGCAGGCCAGAAAGCCTCACTCCCTCCTGCCTGGAGTTCCTGCCCAAGATTGTAAGCTAAAATAAACCCTTTCATCCCAGACTTCCTTCTGGTTCATAGTTTGTTACAGCAAAAGGAAAAGTAGCTAGAACAGTCATATATCAAAGAAAAGTTAGGTTTTCTAAACTTTAGAAACCTGAAATGTTAGAATTTAAAATATTATAGACAAAAAATTAGAGGGCAAAAAAATACAGTATCTTAACATATTTTAAAGGAACCTACCAGAAATATCACTGTTCAGAAAACTATATAATGTTTTATTGTTAAAGCTCTAAATATCATCAAAGTACATCATGAGTAGAAATTTCGATGATGTTGCTAGGAATAAACACAGCATTCTTTCTTTCTTTTCTCTATTCATGGGAAACACTATAAATGTGATGCCATAAGAAGACGCAATTAAAAATTATTGAGCCAGAAAATAATTACAAAAGTAAATTGAGTAAATAAAACTATTATAACAGGCCTGAAACTTACAAATTCCAGTTGGTTGTGCTAATTCAAAGTCAAATTCAGCATGTGTCAAAGTGATTAAGGACTTTTTTACTCCTTGACTTTCTTATGAAATGTAACCTAATCCTAGGAGTGACACCTGTCATATTGTAGGTGATTGCAACAAGAGATTATGCTGGTCTTGCACACCAGGAATCACAAGCATCACCTTCCAATGCTCCTACCACAATTCTAGTTGTAGCAAGGTATTGTAAGAATTAAATTTTGCAAATAAACCTATCAATGAATCAAAGATAATTACTGTAAGCCTTAACAGGTACCATTCAGTGAGGCAATTTTGTGCCACCAGAAGGAACACAAAAGACAGAATCTCTTTAGACAGATCAGAGTGCAGTGTGGTAGCAGTGAGCTGTGAGATTAGAAAAGAATATTGGATGCAGTCACAATGTAAAATGACTGCAGCTAACGGCTGTAAAATCTTGGTGGCAACACCTACGTGTACAATGAAAAAAATGTTGAATGAACAATCTACTCAAACTGAATTATTCACTTCAGCGAAACCCAAAATATGTGTATGGTCACTTTTATCAACACCTGGAAAAGTAAAGTTGGCATTAGCCAATTCTAAGTTTATAGACTTGGGGTCTAGTTAATTTTTACTTCCCCTTACGACTGGATCTACTCCTTTACTGTCTCTCATCAGAAAAGAATAGACTTCTCAGAGATACCAACAGAACATTAAAATAAAAATAAAACCTATCACCTCAAAGGTGGACAAGACAAACCAACAGAAGGCCAAAAGGCCAAAAGAAGGCACAAGATTCACAGACTTCCTTGCTCGCACACTCAGGAATCCCACAAAAACACTTAACTGGAAGTCATGGTAGATGATATGATATGATATGTTATGATATGATATGTATGTGTATACACATATATAATGGTATCTACACACACGTACTACTGCATCTGTCTGTCAGCTTCTCTCCACTTCCCCTTTCATTTATCTTTTCTGTCTCTCATTATATGCAGAGGACCTGGTGCAGACCCACACAGGCCCTGAACATGCACACTTCAGGTAAGTTATAAAGATAGACAGACATTCACATGAACTGAACTGAGGTCTATTGCCAGAGCCTGTCTTGTATGTGTGTGGCCACAGCCCTGCCTCTTCCTGCCTGTGAAGTCTTTCCTCAGAACCTCTATCTCTGGTTGAGGTTTTTGTGGGGCCCTTGTAAACGTCCCTGCTACTGTGCCCTCTCTCATAGCACAGAAATACACTGCTGAGTCCTCAATCTGTGTGGCTGAGATGATGAGTCCGATGGAGCTTTCTGACTTCTGGAAGTTCAGAGAATAGTGACCTTCTGTTGCGTTTTCCTTTTGGTAAGAGTCCTGACGAATAAGGAAGACCATTTCCCCACTTGTTGTTTGCTTGTACCAGAATAAGGAGTAAGTGCTTTCCCTGGTTTCATACACACAGTCCAACCTCACAGTCTTCTCCTCCATCACAGAAACTGAAGTCTGAGCCTGAGTTACCTTCTGGGCCATGCTGGTTGCTGATGGAAAGAGCACAGAGACATCAGCTTCTAAAGGAAGAAATAGTTTATGAGCCAGAATCCTGATAATCCCTCCCTTCTGGGCCTCAGCAGAAAACAATGGCCTCTTCCCCCAGTGAGCTTCAGGGATAAGAGCCTGATCCTGTGCTAGGGAACATCCTTACCAAAACAAAAGAAGCTGAGGATTGCTCCCAGCAGGCTCAGCATCAGCATGTTGTTAGCTCTTGTCTGCAGTGAAATATTCTATGTTCTTTCTCAACCCAGATCTTAATCTATACGGCGTGCTTAAGAGGAACAGGCAAGGTTGCTGCTCTGTGTGGTACAACCGCCCCAACAGGAAATGCATTGAAAGTTATGGGGCAAGTTTAATTGTGCCCTGTCTTACCTTCCTGCATGGGCATGGGAGAATGCTAGTCTGCCTTGAGGACCTGTTGATCTCATTATAACGGACTGGAAACCATCAGTAATAACATGGGCTAAATTTCAGATCTTCTTTTTTAAATGGACAACACAGGACATGCAATTTATTATGAAACCTAGTAATACATGGATGACTTTCCATGTCCTTTTTAGTTTTATCAATACAGTCTTTTTTCCTAGAAGAAAACAAAAGATTGAAATTTTAATAAGAATGCAAAACTTTGCATCAGTTTTTCTGTCTACATTTCTAGTGAAAGGATTTTGGCAAATTTATATGAAAAATATTTTATTCTTATTGAAAACATTCACATCACGTCCCCTGAATAACAGAATCTGTTGTCAGGGCCATGGGGGGAAGCAGCATGTCTATAGTCTGTCATATGTGTGTCATGCCAAATAATGGAAAGAAAGAAAGCATGCGTGTGTGCACACACACACACAGTGTTTATCTACATTGTGTGTTTCCTTCTCACAAGAATGAACAAAAGTAAATTCACAAAATTTTATTCAATGGCAAGTTGGCATGGGTTTCTCTTAATCAAAGACTCATAAAAACTGCATCTCTTATACAATCAGCACATCAGCTGTTGTTTTCACTTTCCCTATTCTGGTGCCCCTTTCTATAGAACAGTATATTAAAAACTGTTTCACTCTGATAAAGTGGAAGTAACATATTCTCCTCTACAATCTTTGACCTCACTAGCCCTTGGTAGTTGACTAAGTTTCTAGTACCAGGCAAAATTTTCTTCTCATTGAGCAGGTCTTAAGGCCCATTAAACTGCTGTTGGTATCCACGAAGCTTTTAATACCACTATTTCAAGGTAGGGATATCTTGTTATGCTGTTTATTATTGTGATTCATAGGTGTCACCCCTGGATGAAACTGTTATTTGCTGCCCTCTCTTGGTAGCTTACAGAACAGGCTTTTGTACCATGAATGGTAGAATGCAGGGAGGAGACTTTCAGGTTAGATCCATTTGAGTCTTTTGAGTCCTGTGTCCAAATATACTCTCTTCAGCAAGAGGGATTTCCCTTCCAGCTGAGAAGTAACTAACAGCAGCAGCAATAGCTTGTTTAGTTTTCAGAGACACAGTATTGGGTTTTTTTTAGTCTATGGTTCTTATGAAGAGCATTGTCAGATCAGCAGACATATATATATATATATAAATATATATGTATATGTATATATATCATATATGTACATATTACCTTTCATCAAGATCCAACCATACCACTCCTAGGCATATATCCAAAGGAGGCTCAAGTACACAATAAGGACATTTGCTCAACCATGTTTGTAGCAGCTTTATTTGTAATAGCCAGGAGCTGGAAACAGCCCAGATGCCCCTCAACTGAAGAATGGATGCAGAAATTGTGGTACATCTACACAATGGAGTATTACTCTACAATGAAAAATAAGGCAATCATGAAATTTGCAGGTAAATGGTGGAACCTGGAAAGGATCATCCTGAGTGAGCTATCCTAGAAGCAGAAAGACACACATGGTATATACTCACTCATATAGACATGTAATATAAGATTTTTAAAAGAAAACAAAATCTGTCTCACATTTTAAGCAAGACAAACACTTACCTCCAAGATCATGGCACTGTGCTGAGATAGGAGGCTGGAAGGTATGTTTAGAAGCATTGGGTGAGTTTGTATTTATCAATAGCATAAAGGGGAACCTTCCTCTTGTGGTTCCTGTCTGTATTGCAGCATATTTTTTGTTTTTGTTTTTGTTTTGTGTTTTTCTTTCTTTCTTTTTTTTTGTTTTTTGTTTTTGTCCTGGTAATTTGTTCTGTATCTTAGGCTGTAGACAGGGTAACACTGTCATCTGAATGGGAATGCAAGGATACAGAAAAAGCTTTCTGTAGAGTTTAAAGGGTATCTCAGGTGCAAAAGTGGCTGTTATCCTTCTCATCACTTTGACAAGTTGGGGCAAAAGGGCTCTCTATGTTTCCCCAGGCCTGAATGTAATGTCTATCCTCCCTCTCTTGTGAAAATTTGTGTCTTGCAGTTTGCTGTGAGCATGACAAAGCATGCTTTGCGAGCTCCCCTTAATGTATGGTCACTGTACCATACACTGAGCGTGTACCCCTCGATTAGACACTTCCCCACCTGCCCCTTGTCTTTCCTGGACTACCTCATTCTTTCTTTAAGAACTGATGAGAACTCAACCTCCTGACCTCAAGATGCAAGAGCTTATTCATTACTTTAGAGGGAGTCCATGCCCACATCTCCCACCACACATGGACACATATCAGCTCTTGCCCTTACCATGTCATAGAAACACACTGGCATCCCCATTTCTCAATCTTTTTCTAAAAAAAAAAAAAAGAGATAAAATCAATAAAAATTCAAATTAAGTTGTTAGTTTCAAAAATGTTGAAACTACTAAGTTTTTCTTCAGTTATAGGAAAGTTACGGACAGGTTGTTAAAGTAACTGCCAAAGTTACTCGGTGATAGCTACTATTTTCTGTGCTCTGATTAATAGTCAGTAGGTTTGTTTGTCTGTATCTTTATTGTTTCAGATTTTCAAAGTTGTAGCAATTTAAATTAGATGGGAATCTGAAGGCAGGAGCTAATACAGAAGCCAGGAAGGAGTGCTGCCTACTGGCTTGCTCCCCATGGCTTGCTCAGCCTGCTTTCTTTTAGGATCCCAGAACCACCATTCCAGAATTAGCCCTGCCCACATTGAGCTGGACATTCCCATGTCAATCATTGATTAAGAAAAAGCCCTGCAGGAGCCTACAGGAGTCTTACCAACACGGAGCATGATCTTATGAAGCAAATTTCTGGAGTGATGTTTCTTCCTCTGAGATAATTCCAGCTGTGTCAAATTGACACAAGATTAGCCAACTCGTTCTCCATTTGCTTGCAGAATAAAACAAACAAGTTTTATGACAAGGGGTGAGAGCTACACCTTTCTGTGGTGTAAGAACAAAAGTTTAGAATGTAGATAGGGATGGTGTTGGTTCAGGAAAGTGGCTGTGGTAGGTTCTCTAGGGTCAATGACTTCAACAAAGCATTAGCCAGGTTTACAGTGTTAGGCATAAATCCCATTCTACTGAATGTGCCTTAAATTCAATTGGACAGCTGTTGATTACTCCCAAGATGTAAGTACCACTGTTGCACTTGGGTGTTTTGGGGGTGTTTTTTGTCATGTTTTGGTTTGCTGGCTTTAGAACTGTGCAAGGTTATTGGTTGCTTTTCTCTTCTGCCAGGTTGCATGACACCTTTGAATACCATGAGAGCTGGTCAGCTGTAGCTTGATTCTGATAGGTCCTGTGCCCAAGGTGTTTTTAGCAGTAGGATCTTATCTTCATTTTCTGGTCTGCCACCAGAGACAACATTATTAAATTATATTATTTTTAGTCTCTTGGAGGTTTTTTTTTTTGTCTTTCTTTCCTTCTTTCTTTTTTTTTTTTTTTGGCTGGTGCTGGGGCTTTTGTTACCCCATGGCATTACCAATCCAAGTGGAATAACATCATTTAAAACTCTCTCTCGCCCTCTGTGTGTATATATAATAAGTAATTTTAATTAAGTATAGAATAATATGGTTCCTCTGGCTTTTCTGAACATCTTGGTGTTACTTATTTTTCTTCCATTGTTTTTTTCTTTCTCTCACTCAATATCACTCAGCCCCAATTTGAGACCTCTGCCATTTTAATTTCCTCCTTTGTAGCAATTCTCTTCTTTAGTGCTCCTCCTCCCCTGCCTTGTTCACACTTTTCTGGTTTCTAAGGTTATTCCAAGTTGCATACTACCATCTGAAAAATCAGAACTAGAAGCCACAAAAGAGAGGGCATATAGTATTGATTTTTCACTGAATCTGTGTTTCCTCACTTACTATAATATTTCCAGTTCCATTTATTTACCTGCAATGCAAAGTTCCTGATTTTATTTTTTTCACAGCTGAATAATATTTTTTCCATACTGCATATGTACCACCTTTTCATGATCCATTCATCAATTGCAGGATATTTAGGTAATTTCCATTTAATTGCTATTGTGTTACATAGAGAAACAATGAACATGGCTGAGCAAGTAGCTATAGAATAGGGTATCTAGGTTTGGATGTATGCAAAGCAGGTAGAGCTGGGTCATATGGGAGACTTATTTATCTATTTATTTTGAGAATTCTTTACCCTTATTTCCAATTTATAATTCCACCATCAGTGAATGAGGATTCCTGCTTCTCCAAAGCCTCTCTAGAATTTTTGTCAGTTGTTTTCTACATTTTAAGCATTCTGATTTCATTTGCATGTGTCTAATTATTAAGGATGTTGAACACTTTTTGAGCTTTTTCTTAGTCATTTTTATTTCATTTTTTAAGCTCTATTCAGACAGTCACTTTTTAAATGGGGTTATTTGTTTTCCTATCTGTTTTTTTGAATGTGTGTGTGTGTGTATACACATATATGATATCAGCCCTCTGCTATATTTGTCTCAGCCACTGCTTTATTGCTGCAAAGGATCACCATGACCAAGGCAACTCTTATAAGAAAAACATTTAATTGGGGGTTAAAAAACATTTAACCCCGTTTCAAAGGTTTAGTCCATTATCATCATGGTGGGGTTTGGTTATGAATCTTAATATCTGCTTTGATACAACAGGAAGTCTTTTTCAATATGTGTCCTGTAGGATGCTAGATATGTATTATTCTAGCAATTTCAGTGTTTCAATTTTCACATTGTAGTCTTTGATACATTTGGGGTTAATTTTTGTGAGGGGTGATAAATCTAGGTTTAATTTAATTCTTCTGTTTTGGGATACCCTATTTTACCATTTGTTCAAGATGTTTCCCCCCTCCAGTATGTAGTTTCGACTCCATCAAGTATCAGGTGGCTGTATACAGTTACTCATGTTTGAATCTTCCGTTTTGTTCCATTGATCTATATGTCAGTTTTTGTGCTGATATCATGCTGCTTTTTTATTGCTAGATCTCTGTAATGTATTTGATATCTGCAATTATAATCTTTCCAGCATCCTCCTCCTCCTCCTCCTCCTCCTCCTCCTCCTCCTCCTCCTCCTCCTCTTCCTTCTCCTCCTTCTTTTCCAATATTCTTCTTTAAGATTGGTTTGGTCTTTTGTGACTGTGAAATTTAAGATGATACTTTAAAATGACTTTTTAATTTCTGTGAATAATATTGTGGAGATTGTGATTGGGAGCACATTGCATCTGTAAATTGGGAAGATGTGTAATATCTTCTTAATGCACTATTGCCTCTACTACTACACAGTTACTTCTCTTTATCTTTCTAGCTACCTTTGGTTTGAAGTCTACTTTCTCAGATATCAAACTTGTTATGCCATGTTTAAAATCAGCATGTATGAAACTTGGCATGCTGATTTTCATCTTCCGACTGTTAATTTGTTGATGTTTGTGCATGTGAAGTGAAGTGTGTTTCTTGGAAACAGTATTTGGATATTGAAGGGTTTTTATTTTAACTCTTTGAGAATTTCACTAATTTCAGTTTCCCCTCCCAATTATTACCAGATTCCACCCCATCCATGTCTGTGGTGGTCTGAATGAGAATAGCTATGGTGGTCCTCAGTAGTTGGAGCTGTTTGGGAAAGATTATGAGGTTTCCTGGGATTACTACTGCCATGGGGAAACACCATGACCACAAGCAAGTTGGAGAGGAAAGGGTTTATTTGGCTTATGATTCCACATCCATACTCTATCACCAAAGAAAGTCAGTACAGAAACTCAAGCACAGTGGGAACCTGGCTTCAAGAGCCTAAGCAGAAGCCATGGAGGATGCTGCTTACTGAGTTGCTCCACATGGCTTTCTCTGACTGCTTTTTTTGTTTTTTTAAATAGAACTTAGACCTCCACCGTGGGCTGGGCCTACCCACATCAATCACTAACTAAGAAAATGCCCAACAGCCTTGCCTACAGCCTATCTTATGGAGACATTTTCTCAATTGAGGCTCCCTCCTCTCTGATGACTCTATCTTGTTTCAAGATAACATAACTAGCTAGCACAGGAGATGCGGTCATGTGGAAGGAAGTGTGTCATGAAGGGGGGCTAGAATTTGAGCTCTCAAAAGACTTGTGGTCTTTTAAGCTGGTCTATCTCTCCTCCTTTTTTGCGGGTTGAAATATAAGCTCTCATCCATACTTACTGCCATTCCTTCACTTTTCCATCATGGACCATAACCCTCTGGATCCATAAGCTCAATTAAATGATTTCTTATATAAATTGCCTCGGTCATGGTGTTTTACCACAGTAACAGAAAAGTAACTAATAGAGTGACTTCGGTTTTGCAAATTGCCTTAACTTGTGCTTGTCCTGTAATAATGTAATTTCTTTATCAATTCGAAGAGATAACTTTGCCAATTATAACAATGTTGGTTGATAGCTATTTACTTCCAGAGCTTAAAGCATATTATTCAATAGATTCCTAACTTTTAAGGTTGCTTACAATTAATCTCATTTTATTCTTATGTTTGTGCCTTTGAATGTGAGGTAATTTTTCCCTTATAGCCTTTTGGGGTAATATTTTTAAAATAATTTAATTAAAATAAAATATATTCCTTTCTTCCCTTTCCTTCTTCCAATTACTCCATGTTTTCTCCATCCAACCCATTTACCTGTCAGTAACAACTTTCCAGTTTTTGATGGCTATAAGGATGTTGTGACAGTTTCCACAGAACATTCCTGTGTTGTGGTATGATCATGGGATGTTCTATGTACCTATATATGTACGAACGTAGGGATTTGGATGATGATGTTCTCCAGGGCCCAGATATTTAAGCATGTAGTTCCTAGTCGGACTCGCTGTAAGGAGTATGTCACTGAGGGCAGGCTTGAGTGTTTATAGTTTCTCACCACATCCAGCTCTCTCTCTGCTTCTTGCTTGCAGTTTGAAGGTGTGTGCTCTTAAGAGTCCTGTTCCAACTACCATCCCTGCTGCTTGCTACCATATCTTCATGCCATTGTGAACTCTTATCCTCTGGAACCACAAGCTAAAGTAAATTCTTTCTTCTATAACTTTCTTAGATATGATATTTCATTATAGCAACAGCAAAGTAACAGATACACTTGCAAACATCCATCAACCACAGCTTCAGTCTTCTGTGCCACAGTCATGCTCCCCTGTCCATCACCTGCACAGCTACTGCTGACTCTGCCTGCATGTCAACACAGCCTGTGGCTGCATGACCATATCCTGAATTTCAGAGTCCTCACCTGGGGAAACTTTGCTAGTAGCTAGAGCTGGTGATGGTGGCAAAAGCAGTATGTTTTTGCTGGGCTGATTAGCCATTTTTATTTCAATGCAGTTTATTCAGGAACCTTGAACAATCATCTGACCCTGGGGAAAGCCAGCCCACAGCTTAAATAGCCTCTGGGTAGCCAACCCCAGCGTGCCACGTGGGCAATACAGATAGGTCCACATACATGGAAGCAAGCCAGATCCTCAGCCTTAGCCAAATGTGGAGTTGTTTGTGACAGAGAGCACTCACCATCAGGAAGGTGGAAGGCAGAAACCAGCTCCATCTTTAAGGGGTGGCATTACGCAGCTCTCTACAGTTCCCCCTTTTTGTTTTAGATGCATCAGGCAAGAGTAGAGGTCTGATTTCTGATATTAGAAATAAATTGGGACTTTGTACCAATGTTTATTTAGGTGTCATCCACCCAAAGAGCATCAGACCTGTCCAATACCTTTTTGTCAGAGGTGGGACCTGGGGCATCAACCCGCATGCAATAAGACTTGCTCTTCTCTGGGTCGAAAGTGGCTGACCCTGAGTGCAGTGCTTAGCCTCGCATCCTGAGCATAACATTTTAGCTTTTTATGGTAGCCAACCATGCTTGGGGAGACTGTCCTGCATCAATGGCTGTAAAGGCCTGAATGGTCATGGCTGCATTACGCTGTTGTGAGACTCTACTCTTGCATATACACCACAGGCAAACCAAGGAGACCAACACCAGAAGGCCTGCTAACACTCCCATGCCTGCCCATTCCTTCAGATGATTCATGGCTGCAGCAATCCATGGTGATAATCCTGTGGCTAGTCCTGCGTCCACTCTGGTAGAATTTACTGTGACAATAGCCACTCTCAGCTGCTCCATCATAGTATCGAATTCTCCAGTCCAATTACCTAAAATATAGCTAGACAATTGTTTAGACAGATTTGCAACACAGGAAAAATTCCCATGTTGTATGCTAGTGACACAAAGTCCAGCATACTTTCATTGACAGCCAAGTGGAGTGATTTGCCATAGGGTATCAATTTGCTCCTGCACGAGGTCAATCCTCTGATTGAACGCCATCAAGCCTCCTTTTAGTTGAGCATTAATTCCTTTTTGTACATCTAAGGCATGAGTTGAATTGGCTAAAAGATTATTCAGGGTCTGAGCAGTCTGCACAGTATGACTCATGGCTAATGCCGCGGTGGTAGCTCCAACAGCCGCCAATGAGATAGCAGTAACAATGGCGGCTGTAGTGTCAAGATCCCTTTTCTGTCTGAAGAGAGTCATAGCATGAGGGGCATCAATGGGCACAGGCACCCAGCGAGGCATGCAAGTAACCAGCTAGTAAATTTACTAGCATTCCAGCATTGGGCAAAAAAGCAAGTATCATTACCACAATTACTTGGCTCTATCTGGCTAATAATGAATAGAAATGGGGGATATAAACAGGTGTGGGCTTATAGGAAATATTATGAGAAGCCTTAACCCCCTCGTTGGAACATCTTTCATCAGTTCTAGAACTAGCAGTGGTGGTGTCTGAGGTCTGAGTAGGTTCAGGAGACCATTGCCCCCAGGGGCGAGATGTGCTCCATGTAAATTGACTAACTCCATGTTTTCCTCCACTTTTGAAAGTCATTTAAGGTTCTTAAATTATTTTTCCCCCTTTTTTTATTTTTCATCAATTACACTTTACTCATTCTGCATCCCACCATAAGCCCCTGCATCCTCCCCTCTCAATTCCACCCTCCCTCCTCCCTCTGCATGCATGCCACTCCCAAAGTCCACTGATAGGGGAGGTTCTCCTCTCCTTTCTAATCTTAGTCCATCAGTTCACATCAAAAGTGGATGCATTGTCCTCTACTATGGCCTGGTAAGGCTGCTTGCCCCCAGGGGGAGGTGATCAAAGAGCAGGCCAATCAGATTATGTCAAAGGCAGTCCCTCTTCACATTACTATGTAACCCAATTGGACTCTGAACTGCCCTGGGCTACATCTGTGCAGGGGTTCTGGGTTATCTCCATGAATAGTCCTTGGTTGGAGAATGAGTCTCTGGGAAGTTCCCTGTGTTCCAATTTTCTTGTTCTGTTGCTCTCCTTGTGGAGACCCTGTCCTCTCCAGCTCTTGCTATTTCCCAGTTCTTACATAAAATTCCATTCACTCTGCCCAACAGTTGCCCATCAGGCTCAGCATCTGCTTTGATAGTCTGTAGGGCAAAGGCTTTCAGAGGCCCTCTGTGGTAGGTTCCTAGGTTGTTTCCTATTTTCTTCTTCTTCTGATGTCCATCCTCTTTGCCTTTCCGGATGGGGACTGGACATTTTAGTTAGAGTCCTCTCTCTTGCTTAGTTTCTTTAGATGCACAGGTTTTAGTGGGTTTGTCCTATGTTGTATGACTATATGAGTGAGTATATACCTTGTGTGTCTTTTTGTTTCTGGGACAACTCACTCAGGATGATCCTTTCCAGATCCCACCATTTACCTGCAAATTTCATGATTTCCTTATTTTTCATTGCTGAGTAATATTTCATTGTGTAGATGTACCACAATTTCTGCATCCATTCTTCAGTTGAGGGGCATCTGGGTTGTTTCCAGCTTCTGGCTATTACAAATAAAGCTGCTACAAACATGGTTGAGCAAATGTCCTTTTTGTGTACTTGAGCCTCTTTTGGATATATGCCCAGGAGTGGTATGGCTGGATCTTGAGGAAGCACTATTCCTAGTTGTCTGAGAAAGCGCCAGATTGATTTCCAGAGTGGTTGTACAAGTTTACACTCCCACCAGCAGTGGAGAAGGGTTCCCCTTTCTCCACAACCTCTCCAGCATGTGTTGTCACTTGAGTTTTTGATCTCGGCCATTCTCATGGGTGTAAGGTAAAATCTCAGGGTTGTTTTGATTTGCATTTCCCTAATGGCTAGTGAGTTTGAGCATTTCTTTAAGTGCTTCTCTGCCAATCGATATTCCTCTACAGAGAATTCTCTGTTTAGCTCTGTTCCTCATTTTTTAAATGGATTACTTGGTTTGCTGATTTTCAGCTTCTTTAGTTCTTTATATATACTGGATATGAGTCCTCTGTCAGCTAAAGGGTGGGTGAAGATTCTTTCCCAATCTGTAGGCAGTAGCTTACGTTTGGTGATGGTCTCCTTTGCTTTGCAGAAGCTTTTCAGTTTCATGAGGTCCCATTTATTGATTGTTGCTCTTAGAGCCTGTGCTGTTGGTGTTCTCTTCAGGAAGTTTTCTCCTGTACCAATGAGTTCTAGTGTATTCCCCACTTTTTTTTCTAGCCGATTTAATGTGTCAGGTTTTATGTTGAGGTCTTTGATCCACTTGGACTTCAGTTTTGTGCAGGGTGATAAGTATGGATCTATTTTCATTTTTCTACATGTAGACATCTAGTTGGACCAGCACCATTTGTTGAAGATGCTATCTTTTTTTCCATTGTATGGTTTTGGAGTTTTTGACAAAGAACAGGTGTCCATAAGTGTGTAGGTTTATTTCTGGGTCCTCTTTTTGGTTCCATTGATCCACTATTCTGTTTCTATGCCAGTACCATGCAGTTTTTAAAACTGTTGCTCTATAGTACAACTTAAGATCAGGGATGGAGATACCTCCAGAAGATCTTTTATTGCAGAGGATTGTTTTACCAATTCTGGGTTTCTTGTTATTCCATATGAAGTTGAGAATTTTTCTTTCCAGGTCTGTAAAGAATTGTGTTGGTAATTTGATGGGCATTGCATTGAATCTGTAGATTGCTTTTGGTAAAATGGCCATTTTTACTACGTTAATCCTGCCAAGCCATGAACATGGGAGATCTTTCCATCTTCTCATATCTTCTTCTAATTCTTCAGAGACCTGAAATTTTTTTCATACAAGTCTTTGACTTCCTTGGTAAGGGTTACTCCGAGGTACCTTATGTCATTTGTGTCTATTGTGAAGGGTGTTGTTTCCCTAATTTCTTTCTCAGCCCTTTTGTCTATTGTATACAGGAGGCCTACTGATTTTTTTGAGCTAATTTTGTATCCGGTCACTTTGCTGAAGGTGTTTATCAGCTGTAGGAGTTCCCTGGTAGAGTTTTTGGGGTCACTCACGTATACTATCATATCATCTGCAAATAGTGATAATTTGACTTCTTCCTTACCAATTTGTATCCCCTTGATCTCCTTCAACTGTCTTATTGCTCTAGCACAGACTTCCAGAACTATGTTGAAGAGATATGGAGAGAGTGGGCAGCCTTGTCTTGTCCCTGATTTCAGTGGGATTGCTTTAAGTTTCTCTCCGTTCAGTTTGATGTTGGGTATAGGTTTGCTGTATATTGCCTTTACTATGTTTAGATATGTGCCTTGTATCCCTGATCTCTCCAATACTTTAAACATGAATGGATGTTGGATTTTCTCAAATGCTTTTTCAGCATCTAGGGAGATTATCATGTGTTTTTTTTTTTCTTTCAGTTTGTTAATATGGTGGATCACATTGATGGATTTCCGTATATTGAACCAATCCTGCATACCTGGGATGAAGCCTACTTGGTCATGGTGGATGATATCTTTGATGTGTTCTTGTATTCGGTTTGTGAGTATTTTGTTGAATATTTTTGCATCCATGTTCATAAGGGAGATTGGCCTGAAGTTCTCTTTTTTTTTGCCTCTTTGTGAGGTTTAGGTACCAAGGTGACTGTGGCTTCATAGAATGAGTTTGGTAATGTTGCTTCTGTTTCGATTTTGTGGAATAGTTTGAAGAGAACTGGAGTTACCTCTTTTTTGAATGTTTGGTAGAATTCTGCGCTGAAACCTTCAGGTCCTGGGCTTTTTTTGAATGGGAGACTTTCGATGACTGCTTCTATTTCCTTGGGGGATATAGGACTATTTAATTGATTTACCTGGTCCTGATTTAGCTTTTTTAAGTGGAATCGATCAAGAAAATTGTCCATTTCATTTAAATTTTCAAATTTTGTTGCATATAGACTTTTGAAGTAAGTCCTAATGATTGCTTGGATTTCCTCAGTGTCTGTAGTTATGTCTCCCTTTTCATTTCTGATTTTGTTGATTTGGATGGTGTCTTGCTGCCTTTTAGTTAGCTTGGCTAAGGGTTTGTCTATCTTGTTGATTTTCTCAAAGAACCAGCTCTTGGTTTCATTGATTCTTTGAATTGTTTTATTTGTTTCTAGTTGATTGATTTAAGCCCTGAATTTGATTATTTCCAGCTGTCTGCTCCTTCTTGGTGTGTCTGCTTCTTCTTTTTCTAAGGTTTTTAAGTGAGCCATTAATTTGCTTGAATTCGCTGTCTCAAATTTCTTCTTGAAGGCACTTAGTGGTATGAACTTTCCTCTTAGCACTGCTTTCTTTGTGTCCCACAAGTTTGGGTATGTTGTGTCTTCATTTTCATTGAGTTCTAGGAAGATTTTAATTTCTTTCCTTATTTTTTCCCTCACCCAGCTGTCTTTTAGTAGCAAGTTGTTCAGTTTCCATGTATGTGTAGGCTTTTTGCTATTTCTGTTGTTACTGAGGTCCAGCTTTATTCCATGGTGATCAGACAGGATACAAGGGATTATTTCCATCTTCTTGTATCTGTTGAGGCTTGCTTTGTGACCAACTATGTGGTCTATTTTGGAGAAGGTTCCATGAGGTGCTGAGAAGAAGGTAAATTCTTTTGTGTTTGGTGTAAGGTTCTGTAAATGTCTGTGAGGTCCATTTGATTCATGACCTCTGTTAGAGATATTGTTTCTTTGTTTAATTTCTGTTTTGTTGACCTGTCCTTTGTTGAGAGTGGCATGTTGAAGTCTCCCACTAATAGTGTGTGGGAATCTATGTGTGGTTTAAGTTTTATCAATGTTTCTTTCACAAATGTGTGTGCCCTTGTATTTGGGGCATAGATGTTCAGGATTGCGATGTCTTCTTGGTGGAATTTTCCCTTGATGAGTATGAAGTGTCCTTCCCCATCTCTTTTGATTAATTTTGGTTGAAAGTTTATTTTATCAGATATTAGAATGGCTACTCCTGCTTGCTTCTTGCATCCATTTGCTTAAAAAGTCGTCTTCCATCCCTTTACCCTCAGGTAATGTCTATCTTTGTGACTTAGGTGTGTTTCTTGTATACAACAGATTGCTGGGTTTTGTTTATGCATCCATTCTGTTAGTCTGTGTCTTTTTATTGGAGAATTAAGTCCATTGATATTGAGAGATTAATGACCAGTGGCTGTTAGATCCTTTGAATTTGATGTTGGCTGTGGTCATACAGTTGTGTGCTTGGTTGCTTTTTGTTTTACTTTAGTGGGGTTATTTTTTTCCTGTGTTTTCTTGAATGTAGCTAGATTTCTTGGGTTGTATTTTCCCTTCCAGTGTCTTCTGTAATGCTGGATTTGTGTGTAGGTATTGTTGAAATTTGTTTTTGTCATTGAATATCTTGTTTTCTCCGTCTATGAGGACTGAGAGTTTTGCAGGGTATAGTAGCCTGGGCTGACATCTGTGTTCTCTTAGGGTCTGCTTGATATCAGTCCAGGCCCTTCTGGTTTTCATAGTTTCTGTTGAAAAGTCAGGTGTGATTCTAGTGGGTTTGCCATTATATGTTACTTGGCCTTTTTCTCTTGCAGCTTTTAGTATTTTTTCTTTGTTCTGTATACTTACAGTTTTGATTATTATGTGGCGGAGGATTTTCTTTTCTGGTCTAATTTATTGGATGTTCTATAGGCCTCTTGTATTCTTATTGGCCTCTCCTTTAAGTTGGGGAAATTTTCTTCAATGATTTTGTTGAAAATATTTTCTGGGCCTTGGTGCAGGGAATCTTCTTTTTTCTCTATTCCTATTATTCTTAGGTTTTGTCTTTTTATGTTGTCTTGAATTTTTTGGATGGTCTGTGTCAGGAATTTTTTAGATTTAACATTTTCTTTGACAGATACATCTATTTCTTCCATTGTATCTTCCACACCTGAGATTCTTTCTTCCATTTCTTGTAGTCTATTGGTTATGCTAACCTCTGTAGTTCATGCTTTCTTCCCTAAGTTCTTTCTCTCCACAATTTCTTCCATTTGTGTTTTTTTTAATTTTTCCAATTCTATCTTCAGGTCTTGAGTTATTTTGTTTGTTTCCTTCCCCTCTCTGACTGTATTTTTCATGTTTTTCCATCAATTCCTTCAGCTGTTTGTTTGAACAATCCACTATTTCTTTTATTTCATTCAGTGATTTAAGCATTTCCTCTCTAAAGGCCACACACTGTTTGGCTGCAGCTTCCCGTATTTCTTCACGAATGGTCATAATCTACTTGTCTTTAATTTCCTCCAATTTTTTTATGGATAGCCATAATCTGTTTGTTTTTATCTTCCTCTAATTCTTTTCGTATTTTATTTGTTTCCTCTGTTATCTTCTTCATGAGCATAGATGTTAGGTCATCTCCTTGAATTTCATTTATGCTGGTGTTTCTAGGGCTATTTGCCCCTGGATAACTGGGTTCTGGAAGTGCCATATTGCTCTGGCTTTTGTTGGATGAACTTTTACGCTGTCCTCTACCCATTGGGCTATCTTAGTTGTTTGAATTTAGTTTCTGGTTGTTCCTGGACTCTTGTAGTGGAGAGAATCCCTTTGGCAGGAAGATGGTTTTTCTTGAAGGAAGCCTTCCCAGCTTTTTGGGTATAGTCACTGGATGTCCGGTGTTTTTCAGGAGTTGCTACCGCTCACCTCAGGCATAGAGACCTGGGTAGTAACTGTGGTCCTGATTAGTCAAGAGGGCTCTCTTCTCACTGGGAGAAGTCATGGAGACAGCTGCCCTCCTTCTGGGTTTCTTGCTGTCAATTTAGTTATCAACTTCTGTAACCTGTGTGTCTCGTGGTTTGGTCGGTTTTGTTAGGGATAACTAGTTGCCCCTTAGAGCAGTATCTGGGGGTTGATCTCAGGGTTCTCGGTCTTTTGTAGGTCTGAGGTTGGGGCTCTGTGCCCCAGAACCCAAGAGGTAGTCTGTGGCAGGTGAGTACTGCTGTGGTGTCTTGGGGCGCACAGTTCTGCCTTTAAGGTGTAGTTGGTACAAAGCAGGCCTCTGGGCTGGTGGAGTGTGCGCCCACCTGCCAGTCTGTGGGAGCTGAGTTTCCAATCACTCTGTGCTCCCTGTTTGGGCCCAGATCTGTGATGGCTGGGCGTACTCACCTGTTTGCGGTCTGCGGGCTGCTAGACTTTCCCTAGGTGACCCCAGCAGCACGGTTTCTTCCTTCCCTGTGGGGTCCTCTCTGGACAGGGGTTCCCAGTCCCTGTTGTACTGGGGCACGCAGCTTGTCTGTACTGCTGAGCTGAGCGCGGCATGAGCTCAGTTGTATTGGTGGTGGGTACGCGCCATCCTAGAGACCTTCTGGGGAAAGTCTGGGTGACCCGTGATCAGACTGGCAACTTTGCTTCCCCGTGGGGTTTTCTTGCGACTGGGACTCCCAGTCTCAGGTACCCTTGTGCCCAGGGATCAGCCTGGGAAAGTGATTGGGACACGCATGCTTGCGGCTCCAGCCTGGAGACACAAAGCCCGCGTTACCCGGGATTTCTTCTGGGTTCTGGCTGTGTATCTGTGAGTGGACCCGACCGATTCCCACACCGTGTTGAGCCTCCCCTCACCTGGGAAACACAATAGATGTAGTTTCAGGGCCCAGAGTTCAGTCTCCTGGTCTCTGCACAGAGAGTACTGTCCTGCTTCTCAAAAGCGGTGCTCTCCCGTCGCTGCCATTTTGGCTCCCCCAAAAATGCTCTGATTAGCCATTTTTAATTCACAACTTAGCTAACTTCCATTTTCTTTAGCTCATTCCTGAGTTTTCATCTGATCACATAAACACAGTTTTTAATATTATATTTTATCTATAATTCCTGTAGTAGCTTGATCTGGGAAAAGGAAACAGAATTTCCTTCCCAGTCTTACTCTGTTTCAAAGTCTGTCATTGAAAAAGAAACTGTATGGATTGGAGAACTGATGTGGTAGAATATTTACTTTTGATAGTGTTGTACACATTCAGGCCCTAGACATTGGGATGGCTCATATCTGTTCATGATCTGCCAGCTACACTTCTTGCTGATTCCTTCTTTCTTATTTCCTTTTTTTAAATTTTTATTTTGGTCTTGTGTTAAGTATCAATGTAGTATGTTAGCAAATGACACTGTTTCTTCTGAAGTTCTTCTAAGAAGTGAGATTTAGGAGGGAATATTGTGTGACATTATTTCTGGTGAGATGTAGACAAATGTATATTCACTCCAGATAGGGAACTAACAACAGTGTACATAATGGATACCACCGAAGGCCAACTTGATGAGACAGAGAGTGTTTTGGGGGCTACCCTACAAGAATATCAGAGTGCTTACTTGCAGGAGCAGAAATGTCTCAATGGCAGCTGCATCGTAAAAACCTATTTAAGTAAGGGTGGCAGCTCATAAAAGCTGGAAGCTTGAAGTGCACTATAGAACCTGCAGCCAATTCATCAGGTGAGAGAGTGCCATTTCCACTTAGTTCCATTGGTCTAAACCTCTTTCCAAACCACTCAGGTGATGTCTCCTTTGTCTAGACAGCTCAGCGTATCTAAGAGTGTCTCCTTACACTTGTTACTGCTTTACTTATACACGCCTATAGAGGGAGAAGCCTACTGAGTATAGTCAGTTTTGGGGACTTCCTCAAACTTCTGAGTTGCTCGCTTTTCTGAGCACAAAACATGTCTTTTGGGATAGGATGTTTCACTTCTGTTCAAGACATCCAGTTGTTTCACCTCCCCTCCAACACCCTGCCTTAAAATAGTCTATTATCCTAATTAAGACTACCTCCATTTTTGAAGGTTTACATTTCAAAGAAACTGCTGTAAAACAGACAGGCTTGTTCTCCTAGGTTCCAAGTAGTCTTATGGACTCACTGTATCTTCACAAGTCATGGTGCATCCATGTGCTACCCTCATATAGCCATCCTTCCCCACTGCTGGTCTAGCTGACTGTGGTGATTCAGACTCAGCACCAGACAAAAAGACAAAGATTTGCAACTTCAAGTGTCTTTGACTGCTTCATTTGTGATGGCTCTGCCTCTCTGAGTTTAACTTTCATGAAGAAATTATGTTCTTTTCTTTTTAGCCCAGATACACAGACCTAGGTGTATGTTGTTATCATGTATCTTTAAGAGAAAACAACAGTTAAAGTCATTCCAGTGTAATATTTTTGATTATAGAAATATTTTTCATAGATTTTATGACCATTTTTTTGCTTAAAAGTTTTAAGAAATATTAGGAGAAAACAATGACTGTTTCCAAATTTCATAGGAGTGTGTTTTAGTTAGACACTTCTTATGCATACTGCAGGTTGGAACCTTCCTGTTCATCATGTGCAGGTGTTCTTCTCAACTGGGCTCCTGCGATGCGCTGTGCTTAAGGAGCTCCAGTTTTTGTTCAGCTTGTGCTGTTACTTCAGACACTGAACTGGTTCCTCGTGCGCACAGAAATATTTCATTGAATCTCCCACCCGTGAGGCTGAAATGATGAGGCTGATGGACTTGGCTGACTTCTGGAAGATGACAGAATAGCGGCCACTGCTTTCATTGTGATGATAAGATGAAACTTGATGAATAAGGAAAATCATGTCTCCACTAGGACGTTGTTTGTACCAATAAAGTTGGTAAAATCTCATACTTGTCTCATAGGAACAGTCCATGATGACCTGTTCCCCTTCCTGCTTGTTTATAGCTGGTTGTACTTGAGTCACTTTTTGGGCTATAGAGAAGTCTGTGGGAACAATTAGAGAACAGAGATGAGCCTGTAAATTTGAGAATAAAAACTTATAGGAATTCGATTAACCTAAGACCAAGAGATAACTTCTGCTTGTTTTCCCCAATCCCTATGCCGTTGGCCTTAAAAAAAAAAAAAAAAACACCATATGCCTAGAGCATCCTGCTTAGGATCCTTAGCTATATGTAAACATCTATACCAGAGAAGGCCAAGGCCACCAACAGGAGACAAGGATTCGGAGAGGCATGTGACACAGGTCCCTCTGCATCAGTGTGTCTGGCTGCTCTGTTCTGCTCAGCATCCAATGTCTGAGTGCCTGGCAATTGTATGTGTGTTCTCGCCTGTGTTCTTACACTGCACCCCAACCAGGAAACGGGGTTTTGTATGATCACAAGTTCTAAGTACAAAGAGAAAAAAAAATGCAGCTCACCACAGACTTTTACTTGCTGGCTTGTCTTTTCTGGTAATTAGAAGAGACAGCACTTAAAAGGAAGCTTGAGAATATCTGTCCCTGCTGAGCAGTGATGTTGAGCAGAAATACTTACTAAGTGTTAACATGTATTTAATTTTCTCCATTCAGAATCTAATATAATTTGATGTTATAAAACCTCACAGTTTTGTGTTTTCTGTGAAAATGCTGTTATTGAAAACAATGTTAACACCTTTTTCTTCCTTACAGGGTAATTAGGACTTATTTAAATTCTGCAACTAACAAAGCTGCTTCTAAACCTCAGGATTAAAGTCCACCCATCAGAATTTTGGCAGTTGTTCATTGATTTATGTCTTGTGAAAGTATAAGAGGAATAAATGTTGGCTGTTAGGAGCAGTAGAGATTTTGTTTCAGTGTGTAAATTGTTTGCTGTACAACATGAGGTCTTATATTTCGGCTTAAGCATTGTGAGGTGCATCTGTAATCCAAGCACTCAGGAGCAGATACTGAAGGCTTGGAGACTCACTGGTTTGCCAGTCTAGTCTGATCAATGAGTTCAGGTTCTTTGGCTGCTTTTCCACCTCTTTCCAACCCCTCCTTTTCCCTTTGAGACTTGTCAAATTCCAGCCCAGTCTCTAGGGACTCAAGCCAAAACCCATGACCCAGAGGCCCTAATCCCTGTCACCTGCCATACTGAGATCTTCTAGTTGCCTTATAAAGCTTTGAGACACAGGAGGAGTTCATCCTGCCAGAAGGAACTTGCCCCAAACTCTTAGGAGAATGTAGTTGACAATTAAAAGATGTCTGTAGCCCTTGAAAGGGTTAGATTAACTTTGTAAACTGTATGTCTTCTAAAGCCTATAGCTTTGAATTTTCAGTTCAGGTTAAGCTAAAGCCTCTTAGTACCTTTCCAGAGAATGGAGGAATGTGACCATATCTGTGAGGACAGATATAAAAAAAGGCAAGCAAGCAATGACCTTCACTCAGCAAAAAAAGGACCAGACCCTTGTCTTTGAGATAGCATTTCTTAGCAACGAACGCAGACTTCTTCTGAGTAGCTTTTGACCTGCAGCCAAAAGTCTGCAGCCCCTAATCTTCAATGATGAGCTAACCACCCCCACCTTAAATTGCATCTGCATCCACACTTGGCAGGATTGGCCAAGCTTGAGCACCTAAGACTAACCAATTATATTACTTTATAGCTTCCTCATCCAATCCTAAATTGCCAAAACTAGAACTTCAAATCTCCCGCAATTTTTCTTTTAAAAACCTAAAGGCCTTTGTCTCCGGGTGCCACTCTTTGCTGACCAGCAGGGGTGACCCCATTGTGCAATGGTTAATAAACCTCTTGCTTTTGCAACGAGTCTTGGGGAGTTTCTGGGAAGGGTGTGATCTTAAACTCCTGAGCTGTGAGACCCCAAGTCTTACACCCTCAAAAACCAAACTGAAGAAATCAAACAACTCAATCCCACTATGAATTAGCTTCTCCTGAACACTGTAAAGAATTCTGCTGAAACAACAAAGATGAAGTGAGTAAAAAGAAAAGAAAATTCCAACCAACAAATTAACTGCAGATGCTTAAGTAACAGGAATAAAGTGCAGAAATGAAAAGAATGAGTGAGTGAACCCAATATAACATATCTCCTCCCAAACCAACATATTCCATAGTAATAACATTTAATAAAAATGACATGAAATAACCTCTGGGCAATGGACCCAAAAGAATGACTATAGCTATGGTCAAACAACTCAAAAAAGATAAAGAGAACAATAACTGTATTTGATCTCTAATTTAACTTAAGCAAGGTGGGTGATACTAACTTAGTTTTTAGCAATAATCTTTTGCTTGTGATGAATATGAATGATAACATACAGGAGAGAAGCCTACCATAGATGTCCTCTAAAAGACTCCACCCAGCAGGGGATCGAAGCAGATGCTGAGACTCACAGCTAAACTTTGGGCAGAACACAGGGAGTCTTATGGAATAGTAGGGAACTGCAGGACCTGGAGGGGACAGGAGCTCCACAAGGACACCAACAGAGCCAACAAATCTGGGCCAAGGGTGGCATGCATGGAGAGAACCTAGACCCTCTGCTCAGATGTAGCTGATAGGCATCTCAGTCCCCATGTGGGTACCCTAATAAGGGGAGCAGAGGCTGTTTCTGACATTGACTCTGTTGCCTGCTCTTTGAACACTTTCTCCTGGCAGTGACTCCTTGCCAGGCCACAGAGGAAGAGGATGCAGGGAGTCCTGATGAGACTAAATAGGCTGCAGTCAGTTGGTAGGGGAGGAGGCCTCTCCTTTCTGAAGACTTGGCGATGGAGATTGGGGGAAGAAGGACACAAGGTGGGACCAGAGGAAATGAGGGAGAGAGCTACAATTAGGATGTAACAGGGAATATTTATAAAAATTTTAAATTAAATAAGTTTTTGGATAAGCTCAGCTAACATTTATGCTTCTATGGGAATATCATAAAATGTGAAATATTTTGGAAAAATAAGATTTTTAAAGTAATGTCTTTCTTAATTAGGGCTTTAACTCAGAACAAATAAACTATTGATTTTATTTTAAACTTAAACACTAATATTTAAATGCAAATAGTAAATGATTATAACATAGCTACTGCTGCTTCTTATCACAATCCAAGATTAGACTAAAAAGAACAAATGCTCAGAGATGTAGCTGACCTACATTTCATCACTATATTGTCTACTGAAAATTGTTAATAGCTTAATTTGAGGCCTGAATGAGAAACATCTCAATTTATTCCTTAACTATCATGAAACTAGTAGAAATTGCTCTTTTTTACACCCTTCTCACTAAACGTTACCTGTTTGTGCTTCCTAATCCTCGGTGATCTTTATTCTTCATGAGCTCTGCTTCCATATAGTTTACTTTAATTGTCATCTAATTGTATATCCCAACAATTTTTCCTTCTTTTTCTTTTCCAATGAAATAAATAATAATAATAAAAAAGTTCATGTGCTTTGGTACAGCACTGCCCCTCTGTGGGCAAACATGGAATTCTTCACCAACAGTCAAGCTAAAAGTTCCTAAAAGTTTGTGTGCAGAAACCTCTGCATGAGTGAGTTTTCCTCCTGCACCAATATTCCTTCCAATAGAAAAGGCTTTGTCCTTGTTGAGAGCAGAGGTTTTGTGCTTTCTGTCCTGTACTGAGGTGTGCCTCACCGAGATCTGGCATACTTGCTTAGGATACCAGACACACTTGGGACCAACAATGTCTCTGCAGTGTGACATATGCACCACACCTGCCCTGAGGTCTTTGCAGAGCACACAGTGGGCTCTCAAGTTCTATCACTGTCTATGCTCCCTTTCCTCCCATGTTAAAATCAAGTCAGCATGAGCCATTCACACTGACAAAACATGGTCTTATAGAGACTTTAAATTTAGATAATTTTAAGTGATAATTTTAAGCACTCTATATAGTTCTTTTGTCCATGTTTTTTCTTTCAGAAAAATCTAAACAGTAGAAAGATGGCTAGAATTGAGAGGGGTTATATTTTGTTGACCCCTAAAGTAGAGTACCTTTTCAGGCAGTTATTAGTAAGCCACACTCATTATGAAAAAAATTTATCCTTTTCCAAACTGGTTCTTCTTTCTCTTTCAGTGAATTTGAACTTTGTACATATTATATCTAAAGTTATTTGAACAATATATTTCAAATTATTTCTCCTGATTGCTTGTTTGGCATTCTGTTTTCTCAAAGATCCCTATTCCTCTTCCCTCTCCCAAAATTCAAAACAATATTAACTAAAGTTGAACAAAGATAGGTAAATAGAAAGATAAATCACAATAATAAGTTAGAAGATTCAATAGCTTTAGTTTTCCCCAAGGCCTACTAAAAATTCAATGAAATATCAAAAGAATTCCCACAAAATTGTTTTCATAAGAAAATAATTAACTAGAGACTTATGAATAAGAAGGTAGACTAGAGGATTTTTGTTTGTGTGAGCTAGTAAGATAAAGTCAGATTAAGAAAAATGTAGAATTAATCTCAAAGACAAAATCAGAGGAAGAGCTTCAGAATCTACAAAACAATTAAATAGAAGTAGAATAGACAGTGGAAGAGGCAAAGGGGAAGGATCAAGACAGGAGCCTATCATAGCTGTCCTCCAGAGGCACCAACCATCAGTGGATTGAAACAGGTGCCGAGACTCAGAGCCAAACACTAGGCTTTGGGTGAAGCATCGGGAGTCTTATGGAAAATTGAGAGGAAGAAGGATCTGGAGGTGCCAGGATCTCCAGAAGAAGAGCATCAGAGCCAACTAACCAGGGCCCAGAGGGCTTTGTGAAGCACCAATGAAGGAACATGTGTAACAGGACCTAGGACCTCTACAGAGATGTAGCAGATGGGCAGCTCAGGCTTCATGTGGATTCCCTAGTAAGAAGATCAAGGGCTGTCTCTGACAGGACTCTGTTGCCTGCTTTCTGATCATGCCCCCCCACCCCCAGTTGGGGGCTGCCTCACCAGGCCACAGGGAAAGAGGATAAGCTCAATCCTGATCCCATTGAATTGAGCAGAAGTGAGGGAGGGAAGTGAATAAATAAATTAAAATATAAAATGGCTCCCTGCAAAGGGAAAAGGGGAACCCAATTAGGTCACCTAAACAACTTTGTCCATGAAATTCTCTGGTTGGGGTCAAAGGGCCCAGAGCAGGTGTTTATTTTACTTGAATATTTTTTTTCCACAATAAATTCTGATCATGGTTTCCCCTCTCCCAACTCCTCCCAGATCCTCCCCAGAGCAGCTTCTAGAAGGTAAACAGCTCTATTATCTTGGGAAGCCCACAGCAGTAACAAGCCACAAGTACAGCTTATGGATATCCATGAGACAGTGACTCATCCAGTGAACAGGTGGTGGAGAGAAATCCCATTTTGTTATAACTTAGAGTAGAGGTCCAGTACTTCCTAAAGAGAGTCTATGATTTAATAGTGACCTACTTGGGATCATGACTGGCCAAGAAGCCATAATTTGGCCAAACTGCGGGTAAAGAAAGGTCCAGTGAGGAAGTTTTGAAGAGCAGAAAAGTTGGACACCAAGGAGCCAAAATGTGCAGGAGTCAGGAGAATCATAAAATGCATATCGATTTTGGACCCCCTCTCAGTGGTTGAGAAGAGACCTCATCATCTAAGAACAACCTGGGGTTTGACAGCTCTAAGACTGAGGCCATTCAGACTCTGGAGCCACCAATCTATCATTCCTGGATACAGAGATCAAAGATTCTGAAGTTCCAGGAGAGATCAGGAGATCTGCATATGTCCCTCAAGCACGATTATTAATTCTCAGGAGGTCTTGAAAGGACAAGGACCAATCCTGTAGTTGTAGGATCTCAAGGCTATGCTGTTTCCCATGCTCCTAAGGCACTTGAGACATAGCCCCCAAACTAAACATTACCTGCCCCACATGGCACCCAACATGGGGAGACTTGAGAGAGTAAGAAAATCTGCCTAGTCCACAGAACCCGAAGGCTAAATGTATACAGCAGAGGATCCTGGTACACAGAGCAGCCTGATACACAAAGAAGCAACGAAGACCCCTCTGTTGGGCATCAGACTCTTGCTTGTTCAGTGTGGGATCAGAAGCAGCATAAAGCGTAGCAAAGAGTGTGAGTCCACAAGTTCAGTGACCATCTACCCCATGGATACAACAGTCTCCACCTTTCTGGCTCCTGGAAGAGGCTGCTTCAGCACCTCCTCTTTTTCATCTTTCATTTATTTTAACCCTCATGACTTTCTTTTTCAATGAAACATTTATCAGGATCTTTCTTTATATTTCAAAAGCTGGTATTTTCATTTCTTTTAAGGATTATTTTGTTATTCCTTGAAAATTTCACATACCTCCCATTTCCTTTCACCATACCAAACATCTCTCCCTCTGACTTTATTGTTTCTCTTTCTCATTTTCTTTCCCCCTAAGTCCAGTTCTTTCTGGCCACATTTGGATGAGTGTGGGGCCATCCACTGGGAAACTGGACACCTGCCAGGACACACATTCTCAAAGAAGACTCTTCTTCCTTCATCATATGTCAACAGCCAATAGCTCCTCACTAAGGACTGGGACCTTTTCCCCACTTATGTATTCATTTTGGTCAGCTTGGCTTTTCTAGCATCCATGGAACCCTGGGTTGAATCCTCAGGAAAAAGAAAGAAGGTGATCTATGAGGAAAATGGAATGCTTTTAAACACATTTGTATCTAAGAACAGTATTATACAGGGCTCCTAGCCCATTGAAACTCCACGATATGAACAAGACTCAAGGGAGGGAAAACTACACAGTAAGTGCTGCTCACATCTGTTTAGCAGCATAGAAACATGTGGGGTGTTTCTGCATCAATAGGCCAGACACATGTGCCTGCCATTGCTGGGCTCCACCATGGTCAGAACTGAATGTGCTTGAGACAGCAGTGTCCACAGCAGAGTTTGCATGGATGACAGCTGTGGATTTTCATTTCTTCTACTTTGCACATTTTGGGAGGTCAGGGCATTGTGGCTTAAATGTTCACATTGCCCCTGTGGGCTTTTCCCTGTCCAGTTTGGCATGTCCACTGACACCATGCTTGTTTAGCTCATGTTTGAGCACTCATATTGGTGAGACTTTATGTGTTCAGCTTTCTGGTGCTACCGATGCTACTAGAAGACACAATCTCACAGCAACCTTCCCCATCCTCTGGCTCTTGCAATCTTTCTGCCCTCTCTTCCACACTGTTACCTGAGCCTTAGCTGTGAGTGTGTGTGTGTGTGTGTGTGTGTGTGTGTGTGTGCTGCAGATGTATCCACCAGGACTGGGCTCTACAGCTCTGTGTTTGAATTGGTTGTGGTTTTCTATACTGGTCTCCATTTACTGCAAAGAGAATTTTCTTTGATGAGGGGTGAAGAGTACACTTGTCAATGGGTATAAAGACAAATATTTGTAGGTTGAAGCTCAATACTGTGGTTGCCCAGTGCCAAATGATCAACTCTGAAAAGACATATAACATATATACAAACGACATTATATGGACTAAACAGGTTATATTTAGTAATATACATACATATATACATATACATATACATACATAATATACATGTATATTATTTTAAAAGAGGTCATGACTCTGAAGGATAAAGGAGAGGGTTATATGAGAGCCTTTAACGGGAGGAAAGGGAAAGGAGAAACATTGAAATTACATTATAATCCCTCCAAAAAGCTCATGTTTACTTATTCTTCCCATAAGCTTCTCTGTTAGTTCCAAGTTGGACATTTTTACTTAGGAGTGAGTATATATTGAGAAATGAAGATTAAGACCAAAGTCCTGAAACAGTGAGGCCAAAAGCTTAACTGAGAATGAAACACTGCCAGTACAGGAAGGAGACATTGAACTAGACAGATGTTCTTTTGGGGCTTCCTGATTTTTTGTGAGGGCCATACCCACCCAGCTGAAGGTTTGTGTACAGGCTGCAGGTGTGTGGGGAGCACTGTGTACCCATAGCACAGAGATAAGTGCCTGAGTCTGTGGTTTGGGAGGAGGAAATATACAAAGAGCTGCGAAGCTCCTTAGTGACTGTCGTGGATGTTAGTCTTCCACTCTGCTTTGTTCCAGAAGGATTGGAAAACAGGCTGATGAGAGGTCCCCCAGGACTTTGGTAAAACCACTGCAACTGGGTTGCTGTGGAGGAAAAGTTGCACTTCAGTGTTGCATTCTCTCCTTCCTGCAGAGCCAAGGTCGCATGTCTCTGCTCCACATGTTGCCCTTTTACCCCTGATTTAGAAACAGAGACACAGATGGCTGTCATTGCAGTGTCCCCTGAGCCCTGAAGGCACCCCCATGTTCTTCTGAGAAGGTGGGAGCTCTCCTGAGCTGCTTTCCTCCCCCCATGTGTAATATCCCCTCAGGTGCCCTGAATGTGGACTGCCAGACTCACAGCAAACCTGGGTGCACAGAAGCCCCAGCAGAGAGCACAGCAGCCTCTTCATGGTGCTGGTGGGACTGCTGGAGACAGAAGCAAGCAACCAACCCCTGGGCTGTAGGGGCTGTTGAAGTGTCCCTTCTCCTGCAGTCAACTGCACCCAGGAACCCTGCCAGGCCAGACCCTGCTGAGTTCCCTCCCAGCCTTGAGAGTCTGAAGCTCCTCCCACACCAGACCTGCCTGAGTGTCTGGGTGGAGCACAGTTGGAGGGGGGTGTGAACATTTGAAATGGCTCTGAGATTATAAGCATTGTGAATGATCTTTGAGGAAATTTGTCTCAACTGCAAAACAAGGATACTTTACACAAATCTTTAACAGAGTTTACAAAGGAGTAAGTCATTGGATCTAACCTACATGAAATGGAGAGCATTTTAATGGAGAACATTAAAAAGAGGAACAACTAAATTTTTCACCTGGAAACTGATGCGTGTTCTGAAAGAATCTTTGTGATCTATGAATTAAATAAAGTGAGGTGTATTCCAATCATACAAAGTAAAATGCGTCTAACCGTTTTTACTGATTCCCAATCTTGAAATAGATGAAATGTGTGTTGTGCCAAACACATCTAAAAATATCTCTTACACTCTAAGAGACTGAAACTTTTTCTGGACCTCACACAAGAGTTATTAACATACCTTAAGACTTATAGCTGTTATTCTAGAGTGTACTTAGCCTGTTTATTTAGCCTGCCTTTAAGAGAACAATGTAACAACCAACATTACTTGCTTTGGATTCCACTGTAATCAAGTTTTACAACCTAAGTTAATGCATAGCTCTGATGTTAATTATGGATACTTCCAAGCTTCCAACACAAAATAATGCATGTGTATGCATGTTATAAAAATAAATGCCAGAAACAGCAAACATAGGTTGAAATCAATCTTATAAAATAATAGCTGCCATATATGTTAAAGACAACATACAGATATTGTTTAATAATGTCTGTTTGCTTGTGATCTGGGGCATTTGGTGTAGGTTGGAATCAATGACTTATCCCTTTATAAAACTCTGCTAAAGATTTGTGTAAAGTATCCTTCATTCCTTCTCCATGTGATGCTTTTTGTGCTGTTCAATAAATATAGAACAGAACCCCTTTGTTGGAGACATACCTACACAGACACAAACTCAGGAACAAGCAAGGCAAGAAAGCATCTAGGGATAAACAGGTAGAGACTCATACAACAGACAGATACAGGCATTATGGAATGATGGAAGTCACAGGGAGGGAGAAGCAGGGAGTTCAAATCCAGGTCTGGCATTAAATTACACCATGGGGGTGCTTTTTAAATGTTTTTTCCTTAAGGCAGCATTGAAACATTTTGGGTAATCAGAGGCTATTTTATTAAAGTGTTCAAACAGATGCAATGTTTATCTGAAATGACATTTAACCTTTGCTATAATTTGAGTGTCAATTTGTCAAATGACTCCATAAGGAGGAAGAGGAAAACTAATGCAGGAGTGCTGTGTTCCAGAGTGACATCAGACAGTGCTGCTGTGCTATTGGTGCTTGGTGACTGCAGGGAATAATGTACTGTGCATTCACAGCAATAAAGAAGTATTTTTTAAAGTTCTTACTACAAATGTGATGGCTCAAGAAATGAAACAATAAAGTAAAGGAAACCCAGAATTTGCTGTGAAACAACTCACAGCCAATCTTACACCATCTCAGCTCATCATTGCCACAAATGGTACTGGGACAACTCATGTGCTCAAGTTCAAAGAGAACTCTGTAGGATAATTGGGATAGACTTTTGATATGGGTGTAAATGTCCTTCAGGAATAAGATCTTTTCTTTGCAAAATGCGAAAAAAGTAAGTGGCAACTAAGTTCTATCCTGTGGGAAGGAAGCAGTTCCCAAGATCCCACTCTGTCTGTACCGTCGCCCCCAGGGAACATGCCAACTCCCTGGAAGTGCTGATGCTGGTATCCTGGTGTCTTGCTCTGCAGGGGGGCGTTCAGGTGGTTTGTGTCAAGTCCAGGTGGTTGGTGTCCAGTTCTGCAGAGGATCACCTAGCTTTCTCATTCCCACTGTCTGGCGGTCCTCAGGTGGAAAGATTTTCATCCTTCCCGCACTCAGTCTGAAAGCCCTCCACTCCTGAGACAGGCTCACTTCCTGCTGTAAGCTTCAGGAGGCACTGGGGACCCAGGTGAGGTTGTCACACATTCAGGAAAGGATTCTGAGGGGCAAGAAATGAGCAGCTGCCCCTCAGCCCCAGAGCAGCTGCAGCACATGCACAGATGCAGCCATCAGGTCGGGTAGCCCCTCGGCTCTGCATTCTCCTCCTGCATCAGTGCTGTGTGGACTCAGCCACAGGTGGGTCTCTGTCCTGAATGAAGCCGCACCATGCATGCTCTTTCTGTGAAGATGAACTACAGCAGAGACATACTCACAGAGCACTCCAAGCCCAGGATGCTCAGCAAGGTCAGCAAGGGGAGCAGTAAGCAGCTCCCTCCTCCTGGGAGAGTCCCAGGAAACAAAGCCAAAGAGTGGGAGAGGAAGACAGAGGGATTTAGATACCTTCTCTGCAGCAACATTGGTTGAACTATTATGAAATGTCATTCTTGGCCAGTCTGAGATCCATTCTGTCACTGTTTAATATATGTTTAGTGAAAACAACCATTTGACTTGTACATACATTAGGTTTTGGTGTCTTTGATCTAATCTGCATAAAAGCCCTATCCTCTCCTTAGAGTGCAGTGTTCCCTAGGGGCCAAATTGAGAAATACAATTTCACCATTTCTGTGTGTTTCTTTCTCACTGTCTTTCTAGGATTGAATTTCAAAGCTTCTTGATCATAAGCTGAACAAGAGCAGTTCTTTCTATGGCATAAAATCTGTGATTTTTTTTAAAAAATAGAATATAAAGTTGCAAACTGAAAATGGAACAAACTGTTTTAGTTTGAGACAATTATAACACCTTTACATATTTTAAAGAAACTCTCAGAAAAACCCCAGTATTCAGAAAAATCACATGATGTTATACTGCTAAAGTCGAAATGACATAATCAAGGTGCTCCATGAGTACACAGTTTGACCGAAGCAAATAAAGACAGCATTTTCTCTTTCTCTCCACAGGGAACTTGAAAAAATGTGTTGCCATAAGAAGAGCCAGCTAGGAACTGCGACAAAATCATTCACCTAAATGTCTCAAGAAAATAACATACTCAGATAGCCTGCCACAGATAATCTGCATTTTTGAGAAACTCAAAGTCAAATTCATCATGTATCAGGATGATTAGACTTATGCAAAATCTTGTTGCCTTTTTTTAATGAAATGTAACCCAATCTCAAGAGGGATGGCTGTCATATCTTAGGTCCTTCCAACTGCAGGAGACTGTGACATGAACACACACCAGGGGGCAGGCACTGTGAGTATCTCCCTCCAATCTCACTACCACGTTTAGTGTCCTCATTCTTGGGATGTACTTTGAATGTTCCATTGTGCAAAAAAGTACATATATTCTGAGACTTAACAGGTACCTTTCAAATGAGGCAATTTTGTGCCCAAGGAAGAACACAAAGGACAGAATCCTCTTTAGACAGATCAGCGTGCACAGTGAGATAGCAGCGAACAGTGAGAGCAGAAAGAACATTGGAAGTAGGTAGACAGGAGAGAGGTCCCAACACCAAAACTGGAAATAAACCAACATAACTTTGAATTACGGAACCAAGAAGCAAAAACTTATAATGTAAACCAGAGTTAGCTAAAGGCTGCGAAATCTTGGTGGCAACTCCTAAGTCTACAACAAAGAGGTGGTGAGTTACATGAATAAGTCCAACTCAGCCATTCACCCTGGCCATATCCAAATATGTTTAAGGCTGCTTTATCATCACCTGGCAAATAAAAATGTAATAGAGAGGAATGTGAAGGGGAAAATCCTTCAAAATGTTTCACTTTTTGAGAATGGAAACTTCAGACCATGTGAGCACACTTCTGGGCTCTTCTCAGGCCTTGGACCCTTTTGAGAAAAGGGTCTGATAGCTCACATTGAATGTCCAATCACAAGGAAGTATTCTGGGAAGCTTTTCACCTACATGTCCCAAAAAGGTACCTCCTTTCATTAAATTAGTGTATTTCATCTATTTTCTTTTACAACATCATTTTATCAAATATTTTCACATCCATATAAATGCGATTGGATCTAATCAACCCCCATCCTCACCTTTCATATTTCTGTCCTATTTACCACTTTTCCCTTCCAATTTGGCGCATACTCTCTCTCTTTTTCTACCAAGTTCATTTAGTGCTGTCAAGTATGTGCATGGCCATGTGGCCACCTAGTGTCTGAAGAAAAGTGACTTTTATCTTCCCAGTAGCCATTAATTGCCAATAGTTTCTCAAGTAGGGGGAGGCTCCATGAGCCCCACCACAGCTCACACAGGGATTTTGTGCATGAAATCCCAGCCACTGTGAGTTCATGTGAGCAGCTGTACTGTTGTGTGTTGGTATAATGTTCTTTTAAAATGTATATACCTTACCCTTGTTAATTCAAATGCTGATTTCCCCACCCCCAACTCTCTGGTTTCAATCTGGATATTGCATTTTGATACTCACTATAAGCATCCTGTCTCAACTCTTGTGTAAACAGGACACAAATAAAGCAACTAGATACAATGTTGTGCTATGGGAGGAGCCAGAGGACAGGAAAGAGGGGAGGAGCTAGAGAACAGGAAGGGGAGAGAAGGAGGAGGAGCGTGGGGAGAAGAGAGCAGGAGGAGAGCAGAGCTGGAGGAGAGAGTTTGGAGGACTTGGAGCCTGAACCAGACCTAAGATTTCACTAAAAGCAAGTATAATGTGGGAAATCTAAATGTTAGGAAACTGAGTGCTTGGAGGTTTGGGAGGGTGTAAATATTGCCCAGCATTGTGTTCTAGGTTAACTAAAAACCCAGTCTCTGTGTGGTGATTTGGTTATACAGCTGTTGAGGATTAATAGCAGCATTACTAGAAGATAAACCTATAGTAGATATTGATAATCAACTACAACAGTTGTGTCTTAGAAATAATGTTTCTCTACAGACACTTAATCTTCTGGCTCTTATACTTTTCCTTACTTCTCTGCTATGATATCTGAACTTCTGGGTGAAGTGTATGATACAGTTTCCCATTTACTGCTGAACACTCTACAATCTCTTATTCTGTGCACCCCAAAGGACAGCTTGTTTCTGTATTAATAGCAACTACTGAAAAATAGAAGCTTCTCTGGTAAAGGTTGAGAGATGCACTAATCCATGGGTATCAGGTAAGAAGTTAAGGGAGAGTTTATTGCTAAGTCTATCTATAGCAGAATAGTAGTGTCCTAGGATCTCTCCTTGGGCTCTTTTCTGCTAATTTCCCTCCCGATTGCATGCACTGTCTCTCTTCCTCGCAAGTTCATTCAGTGCTGTCAAGTATGTGCATTGCCGGGGACCACGGCCCCTCAGGGCCTCCATCTCTGAAGACATGACTCACCAAGTCATGGTACCAGGCAGAGATCCCATCTTGTGGATCAAGCTTTAAATACAATCAGAAACCATCTGAATATTCCCATATAACATATGTGACACTGTTTCACCAGTGACTATAGTTGTGGTTTCTGGATAGCGAGAGCTGAAGGATCAGCTGTGGTTAACTTAACAAGAGACAAGAAACAATGAAGTGAAAAATTTGCTTTACTGTGACAATTGATCCTTGTTATCTTGGGCTGCAAAATCAGTTGTGATTTAAAAGAGACCAGCATCACTGAGAAAAAAAAAAATCTGGGGAGTATTTCCTCTGTATGATGTCCTGGTCCAGAGAAAGCCAAGACCACACTAAAAACCAAACTTAGTAAAGTGTAAGAGCCTTCCATGTGGTGGTGTTTTTGGCAATATGGAAGGTGGTGGATTGAAGAGAAACAGGCTTAGAAAGATGTGGCATGGTTTAGGTCTCTGAAGAGGAAAGGAGAGGACACTGGTGAAGGTGCAGCCTAAGTTTTAGTGAAGACCCCAGTGTATTGGAGATGCCAGGACTGCAGGATGACTGCGGAGAACCAAGGCAGCTGTGTAGTGGAGCAGGCCTGAGCCTAACTGATAAGCTACCTGTATTGTGCATGGCAGAGCAGAACTTTGAGGCTAGCCAGACCCCTGGCAGCCCACGATCATGAGTGAGTCTTAGATACTGAGCACTGAGCTACAGAATTTGATTGTTACTGCTCGGCTTTAGTTCGCCGGCCCGTGTTTGTATCTTCAGCCTCTGTGAGCCCATGTGACCCCTGCTTAGTTGATTCAGTGGGCCATGTTCTCCTGGTGTTCTCCATTTCCTCAGATTCCAACAGTCTCCTCTCCTCCTATTCTGTGGGATTTCCAGAGCTCCTAGGAAAGAAACCTAATAGAGACCACCAATATAGACTCATTCTCTCATTAAAATGTCTGGCTGTGGGTCTTTGCACCCACTTCCATATGCTGCCAGAGGAAGGCCCTCTGATGATGACTAGACAAGGTACCATGGCTATATCAGAATATTGTTAGGAATTATGTAATTGATTTTTTTTTGCCAGTCATGTTTGCTTCTACTCTAGGTCTCTTGTCTATCCAGTCTCCAGTTCCTGGCCTTATACTTAGTGTAGGTCATGGACTCCCTTTCATGTCCTGGGCCTCAAGTCAAATGCAACAAGTAAATTTCTTGAATGTTTGCATCTTGAAAAAATATTCCAAGCAAATAAACCTAAGAAGCAAGACAGTGTAGATATTTTAATATCTGACAAAATAAACTTCAAACCAAAACTAATCAGAAGGGATGGAAGAACACTATATAGTCATCAAAGGAAAAATCCACCAAGAGGCTAGTGCAATTCTAAACACTATGTACCAGACACAAGGGCACCCACGTTCCTTAAAGAAACATCACTACAGTTAGAATCACACATTGACGCTCACATAGTTAGAGTTGGTAATTTCAATACCTCCCTCTCACCAATAGACAGAATAGCCAGACAAAAACTAAACCTAGAAACGCTGGAATTACATGACATTCTAGATCAGGTGGACTAGTAGATATTTACAGAAAACTTCACCTAAACACAAAAGAACATACATTCTTAGTACCTCATGGAATATTCTTCATAAATGACCACATACTTGGATGTGCAAGTCTCAACAGATATAAAAACAATTAAAGTAACACCCTCAATTCTAACTGTCCACCATGGGTTAAAGCTGGATACCAGCAACAGAATGTTTACAAACTCATAGAAACGGAGCAACTCACTACTGAATGAAAAATGGGTCAAGGCAGAAATTAAAATCTTTTAGAATTGAATAAAAATAAAAGCACAAACCTATGGGACACAGTAAAAATGGTTCTATGAGGCAAGTTCATACCATTACAAATCTATATTAAAAATGATAATTGGGGAAATTTCATATTAGCAGTTTGTTGTCATACCTGAAATCCCTGGAACAAAAAGAAAAAATTACACCTGAAAAGAGTACTTGGCAAGAAATAATCAAAGTCAGTACTGAAGTCCATAAAATAGAAACAAAACAATAGAAAGAATTAACGAAGTGAAGAGTTAGGTTTTTGAGATTGATAGTCTTACCAAACAAACAAAAGACAGAGAAAATCGATCCAAATTAATAGTTTTAGAGGCAATTAAGAAGCATCATAACAGATACCAAGGAAATCCAAAGAAATATGATGACATACTTTAAAAATCTGTACTCCAAGAAGACAACTCAGCCACTCTTGATCAGACCTAATTGACTAGGATCAGAAGGAAGGAAAAGAAGTCCTCCCCTACCATTGGACTTGGGGAGGAGCATGCAGAGGGTGGAGGGAGAGAGGGATTGAGACGGAAGGAGGGAAAGACCCACATGGGGGATACAAAGTGAATAAAGTGTAGTTAATAAAGAAAAAAAAGCAGAAAAAATAAAATAAAATTTGGGGAAATTGTAAAAAAATTATGTACTCCACTAAACAAGAAAAATTAAATACATAAATACATTTCTTGATCTATATTAGATCTCAAAATCAAGATCAGGTAAACAATTTAAAAAGACCCAGAACCCTGGTTAGATAGAAGCAGTAATTAAAAGTCTCCCAAACAAAAAAAGGCCTATGCCAGATGGATTCAGGTCAGAAATCTACCAGAGTTTCAAAGAATAATTAAATCCAATATTCCCCCAAATATTCTGTATAATAGAAAATTTTCTTTAAAAGCCCATAATTACCCTGATACCTAAACCACCAAAAGGTCCAACAAAAGAAAATTACAAATCAATATCACTTATAAACATAGATGATAAAAAATTTCAATAACATATTTCCAAACCAAATTCAAAAACGCATCAAGAAGATTATCTACTGTGATGAAGTAGGCTTTATCCAACAGGTGCAGGGATAGCACAACATACATAAATCAATAAACATAAGCACATAAACATGGTGGAAGACAAAAACATATGATCATTTCATTAGATGCAGAAATGGCCTATGACAAAATTCAACACCCTTTCATGATAAAAGTCTTAAAGAACCTAGGGGTACAAGGAACATACCTCAACACAAAAAAAAGCAGTTTACAGCAAGCCCATAACCAATATCAAACCAAAGGAGAGAAACTCAAAAGCATTTCCACTAAAACCTGAAGCAAGACAATGATGTTCACTCTCTTTGTATCTATTCAACATCATACTTGAATTCTTAGCTGGAGCAACAAGACAACTGAAGGAGGGCAAGGAGATAGAAATAGTATCAAAGAAGATTTCTACGTATCTTTATTGAGAGATTGAAGGGACTCCAGTCAGCCCAAGTATGGGAAACATGGCTCTGGCAGGCCTTGCCCTTCTCTCCTACTCACTCTGCCTTGCTAAAACCCATTAGATTCCATGGGATGGATCTTAGGATTGGGCCTGGCATTGGTTGGACAGTCCCTCAATCTCTGCTCTATCTGTGCTATCTTTGTGCTAGCTGGTCTTGGAGGTATGGTAAGTTTTGGATTGAGGCTTTTGCCAGTGGGTTGGTGATCTCCTCCATCCATTAGGAGACTTGTCTAGATAAAGGGTGTCTCTTCAGTCTTAGGCACTAGGAGTCTTGGCTAGAATACTCTCATATTCTCCCAGAGGCCTCTTCTGATTTAGGTCTGCAGCTTGTCACAGAGATGCCCCCACCTACCATTTTTTTTTCTCTGCAGGTCCTCTGCCCTCCTGCCCCTATTCTCTCCAGGTCTGATCTCTACCCTTATTTCTCTCTGTGCTACCTTTTCTACCTGTTCCACTCTTTAACCACTACTCCTTTCTATTTTATTTTCCTTTTCTGGGTAAGATTTATGCATCCTCCCTTTGGTCCTCCTTGATACTTGTCTCCTTGGGTCTTGTGCATTGTGAAATGTCTATCCTCTAATATAGGAATAAAAGCTGCTTATATGTATACATCTCAGTCATAGGCTTCTCCCTCCTCTCCTCCCAGTCCCACTCCCCTATCCCCCTATTCTTTAGAATAGGAGATCCCCCTACCATGTGTATATACAATGTGTGTCTCTCTGGGTCTGCGTTACCTCACTCAGGATGATCTTTTCTAGTTCCATCCATCTGTACTCAAATTTCATGATTTCCTTATTTTTAATGGTTGAGTAATATTCCATTGTATAAATGTACCACAGTTTCTTTAACCATTCTTTGGTTGAGGGACATCTACGTTGTTTCCAGTTTCTGGCTATTACAAATAAAGCTGTCATGAACATGGCTGAGCAAATGTCTTTGTTATATCTTTCGGATATATGCCCAGGAATGGTTAGTTAGGTCTTGAGATATGGCTATTCCCAGTTTTCTGAGAAAGCACCAGATTGATTTCCAAAGTGGTTATACAAGTTTGCACTCCCACAAGCAATGGAGGAGTGTTCTCCCTTTTCCACATCCTTGTCAGCATGTGAAGCCAACGTCTATTACTATTAACGATACTCTGGTATGCCTGCAGACAGGAGCCTACCAGAGTTGTCTTCTTAGAGCCTCCAACCAGCAATGACTCAAAACAGATACTGAGACTCAGAACCAAACATTGGGCAAAGCATGGGAAGTCTACTGGAAAAGAGAGGCGGGGGAGGGTGGGAGGAGAGATGGTCCTACAGGTGACAAAAGCTCCACAAGAATATCATCAGAGCCAATCAACAGGACCCAGAGGAGCCCATGGAGTCTGAAGCACTAACCAAGGACAGTGCATGGGATGGTCCTAGGTCTTCTATATATAAGCAGCTGATGGGCATCTTAGGCTTCATGTGAACCCACTAGTTAGGAGAGTGGGGAGTATCTCTGACATAGACTATGTTGCCTGATTTTTGATCACTTTCCCCTGATGAGAACACCCTACCAGGCCACAGGGGAGGAAGCTAAACTTAGTCCTCAGGTGAAGAGATGAGCTGGGGTGTCTGGGTAGGGGGAATCTCCTATTCTAAGGAATAGGGGAGGGGGAATATGAGAAGGAGGGTGGGGCTAGAAGGAGAGGAGGTAGGAGCCTATGACTGAGATGTAAGTTGAATTAATTAATAAAAATGAAAAAAGAGCCATTAGATTACTTTCCTAAAGTTAACCACGAAGGTCCATTCCCTTATTTGGCCACTTTCTGCTCCTGAGGCTGATTACCAAGATCCAGCTATTAATGTATTGAAGTCCATCAGTCAAAAGCCTCCTTTGACTCACCTAATTAACATGCCTAATTAAAATGAAACACATCATCCTAACATGGAGTTTTCTCTTTATAAACTATCATTTGCCTATTGGCCAATTCTATTCTCTCTATCTAGAGACAGTCCTTTGTCCCCTCCCCCACAATCCCTCATCTGTCCTTTCTTTATCTCTTAATCCCTGATCTTTGTCCCTCTGGTGTAAATAAATCTTCTTTGTGTTCTGAACTTAGTCTTGGGGGTCCTTACAGAGATAATATAATTTTATACATAAAAGACCCTAAGAACTCCACAAACAACAACAACAAAAACTTCTACAGGTGATAAACACAAATGGTGCTGGCCAAATGAATGGCTGCATGTAGAAGAATGCAAATAGATCCATACCCATCACCCTGCACAAAACTCAACTCCACATGGATCAAGAACCTCAGAACCAACATAAAACTGCATATGCTGAACATGATAGAAGAGAAAGTCGGAATAGTCTTGAACTCCGTAGCACAGGAAAAAGACTTTCTGAAGAGGGCATTGATAGCACAGGCACTGAGACCAACCATGTTAATAATACATAAATAATATAAAAAATGGGACCTCATGAAACTGAAAAGCTTCTTAGCAGCAAACATCTTAGAAATTCAGACAAAGGAGAGTGCCACAGAATGGGAAAATATCTTTACCAATTACACATATGACAGAGACTTAGTATCTAAAATATATAAAGAACTAAAAAGACTGAACATGGAAGAAAACAAATAATTAAATAAAAAAGCTACAGAACTAAACAGAGTTATCAAGAGATCCTTAAAGAAATGTTCAATAACCTTACCAATCATGGAAATGTAAATTAGAAAAATACTTTGAGGTTTCAACTTAGAACAGTTAGAATGGTCAAGGTCAATAAAACAAATGATAGCAAATGTTGTCAAGCAAACGGGGTATGGGGAACAATCATCCATTGGCGGGGGGAGTGCAAACCTTTATGTCTACTACAGAGTCAGTATATTGCTTCCTCTAAAAGCTGGAAACAGATCTTCCTCAAGATCCAGTTATACCACTCTTGATCATATACCCATAGGAATCTACAACTTACTACAGAAACACCTGCTCACCCATGCTCAAGGCTGCTCTATTAGTAATATTCAGAAACTGGAAACAGACTAGATATCCATCAACAGATGTATGGATAATGAAATGTGTTACATTTACACAATGGAATATTCAGCTGTTAACAAAGAACAATGAAATCATAAAATTTGTAAGTAAATGGATGTAGCTAGAAAAATCATCCTGAGTGAGGTAACCTAAATCCTAAATGATAAATGCATGCCTTCTCTTCTATGAGGATGTTAGTTCTTAAGCCTTTGATAGGCATGCTACAATCCACATGACCTCAGCGGTTAGGTACAGGATAAGGGACTAGCAGATAGGGAAAGGTCTGCCAATGAGGAGGAAATAGAATATATAGTTATGGAATATGGGGGTATTGTGGACTAGAGTGGAAGAACTAAATGGGAGGGAGATGAAAGAGAAGGAGAAGGGAGGGAATACAGGTTGGGACAACTAATACTAAGTGTAATTTGAAGAGTTCTATGAAAACCTACTATTGTAAGAGCTTCTTAAAATACATGCTATACAAAAGAAATTGAAATGGAGTCACCAAAAAGGGAGGAGACAAAGCTCCAACTGATGGTTCTTTTTTTCCCTTTAACTAAAACCTCTAATGCTAGGAATGGGTTACATCTAGCTGAACTGTTAAATAAAGAGGCCCCTTGTAAACTCCCAAATACCTCTGACTATTGCCAAGGCAATTGGTTGCTCCACACAAACTGATAGTAAGGTCCTATTGCCAAAGACAACTATCTAAATATCTCATTGAACATGGAAAAAGGCGAGCTGGTGCCTAACTAGAGCTTTCACCTCCGTGGACTATCATTCAGAATACTGGAAGATACATTGGATACTACCAGAAGAAAAGATAGGCCCTATCAAGCAATAAACCCTCTAATCTTCAGTGCCTGCATAATATACTGCCATAATAGTTGCACAAAAATTGTGGAAGTAACCAACTACACTCTGGAATTAAATCCCACTCCATGAGATGGAACTCATGCCTGACACTGCTCGGTCAGTGAACCTTAGTTTGGATAGACCATGGGCCCAGGGGAAAACCAAATACTATTGTTCTGTTAATGGAACATAACAACAAAATGACTCTTAATGACACTTTGCTGTTCTCCTAGATCGGTATCTCACTCAGCTATCACCACAGAAACTTCCTCTTAGAGTAGATAGAAAATAATACGGAAATCCACAACTGAAAAATATATGAGACTGAAAGGTTTTTGGAAGACTTAATCTTAAATGGACCATCTTCATCGAATCGCTCCAGCCAGTTCACAGGGAACCCTGTACAAGACGAAATGGATAGAGCATAAGAGCCATAGCAGATGGATGACAACAGGGCTTGTTCATGTATGAACTCGGGAGACTGCGGCAGCATGTGCAGGGTCTGCACAGGTTCAGGGCTGAGAGTGGGACGTGGACAAAGGCTGCCATCCCTAACCAAGAAGATACCTCGAATTGACATGTGCTTGCAAAGGAAAAATTAAATTTCTCCAACAGAGTCTCACTGGGTACACAAACCACACTTGGTAATACGCTACACTCCTAGCCAACCCAAAACTAACTCAGTGGTAGTTTTGCAGATTTTTTTTTGTCTCAGATTGCTTTGTTTGGGCATTTAAAAAATATTTTTTGTTCTTTGCTTATATATTACAGTTTCCAAATTTGTGTTTTTATGGTTTTTGTTTTTATTTGTGTTTGTGTGTTTCTCCTTTCTTCTAAAATTTTTATTTTCCTGTTTGTCATCTAAAGACAGAGAGAGATAGCAAGTGTAGTATTTCTTGTGTGGGGAGGTGGGAAGGATCTGGAAGAAAATGGGGGAAGGAAAAACCATAATCAGAAGATTGTATATGAAATGTTTTCAATTAAATTTAAGTGAAAAATATTTCAGCCACACCAGTATGTGTATCACACATTCTCAGAATAATAAAGTATTTCCCCTATAAGTCAAACTCTCCTACTGTGGCTCTTAATTCCCATTGTATATGGGGGACAAGGAGAATAATCGGAATTTCTCCACCTTATGTTTGTTCTGCATTTTAGCTCAGACCTTGCTGTGGCCCAGTATGTTTGTGTGCAGGCTGCAGGTGCCCGGGGAGCACTGTGTGCTCACTGCACAGAGGTAGACAGCAGAGTCACTGGGCTGGGAGTCTCTGATGTGCAGAGAAACATGCAGACTGGCTCTATTGAGGTGAGCTGTGAATCTGCCTTCTTCCTTGTCACCATTGGAGAAGATGGACATCACCGCCTGGGGGCCTTTCCCGGAATGTTGTCTGTACCACCAGAAGGTCTGAGAAGCACTATCACTGAAAGTGCAGTTGAGAGAGGCCATGGCTCCCTCTGGGACACTGAGGAATTCTGGGTTCTGCTGCACCTTCTGCTGGCCGCTCACCCCTGTGCAGAAAGACAAAGGTCAGACAAACAGGACTGGAGGCATAGGGATGCTAACACTCCAGAATGCCTTTCCCTAGGCCTCCTGCCTACTTTTGTTACAGTATGAGAACACCAATATTTCTACTCTCCAGCCTCAAATAGGCAACATCTTCATATATTATATTTTTATGTTCCCATAAGCATAGTCAAACTCACCACTCAGTTGAAGCCAGAGGACCACTAGTAAAACCCTTAAAGGGGACATTATTGTTTCTGCAGAAGATTCTTACTTCAAGCATCACAGAAAAAGTGGCATTCAGGCAGTTTAAATTCTTATGCTCAAAGATGCATAAAAAGAAAAACCTCAGATGGTTCATCCAATTAGAAAGAAGGAGGGCTACATCAAAAGTCCTCTTCCTCCCTCTGAGCCCCACCCAAGTTCCACCAACACCCAAAGAACCACATGACAAATCACCTCTGGGTCTTTGAGAGGAGACTGCCATCCTGTGGATTCACCTTAGTGTCAAAGAAATATTGTAAGCACAGACTCTTCTTACCATCTGAAACCGAGTTGATGGTAGAGGGGAAGAGAGGAAATATTTTCTAGTTTAATCTCTCTGAACACATTAGAATACACTTCAAGGATGGTTATTGAACAAACAGAAAGTTAGTTGCACCAGTCTGTACTTCTAACTACTGTGGTATATTTAGATAAAGATCTAGAAAAAGATCATCCTGAGTGAGGTATCCCAGAGGCAGAAACACACACATGGTATATACTCACTTATAGTGGATATTAGATATATAATATAGGATAAACTACTAAAATCTATACACTTAAAGAAGCTAAGCAAGAAGGAGGACCCTGGGTAAGATGACCAATCCTCCCTCAGAGAGGCAAATGGGATAGACTTCGGGAAAGGGAGAAAACAGGGAACAGGACAGGAGCCTACCACAGAGGGACTCTAAAAGACTCTACCCAAAAAGGTATCAAAGTAGATGCTGAGACTCATAGCCCAACTTTGAGCAGAGTGCAGGGAATTTTATAAAAGAATGAGGAGATAGAAAGACCTGGAGAGGACAGGAGCTCCACAAGAAGAGCAACAGAACCAGGAAATCTGGGCCCAGGGGTCTTTTCTGAGACTTAATGTGTTGGTATAATGTTCTTTTAAAATGTATATACCTTACCCTTATTAATTCAAATGCTTATTTCCCCACCCCCAACTCTCTGGTTTCAATCTGGATATTGCATTGTGATACTCACTATAAGCATCCCGTCTCAACTCTTGTATAAACAGGACACAAATAAAGCAACTAGATACAATGTTGTGCGATGGGAGGAGCCAGAGGACAGGAAAGAGGGGAGGAGCTAGAGAGCAGGAAGGAGTGGGAGGAGGAGGAGTGAGAGAGGATCTTGAGGAGAGCAGAGCAGGAGGAGAGAGCTTCGAGGACTTGAAGCATGAACCAGACTCAAGATTTCACAAAAACCAAGTATAATGTGGGAAATCTAAATGTTAGGAAACTGAGGGCTTGGAGGTTTAGGAGGGAGTAAATATTGCCCAGCATTGTGTTCTAGGTTAACTAAAAACCCAGTCTCTGTGTGGTGATTTGGTTATACAGCTGCAGAGGATTAACAGCAGCATTACAAGAAGATAAAACAATAGAAATATTAATAGTCGCCTACAACACTTGTGCTCCAGCCAAGAACCATTCATGGAGATAACCTAAAACCCCTGCACAAATGTAGCTCAGAGCAGCTCAGTATCCAAGTGGGTACCCTATGAAGGGGAACAGGGACTGTCTCTGACATGAGCTCAGTGGCTGGCTCTTTGATCACCTCCCTCTGATGGGGGAGCAGCCTTACCAGGCCACAGAGGAAGACAATGCAGCCAGTCCTGATTAGATCTGATAGGCTAGGGTCAGAAGGAGGGGAGGAGAACCTCCCCTAGCAGTGGACTTGGAGAGAGGCATGGGAGGAGATGAGGAAGGGAGGGTAAGATTGGGAGGGATTCAGGGAGGGGACTACAGCTGGGATCCAGAGTGAATAAACTGTAGTTAATATAAAAATAAAAATTAAAAAGATAAAGATTGAACTTTGATAATACATGCATTTTTGTTCTTTAAGATGGTCCTCATAGTTGTTGTGGAAAGTAGACAAATAACTCTATTGATTTAAGCCAACAATATGTTGAACTTTGACCTTTTTCATACATCTTAAAATTTGCTTAGACCCTTGTAAATTGCTTACGATTTCCAGTTTCCTTTCTAGTCATTTCTGTTCCATCTTATTTTGTAAAATAACAGTAATAAATGAACAGTCAACAGGCCTAGCTGTGATGATCTTTTCAGGGTAGGCACAGCTGATGTCCAAGTCATTTGGCCTGGAAGATAGTACTATTAACATCAGCTTTATAAGAGATGGTTTAATCTAAACATAATACAACCTGTGTAGATCCTGTCATAGTATGTGGTTTGAGAAGTTCCAAGGTTAACCTTATAGAAAACACAGGACAGGACAGACCACAGTATGCGGAACAATCTACTGTATCAGTGCTTTTGGTTTTGAATGTGCAGATAGAAATAGAGCTTTATACCATGAAATCAATAACACTCACAATGCCTATACCCTTCGACTGGTTTGTTGTTGTTGTTCTATTTTCTCCATGTTAGAGAGTTGGAAAACAAGTCTCATTCAGGAAAGAGAGCTTGAGATAACATTTTGAGATAAATATGCTTGTATCTGAAGTGGGAGGGCCAATTTCCATCTTCAGAGCCTACTTCTCAATGAGCTCAAACAGCACAGGACAATTTAATGTCCATGTATAAGGCATCTGTTTCTCTCCAAACTGAACCCAGCAGTTTCTTGTCAAGTATTGAGTTGAGCACTGGGAATAGGAATTGGCAAGTGCAGAAGGTTCTGGGTAGGTGAAAGTGAACACCTGTGACTTTGGAGGATCAAGCCAACAGAAATCTTGCGCGCTCTCTCTCTCTCTCTAACTGATGTCTATTCTTGGATCTTCCCTACCTAGGCTTGTAATGATCAAGTGGGAAGACTGTAATCAATTTGTGCCGCCAAAAGGGGCAGAAAATGTGAAAATCTTAAAATTCTCTGTTTTTCTTTAGGGTAGGCTAATGAAAAGGCTCAAGAACATAGGTGGGTCCGAACTCTTCTTCCCTCTCCTGCATGAAAAGCATCCCAGAGGATATTATGACCATACCCTTTGGCAAAAGAAAATCAGCCACAGATGCCAAGAAAGGCATCACAAGCCCCATTTACTGAGTTTACTGCACCCAGAAAAATGCTTATAGTGATTAGTAACTTATCCATGTTCACAGAGATGATGAGAGAGCCAGATGGAGAATGGAAGCTGGTAGGCTTCAGTCTATTAGCCACCCCCCTTCGCAAATGATTTGAATTAACTCATTATCAGACACAGTTTTGCTCTCTTTAACAATTCACTGATATTATGTGAATATGTTTTTGTTTTACCCCCAAGTGTGGGATATGGGGCTGCTTTCAGTTTGTTCATGCCTGTTAACTATGATTGCCTCTTATGGGCTCAGAGAGGGGGGTGTTCTTTGCCAGCTACAGAGAATTTAATTGTGAAAACTCTGAGAGGGTATAAATGCTAGAGCACTGAGAGAAAATGGAGTCCAAGGAGGAAAAAGGCTGCTGCTTCGTTTGCTGTTTGCTGGCTTGCCAGTTTGCTGAACTGCTGTATACCCTGGCTACGAAGATTGGAGTTGCCATAGGAATTAAGTGTGAAGAGGTCTACATTCCTTTCCCTGCTCATTCTCTCCTACTTAGGGTTGGGGATTGGAAGGAAGGTAGAGGCTTAAGGAACGCAAATAAAATAGTTTAAAAAATAGCACCTACACTGATGGGCAGGGTTGGCCTTCCCTCACAGGTTTGCTTCTGATGCCTAAAATGTTCCCAGCTGGTTCCCAGACGAGTGTTTAAGGGATACAAACTTCACAACTGTGACTTGCTTCTGGGTCTACACTCATCCAACTGAAACAGGTCACAGGACACTTAGATGTTCAGACTCACTCAACAAGGTTCCAGATGCTCTCTAGGCCTGCATTCATACCATTGCTATTTTCTCAGTATTTGCACATTTTTCAGCAAGAACTAGACATTAATATCTACTTTCTTAACTACATCTACAAAGCTGTCTCAGAAAGACTGAATCCTCAATAGGGAGAAACCTGAAGTTACCCCTGGTAAGACAGGGGGGTTCAAATTGAGAATAAAAGGTGCTCATTATCCCAGGATAGAGGGTCCACAGTGGGTCCAGTGGACATCTACAACAATATTCTTGGCTACTAGAATAATAATATCCTCCTGAGATCCCTTAGCCATTGTGATCAGAAGAGGCAGGCTAAGGATGTGCTATCTGACGTGGGAATAGTAGCACTGTGAAGGGTAGGCAGTGACACTAGAAACTGGACCACCTTCTTACCCTTAGAAAATGAAAACCATGCATGGAGAGGACCTAGACCCCCTGCTCAGACGTAGCCCATGGGCAGCTCAGACTCCATGTGTGATTCCCTAGTAAGGGGAAGAGGGGCAGTCTCTGGCATGAACTCTTTGCCTGCTCTTTGATCACCTCTCTCTGGCTAGGTGGCCTTACTAGGCCACAGAGAAAGAGGATCCAAGCAGTCCTGATGAGACCTGATAGGCTAGAGTCAGAGAGTAGGGAAGGAGAACCTCCCCTATCAGTGAACCAGGGAAGGGACACAGGGGGGAGAGAACAGGGAGGTAGGAATGGGAGGAAATGTTTGAGGAGGCTACAGGTGGGATACAAAGTGAATAAACCGTAATAATATTTTTTTAAAAAGATTTATCCATCAAAAAGCCAGGCTACTCAAATCTCAACTAAAGCAATGTCTGCTCATAGATGCAGAGACTTTCTACATTCTTGCTTTCTGTATACTCTGATGGGAATCTCCAAGCAGAGTCCACATTTTACCTTCTACTTTTTATTTAAGCAAAACCCAATGTGCAGAAAAATTTCTTGTAAAACATGCCCACTGGATCTGATTGAATTTAAGGAAGATAGAACCATACCTGTAACTCTCAATGAGGTCAAGAACATGTAACGAGGTAGGTCATAGTACCTGGAGAGAATCTAGTAGTATTACTAAGTAAGTGGACTTGGCCTTTTTGAGGCTTAATGACATGTTGCTCTATCATGTCGGTACAAATCAGTACATCTCAGAACCTCATTAGAGAAGGTTCTCACAGTAGATAGCAATTAACATAGAGATCCACAAGTGGTCAATGTGCAGAAAATAAAAGACTTTGGGGTGCTCAGTCCCAAAAAGAACATCTATATCCTACAGTGTTCCATAAAGGCTCAGGGTTCTACACTGAGAAGGGAATGGAAGGATTGCCAGAGATGGTGTTTTCAGGAAACAGTGTTTTCTGAACAAAGTAAGGCTCATTTGAACTTACAGCAGTCGTGGTAGCATGCATAAAACCTGTGCCAGCTCAATACAGACAAAGATGAGAAGGGGCACTGATTACCATCCCTAGCTGAGAGAAACTAGCATGTCATAGCTGCTGGGAGAGGAGTTATTTTTCTTGACACACACTAAATATTCTAAATTCTATTGTTCCTCTCCTTCTATGAAAAAGCCCCAGTCTCTGAAAGTTATGAATGCATACATCTCCCCTTGAGCTTTTCTTCATGTCTCTAATTGTAACCTAACTGGCAAAGTATCAGAGGCTCATCTAAACCAAAAGCTTAAATGGGTATTCAAAGAACTACGCACAGGAAATTTGTGTTCTTCCTTTGTCCTACAACATACTTCACATCTTTGCACATACTGGTAGCTGAGAGCCAGCATTCTATCAGACCTTTCTACCCAAAAGACATGAAATCAGCATTCACTAAATATTATCTCATCAGACTCTTCCCTTGCCCACTGACAACTGCATAAGGAATAGAATGCATGGGAAAATGCAAACAGATAAATCATGATCTTCAAAGGTACAGTGCACTTGACACAGCATAACAGCTGTTTCTTAGTACATTTGAAAACCAGAGGAGGCATGGCAGGAGCACACGATGGCAGCAACACCTCCTTGGCAAATATTTGGCAGTGAAGAAGAAAGCTTAAAGCAGTATGCTGGCCCAAAGCATGGCTTTGTAGGGCATACTTTCCCAGGTGGGTCTAGAGTCCGCTGAATTGACAACTTTATACTAACCATCAAAGTGCTATTCCATTTCAGCCCAGAAGAACAAAGCAGCTTTTGTAGGGATTATCCTTAAGTAATGGGCACCCTTTTATCTCTTGAAATACCCTGTTTTATCCTTTAGAAAAAAGTTTAAAAATATAGAAACATTTATTGACACTTTCTGATTTGTCAGTGTTCATTCCTCTTCTAAAATTTTATTTTATCTGTTTTTTCATATATTCATAATATATTTAGATCATATCCACACCATGCTTCCTCCATCAAATTTTCTCAGATCTCACTTTTTGATGCTCTTCTGCACTTCTATTCTCTCCTTTTCGTTTTGTTCTTTCTAATACTCTGGAATCAATTATAGCTGCCCTTATATACATGAGTATAGGACCATTGACTGGAGGACAGACAACCTGCCAGGACACACATTCCTGGAGAAAACTGACTCTGTCTCTCCCTGCATTTATCAATGGTCTATATCTCCCAGCTACTATTGGGGTCATATCAGCAGCTCTTTCACCCATCCTACAATGCTTATTGCCTTGATCATGTGTGGGCAAATTTCATGATTTAATTTTTTACTTTAGAAACTATTGAGTGTGTATAGATATTTTGCCTGCATGTGTGTCTGTGGTTCACATCTGTTCAGTGCCCATGGAGGCCAGAGGAGAGCCTCAAATTCTTTAGAGGTGGACTTACAGACACCTTTTTAGCTGACTTTGCAAACAGAACTCCAAGTCATCTGCAAGAGAAGAAACTGTTCTTACCTGCCAAGCCACCACTCTAACCCCAATTTCGTTACTCTTTAGAGCAGAAAAAAATTGCATTATGTACTGTACCACACCATTATCCATTCATCAGTTGGTAATCGCCAAGACTGTTTCCATTTCCGAGTCATTATGATTGAAATGTCAGTGAACTGGAAGAGCAATTATCTCTAACAGGGTGGATATAGAGACTTTTGGGCAAATATCCCTGAGTTGTGTGTCTGTGTAATGTGTTGGATTCATTTTTTAGCTTTCTGGGGATCCTAGATTCTAATTTCTAGTGGCTTCATGTGCCAGTAGGGTTGTTTTGTTTTGTTAAGTCGAAACAAGTTAGAGTTATTTGGAAAGAGGAACCTTAATTTATAAAGTGTGCCCATCAGATTGACATGTCTACTTTCACAACATTGACATGATGATTGCATTACCGTGACTGTAGTATAGCTTAGTGTTAGATATGGTGATCCCTCTTGTCATTATTCTTTTGGTTCAGAACCATTTTGGGTATTGAAGTATGAGTTTCATCTTAAGGAGAAGGACTTAAATCAAGTAAGAAAGTGTCTCAATATGTTTGTGCTAATACTGACCCAGTGGACATCTCTTGCCAGGCCAGTCACTATTGTAGCTCCCAGGGTTGGGGTTGCAGTTAAGTAATATTGATGATTTCTTTTCCACTCCAGTAGGATTAATATCCCCTTCCAGCACTGTGAAAGCTAGCCAGTAGGGATGAAGTTTCCAGGTCAGTGCCATGTTGATTTCTCCATGTTCCATGACTCAAGTTTGGTGTGTTCAGCAGTAGAGATTGATTGCTAAGTTCTGGAGTGAAAACAAAAGCATTGGCAATTGTCTGTACTCTGTTGAGAGTCTTTGGGACCTCAGTGGACAAGAAGTCCAGGATAACTCATTCTTTTTTTAAATTTATTATTATTATTATCATTTATTACAATTTATTCATTTTAGGTTATATCCATACATGGTCCTTGGTTGAATGTCAGTCTCAGAAAAGACCCTGTGCCCAGATATATTTGGTCCTTGTGGAGCTCCTATCCTTTCCCATCAGACTAACTCCCCTTCTTTCTTATGATTCCCTGTACTCTGCCAAAGGTTTGGTCATGAGTCTTTGCTTTGAAAACACTGCTAGAACCTCCACTCAGATGTAGCCTGTGGTAGCTCAGTAACCAATTGGTTTCCCAAAGTGAGGGGAACAAGGACTATTTCTAACAGGAACTCAATGACTGGCTCTTGGGTCTCCCCACCCCCGAAGGGAGGAGCAGTCCTGTTAGGCCACAGAGGAGGGCTTTGGAACCAGTCCTGAAGATACCTGATAAAACAGGATCAGATGAATGGGGAGGAGGTCCCCCCATCAGTGGACTTGGAAAGGGGCACGGTGGAGATGAGGGAAGGAGGGAGGGACTGGGAGGGAATGTGGGATCGGGACACGGCTGGGATACAGAGTTAATAAAATGTAACTGATAAAAAAATAAAGTAATAAACAATTTATTCATTTTGTATCAGGGCTGTGTACCCCTCTTATCTCCTCCCAATCCTACCCTCCCTCCCTCTTCTCACCCTATGCCCTTCCCACAGTCCAGAGGTAGGGGAGGTCTTCCTCCCCTTCTGTTTGACCCTAGCCTATCAGGTCTCATCAGGACTGGTTGAATTGTCTTCCTCTGTGGCCTGGCAAGGCTGTGGGGAGGTGATCAGAGAGCCTGCACTGAGTTCATGCTAGAGAAAACCTCTACTCCCCTTATTAGTGACCCCACTTGGAGACTGAGCCTATGGGCTACTTCTGAGCCAGGATTTTAAGTCCTCTCCATGCATTGTCCTTTGTTGTGGTAACTAGAAAAGGTCATCTTGAGTGAGGGAACCCAGGAGCAGAAAGATACGAATGGTGTATACTGACTCATAAGTGGCTATTACCCATATAATATAGGATAAACATACTAAAATCTATATTCCTAAAGAAGCTAAACAACAAGGAAGACCCTAGGAAAGATGCTCAATCCTCATTCAAAAGGTTAATTGCGATAGACATTGGAAGCAGGAGAAGACAGAGAACAGGACAGGAACCTACCATAGACAACCTCTGAAAGACTCTACTGATTGAGGTGTCAAAGCAGAGGCTGAGACTCTTAGACAAACTTAAAAAGACCTGGAGGGGAAGGAGCTTCAAAAGGAAACCAAGCCCTGGGGACCCTGCAGAGACTGATACACCAACCAAGGATAAACCATTTTTACCAAGGGTCTTTTAGTTTGTTAGCCTGCACTGCCTAGCAGGGGCATTTCCCCCACTTATATGGTAACTCCATCTTAACTCTTTTTTGGTGTGTGGGTATGCAGATTTTTGGGAAGCTTCTACAGTAGTATATTTCTATGTAACTTCTGGTGAAAAACATTAAAAATTAAACATTTTAAGTGTTACCTATGAATAAATACGCTGAATTTTTATGCAGTTTTTAAGCTTTTCACCTCTAGCTTCAATTCACTTTAAAAAATAGGTTCTTAATTGAAATAAAATTATACGACTTCACTCTCCTTTTCATCTCTCAAGCTTCTCAAATTTGAACTTTCTCAAACCTCTCCTGTGTCCTCCAACTCTCAAATTGACAGCATTTTCTTTTATTATTATTGTTACAAACATGTCGTGTGTGTGCTTTCTATGTGTGCATGTATAAACAAGCATATAGAAATAAAACATGCCAAGTCCATTTTGTTGTTTTTATGTGAGGAATGACCATCCTGCACTTGAAAACCAATAAAGGTTTTGTTCCTGGGAGTGGCTAATTCTCCTCTCCCAGCAATCATTAGTTGCTTGTTTTTCGTTTGAGGTGGGACCATGAGAAAATCTTCCCTGTCTTGAATAACACATCTTTGAGACTGGCATCAGTCAGGTGTTGTTTATGCAGCCATTTCTAGGCAAAACTGTTCCAGAGAAGACTTTCTGGTACTCTGCCTCTTGCAATCTTTCAGCCCCTCTTTGTTCATGTTCCCTAAACTATAGGGAACTGTGATGTAGGTGCATCTATTGGGACTGGACATGCCACAATCCTTTGATCATTGCTTTGTGTTCAGTTGTGGGTTTTGTTTGTTTGTTTGCAATGGTCTCCCTTTTCTGTAAAGAGAGGTTTCTTTGATGAAAAGAAGTAACTACACTTAGCTGTGCATATAAAGATAAGATTTAGATTGTAGTAAGAACTTATGCTCATCTGATAAAGCAGTGGTAGTAAACTATTTTCTAAGGTCTATGTTACCATCAGTCCCAGGAAGCTGGCTAGGTTTCCAGGACTAGGCATGATTTCCCTCAAGAGTGGACCTTAACTTCAAATTAGATAGCAACTGGTTGCCAGTCTCCTGTGAATGCCATTTATTTCATCTTTATGGTTATGTTGCCATACTGGTAATTGTCATGGTTCACAGGTCTTGCACTGGTTAATTAAGTAGGTTTGTCTCTTGCAAGCTTGCATTAGTATTTTCTGAAATCATAAGAGCTAGACCACAGGAAAGGGCTCTTCAGGTCAGATCCAGGAAGAATCTTTCAAGTCCCGAGTACAAAGTATGGGGTGTCTTTAACAATAGCTCATCCTCAACCCTGAGAGTCAACCAAGGCCTACATCAATAATCTATATTGTTTTGGAAGTCACATGAACAAACTCCCCTGGTTAGCCATTCAAACAGAGGCTTCTCATGCCTGATACTGTGGTTTTTGTTAGTCTATGGCTTTTGTGGGGAACACTGTCAACCCAAGTGGCTTAATGTCCTTTAAGATAAGGGTATATTTAGATATAAAGGAATATACATATTAATCCTTTATTGATAAGTATCATTGTATTAATATACATATTATATATTATCTTGTTAAGATATCTATATTATTAAAATAATAATACATATTATATCTTACTAAATAATAATATATATTATATATATTATTAAAATAATAATATAGATATCTTAAGAAGATAACATATTAAGATATACGTATCTAAAATATATGTATATATTATAAATATATAATGCATGTGCATATATTATATATAATTATTTTAGGGAAATTATAATTCCTTGAGCCGTTATCAAACTGTTTTGGTGTTGACATTTCTTATTATTTATTGAGTTCAATTTTCACATCCTGACTATTCCACATTATTTCATTCAGCCACTTATTTGTGTTTTCTTGAATCAATCAAGATTTCATTTATGTCCACCATGAATTTTTTTAGTGTGTTTTTCAGGAATTTGTAGGTTCTTCTGTCATCTTCACAGTTAGTTTTTTATTCAGTGTCTCCAGTTTCACCTAAATTGCTCTGACTGGGGATGACGAGAACAAGTTGATGACTTGGGGAGGCAGCATACTGTGCTGGCTTTTATTACTATTGTGTTTTTCCTATGAGGCCTTCCATCTAGAGATAGGGTGATGGTTGTGTCTTTGATATGAGGTTTTAGCTCACTGAATGCTGTATCTTGAGTTGAAGCTACAAGGTGATGAATCGGAGGGTTCAGAAAGGGTGGAATCACATCAGAGCTGGCTCACTCTTACTGAGGAAGACCGTGGGGACTGATACCTTGAAGACAGAGTTTCTGGGCGGAAAGTGATGGACTTGTGTGGGGTCTGGCTCTCCTATCCCAATCCAATGGACTGGGACCCTGGCAGTAAAGGTCTTGAGATGTGAGCACAAAGCACTGGAAACATTGAACTGAAAGGGGTAAGGCTCTCAAGAGTGGTCTGCCTTGCATGTTCATGAAAGTTAGAAGATATATTCACTTATGGACATTGATTACCACTTCTGTTTACACACGTGAATAAACCTATGATTTACTTCAATAGTATGAACTCCTGTGAAATTAATTAGTCCTGCACATTCAGATGACTAGTGAGTGTAGAAAGAGCCTAATATTCACAGCAGAGACAGAGAGACAGAGAAAAAGAGAGAAGGAAAAGAAGATAGTTTTAATCAGCCCACCTGCCATAAGAGTAATCTTTAACCATATACTTTCAAAATCAAATCCCTTGAGTGAGGTTTTCCTGTCATTTGTAAGAGACACAATTTCATATCAACTTTCCTGGTCCTCCAACATCTTTAGTCCTTACACTCCATCTTCCATGTTGTTTCCTGAGCCTTCAGTGAAGGAGTTATGTTGGAAATATATTGATGATGAATGGCCACCTCACTTGTTTTCTGAACCTAAAAAAGACCTGAAGAAGTGCAACACCAATAGACTAGCTAACATGGAAAGAGGAATTCTCACGAAGCCCCAACCATAAACAAACAACTCCAGGAAAGTAAGAAGTGCTGGGAGTAAGAAAAAATCCTCCATGGTATGGAGCCCCTAGTTGGTTACCATCAGCAAATAATCAGCCCTGAATTTATATACCTATACAAGTAACACTTAACAGAACGAGCAGATCTGTATTCATGTAGTTAGGCAAGTTTGTGTGGGTGTGTGGGTGTAATAATAACCTACAAAAAGAAACTATGATTTTGAGAGAGCAAGGGTACATTCACGGGAGGATTTGGAGGAAGGAAAAGGAGGAAGGAAGCAAGGGTACATTCAGGGAGGATTTGGAGGAAGGAAAAGGAAGAAGGAAGCAAGGGTATATTCATGGGAGGATTTGGAGGAAGGAAAAGGAAGAAGGAAGTGATTTAATTATATTCACTTCTTTTTTTAACTTTTATTAATTACACTTTATTCATTTTGTATCCCTCCATAAGCCCCTCCCTCCTCCCCTCCCGGCCCCACCCCCCCCTTTCTGCATGCATGCCCTTCCCCAAGTCCACCGATAGGGGAGTTCCTCCTCTCCTTCTTTCTGATCTTAGTCTATCAGTTCTCATCAGAAGTGGCTACTATGTCAGGGTTCTAGGTTATCTCCATGAATAGTCCTTGGTTGGAGTATGAGTCTCTGGGAAGTTCCCTGTGTTCAAATTTTCTTGTTCTGTTGCTCTCCTTGTGGAGTTCCTGTCCTCTCCAGCTCTTACTAGTTCCCACTTCTTACATAAAATTCCATTCACTCTGCCTGTCAGTTGGCCATCAGGCTCAGTATCTGCTTTCACAGTCTGCATGGCAGAGGCTTTCAGAGCCCTTCTGTGGCAGGTTCCTAGGTTGTTTCCTGTTTTCTTCTTCTGGCTTTCAGAAGCCCTCTGTAGCAGGTTCCTAGGTTGTTTCCTGTTTTCTTCTTCTTCAGATGTCCATCCTCTTTGCCTTTCAGGATGGGTATTGAACATTTTAGTTAGGGTCCTCTCTTTTGCTTAGTATGTTTAGATGTACAGATTTTAATGGGTTTATTCTATGTTGTATGTTTATATGAGTGAGTATATACCGTGTGTGTGTTTTTGCTTCTGGGACAACTCACTCAGGATGATCCTTTCCAGGTCCCACGATTTACCAGAAAATTTCATGATTTCCTTATTTTTCATTGCTGAGTAATACTCCATTATATAGATGGACCACAGTTTCTGCATCCATTCTTCATTTGAGGGGCATCTGGGTTGTTTCCAGCTTCTGGCTATTACAAATAAAGCTGCTACAAACATGGTTGAGCAAATGTCCTTTTTGTGTACTTAAGCCTCTTTTGGGTATATGCCTAGGAATGGTATGGCTGGATCTTGAGGAAGAACTATTCCTAGTTGTCTGAGAAAGCGCCAGATTGATTTCCAGAGTGGTTGTGCAAGTTTACACTCCCACCAACAGTGCAGAAGGGTTCCCCTTTCTCCACAACCTCTCCAGCATGTGTTGTCACTTGAGTTTTTGATCTTGGCCATTCTGATGGGTTTAAGGTGAAATCTCAGGGTTGTTTTGATTTGCATTTCCCTAATGGCTAATGAGGTTGAACATTTCTTTAAGAGCTTCTCTACCATTCGATATTCCTCTCCCGAGAATTCTCTGTTTAGCTCTTTTCCCCCTTTTTTAAGTGGATTACTTGGTTTGCTGCTTTTCAGCTTCTTTAGTTCTTTATATATACTAGATATAAGTCCTTTGTCAGATAAAGGGTTGGTGATGATTCTTTCCCAATCTATAGGCAGTGGCTTTGTTTTGATGACTGTGTCCTTTGCTTTACAGAAGCTTTTCAATTTCATGAGGTACCATTTATTGATTGTTGCTCTTAGAGCCTGTGCTGTTGGTGTTCTGTTCAGGAAGTTTTCTCCTGTACCAATGAGTTCTAGGGTATTCTCCACTTTTTTTTCTAGCTGGTTTAATGTCTCTGGTTTTATGTTGAGGTCTTTGATCCACTTGGACTTCAGTTTTGTGCAGGGTGATAAGTATGGGTCTATTTTCATTTTTCTACGTGTAGACATCCAGTTGGACCAGCACCATTTGTTGAAGATGCTATCTTTTTTCCATTGTATTGTTTTGGCATCATCGTCAAAAATCAGGTGTCCATAAGTGTGTGGGTTTATTTCTGGGTCTTCTGTTTGGTTCCATTGACCCACCATTCTGTTTCTATGCCAGTACCATGCAGTTTTTAAAACTGTTGCTCTATAGTACAGCTTAAGATCAGGGATGGAGATACCACCAGAAGATCTTTTATTGTAGAGGATTGTTTTAGCAATTCTTGGTTCCTTGTTATTCCATACGAAGTTGAGAATTTTCCTTTCCAGGTCTGTAAAGAATTGTGTTGGCAATTTGATGGGAATTGCATTAAATCTGTAGATTGCTTTTGGTAAGATGGCCATTTTTATTATATTTATCCTGCCAAGTCATGAGCATGGGAGATCTTTCCATCTTCTCATATCTTCTTCTAATTCTTTCTTCAGAGACTTGAATTTTTTTTCATACAAGTCTTTGACTTGTTTGGTTAGGGTTACACCAAGGTACTTTATGTCATTTGTGCCTATTGCGAAGGGTGTTGTTTCTCCAATTTCTTTCTCAGCCCTTTGTCTTTTGTATACAGGAGTGCTACTGATTTTTTTTTATTTAATTTTGTATCCAGGCACTTTGCTGAAGGTGTTTCTCAGCTGTAGGAGTTCCCTGGTAGAGTTTCTGGGGTCACTCATATATACTATCATATCATCTGCAAATATTGATAATTTGACTTCTTCCTTTATCCAATTGTATCCCCTCGATCTCCTTCAATTGTCTCATTGCTCTAGCAAGGACTTCGAGAACTATGTTGAAGAGATATGGGGAGAGTGGGCAGCCTTGTCTTGTCCCCGATTTCAGTGGGATTGCTATAAGTTTCTCTCTGTTCAGTTTGATGTTGGCTAGAGGCTTGCTGTATATCACCTATACTATGTTTAGTTATGTGCCTTGTATCCCTGATCTCTCCAAGACTTTAAACATGAATGGATATTGGATTTTGTCAAAGGCTTTTTCAGCATCTAGGGAGATTATCATGTGGTTTTTTTCTTTCAGTTTGTTAATATGGTGGATTACATTGATGGATTTCTGTATACTGAACCACCCCTGCATACCTGGGATGGAGCCTACTTGGTCATAGTGGATAATATCTTTGATGTGTTCTTGTATTCAGTTTGCGAGTATTTTGTTAAGTATTTTTGCATCAATGTTCATAGGGGAGATTGGCCTGAAATTCTCTTTCTTTGTTGAGTCTTTGTGAGGTTTAGGTACCAAGGTGACTGTGGCTTCATAGAATGAGTTTGGTAATGTTCCTTCTGTTTCTATTTTGTGGAATAGTTTGAAGAGAATTGGAGTTAGCTCTTCTTTGAAGGTCTGGTAGAATTCTGCACTGAAGCCATCTGGTCCTGGGCTTTTTTTGGATGGGAGACTTTTGATGACCGCTTCTATTTCTTTGGGGGATATAGGACTATTTAATTGATTTACCTGGTCCTGATTCAGCTTTGGTAAGTCAGATCGATCAATAAAATTGTCCATTTCACTTAGATTTTCAAATTTTGTGGCATATAGACTTTTGAAGTAAGTCCTAATGATTGTTTGGATTTCCTCAGTGTCTGTAGTTATGCCCCCCTTTTCATTTCTGATTTTGTTGATTTGGGTGGTGTCTCTCTGCCTTTTAGTTAGCTTGGCTAAGGGTTTGTCAATCTTGTTGATTTTCTCAAAGAACCAGCTCTTGGTTTCATTGATTCTTTGAATTGTTTTATTTGTTTCTAATTGATTGATTTTAGCCCTGAGTTTGATTATTTCCAGCCATCTACACTTTTTTACTGTGTCTGCTTTTTGGTTTTCTAGGGTTTTTTAAGTGGCCCATTAAGTTGCTTGAATGAGATGTCTCAAATTTCTTCTTGAAGGCACTTAGTGCTATGAACTTTCCTCTTAGCACTGCCTTCATTGTGTCCCACATGTTTGGGTATGTTGTGTCTTCATTTTCATTGAGTTCTAGAAAGACTTTAATTTCTTTCTTTATTTCTTCCCTGACTCAGCTGTCATTTAGTAGCAAGCTGTTCAGTTTCCAGGTATGTGTTGACTTTTTGCTATTTCTGTTGTTATTGAAGTTCAGCTTTATTCCATGGTGATCAGACAAGATACAAGGGCTTATTTCAATCTTCTTGTATCTGTTGAGGCTTGCTTTGTGACCCACTATATGGTCTATTTTGGAGAAGGTTCCATGAGGTGCTGAGAAGAAGGTAAATTCTTTTGTGTTTGGGTATAAGGTTCTGTAAATGTCTGTGAAGTTCATTTGATTCATGACCTCTGCCAGAGATAATGTTTCTTTGTTTAATTTCTGTTTTGTTGACCTGTCCTTTGTTGAGAGTGGGGTGTTGAAGTCTCCCACTATCAATGTGTGGGGATCTATATGTGGTTTAAATTTTATCAATGTTTCTTTTACAAATGTGGGTGCTCTTATATTTGGGGCATAGATGTTCAGGATTGTGATGTCTTCCTGGTGGAATTTTCCCTTGATGAGTATGAAGTGTCCTTCCCCATCTCTTTTGATTAATTTTGGTTGAAAGTCTATTTTATCAGATATTAGAATGGCTACTCCTGCTTGTTTCTTGGGTCCATTTGCTTGGAAAGTCGTCTTCCAACCTTTTACCCTTAGTTAATGTCTATCTTTGTGCCTTAGGTGTGTTTCTTGTATGCAACAGTTTACTGGGTTTTGTTTACGTATGCATTCTTTTATCTGTGTCTTTTCACTGGAGAGTTGAGTCCATTGATGTTGAGAGAGATTAATGACCAGTGGCTGTTAGATCCTTTGATTTTGGTGTTGGCTGTGGTCATCAGGTTGTGTGCTTGGTTGTTTTTTGTTTTACTGTAGTAAGGTTAATTATTTCCTGTGTTTTCTTGAAAGTAGCTAATTTTCTTGGGTTGTATTTTCCCTTTCAGTGTCTTCTGTAATGCTGGATTTGTATGTAGGTATTTTTGAAATTTGTTTTTGTCACTGAATAACTTGTTTTCCCCATCTATGAGGACTGAGAGTTTTGCAGGTTATAGTAGCCTGGGCTGACATCTGTGTTCTCTTAGTGTCTGCATGATATCCAACCAGGCCCTTCTGGCTTTCATACTCTCTGTTGAAAAGTCAGGTGTGATTCTAATGGGTTTGCCATTATATGTTACTTGGCCTTTTTCCCTTGCAGCTTTTAGTATTTTTTCTTTGTTCTGTATACTTACTGTTTTGATTATTATGTGGTGGGAGGATTTTCTTTTCTGGTCAAATTTGTTGGGTGTTCTCTAGGCCTCGTGTATTCTTATTGGCTTCTCCTTTAACTTGGGGAAATTTTTTTCAATGATTTTGTTGAAAATATTTTCTGGGCCTTGGAGAAGGGAGTCTTCTTTTTCTTCTATACCTATTATTCTTAGGTTTTGTCTTTTCATACTGTCTTGGATTTCTTAGACGGTCTGTGTCAGGAATTTTTTGGATTTAACATTTTCTTTGACAGATACATCTATTTCTTCCATTGTATCTTCCACACCTGAGATTCTTTCTTCCATCTCTTGTAGTCTGTTGGTTATGCTTACCTCTGTAGTTCCTGTTTTCTTCCCTAAATTCTTCCTCTCCATTATTTCCTCCATTTGTGTTTTCTTTAATTTTTCCAGTTCTATCTTCAGGTCTTGAGTGTTTTGTTTACTTCCTTCACCTGTCTGATTGTATTTTCCTCTTTTTCTTTTAGTTCCTTCAACTCTGTTTCTTTTTCTTCTTTCAGTGATCTAATTATTTCTTCTCTGAAGGCCTCAAACTGTTTGGCTGCATCTTCCCATATTTCTTCACGGATGGCCATAATCTGCTTGTCTTTAATTTACTCCATTTCTTTACAGATAGCCATGATCTGTTTGTTTTTATCTTCCTCTAATTCTTTACGTACATTATTTGTTTCCTCTATTATCCTCTTCATCAGCATAGATGTTAGGTCATCTTCTTGATTTTCTATTATACTGTGTTGTCCAGGGCTGTTCACCCCTGGATGGCTGGGTTCTGGAGATGCCATATTGCTCTGTCTTTTGTTGGTTGAGCTTTTATGCTGACCTCTACCCACTGGGCTGTTTTAGGTGTTGGCTGTTAGTTTCTGTGCTTTCTGGAGTCCTGAGGTAGGGAGAAACCCCTTGGCCGAAAGATGATTTCTCCTTAAGTAGTCCTCCTCTGCTTTTTGGTTATGGTCACTGTATGGCCAGTGTTTCTCAGGAATTGCCACTGCTCACCTCAGGTGTATAGCCCTGAGTAGTAGCTGTGGTCTTTGTTAGGCAGGGAGGGCTCTCCTCTTACCCATAGAAGTTCTCAAGACAGCTTCCCCACTGCTGAGTTTCTCGTTATAAATTTAGTGAGCTACTGCTGTTATTACAGTTTTCCAGGTACAGTCCTCTTGAAGAACCTGCTGATTCCCTAGCTGTGGGGTTTTCTCCCAACAGGGAAACTCAGTCTGTTATCCTGGGGCACACAGTTCTGTCCGGGAAAGTGAGAGGAGCACCCAGCAAGTCTCTGGGCCAGAGGCTCAGTGCTCTGCTCTGGGCCTGGAGAATGTGCACCTAGGTTGAGTTGGCGCCTGGGGGCACTGCTCTGGTCTGGAGGCTGGGTGCCTCAGTCTGGACAGGAAGTTGTGTGTCCCTGTCTGGGATGTCGACTGCAGGCACTGCTCTGGTCTAGATGCTGTGGGTGCAGCCCTCTTGAAGGAACAGAAATTCCCACAGTTTTGTCAGCCTAGCTAGGGGTAACTGGTTGATCCTTGGCACAGTATCTGAGGGCTGCTGTAATGGCTCTCTGGCTTTTGTAGGTCTGAGGATGCAGCTGTGTGCCCCAGTGCCCTAGAGGTACTCAATAATGGTGGATGAGCACAGCGCTCATGCCTGCATTAGAAAGCTAGAGCCTAGAGTCTGCGTGAATCCAAAAAGTCTTTTGGTGCTGGATGTCCTGAGCGTTAGACCTGATGATCCCCCCCCGCTGGGGGTTTCTTCCTGCCAGGGACACCCAGTCTTTGCTTTGGGGACCTCCGTTCTGTCTGGGGTGGCGGCGAGTAGAACCCACAGGCACAGACACCCGCCTGTGGCTCAGCCTCTCTGGCCCTTGGGATCCTGGGCGTCTCCCTAAACTGGGTAATTTTTCCGAGACCTTTTCGGGGTGGTGGTATCAGCTGAGTGCTCTGAGATCAGACCAGCTGTTTCCCTCTCTGTGGGTTTGCACCCAACGGTGAAACTGAGTCTCTGGTGCCCTGTGGCCCAAAGTTCTATCTGAGGTGGTGAATCAGGCCCGCAGGCAGGCCGGGCTCTGTGCAGGCCCCTGGGTCCCCAGCTCTGGCTCTGGACTGGCTCCTGGAGCGCCCATGGAACCCAAGTCTTTTCCAGGGGATGTCTGGGTGACCTAAGGTCGGTCCCAATCATTTCCTGCTTTGTAGGGTTATCTCTCGACTGGAAAATCCAGTCTGTGATGTTGTGGGCCCACAGTTCAGTCTGGGACAGTGACCAGATCATGCTGTTGTGTAGCTCTGGGCTGTTGACCAAGAACCTGGCAGAACCAGGGTCTCTTCCATGGTTAGCCGGGTGAGTTAAAGCTGATTGAATCCCCCACCGTGGGGTATCCTCTCACCTGAGAAACACAATCACTTGTGTTTTATGGCTGTGAGTTCTGCTCTCTGGTCACTGTGCCTGTCCCACTCTGCTGCTGTTCAGAATGAGAGTCCTCCTGGCGCCAACATCTTGCCCCGCCCCTTATATTCACTTCTTAAAAAGAAAATGAACAGCTTTCCTCAGCTGCAGCTGAGATGCTCCATCTTTGAGAGAAAGTCAAGGCTACGTTGGGGTGAGGCCCTCACTTCATCTGGCAACTAGCACATGTCAATATTCCACAACATGGCATCCATCTCCAAGCTCACCTGCATCTACTCTGTCTACATCTTGAATGACAAAGAATTGATAGTCATGGAGGGTCAGATCAGTGCCCTCACTGAGGCAGGCGGTGTCAATGCTGAACCTCTCTGGCTTGGCTAGGCATGGCCAATGTCAACCCTGGAAGCCTCATCTGCAACCTGCAGACTAATGGGCCTGCTCCACCAGCTGGAGCTGCTCCAGCAGGTGTCCTGCCCCTCCACTGCTGCTGTCCCTGCTGAGGAAAAGAAAGTAGAAGCAAAGAAGGAAGAATCTGGAGAGTCTGATGATGACATGGGCTTTGGTCATTTTAAAAATTAATTAATTAATTTATTTATTACAATTTATTCACTTTGTGTATCCCACTGTAGCTCCCTCCCTCATCTTCTCCCAGTCCCACCCACCCTCTCTTCTCGCTCTATACCCTTTCCTTATTCCCCTAATCGGGGAGGACCTCCTCCCTTTCTCTCTGACACTAGCCTATTGGATTTCACAGCAAGGCTGGCTGCATCATCTTCCTCTGTGGCCTGGCAAGGCTGCACTGCCCAGGGGGAGGTAATCAAAGAGCTGGCCACTGAATTCATGTCAGAGAAAGCTCCTGTTCCCCTTACTAGGACACCCACTTGGAAAGCCTATGGGTTACCTCTGAGCAGGGGGTCTAGGTCCTCTCAATGCATGGTACTTGGTTAGAGTATCTGTCTCTGCAGGTCCCCTTGGACCCAGGTATTTTGGCTTTCCTGGTCTCCTTGTAAACTTCCTGTCCCCTCCATGTCTATCTCTTTCTTGTTTCATAAGGTTTCCTGCACTCTATCCAAAGTTTGGCTATGTGTGTCCATATCTCGTTTGATATCCTGATGAATTGAGTCTTTCAGAGGCCCCCTGTGGAAGGACCCTGTCCTGTTCCTTGTCTTCTTCTACTTCTGATGTCTATTCTGTTTGCCCTTCTGAGTGAGGTTTCAACCTCTTCCCTATGGTCCCGCTTATTGTTTAGCTTCTTTAGGACTGTAGATGTTAGTATGTTTATCCCTATTATTTGACTAATAACCACGTATAAGTGACTATATATCAGATATGTATTTCTGCTTCTGGGTTACCTCATTCAGGATGATCTTTTCTAGTTCCCACCATTTGCCTGCAAATTTTATGATTTCCTTATTTTTAACTGAGTAGTATTCCATTGTGTAAATGTACCACAATTTCTTATCCATTCTTCAGCTGAGGGACATCTAGGTTGTTTCCAGATTCTGGCTATTATGAATAAAGCTGCCTCGAACATGGTTGAGCAAATGTCCTTGTTGTGTGGTTTAGCATTTTTCAGATATATGCCCAGGAGTGGTATACCTGGATCTAGAGTTAGTACTATTCCTAATTTTTTGAGAAAGCGCCAGACTGATTTCAATTTGCTTGTACAAGGTTACATTCTTCACATCCTCTCCAGAATGTATTGTCACTTGAGTTTTTTATTAGCCATTCTGATTGGTCTGAATTGAAATCTCAGGGTTGTTTTGATTGGTATTTCACTGATGACTAAGTATGTTGAGCATTTCTTTAAATGTTTCTCTGCCATTTGATATTCCTCTGTTGAAAATTCTGTTTAGCTCTGTACCCATTTTTTAAATGGCTTACTTGATTTGTTGCTTTTTAACTTCTTGAATTCTTTTTATATTCTGGATATTAGACCTCTGTCAGACGTAGGGTTGGTGAAGATCTTTTCCCAGTCTGGAGGTTATCATTTTGTTTTGATGACAATGTCCTTTGCCTTATAGAAGCATTTAAGTTTCATGAGGTCCCATTTGTTGATTGCTGTTCTTAGAGCCTGTGCTGTTGGTATTTTGTTCAGGAAGTTGTCCCTGTGCCAATGAGGTCAAGACACTTCCACACTTTTTCTTCTAACAGATTTAGTGCATCTGTTTTTATGTTACAGTCTTTGATCCACTTGGACTTTAGTTTTATTCAGGGTGATAAATATGGGTCTATTTGCATTTTTCTACATGTAGACCAGCACCATTTGTTGAAGATGCTGTCTTTTTTCAATTGTATGGTTTTGGTTTCTTTGTCAAAATTAAGTTTCTGTGGGTGTGTGGGTTTATTTCTGGGTCTGCAATTCTATTCCATTGATCCACTAGTCTGTTTCTATGCCAGTACCATACCATTTTAATTACTCTTGCTCTCTAGTACAGCTTGAGATCAAGGGTGGAGATAACCTCCAGAAGATCTTTTATTGTACAGGATTGTTTTAGCAATTCTGGGGATTTTGTTTTTCCATATGAAATTGAGAATTGTTCTTTCAAGGTCTGTAAAATATGTTTGCCCTCCCCCAAGCACTGAAACTCTTCTGAGGCAAGCCAGAGAGCCAGCTTCCCCCTTTGCTGCCCAGAGTTCATCTTCCATTCCACCTATGTTCTCCTGTTCCAACTTTGCATCTCCTCTTGTGTTTGAGCCTCAGCCTGATCTTATTAACAACAGAAGAGTCCTTTCTTTATGCCCTGAAAGTCCCTTTCTTCTGTGTGCTTGTGTACTGGCCTAGCTCTGTCCTCTTTTCTTCTTTCCTTTCCTTCTCAATAGGAATCCCAAGACTGAGGACATTGGGTTCTCCTGTCACTTCTCCCTCCATAGTTTCAGAAGACATTATGTAGAAGCCTCTTTTCCTGGCACAAATAAAATACAGATAGTTCTACCAGAGAGCTGTGAAAGAACATGTGGACAGGCTTCCTTATTCACACAGCTTTGCTGTGAGGCTCCTTCTGCTCTGCATGAGGCACACGCTCTTGCATCAGATTTTGGGTTAGTCCCATTCTAGTCTTGAGTATGGAAGAGCCTACTTCTTGCTCTTCTGCTATGGCTATTCATATGATGTTTGTGCCACTCAGAGAAACATAGAGGCACACAGCACAGTGAGGAACCAAAGCAATTGGAGAGGCAGGAACTCAGCATTCAGCTGCTGAGTTTGTGCTCAGGTCCTGCTGCAGTGTCTGCCACTGTGTCACCCAGAGCACAGTAGTACACAGCCGAGTCTGACTCTTGCACCGAGGCTTTCTGCAAGTGGAAGGAGGTGGTTCCTCTATCATATGTGGCTTCAAACCCTCTGCTGCTTCCCTTGTCGTTGGCCTTTGAGGCTCTAAAGAGGAGCTGTGGACCTTCTCCAGGATACTGCACATACCAGAACCTGAGGCTGAATAGTTGCAGTGTATAGTAAGAAATTCGTCTTCTGAGAGGACCACTTGACCTTCTGTCTGAGTCACTGAGTCTCCGTGGGTCCTTGCTTGGAAAAAAAGGAAAAAGAAAAACAAAAAGAAAAACAAAAACAAAACAGATATATGGATATATTCAGGGCTCCAGATATTTTTTCTGACATAAAAAAGGAAAAGGTTTAAGGTCACTTTACTTACTGAGCATGAGAAGTACCACAGTCACGAAGCCCGGGGAAGAATTCAACTTTAGTGCCATCTCGTCAATGTTCTCAATTTTTGAAAACATTGAGAAACAGTCTAAACTTAAGTTCACACAGGAAATGCTATAGCGTTAGGATGCTGCGCCCTCTGGTGGCCAGAGAGTAACCTAAGTTAAATGTAGCAAACTTTGCTTGAAGACACTGGAAACAATGAACAATTAGTTTGGGTTGAGGGATCTCTGGTACTTCAAAGGTCCTATTTTCTCTGTTCTAAGAGAACGACAAGTTAAAGATAATTTTTATTAATTTTTTTTTCAGAAAATAAATCACACTCCATAAAAAATAGTCAATATTTCTAAATTTCACGAAAAGTGAAGAAGCACATAAGTCATTGAACTCTATGGAGTGACCTGAAATTTTGAAAAAGGTTCTGCTTCATGATTTCCTTGTTTTTAATAGCCGAGTAGTATTCCACTGTATAAATATGCCACAATTTCCGTATCCATTCATCCGTTGAGAGGCATCCAGATTCTGTGCATTATAAATACAGCTGCTACGTGCATAGTTGAGCAAAGGTCCTTGTTGAATGGTGGGGCATCTTTTGGGCATATGCCCAGGAGTGACATAGCTAGATCTTGAAGTACTTTGAGCAGAGCATGGGGTGGATGGATAGAAACACATGGAGAGGGCAGGAGCCCCACAAGGAAACCAAAAAGGATAAAAAAAAAAAAAACTGAGCCCAGGGGAGACCTGCAGAGACTGATACACCAAGAACCATGCATGGCGAGGATCTTGACCCCCTGTTCAGATTGGCAGGTCAGCCTGCATGTGGGTTCCAGAGTAAGGAGAGCAGGGGTTGCCTCTGCCATGAACTCAGTTGCCTGCTCTTTGATCACTTGGCCCTGGTGATGCGGCCTTGCGAGGCAACACAGGAAGAGGATCTAGGCACTCCTGATGAGACTTGATAAGCTATGGGCAGAAGGCAGAGGAAGAGAACGATCCCTTTCAGTGGACTAGGGGAAGGGAATAGGAGGTAAGAGGAAGAGAGGGTAGGGCTGAGGAGTTAAGGGATGGGGCTTCAATCGGGATATATAATGAGTAAACTGTAAAAGTAAAAGTAAAAAAAAATTAAATAGTTCTGCTTCTCCTTTAGAACATTTTCTGCTCGCATAAACTGACTCTCTCTTTGAGCTAAGTGTACATAACAGACTTCACTTTTTGTCTTCACCCACACTAAGCTTCTCCCAGTGTTCAAGTTAAGCTCCATGTATTAAAATATAAATCTCTTTCCTTGCTACTACTAAGAACATTTTGGGATTCAATGCAATAACGATACACATTCTTCCAGTTTCTCATTACCATTTTTTATAATTGTTTGCATATGATTGTTTAGACATCATTTGTGGCCATTGTTTTAATTGTTCATATGGGTCATTTTATATCCTAAAACAGAACTAAATAACAAAATCTTTGTTACACATCACTTACATTTTCAACTTCTTCCTACATCACAGTGAGGTACACCAGGTAATGCCCATGCTCATTACAACCTCTCTGTTTTAATAGAGAAACGGATTTAAGAAGTAAGCCATGTTTCTCTCTCATGGCATTATCAGTTGTGTGTGGGGGGGGGAATGGACCATTCATAATAGACTTGCTTTTCTAGGGCAGGAGTACACAGAACCCCAGGGGAATAGGAAAAATAATGCAGCTTGAGCTACCATCCCAGTCTTTCTAGTTCCGAATTTAGTTTGTTTGCTTATTGGTGTTTTGAGATTATTATGTAATCGCAATAGTTCTCCCTTTCCATTCTTCCCTCCAAACTCTCCCATGTGCCTACTCTTTCCACTCTCCTTCAAATGTATAGCCTCTTTTTTCATTTTTTAAACTAATTACTGTTTCATGCATATAAGGAACTATTCCTAAATACAATATATGTTTAGTCCATCTAATGTTACACGTATGTATGTTTTCAGAGGTGACCATTTGGCACTGGACAACCAATCAGTGTGGTCTTCCTTGGGTAAGACCATCTCTCTTGTTCTCAGCTTTCCTCAGTTACCTCTGCTTCTTTGTTTAGGGTTCAGTCCTCATGTGCTATTCTGTGTTGACTTTGGCATGTTCGTTAGTGTCACTCTTTTTCAGCTTGCATTTCAATGGCCATATTGATGAGATGTTGCATGTTTAACTTCTGATGTTAGTAGGGGACACAATTTTCAGCAAACTCCTGATTGTCATTTTTACAGTCATTTTATTTCCTTCTCTGCAACATTCTCTGAGGCTCAGGTGCAGAGGTGTTTTTAGATATATCCATTGGGACTGGGCTCCTCAACTCTTCATTTTCATTGGTGGTGGTATTCTTTAGCAGTTTCTATCTATGGCAAAGAGACACTTCCTTGATGAGGGGTGACGGCTACAGCTATTGGTGGGTATAGGATAATTCTTTATAGATTACTGTTAGTAATTATGCTGGTTTCATAAAACTGGTTGTAGATTCTCCACTACTAACCACGTCTTCACTCGCACTGAATAAGTTTCCAGTGCCTGATACGGCTTCCTTATGGTGGAGTGGGTCTGCAGTCCAATTAGAGAGCTGTTGGATCCTGCTAATGTGTGTGCCATTACAGCAGCTGTAAGATCATTGTGCCATGTAATTGCTGATGTGGCTCATAGGCATCATAGCTGAGTAGGACTCTTGGTTGCCTTTCTCCTCTGGAATCTTAAATGGAACTTTCTTGTACCAAGAAAAATAGCCCTCTGGAGAGGGCATTCAGGTCAGTTTTAACTTAGTTGTTTCTGGGGCCTGTGTCTGAAGTGACTGGTCTCTTCAGCAATAGGCACTCACCACCTTTGGGGGTAACTAAGGTCAACAGCAATGGGCTGTGTGTTTTGGGAGTCCCTTTCAAAACCCTGGGCATCAACTTAAAACAGGGTTCTTATGTATGGCATTGGAGTTTTTGTTAGGTGGTGTTTGGCTCTTGAAGGAGGCACCATCAAACTATGTGGAAACAATTATTAAAACCATGTATATGCATGTTTATGTATATATTTATATATAATTCATTTTATATATTTATAATATATAATTATACAATATATGGACATCATAATTATATATTAAGTATATAAACATGTATGTATGTATATATATAAATATATAATACATAAATAATTATATATATATATATATATATATATATATATATTACAGGGGTTATCTTTTAGGCAAGTAGTTAATAACATCATTCCTTCTAGCATTTTCAGACAGTTTGCCTTTCTGGGTCTGAATTTCCTTAGTCAATATAATCTTTTTTTCTATTTACCTGCAAAGTTCCTGATTTCATTTTTTCTTTACAGGTGAAGAGTGTCCCATAGTACTTCCATATCACATGATCATTAACCATTCCTGTGTTGTACATTTAGATTGTTTTCATTTCCTACCTATTGTGAATAAAGCAACATTGAACATGACAGAATAAGTGTATGTGGAGTAGTACATGAAGTCCTTTGGGCACATGCTGAAGCCTAGCGTGGTCGGGTCATATGAGATATTAATTTTCAGCCTTTTGATAATCATATACACTGATTTTAATGGTGGATGCACCAATTTGCAATCCCATTCAGTGAACATGATTGCCTTTTTCCAGTATCCACTCCAGCACTTGTTTTCAGTGTTTCCATGGATATTTGTTGAAATCTCAAAATTGTTTGATTTGCCTTGCTGTAATTTCTAGGGACTATTAACATTTTTTCTGGATATTTTTATTAATTTTTTGTTGTTTCTTTTTAGAAGTCCCTATTCAGGTTCCAGGTCCATTTTTCAAATGTGTCTTTTGGGGAGGTTCCTTTGTATATTCTGGATATACAGCCTGTCAAATGTATATCTGGCAAAGATTCATTCCCATTTTATGTGTTGCCTCTTGACCGTGTTGGTTGTTTCTTAACTGTGCAGAAGCTTCTTAGTTTCACAGATTCCCACTTTTCAATCACAGGCTTTAATTCTTGGACAACTGGCATCATATCAGAAAGTCCTTTGCCCTACATCATATAGGTACTGGCTATGTTTTCTTGTATTAGTTTCAATATTTTAGTTTTACCATTTATGTTTTTGATACATTTAAAACTATTGTGTGTGTGTGTGTGTGTGTGTGTGTGTGTGTGTGTGTTAGGTGGTTTCATCAGGTCTACTTTAGTTCTTCTGCATGTAGACATCCAATTTTACCAGCACCATTTGTTGAGGATGTCTCTCCCCCCCCCCATCAAGTGTGTTTGGTATCTTTATCAAGTATCACGTGGGTGAAGTTACATATTCTCATGAAGGCCTTCAATTTTGTTCCATTGTTCTACATATCTGTTTTTATGATACTACCAAACTGTTTTTATTACTATCATTCTGAAATATATCTTAAGATCTGAAATTGTGTTATTCACCAGCATTTTTCTTTTTGCTCATGCTTGTTTTTTAATCAATTCTTTTATGATTCTATATGAATTTGAAGGTAGTTTTTTTTTTTTTTTACTTTTCTGTGCAGAGTGAGATGAGGATACTGATTGGGATTACCTTGAATGTCTAAATAGCTTTTGGTATAATAGTCACTATAACAATGTTAGTTTTACCAATCCAGAAGCATGGGTGTCTTTCCACTTTCTAATGATTTTTTTTCTTATCTTCTTTTCAGAGCTTTAAAATTTCCTTTGTAGAGTTCATTCACTTTCTTGGTGAGGTTTATTCATAGACACTTTATTTCTTTAAAGTTATTGTGAATGGGAGTATGTCCATGACCTTCTTTGTAGGTTTGTGGGTGGGGTATAAAAATCTATTGATTTATGCAAATTGATGTTGGATTTCTTATAATTTCTAAAAGTTTTCTGGTAGAATTTTGTGATATCTAATATATAGTATCCTATCATTTGCAAATATACTTTGACTTCTTTCCATATTTGTATCTCTTTAATTTCCTTCTCTTGGCTTATTGCTTCAGCTAGTACTTTAAGCACAATGTTGAAGAAGAATAGGGCTAGTAGACATCCTTGACATTTCTGACATCAGTGGGATTAGTTCAAGGTTTTTTTCATTTAGGATAGTGGTTCTCAACTTTTCTAATACAGTGACCCTTTAACACAGATCCTCACATTGTGGTGAGCCATCCCCATCATAAAAATCAAAATTATAACTTCATAAATTGTAATTTTGCTACTGTTATGCAAATATAATGCAAATATCTGTGTTTTATTGGTCTTAGGCAAGACCAAGAGGTTAAGAGCCCATAGTTCAAGAGCTGCTAATTTAAGATGATGTTGGCTCTGGGTTTCTCCACAAGGAGAGCAACAGAACCAGAAAATTGCAACACAGGAGTCTTTCCAGAGACTCATACTCCAACCAAGTACGATGCATGGAGACAACCTAGAACCCCTGCACAGATGTAGCCCATGGTAGTTCAGTATCCAAGTGGGTTCCATAATAATGGGAATGCCTCTGATACAAACTGATCGGCCTGCTCTTTGATCACCTCCTTCTGATGAGGAGCAGCCTTACCAGGCCACAGAAGTGGTAATGCAGCCACTTCCTATGAGATATGATAGACTAAGATCAGAAGGAAGGAAAGCGGGACCTCCCCAATCAGTGGACTTGGGGAGGGGTATGGGTGAAGAAGGGGAAGGGAAGGTGGGATTAGGAGGGGAGGAGAGAGGGGTTTATGGGGGATACAAAGTGAATAAAGTATAATTAATAAAAGTTAAAAAAAACATGATGTTGGCTGTGGGTTTCTCCTATAAAGCTTTCATTATGTCGAAGTATGTTCCTTCTAGCCCTACATTCTCTACGACTTTCATCATGAAGTCATGTTGGATTTGGTCAAAGGCATTTTAATGCATCTCTTGAGACGATCATGCAATTTTTGTTTTTTAGTCTATTTGTGTGTTGAATTAATTAACTTGTGTATTTTGAACCTTCCCTGCATTTCAAAGATAAAGGCAATGTGTTTGTGGTATATAATCTTTTTTATATGCATCTGTATTTTGTTTAAAATTTTTTTATTCAGTTTTTGAGTCTGTGTTCACCAGGGATATTGTCTTATAGTTTTATTTTTTGTTGTTGTGTCCTTCCCTGGTTTGGGCATTAGAATGATAGTGGCATAAGAAAAGTTTGGGAGTGCATCTTCTCTTTCTATTTTCTTTCATTATTTAAGAAAAACTAGCTTTAGATCTTTATATGTCTAATGAAATTCTGCTATCACTATATCTGGTCTTGGACTTGTTCCTAATCTTGAAGGCTTTTCATTAATATTTCAGATTCTTCATTCCTCTTTGGGTTTGTTTGGATTTTGTTTCTTCTTGGTTAATTTTGATGGTTTGGATGAATCTAGACATTCATGCATTTCTTTTATGTTTTCCAGCTTAACAGAGTAAATATTTAAAAATATTTCCTTAAACTACTGTGAATTTCTTTGGTGTATGTTGTAGTGTTTTCCTGTTCACTTCTGATCTTGATAATTTAGGTTATCTCTTTATTTCCTTTGCTAATTGGGCCAAAGATCTCAGAGAACCATGTTTTAGATTCATTGATTTTTTTAAAAAACTATTGTTTGCTTTGTTTCTATTTCAGTGATTTCTGGTCCTTTTTTGGTATTTCTTGCCATCAGTTGTTTTTAGATTTTGCTTGTGCTTACCATCTTTTTGAGTTCTATCAGTAAGCCATTTACTTGTGCTTAAAATTTTTTAATGTAGGCAATTAGGGCTATAAATTTACCTCATAGGACTGCTTTTAATGTGTCTCAAAAGGCTTTGTTGTACTGTGTTTTCATTTTAATTTAGTTCAAGAAATTCTTTTATTTGTTTCTTGATTCTCCCTGATCCCTTCATCATTTAGTGATGAACTGTTAATCTCCATGAGTTTGTGTATTAGTAGAGGTCCGTGTGTGTGTGTGTGTGTGTGTGTGTGTGTGTGTGCAGATTTTAGGATAGAAATGGCAGCTTACTTCCTTGTCCCATTTGACCTGAATAATTTTGTCCATTTACTCTACAATAGTGTCTAACTTTAAAACTAAGATGTTTCTTGTTGACAGGAGACAGATGGATTTTTGTCTCTTGATGCATTCAGTTACATTGTGTATTTTGGGTAAATAACTTAGCCCAGTTATATAATAATGAACTTGGGTGATGAAACACCAACAAACAAAGTAACCCAATTAAAAATGGGGCACAGAACTAAACGGAGAGTTATCAACAAAGGAATCTCCAGTGGTCAAGAAGCCCTTTAAGAAATGCTCAAATACCTTAGTCATGAGGTAAGTGTGAACCAGGAGGACTCTGACATTCCATCTCACACCAATCACAATAGCTGAGAACAAGATCTCGAGCAACAGTACATGTTGATGAGTGAAGAAAAGGAAACACTGTTCAATTACTGGTGGGATTGTAAACTTGTACAACCATTTGGGAAAACAATGTTTGTTTTTTTTTCTCAGAAAATTGAGTTTATTTTTATTTTTAAAAGAAATTTAAGGGGAAAAAAAAGAAAGAGAAAACTATCCTAAATTGTCTGAGGGAGTTGAAGCTAACTTTCTTATTTTGTGTTTTTAATGTCTACATTATACATGGCACTTGCAAGCTAGCAACTGGCAAATGCTGCCCTGGAAGGCCCGTTACACAGGATGCGGACACAGCCCCATGGTTTGAAGACAGGCTGCAGGTGCCAGTGGAGCAGTGTGTACTTGCAGCACAGAAGTACATAGCTGAGTCTCCAGGCTGAGTGTCTGTGATGTGCAGGGAGAAGTGTTTGGCTTTCTTATCCAGTAAAACTGTGAGTCTTTGGTTCTGCTTTCTGTCCACATTTCCACGAATGTCCATGATGTACTGAGGACCTTTCCCAGGTTCTTGTTTGTACCATGGGAAGTAGACTGAGGCACTGTCTGTGTAAGTACAGTTGATGACAGCTCTGGCTCCCTCCTGGACTCTCAGGATGGAAGGGTGCTGCTCCACCTGCTCTCCTTGGCTCATCCCTGTGCAGAAAGATGGAGAGAAAGGAGAAAGGTTGTCAGGTCATCACTTTCCAGGATTCTCTTTTTCTACAGTAACTAGAGAAAACTTAAATAAAACATAGATTCCCATAGATGACTCAGAAATGCCCACTGGTTATTCTGAGGCCCTAAAATATTAACTCACCATCCTTCTGCAGCCACAGAAACATGAATAAAGTAGGAACACAAGTCTTCATTGTTCTTTTCAATGAAATTGAAATCCAGTGTCAACCGTGATGGCCGGAAGGTCAGCTACAGCTGCCAGGGTGTTGTTCTTTCTCAGTAACAATTCTAGCTCTGGAGTCTTCCCCTCATCAATGAGAAAAAGGCTGTGCTTGTGTCTTAAGCCTACAGAGCCCACATACAAAGAAGTGAATTCTCTGCATCCTTCCCAGCATTTGTGACCTACTGCCACCTTGTGGTTGTATCTCTAACCAGTAAGGTCTCTGGTTAAGTGTTTTCTGACCCTATGAAGGATTCAGACACAGTGAACAGCATTATGCCATATCAAGTGGGTTCTAGTACTAAGAGATCTAGAATGGTATTTGTACTCACTGGTTAAGCTGTTTCTTTTCTTTAAATGTAGTATAGGATATGTATAATGCTTCTTACATAAATGGATATGCATGATACATACACACACACACACACACACACACATATGTATACATGTGATGTGTTCCTACATAAGGCTGTGTGACAGAGGTGGCGGGGGAGAGAGACATTTATTATGTCCTCGAGAATTAGTTCACTCATAGAATGTTTTTTTTCAGGTCTCTTGTGGGCTTTCAGTTACAAGGGGACAATGTTCTTTGGTTTCAGTGAGTTCTTGTTGACAATACAGATATGCTGTTTCCATGCTTGCATCTTTCCTTCCAAACAAGTCAGCCTGGAATCACAAATACATTCAGCTACTCTTTGAAAAGTTCTCAGAAGTCATTTGGTCTTGAGGATGGCAACATCTATGTGGCTTACTCTCACAGCATCCAGTGTTGTAGACTGAATTACTGATAGAAAAGTAGTGTGGATCCTGGAGAATTGGCCAAGCCTTGAAAAAAAAAAGACACCTCACGTTTCCTCCTTCCTGTGTACCCTCCCAGCATACCCCAAGGCCTTTCTAAGAGATTTCCTTCTCTTTGTGTCAACCGTGAGTTGATACCCTCTGAGAACCCTGTGTCCACACAGATTTAGAAGCCTGTAGGCTACCCTCACTGTCTCTCTTGTCCATCATTTAGGTTTCTCTATTACCATCCACATCTCCTTAACAGAAGAGTTGAGGGGCCTACCCTCTTATTCCTCTTCCATTTACTAGAAACTCAGTTGTACCTTGCTGCATTTTCTTTTCATTCTCAACCACATTCCTTTGTGTCAAAAGCCAATAAAGACACACTCCACCTGGGAACCTGGTGGCCACACCCACGTGGAAAGAAAATGGTCCATTTTCACTTACCTCCATGTCCTACAGGGCAGTTTCCCCGGTTTCACTGTAAACCCTGCAGCAGACGACCTCAGGGACCTGTCGTTCCTCTTTGCTTCCATCACATGGGGTCTCCACCAAGCCTTGCAAAGAACCAAGCTTCCCTAGTTCCTGTATAACCTAACTTCACCCGCTCTAGCACATAAAATTTCCATCCTGTCACTTTTCAATGTAGAAAAACACTTTCTGCCCATACTGGCAGGGACACAAGCAGGTTACTCACATTGTCCTTCCTGCTCTCTGTCACATTCTCTCTATTCTGACTGGAAGCCTGATAATAACCTGCTTAGAGGGGAAAAGTTTCCCCTGGTTCCACCATCCTCCCTGTCTTTTTAACTATCTATTCTATTTTCCCCCATTCAGGAAACCCTTCCCTTTCATCTAGCTGCCTACTCTGTATCTATCTTCTGTAGGTATACAGATTGTGGCAAGCCTATAGAAGGCTTAAAACCTAACATCCAAAGGTAAGAGAAAACACACCATATTTGTCTTTGTGAGTTTAGTTTTTACCAACAGAGTCTCACTTAGAGAAGGCCTCATTCTCAGTAGTAGACGGCCAACTCAACGGTGTATTTCAGGATTTTTATTTTTTGTATCATAATGCTTTGTCTGGACATGGTTTGCCATATCAGCCATTTACCTACAGATTATGTTTTCCAATTTCGTTTTCTTATGGATTTTCTGTGTGCACATGTCTCTGCGTGTGTATGTGCTTCACATTTTATTTGTTATGTTTTGTTTTTCTATTTGCTATGTTTGGTTTGCTTATTTGCCTGTTTTTTTTTTTTCTAGGAGAGAGAGAGAGAGCGAGCGAGAGAGAGAGAGAAACTAAAGAATGAAATTGGATGTGTGGAGATGGGGAGGATCTGGAAGGAGATGAGGGAGGGGATACAGAGAGTAGAATATATTGTGTGGAGAAAATCCATTTTCAATTTAAAACCAAAAGGGAACCGCAGTGCTGCAGCCTGATTAGTTCTTGCTCAAAGTGCCAGTGCTTACACAGATTGGAGCTGTTGATTTTTGTTATTACACAGACTGGCCCATGTCCTTTACAGACCCCACATGCTGAGCTACAGGATTGATTTTCCTTGAGGTGATTGTTCCTGCCTGAATGAGGTGGAGACACAATGCAAAGGGAGATATCTGGAAACAGAGTTTCTACCTAGTCATGTTCATTTATCACCTAATCATTTTATAATGGCAGCTTGCACATACTTTCTGCTTTGTAATGATGTTGTATGAGGGACATGCATAAATTCTTCTGGCATTGAATTTTTTTGCTACTTACTGAACACAGAAAATATCTGTGAGCAGTGTTGGGCAAAATGAGACTGGGAAAAATTGTTTTCAGCCTATGAAAACCTAAGACCATTCATATTCTCAGGCATCTAACATGCCTGCCATTTCGCTGACAGATCCTAGGGCTCTGGAGAAATTAGATAGGATCTTATCAGTTTTTCCATACATCCCATAACACAATGAATTGGTAGTGGATCATGGTGAAGATTAAACTTGAAGTCAAATAACATAAAATTGGACTTTGCTCAATATAGTGATCATTTGTGGTGTGATATGGTTGTGTACTGGATAGCCTAGGCAGAGATAGGCAGGATGCTCCTTTATGAGGCTCTGTTTTAATCATTAAATATAGCACTCCTTTCTTGTAAGAAATATATGTACCCTGCAACTTGGAGAAACTGAAAATGGCCAGTGGTTTATTAATATATGAAGCAAAAGTCACATTGACAGCTTCATCTTGATGGATTTCTGGAGTTAAGAGATACTCTCAGGGGTAACTAGAAAACTCAAATTCTCAACAGAGGTTGTGATACATTTTGTGATACCTGACATAAAAAAGAAAATCGTTTCTCTACCCAGATGTAAAAAACAGTGCCCTCGATGACTTGAAAACACAACAGAGTTTGCACTGTTGTGATTTATATAAAAATATCAGGACACAGAGTGGTGTCACCTAGAAGTTACCATTATTGGGTTTGTTCAGGAAGAGCTGGTGGGAGCCTGCATTTGTGAGGATGGTTGTAGGAGAGAGAGGCTGGGCCAGGGATGGACAGGTCGGCGGTTGCTGCAGATGAGCAATTGCCACTGCTTGCAAGGCTTAGGAGGTATAAGACAGTGAAAGAATTTAAGAAGCCACCTGAAGTAAACTGGACAGAATTAATCAAAGTTGATCCAGATGACCTGCCACTTCAAGAAGAGTTGGCAGATCATTTATGGATTTCCTCATCAAAGGTGGAAATAAGTGAAGTAAAAGGTGAACATGAAGAAAGTGTGGTAAATTTATTCAGAGTTTCACAAATGTTGAAGAAGGTAACAGCTGAAGAAGTAGGCCTGGCTTTGGAAGAAATTGAAAAAGCTGGAGAAGGGCAAGCAAAATGTGAAAATCAACTAAGAACAAAAGTAAAGAAACGGGAAGATGAACTGGTGATGGTTCAGCAGTCTGCAGGTGGACGGGATACTCATTATATGCTACAAAATTCACCAGCTTGAAAACCAATTGGAACAAAAAATCATAAAGAATTAGAGAATGTGGATGGCATTTGGATAAAGAGAAGAAAGTTAATAAAAAAAAATTGGCTCTTTGAATGAGGAGGCAGAACATTAAAACAGCAAAATAAGAAGAGAATGAACAGCTTTGTCAGGATATTACTGATAGCCAGAAACAAATAGATTCACAAAAGTAACCACTTTGATTACGATGAGGAAACAGTGGCAACTGATCACATCTGTCTTAAAAGAACTGTGAACTTGTTCAATATCTGGATGAAATTCAGACTTTAACATAAGCTAATAAAAACACTGAAGTTTAGAATCAAAAAATGAGGGAAAAAAATCTCCAGAAGAGTCTTACAGGAAATGGAGCAGAAGCCTGATGACTGTAACAGGATGAAGTGTATTGTCCATCACACAGATACTATTGTGGACCAGACCTAAAGAGAATGAGCATTGTCACCCTCAAGTGTGACAGCTCACAGACCTTGTGAGGGTATGGGGTGAAGATGATCCAGCCATGATGCCTGTCAGTGCGAATGGAAAAGAATGTAAGGTGCTTTCCTCAATCGATACAACTTTTATCCTTTTGCATTTTGAGTTAACTTTAATTGTGATTTTGATTTTAAGGATTTAGATCAAACAATATTGTTGATACTGCTTTTTTTTATTTTCTGTTTTAGCTAGAAAACTTCTGAAACTGCTTGCTAACTGTAGTCCTCAAGCTCATTTGTTTTTTTAAACAAGTGCATTCAAGTCCAGATTAATCAGGATTGGGGTTAGAAGAAAGATCTATCAAGATTGGTTACAAAGCCTTTTCGGAGTAACCTCTGTCTGTATCTAATTGCCATGTTCCATTCTCACCTAATTCCATAGCCCCACCCTAATGAGAAGCTAGAATTAGGATGGTTGCCATTTGTGAACCCTCTGAGATGAATTAATTCTTCCTGTAAATGCTCTCACTTGAGTGACACCACTTCTAGACATGCTGAAGTAAATCTTCCTGGCAATTGGGAAATATTATCTGGGAAGCTGGGCAATCTATGCTGTAAGCAAGCGTAGGTGCAAAGGGGATGAATCACAAGATGGTCAGTTAATTTTGTGAAGCTTAGAAAGAAAATGTTTTAGCCTGTCCAGTGGCTGCTGTAACCACTCAGCTGCTGTATCAAAATGTCAATGGACAGACATTACATGGATGAATGACGTGGCTACTTTCTAGTTCTATGCAGAAACAAGTGACAGGCCACAGTTTTCCAGCTGTGGAATATAATCTGTCCACTCTTGGAGAAAAAGAGTTGTTTGGTTCACATTTAAATATAAATAATATAAATGTAAACATATATAAAATGAGTTAGTCCCCTATTGTATGGTAGTTAGGAAGTTTTCAGTTTTGTGGGATTTTTTTTTTCTTTTTGAAAACAGTGTTTTAATGAGAAATTTTGTCTCTATACCTTGCAGATATATAAATATATCAGAAGAAACAACTGCTGTAATATTGTTTGACAGACTACAAAACTATCTATTCAGTCATTTATCTTTTGGCTTTTATAGTTTTTGATGTGAAATATTGGTTTCACATTTCATAATTAAATGTATAACACTTTTAAAAATATCAAGATATTGTTGAAATGATGTCTGGATTTAATAATGAGATTTGTTTGTCTTGAGTTTCTTCAACTTAATTTATTAGGTTTTCCAAATTTATCCTTTCTTTAACTTCATATTTAGCCAATTAGCTAAAAGTGTGGTCAGGTGCTCTCTGAACAAAGGATGAAAACAGTTGCTCTCAGTTTCCGATTTTGAGAAATGGTCCAAACAATTCTGGATTGTGTAAGAGGGGTTTTATTTTATGGCATTAGCATAAGCATTTGATAAATTAAATGTGTATTTTAATATTGTGATCTGATATTTCTTAGCATTTAACATTCTAGAAGTCAGTGTCAGGTCAGTCTGAATTTAAGTGTGAACTTCTTGAGGTATTTTTATGTCTCCTCACACTTCCTTTGTAATTGGTGGAGATCTGATAAAGCCACAGCTGTGCAAAGCCTCCTGCAGTCTCCTTGTGTCAGGGGCTGGAGCTGCACACCCCGCTGCAGTTTGGGGCCAGGCTGCAAGCTTGCTGGGAGCACTGTGCCTCAGCAGCACAGAGGTAGGTGCCTGAGTCCTCCAGTTGGGTGTCCCTGATGTGCAGGGCGCTGTAGCTCTCCTTAGAATGAAATGTTGACTTTAACCTCCCATTCTCCTTTGTTCCTGCAGCCACGTAAAGCAGACTGATGAGGCTGCCCTGGGGATTCTGTCTGAACCACTGCACACCCCTCATGGTGGTGGAAAAGTTGCATCTCAGAGCAGAACTGGTTCCCTCCTGGAGACTCAGGACTGAAGGACTCTGCTCCACCTCAGCTCCTCTCACACCTGCTTGGAAATAGAAAAACAAATGAGAATCAGACAAAGGTTTTCACCCACACCTGTCAGATATCCCAGGAGACTCCCATGAGGATGAATGCACAGGAGCTGTGTGTTGGCTTTCTCCCACTCCACCATTTCTGGAGAATGCCTAAAGCAACTTAGCTGAGCCCAACTCACAGCAAATCTGCACCCACAGAATCCCCAGCACAGCTCCCAGGTTCCTCTACATGGTCCCTGTCCAGTTGCTGGGATTCTTCTCTCCAGGTCTGATGGGGTCGAGTCTTATGCACAGATACACTATGCTTACAGAGGATAGGTTCTCAGAATCATTGAGCTTCCTCCTTCATCTGAACAGGAAACCCCGCCCACCTCTGTGTCATGATATTGCACTCCAACCACCTCCATGTCCTGATTGCGAACTGTACTTGCTTTAGGACTGTGCAGGAAATACCAGTCACAGTAGGGTCCAGGACACTGTATTTTCTTTGTAGCCCATCACGTAAGGGAGTCTGGGGAAATGTGTGAAGAAGTGGGGGTGGGGTGCATGAATGCAGAATGAGGGGGGAAAACTAGTGACTCCCATAGGATAAGCTGAGCCTTGCAGAACCTTTGCACGGCTTTTTGTTGTTCTTTAAATAGATCTATAGACAATTGGGATCCACTGACCAGGTTCTAGATATTTGTGCTTTTCCGTAAGAACAACTGGGAGCTAAAGATCCACATGAACTCCACACCATCACTCCTGCTCTTTGCGTTGCGGATGTTATGCCCTGATGTCCTCTCAGCTCTTCAACCTTCTAGAAAACTTAAGAAAAGCCTATTTCCAGGACACCTGCAGGGCCGCCTAGTGTACTGACACCACAGACAACAAGAGTGACTTCAGGCCATCTCCACAAGCCTCATTAAACCAGCCTTATTCATTCCATCAGTTCTAGTGATCAATTCCTATAAATTACAAAGAAATGCAGATGGTCAGAAAACATTAGTGCCTAGATAGAGTTCTTAGAAGAAAAATAAAATGGCTGAAAAAAACTCAAAATTGTTATTAATCATCACAAGAAAATTAGACAAGTTACAGATTTTTTCACACCTGTGTCTAAAACTCAATAAAACAACTGACCACAAATGCTGTGCGTGTGTGTGTGTGTGTGTGTGTGTGTGTGTAACCTGCATTCACTATAGGGAGGAATGAAGAATGGCATCGCAAACTTTTCAGGTAGATGGGTGGAACTGGAAAAGACTGCTTTGAATGAGTTGACTGAGAGACAGAAAGACAGATGGCACATGTTCTGCTGCTGGACTCCTAATTCCAACGGAAAGTGTAGAGCCTCCTAAATAAAAATCTTCAGATGGACATGAATAACCTGGAGTAACCACACCTTTCTGTAGGTGTGTTACACCTTTCTGGAGGACAGAAAGGTACAAAAGGGAACATGAGGTTGGGGAGAAGCACTAAAGAAGGAAATAGCAAAGGAAGCATAATTTAATATAAAAAATAGGAAAAATGAAGGGAGGGTAGTTGGGATGGGAAAAGAGCTCAACACAGAAGGAAGGAGAGGGGGGAGGGTGAAATAAAGTGACCATGGCTAAAAAAGTTATAAGGAATCATATTAGTATCTATTTACCTAAAATAGTGTAGAATACATAAGAATAAAAATATGTATATACATATACACACATAGTTTAAATTAAACTATTTGGGCTGACAATGCTTCCCCAAGAGCTGCACACAGCTAACAAAATCCTCAATACCAGTCATGGAAATCCCTCATTTAAGCTGTTAGTGGGGAAATTTAAAAAAGACTCCTAAAATATTATAGACTCTTATCTTTAAATATTGTTCTTCACCACAAGTTCTCAGTGAGTACCTATTGCTGATGACACAATGCATTTTGACCAAATGATACAGAGGAAGCCAGCTTGACCTGAATTGAAGTCTTCTCCTTGATGAAAGGAGACAAGCAGACAATTATCCTTCCCTGCTATGATGCCTATAAACTACAGTGGCCAATATTGTACTAAAATTTAAGGTTGCAATAGTGGTACTCATATTTTGGTGGCAACCAATAGCTCTCAAATTGGACACAAGAAATAACTCAACAAGAGGAAAATCTTGCCTGGTTCTGGAAACCTAGCCAAAGTATGCAGGACTAGTGAGTTTATAGATCTTTGAGGTGAACCTATAACTACTGTCTTACACAGCACAATCCCTAATTACATTCTAAATATCAATCATTGTTCCCAGGGATAAGTATATTTTTCTGTCCTCATCAAACACTTTCTTCTTTTCAAAAGACAGAGAACCATTCAGAAAACTACAACTAATCAAAATGCAGAGAACAAGTGATCATGCAGTGTTCTGCCTGAACTGATCCATGCGCCTACAGCTCAGGGAGCACTGGGGAAGAGGGCACAGAAAATGTCTAAGCTCCAGAGGAACAGGAAGGTTTCTGTGAGATTGCATCTCTTAAACATGGCACAGAATACATACCTAAGAATTCTCAAGGTCATGGTTGCTTAAACAAGACCTGAACATTTATGCACCAGTAGAATACTATCCTGGAAAAAGGAAATCTGATAGAGCTTCAAATCTAGACAGAGAAGTACAGGCACCTGAGAAATACCAACAAGAGAAGCAGTCTTACCAAAGGAACAGCACTCCAATCTGATATTGAACACCATGGGGCAAGTCCTGAAATCATGCACATACAAGGTACACCATATGGTCTGAGCAGGTTGTATCTATGTAACAACAATTAAAGCAAAAGCAGGCAGAGGCAATGAATTTTGGTGAGAAATGTTTGCTATGTAGAAGAGGATGAGATAAGAAAATGAAAATGGGTAAATTAAGTAATTATATTTTAATTAAAACTATTTTTAAGAAAGAGCAGTAAATGGTACAAGACACAAGTTTCCAATCTGTAGAAGACATAAATACACATATATACAATATAATCAAAGAATAATACCTTGTGAGCTGGATGGTCTCGGGAAAGTAAAAGACTGACACATGGGGACTTTGGATAAAACTTCATAAAGAAGGTAGAGATGGGTCTGGAGGTAGAAAGAGAGAATAAATATCTCTCGCCTGCAAATCTCATGTGTCACCTGAGTTTACATAGGGTATGGGGAGACATATAGGGACACCATTTATATTATTTTATTTAAAAGTTGCATATTTTCTTTTATCCCCTTTTCATTATGAAAAGTGAAAAGATGGGGAACACTTCATTGCCTGTTCAAACTTATTAGTCTTAATCATTGGATAAATTCATGAACATATGAATTATTTGAAAATTAATGGAACATAATATTCAGGGTAAAAATCCCATATGCCTGAACATCCTGATTCATTCTGGGGATTCCATCACTCATCATCCTAAACTCCTCCTTCAGCTGCCATATTGGAGCTGATCCTGCATAGTGTTTTGTTGAAGAATCATAATCATATATTAAATATGTGGAGCAACAGGAAATATACAGCATTTCATGTCTTGTTTTCTGTTTGAAACAAAATGTCATGTATTGTGAACACCTTTTTGTAATTTTCTTTACAATCTCAAAATATTAACTGGGGGTGGTGAGATGTGCCTGGGATCCCAGCGACTAGGAGGTCGAGGATAGAGCATAGGAAGCTCAGCATTATTCTCTGCTAAGTGGTGTCTTTGTCTGAAGTCAGCCTGAACCCCATGAAACTCCACAACAAACAGTCCAACAAACAAAGAAAGCTGTCTTAGCAGCAGCAGCAGCCTCTACTGATGTCCTGCACTGTATTATGAACACATCTCAGGTTATACATCCTGTCCTCAGATAATTTAAGGTTTAGAGAAACATCTTATTTATGTATAACAACATATGCGCATTTGTAGTTTCAATTGTGGTCCTCACAGTAAGAATTGAAATACAGCTCTGTATTCTGAATGTTGTTATGTTCTGTATGTTGTTAAGGAGGGCAATGAAAGGCTTTACCAAAACAACAGATGCCAACAGAAGTAAGAAAAACTTCAAGATTACCGAACGTTAATATATTAAAATCAGGACAAGGCTGGGATATAGAGGTAATAAAATGTAACTGATAAAATAAAATAAAATAAAAAAAGAAAAAAAATATTTTACTAAAAACAAAACAAAAAATGTATAATTGTAAAATTTAAAAGTTAGAAAATTATATATATATATGTATAAATTACATATATATGTATACAGACATATGCACATAATCTTCTGGAAGAACAAAACTTTAATCCTTGGTACATAATTGGAAAAATCTAAAGGAAAGGCAAGAATGCTGAAGACAGCATAGTGTAGGGTGTGTCCTGCTGCCCTTGTGTAAGGATTGAAGCCTCCTCTCTCACCCAGGAACCATCACACCTACATAGCCTTCTCTAAAGCATGGCTATTCTGCCCCCAGTGGAGAGAGGAGTGTGTGAGGAGAGTGGCAAGCTTGTCAGGTGACTCAGCTCAGGTGACACAGAAACAGAGAGAGGGTACAAGTGAAGGGTGACTTAACATTTAGACGGAAAGGGGAATGGGAAATGGGCAGAAGGAAAACAGCAAGAATAAATGAAGCAGAAAAGAATGAAGCTAAAACAGAGTACTGAGATTGTGAAGTACAACATAGACAGTTCTGGATAACACCCTTTCAGCTTCAGTTACTGTCACTGGTCCCTTTGCTTCCATTCCTTCATAATGAGCTGGTTTTATGAATGGTTTATTATTTTTTCCAGTTCTTCTGGAAACATGAAAGTGATGGCAGGGAAAGGCGATAATCTAACTTACATGTGATCCTCACTGTACTCACTTTTGACAGGAACACACACTCACACTTACACACATACACACTAATACACACATAAACACACTTGTACATACACGCATACATACACATATTAGAATCACATATAAAAGGCAACTGTTCTGCTGAACCATCATTTTAAATTTTGCAACACACTACTTTAGAAAATATAAAAATAAACAACCCATGAGGTAGTAGTGCCCTACACTGTAATCCCTGCACCTGGGAGGCAGGGACAGGCAAATCTCTAACTTTGAGGCTAGCCTAGTCTAGCAGAACAGCCAGAGATACACAGAGAAACCCTGTATCAAAACACAAACAAGCAAGAAAACAAACAAAAAAGGAAGGAAGGGAGGGGAGAGAAGAGAAGGAAAGGAAAGAAAGAAAGAAAGAAAGAAAGAAAGAAAGAAAGAAAGAAAGAAAGAAAGAAAGAAAGAAAGAGAAAGAAAGGAAGGAAGGAAGAGAGAGAGAGAGAAAGGAAGGAAGGAAGAAAGAAAGAAAAAGTAACCACCATACTATTGAACATATATAATAGAATTCTTTTTTGGTGTGTGTGTGTGTGTGTGTGTGTGTGTGTGTGTGCGTGTGCACAGCAGAAATCCATAGAATACTGGATTATGGAGATCTCAAAATCTTTATACAACTAGCATTAATCTTCTTAAAAGGATGTTAAGCACTGAACTGTGTCTATATAAAATACATATGCTGGGGCCCTAAAAGGGCTCTGGGGTGACAATACTAGAAGATCGGACATGAAAAGGTAACTAAGGCAAAATAAATCAACACAGAGAGGCAGATCATAAGACAGATGATGAGCACAGACCCTCTTATCCTCTGAAAAGGACCATGAGAGGATTCACTAATGGCCACAAAGAGAGTGCTCTGGAAAAGCAGATCCTGCTCTCATCTCCATCTTGGACTTCTACCTCTAAAGCTAAAAACAAACAAACAAACAAACAAACAAACAAACAAAACATTTGTGTTGCTTCAACCACAATATGTACTGTGTTGTGAAATCACAAAATGAACATGAGAATCCATTTTTAAATGTTATGAAGCACAGCCAAAAAATTTGAAGGCATAACTGTACAGACAAAAAATACTCAACATTGTATTATTCTCTCTTTATACTTTGTTTTAGAGCACCTGTCTCCCAAATTAAGTTTCCTGGTTCTTGCTCAATCCTCATGAAACTTGTACCTAGAGATCTGATGATCCTAACAGTTTTGTTAAAGTGCTGGGAAGAATGGAGTCTGCTTTTCATGTATTTGGCACCCAATGCGAATGACAAATGAGTGAAGTCTCCCTGTACTTTCTTAGCAAAGCCTTAGAATTTTTTCAGATTCAGGGCATGTACCACTGCATCTTAAGTTTGCTTGGAACACTGACAGAGAAGGGGAGAATTGCATGGCATGGGCCTTCAGAGTTGCAGAAAATATTTTAAAAACTCTTGTGGCATGTGTACACCAACCACTAAAAAACAGTGTACCCGTCATGTATGTGTACACTTGAGTTAAATAATTTCAGCTCATGGTTTCCGCCTTCCACCTTCCCGATGGTGAGTGCTCTCTGTCACAAACAACTCCACATTTGGCTAAGGCTGAGGATCTGGCTTGCTTCCATGTATGTGGACCTATCTGCATTGCCCACATGGCACGCTGGGGTTCGCTACCCAGAGGCTATTTAAGCTGTGGGCTGGCTTTCCCCAGGGTCCGATGATTGTTCAAGGTTCCTGAATAAACTGCATTGAAAAAAAAAAAAGAAAAAAAAAAGAAAAAGAACAGCAACATTTCTGCAGATGTGATTTAGGGAAAGGTCAGGCTCCAGCCCAAGGGAGCAATCAAACTTGGCAGTGTGGTTTTAGAGAAAAGAGGTTGTGGCATCCTCCTCTGTAAATAAAGAAAGGCCAGGCATGTAGCATTAGAGTCTCCGTACGGAGGTCATGTGTGGTCATCCAGTGAAGCTTGAAAGTGAAGCCTGTATTGTCTTTGAGCCCCCAAGATGCTGAGGACACCTCCACAGAAGAGCTGCACATGGGTGCAAAGCCTGCTCAAGGGAGCAAAGTGTATTGCAAGTCACCAAAACTGGATAGGTGGAGTCATCTAAGCCCTTTGACATCAGAGATGGAGTCATAGGATTTGGAGTTTGCCATCTTGGATTTTTGGTCTTGCTTTGGTCCAGTGTTTATTTGTTATGCCCCACTCCTACCTTTTGGAATGGTAATATATATTTTTCATTAAATTTTTTTTATATATTAAAAAAATAATAATTTCAGCTCAGAAGTGCAATGCTGCATATGTGCTACTGAAATTGCCCTCAGTTGACAGAGTAAGCTAAGCTTGTCAGGAATGCACCCTCCTGGGGTTGCCAGCTGCCATTTTATGCAAAGGCCATGACAGAAAAAACTGGCGTTCCATTGCCAACAATATGCCCAATCCCTAAGTCTCACCAGTTTTCATGGGGAATTTCACATAACAGGTTTCACTAGCAAGAGCAGGGGCATGTTTCATGGTATCACCAAACAGGAAAAAAGCCTTTAATGAAAGCTCTTTGGTTGTTGATTTGACTAAAGTATTTTAGACACACACCTTTCCAAAATAAACATTGTAAAAAAAAATCTATATTCACCTGTATCTTGACCCACTAAGAACCAAATATTTAATTTCTAAAAATTCATTGTCTACTCGTTGTGAGACACAGTAGAACTGAGTGTGCTAGTTTGTATATCAGGTACTGTCTGGTAATAACAGTACTGCATTGTGGTTCCCATAAGAACATGAGTATATCTCAATGTCATGTGTAGTAAAGAGAATGAGAAACAGCAGTGTGTAACTCCACAGACTTGAAGTTCTCACCAGGCCTAGTGTGAGTGACAACAATGGCTAACCCACTGCCTGATGAAGGTGAGTTGACTGGAAAGAAGTCCATGAAAATTCCTATGCTGACCTTGGTATTGTGTCTTAGGAGTGTTTACAAATAAGCCTGCCTTCTCGTCTCATTATAAAGAAAATTAAAACTAAGAGATTAACACAGTAATACGTAAGATAGACCACTTGGTGTTAGAATCTCCAGGTAACATCTATCTGTGTCCATGTTATAATATTTATGTATGCGTGTGTATGTGAGTGTGTGCATGGGGACAAGTAGAAGCACATGTGTACATATGTATTTGCATGTGTATGTGTTCATGAAGAGACATGAGATAACTGTGGGTGTTGTTTCTCAGGTTCTGGGGATCTTTAGTGTGTGTGTGTGTGTGTGTGTGTGTGTGTGTGCGTGTGTGCAAGTGTGTGTTTGGGTATACATATGTGCACATGTATGTGGAGGTCAGAGGACCATCTTGGTTGTCATTTTTCAGAAGCTATCTGTCTTGTTTATTGGATACAAGGTCTCTCATTGACCCTGGGCACTTCCAGGTAGCCTAGGCTGCTTGGGAACCAGGCTTCAGGAACACATTTACCCTCACCTCCCCAGCACAGCTGCCATGCCCTCATGTGAGTGCTGGAAATTGTACTCAGGGCTCATGGTTCTGTGACACCTACAGAGCTATATTTTCTGGTCAAGCAGCAGCTAGAAAATTCTCTCTTTCTTTTCCTCTTCATCCTGAGTATTGTCATCCTCCTTTGCTGTATGCACAAAAGTATAAAATCTTCTTTTACAGTTCTGCAAAACAGAAAGTGATGAACTAAAATTCCATACTGGAGCTGGTGATTTTCATTGTCCACTGGGATTCTTGACTGTATTTCAGCAGGATGTGATTATGATATGATAAAATAGTAATTGATAGTAAACATTGATGTTCCTGCATTAAAATCATTTGTGCCAGAGAGAAATCAACGAGCAGTAATAAAAGATGCAGAAGGAATCACATCACAAATTCTCAAGCATATCTGAAGAATTTGAAGATGGAAAAGAAAAACATAGCACTTGTATGGCTTTGAAGAATTCTTTGAAAAAAAAATAAACAGTGAGTTCCAATTCCTTATTCTCCTGTTTTATTTTTAATGGTTGCTAAAACTGACATATTTGTGACAGATTTCTAGGCTTTCCTGATTGTGGTGAATTCCTATAGCAACTAAATAAGCTTCAAGTTCTTTCCAAAATGAAGTATTTAATATTATGACCACTTCTGATCAGTACATTTAGCACCAAAAGAAAATTTATAGGAAAATCAGCATGAAAGACTGAGTAGACAAGGAAAACTTCAGGACAAACCTTGAAGCATGCACGTTTCACATTTTGTGTAGATGACACATAAAATGACAAATGGAAGTCCAGCTTTTGGTATTTCCCCATGGGAAGAATCATAGCTGCTGTCCAAGCAATGTCCACTCAGGAGATGATTTCCACAGATGATAACATAGTCTCCTTCATTCTACAAAATTATAATTGAGCATTAAATAATTTTGAAAATACTCAAAGAGCTTCTAAGACAAGTCAGGAGTCAATATTTTAGCTGGAAATGGATTGTGCAAAGGAGCTGGGCCTGCATAACTTGCCTTGTCTTGTCTTGTCTTATCTTCCTTCTTTTCTTGCTACCAATTTGAAAGATGTGGGGCACATGGACCATGCCACCAGGAGAACTGGCATGGAACTGGTAAGGGGGAGCAAGTTCAAATCCAAGAAATCTCAAAATTGAGATTAAAAATCTCATCTTGAGACTAGCAGGAATGGAATCAGATCCCTCCCTGTTACCATGCCCACCTCTTATCACGTAGCATTGAGACACCCCCACGGTGGTCAGGTATTCACATATCTGGCACCTAGATGAAAACAGAGCACTGCCAACACCTTAGCCAAAACCAATTAAATGCATTCACCCCCAAAACTTCTCAGTGCCCGAGGTCCACTCTTGTTCACTGTGGAATAAAGATGCATACACATAAGTTGTTACACACACACACACACACACACATACATATGCATGAACACACGGGGACTTGAGCTGTTTTATCAATAAAGGCGAGCATAAGCTGTTTCACTAAATATCATCTAAGAGTAACTGATTTATCCTAGGAGAAAGTCTTCCCCTCTAGGCACTCCCAGATGGAATGGAATCCTGCAGAGCCCACACTTTCCAGATTTAACACTCTCCTTCCTGGCTCGGCTACCAGTGGTGTCCAGGCATCCCAGAAAGAAGCAGAGCCACAGAAAGAGATGCTTCAAAGACCATGAAGAGAGACAGTGAGTCTGAGTACCCACTGCCATGGGTGTTTGTGTTCAGCTCCCCCTGCAGCCCCAGACACTGTGCGCTCAGAGCACAGAAGTACACAGCTGAATCGCTCCAGTGCACACGGGCTTTCCTCAGGATGAAAGAAGAGTCGCTCTTGCTAAACTCAGCCTCAAAGCCATTCATGCCGTGAACCACTGGGTCTCCTGAGTAGTAGCTGAGGAGCAGCTGCAGCCCCTGCCGTGGGTACTGGACATACCAGAACAGGCGAGGTGCCACAGAGGAGGAAAAGTTGCATCTTATCTGCAGAGAGGGGTCTTCAGAGACAGTGACTTGAGCATCAGGCTGAGTCACTGACTGAGCACTGGTGTCTCCTGGAAAGGAATAGTAGGCAGTATTTACAGGGCAGACTTCACTGAGGACAGTCAGAATTCTAGGATGCAGAGACCACAAGGCAACTGTACTCACTCAGGATAAAGTGTACCACCAGCAACGGGAGGATGGCCAGGCGCATGGCTGAGCCTTGGGAAGACTGCAGCTCTAATTTGCAACAGGATAGTAGGAAAGTGGCTGAAGAAAGAAAGAGCTTGAAAATAGGTAAGGAGAAGGGTCAGCTGGAGAAGTCTCTTGCTCAGGTAAAAACAGTGAAGCTACTAACACAAGCCTGGAAGCTTTAGAGTGTCTGATCCTTGTCACTTGCCTTTGCTATAAACTCAGGCAGCAGCAAAGAAAGGATGAGATGCTAGCAGGTGGTGAAGACCTTCAAAGGAAGAAAGAACACTAGAGGGTGCTGCAGCGCCCTCTGGAGGGGAAACGAGGAACCAAATGTCCGGAGGGTCCACAGCCTGTCGCCTGCTGTGTTCTTATTTCACAGACAAGCAAAACCTTCACAATGCATTTGCTTCTTTTTCTAATCTATTATGAGATATTAATTATAGAACTCCCTGGAAATAGGTGGCTTGTTAATATTCCTTGCGAAACCAGGTTATGAAATGATCCCCAGACTTCAGATGCAATTGTCTCAGGCTGGGTGTGAATGGCCACCACAGCCATGGTGATGATGCCTGATGGTACAGACATCACCCTTGGTGGATGCTCTGCAGCACTGAGGCAACAGGAAAACACATGATGTTAGATTACCTCTGCTCTACATGAGAAGCTGTGACTCCAGATGGGAAAGCTTTACATCTAGAACTAAAGAAACTAAAACCTGGAGACTTCCATGGCTGGTGACATTATTGTCCTCCAGTAAAGAAACCTGAGATGAAAAACTTTTTCTGGGCCAATGGAATGCATTGACTAAATCAGAATGCACATTTTCTTTGACTCTAGGAAGAAATCAGTTCTTCTCTTGGGTCTTCTCTCATCTGTTCCTTCCCCAGGGATTGTCTTTCCTGGAGATGGTTTATGTTCACTGTCAAGTTTTTAGTTTATGAATGAGCCTGTGGAGGGTGAGTGTATGTGTGTGCCTGTTCCTGTTTCTCTCAATTTCCCCCATAATTTAAAGGACAGCAGTATAAAGGAGAATAAACTCAAATCCACAAGTGTTAGAAGAATGAAGATCATCTCAGAACCCAGATTTACCAGTACTTCCAGAAGAAGGGAGGAGGTAGAGTCATACTGAAGTTTGATTGAAGCAAGCACATCCAAAACCAAGACCAGCAATTCACGTTCTTATTTAAGAACATTAGTGGTGGATGACAAGATGGCAGCACCAGGAGAACATTGTGTCTGAGGAATAGGACAACATTTCCCGTACAGCGACCAATGAGCTGAACTCTGGGCCCTAAAATAACAGCAATCATGTTTCCCAGGTGAGGAAACTCCCAAGGCATTGGAAACACTCGGGTCCACTCTCATGTCCCCCAGCCAGAACCCGGAAGAGATCCCGGGTCATACAGGCACTAGGTCACCAGACCAGAGCCACAGGCCTGCCTGTCCTGGTCACCTTCCCAAGCTGAACAGTGGACACAAAAACACCAGAAACTGGGAGTCCCTGTTACAAGAGAACTCCACAGGGAAGGAAGAAAATTATACTGACTTGGATCACCCAGTCTTTCCCTGGAAAAAGTCTCGCAGAGTGGCGGGTACTTCTCCTTCACTCTCCCCTTACTCTCTCACCTCTCCACCCTCTCTCCCCTCTCCCTTCTTTTCTCCACCCTCTTCTCTCTCTCTCATGTGATCTGTCAAAATGTGGTCATTGAGAATCTTAACAGGTACCATTTAGTAAGGCATTTTTATGCCAAAAACAGAACACAAAAGACAGAATCTTCTTCAAACATTTAAGAGTGCAAGTGTGGTAGCAGCAAACAATGAGAGCAGAAAAGAAGGTTGGAAGTAGTTGGAGAAGAGAGATACAGATTCCCACCAAATATGTTCTGAAAATAAACCAATATGGCCTTGAGTTAGGAAACCAAGAAGCAAATACTCAAAACATAAACCAGCATTAACTAAGGTGGTAAAATCTCAATGGCAATACCTATGTGTTCAATGAAGAGTCATGGGTCTCATGAATAAGTCCAACTCAGTCATTCATCCTAGCCAGATCCAAAATATGTTTATGACACCTTTATCATCACCAGACCAATAGAAACTGTAACTGATAGGTATGCGGTAAAGAACATTCTTCAAAATGTTTTACTTTTTGGATACAATGAAAAACTGAAGACTATGTCATGTGATCATACCACTGGGCTCTGCTTAGACCTTGAGTCTACTTGGGCAAGGGACTCTGTTGCATAACTGGGAAAGAGACCTCACAGCCACTTACTCTCTATCTAGACCAGTTGTCCATCACTGTAGAAGCCTATATATGCTTCAAAATAAAATTTCTTTGATGAGAGGGAAGAACTACCCTTATCTCTGTGCGCAATTATATAGATTCAGAATACAGTTTGAAGCTACACTGATTTAGGAAAGTGGCCATCATAGGTTCTCCTCTAGTGTTTATGGCCTCTCCATCCCGGGGTAGTTGACTAGATTTACAGTATTGGGGCAGAAACACTTCCTATGGAGCAGCCCTTAAGTCCAGTAGACATATGTTAGTTTCTCCCAAGATGAAAATGCTGCTATTCCACCCTTGTGGATATCTTCATGTTGGTCATTGTTTTGGTTCAAAGGTCTGCATTTTGGTAGAATTATTTATTGCTTTTCTTCTTTGGAATCTTACATAACACATTTAGATACTATGAGAATTTATCCTTAATGAGGAGTCTTCAGGTCAGTTCTAGCTAAATTTCTCCAAGTCCTATGTCTGAAGTGTGTGGTGTCCTAAGCAAAATGTCTTATCTTCAAGTTCTATGAGGCAATCAAGGACAATGGTGATGAACTATTTCATTTAGAAGAAACCCTTGAAGCCCCTGACCAACACCTGGAAGGTGGATTTTTCATGCCTGGCACTGGGATTTTTTTAGATTTAGTATTTGTTTTAAGTTTGACAAACTCTCATCTGAGATGTTCTATTCCCTGCCATTAGAAGTAGTTTTAGTTTTAGGGGATTAGAAATTGAATTTGGCATTCTATTGTGCTCCCTAACCAGTAAGATAGCATGTACTTCTTTGCTGTTCTTTCTGTAGAGAAACATGTATCTTTTGTGAGAGACATTATGGTTTACATTTTAGATATTCCTTTCTTTACAGAAAGATAAATACAATACGAGCACTAGAGTATTTTAATTTAAACTGGTATTTTGTTGAAATAATTGAAATGAATAAAATCTTTGGCTTTCTTTTCCAGTTTTAGAATAGTTATCAGAGAACCTGATTCCAATGAGTGAGTACACCACATCACGAGGATCTAATGTACCTGCAAAGGCAGACAAGAGTAGACTTTAAGGGGAAGAGATTTCTGGACACAGTCTTTTATAACCATACTGCCTCCTATATAATGTGTATGACAGAGAAGTACCTGTCTCTCAGAGACTCTTCTTAAGAGCTCCAACAGCTGTGTTTTATGAGCAGCTTCACTAAGTAAAGGTTGTCAGGGAGTGTGGTGGCTTGAATGAGAATGACCCCCAGAGGCTCAACATCTGAATGTCTGGTCCCCAATTGATGGACTGTTTAGGAAGTTTCAGGAGGTGTGGCCTTGCCAGAAGAGGAATATCACTAGTGGTACTCTTTGTAATCTCAAAGTCAAAGCCAGGCTAAGTCAGTCTCCCTTTCTCCTCCTTTCTCTCCCTTTCTCTCTCTCCCTCCCTCCCTTCCTCTCTTCTTTTCCCTCTCTCCACCACCTTCCTTCCCTCCATCATGCTTGTGATCAGATGTAAAAGCTCAGCTACTGCTCCAGGACCATGCCTGCCTGCCTGCCTGACACTGTATTGGCCAACATGATAGTCACCTTCTGAAACTGTGACCTAGCTCCCAAGTAAATGCTTTTAAATTGTCTTGGTCATGGTTTCTCTTTTCAGCAGTTGGCTAGTAACCGAGATGGGGAGTTGAGCTGAACTCTGTAACTTGGACAAAAGAGAGGAAGGATGTAAATAACTTGTGGAGTGAGACTGAAACAGATTTTTAAAGACTGCAGTTTAGGTTTCTCATTTACATCATAAATTTGTGGGGTAATGACAGAAGATTGCTGGAGAATACTTCAGGACTTTTCTTGAGATGTTTGCTGTTAAGACTTCCGGTTAGGAAGAGAACTTTATTTCAAGGGATCACAGCCTGGGTTGTCTCTAGCACTGACTTCCATCCTGTCAGTCAGAATATCCACAGATCCTAGGTCTCTAGATATTTGACCTGAGACTTGTTGCTGTTTTTCAGGAAGCTGGTGAGCAGCACTTGGAGAAAGCACACAGCCTCCCTCACAGGGCAGCTTCCCTAGGCCTCCTGCACCTGTGGTTTGTGTGCAGCTTCCCCTGCAGTCTCCCTCACTGTGTCCCTCACAGCACAGTAGTACAAGGCAGAGTCTGACAGCTGCACTGAGGACATCTGCAGGTGGAAGGAGCTGCTGCTCTTGTGGAGAGTGGCGTGGAACCCTCGGTGCTCTGTCCTCTTGTTGTCTGTGGAGCTCCTCAGGAGTATCTGAGGGGCTTTGTTGAGATATTGCACATACCAGAAGAGGGAAGGACCTGAGGAAATAGTCTGATAAGTGCAGTTCAGCATCACAGGCATCCCTTCTGTGAGAGTGACCAAGCCTTCTGTCTGGGTCACTGAGTCTCCATTGCTACTTCCTAAAAAACAAACAAACAAGGAGGAATTACTGTTCTACGTGAGGAGGAAGGTTAAAGACTGCCATAGTTGTAAGACAAAGACATCATTAACACTCAGGGTAAAATGTAACTTACTGAGTATTAAGAGGAGCACAAGAACTGAGCAGGTGACAGGAAGCATGTTCATAGAAGAAATGACACTTGGTCCTTGAATGCACCAATCTCACAGGGCAAGTCTTCAGCAGGACCTCGTCAAACTGCTCACTCATGGACAAGGACCTCTGTCTGTACAGGGTGTCTGTCATGTTAAGCCACCTGAAGGAGATGCTAACCACATCTGTAAAGGCAGCGCCCTCTGCTGATTTCCCTTGAAACCTCACCCTAAGGAGGCAGGCCTCAAGTCCCCAATGAAATCCTGAAATCACCAATGGTCCTGATCTGTATGTATCCTATGTTATTTAGTGTGATGGGTGCACATAAAAATACACACACACACACACACACACACAAATATACCTCTGCAAATATTTATCTACTTTTTCTTACTGTAGTTCTTAGAGAATGTTATTCAATGAATTTTGATTATACTCATCTACGTTTCCACTCCTGATATATCCATCCACGCTTCCCTACCTACCCAGTTCTGTTCTTCTCCCCGCATTTAAAATAAAACACACCGAGTTTTATGTTACGGGTTGTGCTGCCCATATACTGTTAGCATCATGTCCTTCGGTAGAGGGTGGTCTATGCACCATGAGCTTCACCTTTAAAGCAAGTGGCATCTCTCTCCCAGTAGGCACAAAGTGCCATCAGCTCCTTGGCTCCTTCCCTCTCTGTGATGGAGTTTTCTGGCCTGATCCTTTGCTAGTCTTCTGTCTGCTGCCAGCCTCTGTGAGTTCATATGGGCAGCTGTCTTGCTGTGCCCAGAACACTGTTTCCTTGTGTTTGTCCACCACCTACGGCTCTTCTAGTCTTTCCACCTCCTCTTCCTCAATGACTGCTGAGCCTTGGGAGGAGGTCGTGGGATAGAGAGCCCCATCTTGGTGGCTGACATGTGGTCCCCCATCTTGGTGGCTGACATGTGGTCCCCCATCTTGGTGGCTGACACATCGTCTCTTCTCTTCGTCAGCACAGTGGGTTCTTGCTCTTTGATATTCACCATGTGCTGCAACAAGGGGAGGATAATGAAAATATATTCCAATTGTTAAATAGTTTAATTGCTTTTACATATTAAACTTTATATTCAATTCACTGTGACAACTACATTTTTGCTGAGTTAACATTGCAATTAATAACAGCACACACCTTATTAAAATAATATATTAATTTTGACATTATTGTTAATAAAGTTTAACATTTAACATTCACCTCTTTTAAATAAATTATTGGTTTTAATATTTTAATTTAATTTTTGATAAGCTGAATGGTATACCTCATTAGTTTATTAATTAAAATTGATTTATTATTCTGAATAATTAATTAAACCAACAACATTTATACTGAGGTAAGAATAGACAAATTATCAACTTAATTTTTTCTTTTCATAAAATTTAAATATTCTTTTTAAAATTTTATTTATTTTCAAATTAATTACAGTTTATTCACATTGTATCCCAGATGTAGCCCCCTCCCAATCTCACTCTTCCTCCCTCTTCTCCTCTCCCACCCCTCCTCCAGGCCACTGATAGTGGAGGTCCTCCTCCCCTTCCATCTGACACTAGCCATCAGGGCTGTCTACACTGTCTTCCTCTGTGGCCTGGTAAGGATGCCCCCACTCCTAAGGGACTTCATGAAACTGAAAAGCTTCCCTGAAACAAAAGACACTTTCATCATAACACAATGACAGCTACAGACTGGGAAAGGGTCTTCACCAACCGTATATCTGACAGAGGGCTAATATCCCAAATATATAAAGAAGTCAAGAAGTTAAACAGCAACAAACAAGTAATCCAATTAAAAAATGGGGTAGAGAGCTAAAAGGAGATTCTCAATAAAGGAATTGTGAATGGCAAAGAAACACTTAAAGAAATGCTCAAAATCCTTAGTCATCAGGGAAACACAAATCAAAACGACCTTGAGATTTTACCTTACACCCATCAGAATGGCTAAGATCAAAAACTCTACTGACAACACATTCTGAACAGGTTGTGGAGAAAGGGGAAACCTCCTCCATTTCTGGTGGGAATATAAACTTGTACAACCACTTTGGAAACCAATCTGGCACTTTCTCAGACAATTAGGAATAGTGCTACTTCAAGATCCAGCTATACCACTCCTGGGTATATATCCAAAAGATGCTCAAGTATACAACAAAGTCATTTGCTCAACCATGTTCATAGCAGCTTTATTGGTAATAGCCAGAAGCTGGAAACAACCCAGTTGTCCCTCAGTTGAGGAATGGATACAGAAATTGTGGTATACTTACACAATGGAATACTACTCAGCAATTAAAAACAAGGAAATCATGAAATTTGCATGCAAATGGTGGGATCTAGAAACAATCATCCTGAGTGAGATATCCCATAAGCAGAAAGACATATATGGTATATACTCACTGACATATAGTATAGGGTAATCATGCTAAAATCTGTACACCTAAAGAAACTAAGCAAGAAGGAGGACTCTGGATAAGATGATCAATCCTCACTCAGAAAGACTAAGGGCATGGACATTGGAAAAAGGAGAAAACAGGGCACAGAAAAAGAGCCTACCACAGAGGGCCTCCGAAAGACTCTACCCAGCAAAGTATCAAAGCAGATGCTGAGACTCATAGTCAAACTTTGGGCAGAGTGCAGGGAATCTTATATAAAAGGGGGAGATAGAAAGACCTGGAAGGGACAGAAGCTCCACAGGGAGAACAACAGAACCAAAAATCTGGGCCCAGGTGCCTTTTCTGAGACTGATACTCCAATCAAGAACCATTCATGGAGATAACCTAGAACCCCTGCGCAGATGTAGCCCATGGCAGCTCAGTCTCCAAGTGATTTCCCTAATACGGGGAGCAGGGACTGTCTTTGACATGAACTCAGTGGCTGGCTCTTTGATAAAATATTTTTTTTTAAGGATGGAGAAAACTGTCCTAAATTGTCTGAGGGAGTTGAAGCTAACTTTCTTATTTTGTGTTTTTAATGTCTACATTATACTTGGCACTTGCAAACTAGCAACTGGCAAATGCTGCCCTGGAAGGCCCGTGACACAGGATGTGGACACAGCCCCATGGTTTGAGGACAGGCAGCAGGTGCCAGTGGGGCAGTGTGTACTTGCTGCACAGAAGTACATAGCTGAGTCTCCAGGCTGAGTGTCTGTGATGTGCAGGGAGAAGTGTTTGGCCTTCTTATCCAGTAAAACTGTGAGTCTTTGGTTCTGCTTTCTGTCCACATTTGAACGAATGTCCATGAAGAACTGAGGACCTTTCCCAGGTTCTTGCTTATACCAAGAGAAATAGTCCGAGGCACTGTCTGTGTAAGTGCAGTTGATGACAGCGCTGGCTCCCTCCTGGACTCTCAGGATGGAAAGGTGCTGCTCCACCTGCTCTCCTTGGCTCATCCCTATGCAGAAAGATGGAGAGAAAGGAGAAAGGTTGTCAGGTCATCACATATCAGAAATCTCTTTTACTACAGTTACAGTAACTAGAGAAAACCTGAATAAAATATCGATTCCCCCTGATGTCTCAGAAATGCCCACTGGTTATTCTGTGACCCTAAAATATTAACTCACCATCCATCTGCAGCCACAGAAACATGAATAAAGTAGAAACACATGTCTTCATTGTTCTTCCCAATGAAATTGAAATCCAGTGTCAATCGTGACAACCAGCAGGTCAGCTACAGCTGCCAGGGTGTTGTTCTTTCTCAGTAACAATTCTAGTTCTGGAGTCTTCCCCTCAGCCACTGAGGAAAGGGCTTAGCTTCTGCACAGTCAGCACACAAGGAAATGAATTCTCTGCATCCTCCCCAGCAGTTGAGAATTACTGCCACCTTGTGTTTGAATCTCTAAACAGCAAAGAGTCTGGTTAAGTGTTCTCTGACCCTATGTGTCTCAGAGGCATAAAACACAATATGTCATATCACGTAGGTTCTAAAACTAAGAGAGAAAGAATAGTATTTGTACATACTAGTGAAGCTGTTTCTTTTCTTTACATGTAGTATAGGCTATGTATGATGCTTCATATACGAATGTATGTACATAAAATGTTCATATATAAATCTATGTATGTGGTGTATATATGGGTGTGTTTGTGAGTGTGTGTGTCTGTGTGTGTGTCACATTTGTTCTGTCTAGAACTGTTTTGACCTTTCCACTCTCACACTGCAGAATTCTTGGATCATTCATCAAGCATTCTCCCATTTCTTAGAGAAAAATGGTTATGTATGTAGTTGTCCTTGTGAATTACAGCACTCAAGAAAATGCTTTTTCAAGTCTCTTATGGGCTTTCAGTAGCAAGAAGACAGTGTTCTTTCTATTTCCGTGATTTCTTGTTGATAATATAACTACGATGTTTCTATGCTTGTATCTTGCATTCCATAGAAACCAGCCTGGAATCACAAATGCACATAGCTACTCTTAGAAAAGGTCTCATGAGTCATTTGGTCATGAGTGTGGCAACATCCATGTGGCTTATTCTCACAGCATCCAGTGTTGTCGACTGAATTACTGATAGAAAAGTAGTGTGGATCCCCTGGAGAATCTGCCAAGTACTGCAACAACCCAGCTTTCCTCCTTCCTCTGGCTCTTCCTGGCACCCCTTTGATTCTAGCCCATGTTCTTTCCTTTGTGTCTACTGCAAATATCTAAAACCACCATGTATCTGGAAATCTAGTATATGTGGGCTCATGAAGCACGTAGGCCAGAGTTACTGTCCTCTATTTCAGTTCCCTGGTACCATCCCCAGCCCTGTAACAGACCACTTGCAGGGGCCAATTCTTTCACTCTTCCTCTGTTCTCTGGGATTCAGCTGAACCTCTCTGCATCTCCTCTCCTCCCTCACCCATATTACTTTGTGTCAAATGCCAACAGAGACACTCCCCCTGGAACCCTGGAGGCCACACCTGTCTGGGAAATAGGTAGCCCATCCTCACTCACCCTCATGCCCTACAGTGAAATTTCCCCAGTTTCATCCCTACTCATGAGGCCAACCACTTGAATGGGACTGTCCTTCTCCGTTTCCGTATTTCAGGTACTGAATCAAGCCTTGCAGAAGACCCAGCTTGCCTCATTCTTATGAACCCTCTTAGCACTCTCTCTAATTAATCTCCTTTCCTTCATGCCATCCTCATATATATAAAAATAAACCTTTGGTAAGCATCAGAGGTAAGCTTCACCAACAGAGTACAAGACATGGAATCTCATTGAAGACAAGGTGGAAGAAATGGACAAATATCTCTGTCAAAGAAAATGTTAAATAAAAAAAAATAATCCTGGGAGAAAATATCCATGAAAGCTAGGGCATCATAATGAGATTGAATCTACAAATGATATAAATAAAGGAGAAGAAACCTGTCATTCCTGTTGGCAGAGGCCTGGACTGGAGCTGGGTACTGGAGCTCAGCTCTGGGACAGAGACAATGGGTTCCATTTCCCTCAAGGGAAGTTATAGCACCTTAGGATGAGGCATTAGTGTGCTAAGCCAGGGTGTGGAAAAGATATTTTGTTGAGTATTTTTGCATCAATGTTCATAAGGGAGATTCATTTGAAAATTTCTTTCTTTGTTGGGTCTTTGTGTGGTTAGGTATCAGGGTGACTGTGGCCTCATAGAATGAGTTTGGCAATGTTCCTTCTGCTACCATTTTGTGGAATAGTTTGAGGTGTATTAGTTTTAGTTCTTCTTTGAACATCCAGTAGAATTCTGTGCTAAAACCACAGAGAAATGACAAAACCAAGAGCTGGTTTTTGAGAAAATCAACAAGATAAACAAACTTTTTGCCAAACTAACTAAAAGACAGAGGGAGAGTATCCAAATTAATAAAATTAGGAATGTAAAGGATTGGATAAGACAACAGAAAATTCAAAGGTGACATCCAAAGAATTTTTAGATCATACTTTGAAAACCTGTGCTCCACTACATTGGAAAATCTAAATGAAATGTATGATTTTCTTGATAGATACCATGTACCACAGTTAAATAAAGTTCAGGTTAGGAATTTAAATAAACTATAACCTTTAAGGAAATAGAAGTTGTCATCAAAAGCCTCTCAACTGTAATTATTAAAGAGATTATTGCTACTATAGAGAATACCTGTTACTTTTCAGTCAGCCAAGAGAAATGGTGCCTGGAAGGTAAGATTCCCCAGAGTATGGAAACAGAAGACTTTCACTTAAAGAAAAGGTTCTTGGGGAAACAGTCTCTTTGGCACTTTCTGGAAAGAGGTCATGATGAAAAGTGTTTTCCTTAGTTTACCCCTCTCACTGTGTTCCTCTCACTGCATGATAAAGGGGGCAGGCTACAGGGAAAGTTGGCAGCAGAAGTCAGTGTCATCTGCAAGGTGCTTGTTTTCAAGATATGAAGAATATACCAGCCCTGCATCAGCAAGACCTTCACTGAGGCTCAGAGGAAAGTGAAGGATGCCAGATGCTGTGTGGCAGAATCAGAGTCCCTGAAAGCCTTGAGAGGTCAATGAGTGACATGATGAGGGCGAAACCTGAGGTACAATAGGAACACTGGATGTTTGAGATTCCAGCAAGAGTAAATATCAGCTGAAAAAAGCTGCAGGATTTGAAAACTATAGTGCATGTGGGTGTTAGAAGCAAGGATAACTATATACTAGAAATAATTCCTCACAGGAATACTTACATTCAAATCATAACACTTCAGTAACCTGCTCAGTATAACACCTGATGAAACAGCACTTCCTGGAATTGGAAGAATACAAGATTCATCTTAGTGTTGGAAAGAACTATCTAGGCATTGAGACTGCATATGAAGCCTTTACGGCTTTCAGTAGTACTGGGCAGTCCTTCATCATGATCTGCAGGGACCCAAGACTCCTTTTTCTGATGTCAGAGCTTGGGGAATCTTTTGTGTTTGTTAATCTGAATCCTTCATTTCAAGGGAAGAAATGCAAGATTACTACACTTCAAGGCATGTATGTAAGATTGCCCGGAACTGAACCTGGGTTTTTGTTTTGTTTTGTTTTGTTTTTAATCTAAGCAGATGGTATTTTTGCTTCAATCAAAGATGGTTTTAAAAGTCAGAAGTTTTGAAAGGGTTCATCTTTTTTATTGATAATGGGTGTTTCTTCATGAGAAAAGTACTGATTTCATCCATAAGTAGGGTTTGCAGGAAGCAGCTCTGAGAGTTTGCATTACAGTAACATGCATGTGGGCACTCCATCTGAGCACATAAGTAAGCAGTCAGGAAAGGAACAGGAAACTGCTTTGAGGAGAGGTCTGTGACTATCTGGTGGATGTGATCAGTTTCTTTTCTCTGCCAGCTAAAGTACAAGGCAGGGAAATTTTTGACTGCAAAACAAAGAAGGGAAAACTCAGTATACAGAATCGACTGATGAATAAAAGCTAAACAAAGAAACAAACACACAACTGTGTGCATGAGCTTGCACACGTGCACACACACGGGGGGGGGGAAAGCAACATAAAGAGGAAGAGAGAGAGAGAACGAAAGAGAGAGAGATAGAGGACAGAGAACACAGAGAGGACATTAAGGAACCCAAAATTCTCGTGTCTTCTCCAAGACTGGTGTTTGTAAGGGTCTTTAAGAGCTTTTCCTCCCCTCATTTAGGGTTGCTCAGTTTGAATAAACACAAGATGGATGATTGACGCACAGCTTTGACATAAGCATGTACTGATCAGGCCTAGAACTTGTTCAGGTCCAACAGCAGCAGGAGGCCAACTAATGGAGAAAAGCCTCACCAGGCCTCTGTATTATACTGCCAAGCTTTATCTCAGTTCAAGAGGCTGAAGAAAAAGCCAACCATTTTGGATTCCAACATTGTTGCTAAGTATATGGCACCTCTGATTACCTGTTTCCACAACAGTGAATCTATTTAACACTATTCCCTCTGAAAGAGTGGTGATTCTTAGTTGTCCACTAGTTCTCTCTCACTAGATTTATTAATCTTCTCAGGGAAGGGCTTCTATCTATGCACACCCTGTGCCTCTGCAGTGCAGCTATGGAAGTTTTGTGGCTGCAGTTATTGTCGACATGTCCAGTCTCTTAGATGCTTGGGGCATGGAAGAATCTTCTCCTTGTAGGTTGTTCACTGTTGAACAGAAACATGGGCTAGAGCTCAGAAATCAGCACATATATTTTCCAAGTTCATTTTCAAATTATCAAGAAGACCTGGCCTCATCAATGATGCAGCTTCTGAACTTAGATGTCCCTGTTTCCATTACTGATAGATTGAAATCACCAGCTGGTTGTAGGCTTACAGCCCCCATAACTCCCAGAGTTTATCCATGCTCCCCTTTATCACAGGGGATGTGGTTCTGATCCTCATTTGGAACTAGGTTCCAAAGAAAGAAGAGTTCCTGCTATGGAGTATGTATCTATTCTGTTTTCTAGAGCCCTTGGTTTTTAACCTAACCAGGCAGAGGAAAGATCAATCTACAAACAGACACACACACAGAGACACAGATACACACACACACACACACACACACACACACAACACACAAACAGTGGTAATTTCTTAAAACCATGGTTTAAGGGACAGAAGCACCACCATCCTGTCGTTTGTCATCTGGTGCTTGCCACCTCCACCTCATCCTGTCACTGGAACACACTGTGAGATGCCTGAATGTCAGCTAATTAAGAAGAAATTTCAAAGACATCCATTCTCTGACTTATCCTAGAACAGATTAAAAGGTAACAGTTTAATTCAATAGCATATGAATGCAAAAAGAATTATATATATATATATATAGTTTTTTATTTGTTTTTACAGTGTAACATGACCAAAAGCCCCAGTGCCAGACACTCATATTCACCAAAGTGTAACCTGGAACAGGATCTGAGTTTGTGATCTTCTATCAGTGTAGGTAAGAGATGTGGGCTCTTGTATGTGTATGCAAAGTCAAAGCAATTTTTATTAAGAGAATTATAAAAAAAGAGGGAAATTAAGGAAAAGTAGAGAAACCTCAAAGAGAATACCATTTCAGAGAGGAAAAAGCTGTCTGTCTTCTTGTCTAAGGTTCTCATAAGGCTATGGAAGAGACTGGGCATGTGCAGATGTAATGATGTTGGGATTACTTAATCATCTGGGTGATCATTCTTCATGCATGTTTCAACTTGGGATATGGTCATATAATATTTAGGTACTACCTCTGACATGCACATTCTTGGATACCAACTTTGACTGCCTGACAGCAAGTCACTAGCTGCTGTTGACACTTCTGCATTTCATGTGTCTTTAGTGCTGTTAAATATATTAAGCTTTTTAGTCTCTTTGGTAATAAAAATAGCTGCGTGGGACAAGAGAATACTGTGAGACTTCAGAAAGGAAACTGAATTGGATCTGTACAAAATTCAACAAGGGGAAAACTGATGTTGGCAGGAGCAGAGATGGTGTTTACACCAGGAGCCCTGAGGAAATTCATAGAGGTGTGACCTGTTCTGAGACTCCATCTATGAACCAGCATTGATGATCTGATCCAAAGAAGACTCAAAGTGTATCTCCCAGCTGCAAGGAACCAATGAGACTGAGGTCAAACAAGAGCTAACAATTAGAATAGTGTTGTTCTCAAGCTTGGTCAAAAACGCTTTTTTTCCCCCAGTGGGTTAATGCAGAGATGCATAACTGTCCATGGTAATGAATGTGAGTATTGAGAACTCAAAACTAAATGGGGTATCTATATGAACCCCTCCACAGCCAGGAAAATACCACAGAAGGAGTTGGAAAACTGAAGCATTCCAACGATAGGGAGAACGCTCCAAGTGCTGAGAAAAGGAGATTGTGAGTGATCAGCTACAACTGAAACATCTCTACCAATTCCTTGTCACAACAAAGCCTAGGGAACATCTTGGAAGAAAAGTGGAAAAATGTAGAAGAGAGGAAGGAGAACTTCAAAATGTCCTCTGGACATGACGTGACTGTTGCACAACATGAATCCACAGGACCTGGTGGTTTCCTGCACCAGAAATGCACAAAACCAAAACAGCTAGAAATTCAAGTATGGAGAGCAACAGGACTCCTGAGGCCCCTCTTTTCTTACTGAGGAGATATTGGCAATTGATAGATGGTGGGTGAGGAGAGTCATCTTTCTTTAGGAAGGTGGACACTTGTAGGTTCCCATGCAACAGTGGATGATCCCACACCCATAAGCATATGCCACCACTAATTAGATTCAGTGGGTTATAAAAAAAAAAAAAAAAGAAGGAATAGGGGACATGAAGCTTAGGGCACTATGTGTTCCAGATGAGGTGTTTTCATAAAGTAAATACTTTCAAAATCAAGCATGCTCGAGCTCAGATCTTCCTGTACATATCATGTTTGTGTGCAGGCTGCAGGTGCCTGGGGAGCACTGTGTGCTCGCTGCACAGAGGTAGACAGCAGAGTCACTGGGCTGGGAGTCTCTGATGTGCAGGGCAACATGCAGGCTGGCTTTATTGAGGTGAGCTGTGAATCTGCCTTCTTCCTTGTCACCATTGGAGAAGATGGACACCAGCAACTCGAGGCCTTTCCCCGAAAGCTGTCTGTACCACCTGAAGTTGTTGGAAGCACTATCACTGAAAGTGCAGTTGAGAGAGGCCATGGCTCCCTCTGGGACACTGAGGGATTCTGGGTTCTGCTGCACCTTCTGCTGGCTGCTCACCCCTGTGCAGAAAGACAAAGTCAGGCAAACAGGAATGGAGGCATGGGGATGCTAACACTGTAGAATGCTGACACTTGTCCATGGGACTCCCACCCTTTAAATAAAGACTTAAAACATTGGTGTTTCTACCATTATCCTAGAGTAATAACTGAAACAACTTCACACACCACAATTTATATACAAAGGAAATGTCCAAACTCACAGTTAAACTGAAGCCACAGGAACACCAGCAAAAAGCTCAAGGATTTCATCACTCTCTCTTCCCTTCTTCACTGAGGATTCAGATTTTAACCCCCCCCCAAATTGGTCTCACATTTCTAATGTTTCTTCTTCAGGAAACATCAAGATACAGTTCCACCAAGTAGAGAAAAAAAGCACTTTTCACCACCTTTTGTTTTCATCATCAAACCCCTCCCCTCCTTCATTACCTCTTTTCTCCTCCCCTTTTCTCCACAAATTTCTCACTCAAAACCACTTGAGAGTTTTCCCCAGTCTTTGAGAAGAGGCTGCCATCTTGTGGATACTGACAGTGACCAAAGAATTGCTAAAAATAAACCTTTCTTAAGTGAGTTTCTAAAAGTAAAAATCTGCCATCTTAGTTAAACACAAAGTTAGGAGACATTTGCTCCAAGTCAGTGTGCAGGAACATGCATGTTTTCACATATTTCAAGTTAAGTTTGAAATACATCCTGTTACCTCAAGCACCCACTTTCTTGTGTTTAATGGTCTGCACTTTTTCTGTCCCCAACTCTGAGTGAGGTTCTTGTAGATCAGGAGTCTTTACACTGCACAGCTGCTTTCTGGGCCAGACTGCACACCTGTATAAAACACTTCACCTTTGACTTTTGGAATAATGTCATCTAATTAAAGGAATTCTGGAAAAACTATAAATGGGTAAAAGTATCACTTACTAAAAACACTTCCTTCTTAAAATCTAAGGAACACATTTTTTGAAGCAGGGTCTGTTATGGTAGTTTGAATTAGAATGCCTCTCTTAGGCTCATATATTTCTGTTTGTTCACTAGTTGGTGGAATGTTTGGGAAGAATTAAGAAGTGTGGCCTTCTTGGAGGAGGTATGTTACTGCTGATGGGTTTAGAGGTTTCAAAACCCTAAGCCACTTCCAGTTAGCCCTTTCTCTCTGTCCTCCATTTGTGGACCAGGTTGAAAGCTCTCAACTACTGATCCAGCACTATGCCTGCCTGCAATTCTACCTGCTGTGATGATTATAGACTTACCCTGTGAACTGTAAGCCCCCATTAAACTCTTTCTTCTATAAGTTATCTTGATCATTGTGTCTCATCATAGTGGTAGAAAATTAAGACAGGGTGTGGTGGTGGTATAAAGGAAAATGCCCACCATAGGCTCATGGGGAGTGGCACTACTAGGAAGTGTGGCCTTTTAGAGAAAGTGTGTCACTCAAGGTGGGCTTTGAGGTTTCAAGTGCTCAAGCCAGGCCCAGGTACTCTTTTTATCTGCTGCCTGCAGAACTCTCAGCTCTTTCTCCACCAATATGTCTGCAAGCATGCTGTCATGTTTCCTGACAGGCTGACAATGGACTAAATTTTTGAACTGTAATGTAGACACAATAAAATGCTTTCCTTTATTAGAGCTGCCACAGTCATAGCACTTCTTCACAGCAACACAAACCCTAACTAAGACTTAAAGTCTCTCTTTGTAGTACTGGGTGGCCCAGAACCCACTGCATAAATCAAGCTGTCCTACGAATGCTTTTCATTTTCTATAATAATTGTATTTATTTATTTTAATTATCTTTATTTTAAATTAAAATACGACTTTTAATAAAGTCCAGATTTCCTTACAATACAGCATTGTATTCTGCATTAATGACAAACCTGTGTCCAACTAATGAGCCAGAACTATCTGATGTGTATAGCAGCAGCCAAGAAACCCATGCTAAAATCCTTTTCCCCATGAACTCCTTGCTCTTTTAAAACATAAGAAAGAGAGTTCTTAATAAAATGAGTGACAAAAGAGGCATAGCAACAGCATAAAAAAAAACACCCATCATGCCTTAGAAAATGTCTGAAAATTCAATATAAAGCCTTAAAGACAAAGTGCAGCCAGCACTGAACAGTAAGGGCATATCTCAGAATATTTGAGGGAAGAAAGAAAGAAAGAAAGAAAGAAAGAAAGAAAGAAGGAAGGAAGGAAGGAAGGAAGGAAGGAAGGAAGGAAGGAAGGGGAAAAAAAAGAAAATTGACACATCTATTCCCAACAGTCTATAGTCTCCATGATTTCCCTTAATGAGAGTGCACAAGAGATGGACAATCTAGTTCTGATTTACCTTAGAAAGTCTCAGTATTTCCTTTATAAGTGAATTTACCAAGTACACAGTCACAAATGGGCAGTATTTTTCTCTTTTATATCTTTAGATATCTCATCCCACCATCATCAGGCTGACACAGTTTCATAGGAAAAATTACTGAACTTGCTAACTCTCCTGTGTTGGGCATTCTCTGGATCAGCTTTATAGACTGTTCTTTCCTCAACAATGCCATTCTAGAGAAGCTCAGGGCAGGTGGCATTGCCACTGTCCTCTGGGTTGGTACTGAGCTTCATGGACTTGCACCTTTTTACCTTCCATCAAGTTTGAGATTTGTGGTCAAGGTTTGTTCAACTATTCCTCCTTCTCAGTCTTCCTCCTAGGATAATTGTATTGATGTATTTACATAAGAAAATGTTCTGTGGGTCTCAGATTCTATCCATTTTCTCTCTCTCTCTCTCTCTGTCTCTCTCTGTCTCTCTCTCTGTGTGTGTGTGTGTGTGTCTGTGTGATTCCTCCTTTTCAGATTGGGTCATATCAATTGACCTTCAATTTTAAGAATCCTTTATTTTGTGTGATAAAAATGTTGTTTACTCATTCTAGTGCATTTTTAAAGTATTTCCCTCCACAAAGTGACTCCTCTGCCTTGGTAGAATCCTTGGTTACAGGAAATACACTCAGTTTCTTTGGGTTGCTCCTTCAGAGAGACACCTGAAAGGCCTAGGCAATCAAGCACTGTTCTTTGATAAGAAATTTCACTTTGATAATACCAAACCACTGCATAGGCCCTATATAGTTTAAGGACTGTCAGAGCCAGCGAAGGGGGAGGGAATATAAGGAGAGACACAGAAAATGCTAAAGAACTTTAAAGACTATTTGAGGAGTGCTGTAGAAACCTAATACAGTAGAAGCTTCATAAAATGTATACATATATGAAGTTGATCTAAATTAAATTGCCAAATAATGGGGGAGACAGAGTCCCAACTGGACATCACTTGTCCACAATGAAGCTTCCATTACTGTGATTGGGTTATATCTAATTGAGTTGTTGACCAAAGAGGTCCCATGAGATTCCCCAAACAACCCAAGCTGTTGTCAGGACTATACGCTGCTCTCCACAAACTAATGGCAAGGCCCCATTGCTGAAGACATCATTTACACAATTCATTTATCATGTAAACTCGAGCTGGTGCCTATACAGAGCTTTTGCCTCTATGTTCTAGCATCTTTGATATAGAAAAATATTCTGCACACTACCAAAAGACAAATGTAAGCACCAACTCAGCTACAAGCCCTTTGATCTTCAATGGTGCCTTGTGTGCAAGATGTACTAAGGAAATGGTGGCAAAGGTTGTGGCAGTAACCGATCAATATCGGGACTAAGGCCCACTCCATGATATGGAGCTCCTACCTGACACTGCTTGAGTGACCAAGAAACTAATAGTAGATATCGTAGGGACCTAGGGCAAAAGAAAATACTATTATTCTTTAAAAATGTAACAATTAAATTATTTTTAATGACATTCTCCCAAACTCATAGATCAGTGTCTTGCTTAGCCATCAGCAGATGGGAACAAATACAGAGACTAACAGACAGATGTTATACAGAAAGTGAGAGACCTTGGAACCTTCAGCCATAAATGAGATATCTTCATCAAATCTCTTCACTCATCTTCTTAGAGTTTAAGGAAGCCTGCTTAAGAGAAAGCAGGAAGAATATAAGTGCCAGAAGGGATGGAGGACACCAAGAAAACAAAGCCCTCTAAATCAACATGATCAAAGCTCATATGAATTCAGAGAGACTGAGGCAGAATGCATAGTCTTGCACACATCGGTTTCAGGTCCTTTGGATATATACATATAAATATGGCTTCCAGGTTAGAGAGTATATGGGATTCCTGGATGTATGAACAAGTGGGTCTGTTCTTTTGTGCCTTTTCTTAGGCTTTTTCCTTTGAATTGTTTGTTTTGTCCAGCTCCAAAATGTTAGTTCTGTTTTGTTTTGTTTATTATCTTTTAGAACTCTGATTTTTTTTTTGAGATATGTTTTCTCTGTGTACTCTTGGCAGTCCTAGACTCATTTTGTACACCAGGCCGGCCTTGAACTCACTGAGATCTGCTTGCCTCTGCCTCCCTGAGTTCTGGACTACAGGTATATGCCACTGTACCTAGCTCTTGGTTGTTTTCTAATGAGAGAGAGAAATATGTTAGATCCAGATGAGAGCAGAGACACGAGAAAATGGAAGGAGTAGAGGTCATGGCTACTGTATTCAATATATATTTTGTGAGAAAAAAATCTATTTTCAATAAAAGGAAACATAAAGAAACCTGGAGCAGAAATAAGAAAATACAACTTTCAATTACTTTTATTGTTAGTTCTTGTGCAGTCAGATTTTATCTGCTTTTTGGCTACTATTGATGGGTCAGCTGCCCTAGTAACAGGATTTTCTTAACATGAGAGCATCTGGCTGAAGGCAACATGATTTTCATGAGACTTTAGTGAGTATGCAAACATGAGAGAGAGAGAGAGAGAGAGAGAGAGAGAGAGAGAGAGAAAGTGCCTACTCACTGTTCCAATTTGTTTTCTTATGCATGACAGGATAAGGTTGTGAAACAAACAAACAAAAAGCCAGAAAGTTCACCAGTCTATCATCCCTCAAGTCAAAAGCTCCAGAGTGTGTCTGGCCCTTCTTTGTTCCTCTGAAGACTTCTTGTGTTTATTGGAAATAGTTGTTATCGATTTGGAGAGTGTTTTCAAAATTTCAGTCAATATATTGATTATGCTTTTACTCTACAACAATTCCTCCTAGATTCTATCCATCTTCCTACCTATCCAAATTTATGTCTTCTCACTCTCACTCTCTTTCTCTATCTCTCTCTCTCTCTGGCTCACTTGCTCATTTGGGCTCACTCTTGCTCTCATGGTCTCTCTCTCATAAGCCATAAATAAACCCAAAACAACAAAAATAAAAACAAACAAACAAAAAAAAAACAAGACAAAACCTGCCAAAACAAAGAGCTCCTCACAGACATGTTTTTTAAAAAACAAAATAAAAATAAACAACAGCAACAAAAACCATGGAGTTCATTCTATGTTGACCAACTTCTCCTTATTATGGGAAAATGGTGTGTGGTTGGTCTACTCAGTGAGAAATCTACTGCAAAAAAAAAAGTTTTTTCTTTCCCAGCAGGTATCCATTTCAAATAGCTTCATTATTATGAGTAGGACCAACTATCCTACCCCTATTCTTTCTATCAGTTCTGGGACCCTGTCTGGTTTGAACCTATGCAGGTCTAGTGTATGGTACCATTTCTAAATGTGTAACTTTGGTGCAACCCTTTTATCTGGGGCACAAGATGTGGCACTGCCTGCCCTCTGTGCAGAGATGCATGGCTCAGGCTCCCAAATTATTTTTCTTGACATTCTTGGCTTCCTAGCTGTTCTTTGACCTCTGTGCTTAACTGAAAGGCTAAGGTTTTTCCATCTCCCCACCTCATGGTAACTCCCAGGATATTCTGCTTTCCTGTGCTGTTGTCTTTCTCTCAAAAATCTATTAAAAAATCCTCAAGCTTGCTTTTCAGTCTATTTTAAAGTTGTCTTTATAATGATACTAATAACCCCAAAAGCGAAATTCAGTTCCCCAATACAGTGTTAGAAAGACTTCTCTATCACCTCTGCCTCCCTGAAGCCTCCAAGGAGCAGGTTTTGGTGCTGGCTGTAAGTACCTGGGGAGCATGGTGCACCCACCACACAGATGTAGGAGGCCGTGTCTTCCAGCAGGGAGGCTGTGATATGCAGGGTGCTGTGCTTAGCATCTGCATCCAGAATTGCTGAGTACCTTCCATTTGACCTTTTGTTCTCTGCGTAAGTCATCATTGCCAGAGACACAGGACCTCTGCCTGTGTCTTGTTTGTACCACCTTAAGTTGTTAAAGGGGCTCACACTGTAGTTGCACTGAAGGACACAGCTCTCTCCCTCAAGTACGACCAAGGACTCAGGACTCTGCTCCACTTGGGTCTTGCCAGCCACCCCTGTTCAGAAAACAGTGTGAAGTTCCAGACATCGATCATCCACACTTAGCACTTGTAGTTAGCATCTTTCCTTAACATAGACAAGCATCTCAGGTTAGCTAGAAATAGGTCGATTTTCTTTCCTCCTTTCACCCCAAGGTATTTAATCTTTCCCCCAAATCCTACGAAATGTTCTTTGCCCCTGGCTAACACCTCCACTCACTTACGCTGAAAATACAGCCACAAAAGCACCCAGCAGGCACGCAGGTGCTTCTCCATTTTTACTGCAGAAGTGTGCTCCAAAGCTGCTGCCTCATTTCCTCAGCTCTTTCCTGTACTTTAAATGAGAACTCTCAAGAAGTATTACCAGCCAATCAGAGACCCGATGCTCACATCAGCTCCTGGAGACAGGACCAATGCCAACACTGCCATCTCGCGGTCAGCGCTATAGTTGCTCAAAACCTTAGAGTAAGCATTTTGTGGTTGCTTTTTACTGGTGATGTGATGCAGAATGTAAATTCTTATGGATGTATAGAAACCACAGTAGAGTGTCCATGCGACTGTATTTCAGGACCTTAGTTCAACTCTGGCTCTACATAAGACAGTTAATATCTACTTTCCTTCTCTGAAAGTAGATGCCTAAGGACTTCTGAAAGTTTGAATAGAAATGATTCACAGTAGGAGCTAATGATCATGACTAGCCTGAACTAGGCCCTCACCTAAAATGTAAATTCCTTTATAATGTGACATTTCCTCCGTTCTATTTGCAACTATGTCACCCGTTTCAAAAAAAAATGTGTTTTGTCAAAAACGGGTACATTAAAATTCTGTTTAAAAATATTTCTATTTGTGCTCTTTGATCACCTCCCCCTCAGGGGGAAGCATCCTTACCAGGCCACAGAAGATGACAATGCAGCCACTGTGATCTGATGTGATCTGATAGAGTAAGATCAGAAGGAAGGAGAGGAGGACCTCCCCTATCAATGGACTTGGGGAGGGGCATGCGTGAAGAAAGGGGAAGGAGGGGCTTATGGGAGGACACAGTGAATAAAGTGTAATTAAGAAAATAAATTAAATTTTAAAAAGAGTAGTACTTACATTGTTCACTTAAAGGTTGTTTAAACAAAGAGGCTGAGTACATTGTAGGATATCAGGCTAAGTCAGATAGACTTCAATTTGTTTTATTTACCTGCTGTGAGGTACAGCCAAGTTCAAGTCCCTTAAAATACGAGATGTTTTCATAAAAATGTAAAAAAAAAATATTTGTATTAATTCTTTGACAATTTCATGTTTGTATACAAAGTATTTCTGAACGAATGTTAAATCCTCTAGTAATGATAGGCTTTTAAATCATTCATTATTATTTAAAAAATACTTTTCAAGACCTATATTACTCAAGTTGGTCACAAAAGCTAAGGATCAGCAATTCTGTGCTCAGGAATTACACACCAACAGAGAAATAGTTGAGCATCTGGCACAAATCCTGACAGGTGGAATATGCTGAAGGGTGTGAAAATTCCTTTCTTAAAGTTTCTTATTTCTCAGTGAAATTTGGAACTCCACTGATAGGGGAGGTCCTCCTCTCCTTCCTTCTGATCTTACTCTATCAGAACATATCAGGAGTGGCTGCATTGTCATCTTCTGTGGCCTGGTAAAAATGCTACCCCCTCAGGGGGAGGTGGTCAAAGAGCACAAATACAAAATGTAAAAATTGTTTAGATATTTAAGATTAACTGTATATTAGAACTAATAATTCATAGAGATGAAGAAAGCAAAAAAAAATGCCTGAAAATCAAAACTAGAATACATCTTTCATACAGGACAAGACAGGTTTTGAGAAGAGAATTATGAGAAGTAAAGACAATGTGATCACTAGTTTTTCTGGCAGCATAGCCAGGCCACAGTACCCAGACAATTAATCTAACACTCGGCTAAATCTCACTGTGAAATAGGTGGGTCTCATGTGATCCTTTGGAGGATTTAAGAAAAATGCTAGTGATTCACACCTTTAATCTCAACACTTGGGAGGCAGAGGAGGCCAGATCTCTGTGAGTTTGAGGCCAGCCTGGTCTACAAAGAGAGTTCCATGACAGCCAAGGCTATAGAAAGAAAACCTGTCTCAAATTAAAATTATGGAAAAAGAAAAGAAAAGAGAGAGAGAGAGAGAGAGAGAGCAGTTTCCCTCAACAGAAGACATTCTCTTGGCTTGTGAAGGTGACCTGTCTTCCGCACAATGAGTGTCTCCTTCATCTCTTCATGCTGCAGCACCTGAGTCCCTGCTTTTCCTTCTTCTCCTTGAGAATTAGGTGAAGCATGTTTGCTAGGGTTACTTTCCCCTAGCAAAGACTCTTATAATGGGGACACAGAGCCATCTTCTGTAGCCAGGCAAGGCCTCAAGTGGAGGGACTTAGAGACCAGCCTAGTCACAAAGCCTTAGACCTACAGTTTGTCCTTTCTGCAGAGTGTTCTGGGAGTAGAGCCTGGCAGAATCTTCATGAAAGGGACCAGAGAGACTGCATCCAGCAACTGCTGGGAGCAGATACAGAATCCCACAGCCAAACATTAGGCTGAGCCTCTGGAGTCTTGTGGAGGAGGGAGAGTGGGAGAGGAAGGATTGGAGGAACCAGAGGGGTCAGCCCACAGAATCAACTGACTCATGGGCTGACCCAGGGGACTCATGGGTGCTTGCCGGGATCAGGAAGCCAGGAGGGGTCTGCTCTCTCTCCTCTGTGTATATGTTATGGCTGAGTAGCTTGGTGTTCTTGTAGGATTCCTAACAATAGGAGATGAGGCTGCCGCTGACTCTTTTGCCTACTTGTGGGACCATTTTCCTACTGGGTAGCGTTATCCAGCCTTGATGTGATTATAAATTTCTGGTTTGTTTGTTTTTGTTTTGTTTGGTTTGGTTTGGTTTGGTTTGGTTAGAAGAATTTTTTTTATTTTTATTTGTTATTAGTTACATTTTATTAACTCTGTATTCCAGCTGTATCCTGCTCCCTCATTCCCTCCCAAGCCCTTCCTCCCTCCCTCATCTCCTCCCTGTCTCTTTCCAAGTCCATTGATTCTGAACCTGTTTTATCAGGTATCTTCAGGACTGGCTGCAAAGTCCTCCTCTGAGACCTAGCAGGACTGCTCCTCACTTGGAGGATGGGGAGGTCAAAGAGCCTGCTATACCACTCCTAGGCATATATTCAAAATTTGCTCAAGTACACAACAAGGACATTTGCTCAACCATGTTTGTAGCAGCTTTATTTGTAATAGCCAGAACCTGGAAACAACCCAGATGTCCATCAATGGAGGAATGGATACAGAAATTGTTGTATTTTTACACAATGGAATACTATTCAGCAATCAAAAAGGAGGAAATCATGAAATTTGCAGGCAAATGGTGGGATCTAGAAAAGATCATTCTGAGTGAGGTATCCCAGAAGAAGAAAGACACAGATGGTATATACTCAGTCATAGTCCTATAAGATATGACAAACATAATGAAATCTATACACCTAAAGAAGATAAACAAGAAAGAGGACCCAGGGTAAGATGATCAATCCTCACTTAGAAAGACAAATGGGAGTTGCATTGGATGTAGGAGAAAACAAGTAACAGGACAGGAGCCTACTGCAGAGGGCCCCTGAAAGACACGGCCTAGCAGTGTATCAAAGCAGATACTAAGAGGCATAATCAAACCTTCAGCAGAGTGCAGGGAATCATATGAAAGAAGGGGGAAGTTTCTATGGCATGGAAAGGATAGGACCTTCACAAGGACCAAATATATCTGGGCACAGGGGTCTATTCTGAGACTGACACTCCACCAAGGACCATGTATGGATATAACCTAGAACCTCTGCTCAGATGAAGTCTGTGGTAGCTCAGTAACCAATTGGTTTCCGATAGTAATGGGAACAGGGACTATTTCTGACAGGAAATTTCGGGTCTTATTGTAAGTTGTATTATCGTGTTTGGTTGTTGTCTCTGGGAGGCTTGTTATTTTCTGAGGAGAAACAGAGGGCTGATGGTTCAGGGAGAGTGGGTGTGGGGGTAGGGACAGAGACTGGTGGGAGGAGGGGAAATTGCAGTTGGGATTTATATGTGAGAGAAAAAGAAAGAATTCCACAGTGCTTTGCTAGGGAATCATTGCCATTTTCTGCTACACTAACTCCAGTATCGTCAGTGTAGCATATCAATAGATTGTGCTACAAGACAGAAGACACATTTCCTAAGGGAATCAGCTTCCTGGAAGTCCCTAGCAAGAACCCTAACATGGCCATCTAAGCCAAAAGACATGTTCTAAGTCCCACACTTGCTTGATGCAGGATTAAATTGATGAGTTTTTGCTGTTTCTCTATGATTCTTGAAACAGTACAATTAATTATTCAAGGAAACATTTCTAAAAGATCACGAAAAAGCTTTAGCAAATAAGAGTAGAAGGAAAATAAAATTTTAGGAGAGGTTATAAATCAGATTCAGCATCAGGAATTGCTTGTGGAAAAACCAAACTTTGTAGGAAATAAAGGGCCAAGAGTTTTAGGGTTTTCTAAAGAAAATATTTAATCAGGTTCTGTTAGGATAAATGCTCTGAATATTCCCACTGCAGTAAAACTATTTCAAAACCATTACCAAACACAGATGTTTATGATAAGGCAAAAGGAAGATAGGCAAACATAGAAGGTCAGAGAGTTTTGTTACTATAAGTTTTACAGACAGGCTAGCTCAAGCAGCTTATCACTAAGGAAAGATTGTAAATCCTTAGCAAGAGAAACATGAGGAATTCCCCACAGTGCTTAACTCTAGTGGGGGTTGTAAATCTTTAGCCAACTTGGTTCGGAGGGCAATGATAGCCCCTGGCCTTCCACTCACTAATTAGTAGCAGTAAACTGCATAAACACCACTAGTTCTATGTTTGCTCTGCTTAAGAGGCTGTTAGGCCAAGATTTTTTGTAGACACTGCTTCCATCCACCAGGTTACTCTTTCAGTTGAAATGTAAACTTTGTATCGTTGGTAAAAAGTCTGAATGCTCCAGAAAATATGTCAACTTTAAGGTTCTTCTTTGTAAGATTACTATAAAAGTGTTGGCTTGACTTCAGTAAAGGGCAGAAGATCCAAACCAACTACCTGGTGTGGTCTGTGTCATTTTGCCTATCTGTGCCTTCCTGATATCTGAATTCTCTGATTCTCCCAAGAATGCGGGGCACAAGACAGGGCCAGTCTGTGGCAATTTTCTGCCACCTTTCTTCCAGACTCTGTTAGGTCACATTATGTAAACATCACTTTCTCCGGCACATTTGATTACCTGAAGACAGATAAGGTTTAAAATGTGGCTCACTGGTAGACCACTTCTCTGGCATGCGCGGGGCTCTGGGTTTAATCCCCAGTGCTGAGAGAACATGGCTTAAATGAGTTACAGCCATGACCCCGGAGCCGTCTTCATTCTACTGACTTGTGAAGTTAATGCGGCCTGGCATGCGGACATTTCTGTGATTTTCACCAGCAGAGACATGGAAGGCCTCACAGGGACGGCTGTGCTGAAGTCAGTGATTTCAGAGGCAGGTGCACAGCAGCCAGGCCACCTGTTTCCTCTCGGTTTGTGCTCAGCTCCCCCGGCAGTGTCTGCCAATGTGTCATCCAGAGCACAGTAGTACACAGCCGAGTCTGACTCTTGCACCGAGGCTTTCTGCAAGTGGAACGAGGTGGTTCCTTTATCATATGTGGCTTCAAACACTCTGCTGCTTCCCTTCTCGCCAGCTGTGATGACTTTCAGGAGGAGCTGGGGGCCTTCTCCAGAATATAGGACATACCAGAAAAGAACAGGGAACGTTATGCTTGTGGTTGAATACGTGCAATTTATTGTCAGGAACTTGCCTTCTGAGATGGTCACTTGGCCTCCTGTTTGAGTCACAGAGTCTCCGTGGGTCCTTCCTAGAGTGCAAGGAAGGGAGAGAAAAGGAGAGAGAGAGAGAGAGAGAGAGAGAGAGAGAGAGAGAGAGAGAGAGAGAGAGAGAGAGAGAGCGAGCTCTCAGCGTCCCCTTGAGAATAATGTTCTTAAGTAAATTCCAGCTAAAGACTTTGCTGTTTAAAGTCACTTTACTTACCTAGTATGAGAATCAGCACAGCCACGAAGCCTGGAGAAAAGTCCATCTTTACTGTCATCTAGAAAACGGTCTTGATGTTTAGCATGATGAGGTGTTAACTCAGAGAAACTATGAGTTGATTTAGTTATAAATGACACAGAAATGAGCCTGTGTTAGGAGACTGCGCCCCCTGCTGTACAGAAACTGAACTGAGGATGGATGTTAACCTGATCCTCTCCCTGACTTTTTTAATGATGCAGATATCAGTCTTTCCACCCTTTACATTTAAGCAAAGCTATTACGCCCTACATCAGCCATAGGAGAGCATCTCAAGGTTCTTTTACTTAAGATCGAGGCTGGACCCTTGAACATAGGCCTTTATATGTCCATGCATCTATTGTGAGTCAGCCGGCAACCCACAGAAATCCCATGAAAATGCTTCTGGTTAAAACCACAGAAAACAGTAAGAAGTCAACTCAAGATGGAGAATTCTCTCCATCAGAACGCTTTCCAACCTCTAAGGCAGAGATTGACATGTGCAAGAGGGCAATTTGTATTTGAGAAAGGAAATACCAATGAGGAAGAGCTGGTTTGGGGAGCAGAGTCATTACTTGAACAGCCATAAAAACAATAATATTTTAAGACTGTCATCTTTCCATAGAAGTTTTCCTCACTCCATAATCTATATACAAGTTCTACTGATATTTCAGAGTCACTGAAAAGTGGAAAGTATGAATTCTAGATAGAACAAGCTCCATAACATAAACATCTGAATCCTTATCCAATGATCTGATCTTGATGCCTTATTGACTCACCTCTTCCGTGTCCTCAGCATAGAGCTGACAACCATGAGGCATGTGCTGAAGCTGTACTCCAGTGGCAGTCCAGTAGGAAGGATGCTTTCCACACTGATTAGAGCATGGGCCAGGCTGGCACCCACTCTCCACTGATAAAGAAGCTCATCAGCACAGAATCAACCTGTGTGTACATCCTCAGATGCAGACACAAGGAAAAAAGCCAAGGCCTGATACTGTCTCAGTTCATGTATCCCTTCTTCTTCTTCTCTTCTCTTCTCTTCTCTTCTCTTCACAAGTCATATCTTCAGAACTTTTCACAGAACTATCCTAAACAGAAACTCTGTAAACATCAGATATGAAATTTATTCTTATACATAGACAATAGCTGAAATTGAATGACAATGGGTTGTTTGAAAAGTACAAAGTTTTATTTTCATAGAAGGAAGAGTTCTAGAGATGGCTGGTTACATAATATGAATGTCTTAATGATACTTACCATTTCAGTGATTTTTGAATTTATGACTAGAGAATTTCATACATTGTACATAATGTGTTTTGATCACAAACACATACCATCCTCCCTTCTACTTCTGCCAGGCCCCCACCTTAAAATGTCTGAGGAGATAAGCTTTCTATGTGAACACCTACCACACCTTAGCACACTTACAAGAATTGTAAAAGCTGCTTCCTTTGAAGGCTTCGAAGCCCCACCTTGGCATTCTACCTGCAAGGAAAAGATGAAATTACAATACAGGGTAATTTAGTAGCCAAACTCCACCATTTTGCCTTTGGACAGATATAAAAAAGTAAGGTGAGAGTGGAAGGAGGGAATCACAGTGAATGAGAATTTGGGATTGAAGAGACATTTTTATGGCAGCAGACCTGGGGCTGTACAGATTAATCCACATGGCAGCATTGGATGCTTATTCAGAAGGATGTTGTGCAGGGCAAGGGTGGAGAAAATGAACATATATTCTCCCGATTTCTAAGAAAATGAACTTCTAAGAACTGACTATGATTATAAAGGTGTATAAGATGATGACATAAGCATTTTATACATAATATATTTTTAAGCTTTATTTATTTTTATATGCACTGGCATGTTGAAGGTCTTGCCAACTGTATTTTAAGTCAATACAGGATGGTAAAGATATCAAGTCATCTTGAAGTTGACCTAGAAAGTAGTTGATGGGGCTGGTTAGATTTCTCATCTTGGAAAAGTATGTGTTGCAGGCCATGTGACCTGAGAGAAAGGAGAGTTAAAACCCTACAAGTTGTCCTCTAACTTCTCATTGGAACCATGGCATGTGTGTGTCCATGTATGTGTTCATGTGTACACACAAAGAGGCATAAACTCATACAGAAATAATTATGTAAAATAAATTAGAAAGGACTTGAAAATTCTAATAATGACAAAAAATGAGTTTTGCATTCTAGAGATCGCTGGAGAAAGCAGGTATGCTCCAGCCTTCAGGTAACAAGATATGCAAACTTGTAGTTGACACTGCCCTGATTACATAAGATTTTCTTTTCTGACACAAAGTCCATGCAGAGTCATAGGTCAGTGGCTCAGGAGTAGTATACAAGCCAAGCTTGTAAAAGGCTTTGGTTCCATCTCCAGCACAAAACCCAAAATTAAAACAAAACATCCAATGGACAATTGGAAGCTCATACAGTAGCTGACCAGCCCTAACCACCATTCTTGATGTAGGAGCCTCCTCATTCATTTCCACCTAATAAAGCAACTTGACTGCCAGGCCTTCCAGTCACAGGAAAAGAAAGGTGAACCTGGCCTTTAACAGTCAACAAAAGGGGTGTTTCCATAGTTACTTTAAATCCTCCACACTTCAACTCAACACCAGTCCCTCCATTGTGTCCACTAGGTAACATGTGTTTTCACTAAGGCGAGCTTTCTTTCTTAGTGGACAAGGAATCTGTTCTTACCAATGAAGTAGAGATACATATATAGAGAACATAAATCGATACGTGGCTTATAAAATACCTTGACTGAGGTGATTGCCTTGAGAGATGACTCAGCATGTCAAAGTATGTGTTGCAAGACTACAGAACTGAGTTCCTCCAAGAGATCCACATGTTAGAACAAAACCTCCCCAAACTGTTCTGTGACCTTCATGTCTGTGTGCATGTGCACCTATGAAACTACTGAAACCTTTCAATCTGATGCTGAAAAGTATTGTCAGGCAGTTCTGATGAAATTACAATACTGCAGACTTTTGAGCCTTTCTGGTGAACAATGAAATGCTGAGTCATTTCATCTATGCCCTGAAATGTGACAGTGTGGCTGTTCTCAGTGACGCCTTGGTGTACATCAACACCATGGAGAACATCAAGAGGTCTGTGTACTGCACATTGCAGTCCTCAAGGTGAGGCAAATTCTCCTCTCATGGAGTAGCTATCAAGAGTAGGACCTGCGATAAGGGTCACTATTGAGCACAAGGAGCACACTCTTTCATGACCATATTGATAAATGATTGGCCAGGTGTTTGCCTCTGCTCTCACACCCCAACTCAGCCCATTAATTTTGTTCTGTGTTCTCTCATCAATGTGATTGTAACTGGTTCCAGATCCCTGAGCTGCATTTCTCCATGACCCAGACAGTGCACAAGCACTCCTAGGTTAATTGAAATGCTAGTGGTCACTGCTGTCAATGTATTCATGTACATTTTGTCTCCAGGTCTTATAGACAGTGACACCCACAAGGAGCTTCCTTATGTGTCCTTCTGGCAAAATAGTTTAGTTCAAAGTCCATTCTTGAATTTGGCTTTTGACTGAAGTCATTGTTTGCACCCCAAGGAATAAGAATCACACATCACCTGTGTCTAGAGCTCTTCTTATCCTTAAATGCATGTCAGAAGTTGATCTGAGTATTGCATGTTCTCTGCTGTACTAGAGAGAACACTACTTTCTCCGATATTACTGGACATTGTTTTGTAAAAATATCATATCATAGTCAACAGGATCTGAGCGATATCTATGCTATTCATGATGAGCTGCTGATGTATCACATTGTTTTATAGATAGGCATAATATACCCATGCTACCAGCTCACCTGAACAAGATCAGGAAACTAGCTCCGTTTTCTTTCTCTGATGGCACCTTTCACCCAAGCATCATGCAAGATAGAGCCTGGCATGCAGGAGCAGCATATCCTCAGTTGTATGCCTGAGGGAAACAGCACTGCACAGGCTCAGGAACCGAACAGGAACCTCAGTTTCCTTAGGAATAGAGCTAGCAACTGCATGCTGGCTCTCTATGTGAGTGTGTTTTAGATGACTTCAGTGATGGATCTGATCATCCCTACAGCAGAGGCATCTGCCTGAAATTTCTTAACCTATTCAATGCTAGGCAGTCATTCTGCCAAGTGAGCTATAAATAACATATATTCATACCCACTCCTGGTGACTTTTCTCTTTCTTGAGACAATATCTCACTATGTAAGTCACAGAAATCCTGTAACCAAAAGGGCTTTGGTATCTGTGGTAGACAGAGAGCAACACACTCAGCCTGAAGACCTTTTCTCTTGGTGCTTCCACTGTATAAGTTTCTTTACCAACAGTGCATCACACTGATGCCAACACCCTGATGGCTAAGTTCTGTATTGGCTAAGGCATCTGGAGGCAAGTTTCAAAGGCCAGGCACATGGCTTCTGTGACTGTGCCCTCTAACAAACATCCCACATTGTAACCAGCACTGTAGGCTCTTCCTGGAAGTTCTCACAGACACTTGTACACATAAGGTAAGAGACCATTCCTCTGCCACATTCATCCTGTGATGAGATTTCGCTACTGTTTAATTTCTCATATTGCTAAAAAGGAGGTTTTGAGGAAAGAATGAGACTTTGCTAGGCATGGTTGGAAAGTTAAAACTCAGTTCTTCACATGGCAAAAGCTAACATGATTCTAATCTTGGCTAGAGTTATCTGTAGCTTTGAAAGAGGTGGTGGTCAATGGCAATGTCCCAGGAGAGTCTCCTAAAAAGGACCCCTCAGCTAATGGTGAGCATAAAGTGAACATCAGCAGGGTTCCCCGTGACATCAGCAGTCCATTTCTCTACATTCTATTGTATCCTGGAGAGCTCTTGGCAACGCCGTGATGTCACTAGTGTTGTGACAACACCAACTGCTCTTAGGGCAGTTGCCTATAGGTCTCATCAACAGCCATGTGGGCGAGACTGAGAAGTTTCTTTGGGAAAGAGAATGTGGACAGTCGAAAAATCAAAGAGCGGCAGAAGGCAGATGGCCTTCCATCTCATTTTAAAATATCAAGAAAGAAGTTGTCCTGGGGAAGGCACAGTGAGTCCTGGTCAGAGGAGATGGGCTTGAGGTGGGAGCTTCAAAAGGAAGGCAGTGGAACAAGAACCTCTAGGAAACAAATGGATGTTCCTGCTTAACATAGGTCATGAAAGTTAAGGATTCCAGAACATTATTTTGTCTGTCCCCAAAGCCAGGAGCTGGCAAGGCCAAAGCTGTTTCACTGGAAGTTCTTAGCTTTACACTTATTGGGAATTTGTGGTTTAAAATGAGGACAAAAGGAGACCATCAGGGGTCAAGGGGTTTAATTAACATTTCCTAGTTTATGGCAGGGCATCACTGCACTTCACTCTCACAGGTTTAGTTTAGGTGCTGTGGATATCTGACAGTAGTTACAGGGACAGAAATGTGCATGTACTTATAACGCCTCTGAAAACCTCTCCCTGACAGTGGTGCCCTTAGGATACTGAATCAGTAGCTGTGGGTGGAAGGCATTTCTCAACTAAGGGCAAAATGTCAGAGGCAGTAGACCAGATAGAGAATGAATCTTTACTGCCAGCTCTGTGGTGTTTTGGTGTGTCTCTGGGCAGAACTATTCAGTCTCTTGATCATCTTCTGCTGCTGCTGGACTGCCTAAACCACAATCGCGGTCATAGAGTGGCAAGGCAGGAGCACTGTATGTCTCTAAAGCACCTGAGTGCTTGTGAACTCTGCCATTATTCTCTTGGGTTCTGTAACCACAGGCTTGAGGCCTCAGAAACCAATCTGCATCTTGTAGGTTTGTGAAGAAGCCTGAAGCGTCCATCTCTGTAGTCATCTGAAGCACATGTAGAGAAGCAGCAGAAATACCTAGCTGCTTACATACCCACTTCTTAACAGAGTAATGGCAGTTCTGAGAGAGCAGGCATCTCAGCCTTAGGCCACTGCCACACCCACACCAGTGTCCCATAGTAGCATGTGCTACAGGGCAGGAGACAGGCTGTCTTCAGAAATTCACTCCCTGGAAGGTCCCTGGCAGATTCATCCCACTTGGAAACAGACATATTCTGAGATTTCTGTGCTTTTTGGGCGCGGTCTTGGGAATGGAATTTTGAATTCTTTGATCTTTCTCTGTGACTCCTGAAACAGCACAACTAATTTTATAAAGAAATTTATTATTAGTAGATTAGTAAAGGCTTTAATAAAAATAATATGTAAAAGGAATATGTTTAAGAAAAGTAATGAATTAGATTTAGTATTAATAGACATTAAGAATAGTGAAAAAATAATAGGCTCCTTCTTAAGAAAAGAATAGCATGGGAGGTGCAGCTGGCAGGAGTTTCCCCTCCCTTCAGTGCCTTGTTTCTAAGGAAGATTATGAATCTTTAGCAGGACATATGGGAGGATGGTTAACAAAGGCGTAATTAGATTTTGATATAGAGAAAGATTTTGGCAGGCATCTGACTTAGCTCCTGACTTTCCTCTTCACTGGTTAGCAATAATGACACTGCATTTGAGGTTTCTTTTTCTTTGTTTCTTTTGATCAAAAGGTCTTTAGGCCAAGATTTCTTGTGGGCACTGCTTTATGTTTGACTACATTTTGAGTTAAAATGTAAACTTTGTATTCTTGGTAAAAGTCTAAATGTTCTGGAAAGTATGCCAACTTTAACGTGCCTTTTGTGAAATCATTATAAAAATACTAGCTTGATTTCAGTAAAGTGCAGCAGAACCAAAAACATTAAAGTGTCTCTGTCTGTCAATTCATCACCGAAACCTTGTCTTCCTGTCCAAAGCCTTGTTCTCCCTTGGACACCGGCAGCCCAACTGGGCCAGTCCGTGGCAGGCCACAATCTGTAAAATCTTGTCACTGGGTTCTAGGCATGCTCTATTTGTCTCCATCCACTGTGCCTTCTCACTATGCAAGTTCACTTTTGTTCTCCCTACAGGGGCCAGTGGGGAGACACCATGTCCCACAAAGCTCCCCTCCAAGAAGCAGCTGAAGAAGGAAATGGACAGGTTGACCACTCAGCTGAAGCTGATGACCAGGGAGAGAAATGAGCTGCAAGATCGCCTCCTGCTCCTCACAGAAGGATCCTTGGACAATCGGTATCCATTTTTTTCCACCCCCATGGTATCAGTCTTGGCTCTGCAAAGTCATCTAATCCTTTTAAGGACACCTCCAGGGTGTCATGTTCCTAAATGCTGCTCAGAGGAGAGGCAGGAAATTAAGCTTTGGCAGCAGTGATATCTGGAAAAAACACATATGCTTCTTCCAAATGAAACCCGAGCCTGTTCTCTGAATCACACAAAACAGGGATTGAGGCAGTAGAGAGTGAGTTCCCAGCATGCATTTGGAAAGGGGCCTACTGTGAGACAATAGCTACTGTGGGTTTAGCATGAGATATTTACTTGCCTGGCAGGAGATTTAATTGCAGGAAGCTCCTGGTAGCTGCTGCAGGGACCTGCTCCCTCTTGGTTTATCTCAGTGGAGGACAGGAAGGACTGGAGCTCAACAATGTTTATCTCTCTCCTTGTGCCTTGTAATCTTTAGACAGTACATGGGATGCAATTTTTTTTCAGCTTCCCATTGGTCATTCCATCCCCGACTGTCTTTATCTATTTCTGTCACCTCTCTCTCACTCTGTCTCTGTCTCCTCTCTCTCTATATATCTGTCTCTCTGATATATCCCCCTCTCTTTCTCTCTCACTCTCTCATTCTCTCTCTTTCTGTCTCTCTGTCTATCTGTTTGTGTATATAAATATTTGCATGTTTGTGTATCCCTTTAGAGTCTTGGAGCCAGTGGTGTGAGGTGGGCCTGTGAGTCTCAGTCTTAATATGATGCCAGTTCTGAGTTCTGGGTGTGCCAGTTTAAGCAGTACTTAGCCTATGTGGCCAGATTGGAGGCACAGTAGAATCCCTTGGGCAGTTTTTAAGGCTTCTCTACGCTGGGTCTCAATCCCAATATTATGTCCAATGATTCTTGTCATTGGAATCATTGTTCTGAAAACAGGAGGAATGAAATCACAGATCTTTGGTGGACCAACACTTGTGGAATGACACCCCTTAAATGTAATGGAGTAGACAGCCCCTCCATGTTACTGAGTGAATTATGCAGCCAGGGCACCTTTCAGCTGGAGACCTATAACTTCTGTGGGCCTGGGGCCAGGATAACAAGTAGTATAAGCAGCAGAATGAACCAGTCTAGAGGGTCCACAATGTGGTATCTTCTGTGCATGGATATTTTAGGTCCCAGCCAGGGTTCACAAGTTCCTTGAGTCCTATATTCATGGGCTTCTTTTACTTTGGGGGCCAGGCCCTACCACAGGTCAAATCCTTTCTATGAAAGACTCAAGATTCAGCACAAGCAGGTGATATTGGAGCTGCAGACCTTGGAGCAGGAGCATGCTGAAGTCTCACAGAACCTCAAGGATCTTGACAAGGAGACTGGCTTCTATCGGTAAGTGCCTGTCATGGACCCCAACAGTTGTGAAATGGTGTTTCTGTTTATTCTGGACTGGGAGTCCCCAGTACTGGTTCTATCACTTCTGCCTCTGAGCCATCTGCTACATGTTTCTTTTGGACTCAGATTTGCTAAGTATGAAAGAGACTGTTAGCCTTCCCAGGATTTTCATTCGAACATCAGGAGACTCTAGATAGAAATCAATTCATAGCATCACAGGCAGCCCTGGGTATCTGGGAATCAGGCAGGGTTTTACAGAGCTGGGTGTTATGGAACAGATAGATAGAATGTGCTCCCCTTAGTTCTTCTTTCCTACCTTGAGGGCATTTATTCATATTTTTTATGTTTCTGCATTACTTGCAACAATAAAGGACACATGGAGACTCCTAGTTCTTTCTGAGGGACAAAGGACCCTATTAGTGTTGGGGACTTTTGTAGTTGTTATTCTTTTGTGAATTAGCTGTTCTCTCTATGGTCTGCCTAGTGCAGCAGGCATGGTTGTATTGGGCTCTTTCCTAGATCCTCATGGAAACCTTAGTCCTTGTGGTGTTGATAGGCCCTGAAGGTAGGGATGGCAAATGCATGCTGGCAGGTGGGGGGCATGAGGAGGCTGGCAGAGGCTTATTCTTCAGAGGATGTTTCCAGCAACCTCCACAGCCGGCTCCTGATGGAACAGATTCAGCTGAAAAAGAAGATGGACATGATGAAGAAGAACAATGAGATGGCGCAAGAGGATTGGGTCTTGTTAAAACACCAGTTGGCAGAAATGCAGGAGATGTGTAAGGACCAAGAGGAGAACACCAGTGATCACCAGACACCGCAACTGGACAAGGTCTGGAACCATTTGCCCACTGGACTGTTTGTCTGCTCATCTACACACCTGAGCTCTCACCCATCACCCTCCTTACTAATTTATACTTGCCACCATCTGCCCACCTCATGCCATCTGACTTCTTTTTTCTACCACTGCCTAAGTATTCTGGGAAATTAGCCTCTTGTGAGAAACTCTATTATTGGCAAGCATACCCTTCTCTTCTCCTTGAAGGTGAATTCCAAAACAGAGTTGGGGAATAAGATAACCCACAATCACATGGTCCTTGGATAGCTGAGCTGTAATATAAACAGATTATTGGTGCCTTCTAGGTCCTGTGACTATTTTGCATGGCAGGGTCATGTGACTTCAAGGTAGGAAGCAGCTTACAAAAAAAGAGTCTAGTGCTATTGTCATCAATGCCAATGTCATGTGGCCTGCCCCATTCTTTGTCACTGCAATGGGTCTTTTCCTTTTGACCAGCTCTTAATTCACACTGATACATGCCTGATTTCTATTTTCTTAGCCCTGTTTCCTTTGGGTTTTGCGGGAGTGTGTATAGTCTGGAGCTGACTGGACAACAAAGGACAAGGGAAGGATTTTGTCAGACAATTTGTGGAGGTCAGAGTCTTGAGACTTCAGAGGGAAAAAGTCACTAACCACCTCAACATAGTCTAGCCAAGCAGAGCAAGCTTTTCAAAGCTAACTTAGCTCCCAAATGGATGATAGCAGAGCTGTGAAAGTGCTTGTGTGCTATGTCTCCATGTTCTTCTAGCAGGAAGCCTATGAGATTTGTGGTTCATCATGCATGTGTGCATTGTCCACAAGAGGCCATTGGGTTTCTTTCATGTCAGTTTCTACCTTGGAACAGGTTTTCTTGCATCCCTTGAAGCTGGATGTTCTGGCTAGGGTGACTGTCCAGCCAGCTCTTGGGTCCTCTGTCTGTGCTTGCTCTTGTAAGACACTGTGTGCAAGCCAGTGTGCAGCCCTCCACTGAGAACACCATCTTGTCATGAACAGGAGGAGGAAAGACTGGAGAAACTCCTGCAGTCTCTGAGGAAGCAGACTCAGCTGGCCATCCAGCAAAGGGACTTAGCCATAAAGATGCAACATCAATTTGAGGACCTCCGGATGAGGTAGGAGCCCAGGCTGGGAGGAGAAGTTGAAGTCATCTGGGGACCCTGTTCCTGGATTCCTGTCTTTTATAGGCTTTTGCTCTCCAGCACGGCTAAGAGCCCCTCCTGGGAAAGAACACCTCAAAGAGTTGTGCTGACCCAGTCTACAGGAACTTCTGTGAAGGAAACAATGTGATTGGCACCTTATGTGTCCAGAGCATTGTGACCCCCCTCCTGAGTTCTTTACAATATTCTTAGCAGGCTGTGTTTAAAGTCACAAGATCTGCCAACATCTGCCTCCCAAGTGATGGGAACTCAAGATGTGCACACCACACCAGGCTGAAATAATACTTTTGTTTAAGAGCAACCTGTGTAGTGATCAGATTCTCCCCGTTAGCCCTAATCTCTGCAGTGTTTACTATTTTCTGTGAGAAGGGTTCTCTGGAAAGAATAGGTTAAGGAGTTTCCAGAAGCCAGACAGGTGTCTCTGAAGCAAGGAATATCAGACATTCAAGGAGTGGTCTGTAACTCACTCCCATAATGAGCCAGGATGTGGTCTGCCAGCTCTAGTTCTTAGGAAAACACAGCTTTCAGTCTGGTACCTCAGCCTGTGCAGGACTATTGTTGGCAGGCACACAACTCATGAAAGGCTGCTCCAGCATGCCAGGCTCCATCATGCATGGTACTTGGGTACAAGGAGCCTCCTGAGCAGGAGAAATGAGCTAGCCTCATGACATTGTTCAGTGGCCCAGGTTGCAAGGGTGTATTTCTAGCTACTATGTGATCCATCAGTGAGTCATCATGAATAACTTATATTTTGATCATTTTTGGGTAGGTTCTTTTATATAATGATGTTCCTGGGCTGTAGGAGAAAGGGCTAGTCTGTGTAGTAGAACAGAGAACATACAGTTCCTAGATCTAATTCTGACATGCGTTTAATAGCGGAAACATTTTGTAGGCACAGATACTGTGTGACCCTCATGTCTTGAATTACAAACAGTGACTTCAGTGAAGAGATCAGTGTTGACTGTGGAGCACAGCTGAGGTTGTGGGAGGGAGCAGCTTGAAGGCTGAGATGGGGTGTTGCAACCAGGCCTGTGTCTTAACTGCCTTCCTCTCCCAGGTCTGAAAAGCTGCACCTTCAAATGGAAGTGGCCACAGCCCATGAGAAGAGCCTCCTGCAGAAGGAGCTACTGCATCAGGAGCCACCTGCTGAACCCCAGCCCCAGGAAACACTGAATTCCCGGGATGGATTGTATTATGCAGAATTGGTTTCCTGTGTATGAACAGGCCCTAATTTTATCTAGCCAGTGAGCCAGCTAGGCTGCTTTGGCCTCTCATTCCCTTTTCTTTTCTGACAACACCCCTTGAGAGAACTTTTGTCTCCCATGCCACTAAATGTTCAAGATAAGCCACAGGCTGTGGCGCTGTCTTGCTAAATCTTCACTGAGAGAAGACTGATAAGCATAATTTTCTGTGTAAATTTTAGTTTTTTTGTTTTGCTTTCTTGGTTTTGGTTGTTGTTATTTTGGCTGTTTTGGTCTTTGAATTTTTTATTTTGACTTATATATTCTTGTTATTGTTTTATAAACTTTGGTTAGATTACTCACAATTTTATTGACTACCCTGTTAATAACTGTTTTTAAAATGTATTTTCTTATGATTAAAAATGCAGATTCCTCTATTGAAAATTCTCTGTTTAGCTCTGTACCCCATTTTTAAGTGGATTACTTCATTTGTTGCTGTTTAACTGCTTGAGTTCTTTATATGTACTGGATATTAGCCCTCTGTCAGATATAGGGTTGATGAATGGTGGAGAAACACTTAAAGAAATGTTCAACGTCTTTAGTCATCAGGAAAATGCAAATTGAAACAACCATGATATTTCACCTTACACCCTTCAGAATGGCTAAGATCAAAAAGTCAAGTAACAACACATACTGGAGAGGATGTGGAGAAAGGGGAACCCTCCTCCACTGCTGGTGGGAATGTGAACTTGTACAACTACTTTGGTAATCAATCTGGCACTTTCTCAGACAATTAGGAATAGCACTTCCTCAAGATCCAGCTATACTACTCCTAGGCATATATTCAAAAGATGCTCAAGTATACAACAAGGACATTTGCTCAGCCATGTTTGTAGCAGCCTTATTTGTAATAGCCACAAGCTAGAAACAGCCCAGATGCCCCTAAACTGAGGAATGGATACAGAAACTGTAGTATATATATGTATAAATGAATTATTATTCAGTGATAAAAAACAAGGAAATCATGAAATTTGCAGATAAATGGTGGGAACTGGAAAAGATCATCCTGAGAGGTGTCCCAGAAGCAGAAAGACACACAGGGTATATACTCATTCATAAGTGGATATTAAACATATAGTATAGGATAAACATACTAAAACCTGTACAACTAAGGAAGCTAATCAAGAAGGAAGGACTCTGGCTAAGATGCTCAATCCCCACTCAGAAAGGTACCGGGAATGAATATCAGAGGAGAGAGAAAACAGGGAACAGGACAGTAGCCTACCACAGAAGGCCTCTGAAAGTCTCTACCCTGCAGGGTATCAAAGCAGATGGTCAGACTTATGGCCAAACTTTGGGCAGAGTGCAGGGAGTCTTATGAAAGAAGTGGGAGACAGTAAGACCTGGAGAGGACAGGAGCTCCACAAGGGGAGCAACAGATTCAAAAGTCTGTGCACAGGGGTCTTTTCTGAGAGTGATACTCCAGCCAAGGACCACTCATGGAGATGCCTGGAACCCCTGCACAGAGGTAGCACATGGCAGTTCAGTGTCCAAGTGGGTTCATAGTAATGGGACAGGGACTGTCTCACACAGAAAGTGATTGGCCTGCTCTTTGATCACCTCACCCTGAGGGAGGAGCAGCCTTACCAGGAAGAGGAAGACAATGCAGCCACTCCTGATGAGACCTGATAGATAGGATCAGAGGGAAAGGGAGGAGAACCTCCCTTATCAGTGTACTGGGGGAGGGTCATGGGTGAGGAAGAGGTAGGGAGGGTAGGATTGGGAGGGGACGTGGGAGGGATCTACATGGAGATACTAAGTGAATAAACTGTAATTAATAAAAACAAAAATATTAAAAAATAATTCATTCATCAAAACATTAAAAAGGCAGATTCCATCTCTTCACACATTTTAAAATTTTATTTGTTTAATCACTTTATACTCCAATCCCACTCCTCTCACTCCTTTCCTTCCCTTCTCCTCTTGGTTTCGCAGGAAAGAGGAGGCCCTCCTCAGGGTTCCAGGATGGTTACCTGTATTCTACCTCTCTGAGCCTCCTTTATTCTGGGAGGCAGCTGCTCCCTCCCTGCAATGACTTTTCCCCAGCACTGCCCTCCTCTTCACCAACAGACAAGAGCAAGGGGACCTGAAATCTCAGTGTGGAGTCCATTGCATCCCAGCCTCCTTAGCTTCCCATCACTCAGTCCTCAGAGTCACCCTCTGACATACATAACATTATTAGTCTTTCTACTGAGCAAACAGGAAAGCTTGCGTTATGGAGGAGCCAACTCATGTGGCAAAGAAGAAAGGGGGTTAATATTCACACCCATGGTAGAGAGCAGCCTGGCATACTCAAATCACTGGGTTCAGCATTCAGCATTGAAAACAATATCCTAACAACCTGAAACACACAGAGATGCGCGCGCGCGCGCACACACACACACACACACACACACACACATCTGTGCAAGGCACAAATTTCCAAACCAGGTCTACCTCTTTTCTACCTCAGTGTACCTTCCAGGAATGTTTTTAAAGGAATGTGCAAATAGACTCTTTGAGGTACTCCTGAGTTGAAGGACTCATTTGAATTTCAGAGGAATGTGATTCCTCTTCTATTCTTAGCTTTTTTTAGTCTCAGAAACATGTGGGAAAGCATAACGCCATTTGTAACCCAGATGGACCAGGCCCTAAAAACACATAAAATGGACTTAGGTTACTGTAAACTACAAGTGACATCTCTCATGAGGAAGGATTTAATAAACTTAGAGGCAATGCTCCAGATTCCGGTGAGAAGCATACAGGACAAATAATCATCATTTCTGGGTGATACGGGCCATACAATTCTCTACAAATTGCAAATGCTCATCAGACTTTAAACTACACCCTTTCCCACCATTCCTGGGGGGTGAGGGAGACTAGTAAACATCTCCTTTCTTTGTAGGTTAAGACTCTGTGTTAACTTCCCTGGATTCTCCAGTACTCATCTCTGTTCACAAGGACCTTTGCTCTCTAAAATTCCTTTTTTAGCACAGAGCAGTTATAGCCCTAGACTATGCATGAGACACTAGAGGGACATGTTGACTTCCAGATTCCTGGGCTTTGGCACAGACACTCAGGCCAGGCCTTCTGGATACTAAACCTGCATGTGCACCTTAGAGACCCTTATCAGTAAGACTCCAGTGAGCCAGAACCCCATGAAGTCCCCTCCAAGAAAAGCCAAATACTTTTGTGACTGTGCTTGCATTTAAGCTGGGGGAGTCTCCTCTGAGTGATACTTAAGACTTTCATAACCCCAGGCCCAAGCAATTGTCTCCATGCTCTTGGCTGTGCTCAGGGTCCAGGGAGGGGTCTGCCTGCTCTGAGAAACCTAGGCTGGGTTGTAATACAAGCCAAGCTTTCAGCCCCCCCTAATTCTGTCCCTTCTGGGTGATAGGTCCTGAGAACACAAAGGGCAAACTCAGGTCATATTTGTACAGATAGCTCTGTCAACCTTTCCACCAAAGTGAAGTCAAGACGCTAAAAGGGGGCAAGCTTGAGCCAGCTGTACTTCTCATGCTATTTTTTCCTAAGAAGAAGCCCATTATTTTTTTTACTATTCTTATAATGCTTTTAATACTAAATCTAATTCATTACTTCTCTTAAAACTACTTTTCTTCTGCCCTATTCTTGTTAAAGCTTTTGGTAATCTATCAAAAATATATTTCCTTGAATAGTTAATTGTGCTGTTTCAGGAATCATAGAGAAAAATAAAAAAACTCATTAATCCAGCCCCATAACCGTGACCAAAAAAGTGTAGAGACCCTAGACTGCGTCTTTTTGACTTAGGTGGTCAGGAAGACCTGCTATTGACCTCCAGGGAACGAATTTCCAAAGAAAGCATATCTCCTGCCCTGTAGCATAATCTATTGATATACTACACTGGCGACACTGGAGTGGGTGTAGCAGGAAGACACACTTGTGAACCGCTAACAGTATTCCAAGCAGAAGGGCATGAGTGATATATGGTAGTGGAATGTGCCACAGCCAGCAGGAAAGGAAGGGGAAAAGGTATTTTGTCTCCCCTGTACTGTCATAGCAGTGTCCATGCTTCTTCACTGCAGTATCTGTCCTTTCACAAACCACAAATGCTGGTGGTTATATTGTCATATATGTGGCCATGTCTTCCTTTTCCCACTGCGACCAATAAACCTTCCAGAATATCCAGAGCACTCTGTGGTCTCCTCCCTAGAAGTGTGCTGCTAACCTTCCTTTTCTCATTGATCCTCTGTGTGAATCTGCAAGGAGCTCTGCCTTTTCTTCCTCATTTGGTCATGAATGTTTATGTCATTAGAAAATACAGTATTTTGACTTGCCTAGTTTTAGAATCTGTTTCCAAAACTTTTAATAAATGCATCTGTTTATATATATGTGGGTGTGCATGGTTGTGCCATAGCTTGTGTGGGGGCCAGAAGACAACTTGCAGAAGTTGGTTGGCTCTTTCAACCATGTCATTCCAGTGGTCAAACTCATGTTGTCAAGCTTGGCAACAAGTGCCTTTACTCAGTGAGTCACTTCTTCATCTCTTGGTTTTCAAGTTTCTATGCCTATGCTTTTTCTTCAATGGTTAGATTTCTGGGATTTTGGTTTGGTTTGGTTTCTTTTGGTTTGATATACTTTGGGTTGTTTGGTTTACTGTTTTCTGTGTGCTTGTGTGACGATGTGAATCTGTGTGTGTGTGTGTGTGTGTGTGTGTGTGTGTATGTGTGTCTAAACCTCCCCTTTTGGATGGTGTGGGTATTGAACCTAGGGCCTCATATGTGTGAGGGAAACATTTTAATTCATTTAAAATGTTTACTCCCTTCCTCCATCTCTTCTTTCCTACTTTTCCTTTATCACTTTTTTGAAACAAGTTCTCATGAAGTTCAAGCTTGCTTCTTTTTTTGTTTATTATTATTAGTTACATTTTATTAGCTCTGTATCCCACTCCCTTATTCCCTCCCAATCCCACCCTACCTCCCTCAGCTTCTCCCTGCCCCTTTCCAAGTCCACGGATTGGGGAGGACCTCCTCCCCTTTCATCTGGCCCTGTTTTATTAGTTATCTTCAGGGCTGGCTGCAAAGTCCTCCTCTGTGGCCTAACAGAACTGCTCCTTCCTTGGGGAATGGGGAGTCAAAGAGCCTGCCATTGAGTTTCTGTCAGAGATAGTCCCTGTTCCCCTTACTATGGGAAACCAATTGGTTATGGAGCTACCATGAACTTCGTCCGAGTAAAGGTTCTAGGTTATATCCATACATGGTCCTTGGTTGAAGAAACAGCCTACAGATTGGGAAAAAATCTTCACCAACCCTTTATCTGACAGAGGGCTAATATCCAGTATATATAAAGAACTAAAGAAGTTGAAAAGTAACAAATCAAGCTTGCTTCTTACTCCTGCTCTCCCAGCTTCCACCTTTTTTAAATGTATTTATTTATTTATTTATTTATTTATTTATTTATTGCAGTTTATGCACTTTGTATCCTGACACTAGCTTCCTCACTCATTCCATCCATATCTCACACTCCTTCCCTCTTCTTCACCCTTGCCCCTCCCCCAGTCCACAGATAGGGGAGTACCTCCTCCCTTTCCATCTGATCCTAGTCTATCAGTTCTTATCAGGAGTGGATGCATTGTCTTCCTCTGTGGCCTGGTAAGGTCTCACCCCTCGTAGGTGAATGTGATCAAAGAGCAAGTCACTGAATTCATGTCAGAGAGTCCCTGTTCCCATTATTAGGGAACCCACTTGGACGCAGTGCTGTCTTGGCTACCTCTGTGCAGGGGTTCTAGGTTATCTTCACAAATGGTCTTTGGTTGGAGTATCAGTCTCAGAAAAGTTCCCTGTGCCCAGATTTTTTTCCTGCTGTTTGGTTTTGTTTTGTTTTTTGGGTTTTTTTTTTTGTTTTTTTTTTTTTTTTTTCTCTCCTTGTGGAGCTCCTTTTCTCTTCAGGGCTTTCTATCTCCCCCTTCTTTCATAAGATTCCTTGCACTCTGCCCAAAGTTTGGCTATGAGCGTCAGCCTCTGCTTTGATTCTTTCAGAGTCCCTTTGTGGTAGGCTCCTGTACTGTTTTTTCCCTCTTCCGATGTCCATCGCATTTGCCTTTCTGAATGAGGCAGGGTCCTTCCAGGGTCTTCCTTTTTTGATTAGCTTCTTTAAGTGTACATATTTTAGTATGATTATCCTATATTGTATGTCTAATATCCACTTATATGTAAGTATATACTGTGTGTGTGTTTCTGCTCCTGATATACCTCACTCAGGATAACCTTTTCTAGTTACTACCGTTTGCGTGCAAATTTCATTATTTCCTTGTTTGGAATTGCTGAGGAGTATTCCTTTGTGTAAATGTACCAAAATTTCTGTATCCATTCCTCAATTGAATTACAAAATGGCTGGTGGATCATTGGAATCAATGAGAAGACTCAGAAATAAACCCAAACACTTATGGGCACCTGATTTTGACAAAGATGCCAAAACCATACAATGAAAAAAGATAGCATCTTCAACAAATGGTGTTTGTCTAACTGGATATCTACATGTAGAAAAATGAAAATAGATCCATACTTATCACCCTGCACAAAACTAAAGTCCAAGTGGATCAAAGACTTCAATATAAAAACAAACACACTAAACCTATTAGGAGAAATAGTAGGAAAGAGCCTTGAACTCATTGGCACAGGAGACAACTTTCTGAACAGAACACCAACAGCACAGGCTATAAGCTCAACAATCATTGAATGGGGCCTCATGAAACTGAAAACTTCTGTAAAGCAAAGGATGCTGTCATCAGAACAAAACAACAACCTAAAGATTGGAAAATGATCTTCACCAACCCTATATCTAGCAGAGGGCTAATATCCACAATAAATAAAGAACTCAAGAAGTTAAACAGTAACAAATCAAGCAATCCAGTTAAAAATTGGAGTACAGAGCTAAACAGAGAATTCTCTATAAAGGAATTTCAGATGGCAGAAAAACACTTAAATAAATCCTCAACATCCTTAGCTATCAGGGAAATGTAGATCAAAATGACCCTATTTATGGTTGTGAGCCTAGCTTTTAACTCCTGAACCATCTCTCCAGTCCTAAAACTGTTTAGCCCAGGCTGACCTTGAACTCATGATCCTTCTGCCTCTGCCTCCTTCAGTAAATTCTACTGGTGTACTCCATCACAACCAGCATCAAACCAAGTAATAAAATTAAAAAATGTGGTATAGAGCTAAACAGAAATTTCTCTGTAGAGGAATATAGAATGGCAAATAAACAGTTAAAGAAATGTTTAGGAGTGGTATAACTGGATCTTGAGGTAGCACTATTCCTAATTGTCTGAGAAAGCACCAGATTGATTTCCAAAGTAGTTGTACAAGCTATAACACATCTAGGCATATATCCAAAAGATGCTCAAGTATACAACAAGGACATTTGCTCAACCATGTTTGTAGAAGCTTTATCTGTAATAGCCAGAAGCTGGAAAAAAATCCAGATGTCCCTCCATGGAGGAAAGGATACAGAAATTGTGGTACATTTACACAATGGAATACTATTCAGCAATTTAAAAACAAAGAAATCATAAAATTTTCAGGCAAATGGTGGAAACTAGAAAAGATTTTGCTGAGTGAGGTATCCCAGAAGCAGAAAGACATGCAGGGTATATACTCACTCATAAGTGGATTTTAGACATATAAGATAAACATACTAAAATCTGTACATCTAAAGAAGCTAATCATGAAGGAGGACTCTGGGTAAGATGCTCAGTCCTCATTCAGAAAGGCAAAGAGGATGGGTATCAGAAGAGGGAGAAAACAGGGAACAGGACAAGAGCCTACCACAGAGGGCCTCTGTAAGATTCTTCCCTGCAGGGTATCAAAGCAGATGTTGAGACTCATAGCCAAACTTTGGGCAGAGTGCCGGAATCTTATGAAAGAAATGGGTGATAGAAAGAACTGGAGGGAACAGGAGCTCCACAAGGAGAGCAACAGAACTGAGAAATCTGGACACGGGGGTCCTTTCTGAGACTGATACTCCAACCAAGGACCGTGCATGGAGATAACCTAGAACCCCTGCACAGATGTAGCCCATGGCAGTTCAGTGTCTAAGTGGGTTCCCTAGTAATGGAAACAGGGACTGTCTCTGACATGAACTGATTGGTTTGCTCTTTATCACATCCCTCTCGGGGGTGGGGGAATGATGCAGCCTTACCAGTCTACAGAGGAAGGCAATGCAGCCACTCCTGATGAGACCTAATAGACCACGCTCAGATGGAATGAGAGGAGGACCTCCCCTATCAGTGGACTGCAGGAGGGGCATGTGTGGAGAAGAGAAAGAGAGGGTGGGTTTGGGAGGGGAAGAAGGAGGGAGCTACGGGGCAGGGAGGGACAAAGTGAATAAACTGTAATTAATAAAATAAAAAATTAAAAGAGAAAATATGATTAAAAAAAACTTGTGACAACACATGCTGGTGATGATGTGAAGCAAAAAGAACACTCCTCCATCGCTGGTAAGAGTGCAAAACTGTACAACCACTTTGGAAATAAATTTGGCAGTTTCTCAGAAAATTGAGAATAGTTCTATCTCAGGACCCAACTATACATCTCCTGGGAATATACCCAAAAGATGTTCCACCATACCCCAGGACACTTGCTCAACTATGTTCATAGTAGCTTTATTTGTAATAGCAATTGGAAACACCTAGATGTCCCTCAACTGAAGAATGGGTAAAGGAATTGTGGTACATTTACACAAAGAAATATGACTCAGCTACTAAAAACAAGGAAATCATGTAATTTGAAGGCAAATGGATGGAACTAGAAAAAGTCTTTCTGAGTGAAATAACCCAAAACCAGTAAGACATACATGGTATGTATGTGAGTACATGGTATGTACTCATTTATAAGTGAATAATAGCCATAAAGTACAGGATTACCATGCTACAATCCACAGACCCAAAGAAGCCAAGGAGGGCTCAGGAGAAGATGCGGAATCTCACTCAGAACAGGGAGTAAAACAGACATCTGAGTAGATGGAGGGAGGGAAGTGGGTAAGGTATGGGGTAGGGAAAGCAATGGGAGTGGGATTAGGTGTGCAGAGAGCAGGAGTGGGGGTGGGTTGAAGGGAGGACCAGGAGAAAGACAGAAGTCAGTGGGGTAGGGGCACCTCTGAGATAGGGGAGGTTCCTGGGAATCTATGTTAAAAAAAAAATAAAACAAACAAAAAACACCTCTAGTGCCAGGCATACCTCCTTTTAAATTGTTGATCAGGGTAGACAATGAACCCCCCCAGACAATATAACCTATTGCCGTTATCCAGGTGGAAGGCTTCAGCTTGTGTAAAGTTGACATAAACTAGCCAGCACAAGGCTTAGTTAGTCAATACAAAGGAATTAGTGCCCAGGACTGCAAGCCTAGCCCACTATACATGTGTGATGAAGCCGGAACCCTAGATGAGAAACGACTGGGGACACTTCCCTAAACCAGTATAATTTCTAGTTGTATTCTAAATATGGAACATCATACCCATGCAAAGTGTGACTCCCACCCCTTTCAGTGGTTGGGATGAGAAGGGGCCCACAGGCTCATATGTTTCAAAGTTTAATCCCCAGATGATGTTGGAAAGTATTAGACCTTGGATGAGGCCTTGTTGTGGGTGGAGTGTCACTGGGGCCGGGCTTTGTGCTTTCAAAAGTCCATGCCATTCTCTCTCTCTCTCTCTCTCTCTCTCTCTCTCTCTCTCTCTCTCTCTCTCTCTCGCACGCACGCACGCACGCACGCACGCACACACACACACACACACTTTGAGACTAACTTTCTCATCTGTCTTCTAAAATCTGTATGTTGCAGTTTCCTTTGCAAATAGACAATATGGCAAATGCTTTGTTGCAAGACACAGGATGTGGAAGGGGCTCCAGCCCCCATAGCAAGTTTGAGGACAGGCTGCAGGTGCCTGGGAACCAGTGTGTGCTTGCTGCACAGAAGTACATGGCTGAGTCTCCAGGCTGAGTGTCTGTGATGTGCAGGGAGAAGCATTTGGCTTTCTTATCCAATAAAATGGTGAGCCTTTGGTTCTGCTTTCTGTCCACGAATGTCTATCACAAGGTGAGGACCCTTTCCAGCTTTTTTCTTGTACCAAGGGAAGTATAAGGAAGCACTGTCTGTGTAAGTGCAGTTGATGACAGCGCTGCCTCCCTCTCGAACACTCAGGGAAGAAGGGTGCTGCTCCACCTGCTCTCCGAGGCTCTCCCCTACACAGAAAGAAAAACAGAAAGGAGGAGGACAGTCAGCAGCACTCTGCTGAATTCTTTGTCTAAGATACCGAGAGGGAACTGTGTGAAGTGGATTTCCCACGGAAGCCTAAGAAATGTCCACCACTATTTTCTCGTGGTCCCAGATCTTCAACTCACAGTTCATCCACAGCCACAAGAAAGCGACTACAGTAGGAATGGATGGCTTCATTGCTCTTCCTGCCTGGGTCAATGCAGACTTGCAATCTCTTGACAAGCAAGCTATTTGTATCTCCAGGTTGTCCCCTTTTCTTCTTATGTAATCAAATCAGCCAATAAGAAAACAAATGTTTCTCTCTCACCTATTCCTTCAGAATGCAATGACAAGAGCTTGCTGCATGCTTTTCATCAGCTGCGGCCTCCTGCAACCTTGTGGACACATCATGTTTTGAGTAAATTTGCAGAGATTGGGAGGGATTGAATTTCTGAGTCATTACTAGCAAACTAGAGAGAGATACATTCTCTTGTAGCCATTGAACAACAAGCTGAGTTAAAACATTTAAAATCAAAATGTCACTATGATTCATCCTTATGGACAAAGGAAAGAAAAATTTTAACTTTCAGTCAATATCAAGTTTTCTGGACAACAGAATGTTAAATTTGGAGGGGGTGAGTATAGCAGAAAGGACAGGTGGGGGGAGGGACAGCTAACATGGAGGATGTTTGAAAATTGTATTTTTGTGAGTGTGTGTGAGAGAGACAGAGAGGAGAGAGAGAGAGAGAGAGAGAGAGAGAGAGAGAGAGAGAGAGAGAGAGAGAGAGACTAAGTAAATTATTCTACACAAAGCCTAATACTTCCCCCAGGAACAATAGATTGCAAAATAAAAAGTCTGGTACCAAGTATGGGACACATCCTCTAAAGCTGTTGGTCTGGGTGGTCATAGAGACCCTAAAACAATTACCTGTTGCCATTGCTCTTGGTTACCCTCCAGAACTTGATAACAGGATCAAGTTGTTGAAGACACGACACATTTTGGTCACAGGACTTAGAGACATCAAGCCAGTACAACTCAGGAGACTTCCTCCCTGCTGGCTACATTTTATAGTGTTAGGAAGTGCGACTCAGGCTGCTAGGGGAGAAAAGTCAACAACAGTCTTAACCAGCTGTGAGCACTGAGAGCTGCAATAATGACCAGCATGGCAAGACACAGATCTGCCTTGGATGCAGGAGTGGAATGAATGTTATGGGATGGCCAACCACGTTCTGATTAGATTGCAGGCTCTTCACAGCAGAAACATGCATGGCTGCTACTGTAAACCTGGCCAAGAACCTATGCCTATGGAGCTAATAGGCCCAAGGGGAAGCTACTGCTATCATTTTGCTAAATGGATGAAGTATCAAACTTCCCTCTATGTTCACCATATCCATAGATCAGTGTGGCAGCCAATCCTAATTAGAGAAACATGTGTGTGTGATGTAGAGGTAGCTAATACATATACTCACAACTGGTCGCAGTGCTAAGATTAAATGTCTGCAGAGTGCACAGCTATAATCATCACATCTATATAACAGCACTTCCCCCAGAAGGCTCAGAAGACATCAGAAAAGGTTGTGTAGGATGGTTCTAAGAGCCATAGGTCAGGGATGAAATAGTGACATCAGGATATGACAGAACTGTTGCACTCAGGATGCTGTGATTGCCTGAACAAGAAGACCTGAATGTAACTAAGCCAGTCAGCTTAGTCACATGGAGGAGGGGCTCATGAGTCCCCACACCCTGCTGAGGAGTTATTAGCAGTTGTTAGCTGCTAGGGGAGAGAGTCAGGTTTTCTTCAGTAGTGTGATATGGTGTAGCTTCATCATGTTTAAGTAAACGGAAATTAACACAGAGACCCACAACCAGCCAAGATAGTGAGATAAGACACTGCAAAGTGACCAGCCAAAAACTGGACATCTGTGTTACATCCTTCCTCCCGAGGCTCAGGAGTTATTGCAGAAGAGAAAGTGGAAAATGCAAGAGTGGAGGTGGTGGGTGACTACAAAGCGTTTTCCAAACACAGCGGGAAGTTGTACATGTGAACCCAGAGTGGCTGGTACAGCATGCTCGAGACCTGTGCACGTTCATGGCAGACACAAACTCCAGCACTTTCTCCTTTTCTGTACCTTTTTTTTTTTTTTTTTTTTTTTTACTTTTTTTGCTCATCTGTTTATTTTTGTTTCTTGCACTCTCTGGAAAAATATTGGATATAAAGGAAATTGAAATACTTTCATGGTCTGTGAAATTTGACAGCTTTTACTTAAAGATATTAAAATTTCCCAACTTCATATACCCAGGTGAAAATGGAAGTTGATAAAGGCTCTGATTGTGAGAGAAGGTGCAATCATGTTCTCAGTATTGCAGCTGGCCTTGTGTTTGTTACTTCTTATTTGTTTACTGTAACTACAGTTTATCAGCCAAACTGATGAACTCTGAAATCTATAAGCTATACAGCTGATAGGTATCTTTCAACAAGCCACTGAGATTGAGTTAAAAAATAGTAACTCAAGAAAAGAAGACACACCCAAGGAAGTGAAAAATATATGGAATATTTTTAGAGTCATCTTGTGGGAAGGATAAAAGAAGAACATGGAATGTAGAAAAATATATTATTTATACAGTAATATAAACACATATATACCTTATATAGCAAGGGGGTTCTTCTAAGAACAAAAGTATGTATTTCCTTAAGTGTTCAGTGAAAATATGACATCTTGCAATGCAACAGAAGACAGACTGAAAATAAAAAGAATATCATCATAGGCATCAAGAACACCAGAATTTTAGAATTGAAAACATCTTAATTTAAGTAATACATGTAATACTTACATTAATTAAATATTAAATATATATGAATACATACTAATGTAAGTAAACAAAACACATGTAAATTACTTTTAATAAAAATTTTAAATCTTTCTGTCAGCTATTTGAGACAAAAAACAAAGTGAAACCTGAATACATTGAATGGGATTTGTGTTGGTCAGTGTTTCCTGTACTTGCCACAAAACAGAAAATGAGATTGTCACAGAAATGCCTCCATTGGACAGGACAACAGGCATATCTGTGGAGAATTGTTTTGGTTGTTGCTTGATGTACAATGTGTTTGACGGCACCTTTAGGCAGGTCCCCCTGGCTTACGTAAGAATGGAGAGATGGCTTAGAGGCTGAGAGAACTGGTTGTTCTTCCAAAGGTCCTGAGTTCAATTCCCAGCTGCCACATGGGGGCTCACAACCATCTATAATGAGATCTGGTGCCCTCTTCTGGTGTGCAGGCACACGTGCAGGCAGAATATTGCATAAATAATAAATAAAACTTAGAAAGGAAGAAGGAAGGAAGGAAGGAAGGAAGGAAGGAAGGAAGGAAGGAAGGAAGGAAGGAAGCAGAAGCAAACCAGTAAACAGCATTCCTCTATCTTCACTTACTGACTCCATGATGGATTGGTGGCTGTAAGATGAAATAAACCTTTTCTACCCAAGTTTCTTTTGATCAGTGCTTTTCACAATGGAAAGAAAACAAGGACAAAAATTGATACCAGAGACTAGATGATGAAAGTGACCATGCTGCTTTTGTGGAGGATTATAAAAGGATTTTGGAGTCTTTGACTGGAAAAGCCTTTAGTACTCAGAACTTAATGGGCTTCTATGGGAGGCTGGAAGAAAAGGATACTGAAAAAGCAGCCATTTGAAGTTTGACATGCACAGTATCAGAGGAAAATCAAGATGCAGTCAGGACCATTCGTGTTACATGTTTGAATTAAGTATCTGTGAAAGTGAAGCCTTCTTTGCTTTACAGGGACATCAGATGCTAGTTAGATAGAGCTGAAAAATCAACTGTGCTAAGTAAGCAAACAGTGTTCCTGAGGCAAACTATTCTGGGAAGTGTTTTCTCAAGGTCATGACACAGATGCTTTGGTCCAGAGGTATATATGACACTGTACATCAACCTGCAACAGTATTTCTCAAGTGTGTGTGTGTGTGTGTGTGTGTGTGTGTGTGTGTGTGTGTGTATGGGTGTGTGTGTAAATGTTTCCCACATGAAACTGTTTTTGAAAGTGTGAAGGGGTCATGAAGAAGTAGCTGAGGTTTGGTGCTGTGTAGCCAGGTCAGAATCTGCCTGAAGAGAGGCTATTGTTGAAGGTCCAGCCTCAGTTCCAATGGCGATCACAGCATATTGAAGATGCCAGGGCCAAGAAGTGACCACCAAGAACACTGGCAGCTGTGGGTGGGAGCCAGACTGAATCTATGAGACAACCTGCTTAGGCTGCTGATGGCAGAACTGAAGAGGTGTGCTTGCCCAAGGCCTTAGGAGCCCAGAAGATCATGAGTGAGTCCCAGACAGTGGACCCTGAGCTATTCATGCTGTTGGGTTTGGGGTTTGCAATTATGTAATTGCAACTTGCCCTAGTTCTTCCCTCTTAGATTAAGAACAGTTGAGAAACTGAGCTTTTAAAAAGACATTGGATGTTCTATCATTTTGTTTTGTGAGCCTTGGATTTAACAGCTGACACATTTCTTCAGCTCAGGTTGAAAAAAATTTTAAGACGCTTTTAAAATGTGTAACTTTTAATGTTTTACATTCTTAGATTAGCATGAGATCTTAGGGAAAAAAGGAAACAAATCATATACTTTGATAGTGAGATATTTGTGTGTCAAGTTCACAAGGGGTGAACTTTCCTGGTTATTTTTTGTCAAGTTAACACAAGCTAGTGTCATCTGGGAATAGGGAATTGAAGCTGAGGATTCGCCTCCATCAGGTTTTCCCGAGGGCATGTTTATGTGTATTTTTTTATACATTTTATAATGTGTACATTCAGTAATTGGACTTTGTTCATACAGTTGTATGACCATTATTACTTGCTATCACACCCATTTCCCTGACATCTCAGCTCACTAACTCTAGATAGATAGAAAAAAATAATGTGTTTGTAGAGTTGTCTATACTGTACAATGCATAGCATCTGAATCAGTCAGAGCTCTCCAGAAGAGGAGAAACTCTGTGCACAGTGGCTTTTTAGTTGGTTCCAGATCCAGCAAGCTGATAACAAAGAAAACCCATCACAGCATCTTCACTTTTTTTTAGGGGATAATTTATTTTATTATGTATCAGTATGCTATCAATTTTATTACTGCAAAATATCCCTTGGAACATATAGGATGTCTTCCCATTCATCTAGTGATAGGCATTAAATTATTCTACTTTGGGGCTATCATGACTAATTCTGGCCTGAACATTTTGGTACAGCTTTGTCTGTGGATATGATGTCCATTATCTTCAGAATAAAAATGGAAGTAGAGTTACTATTTTACTCTGCTAACATTTCTGGCACTGAGCTCAGTGAATCTTCAGGAAAATTTCCTCCACACAATATCTGAAAAGATCCAGGGGTCATAAATGAGTTAAAAATTTGTCAGGGTTTCATGGTAAAACAAGTGATTAAATCTACAGTGGAAACTTAAAGACTAGCAAGACCAACTGTACAAATTAGATTAAGAATAAAATTAAAATTAGAATTTAAGAATATAAATATCTCTGTCTGGCAATTCCTGACACAGAAGATTCCACATTCAAGGCTATCTGTTAACACAGATGGCTCCTATCTGAAGCCACAACCTGCCACGCTCAAGCAAAACTGTCAGCACAAACAGCTTCTATTTGTGACTACAGAGACTGAACTAAAGCCTGAAAAGCTACAAATGAGCCCCGTGTCCATACATCCTTCCCTGTTCAACCTCTACAGAAGCCTAAGCCTTACCCCATGCCATGGTGCACAATCTCCACCAGTGCAAAGAGTGTTTTGCCCTTCCTTCTCTCTATTCAAGGACAATCTTCCCCTGCTGAGATTGGAGTTGTGCCCTTGCTTCTTTTCTCCATCATCATATTCCATTCACGATCTAACAAGAATGTAATAATTAGAAAGCCTATTGTTCACTGATGTCTCCCCACATGCCTGGATGATTTCATGTGAAAACTAGACTGCATTGGTACTCAGCCTAGAACCTCTTTTCCAGGTGTAGCCAGTCTTCAGTTCCTGTGATGAATGGCTACTCTTGCCTCTACATGGCTCCTTGTGTACTATGACAATGAGAATCGTCACTGTCCAGTACCACACAACTCTTCCTCAAGAAAGAACACAGCCAAAGATCATTTTATTTGTGGGCACAATAGTCTGGCCAACTGCCTCAAAGTAGAAATGTCTGTGTGGTGGAATTTATACCCCAAAGGTCCCTAAAAAATCAGGCTGAATTGAAGCAACAGCCATATCACTTCCAAGCCCAGCCTCCTCTGTCCCAGTCTGCTTTCCTCAAGTATTCATGGACAAAAGAATTCCAAGTTCAAATTCTGCTTCTAGAAACTCAATCAAAGGCAATGCATTATTATTTTTAATCTCAAACAAATATTGAAATGCTTATCATGCCAAATCCCATAGCAAAATACCCTAAATCATCTACTTTTCTGTTACTGTGATAAAATACTGAGGCCAAAAGAAACTTATGGACGATCTTATTTTGGCTCACAGCTCCAGAAGAACAAGAGTCTATCTTGGAGGGAGGAAGACAGGACAGCAAGCTAGAGCAGGAAGCTGAGAGATCACATCATCAGTCAACAGTTTGAAGCAGAGAGAGTCAACTAAAGTAGGGTGGGACTCTACTGCTCAAAGCTCAGCCCTAGTGACAAACTTCCTTAGCAAGGCCACACCTCTAGTATGTCCCACCCGAACAGTGCTACCACCCGGGAACCATGTAGTAAAAACGAGGATCATTTTCACCCAAACCACCACAGAACTCTCAGTAACAATTTCAGTATCCGCTGGTTTCCACCTTCCACCTTCCCGATGGTGAGTGCACTCTGTCACGAACAATTCCACATTTGGCTAAGGCTGAGGATCTGGTTTGCTTCCATGTATGTGGACCTATCTGCATTGCCCACGTGGCACGCCTGGGTTGGCTACCCAGAGGCTATTTAAGCTGTGGGCTGGCTTTCCCCAGGGTCCGAGGATTGTTCAAGGTTTCTGAATAAACTGCATTGAAAAAAAAAAGAATAAAAAAAAATTAAATACGTTTAATTAAATTAAATAGATTTTTATTCAAAAAAAAAAAAAAAACAATTTCAGTATCCAAATTGTAACCATATCCTTGCCAGAAAGCCAGAAATTATACAATAAAAAACTGAGCAAAGTTGTAAATATTTTTATTCTAGCTCCAGTTTTTATTCTTCCTCAATGCCATTTCAATTTTTCTTTATATTTAAGATAATAAACAGATACATAATGAAATATCTTATCTAGCCCCTCCAGGTTCCTACTTCCAATACATATATCCTTAATTAAGAATGATTATCCCTTAGGGCTGGCAAGATAGATGTCTCAATGGTTAAGAAAACTGGTTTCTCTTCCAGGATACTTGAGTTCAATTCCCAGCACCCACACAGCAGCTCACAGCTCTCTGTAACCTCGGTTCCAGGGGGCATTACATCATCACACAAAGAAATTACAGGCAGACAAAGCACCAACGTGCATAAAATAAAATATAAAGAAAAAGAATGATTACTCCTCCCTTTATATCTATTTCCCACAGGAAAATATAATGCCTTGTGGGTATAACTTCTGAAGTGTTTCACATCATTCTGCCATGGTCTGGAGATATTACTCAATCTCCACTTCTAAACAATTGGGAATGTATAGAAAATCCTAATTCTGTTGCATCCTTTTCGTAAGTGTGTCTGTGAACACACCTAACCAAATATCCAATCCCTTCTATACAGGTTTTTCAGGACCCATGGACTAGATAAACAGTGTCATCTTGAGATACTAAGGAAAAGAAGTACATTACAAACTCTAAGAAATATCTGCTACCATGAACATTTCCATGTATAGATGCATGATAAAAATCAGAACTACTGAATTAACTTGTGGTAAATCTTTAGTAAACACCAGAGTGAATATGCCATGTGAGGGAACTGTTCAGCATTTCAACTTAAAAAGTGATAAGTGGAGATGCATAGGGTGAAATGAGCTTATAATCCTGTATCTCAGTCAACCCTAAACATCTGGGAGAAGTGAAGGGCTCCTCGCCCCATCTCTCCACTAACCTTCTCTCTTTTACATAGGGTTGGGAGGTTGGAAAGGACGTAAGGCATACATACCCCATATAAAATAGAGTTTAAAAATGAGCACTACAGAAATCAGTGTGAAAGGGCCTCATAAACCTAAGAGAAAGTGCTATGTGGCCCACCAACAATTGCTCGTTATATATCTGAAGTACTCTATATCCTACTACAGAAATACTCGCTCAACTTGTTTATTGCTGCTCTATTCAAAATTGCTAGGTAATGAAGGCATCCTACATATTCATCAACAAAAAAATGAATAATAAGAATTTGGTGGAGATATATGCCTATAGATTAATACATACATAGGTAGATAGATTATAAATACATACATACATAAATGCACATGTGATAAATAGATACATAGATGATAGATAACAGATAAATAGACATGAAGACAAATAGATGAATATTATTCAGAAATAAAGTAAATGAAATTATAGAATTGGCATGATAAGGAACACAACTGGAAAATACTATAGAAAGTGAGTTACCCAGACTCAGAGACAAATGCATACAAACTTCAGCTTCTAATTTTTATTTTTATATATTCATGTATATATTCATGAATATGAGTGTGCGTAGACACCAAAAACTAGAAAGCAGCCCACAAGAGGGGAAAAAGGGAAAGCAATCTGGCGCTTCCTCAGACAACTAGGAATAGCACTTCCTCAAGATCCAGCTATACCACTCCTAGGCATATACCCAAAAGAGGCTCAAGTACACAATAAGGACATTTACTCACCCATGTTTATTGCAGCCTTATTTGTAACAGCCAGACTGGAAACAGCCCAGATGCCCCTCAGTGGAGATATGGATACAGAAATTGTGGTACATCTACACAATGGAATATTACTCAGCAATGAAAAACAAGGAAATCTTGAAATTTGCAGGTAAATGGTGGGATCTGGAAAGATCATTCTGAGTGAGCCATCCTAGAAGCAGAAAGACACACACCGTATATACTCACTCATATAGACATATAAGATAAACCTACTAAAATCTGTACACCTAAAGGAACTAATCAAGAGGGAGGACTCTTGCTAAAATGCTCAATTCCTATCCAGAAAGGCAAAGAGGATGGACATCAGAAGAAGGAGAAAAGAGGGAACAAGTCAGGAGTCTGACACAGAGGACCTCTGAAAAGCTCTGCCCTGCAGACTATCAATGCAGATGCTGAGACTTATGGGCAACTTTTGGGTAGAGTGCAGGAAATCTTAGGAAAGACACGGGAAACAGTAAGATCTGGAGAGGATATGGACTCCACAAGGAGAGCAACAGAACCAAAAAAAATCGGAGCACAGGAGTCTTTCCTGAGACTCATACTCCAACCAAGGACTATGCATGTAGATAACCTAAGATTTCTGTACAGATGTAGCCCATGGCAGTTCAGTATCCAAGTGGGTTCCATTGTAATAGGAACAGGGACTGTCTCTGACATGAAATGTTTAGCCTGCTCTTTAATTACCTCCCCCTGAGGGGGAAGCAGCATTACCAGGCCACAGAAGAAGACAATGCAGCCGCTCCTGATGAGACCTAATTGACTAGGATCAGAAGGAAGGAAAAGAAGACCTCCCCTATCAGTGGACTTGTGGAGGGACATGCATGCAGAGGGTGGAGGAAGGGAGGGATTGGGACGGAGGTGGATGAGAACCACAGGGGAGATACAAAGTGAAAAAAAGTGTAATTAATAAAGAATTTTTAAAAAACTAAAAAAAATGGCTCCCCTGCCAATCAAATATTTTAATCATCATTATTACCTAGAAAAGAGATAACAAAAACAACAGTTCTGAAAAAAAAAAAGATAAATGACTGGTAAGGTAATAGAACACATGATATGGAAGTGGAAGCAGGGATCCCGGGAGCAAAAAGGTTTGAGTGGGAATGGGGAACAGGATATGGCAGAGAGGATAAGCTGGGAGAAGAAACAACCAGAAGAAAACATGGATAATTTGCCCTAGTGGAACCTGCTACCTCGTAAGCTAGTTTATAAAAATTAGAAACCTAATAGTTTTTATTGAAAGATTTTAAAATTCAAGGAAGCTGTAGGGGTGATGGTGGTCTTTGGCATGACATGGTGAGTCTCATGGCCATGTGCTTGTGTTCCAACTCACCAAAGTATGCACATTAAGAGGGTGCACATTGTTGTATAACAATCAACATGTGAAAAATATTTTAACCAAACAAATAGTTGCCTTTCCCTTCAAGATTACTTGATTTTAAAATGTTAAAATAACTTTCCAATCAATCGAGCCCTTGCTGTTCTTGCTATTAATTCCCATTGCATACAGAATAGAAACAGAATTTCTCCACTGTGTGGTCTGAGCTCTCTATAAGGCATTTTGTGACCCACTATGTTTGTGAGCAGGCTGCAGGTGCATGGGGAGCACTGTGTGCTCACTGCACAGAGGTAGACAGCAGAGTCACTGGGCTGGGAGTCTCTGATGTGCAGGGTAACATGCAGGCTGGCTTTATTGAGGTGAGCTGTGAATCTGCCTTCTTCCTTGTCACCATTGGAGAAGATGGACATCAGTGCCTTGGGGCCTTGCCCGGAATGCTGTCTGTACCACCAGAAGTACAGAGAATTACGATCACTGAAAGTGCAGTTGAGAGAGGCCATGGCTCCCTCTGGGACACTGAGGGATTCTGGGTTCTGCTGCACCTTCTGCTGGCTGCTCACCCCTGTGCAGAAAGACAAAGGTCAGAGAAACAGGAATGGAGGTATAGGGATGTTAACACAACAGAATGCTTTTACAGCTGGCCTCCCACCCCTAACTGGAGATTAAAAACATCTGTGGTTCTATCATTAGCCTGGAACAGGCAAAAACTTTACATACCACACCTGGATCCCAAAGAAATTCCCAGACTTACAGCTTACTTGAAGCCACAGGACCACTAGTGAAACACTCAAGGATTTCATCTCTCCTCCCTCTTCACTTAGGATTCAGATCCTCAACTCTAAACTCATATGGTCACATTCAAAAGTTTCCACCTCTCCTGCTTCAGGAAACATGAAAAGCCACTTTGCTAGCAATGAGCAAAGTGACTAACTTCACCACCTCTGCAGCACCAAAACTTTCCTCCAGCCCTTTCTCCACCCCTCCCTCTTCTTCCTGCCCTCCTCTCTTCCCCCTTCTCTCCCACCCTAAGAAGACACTGCCATCTTGTGGACTCATGATAGTGACCAAAGAAATAATAAAACTGTAAACTCTTCTACTGTAGTTATTAAAAAGTAAAGTACTTGAAAGTTCAATTGGCATTTTAAAGAAACATTTGCCTTGAGTCTTGGTGGGGAGTGAGATAGTGTGTGTGTGTATGCACTCTGCAGATGTGGTTTTTTTTTTTTCTTAGTAATAATAAGTGCCACACACAGGCAGTCCCCTGCATTGGAAGACCACCTAGAAATGCCAGCCACAGAAATATGAGTGAGGTTTTTTCACACAGCATAAATCTAACCCTTGTCACCCCCATTCAAATCCATCTACAGACTTTACAGATGGCCTGGACAGACTGCTTATCTAGGTCATAGTCTAGAAAAGCCTGGAATTATTCATTTTATTTAGAGCCAGGAGCATGCTCATGTGTAAACAGAACTTTACTTGGCTTGACACAGGAGAGATGGAGCTGTGTTTAGAAACTCAACGAAAAAATAAAACTCAGGGAACTTGCTCATTTGTCTCATTTTTTATTCTCTCTACTTGAATAAAGCCCTGTTGAGTAGGAATTGATCATGAAAGTTGTAGATCTGGTTTCTCTCCCCTTTCCTCTTTCTAACTCTGCCTCCCCTCTCTACTCCCTTTCTCCCTTATCTCTCTTCTTCTCTAACACTTCCACTTTCTCCCACTCTACATTCCTAACATAGACATGAAGCCACATGTACCAGGGGAATGTCTGTGCCAGAGCTGAACTGGGTCCACAGAGAACAAGGCAGGAAACAACTGTCCTGCAGGAGTCTGTGAGAGCTCCACAACCAGCAGAGTAAAGATCTGTGGAGGCAAGAAAGCAATAGGATCAACACAGCCAAGGAGTTGGTTCATGCTTCAGTCCTCTGATATTGAGTAGTGTATTTTCAGGACACTTGATTTTTGATAAAGGAGCCAAAACCATACAATGGAATAAAGAAAGCATCTTCAACAAATGGTGCTGGTCTAACTGGATATCTGCATGTAGAAAAATGCAAATACATCCATGTTTATCACCGTGTACAAAATTCAAGTCCAAGTGATTCAAAGACCTCAACATAAAACTGGATACACTAAATCTGCTAGAAGAGAAAGTGAGAAATAGTGTCGGACACATTGGTAGAAGAGACAACTTCCTAAACAGAACACCAACAGCTCAAGCACTAAGATCAACAATTAATAAATGGGACTTCATGAAACTGAAAAGTTTCTGTAAGGCAAAGGATACTGTCAATAGAACAAAACAGCAGCAAACAAAATGGAAAAAAGATAACTTCACCAACCCTACATCCAACATAGGGTTAATAATATGTATGAAGACTCAAGAAATTAAACACCATAAACCAAATAACCCAAATAAAAATGGGATACAGTGCTAAAAGAGAATTCTTAGCAGAGGATCTCTAATGCCCAAGAAACACTTCAAGAAATGTTCAACATCATTTGTCATCAGGGAAATGCAAATCAAAACTATGAAATTTGGTCTTACACATATCACAATGGCTAAGATCAAAAACTCCAGATACAACACATGCTGAAGAGGATGTGGAGTAAGGGGAACACTCCTCCATTGCTGGTGAGAGTGAGAGTAAGAATGAGCCCTGAGAAAAAGCAGGAGTGGGTGTGAGACAGAAAAATAGAGACTGAAAAATCGAGACCAAAATCATGGTAGGAGAATCTCTGGGATGGGGACAAATCCTGGGAGCCTGTGTTTGAGTTCCTAAATTCCTCTCTTCCAGTTCTCCCCCTATTTCTGTTTTCTTTGATTTTATTTCCACTGAGAAGTGTTGAACTGTGCTCTTCATTTCATGCCATTTTTTGTGTTTTTGTTAATTTCTTTTTGCCATTATTATTATTATTATTACTATTAATTAAAACTTATTCACTTTATATCCCCTCCCTCACCTCCCCCCAATACTACCCTCCCTCACTCTTTCCCCCACCATTTCCCTCCCCTAGTCTACTGATAGGGGAGGTCCTCCTCCCTTACTATCTGACACTAGCCTATCAGGTGTCATCAAGACTGTCTGGATCCTCTCTCTGTGTGGCCTAGTAAGGCCACCTCACCAGGGGGAGGTGATCAAAGATCAGGCAACTGAGTTCATGCCAGTGACTGCCTCTGCTCCCCTTACTAGGGAACTCCAATGGAGACTGAGCTGCCCATGGACTACATCTGAGCAGGGCTTTAAGTCTGCCCCATGCATGGTCCTTGGTTGACTCATCAGTCTCTTCAGGCCTGCCTCACTCCAGATTTTTGGTTCATTGATTTCTTTAATGAATGTGTTCACTTTTTCTTTCAAGATCTCTAACATATTCATAAAGGCTAATTTGAACTCCTTGTCTTGTGCATCGGCCATATTGTGTTTTTTGAGGCTTTAATGAAGACATGTCATCATGGATGTTACTGTTTCATGCTGGGATCTAGGCATCTGGGTTTGAGATTATTTTAATTCTCTGTGCTGGTGTGTGTTCTTGCCTTTGTCAGATGTGTGCTCTCTTCCTTGGTTTCTATTGTTCTCTTTGGTTCTGAGAACAGTGTGGTGGCTATAGGTTGCCTGCTAGGGAATGCTTCTGAGATCCTGCCATGTGTGGACACTGGATTCCAGACAGAATATGTTTCTTTCCAATTGGGTACTGACACATATGCATATGACACTTAGGCATAGGGGTGGGCTAAAAAGAGGTGTAGGTTCCATGGTAGGGAAAAAATCAGGGAGTGCCACCAGGATCAGTCCAGTGCTCTGGAAATGGGGACAAAGAGGGATGAGGACCACAGCAGACAGTCTACTACATGGGATGAGGATGAGACTGGGGGTTGGATTTAGAGGAGATGGAGGACATTGAAAATCTGAAGATCACCTACCTGCTCAGACTTCCTTTCTCCTGTCTTTTCTACCTATGTATCCTTATTACAAATCTTAAGGTATGGAAAGGCTGTAGCCTCTGATAACCTGTCCTTCCAAAGTATTAGATAGACATTTTCTAAATGACATCTTTCCCAGCATTTGTTGCCCTGTGTGAATAACTTGGACTAGAGGTGACATTCAATAATATGAAGAAAATGACCTATATATGGAGATGAAGACAACTGACCACCTCACAGTATCCATAGCGTTCCTGGGAAATCAATGTGACCCTCCATGAGGAACAACTGATATCCTTGATGAAAATCCAGCTGTGATAACATCTCCCTCTTGTTCTGCTCTGACCATGTGTACAATGTTCATCAACCAGAGAAAGGTTGGGGCACACAACATAGACTGTGTGGAAAACAGGGTGACCTAAAAGGCAGATGATCAGAAGTCAGGCTTCTTTTGTTTCTCAGGGTTTGTGCTCAGCTCCCCCTGCAGTGTCTGCCACTGTGTCACTCAGAGCACAGTAGTACACAGCCGAGTCTGACTCTTGCACCGAGGCTTTCTGCAAGTGGAAGGAGGTGGTTCCTCTATCATATGTGGCTTCAAACCCTCTTCTGCTTCCCTTCTCGCCAGCTGTTGTAACTTTCAAAAGGAGCTCAGGGCTTTCTCCAGAATACTGAACATACCAAAAAAGAGTTGGGTACCCTGTGGATGAATAAGTGCAGTTTATAAAGAGAACGCTGTCTTCTGAGAGGGTCACTTGACCTTGTTTCTGGGTCACTGAGTTTCCATGGATCCTCCCTGGAGGAAGAACAGGATATCTGTGTTATATTAACAACAAACCTCCTAGACGATTAAGTATTTTTCTGATATCATAAGGGAAAGATTGCAAATCTTAAGTCACTTAACTTACCAAGCACGAGCAGCATCACAGTCACTAAAGCTGGAAAAGCATTCATCTTCAGGGACACCCAGCTACTGTTCTTGACTCTTCACACAAAGAAATGATGAAATGACATCAAAAGTTGAACCTGCAAAGCTTATCACTCATACAGTTGATGATTTTGTGTTAGGAAACTCCACCCCCTGGTGGACAGAGATTAAAACAGGGTCTTTTGCAATCCTCCAAGAGTCAGAAATGTACTCTCACCCTCAACATCGATTGTAGGGCACATGTCAAACTTCAAGAGGCTCTTGACAATGTAAAGATGATACAAAGTGGCCATTAACATATTGACTGTCATAATTCTTAGGATTATACCTCACATGAAAGTAGAGTACATGTTATAATATAACAACTGATGGGCTTTCTGTTTTGGTCTTTACCAAATGATAAACTAAACGGTAAAAAGGAGGTTTTTTTTCAATTTACTTTCACTGATCCAAACTTGTAGAAAGATACTCTGCAGGCCTGGAGTCATAGCTCAGCACTACAGAGCACTTGGTGCACTTGCAGAGAACCCAGGTTGGATTCTCAGAACACACTGGTTCACAGCAACTGTAACTCCAGCTCTAGGGGAACTGACTCTCTCTTCTGACCACTGCTGGCACCAGGCACACACGGAATAAAAACACAAGTGCAGGAAAAACACTCATGCACCTAAAGTAGAATTAAAAAGTTTTACAATTTTACGAACATTTTATAAATTTAAGTTATTATAAATTGACCCTAAGAACGTGTAATCACAACTAGTTGCACAGAACAACCACAATAAAGGAAGCAGTTGAGACTGGCACAACTGTTATAACACATGTGTTATACCACACTGCATCAAATGCAGGCTATGACCTTGTTCTTAGCTCTTTTCTGTAAATGTTGTTGTGACCAGTGGTGGCTGTTGTTAGGAAACACGAAGCTGACTATCATTTGGGATTGGCGAGACATTTGTGGCTCTTTCTTAAGGAACTGCAGACGGCATCCCAAGCAGCCAGCTCACACATGTGTCTTCAGAAAAGCGTTTTCCTTCAAGTTCAAACTTTCCACTCATGAGTCTGGCTTTCATGGCTGCCATGTGTCTGTGGAAGCTCCTTCTATCATTTAATTTGGTCTTAGTAATTTCTCCCCATTGACAGAATTGGTCTTCTCACAAAACCGTTCTTTCTCACCTTTGTACACATATTTTTTTTTTTTAAATTCTTGTTGTTTTGAAGTTACAAATGTAATCCTTAAGCGACAGCCTGTGGCTCAGAACCTTTGTCTCTTATAGTTCAAGATAATGAATATCGAGCCCTTCTGGGTTTTCCTCATTAGCAACACCTGCAGTTGCTTCAGAACGTGCTCCTCATGCTGCAGTTCTATACGAGATGGGATTCACCTATTAAAACATTTTCTTTCCTGTTTCCTTTTTTATTAATTAGAGTTTATTCTAATATTTGTATCCCACCTTTAGCCCCCTCCGTTTTTCCCCTCCCAATCCCACCCTTCCTCTCTCTTCTTTTTTTTAAATTCTTTATTAATTACACTTTATTCACTTTGTATCCCTCCTTCCTCCTGTCCTAATCCTTCAGTTCCTCCACCCTCTGCATGCATGCCCCTCCCCCAGTCCACTGATAAGGGAGGTCCTCTTCCCCTTCCTTCTGATCCTAGTTTGTTAGGTCTCATCAGGACTGGTTGCATTGTCTTCCTCTGTGGCCTGGTAAGGCTGCCCGCCCCCCCCCCCCCTCAAGGGGAGGTGTTCAAAGAGCAGGCCAATCAGTTGATGTCAGAGAAACTCCCTGTTCCCATTACTATGGAACACACTTGAACACTGAACTGCCATGGGCTACATCGGTGCAGGGGTTCTAGGTTGCCTCCATCAATGGTCCTTGTTTGGAATTTTATAATTTTATATCTATAGGCTTTAGTATAGGTTGACATAATGGGAATGTTCCTCCTCTACAGAGCAAGTCTCAAATTCAACAAGAAAGTAGTTGGATGCACCTAAAAACAATTACATCACTATTGTACCAATGGACACACCTTGCTTATTAGGTTGGTCATTTAGCACACAGGATCCACAGAGAGTAACTCCAATGACGAGGTATCTCCCCTAACTAAAGGAGAATACTCTAGGTGAGTTCTGATTTGATTTCTCTGTATGTTACATCATAGCATGTGGTCTCTTCAGCAATACTGTGGACATTCCCGGCAAAGGGCCATTAGGGCTCACAGCCTGGGGCAGCTCCCACAGATGTGACTATGGAAGTAGTTTGACAGAAAGTATGTGACCTGACGCTGGAGCATCTGCCCAGAGATGAACATCCATTGGCTGGCTCAGAGATGGTGTGGAGGAACCTGATTAGTACTGCAAAGCCATATAACCTGCTGTCTGTTTCAGAATAAAGGAGTCTGCAGCGGCTTGCCCTCAGTTTTCTCTTACCAACTCCCAGTATTCTTATGGTGACTCTGCACCACTCACCCCACTAGGCCTGAACTGCTCTGCCCTCACCCACAGGCTGGACCCTCAGCAGGAAGGACAACAAAATACAACCTTATTAGTTAGATATGTTACATAACCAAGACTCAAAAAAAGTATCACATATTGTGTGGAGACCGATGGGGTCTTTCTGGAAAATAATTCACATGGAACTATCACTCACATGGCTCTGAGTAGGTAACTAGGTTTCCAGTACCAGGGATGGTGTCCCTCCTCTTCAGCAGATCGTAAGTTCAATTAGGAAGTAGATGGTTACTACCAGGGTGTGAAAGCCACTAATGCTCCCAGAGGGTTATTTTGGCATGCTGGACATTGATATAGGTAATGACAACAAATACTCTTTACTCCATTATAAAATACTCAATATAAAGCAAAATTAATCCATGCTGCTAATCTAATGACTCCCTCTTGGGTACATCAAATTACAAAAATATGTAATGATAGGATAAACACTTTGATGTCTAAAACTTTCATGTATTATAATGACAGTGGTATTTTCTAACCTTCTTGAAGATGTGTATCACATACATCGCTATTGTCAATGGGCAATGATGGCTGGAGAGATGGCTCAGAGATTAAGAGCACTGGCTTCTCTTCCCAAGGTCCTGAGTTCAATTCCCAGCAACCACATTGTGGCTCAAAGGGCAATGAATGAATGGATTCTTTTAAATATTAATACTATTCAAAGTAGAATTATGAAAAAAAGAATTCTATCTACAACATAGGAGACATTATTGAAATTAGGGCAGTGCTTGAGTGGATGATCGCTGTAAATTAAACATGTTTTTCTGACTCACATTTTAGAATAGATAACTTAAAACAAAATAAAACAAAAAAACTGTGAATGCATGGGTAGGATTATTAGTCCATCTTAATTGTGAAAACACTGGCATCTAACATGTATTTCAGTGTTGTAAAGAAACATGGCAAAAGACTGATTTGTTTCATCAATAAAGAAAAGATGTGATTAAAGCTAGAAATGTAGTCTGCTGGACTGAGATGATGTCCAATGAGCACTTGATAAAATCCAGCTCATCATGGCATGGGTATAATGACTGTAACTTAATTGTGGGGAGTGTTTTCTAGAGTAGCAGGAGATACTGTTCTGTCTTTTTTGAAATGACAAAAAACTCATTAAAAATTGAAAGATTGGTGTTTTAACAAGAACTCAGACCAATAGGATCATTCAAATATTTCCACAGTAAATTTATAAAATTGCATTCGCTGTTTAAATTATAAGTATGTGGTGGGGGCCAAGATGGTGGCACCAGGAGAACACTGTGTCTGAGAAGCAGGACAACTCTCTCTGACCAGGAGACTGAACTCTGGGCCCTAAAACTACAGCGATCTTGTTTCCCAGGTGAGGGGAGGCTCCCACGGCGTGGGAATCGGTAGGGTCCACTCTCGGGCCGCACAGCCATAACCCGGAAGAGATCCTGGGTAACGTGGGCTTTGGGTCTCCTGGCTGGAGCCCTAAGCCTGCATGTCCTGATCACTTTCCCAGGCTGATTGGTGGGCACAAGGGTGCCAGAAACTGGGAGTCCCAGTCGCAAGAAAACCCCACGGGGAAGGAAAGTTGCGAGACTGATCACAGGTCACTCAGTCTTTCCCTGGAAGGTCTCGCTGACCGCAGGTACCCTCCACCATGACAACTGAGCAGGTGTGCGCCCAGCTCAAAATCCTTACTCCCTCTTGGGAGGAGGCAGGAGCCGTCCAGCAGAATCTGCCACAGACCACATTGTCTGTACCCCAACCCGAGATCGGGGCTGAGAAAACCCATCCTTTCAGGCATTCCTCCAAATGCCAGCATAACCCTGCCGTGGCGGAGCAGAAGGATAAAGAGGCGCACAGCGGCTTCACAGTGCTGGGACCCCAGTGCTGCCGGCTGCTCCTAGCAAACAAACTTCAGCTTGGGATCCGGGACTGTGGTCATTCAACACGTCCTGAGATTTTCCTGAGTCCAGCACAATGAGGTCTAACAACGGTGCCCCCCCCCCCCGACCCTTGCCAGAGAAACCCAGGCACAGGATCGGACTGAAAAGTCTCAACCCCTCCTGACACTCTCCTGAGAGCATCGCCATAATCTTGCCATAGCAGAGGGGAAGGTCAGAGGGGAAGGACAGAGAGGCAGCCTGCCACAGGACACAGCACCCCCTCTCCAGCTCAACCAGTGGCCCTAGCAGAGAAACTCAAGCTCTGGATCTGAGGACACTCAACCCTACCTGGTACTCTCTCGGGATCAGCAAACATAGGTTCTTCTGCCAGGCTGCTTCTGGCAGAGAGATCTGGGCCCCGGATCTGAGATTGAGAACACTCAACCTAACTCTTTTCCGTGCTACCCCGGGACCAGTCAACCTAACCCCTCCTGACAGAGGGAAAGGACAGAGAGGCAACACACAGGAAAGGTGGACACTGAGTCCTGCGGCCACAGTGTCACAGAGCTGACTGTTAGCCTACCCGTGCACTCTCCTCAGCAGGACCAAATCAGAGAGTAGAGAGCAAGGGGAACCCCTATACATTCCAACTGGTCCTGCAAGAGGGTGAGTGAGCCTTTTAGGGAGAGTTTGCCCCAGACCCAGGGCCTCTCCACAGAAGCAACTAGATGAGATCCCTGCCACCGACACCCCTAGTGTAGGCATCATAGGGATTCTTGGGATAGCAACCCCAACGTTGAAGCCTCTGCCTTGTGGGTCCACCAGTGTAATCCAGGGAAACAATCCCTGGATCTCAGACAGAACTGCATAATAGTGGCCTGCAGGCCACTGCAATAGTCAAAGAACCCTTGCATGCACACTGCGCCTGCTAAAAGCACATGCAAATAGCACCAGCGTCACATACCTTACTTAGGCAAAACTGAAACCACAACACATACTCCAAAACCAGTGAACCTCTCTCATCATCCTGAAAAAACAGTCCAGAAAACAGAAAGAGACGATCACAGCCCAAACTACAAACTCGAGGAACAAACAGTGAGGGTTATAAATAACCAGATGGCTAGAGGCAGACATAAGAACACTCCCAGCAAAAATCAGGACATAATGACCTCACCAGCAACCCCACAAAACAATGGACACTTCAATTCACTAGATATACAAGAAAATGACCTCAAAACTATGTTTCTCCAGCTATTAGAGGCCCATAAAGATGAAATGAACAGCCCTCAGAGAAATAGCCAAAGAAATTGAGACAAACCAAGAGGGAACAAATCGAGCTCTCAGAGAAATGACCACGAAAATTGAGGCAAACAAAGAAGAAATGCACAAAGCTCTCAAAGAAATGTCCACACAAATGAAGGCAAATAAAGAAGAAATAATCAAAGCTCTCATAGAAATACAGACAATTATAGCCAAAGAAGTAGAGGCCCAATAGTGATACATAGAGAGGAAACAGACAAAAATATAGAAGCTGTCATTGAAAAGCAGGACTCCACATTCAAACAGATGAAGGAAATGGTGCAAGACATGAAAACAGAATTAGAATCAATATAGAAAACACAAATAGAGAAAAACCAAGAGCTGGAGAACATAGAGAAAAGATCGGGAACTACAAAGGTAAGCATCACCAACAGAATACAAGAGATGGAAGAAAGAATCTCAGGAGCCGAAAATACACTTGTGGAAATTGACACATCTCTAAAAGAAAAAATAAAATCAGAAAAGTTCCAAACATGAAACATCCAAGAAATCAAGGACACCATGAAAAGACAAAATCTAAGAATAATAGGAGTAGGAGAAAAAGAAGACATCAGGCTCAAAGGTCTGGAAAATATTTTCAAGAAAATTATACAAGAAAACTTTCCCAACTTAAAGAAGGAGATGGCCATAAACATACAAGAGGCCTACAGAACACCAAGTAGACTAAGACCAGAAAAGAAATTCTTCATGTCACATTACAGTCAAAACACTGAACCTACAGAACAAAGGAGAAATCCTAAAAGCAGCAGGGAAAAAAGGCCAAGTAACCTATCAGAATCACACCAGATTTCTCAACAGAAACTATGAAAGCCAGAAGGGCCTGGACAGAAATCATACAGTCCTTAAGGGACCACAGATTCCAACCCAGACTACTATACCCAGCAAAACTTTCAATCAAAATAGATGGAGAATTCAAAATGTTCCATGACAAAACCAAATTTAAACAATATCTACAGAGTAAAGCAGCTATACAGAAGTTACTAGAAGGGAAACTCCAAACCAAAGAAAACAACTACATCTATGGAAACAGAGGAAATAGATAACTACACAACAAAAAAATCAAAAGAATACAAGCAATGAAACTCAGTGACACCACCAACCCCACATCAAAAGTAAGTAACAATTGTTGGTCACTAGTATCTATCAACATCATCAGACTCAACTCCCAATAAAAAGACACAGACTAACAGAATGGTTGCGAAAACAGGATCCAACATTCTGTTGCATCCAAGAAACACACCTATGCAACAAAGATAAACACTACCTCAGAGTAAAGGGCTGGAAAAATTATTTTCAAGCAAATGATTCCAGAAAACAAGCTGGAGTAGCCATCCTAATATCTAATAAAATAGACTTTTAACCCAAGTTAATCAAAAAAAAATAAGGAGGGCCACTATATTCTCATCAAAGGAAAAATCCACCAAGAGGACATCACAATTTTGAATATATATGCCCCAAATACAAGAGCACCTATATTCGTAAATGAAACAATATTAAAGCTTAAAGCACACATTGATCCTAATACCTTAATAGTGGGAGACTTCAACACTCCACTCTCACCAAGGGACAGATCAATTAGACAGAAAACAAATAGGGAAATAAAAATACTTACAGAGTCCCTAAATCAAATGGACCTAATAGACGTCTACAGATCTTTTCATCCAAACTCAAAAGAGTATACCTTCTTTTCAGCACCGCATGGAACCTTCTCCAAAATAGACCATATAGTTGGTCATAAAGCAACAGATACAAAAAGATTGAAATAATCCCTTGTACTCTATCTGACCACCATGGACTAAAGCTGGACCTCAACAACAACAGAAAGAACAAAAAGGAGACACGCACATGGAAACTGAACAACTTGTTACTCAATGACAGCTGGGTTAAGGAAGAAATAAGGAAAGAAATTATAGACTTCCTAGAATTCAATGAAAATGAAGGCACAACATACCCAAATTTATGGGACACATTGAAAGCAGTGCTCAGAGGAAAATTTATGGCACTAAGTGCCTGGAAGAAGAAATTCGTAACATCACATACAAACAACTTAATGGCCTAACTGAAAACCCTAGAAAAAAAAAAAAAAAAAGAAGCAGATACACCCAAGAGGAGCAGACGGCTGGAAATAATCAAACTCAGGGCTGAAATCAATCAATTAGAAACAAATAAAACTATCCAAAGAATCAATGAAACAAAAAGCTGGTTCTTTGAGAAAATCAACAAGATAGACAAACCCTTAGCCAAACTAACTAAAAAGCAGAGAGAATCTATCCAAATCAACAAAATCAGTAATGAAAAGGGTGACATAACTACAGACACTGAGGAAATTCAAACAATCATTAGGTCATACTACAAAAGCCTATATGCCACAAAATTTGAAAACCTAAATGAAATGGACAATTTTCTTGATAGATTCCATCTTCCAACATTAAGTCAAGATCAGGTAGAAAGACTGAGTAGCTCTCTATCACCCAAGGAAATTGAAGCAGTCATTAACAGTCTCCCCTCCAAAAAAGCCCTGGGCCAGACGGTTTCAGCACAGAATTCTACCAGACCTTCAAAGAAATGCTAACACCAATTCTCCTCAAACTATTCCACAAAATAGAAATGGAAGGTACATTACAAAACTTATTCTATGAAGTGACAGTCACACTGATACCTAAACCACACAAAGACCCAACAAAAAAAAAGAGAACTTCAGACCTATCTCTTATGAACATTGATGAAAAAATACTCAATAAAATATTTGCAAACCGATTCCAAGAACACATCAAAGATATCATCCACCATGACCAAGTAGGCTTTATCCCATTCATGCAAGGGTGGTTCAACATACAGAAATCCATCAATGTAATCCACCACATAAACAAACTGAAGGAGAAAAACCACATGATCATCTCCTTAGGTGCTGAAAAAGTATTTGACAAAGTCCAACTCCCATTCATGTTTAAAGTCTTGGAGAGATCAGGGATACAAGGCACATATCTAAACATAGTAAAGGCAATATACAGCAAGCCGATAGCCAACATCAAACTCAATGGAGAGAAACTTACAGCAATCCCACTGAAATCAGGGACAAGACAAGGCTGCCCACTCTCTCCATACCTCTTCAACATAGTACTTGAAGTCCTAGCCAGAGCAATAAGACAACTAAAGGAGATCAAGGGGATAGAAATCGGAAAGGAAGAGGTCAAAGTGTCACTATTCACAGATGATATGATAGTATATATGAGCAACCCCAAAAATTCAACCAGAGAACTCCTCCAGCTGATAAACACCTTCAGCAAAGTGGCAGGATACAAAATAAACTCAAAAAAATCAGAAGCCCTCCTGTATACCAAAGACAAAAGGGCCGAGAAAGAAATTACAGAAACAACAGCCTTCACAATAGCTACTAATAACATAAAGTACCTTAGGGTGACACTAACCAAGCAAGTGAAAGATCTGTTTGAGAAAAACTTCAAGTCTCTGAAGAAAGAAATTGAAGAAGATATCAGAAGATGGAAAGATCTCCCATGCTCATGGATTGGTAGGATAAACATTATGAAAATGGCCATCCTGCCAAAAGCAATCTACAGATTCAATGCAATTCCCATCAAAATACCAACTCAATTCTTTATGGACCTTGAAAAAAAAGATTCTCAGCTTCATATGGAGAAACAAAAAAGCCAGAATCTCCAAAACAATCCTGTATAACAACAGAGAATCTGGAGGCATCTCCATCCCTGATCTCAAGCTGTACTACAGAGCAATAGTAATAAAAACTGCATGGTATTGGCATAGAAACAGAAAGGAGGATCAATGGAACCGAATAGAAGATCCAGAAATAAACCCACACACCCATGAATACTTGATTTTTGACAAAGCAGCCAAAGCCATTCAATGGAAAAAAGACAACATCTTCAACAAATGGTGCTGGTCCAACTGGTCCAACATGTAGAAAAATGAAAATAGATCCATATTTATCACCCTGCACAAAACTAAAGTCCAAGTGGATCAAAGACCTCAACATAAAACCACATACTCTAAATCTGTTAGAAGAAAAAGTGGGGAACAGCCTAGAACTCATTGGCACAGGAGACAACTTCCTGAACAGAACACCAACAGCACAGGCTGTAAGAGCAACAATCAATAAATGGGACTTCATGAAACTGAAAAGCTTCTGTAAAGCAAAGGACACCATCATCAAAATAAAATGACTGCCTACAGATTGGGAAAGAATCTTCACTAACCCTTTATTTGACAGAGGACTAATATCCAGTATATACAAAGAACTAAAGAAGCTGAAAAGCAGCAAACCAAGTAATCCAATTAAAAAATGGGGAACAGAAATAAACAGAGAATTCTCGACAGAGAAATATCAAATGGCAGAGAAACACTTAAAGAAATGTTCAACCTCATTAGCCATCAGGGAAATGCAAATCAAAATGACCCTGAGATTTCACCTTACACCCATCAGAATGGCCAAGATGAAAAACTCAAGTGACAACATGCTGGAGAGGTTGTGGAGAAAGGGGAACCCTCCTCCACTGCTGGTGGTAATGTAAACTGGTACAACCACTCTGGAAATCTATCTGGTGCTTTCTAAGACAATTAGGAATAGTGCTTCCTCAAGACTCAGCCATATCTCTGCTAGGTATATACCCAAACTTTGCTCAAGTACACAAAAGGGATACTTGCTCAACCATGTTTATAGCAGCTTTATTTGTAATAGCCAGAACCTGGAAACAACCCATATGTCTATCAATGGAGGAATGGGTACAGAAATTGTGGTATTTTTACCCAATAGAATACTACTCAGCAATCAAAAAGGAGGAAATCATGAAATTTGTGGGCAAATGGTGGGATCATTCTGAGTGAAATATCCCAGAAGGAGAAAGACAAACACGGGTATATACTCACTTATATAGACCTATAAGATATGATAAACATAATGAAATCTATACACCTAAAAAAGATAATCAAGAGAGTGGACATGAGGTAAGATGATCAATCCTCATTTAGAAAGACAGATGGGATATGCATTGAATGTATGACAGGAGTCTACTGAGGGCATCTGAAAGTCTCTAACTAGCAGTGTTTTCAAAGCATATACAAAGACTCATGACCAAACCTTCAGCAGAGTGCAGGGAATCATATGAAAGAATGGGAGTTAGTATGATGGGGAAAGGATAGGAGCTCCACAAGGACCAAATATATCTGGGCACAGGGTCTTTTCTGAGACTGACATTCAACCAATGACCATGTATGGATATAACCTAGAACCTCTGCTCAGATGTAGCCTGAGATAGCTCAGTAACCAATTGGTTTCCCATAGTAAGGGGAACAAGGACTATTTCTAACAGGAACTCAATGAATGGCTCTTTGACCTCCCCACCCCCCAAGGGAGAAACAGACCTGTTAGGCCACAGAGGAGGGCTTTGCAGCCAGTCCGAAGATTCCTGATAAAACAGGATCAGATGAATGGGGAGGAGGTCCCCCCCATCAGTGGACTTAGAAAGGGGCACGGTGGAGATGAGGGAGGGTGGGATTGGGAGGGAATGAGGGAGCGGGACATGGCTGGGATACAGAGTTAATAAAATGTAACTGATAAGAAAAAAATAAAATTAAAAAAATATATAAGTATGTATTAACAATAGCATGTATTTTTGTTTTCTACAGGAATAGAAGCATTCTCATTCACAATACCCATAATAGCAAAAATTCAGGTTCATTTTGTTTCCTCTATACAAAATGCATTCATTCTAGTTATGAAGAAAGGTTTCCTGGAACAGTGAGGTGCCTTACTTTCCCTCAGAAATTACACTTTTCTATTATGTGCTGTCCTCTGAAAAAGTGGAAACCAGGAGTGTATGCTAAAGCTGAAGTTAGTTATTTTATTATGCTGGGATAAAACGCAAATGATAGAAACTTGCTGAGGCCTTTTGAGACTCAAGATTCAATCCCAAAGGGCCATGACCAATCACTGTGTTAGTTCTTGAACCCAATGGGTCATGCAAAGCATTCCTTCCATTTGCACTCTTCTTTCTGTTGGAATTGGGAAGGAATGAAGGAAGGGGCTATAGCTGGGATACAAAATGAATAAACTAATTAATATAAAAAAATGAAAATAAAAGTGTCACTTTCCCTTGCCAGGAGCTCACCAACAGGCACATCAAATCATATGTATTTTTACTTCTTTAATGTATGCCCATTGCACAGATAACAACACGCATGTGTATAGTGCATAATCAGATCTATCCCCTATGACCCAGTCTTGCCTACCCTCTGATAGCCATCATTTCCCCAGTCTTCCCAAATTGTATCCCTTTACTTTCACATCCTTTTTTTTCTAATCTAGATTCTTCATATGAGAGAAAGCATTCAACATTGTCTTTCCCGGTCCGCCTTATTTGGATTAACATAATAACCTCAGGGAAATAAAAAATCAACCAATGTCGGCGGGAACATGTGAGAAAAATAAGCCGTGGCCATCTCTAGTGGGAATGCGTTCCACTGAGCTCCACACATGCTCAACCACTATAGAAATCAGCACGAAGTTTTCTCAAAAACTAAACAGAGGATTACCGTATGGCTCGGCTACACCACTCCTGAGTATACTACCTGAAGGAATCAAGTCAACAGAAATAGAAAGAGTTAACCCGCGCATTCAGGCTTATCACAACACATAGTGCAATAATTTCCAATGACTTAGCAAACTAATGAAATGCAGTCCCTTCATCAACAGGCCAACAATTTGTCTCTCCTGTTCTTTCTTTGTGTAATCTGAATGTTGATGAGGTGGTGATTTAAAATTACTTTAAGAACACCAACAGCACAGGCTCTAAGAACAACAAGAAATGAATGGGACCTCATGAAAACTGAAAAGCTTCTGTAAAGCAAAAGACATTGGCATCAGAACAAAACAGCCTACAGAATTGGAAAGGATCTTGAGCAACCCTATATCTGACAGAGTGTTGATATCCAGAATACACAAAGAACTAAAGAAATTAAAAAGCAATAAATAAAGCAATCCAATTAAAAAAAGGGGTATGGAGCTAAACAAGAAAATTCTCTGTAGAGGAATATAGAATGGAAGAGAAACACCAAAAGAAATGCTCAATGTCCTTAGCCATCAGAGATGCAAATCAAAACGACCCTGAGATTTCACCTTCCAGCCATCAGAATGTCAAAGGATAAAAACTCAAGTGAAAACACATGCTGGAGAGCATGTGGAGAATTGGGAACCCTCCTCCATTGCTGGTGGGAATGTCAACTTGTACAACCACTTTGGAAATCAATCTGGCACTTTCTCAGACAATTAGGAATAGTGCTTCCTCAAGATCCAGCTATACCACTCTTAGACATATATCCAAAAGATGCTCAAGTACACAACAAGGACATTTACTCAACATGTTTGTAGCAGCTTTATTCATAATACCCAGAACCTGGAAACAACCCAGATGTCCATCAATAGAGGAATGGATACAGAAATTGTGGTACATTTACACAATGGAATACTACTCAGCAATTAAAAACAAGGAAATCATGAAATTTGCAGGTAAATGGTGGGATCTAGAAAAGATAATCCTGAAGGAGGTATCCCAGAAGCTGAAAGACACACATGGTATATACTCACTTGTACAGACCTATAAGATAGGATAAACATACTAAAATATGTGCACCTAAAGAAGATATACAAGAAAGAGGACCCAGGGTAAGATGATCAATCCAAACTTAGAAAGACAAATGGAATGGACACAGGATGTAGGAGAAAACAAGAAACAGGACAGGAGCCTACCACAGAGGGCCTCTGAAAGACTCTACCTAGCAGTGTATCAAAGCAGATGCTGATACTCATAACCAAACATTCTGCAGATTGCAGGGAATCTTAGGAAAGAAGTGGGAGTTAGTGTGACCGGGAAAGGACAGGAGCTCCATAAGGACAAAATATATCAGAGCATGAGGGTCCTCTATGAGACTGCTTCTCTAATCAAGGACCATGTATAGATATAACCTAGAACCCCTGCTTGGATATAGCCCACAGTATCTCAGTATCCAAGTGGGTTCCTTAGTAAAGGGAACAGAAACTATTTCTGACATGAACTCAAGGACTGGCTCCTTTACCTCCCCCTGCCCCCAAGGAAGGAACAGCCTTGCTAGGCCACAGAGGAGGACATGGCAGCCAGTCCTGAAGATACCCGATAAGCTAGGGTCAGATGGAAGGGAAGGAGGACCTCTCCTAGCAGTGGACTTGGAAAGGGACAGGAAGGAGATGAAGGAAGGAGGGATGAGAGAGAGGGGAGGTGGGATTGGGAGGGAATGAGAGAGGGAGTTATGGCTTGAATACAAAGAACCTGTGATTAATATTAAAAAAGTAAAAATTAATAAAAAAAGGAAAGAGGATAAAACAATGTTAGCCAGCTATGTTCTATAAAGGTAACAAAATATGCCATTCTATTAAAGAAATTACAAAACTGGTTTGTTGTTGATACTTGTATGTGTCTAATTAAATCTCAATAATAGTATAACACCATCTTGTTTGGTAAAAACTAAAGAATCAAAATAAAATAATAAAATTAATTCAAGAGAAAGACACCATTGAACCCTGTGGAATTCCTCATTGATACTGTTTTCAACCAGGTCAGCAGACAAAGCATAAGGAATTTCTCCTTGGTTGCATTTTTGCCAACTAGTGTGACATCATTCATCCTTAAATGATAGTAATCAGAAAGTTACTCAAAGATAAGAGTTTAACTTATTTTAACTAATCTCTAGAAAATCGACATAGTCCTCAGAAGATGAGAAATGACTCTGAATCCTTGAATCCATGGGCTTTCATGAGGTAGACAGCCTATCCAAGATTGTCATAGTAAGAATTTTCAATGAGAGTAGATACTGTTTGTCAAAGTCTTCTTTGGAGTCCTTTGCTTTTCTTCCTTTCAGTGTTCTTTCTCACTTTAGAATAGCTTATTTGCCAATATGTGCAATTTACTTAGGCAGTGGCTGTACTAATGAGGTATACACCTTTACAAAAATTTCACTGGTGCTACAAACCAGATATTGTTAGGTATGCCTTTAGACGTTACTGGGAAAATTCAACAATAACACAGCATCATTTGATTATATCCTTTCTCTAAAACCAGTAGTATATAAAGCAGTAAAATGTAAGTCACACTTGTGCTTGACATCACCAGCAACTGTAGGGGAAATGGAGCAAGAGTAAACCTTCTTCTCTAGCAAAAGATCTGGTGGTAGAGAGGGCCAAATGAGAAAAGTCGATGAGTATTTGACTATCACAAGAAAGAATCATATTCAGCAAGCCAATAGTTACTTATATCCACTCTTACAAAAACCTGGATGCTCTTGAAATTATCACATGCTTGTTATATTAAGGAATAAATTTATTTTTTATACAACTTTATTGCCATTGACTTGTCAACCACTAAAAATAACACCATAAATGATACTAATACTTGATTTCTTCAGAACATGAATATAAAGCAGAGAACTTTGTAGGAAGCTATTTGTAAATTAATCATCAGTGTATCTCCTTCTCTATCCACTACTACAGATACATACCTAGGTATGTCTTTCACATACACCAGAAGAACTAAGTAGCAACAGAAAGCAAGTGTGTAGAACCAGTTAATTATCTAAAAGAGCTGTGATCTTTAGTAAAACAACAAGAAAAAACATTAAAAGTGGCAAGGGGAAAAGGCCAAGTAACATATAAATGTAGACCTATCAGAATTACACTAGACTTCTCAACAGAGACTATGAAAGCTAGAAAAGCCTGAGCAGATGTCATGCAAACACTAAGAGATCATAGATGCCAACCCAGACTACTGTGCCCAGCAAAACTTTCAGTCATCATAGATGGAGAAAACAAGATATTCCATGACAAAACTAAATTTAAACAACATCTATGCACCCACCCAGCCTTACAGAAGATACTAGAAGGAAAACTCCAACCCAAATGAAGTCAACTACACCCAAGAAAACAAAGGGTGTAACTTCACAACAGCAAAACCAAAAGAAAACAAGCACACAAACATACTATCACCACCAACTCCACAATAAAAGGAACTAACAGTCACTGGTCACTATCAACGTTAATGGACTCAACTCTCCAATAAAAAGACACAGACAAACAGAATGGTTGTGGAAACAGTACCCAACATTATGCTGCATTCAAGAAACACACCTCAGAAACAAAGATACACACAGCCTCAGAACACAGGGCTAGAAAATGGTTTTCCAAGCAAATGGACCCAAGAAGCAAGTTGAAGTAGCCATCCTAATATCTAATAAAATAGACTTTCAACAAAAATTAATCAAAAGTGAAGAAGGACACTACATTTTCATCAAAGAAAGAAACCACCAAGAGGAAATCACAATCCTGAATATCTATTCCCCCAAATACAAGGGCACTGCATTCATAAAAGAAACATTATTAAAACTTATATCACATATCTATCTCAACACATTAATAGTGTGAGACTTCAACACCCCACTCTCACTAATGGACAAATCATTGAGACAGAAGCCAAGGAGAGAAATAATGAAGCTAACAGACATCATGAATTAAATGGACCTAATAGATGTCTACAGAACTTTTCACCCAAATTTTCAGCACCACATGGAAGCTTCTTGAAAATTGACCATATAGTCAGTCACAAAGCAAACCTCAACTGATTCATGAAAATTGAATTAATCCATTTTTCTTTATCAGATCACCATGAATTAAAGGTAGACCTCAACAACAACAGAAAAAAAAAAAAAACCCTACACACTCACAGAAACTGAACAACTCCCTGCTCAAGAATCTCTGGGTGAAGAAAAAGAAAGAAGCAAATTGAATACTTCCTAGATTTCAATGAAAATGAGGGCACAACTTACCCAAACTTATGAGACACCATGAAAGCAGCACTAAGAGAAAAGTTCATAGCACTAAAGTTAATAAGAGATCCCATATTAGCAACTTAACAGACCACCTAAAAGCATTAACAAAAAAGAAGCAAACACACCCAAGAGAAGTAGATGGCAGGAAATAATCAAATTCAGAGTTGAAATCAATAAATTAGCAACAAAGAGAGCAATACAAAGAATCAACAAAACCAAGAGGTGGTTCTTTGAAAAAAATCAACAAGATAGACAAAACCCTAGCCAAACTTATTGAAAAACAGAGCTACAGTACCCAAATTAACAAAATCAGAAATGAAAAAGGAGACATAACAACAGACACCGAGGAAATCCAAAGAATCATTAGGTCTTACTTCAAAAGCCTGTATTGCATAAAATTGGAAAATCAAAGGAAATGGTCAATTTTCTTAATAGATTTCACCTACCAAAGTTAAATAAAAAGCAGGTAAACAGCTTAAACAGCCTTATAACCCCTAAAGAAATAAATTTTAAAAAGCCAACAAAAGTCTCTCAACCAAAAAAAAAGCTCAGGGCCAGATGGTTTTAGCACAGAATCTACCAAACTTTCAATGAAGAGCTAATTCCAATTCTCTTCAAACTATTCCACAAAATAGAAACAGAAAAAAATATTACCACAGTCACTCTGATACCTAAACCACACAAGGACTCAACAAAGAAAGAAAATTTCAGACCAATCTCCCTTATGAACATTGATGGAAAAATACTCAATAAGATACTTGTAGTCTGGAGAGATGGCTCAGAGGTTAAGAGCACTGTCTGCTCCTCCAAAGGTCCTGAGTTCAATTCCCAGCAACCACATGGTTGCTTACAACCATCTATAATGAGATCTGATGGCCCCCCTTCCGGCCTGCAGGCAAAACACTGTATACATAATAAATAGATAGATAGATAGATAGATAGATAGATAGATAGATAGATAGATAAATCTATCTAAAAAATTTCATAACCTCCACTTGAAAAAAAAGATACTTGCAAACCAAATTCAAGAATACATCATCCACCATGACCAAATAGGCTTCATCCCAGGGATGCAGGGGTGGTTCAACATACAAAAATCCATTAACATAATCTACTATATAAACAAACTGAAAAATCACATGATCATCTCATTAGATGCAGAAAAAGCCTTTGACAAAATCCAAAACCCCTTGATAATAAAAGTCTTGGAGAGATCAGGGATATAAGGCCCACACCTAAACATAGGAAAGGCTACATACAGCAAGAAAATAGCCAACATCATACTGAATGGAGAGAAACTCAAAGCAATCCTTCTAAAATCAGTGACAAGACAAGGTTGCCCACTCTCTCCATCTATTCAATATAATACTTGAAGTCCTAGCTAGAGCAATAAGACAAGTAAAGGAGATCAAGGCGATACAAATCAGAAAGAAAGAGGTCAAAGTTTCACTATTCACAGATGACATGATACTATACATGAGCAACGCCAAAAATTCAACCAGAGAACTCCTTCAGCTGATAAACACCTTCAGAAAAGTGGCTGGATACAAAATTAACTAAAAAAATCAGAAGCCCTCCTGTATACCAAAGACAAATGGGCCGAGAAAGAGATTAGGGAAACCACACCCCCCACAATAGCCATAAATAATGTAAAGTATCTAGGGGTAACTCTAACCAAGGAAGTCAAAGACTTGTATGATAAGAACTTCAAGTCTGAAGAAAGAAACTGAAGAAGACACCAAAAGATGGAAAGATCGCCCATGTTCATGGATCAGCAGGATTAGCATAGTAAAATAGCCATCTTACCAAGGGTAATCTACAGATTCAGTGCAATCCCCATCAAAATACCAACACAACTTTTCAGAGTCCTTGAAAGAGCTATTCTAAACTTCATATGGAAAAAAAAAAACAGAATAGTGAAAACAATAATAGAACTTCTGGAAGTATCTCCATACCTGACCTCAAGCTATGCTACAGAGCAAGAGTAATAAAACTGCATGGTACTTACATAAAAATAGGCTGGTTGATCAACTGAATCAAATCAAAGACCCAGAAATGAACCCACACTCCTATGCACACCTGATTTTTGACAAAGGAGCCAAAACCATATAATGGAAAAAAAGACAGCATTTACAACAAATGGTGCTGATCTAACTGGATGTCTACATGTAGAAAAATGCAAATTCATTCATATTTATCACCCTGCACAAAACTAAAGTCCAAGTGGATCAAAGACCTCAACCTCAAACCAGATACACTAAATCTGCTAGAGGAGAAAATGGGGAAGAGCCTTGAACTTATTGGCATAGGAAACAACTTCCTGAACAGTACGCCAACAGCTCAGGCTCTAAGCTCTACATTTAATGAATGGGACCTCTTGAAACTGAAAAGCTTCTGTAAAGCAATGGACATTATTATAGAATGAAAAGGCAGCCTACAAATTGGAAAAAGATTTTCACCAATCCTGATTCTGATGTGGGGCTCTGCTGGATAAGGTTGAAGTCTGTCATCTCCAGAGAGCCAATTTATTTGTACAAGGTCTCCTATTGTGTGATAGACTCCTATTTCTCAGTGGGGTTCTATCCACCCTCATCTGGGTAGTTCCAGATCTAGTAAGGAGGTCAGTCACATAGCCCTCAGGACATATTAGAGGCCAGCCTCTTCCCTGATAAGAAAACTGTTCTAGGAATTCTTTTTTTTTTTTTCAATGCAGTTTATTCAGGAACATTGAACAATCCTCGGACCCCGGGGAAAGCCAGCCCACAGCTTAAATAGCCTCTGGGTAGCCAACCCAGGCGTGCCACGGGGGCAATGCAGATAGGTCCACATACATGGAAGCAAGCCAGATCCTCAGCCTTAGGCAAATGTGGAATTGTTCATGACAGAGAGCACTCACCATCGGGAAGGTGGAAGGCGGAAACCAGCTCCATCTTTAAGGCATAGCATTCCGCAGCTCTCTACAGTTCCCCCTTTTTGTTTTAGATGCATCAGGCAAGAGTAGAGGTCTGATCTCTGATATTAGAAATAAATTGGGACTTTGTACAGATGTTCATTTAGGTGTCATCCACCCAAAGAGCATCAGACCCGTCCGATACCTTTTTCTCAGAGGCGGGACCTGGGGCATCAACCCGCATGCAATCAGACATGCTCTTCTCTGGGTCCAAAGCGGCTGACCCTGAGTGCAGTGCTTAGCCTCGCATCCTGAGCGTATCATTTTAGCTTTTTATGGTATCCAACCATGCTTGGGGAGAATGTCCTGCTTCAATGGCTGTAAAGGCCTGAATGATCATGGCTGCATCACACTGTTGTGAGACTCTAATCTTGCATATATACCACAGGCAAACCAAGGAGACCAACACCAGAAGGCCTGCTAACACTCCCATGCCCGCCCATTCCTTCAGATGATTCATGACTGCAGCAATCCATGTTGATAATCCTGTGGCTAGTCCTGTGTCCACTCCGGTAGAATTTACTATGACAATGGCCACTCTCAGCTGCTCCATCGTAGTATCGAATTCTCCAGTCCAATTACCTAAAATATAGCTCGACAATTGTTTAGACACATTTGCAGCACAGGAAAAATTCTCATGTTGTATGCTAGTGACACAAAGTCCAGCATACTTTCAATGACAGCCAAGTTGAGCGATTTGCCATAGGGTATCAATTTGCTCCTGCATGAGGTCAATCCTCTGATTGAACACCATCAAGCTTCCTTTTAGTTGAGCATTAATTCCTTTATGTACAACTAAGGCATGAGCTACATTGGCTAAATGATTATTCAGGGTCTAAGCAGTCTGCCCAGTATGACTCATGGCTAATGCCCTGGTGGTAGCTCCAACAGCCGTCAATGAGATGGTAGTAACAATGGTGGCTGTAGTTCCAAGATCCCTTTTCTGTCTGAAGAGAGTCATAGTGTGAGGGGCATACTCAGCAATGAAAAATAAGGAAATCATGAAATTTGCAGGTAAATGGTGGGATCTGGAAAGGATCATCCTGAGTGAGTTGTCCCAGAAGCAAAAAGACACACATGGTATATACTCACTCATATAGACATACAACATAGGACAAACCCACTAAAACCTGTGCATCTAAAGAAACTAAGCAAGAGAGAGGACCCTAACTAAAACATCCAATCCCCATCCGGAAAGGCAAAGAGGATGGACATCAGAAGAAGAAGAAAACAGGAAACAACCTAGGAACCTACCACAGAGGGCCTCTGAAAGCCTCTGCCCTTCAGACTATCAAAGCAGATGCTGAGCCGGATGGGCAACTGTTGGGCAGGTGAACGGAATTTTAGGTAAGAACTGGGAAATAGTAAGAGCTGGAGAGGACAGGGTCTCCACAAGGAGAGCAACAGAACAAGAAAATTTGAACATAGGGAACTTCCCAGAGACTCATACTCCAACCAAGGACTATTCATGGAGATAACCTAGAACCCCTGCACAGATATAGCCCAGGGCAGTTCAGAGTCCAATTGGGTTACATAGTAATGTGAAGAGGGACTGCCTCTGACATAATCTGATTGGCCTGCTCTTTGATCACCTCCCTCTGGGGGGGGAGCAGCCTTACCAGG